>NC_136063.1:453375521-454575521 GCF_964261635.1 Lissotriton helveticus | reverse complement strand
GAGTGGATTACCGTAAAGTGAATTATCATACAGTGGAATAATGTACAGTGAAGTGTAGAAAAGTGGAGTGACATAGGGCCAGATGTACGACCATTACATTTTGGAACTAGCAAATTAGGATTTTTAGCGACTCACAATTTGTGAGTCGCTAAATGAAATGTACTAATGTGTCTCAGACACATTAGCAATTCCAAATTGGGTTGCAAATGACCTGCCTCATCAATATTATTGAGGCAGGTCGCAATTTGCAACCTGTTGGGTCTGGGCATTAACACAGGGATGGTGGTCTGCTGGGACAGCAGACCACCATGTCTGTCTTTGCTTTTAAATAAAGCAACTTTTTTTTTAAAGGAAAACAGGATGCGTTTCAAAAAGAACAATGAAAGGTTTCTGTTTAATTCTTTAAGAGTAGGCAGAGGTCAATGGGACCACAGCCTGTTCTTAGCAAAACACATGCCTTTGCGACTCGCTATTAGGATGGGGCGCCCTTGGTACTCCCTTTCTAATAGCAACTCGCAAACCCTATTATCAAGTCGGTAATGGGTTATCAACTCGCAAAATATTGTTTGTACATAGAAAAATGCATTTTACTGGTCCCAAACGGCCTGATGGGCCATTTGTGACCGGTAAAATGTGTCATACATCTGGCCTTTAGAGTGGAATAGCGTACAGTGGAGTGGTGTACATTTGAGTGGCATAGAGTGGAGTAGGGTACTGTGGATTAGTGAGAAGTGGGGTGGCATACATTAAAGTGGCGTAGCGTACAGTCAAGGAAACTGTTCTAAATTGGAGTGGCGTCTCATACAGTGGAGTGCTGTGCCGTACATTGTCGGAAAATGTTGTAGAGTGGAGTAGAGTCTTGCACAAAAGGGAGGTACAGCCATAGAGTTGAGCCCAAATTTGGACAGTGGAGTGTATGGCGATAGAGTGGAGTAGAGTCTAGTAGAGTGGCATAGAGTGGAGTTGAGTTTTGTAGAGTGGAGTCATTTCAATCAATTAATCAATCAGTTCATGTATAGCTCAGTTTACCATCCATTAGGGTATGCAGGCGCGGTGCTGCTGAAGTTCACTCGAAGAGACAGGTCATGAGTTCCATCTTGAAGTCTGTCAATGATGATGCGGTTCAGAGGTGGAGACCATTCCAGGAATTGGCATCAAGGTAGGAGAAGGAACTTCCTCCAGGGCAGCATTTATGGATTCACGGTGTCTGGGTGAAGGTAAGGTGGGCGGAGCAGAGGTCTCTGAGTGGTTGGTAGAAGTTCAGTCCTTGGTTCATGTGTGCAGGTCCTTGGTGATGGCGGGCTTTGTAGGCTTAGGTCAGCAGCTTGAATTGGCATCTCTTCTGGATGGGGAGCCAGTGGAGGTCTCTCAAGTGTTGGGTAATGTAGGTACTTTTGGACAGGTTGAGGACCAGTCTGGCTACTGTGTACTTGATCGTCTGGAGTCTGCTCATGAGTTCGCTGTTGGTTCCTGCATAGAGTGCAGTGCCTTAGTTGAGCCAACTGGTGTTGAGGGCCTGCGTCACTGTTTTCCTGGTGTTGATGGGTAGCCATGTGAAAGTTCTATGGAGCATTCGGAGTGTGAGGGAGCAGGTTGAGGAAATGGCGTTGACCTGTCATTTCATTGAGAGTCTGCTGTCCAGGATGATGCCGAGGTTGTGGGCATGGTCTTTCAGAGTCGGTGCAGGGCTGGGTTCTGATGGCCGTTAGGAGTTGTTCCAGAGAGTGGTGTGTCTGCCGAACATCAGCACTTCAGTCTTGTCTGGGTTGAGCTTCAAGCAATTGTCCTTCATCCAGGCTGAGACGCTCCTCATGGAGTTGTGGGAGTTGGCTTTTGTCATGATGGGGTCCGCTGAAAGCGAGAGGACACACTGGGTGTCATCAGTGTAGGAGATGATATTGATGTTGTGGGTTCTTACAGTGTTTTTTAAAGGCTTCATGTAGATATTGAAGAGGGTAGGCCTGATGGTGCGCTTGGGCTGTGATGTGAAGCGAGGGAGGCAGATGCTCTGGGTGCGCCCCTTGAGGAACAATGCCATTCGTCTGAGAGCATCTTCTTTGATACCGATCTGGTCTGTTTGGCTGATGAGTGTGTGGTGGGAGACAGTGTTGAAGGCTGTAGAGAGGTCTTGAAGGATCAGGGTGGCTGATTCTCCTCTGTTGAGTAGTGTGCAGATGTCGTCAGTTGCGGAGATGTGTCTGGAAAGGTGGTTGAGGTGATGGAGGTGTTGAGGATGGTTTTAAGTTGGTGATTGATATTGTTGCTTCCTATATTGAAGAGTTGGTGGGGGCATGGGTTGGTGGGTGCTCGAGAGTGGATGGCGTGCATGAAGGCAATAGTGTCTGGTGTGCCGAGTGTTCCCATGAGGTGAGCTGGTGGTCATCGGCTGAGGTTGGTGGATTGGGGATTGAAGTTTCTGTTATGGTGGCAATCATGCTGTGGAAGTGATCTACCACAGATTTCCTGTTTGGCAGAGATCGAGCTTTTGGTGGCTGGAAGGCATGTGAACTCTATGACGATGGTGAAGAAGTCCTTGTTCTGATTGATGCTGGCCTCGATACGGTGTTTCAGGGACTCCTTTTTTGTGTCTTTCAGTTGGTGATAGTAGCTGTTGAGGGTGGACTTGAAAGTGACTCGGTCGATGTTGTTTCTGCTTCTGCACCCTCTTCTTTCCAGTTGTTTGCGTCTTCGTTTCACTGCACTGAGTTCTGGGGTGTACCAACAGGCTGGTATGGTGAGTCTGGGTGCTCTGGCTGGTTTGGTGGGGGGGACTTGGTCGGCCACTCTGGTGATCCAGGCGCTGAAGTTCCCTACTGCTTGATCCAGGGTGGTGGGGACATAGGGCTGGGAGCAGCTAAGGGCGTCGGTCCATTGGTGCTGAGTGACCTAGGTCCCGCTCCAGAAGGGGGTGTTGTGGTGACTGGGGGTGGAGTGTGAGGCTACTGTGATGGTAAAGTGTACGATGGAGTGATCAGATCAATTGAGTATGGAGATGTAGCTGTATCTGACTCTATTGTTGGATGTGAAGATGGGGTCCAGTGTGTGTCCTGCTCTGTGTGTGGGGTCTGAGAGCAACTGCGTGAGGGTGATGTTGTTAATTTGTTCCAGGAGGTCAGTGGAGTTGGTGTCTGTGGAGTCATTCAAGTGGAAATTGAAGTCTCCCTGGAAAAAGAAGTCTTCGGATTTGATGGCGAGCGGGGCGATAAATTCTGTGATGGCATCGCAAAGGATGGTCCTGGCGGTCTTTATGCAAGGGTGCCTCTGCAGATGGTTTTGTTGTCGGTTTGGAGTTGGAAGTTCAGGTGTTCCATGATCGGTGCGGTCATGCAGATGATAGATTTCTTGTGCAATGCCACCTCCGTGTTAGTTGGTGCGGTTGTGGTGTTTCACCTTGCAGCCATTGGGGGTTGCGATGTCAGGGGTAGGTCTCAGTGATGAAGGTCACGTCGGTGGCGAGGGTGGCAATAGTGTCCCAGACTTCTGTGGCATGTTTGCCGAGTGACCTAGAATTGATCAGGAGGCATCTGAGTTGCTCCGTGGAGGTGCTGGTGTGCGGTGACGGCGTGTTGCTTGTTTCTGTGGGCGCGGTTGGTACTGTGGTGGAGGTGAGCTGTAATGGAGGCAGATGATAGGTCCCGCTGTAGAGCAAGGTGATGCGAGGCAGCAGTTGTTGTTGTGACCGGGGTCTAAGGCATGGAGGTCTGCGGCGGAGTACCTTTAGGGACTTGGTGGGCCAAGGTTCATGGTGCTGGGTGCAGGCCAGGCACCGACGGGAGCAGACAGGCTTGCATTCACACATCATTGAGGAGACCACGCAGCGACCTCCATTAGAAGTCCTGGGAGGTGGGAGTGGCTGGCGGGGAGGTGGGAGGGCATTGAGCGGGAAAAATCCTGCGGATTTTGGAGCCTATGGGAGAGGGCAGGAGGGGGCGGGTCTATGAGACAATCGGGCAGCGGGAAAAGCAAAGTAAAAAGTAAATGGGGAAGCACACCAAAGCCCAATGAAAAGATTAGCCCAGTAACAAGTGCCCAAAACAACAGTCAGAACCAAAACGAAACAATAATATACCACAATAACAACCCAGATTTAAATAAATAAATTAACTAAGGAGACGCTAAAGCCCAAGGAGAGGGATTACCTAGGGCGGCGAACTAAGCATTACCCCTGGCAGAAGGGGCAAACTTGTTGCTGCAAGAAGGAGAACATTGAAGGGCAGACGCTTTGTATTAGAGCCAAGGCGACTGTGGCAGCGGTTGAGAGGGAGTGGCTGACAAGGCTGAGAGGTCTAGTGCTGCTCACGGGGGGGCCATGCAGCGGCCTCCATAAGCAGTCCTGGGAGGGAGGGAGAGGCTGGCTGGGAGGCAAGAGGGCGTGCAGCAGGAAAAGCCTGCAGAAACTGGACCTATGGGACATGGTGGGAAGAGGTGGGGCTACAAGGCGATCAGGCGGCAGGAAAAGCAAAGTAAACAGTAAATGGGAAAGTGCACCCAACCCCAGTGAACATATTAGCACGGTAACAAGGGCCAAAAACAACAATCAGAACCCAAATTAAACAATTATACACCACCATCACATCCCCGATTTAAATAGATAAATTAACTAAGGAGACGATAAAGCCCAGGGAGTGGGATTACCTAAGGCGACGACCTAAGCATTATCACTGGCAGTGGGGGTGAACTTGCGGCTGCAGGAAGGAGAAGAATCGTGAAGAGAAGACTCTTTGTCAGGAGGCCAAGTCGACTGAGACAGTGGTGAAGAGGGGATCGGCTGTCAGGGCCGAGAGGTCAAGTGTTGTATAGAATGGAGGAGAGTACACTGGAATGGCATAGAGGGGATTAGTGTACAGTGGAGTGACATTACATTTAATAGCATGGAGTGGAGTAACATAGACTGTGGTAGCATAGAGTGTAATAGCGATTAATGTATTAGCGTACAGTGGAGTGTCATAAAGTGATATAGCATAAAGTGTAGTAGCATACAGTGCAGTGGCATACGATGAAGTGATTTAGACTGGAGTGGTGTATTGTGGGGTAGACTGTAATAGCATACAGTGGAGTGGCGAACAATGGAGTGGAGTAGAGTGGAATACTATACAGTAGAGGGACAAAGATTGAAGTTGTGTACAGTGTAATTGTGTAGAATGGAGTAGCATTCTGAGAATAGCGTAGAGGGGAGTATATTAGAGTGGCATATAATAGAATATCATAGAGTGGAATAGCTTAGAGTAGAATAATATAGAGTAGAGTGGTGTACGATGGAGTGGTGTAGACTGGAGTAGTGTACAGTGAAGTGAGTAGAGTAAAATAGCATATAGTGGAGTGGCATAGAGTGGAGTGGCATCCAATGGACTAGCGTATTATGGAGTGACATAGAATGGAGTGGTGTACACTAGAGTGGTGCAGAGTGGAATAGCTTATAGTGGAGTGGCATACAGTCGAATAGCGTAGAGTGACTTGGTGTACAGTAGAGTATCATAGATTGAAATAGCCTACAGTGGTTTAGCATATAGTGCAGTGTACAGTGAAGTGGTATATGATTGAGTGACGTATACTGGAATGGGGTAGAGTGTAAGAGCATACATTGGAGTGGCGTATATTGGAGTAGATTACAGTGGAGTGGAAAACAGTTGAATAGCATAGAGTGGAGTGGCATACAGTTGAACAGCATATACTGGACTAGCGTATAGCAGAGTGGCAGAGTGGCATACAGTAGATTGACATACCTTGAAGAGGTATAGAGTGGAGTTGCATACAGTGTAATAGCATACAGTGGACTGGCGTAGAGTGCAGTTGTGTACAGTGTAATAGCGTATAGTGGAGTTGCGTAGTGCAGAGTTGTGCAGTGAAGTGATGTAGAGTGTAATAGTATATAGTGAAGTAGCATACAGTGGCGTAGCATACAGTGGAATAGCATACCGTGGAGTGTTGTAGAGTGGAGTGGCATACAATAGAATAGAGTAGAGTGGAGTGGTGTACAGTTGGGTGTACAGTCATAATATCGAGTCAATTATTTCGACTGGACAGAATATCGAGTAAAAAATATAGAATGGACATAATATCGACTAGACATAATATAGACAACAAAAATATCGACTAGAGAAAATTAATATCGAATAGAATGGACATAATATCGAATCAAAAATATAGAATGGACATAATATCGACTAGACATAATATAGACAACAAAAATATCGAATTTAAGGTAAGTTAATAATAATTTTTATTTTTTGTGTAATATAAGTCTGTAGCGGGTTGTGGGTTTATAGGGGAATAGGGTGGGAAGTAATTTAATTATAATTAATTAAATATGTTAATTTATTTATTGATAATAATTTAGAATTAATTGTTAATTAATTATTAATAGGTAATTAATTAAAATATAATTGGTAATTAATTATAATTGATTAATTGATAAATATTTTAATTTTAGTAATTTATTTTCTGTAGCGGGTTGTGGGTTTATAGGGGAATAGGGTGGGAAGTAATTTAATTATAATTAATTAAATATGTTAATTTATTTATTGATAATAATTTAGAATTAATTGTTAATTAATTATTAATTGGTAATTAATTAAAATATAATTGGTAATTAATTATAATTGATTAATTGATAAATATTTTAATTTTAGTAATTTATTTTCTGTAGCGGGTTGTGGGTTTATAGGGGAATAGGGTGGGAAGTAATTTAATTATAATTAATTAAATATGTTAATTTATTTATTGATATTTTTTAAAAATTATTTGTTAATTAATTATTAATTGGTAATTAATTAAAATATAATTGGTAATTAATTATAATTGATTAATTGATAAATATTTTAATTTTAGGGTTCAGGGTCAGTTTTCAGTTTTTGGGTAAAGGGGTATTTTTAGGGTTCAGGGTCAGTTTTCAGTTTTTGGGTAAAGGGGTATTTTTAGGGTTCAGGGTCAGTTTTCAGTTTTTGGGGTAAAGGGGTATTTTTAGGGTTCAGGGTCAGTTTTCAGTTTGTAGGTAAAGGGGTATTTTTAGGGTTCAGGGTCAGTTTTCAGTTTTTGGGTAAAGGGGTATTTTTAGGGTTCAGGGTCAGTTTTCAGTTTTTGGGTAAAGGGGTATTTTTAGGGTTCAGGGTCAGTTTTCAGTTTTTGGGTAAAGGGGTATTTTTAGGGTTCAGGGTCAGTTTTCAGTTTTTGGGGTAAAGGGGTATTTTTAGGGTTCAGGGTCAGTTTTCAGTTTGTAGGTAAAGGGGTATTTTTGGGGTTCAGGGTCAGTTTTCAGTTTTTGGGTAAAGGGGTATTTTTAGGGTTCAGGGTCAGTTTTCAGTTTTTGGGTAAAGGGGTATTTTTAGGGTTCAGGGTCAGTTTTCAGTTTTTGGGGTAAAGGGGTATTTTTAGGGTTCAGGGTCAGTTTTCAGTTTGTAGGTAAAGGGGTATTTTTAGGGTTCAGGGTCAGTTTTCAGTTTTTGGGTAAAGGGGTATTTTTAGGGTTCAGGGTCAGTTTTCAGTTTTTGGGTAAAGGGGTATTTTTAGGGTTCAGGGTCAGTTTTCAGTTTTTGGCTAAAGGGGTATTTTTAGGGTTGAGGGTCAGTTTTCAGTTTTTGGGGTAAAGGGGTATTTTTAGGGTTCAGGGTCAGTTTTCAGTTTGTAGGTAAAGGGGTATTTTTAGGGTTCAGGGTCAGTTTTCAGTTTTTGGGTAAAGGGGTATTTTTAGGGTTCAGGGTCAGTTTTCAGTTTTTGGGGTAAAGGGGTATTTTTAGGGTTCAGGGTCAGTTTTCAGTTTGTAGGTAAAGGGGTATTTTTAGGGTTCAGGGTCAGTTTTCAGTTTTTGGGTAAAGGGGTATTTTTAGGGTTCAGGGTCAGTTTTCAGTTTTCGGGTAAAGGGGTATTTTTAGGGTTCAGGGTCAGTTTTCAGTTTATGGGTAAAGGGGTATTTTTAGGGTTCAGGGTCAGTTTTGGGTTTTTGGGGTACAGGGGTACTTTGTAAAAATAAAGTAAAATTACATTTAAATTACATTTATTTAATAAAATTAAATTATATTAAATTATATTATAATATTTTTTATTATTTTATATTCAAAAAAGTATTATATACTTACCAATACTTATGTTGTAATGGTATGCGTTGTAAAGGTATATGCGTTGTAAAATCTTGCGTTGTAAATGTATGCGTTGTAAAAGTTTTTGCGTTGTAAAAGTTTTGTTGTAATGGTAGGCGTTGTAAAAGTATGCGTTGTAACGTCATACATCCCTGGAGTGGGAATAGTAATTTTAACCTCTACGCTATCCAGCGCTTTCCCTACTGTTGCACCCACTGGAGTGGGAGTAGTAAATTTTACCTCTACGCTATCCAACACTTTTGCTAATGTTGAACTCACTATAGTTGTAACAATAAATTTTAAACATTTTCTAAAATGTTATATATGTTTATTTAATAATATGTTTAAATATATATATATATATATATATATACATATATATATATATATATATATATATATATATATATATATATATATGTATATATATATATATATATGTGTGTGTGTAATTTTTGGTGATATCATTTTTTTAATTATATAAATTATTTATTAAAATTATATTTTTTTAATAATTATTTCTAAGTTTATATTAAATATATTTATTACTATATTAGTTTTAACTTACTTTTAAGACATTTTAAAAAATCGATATTTTGACAGTCTATATTTTTGTAAGTCGATATTTTGGAGTCGATATTTTGGTACTTACCTGTTTGAAGATAGGGAGTCGATATTTTGTCAATCGATATTTTTGACTCGATATTTGTGTATCTCGATATTTGTGTCGTCGATATTATGTCAGTGATCCGTACAGTTGAAGGGCGTAGAATGGAATTGAATATATTGGAGTAGGGGGCAGTGGAGTGATGTGGACTGGGTGGCATACAGTGACATTGCCTACAGTGTAATAGCTTAGAGTGCAGTAGTGTAGATTGGAGTCTCATAGAGTGGAATAGCATATAGCCGAGTAGATGTATTTGAAATGTTGTAGTAATATAGATTATGGTGCGCAGAGTAAAGCAATGCAGCAAATTACACTGCCTTGCGCTCCTCCAAATTTAACAATCAATGCAGGGTCATGTGTGGTGGCCATGTATTCCTTTGTAAATCTGTTATGTTATGTTATGTTATGTTATGTTATGTTATGTTAACAGAGTTAGTAGAGCGCACTGTTACCCTTGGGTGTCCTGGCTCTGAAGCAACTGTCATCCTAAAAACTGCAACCAACCTATTCCAAGAACAGTAAAGTTTTCTTTTTTTTTTTTTAAATCTTTTTATTAATGACTTTTAACAGTTTGTTTTCCCCCCCTCAAGGCCGAGAGGGGGTGAGGAACAATTTACTATAATACATCAATAATGCTTCCACCCTGGAAGTATAGAAACAATATATCTTTTTAAAGTATGCACAACATATGACACATTATAACTTATATTCCACCTGAAACTCCTCCCTCGTGCCTTAGTATTTACACAAAACATATGTACCACAGAAACAACATATCCTTTGAACTTCTAGTATTTACATATTTACATATAGACAATTTAAACATCACTTCATCTCTTGTTGATACCAAAACCCCTCCCTTTTATCCCAAAGATCTTTACACCCTTTTTTATACATTATATATACATTACTCTTCTTCCTTCCATTTCATTATTGGCTCCCATATTTCCAAGCCCAGTTTCCTCGCATTCTTTCCTCTTCTTGCATATATTGCCTTTTCCAGACTATATATACTTACAACCTTGGCTAACCATTGCTGAAATACTGGTGCAGATTGTTCTAACCACGCTGAGGCAATACATAATCTAAAAACTGCCATGGCGACAAAGATAAAGTAGTTACCCTTTTCATAATCATTTCCCCGAATCTACACCCAATAGTATAATCGCAGGTGTTAAATTGATAGATAATTTCAATGCCCTTTGAAGAAACATTTCTATCTCATTCAATAATGTCGATAAGCATGGGCATGTTGCAAAAATATGAGTAATATCTGCATCTAAACTTCTGCCTCTGGGGCAATTTATACCAGTGGTCGCCCCCCCTTGTGCGAGTTTCGCTGGAGTATAGTATAACCGATAGATGGTTTTATAATGCTGAGCCTGCAGGGACGCAGAGCACAGAATATTCTTTCCTAATTCTAGTGATATACTAAAGCACTCCTGCTCTATATCTAACTTCGCCGACCAACTTTCCCCCCACTTGACCATATCATCTGTTTTAGATTCGATTAGCTCTGCATTAAACCTTTTGATTGTACAATCTACTCCATTATGTAATGCCTCTAATATGGAATTTTTCTCAAAACCTCTCAATCCACCCCTCTTGTTTTGCAGGAAACTTCTTATTTGTAGATATTTGAAGAAGTGTCTTGATGGCAAATCATATTCCACCTGTAGTTTTACAAATTGTTTCATCCCCTGTGGGGACATCAAATCCCCAACTTTCATCATCCCTTTCCGGTGCCATTCTATATATATTGAGTCAGAAAATATATCTACAGGAAATACTATATTATCATTTATCCTCGTGTATCTATTTATTTTCCCCAGTCCAAATTTCTTAATAAACACCTTCCAAATGTTATGTGCACCCCAAATAGTCTTGAATCGTGTTCTTTTAAAATAAGCTGTGTCAAAATGTTTCAAAAATATATTTTTAACTTCTTCTCCCATCAGTATACCATATATCGCTAGTGAACCCAGATCATCTTCTCCTTCCACTTCTGCTCCACCTATTAATCCGGCCATATATTGTAAGGCTGCAGCCCAATAATACAATTTCAAATCCGGTAGTGCCCATCCTCCTCTCTCCCGTGGTAGTGCCATGAATCTTGCTGCTCTTCTAGTCTTACCTTTAGACCAGATAAAACTATTAATCATTTTTTCCATTTTTTTAAACCAAAGATTATCGAACCATAATGGGATTGTCCGGAATAAATATAGGAATTTTGGCAATATTAGCATTTTTATGATGTTTACTCTGCCAACCAATGTTAGGTGTAGATTGTTAAGTCTATCTAACTCTATCCCCACTTTACGTATAATGGGGTCTATATTTAGCTCTACTAGCTTTCCTAATTCAGCGGTTATAATTATACCCAGATAAGTTCCTGTCTGTACCACCCGTGAATCCTGGCATATAACCTTATTATTTTTTATAATTTGTGTTTTTCCAGTGTTCTAGGAATATCCCGAAACTTTCCCAAATTTTTTGGCCTCCAGCTCCACATATCTAATAGCCTCTGTGGGTGTTGATGTTACGACAGCCACGTCATCGGCGTAAGCAAGTATCTTGCAGTCCCCCCTAGGTGTGGCGACTGGAGATATACTCGCGTTTGCTTCTAAACTACGTATTAATGGGTCTAGATATACCGCAAAGAGTAGCGGGGAGCACGGGCATCCCTGCCTAGTACCCCTATTTATTTTCACTTGTTCCGTTGTTCCCGAGTTTATTCTAATCTTAGCTACTGGATCCCTATACAAGGTCTTAATAGCTGTGAGGAAACCATTTCCAAACCCCATTCTTTCCATAACACTCCACAAATAAACCCATGATACCCGGTCGAATGCTTTCTCAGCATCTAATAGTAAGACCGAAAATGGCTCCCCCATAACCTCCGTTTTGTCTATTAGGGTTATTAATTTACGTATATGATGCGGGGTCCCTCGTCCAGGTATAAATCCATGTTGACTGACAGTAACTAATGGTGTTATTACACTGGCGAATCTTATTGCCAATGCCTTTGAGTAGACCTTTGTGTCAGTGTTCATAAGCGTGATTGGTCTGTACGATCCTGGATCTGTAGGTATCTTTCCTTTCTTTAAAATAACAACTATCTCTGCCCCGGACCAGGAGTTTGGTATTGACGTTCCCATCTGTGCTTGTTTCATAGTGCGTACCATATCTTCCCCTATCTCTCCCAGAACACCTTATAGAACTCTAGCGGGATCTTATCTGGCCCGGCAGCTTTCCCAGACGGTAAATTCTTCAGAGCACCTCTTATTTCCTCATGATCTAATGAATTGTCTATCCTTTGTTTCTCTGTTTCATCCAGCTCAACCCCTTCATATTGATTCAGATATTGCATTATATCTTCAGGATCTCTTACGTCATTTTCGTGATATAAATTCGTATAGAAATTCCTGAAAACTTCTCTGATTTGTAGCACGCTTGTTACCACTCCTCCTGAGCTGTCCTTTATTGCTTTAATCTCACCAAGTGTAACTTTTTGCCTTGCTCTAATTGCTAGCATTTTACCGACTCTTTCACTCATCTCGTAGCACTTCTCTCTATTAATCACACATTGTTTTGCTGCCTTCAGTGCTATATATTCTTCTGCTTCCATTCGCAATTTCATGAGTTTCATGCAAACAGGATCTAATACTCCTCCATTATTATTCTGTTCTGATCTATTGCTTACTTCATCCTCCGCTAATAATAATTTCATCTTTAAAGCGTCGCTTCTCTCTTTCTCCTGTTTCCTTCTCCTGGCCCCAAAACTTATAGTCTCCCCCCTCGCTCCTGCCTTAAAACAATCCCATACTATCCCTACCACCGCTGTATCTCTATTTATTGTCATAAATTCAACTATCCAGCTCTTCATATGTTGAATATATGCCTCGTCCTCCAGCAGAGCTTTTTCAGATGACCACTCTGAAACCCGCCTTGCCACTGCCAGACCCTTTACGGTGACAATTAAGGGATTATGATCCGCTAGTAATCTTGGTAATCTCTCAATGCCTGCACCATCAATACCTTGACTGCTGATTAAAAAATAATCTAATCTTGCACTTACTCTGTGTGGTGCTGAGTAATACGTATACCCATCTATTCCTGGGTTTAGAGTATCCCAAACATCCAGTAGCCCGTTATTCTTGGCTAGCGAGCAGACTGCTTGAAACACTCTTTTCTTCCTTCCTTTATATTTAACTGGAGGTCCTAACCCCAGACCCAGTCCACCTACACCGTTAATATTGAAATCCCCTCCTATTATTACATATGGGGCCCAGGTCGCCAGCTCAATATCAATCTGTTCAAAGATTTCCGAATCATCTCCTGTAGACCCGTATATAGAGCCAAGGGTTACCCATCGTTCTCCTATCAGACATTCTATTAGAGCCCATCTTCCCCAAGCATCCTCCCATCTTTTCCTAGTGGTAATATCTCTTTGTCTCGCCATTACAGCCACCCCCCTATTCCTAGCCCCTTGTCTGGAGTACGCAATCACAGTAAGACCTAGCTGGTCAAGTAGTTGAATTTCAGACGCCTGTATATGTGTCTCTTGCAGCATTAGAAAATCTAATCTAAGACTTTTAATCATGGCAGCCACCTTCTGCCTTTTTGATCTATCATTTAATCCGCAGACATTCCATGTCATTATTCGAGTATTCATCCTGGTTTTTTAGGTAACTCATCATTAATTATACAGATGCACAACTGATTTCTTATACATATTGGGCTAACAGCCATATACAGCTAATATCTTTTCTCTTTTTTATTAATCCATATATTCCAGGTTACTTTTCCTCTGCAATAGTACCCACTTTTTTGTTGTTGTTCTTCATTGTTCCCACCCCTTACCCCCCCTGAACCCCCCCTGAACCCCCACCCTGACTGTCCCACCCCCCCTACAGGCAAATAGGTCCATAAGACCTATATGTGACAGCTGTGACCGTGCGGGACCACCGTGCCCCCCCCTCCCCCTTCCCTTTTACCAGAATATTCAAACAAGGTGAAGCCGTCTTGCTACATATATATATACAAGTGCCATACAATACATTTCACTATTCTTTATGCTTCTTTATGCTTCTTCACTATTCTTATACATATGTATACACATTCTACCACTATTTTTTATTGACAACCAGAGCTACTGCTCGTTCTGCTCGTTCTCTATCAGCCTGTGTCTGTGCCTGAGGTTGTGATTGGTTCTGTAGATCCCTTTCTTTTAACCATATCAAAAACTCAGACGCTTTTATTTCGGAGTAAAAAATTTTGAACTGACCATCCCTTACCACTTTCAGTCTACTCGGAAACATCAGATATGCCTCGCATCCCAATTTTTGAAATGGTAATATCAGTTCCCGCAATTTCCATCTCCGTTCTACCGTTGCATGGCAGAAGTCAGGCCTTGCGAAGAATTCGACGTCCTTATATCTACACTTAGCTTGTGGTTTTGCTTTTGCCATTATCTCCTCCCTCAACAGAAAGTTTCCCACATATATAAGTATCGCTCTAGGCCTGTTTGAGACATCCCCCTTTCTCTGTGTAAATGGGAATCTATGGGCCCGCTGAATCTCTGACTCCCAATCCCAGCCTTTTATGTCAGGAAGTGCACCCTTAGGGAGCTCTATGACATAGGATCTCGCATCCTGCCCTTCTCTTCATTCCGCAATACCCAATAGTCTAATGTTGTTTCTACGTTGCCTGTTCTCAAAATCTTCCAACTTCCATAGCATATCTGTGGTAGTCTTCTCTTGCTCCTGTCTATATTCCTTCCAACCCTTCATTTCATCTTCCAGAACCCCAGTTCTTTCTTCTACCTCCGTGACTCTCCCTACCAAATCTGCGTATACTTTATTTACTTTACGGAGAGAGCCGTGTATCTTTTTACTTTCCTGCCTGGCTCTACGACTCTCCACTCTCGCCTCAGTTTGCATTTGCTTTAACATTGAAAACAGCACTTCAAAACCCACTGGTGGCGTTTCCCCCTGAGATTTGCTCGGGCTCTGACTCTGGCTCTGGCTCTGACTCTGGCTTTGACCCCCAATCGCCTCTTGATGCAACTGTGACGTGGCTGAACAATCCCAGTCAAGCCTCTTTACAACATCAGTATTTCCAGAGCTCACATTGCCTTTTGATTTCCTTCGCTTTTTTGTCAAAAGTTTAGATTTACGCCTTGCAGACAGCTCTTGAGCTGAAGCCTCTCCAGACTCTGATGTGGCTACTGTTTCTGTTACCAACCCCGACATAGTTTGATCACTCTCCACCTCCTCAGCATTAGAAGAAACCTCTGTCTCCCTCTCCCCCGCTCCGCTCCGCCCCCATCCTCATCCTCGTCCTCCTCCTCGCCCTCTCCCTCGTTTACAGAAAAAAAACACTCATCAGTTGGAGAGCCTGGTAATACCAATAAACCAGCGTCAGTAGTAGTAACCATATTACCCCCCCTTGCAACCAAATTGTTCGTAACAGGTCCAATATTAGCATCTCCTTCAGTAGCTACCGGATTTACAGTGGTTACTGCATCCCTATTGTCCATTCTACGGTCCTCTCTTAATGCCTCTGATATTGCTTCCCTTAATCCCAAAGTCTTAACAGTACCTGTAGACAAAATGTTTTCCTCAGCCAGCTGGCCATCAGTGCCAGTATTAACTGCTGTTTCCTTCCCCTTTTCACATTCCTGCTGAGCCAATCCCTCTTCAATACATATTACATCGTTTATTTGTTCATTTGTTTGGTTAACGCGAGTGTCAGTCTCTCCACTGTCTACTGACTCAACAACCACATATTCATTCTCGGCAGCAATTACCTGAACATTTGTCTCGGAGCCTCCCTTTTGCGAAACCCTTATTGTAGGCACATCTTGAGCGAAATACTGAACTGCGGGAGAGCCGCCACCTAGTAAACTCAGAGCGGGGTCTGCTAGAGATGACTCATCCACCGGTATCCCGCGAGGGTTAGCAGCAGCCGTAGGTAAAAATGCCTCGTACACCAAGGGCTGCCTCATGCTTGCCTGTTCTTGTGGTTTTCCTTTCTTTGTAGACGCCTCCTTACTCTTTTCCTTTTCCTTTTTCTTCTTTTTTTCCGCCGCCACATTATCCTTGCTTCTCACGATGCTCTTCCCCTGCTCGGCATCACGCAATTCCTCCTGCCCCTCCTGCAGCCGCAGCAGCCTCTTTGCACGTAGATTAGCTGCCGGTGCATCCGACTCGCTCCAAGCAGCCTTCTCTTTCTCTTCCCTCATGGGTTTCACAATCTTCGGAGCCATCAATCGCCACAAGCTGGACGCGGCGTCTACCGACCTCAGATACCGCTGATAGCGCTGCTGCCTCCAGACGGAAACCTTCACCATCAGCTGATACGTGCGAGCCAATGTCCACGCCAGCACCGATCCCACCGTCAAGGAAGTTGACGCCTTCACATTCAGTCCGTAGTCCGTCACGGGTAAGGTTACGAAGATAGCCTTTGGACTCTGTAGCATGTCTTCACTCTCTCACACATTCAGTGCCTTACGGAGGAAACCGCCATCATTATCTTCGCTTTCTCACACTTTCCAACACAACAGTAAAGTTTTCAATCCTCTTCTGAAGGTGAGGGGATCAGAGCAGTTTCTGCGCTGAAATGGCAGATTGTTCCATGCCTTTGCAGCTCCCCAAGTGAAACTACGTCCACCCCAGTTAACTGTCTTGACTAAGGGGGCAGCTACCTGTTTGGCTGTCAGTGAATGCAAAGATCTAACCGGCATATACCATTTAAAGCGGCCTTTAAGAAATTCCAGTCCACTGTTCATTAGAGCCTTAAATACAGTACATAGGGCCTTAAAGGTAATCCGCTGTTTCACTGGCAGCCAGTGGATGTGTCTAAGACCATTTCTCACGGAAACAAACTTTGGGGTGTTGGTTAACAGTCTGGCTGCGGCATTCTGCACCAATTGCAATCTGTGCAGATGTTTCTTATGCAAATTCAGAAATAATCCATTGCAATAATCTAGCCTCGGCAAGACAAGTGCGGTTACAGCAGTCCTGAAGCTGTCCTCTGACTTAAATATTGCTTTGCCCAAGCGACACCATGAGTGAAAGCAAGGGTACCACAATCCAATAATACAGCAAGGGCTTAGTTACATTTTCGTCCATGGTATGCAGTGATAACCTTGCACTATACAGTGGTACGTGATGATGACAAGCCAGTACAAAATTGAGTAATGGCTGTTTTTAGAGAATGAAAAGACAGCCAGATTGTTTTTATTAAATTTGGGCTGTGTTCAGTTTTAGACCTTTTGCATATAGGTTAAGTAGAAGGTCCCTACCTATTACCATATTATTAAAGTGGTAATAGGTGGTCTCTCTGTCACAACCCCTTCCTGCACACCCTGCATAGTGATCTAGCGTCCAGGGCTCATGTTGTATTACCCTTGTAGCACTTTATGGTGTGCTATGATGCCATGACTGATGTTCCCCAAGACTCTTAATTCAAATGTGCTCAGGGTTGTCTCGTTTTACACATTTTTTTGTATCTTTTGCCTTTTCATTGTATTAGACTCTTTGTGCAACACTTCTGTCCTGAAGATGGTCTCGGGGATCTGGTAGATCATTACAGAGACCGAAACGTCGACGCTAGTGCATCTTTTTATTTAGATTTATACACTGCGAGGCATAACAAAAGCAATGTAAAATACATCTGTTTAAGTTCGCAATATGGTGGATTGCTGACCCATATGTATAATAAGCAAAAGATGTATTGCTACTACTGAGAAGTATGTGGATAAATTCAGTAGTATATTCTGTTGCCGTATATGATGTTTAAATATATATTTTTCTAAAATTGGATTAAAACAATTTTTGTATACAACATTGTATCTTGAGATTTTCCCTGCTCTTGATGAATTGTGATCACACGTGACATTTTGAAGTAGAAAATAATGAGTAAATGATTCCTCTTGGGATATTGTATATTGTGTTATTGATTATACCCAGACCTGAGGGGATTATTGGGTTGCCCTATTTTTGTTAGACTACTCTACTTACCCGCAGTACCCAAAAGAATCATCTGCGCACCCTAATATCTAATGCTGCCAAATTTATGCAAAATCTCATAGGCCATTTTTGCACTTTGTGAAATACAAACGTCTATGTAAAATGCTTTGGATTTCAAGGCTGTTTTTGGACCCCTCCTTTTTTCTTGGCACCCCCTTTTTCCAACAATGAAATGCGTGCAACAGGTCGTCAAAGTTTTGTGGACGTTCATCAAACAGGTGCAAAGTTATTAAGGGACAAACATTTAAAAAAACTATCTCTGGGGACCCTAGCCATCACTACTGCAATACACACATATATACATGTATATATAAATATCTATATATGTACATATATACATATGCATATCTATGTACATAAGTTGCCAGTAGGTAGTTATAGTTAGAACCTTGTTTCTATTAAAAAATAACTTTCTTTTGCCCATATTTTTGGCGCTGTTTGACGGATCTTTGTGAAATTTTCCAAACTAATGGGGTCATCAGGTCAGCTCCTGTGTTGAAAGTTTTGGGGTGATTCATCAAGCAGGGGCGAGAGAAAAGGGGGGTCCAAAACGTTTTCTCCATGTTAATTTCCACAGAAAAATTTAGACTCGGCTACAGCCTGAACTGCTAAACAAAATTACAACAAATTTAAGAAAAAGGTAGGTCTTGGTCCAGAAAGCATTCTTTTTGTGAAATGGTGTAAATCCGTTCAGTAGTTCCTGAGAAATGTAAACATTTCTCAGATATCCATATGTCTGGCGTTTGCAATCTGATTGGCTGCCAAAACTTCAAACCAGGAAGTGTTGGCAGCCATCTTGTGACTAGGTTGACACGAGTCACAAGAAAAAAGGTGAAAAGAGATAGAAAATCAAGAAAAGGGGGCAGGGTAGAAACACCCTGACCCCGTAGAAGTCCGTGAATCGGGGCAATTTTTTTTTTAAACTAAGCTTGGTCTCCTGCACTTTGTTTTCTTTAACCCCCGAGTGGGCAAGGTCCCAGGGGCAATTACCAATGATGATGCGGGGACCAGTCCCAGGTACCGCCACCTCCCGGTGGCTATATTCATTAAATACGGGGGCCCGCAGCCCCCCAGCAGCCCCAGGGACCAACACCTCCCCTGGGAACAAAATAAGTGAATGTGGGGGTCCTTCTTTGCCCCCCAGCCCCTGGGACCACCACCTCCATGTGGCTAAACAGTAGATGGGAGTGGGGCATGCGGCCTGTTGGAGGTGGAGGTTCCTGTCGCTTACCGCCGCCACCCAATGCTGGAGGTGTGCATCCTCGACCCCTCGCTTCAATGTTAGGCTAAGTAAGGACACCGTCTGAGATAGCCCTGCTCACCCATTAGTAGCTTGGCACGAGCAGCCAGGCTTATCTCCAAGGCAGGAGTGTTCAGTACCCCCATGATGTCATCAAAAATAGACTCCACACGAGTATTGATAAAATCAGTATAATCTTTATATAAGCAATTATACGATACGACCACACAATACAAAATCAACATATAAGATTGGGTAGTATTCTTTCCGGTGGGTTAGTAGGTTCTAATCCCAACCACCGCTCCTAACGAACAGTTAAGCTCACTTCTAACCATTTCTCATAAGGTTATTCAAGTCGTATTGCTAGAATCACACAGGTTGCAAAAGGAAACAATACTGCAATGCATCACGCTACAATCCGGTACGGTGCAATAAAGAAATAATACACTGTGCCACATTATACTCAGATACTGTGCACTGAAGAAATAATGCAATGCGCCATGTTACAATCAGGTACTATGCAAGGGAGAAATAACGTAGTGCATAGCGCACCAAGCAGGTACAAATGAGGTCTGGCGTCATACAACAGTTTGATAGTTTGTTAGCAGCAATAATGCAAAGTGTAATACAACAATTGTACGTGCTCCGTTAACAGTGCCGGGATCCAAGCTGAAGCAACGCAGCTGACGGTAGCGGGAGGCCGAGAGAGTGCCCCTACGGGCCCTCACCCCACCCCAGGTGTTGATCCATGTTACCTGGGGGGGCACAATTCCACTCTCCTCCCCAACATCAGCGACTTGGGCCTTGATCCTGAACTCTGTCACGGGATGCGTGGACTCGGGCCGGTGGCTCAGTCCTTCTGTGGCTGCTGGTCCTGCCCGCTGCTGATTAAGTCCGAGGGCACCAATGACTTAGCCCACACTCCAGCGGTCTCAGTTCACACCAAGACCCTCCCTCAGCACTGTGGAGACTTTACTTCAACTCGGTGCACACCCGAACCCCGCACTCCTCACCAGCACCTTCAGGTTGCACTTCGACACGCACACCGAGTGTCCCAGACTTGCCTCTTCTTTGGTGCTCACGACGATCCAGCGCTCTTCACCAACGCTCCGCTTGCACCTCAACATGTACCCTGTGTGTTCGAGCCTCTCCTCTTCTCCTGGTGCACACAATGCCCAGGCGCTCTTCACCAACACCCTGACTGCACCACGACACACACTCTTGCGCGTCTGAGTCTCACCTCTTTTCCCGGTGCACACAATGTCCAGCCTCTATTGCCTAACACCCTGGCTGCACCACGACACACACTCTTTCACGTTGGAGACTCACTTCTTCTTTTTGTGCCTACGAGGCCCCGGCGCTCTTCACCAACACCCGGGCCGCACCACGACATGCACCCAGCGCGTCGGAGACTCACTTCCTTCATTGGTGCACACGATGTCCAGGCACTCCTCACCAACACCCTGGCTGCACCACGACACGCACACTGCCCGTCCACTCTCGCTTCTTCCTTCGTTGCACATGAGGCCCAGGCGCTCTTCACTAACACCCGGGCTGCACCAGGACACGCTCCCAGCGCATCCGAGTTGCCCTTGAAACTGCAGGTGCCCAAGATCACAGGGCACAAATTGCAACGGTCTCAGGCTAGACAGAGCACAAGCACCCATGGTGTATCTGAGAGTCTTCGCTGGAAACTTTTATATTCCTGTGATTCCAAAACAGGGAGCCAGCTCACCTTGGGCCCTTGGGGTTTCAAGACACAGCACAAAGCACAGTTTTCTTCAAGCAGGGGGGCCCTGCGCCTCCAAGCACACTCCCAACAGCCTCTTCCTTAGTTAGAACAGCAAACTGCAGACCAGCCCCAGATCATGAAGCAAGGATTGGTCTATTCACAGCCATCTCTTCAATTGCTCCATCTTTAGCAGTGGGTCCATGCCTTTTCAGTCTCAATCCATATTTGTTTCATCCCAACATTCAGTGGTTTCAGCTCTCATAGTTATACCCCTTAATGTCTTTGAAGTTTGTATGTGCTCAGGGGTCCCTGACCCCTCCCCTAATCAGTTTTGGGTGTCTCCCTCCCAGTGTCACCACTCTCCCTTTGATACTGGGGGTCTGGCTCCTTAATCACTCAGCAGGAGATGGGTCAATTGGTTTATAGCACCAGCCCGGGCCCTTTCACCTCCCGGGCTTCTCCTCCCCCTACTCTCCCGATGCAGGGCTGCCATCTCAACCCTTCCCAGGGTCAAGACCTCTTCCAGCTCCTCTTACCTTTCAGTTCCAGACAGACAATCCACATTTCAGAGACACACAGAAATGCTCAGAGCAAAAAACTCAGCCACTTTCTAAAAGAGTGTGTTATAAACACCCAGTGACAAAACCACCTTCACAGAAAGATGCATTATGACACTGTGAGTCCATACATACTAAACTTCACCTCTCCATTATAAACTGACAGGAAACTAGGCTAATAAACACAACACCCAGCCTCCCTCATTCTGTCCTATGGGCAGAATGGTCTTTCAGCAGTGAAAACGAAATGGAGAGTTTTTTTTATACTGTCAGAACATGACACGCACACAGTTTATGTTCTGCCTTTTACCTACACTGCACCCCGCCCAGGGGTTACCTGGTATCTACCACAAGGGTGCCCCATGTGAATGTAAAAGGGAAAGTCAGGCCTAACAAGTGGTTGCACTTGTCAGGACTACATGCTAACTTAGCATTCTGCGCGCAGGCCCTACACTGAAGACCTGAGTTCCCTTCTCTGCGCGCCCTTGCATTACTAGCCCTTGCACACACAGTGCACATAACTAGGGACTTTTACTAGTAAGGCAACATACCAATCATGGCTAACCAATCACCATTATATTTTACATAGGGAACTCCTGTACTTTGTCACTGATCAGCAGTGGCAAAGTACCCAAAGTATCTAAATTGGCATCTCTAGGTCAAGAAAACGGTCTAAGGGGAAAGCAAAATGTTTAGGGAACTTTAACCAAAAAGGCCAAGTCCTACAGCCCCCCCCTCCAGGAGCCCTCCATGGCCCTGGGGACCGTCACACACCAGGGCCGGCTCCAGCAATGTACCAGGGTGGCCACCCCCGGGACATTGCAGTTTGCTATGGCATGGCGTGAGCACTGCTCCCGCCATGCCATACCAAACACTGCTTCGCTTCATAGAAGCGAGAGCATTGAAAATGCTCTTGATTCCATGAAGCAAAGCAGAATTACTTTTGGGCAAGAATTTCTTCTGTTAAAAAGCAATGTCGGTTCCAGCAGGAGGTGGGAAGCTGGCAGGGACCATGGGGGCCTTGGGGATCCCCCGCGGTCCACAATGAAAGTCCAAGCCCCAGGGGATGGGGTTCTCGGGGGCCGAAAATGGCCCAAGAAGGGGGCCACTTGGTTCCCCTCCCTTTAAAAGCATTTTTATTTAAAGTCCATGCCCCGGGGCATGGGGACCCCAGGGCTGAAATCGAACTGAGGAGGGGGGGCACACGGCCCCCTTCCTTTAAAATAAATAAAATTAAAATTAAAAAGAAATGTCCAAGCCCTCGGGTGGGGTCCCCGGGGTGGAAAATGGCCTGGGGGAGGTGGCCGCTCGGCTCCCTCCCTTAAAAACATAAATACATATTGGCCGCCTGGCCCCTCCCTTTTTAATTAAATAAAAATAAAAAATAGGTCAGGCTCTGGGTGGATGGGGTCCCTGGGGCCAAAAAGCACCAAGGGAAGGGGGCCACACAGCTGCCTTTCCCAAAAGTAAAAAAATATCACAAATTGACAACTTGCCGGCAGCCCCGCCCCCTTTCTCCACTACTCTGCAAATGCACCTCCTGGTGCGTTCTAGGCTGGGGGATGAAATCCCCGTTCATGCAGAGGGTCCTTAGGGGCAAACTAGCCCACCAGGTAGAACCAGTAAGCCCCACACAGTGGGATTGATGAGAGGTGGCACGTTTGCACAGTGGTGTAAAAAGGGGGCATGGCCTCTGACCACCTCTCAGCAATCCAGCTGTGTGGGGCTTACTGGAGGTAACAGGAGGGCTAGTTGGCCCCCAGGGACCCTCAAGAGGCAATAGGACCAAGAGTGCATCACAAGGCGTGTTTGCAGAGTGGTGGAGACCACCTCTCAGCAATCCCACTATGTGGGGCTTACTGCAGATAACAGGTAGGCTAGTTGGCCCCTAAGGATCCCCTGCATCGAATGGGACCTCAACCAAGAGCCCGCTAGAGATGTGTTTGTCAGGCGTGGCAGGCTTGGGGTGCCTACCACATTGTCATGGATTAACTCTGAACTACAATTCCCATGATGCCCGGCTGGGTGCATGGGTATTTCTGTCAGGAACTGCATGCATCCGGCGTGGGTAATTATTTCTGGTTCAGGATCCTGCACCTGCCTCTGCGGTTACGGGTATGCGTTTTTTTTCTCTGTTGGACGTCCAAGAGATCGATTCCCCCAGGTACCTCATCTGTTCTTTCCGCGTGTGAGCAGGGCTCTGTTCGTGCACACAGGGTGAGGACAAGGAGTCTTCCCATTTATGCTCCGTTACGACCACCTCAAGGTCTTGGATGTGAGGTAATTGTTTTGCGGGTTCGTGACTTTTCCGTAGGCTGCTTGCTGCGGAGTTCTAATGCAGACTTCTTTTGTTTATAACATTTTGGACCTTCATAGGAAGGATTCTCCATATTTAATCTCCTGTAAGGTGACGTAACCTTAGTGGGGAGTTATTGCTTTAACGTTTTTTTTTGGCTTTCGTGACTTTCTCCCTGCCTTTCTTTTGTGAACCAAATTGGATTAGCGAGCAGGTGAACGTGAAGAGTGCTATATTGGATCTGGGCAAAGGTCAAGTTGTGCGAGACATTGCTATTTATCAGTGCTGAACTCACCCTAGGATCTTGTTTTCTTCTAGTCGCTTCATTCCTGCTTGTGGTATGTGAAATGGGTGATTATCTTTCCGGCTTGACAGTTGACGTTTTGGGTATGCATGTATGAGACAGAATAAAGAGTTAATCCTTTATGTTCTTGCTTTAGTAGAAACAACCAGGAAGAAACAAATCGATGTTTTTTGTCCAGATGGATGCTCTTCTATATAGAAGGTGTTTATACCTTTGATGGTAAACAACATTCCTTGTTCTTAGCGAGACTAATTAGTGTAGACTGCTTTATATCTACGTACTAATGTGTTGTTTTCTTTCACAGCTTCCAATTCCCTATAGTTCCCTTTCCTATTCCCTATCCTTTGCTTGACTACTTCACTACTCTATGCATATATAGATAACCATAGAGTCAGAGATGTCAGGCAGTGGACCATTTTGAGCAGCAATCTGGTTCTGAGGTGTTCACATGTTATATTATGTTATGTTATAAGCTTATAGAGCGCTATATCACCCAGGGGTATCTAAGCGCTATCAGCGGACACACAACATCAGTGGGTACAGGTGCCGAATCACAGAGGCCCCCACGCCTCCTCAAAAAGCACCGTTTTCAGCTTTTTCCGAAACAACAGCAGGTTGGTTTCCTTCCTAAGTTCCGTGGGCAGGTGGTTCCATGCCAGGGGGACAGTGCTAGAAAAGGCTCTGCCACCCTTTGATATGAGGTTATACCGAGGGCAAAGCAGGTTACATGCCTCAGCCGACCGGAGGGACCTGGTAGGTAGGTACCTATGGAGCCGATCCTTGATGTATTTAGGGGCTGAGCCGTACATTGCCTTGTGCGCAATGCAGAGGCTTTTAAATTTTATTCTTTGGGCAATAGGCAACCTATGGAAACTGCAAAGTAGGGGCGTAGCTCGGGTGTGCCTAGGTTTGTTAAAGATAAGCCTGGCCGCATCATTCATTACAACCTGGATACTGACAGCGTTTGCAGTGGTGGACAAAGGGGGCATGGCCGGGTATCAGAACTCAGCAATCCTGCTCTGTAAGACTTACTGGAGGTAATAGGAGGGGTAGTTGGCCCCCAAAGATGTCCTTGGGGGCCAACTACCTCTCCTGTTATACCCAGAAAGTCCCACACAGTGGGATTGCTAAGAGGTTTTCAGAGACCACGCCCCCTTTCTCCTCCACTCTGCAAACACGCCTCCTGGCACACTACTGGTTGGGGGATATAGTTGACTTTATTCCTGAGGGACCTTGGGGGACAAGAAGCCCTCATAGTACCTCCTGTAAGTCCTACGCAGTGGAATTCCTGAGAGCTGGATGGTGGCCCAGCCCCCTTTCTCCACCACTCTGCAAACGCGACTGCGAGTAAAAAAAACATAGAAATTCACTGAAAAAAACACAGGTTTCCGGGACGTTATAGTTAGAAATTAGCATTTAAAAAACCTTAGAAATTCACTGAAAAAACACGTTTCCAGGACTTTATAGTTAGAAATTAGCATTTTAAAACCCTTGGAAATCAATGAGAAAAAAACATAGGTTAGATGGACGTTATAGTTAGTCTGACATTTCACTCGCACAAAACCAGAGAAATTCAGCCTTTGCTGAATGATGCCGTGGATGCTGTGGATTATGTCATCACTGATGTCATCAGCGATGTCATTTGAGATGTCATCAGTGATATAATCAGTGATGTCACTGACCATGTCATGAGTAATGTAATATGTGAGGTCAGAAGCAGGGCATTGCGGGGGCGCGAGTTATAGTTACCTCAGCTAACTATAATAGTTGAATTCCTATGGTTCTGTAGGAGTGAAATGTCAGACTAACTATAACATACTTCTAACCTTTGGTTTTTCCATGTATATATATTACCTGCTGGCGGTCGTCAGCTGGTAGTTATAGTTAGCACCATGTTTCCATAGGAAAACAGCTTTTTGACTTGCCTATATCTTTGCAACCGTTTGACGAATCTCCTTGAAATTTTCTCAAAAAAGTGGGCTGGTGATTCTAGTTGTTCATGGAAAGTTTTGTGGTGATCCGTCAAGTGGAGGTTGAGCAAGGGAAAAAAAAGTACATTTACCATGTTGATTCCCATAGGGACTTTAAACAGTACTGTAGCCTGAACTGCTAGACGGAATGACACCTAATTTGGCAGAAATCTAGCTCTTGGTCTAGAGAAGAGGTCTTCAATCTGTGGAGGGGGGATCCATGGAAAGGGGGTAGCACATTTCCAGGCCTCATGTCTGCCTGGAATCCAAAATGTGCTTTTTATTTGGAAAAAGAGAACCGTCCGGGACGCTTCATTCTAATTGGTAAACTGCTTCTGCTGAAGTTAATTGCTGAAGTTAATTGAGTCTCCTGTGCTGTGAGAAAAAGAGGCTGGGCAGACAGGTAAAAGAATTCTTCACACCAGGGTGGCTGCTGGGCTGAATAAAATGCAAATGCAGCTATGAGTTAATCTGCAAACGTAAAGGGTGCTTGGGAGCGGTAATCACTCCAAGCATTGTGAGTACAAAGATTTGGTGTTTTTTCATTGGTAGTAGGAAGAGTTAATACATGGGCTGTAAAGTTGTGCTTTTAAGTGTAACTCTATTTGCACAGCGCTTAGTACCCCTGAGGAGGGTTGAAGGGACAGGTATGCAAGAAATATAATTGCATTACTTATGTACTGGTATTACAAAAATCTACATTTTGGAAGCTCCAGCTATCCTAAAATATTATAAAATAACGACTTACGCATTCACAGTGCTTTCTGTCACAGGCTGTGATCTCGTAGCACAAGAAATTACACCTCCCAACCAAATGTAAATCTGTGGCTCTCTGGTTATAGACACAGACCTCTGCAGTGCATTAACTAATAGAGGTTCCATATTGTACTACAGTGCATTTCCCACTGAGTAACATCTTTTTAAAATGTATTTTTCATTTAAGCTACCCAATATTTTATATTTAGCTAACTAATTTTGAAAGTTCTAAAAAACGAGCAAAATATTTTGGGGTTTATTTATGAGGCGCTTGTGCTGTTGGAGGGTTCCTTTTTTTGAAGATCTAGCAGCGCAAGAATCTCAATTATATCTATGTGGCGACGCAAAGTCACTCAGCATGGCTTTGCATGGCCTCATAGATAGGGAGTAAGACAAAGCAGGTCAAGTCGCTGCGTTGTCTTACTCTGGGTCAAGTAGGCGTTCCATGGGCATTGTGGTGGGTGTTCCCATGCAACGCCCAGAATTTTGTGCTGCCCCAGATTTACAAAACCATGTAAACCTGGGGCTGCGCCAAACCCTTACGCCTCCACACAGCAGGCAGAATGCAGCACACATAGAAAGAGGAAAACCCCTCTCTTGAATGTTTTTGTGCAGGAAGGTGCCCCTTCCTGCACAAAAACAATCCTGCATATGAAGGCGCTAGGCAGCAGTTTGTGCGGTAACACAGGGGAAATGGACAGGAATGTCCCATGTTTCATGATAAGGTGAATTCCTGCCCTTTCACATTGGCGTAGGGCAGTGCAGCAAGAAGACTTGCAGCGCTGCCCTACGCCAATTCCCCGTAAACAAGGCCCTTTGTTTTTAGCCACACCTTTGACCACGCCTCCACGATCACTGACCTTTGCTTTGCTAAACACTGTTTATTAGTATTTCCCCAATGTAAAAAATATTTTTTGTGGGAATTGGGGGCGCTTATGGTTGTAGATAGTTGTCATTGATGGGGAGTACCAAGTTCTATAAATGTTTGTCAGGAGGGGGTCATTACGCCGAAAAGATTTTGACAGGGCGGTCTCAGCATCAAAAAGTTTGAAGACCTCTGGTCTAGAGTGATTTTTGATGTTAAAGAAAAAACAAATTTGGATATTTAGGGATGTGAGATCTGATTGGCTGCCAACACTTCACATAGGAATTTTTGGCAGCCATCTTGGTTAAACAAAAGAGAAAAGGATGCCGGGTAGGAATACCCTGACCCCTTAGGTCTGGTGCTCGGGTCCCAGAGGAACCTTGCCAGGGAAAAAAGTGTTTTTTAAAGATGTTTACTGGAAATCACAGCGGATCCATGACTCCGGGTTTTGCACTTGTTTTGGAATAAGCCCCTGGGTGAGCTATGGCCCAAAGAAGAAAGGGGGGAACTCAAGGCCCCCTCCTGAGTCTCTTAGTGCCCCGGAAAACACCACCTCCCTGGCACCTTATTTTAAAAAAAAGGAGGGGGGTGCATTGATGCCCTCCTCCAGGCCTTAGTGATGAACTCTGTGATGCAAGGAAAACTTTCGGGCTGTCTAAATCGTTTCCGAACTGCATTCAGACAGCCTGAGTCATTTGGAGCCAATTCGTACTGCTCTATGGATACGGTTTCCAAAACTGCAATTATGATAACCGATTCAGACAGCCGTTCTGATTTGTTCAGCCCGACACATGACGTTGTCAGACTCTGACTTCGGGGACCCGTAGCAGGCCCCCCTTCACCCATAGGCCTCCAAATGGGGCCCATGTGGGTACCCAAGGGACCCCTCTTCCAAAATATGCACAGTGTGGCAGGCACCATGGGTGCAAGGTTTTCCCCGGCCACTTCTTTTTTCAATGGGAGCCTGTGTTCATGTCCGAACACAGTCTCCCATTGACGTCAAGGCGAGCCTGACCAAACGATGGTGGGAAGCATTGTAATCGGTCGGTCGGACTCGCAGAACAAAGTCAGTCGGGAACAATTCTGAAACCAATGCGGTTGGAAGAGTTTACGTACAACATCGTAATCGACCCCTAAGTTGGCTAGCATGAGTGAGGTAATTCCAATGCTAGATCACCTTCCAGCGAGATTTCTCAATGCAGGCGGTCACGGATGTTACCGACCGCTGGCGTTGAGAAACCATCCGTTTGTGTTGAGGAAGCTGCCGCTTGAGTAGAAAATCTACTTGAAGGCGGAATGAAGCAGCACCCTCTTGCAACATACAGCCCTGAAAAGTAATGAGGGGGGGCCTGGAGCCATTAATGACCCTGGGGACCACCACCCCCACATGGTTGGCTACTGCTATACATAGCTGTTTGCTTTTTCATGGCAGGAGCTGATAGCTCCTGCCAAGCAAAGGCAAACGCTCCAATTCCAGCAGGTGAAAGCTGTAAAAGTGCTCCTGCATGCTGGAAGAGGAGGTTTCATCTCTTTACCTCCTGCAGGAGGCGGGAAGCCCACTGGGAGCGCAGGGGCCTTGAGGCTCCCCCTGCAATCCCAGGAAAAAAGAGCAGAAAGGGGCAAAAGAAAGGTCAGAAAGAGGCAGAATAAAGGTCAGAAATTAGCAGAAAGAGGCAGAATAAAGGACAGCAATGAACAGATAGAAGCAAAATGAAGGTGAGAAACGGACAGGAAGAGGTAGAATAGAGGGCAGAAATGAGCAGAACAGACATAATAGACGTTGTAAACAAGCAGCAAGAAGCAGAATAAAGGATAGAAATTTGTAGAAAGAGGCAGAAAAAAGGTCAGAAATAGGCACAACGAAGATGAGAAACAAACAGAAATGGGCAGAATAAAGGTCAGAAATGAGCAGAACGAGGCAAAGTAGAGGTCAGAAATGAGCAGCAAGAGGCAGAATAAAGGTCATATACGAGCAGAAAGAGGCAGCATGAAGGTCAGAAAAGA
The DNA here is from genome assembly GCF_964261635.1 of Lissotriton helveticus. NCBI lineage: Eukaryota > Metazoa > Chordata > Amphibia > Caudata > Salamandridae > Lissotriton > Lissotriton helveticus. The sequence continues at coordinate 454,546,023 of NC_136063.1, read as the reverse complement.
GCAGAAACAGGCAAAATAGAGGTGAGAAACGAGCAGAAATAGGCAAAATTGAGGTCAGAAACCAGCAGCAAGCTGCAGAATAGAGGCCAGAAGCAAGCAGAAAAGGCAAAATAACAGGCAGAACAAACTGAAAGAGACAACAAAGGGGGCAGGAGCAAGAAGAGAAGAGGCAGGAACAAATGAGCCGAAAATGAGCAGAGGAGGCACAAAACCGTAGGCAGCAGAGGACAGCGGACTGCAGGCAAGCTGGATAAGAGGACCACCACAGGGGGAGCTGTCACGAAGACCTGCTCCTGTATGCCCTACTTTTTTTTACCACGCATCCACTGACAGACCTAATAATACACTCAGTCACCCATTCATAGACCTACTCACATACTCATGCACCCACTAACAGATCGACTCAGGGACTATCAGACCCACTGACAGACACACTCACTCATGAACCCACTCTGATTTATTCAAGCACTAATTCACCCACTCACAAACCCACTGAGAGACACACACCCACTCATGTACCCACTCAGAGACGTATTCAGAGACTCTCCCACTCACAGACAAACCCAGATACTTACTGGCTGACTCATAGATCCTCTCTGAGACACACACCCACTGACCCAATCAGACATTAACACACCCACTCACTCACCCACTCAGAGACTCATCCACTCACTCCCCAACCTATGCAGCCACTCGCATAGCCACACTCAAAGGCTACAGGTTACAGTTAGGAAATAAAATGTAAAAAACCATTGAAATTCACTGAAAAAACAAAGGTTACAGGGATATTATAGTTAGGAAATCAAATTTAAAAAAACATAGAATTTCACTAAAAAATTCAAACCAGTGAATTCAGCACTTATAGTTATCTAAGCTAACTATAACTCACACCCCTGCTTATGACCTCACATATAACATCACTCATGACATGGTCAGTCACATCACTGATGACATCTCAAATGACATAACTGATGACATCACTGACATCATTTACAGAACTACTCACACACACATTCATACCCCTATACAACTTCACAAACAGCTACTCCCTCTCCCACACAGCAATTCACAAACCCATGTAGACTCATACAAGCACTCACATACTCACATACCCACTCACTGATTCACAGTGACGCTCACACATCCACTCACTCATACAGCCAGTCACATAAAAACGAACTCACCCATACAGTCACTCATGCACTCACTCACCAATATAGCCACTCACACATCCAGCCATACAGACATACAGATGCTAACACACCCACTCATACACCCATACCGCCATTCGCATAATGAGTCAGTCACCTGTACAACTACTTACACAACAACTCATTCACCAATACAGTCACTCATAATTCAACTCATTCACTCATACTGTTACTCACAAACCCACACACGCACTCATACAGATATTAACACATTACTCACTCACCTATACAGTCACTGACATAAGCACACACTCATCCATACAGAATCTCACATACCCACTTATTCACCCATATAACACTAACACACCCACTCACTCACATATACTGCCTCTCACATACTTACTCACCCATACAACACTGACAAACCAACTCACTCAGCCACACACACAGTCACACCCATAGAGCCACTCAGACACCTACTCATTCACACACGGATACACACAGTCATACAGCCACTCACATATTGCGTGTTACAAATAGTATTACTATGCTAATGTAAGTTTTGTAGTATCCTAGTATATATCTTTAACACTCAAAAATGTTTTAGCACTCACACTCACTGGATGATGTCATCGGTGATGTAATTTGAGATGTCAACAGTAATGTCATTAGTGATGTCACTGACCATGTTATGAGTGATGTTATATGTGATGTTAGAAGCAGTACATTTTGGGACCATAAGTTATAGTTAGCTCAGGTAACTATAACTACTGAATTTCACTGGTTTTGTATGAGTGAAATGTGAACCTACATATTACGTCCCTGTTACCTTTGTTTTTTCAGTGAATTTCTATGGTTTGTTTAAATTATATTTCCTAACTAGAACATCCCTATAACCTTTGTTTTTTTCAGTGAATTTCTAGGGTTTTTTAAAATTCTATTTCCTAACTATAAAGTCCCTGTAACCTTTGAGTTTTTCATTGAATATTTATGTACATATGCATGTATATTAGTATACAAGTGCTCACATATTTAATACCCAATAGTACTCACACCTCTAGCAATCATAGCTCTAAGAATATTCTCACCAATGGCAGCACTCTTGACACATTTGGGAGGAAAAGTGGTGACACTGACTGCCATTCGTCCAATACATCCATCAACTTTACACAAATGAGATGCTGAGAAGGGAGGCTTTTCCTGGGGCGCCCTCTGGAAGTGTGCATGCCAACTATCCGCAGTCTATTTCCAGCTTCGATGCACACCATTGGCCCCAACTGTTCCATTCTCCCAAGAAGCACTTCTGATAACACCGACACCCACCCCCATGGGAGTTGTGGTTCCTAGAAGAAGCACCTGTAATTGAAGCAGCTGCTGGCAAAGTGTTGCCCCTCGCAGAGCGCAAAAATGAGACTGGCACCAGCGGGAGTTTAAGGGAGGGACTAAACATGTGGCACCTATCCTGGGAGTGGAGACAGTGATATGCCATCTTCCCTGAGGCACTTCACTGTCCACTTCTTTCAACACCCCATTATTTATTCAGTCACAGTATACTCAAAGCCAAAACCCACGAGTGATGGATTGTCAAATACTGAATTAAAGTGTCAGAGTTCTCTATCATATATCTTGACAACCAAGACAAACCTATCTTATAAGAAAACGTGTCCTAATGTCTAATTGATTCATATTTAATTGCACTCACAGTTTTAAGATGTTTTGCTGCAGGTAACATTTGTAGATATTGTAGATATGTTTCTCATAAAATGTACATAATATTATCTGCAGATTTTACCCCAGAATTCCTAGATAGGCTGAACCTGTGGTATGCAAATTCTCACAAGGGAATTCCAAATTTTATCTTCAAAGATTCCAAGCCAAATGTTACCAACTTGTCTTTCCAAAATGTGCTACAACTGCAGATGCACGTCATCCTGTTTGAGCATGGTTTGTGTTATGTGGTTGATAGTTTGAGAGCAATTAAGCAAGGAGGTTGGATTGAGTTCAAAGGATATGCCAAAAAACCTCCATGCACTCCTATTTACTACAAGCGTGTGTCATCTGTGACAAACCACTAACAGCCAAAAAGATTGAGAAGCATCTGTTATTGTCAAACAAATAATGCTACGAAGAAATTAAAGCTGCATTTAGAATTTTGTACTGTAGCACGTTGCATAATTTTATGTATCTACTGGCAGGTAAAAAATTTAATAAACATTTACAGATTTGGAAACTGAGGCCAATGGATTTGACATAATTTGCAATGGCTCATGCAAGATAATCTAGCTGAGGTGAAGCAAGAAGACCTAATTTTTAAGGGAGGGAGCATACTGGCCTGTTCAAGTGTACAGTTGTGTATGAGTGACATGCCTCCATTAACTAAATAGGAATTGGCAAAGCCAATTGGTCTCACATTTTTTAGATCCAGTGGCTTAGTCACATTTTTAGGTCTCGACTGGCGTACACTGCGCAGCAGTGTCGCGCAGCTCGAGAAATTTTGTTTTCAGAGTATGGGGTTTGACCCGCCTCTCTCTTCTATTGGCTAGCTCCATAAATGGAGGCTAGCCATTGGAAGAGAGATGTGTCACTCATTCTCGGAGCAGATTCGTGGGCGTTCCAGTGTTTTTTTAAGCTCCGCCCCTTTGTTTACGTCATGCGGCGGTGGGCCATTGTGGGTGTTGTCTTATTATTTTTTTTGCCACTATGTGTGCGGCCGCCATTTTTTCATGGAGCTTAGGTGGGCGAGTTCGATCGGGAGCATTGGTGAGTGTTCGCTCTTCTTGTTCAACTTCTACGCACTCTGACGTCTGCGAACTCCGTGAGGCATAGGTCCCGACATGCTTTAAAGACGGATGTCCGCACCGGCGCCAGTGTGATATCACTGGATGCGGCCACCCTTCCGTGCCTGCGCCTATTTTTTTAAGACCCTGCCCGGTGGTTGAAGCTCCTCGATACAGTGAGTATGGTTACCCCGAGATTGGTGGGTGAAGCGCTGCTGCTCCGGGACTTTACTTCCCGTTACCGCATGTCGAGGCGCTCACGTGTATTAGTTTGATGCCAGAACCATTGCGGGTATTTTGAACTGTAGTCCGCTGCCCCCGCCACGCAAGCCCATTGCTAATAATGCCGACGTAGCTGATGCTGTTCTATTGGTCAAGAGCTGCGAGCGCCGTGAAACTTAGCCTGCGGTCAGCGCCCCTCACCCCCCCCTTTTTGTAATCATATCGCTGCATATAAAGTCTGTGCTGACGCTGGCTAACCGGTGATTTGTTCCCAGTGCTATGTGTGTCAGCCCGCAACTCCATGCCTCGCATTTTTCATGATCGTATTGGCAGAGGCCCCTCTAATACCGCTCTCTTTGGCCCATGGATGGCAATTATATTGTCAAAACAGAGCCTTGATGCAGTCTATTGCTGACAGCTAGAGCAGGGCTCGAGGCCTCCCACTTCATGGCCTCTGGCTATGCCTCTGACCCCGGCACGCAGTGTTCCCACGGCATGCTGTACCCCTGGATGCGGAATACTAAGGCCCAGCAGCCAGTGCGAAGCAGATGCGGAGCTCCGTGCACAGGTGAGCACTGCCCGGCCGCCACTAACTGTCACACAGCCGCCTCTCTGCTACGCGAGCACCAATCACTTCACCGCCCCCGCAGCACTCACCTTAAAGCCAGTCAATCACCACTCACCTCACTGACACACAGCCACCATTCACCTATCTGACATACAGCCACCATTCACCTCACTACCCCGACGCAAGATTCACCTCACAGCCTCGCAACCATCAATCATCTCACTGACACACAGCCACCATTCACCTCACTACCCCCGCTGCATTCAAATCACAGCCACTCAATCCCCAATCATCACACTGACACAGTCACTATTCTCCTCACTGCCATGTAGCCACCGGTTAAAGATGTGGCTTAACGGCTAGAGCGGCCGACTTTGAAGCTGGGAAATATGGTTCGAGTCTGGCAGAGTCTCAAGCATCTTGTGACTCTGGGCAAATCACTTAACACATAATCTCCCCTCGCGTAAAAAAATTAATGTGTACGTCTGTAATGCAACTGGTGCCCCTGTAAAGCGCTCTGATATCCAGTTCGCGCAATATAAAACTGCAACATCAAAAAAACTGTCCCACAGCTATCTAAGCTCACTCATTCGGAGCCACCACTCGCATCCCTGCCATGCAGCCCTCATTCATCTCACCGCCCCAGAGTCCTTACTCATCTTACCACCATAGAGGCTTCACTCACCACATCTGCACACGCACATCGCTCATCTCACTGGCTCGCCGACACAACTCACCCAACTTTATATTGCAGTCACCACGCACCTCACTTACACACAGCCACCCTCGCCTCACTGCCATGCAATCAAAACTCACATCGCTGCCACACAGCTAATACTCACCACAAGCCATCACTCACCTCACTCCCACGCAGCTTTCTAATGTGGTACAAGAGAGACGCTCAGATCACAGGTCCGTGATTATTAGATTTGAGAATTTCCTATTGACAACTGTACATTTTAAAATATTAAAAACTGGAATTACAAGTTAAACACAAAAAAAAATGCTCCAATGCAACTTATTAAACAGTAAGACACCTCACAAAAATTAATCACGTTGATTGCAATATTCTACTGTTAAAGCCTGACTGATCTGAGAAGCTCATAACTTGAGGCAGGAGAATGAGCAATGGAAATGCAGACAAGGCCTGTGTTCCTCTGCAGGCAAATGCAGAATCTCCAGTGCAGTATCACCCGGCGGTGAGCGAACACCGTGACTTTAACAGCTTCTTGTTTATACATGTTGTACAGCAGCTATGGATAGGAAAAGGGTGGTGATGGGTGTCATGGAGCAAACAACACCAGGGGAGAGTGTGACAGAGGAAGGACAAGAAGGTTATAAGCAACAGCGGGCAAACAACGAAGGGGCAACAAAGACGCAGGACGGGAGGAATCAATACTTAGTGCATCTTCCATGGAAGGAGGAAACAAACAATGAGAAAGTGAAACCAGCACACACCGACCAATCAGAAACCATCAAATAAGAGTTACAATGAAACCATGGTAAGCAGTGGGCAGACTCCAAGGCCCATTTCAGTTAAGAGAATGTCATGCAAAGAAAGACGCATACACTGTTTCAGGCTGACGTAAAGATGTAAGACCCAACTCCATTCCAAGTAGGCCGTAACTCCATTTTTAAATATGCCTTAAGTCCGTTATTCTTTATTTCTGCAAAATCATCAACATGCCTGCTTTTAATGCAGATGTCGTCTGCCGTTATCCTTCCAAGAATTGTGAAAGTGTCAAGTCATTTAGATATAGATTTAAGAAAAACACCAGATGAAACATCAGTCTGGAACAAGTGCTTTGTTATCTAAATTTCAAGGTCAAACAAAGAACAATAACCAAAACAGTGTAGCCTTGAAATGTCATATTTTCCCCTTATAACTATGAAGGAATGCACCTAAAATAGAGTTTTGTTGTTCATTGGTTACATCATGTAACAACCTCCTCATGCACACTCTGTGTAGTGGTCGGGCTCCCAGCGCTCATATTGTGTTACCCCTGTGGTGTTTAAATGCACGCTATGGTGCCATGACTGATTATTATTAATATTCGGAATTTATAGAGCGCATGGCTGCCCTGAGGCTTCCCAGCGCTATACAATTAGTAACTGAATAAGTACCGATAACTTAGAGATATTGCTTGAACATACAGGCCTTCATTTGCTTTCTGAAATGTGGTTCACTGTCTATCCGTCTACAATCCACCGGGATAATGTTCCAGAGCTTAGGAGCCAAATGGGAAAAAGCACTTCCACCCCATATTTCCCTCCGGCCTTTGTTTGTGTTAAACGATCTTCCTTACAGGACCGTAGCCATCTGTTTGGAATATAGGGGGATATTAACTATTAACTGATGCTCCCCAAAGCCTGTGATTTCATAGCAATTGAGTCCCTGCAAATATCCTCAAGAACCTGGGAACTGATAGAGTACCTTTTCACATGCTGTTACTAGGGCTTTGGTGTGGATGTCCATTCAGTCTCTGCAAGCTTCTCCCAGAATCCCATGAACCAATACATTACCTTGCACCCTCTGTTATTAGGGCCTTGGCGTTGTTTTCCATTATGCACTTTAGAGCAAAAAGAATACATTAATTTCCTGGTTACAACGTCAAGTTGCACCTGCCCTTCCTTTACGGTCAAAGCGAGTGTACTAACACATGTTTCTTTTAATGGTCATTAAAAATCTTCCAGACTGCCATGTGCTCCATGTGCCACACATGAACTAACTACATCTGTTGAGCTTTGCAGAGGGTATATAAACTATGCCCAAGCACGATTTATGGACTACAGACTTTTCCTCCATGCCCTCGCCATGCTTTCCTCCAGCGCTTCTTGTGTGTTCATGTTCTGGACCCTTCTTGCAACCTTTGTGTGTGAACTGTGGTTGCGCATGAACAAAAGACTTCAGCTCTGTGTTTCTCTGATCAACAGTAGTGCTAAGAGAAAGCACTCTAGAGCATTTGATATATGTATGTACCTTGTTCGGAGATCTGTCTTCTGAGTTGATCCTTTGGAGTGCCAGTAGCTCCAATCTGTATTCTGAGTTTAGTTCTTGAAAGTATCTCACACACCAATCTGTGATTTTGGTTATTCTACTCTCATGCCGTGCTGCTGACGAAACCTATAAGTGTATGTCACTGATGTCAATATCTGGTGATTGTATATAGAAGCCTATTAGTGTACTGATGGCAACTGCCTTCTCTTGTTATTTCCAGTGTATTGCATCATTGTAAAACCAGACCTTGGAGGCCGGTGCATATCTACCTCCCAGGCACAGAAGACCAGGAGCGACAAATCCTGATATGCAGTGTTGCACAGCCACTGAGCAGAACCAGTGCCGCAAGTTTCTCTTTTCTTATTTTATCCCAACTTACCTTCCTCCAAGGGCAGCGCTTAGTTTAAGGAGTTTCTGAGGAGGATAGGAGGTCCAGCATTGGCTCCACTGACATCTCTGCGGTTGGGACCAGATGAGTGCATGACAGAAGGCCAAGCCTTGCATATTTCTACCACTCTGACAATATGGATGACCAAATACATATTCAGGACCTGGCCGAGGCCCTGTCCCAAGACATCCTGAGTGTTTTAAATCTAGCAATGGCTTTAGGGGATATACAGCATAACGTTGATTCCTTGCAACTGGAAAATCAGTCGCCTCAGGATGAACTGGTCCGATGTCACCTTCGCCACCCCCCTGGTTATCTGATGGGGTGGGGCGGTACCCAAGAGCATACTTTCCATTCTGCAACCTTCACAATTTGCTGATTTGGGAAATCAAACAAAGCTCACAGGTACCACTCCAGCCCCAGTGCTAGTTGCAGTTCTTTGCAACCCCAGAGCCTTTCCCTATGATGCAACTAGGATTGCCTTTATCATTTCCTATCTCAAAGGGACAGCTGCTAATTGTACTGTTCCACTCAGTGAAAATACTGACTCAATTTTACATGATTTTGAAAGGCTTAAAGAGACGTTGCACCATCTGTTTGCTAAGCACACTTGTCCTGGCCAGCAATAATGAGTTGTTAAACCTACGTGAGGGCAATAAGGATCTCATTACCTACATTACTGCCTTTGATAAACTAGTTATGGAAACCCAATAGCCAGAGAAAAAAGAGCCTCCCTCTTTTATAAAGGGTTAAGGGATGACTTAAAGGATCCCTGGTGCACATTGTAGATTTGCCATCAGAATGTTCTGACTTCATTGACTTAGTTGTCAGGCTTAACCATAGGCTAACTGAACAAAATGCCTCAGAGGAGAACCCAGACAGCTAGTTGTGCGGTCTGAGTGGAAAGAGACAGAGGGCCTGATTTAGATCTTGATTGGACTCCCATCGTCCCGTTGCGGCAGAGTTTCTATATACTCCTCTAAGCTGACAGAATCCGGCTTGCTGTATTTAGATGTGTGCTGGCTGGATCGCCGTCCGTGTTGATAGAGTGTTTTCCAATGTGTAACGGTTCACCACTGCCAACGCGGCGGACTTCACCATTGGCTAACACTACTCCATAGTCATCAGAGTGGAGGGAACGTGCGGAGCCTATTTTGATATTACTGTTGTGCTGGTGGTGCCCTGGCTTCGGATTGTTGATGGAATGATTCAGTTGCAGGACATGGTTAACATTGAACTATTCCTGTGGCTGTAGGATGGATGCTTGCATCACACACCTGATGTGCTTTTGCTAATTGTGTTCATCTGCATACCACACTATAAACACACACCATTTCAGACTATGATATTTTGCCATTCCACTGCACCACAACATTTTCAAGCAGAACTGTTGCCAGTTAAGTCAGAATTTTTTTGGGGGTGGTTATTCTGTTTCTTGGCCCTTATTTCTCCTCACATTAATTTTTTTGTGGGTCATAACAATTATTTAATTTTTGTTTGTTTGATAATGGCAGGGAGGAGAAATCCACATTTTACAGAGAGAGAATTGTCAGTCATGGTGGATGTAATTCTTGGAGTAGATCCACAATTGTTTGGAGCCCAAGTACAACTACAGCCATATCTCAGAAAAGGCAAATGTGGACAAGAATAGTTGACAGGGAGAATGCTGTAGCAAACAACCTGCAAATTAGGAAGAGGTGAAATGACCTGCTGGGAAGAGTGCATTCCCTAGCCTTTAAGAGTCCCCTGGAGGCTGAGAGGACTATTGGTGTTTCTCCCAGCCCCCCTTTCAACTATTTCACTGGAAGGAGAAGGTCTTGCAGATCCTACATCCTGAAGGCATGACAGAAATCCCTGGTGGAGAGGAGACAGGTAAGTTACACTTTGTGTCACTAAACCTAAATCTTGTTTTTGGTTTTCAGTTAGCTGTTTCTTATATGGTTTGTACCTTTTGAAAATATACAAACATACATATATTTGTATCACTTCTTTTGCTGTCTTGTTTGTATGTATTTTGTTGAATTTAAGATGATTCGTATCAATGCTTATAACATTTCTGTTGGACTTGGCCCTTTTTGGCAGGTTCACCCCTGAACTTTTTGCCTTAAGCTCTGACATGGTGGTAGTGATTTTAGGCCTCTGGGCACTTTAGCACTGTGGCCCAGTGTAAAGTGCGTGCGGGCTCTGAGTGCGTGTGGTGAGATTGGTCTGCCCTCCCATAGGAATGCATGGGGGATATGTGTGTCCATGGTTATTCCTGGTATGAGAGGAGTGCCGGGGCGAGTTTAGTATGTATGAACTCGTGAGAATAAATGCTGCACAATGGTGTGCACAGATCTATGGTGACTGGTGGAGAAATGCTACTTTTAGAAGTTAACATTTCTGTGTACTGTGTGTCTGCCTGCCTGATGTGAATTCCTGTCTGGCTTGTTATTAACTATAGCTGAGAGGTGTGGGTGGCTCCAGGAGCCAGGGTGAGTCAGCCCAGGGGTGAATAGAGAGACCTGCATCTTGATGGGAGGGAGGAGTTGCACCTGGGACCTGAATAAGGCTGTGACTTCCCTCCACAATGCTGGCTCCTCCCCCTGTGGTGTGTCTGATCACTGAGCCCCCACCTGACGAAGGGGAGAGGAGCTGAGCAAAACAAAGTGCTCCAAATCCCCTCTAAACCAGTTTTGACTGGTATCCCCAAGCCCTGTGCTGTGACACAATGGGATTTTGTAGTATAAATATAGGGGCTGTGACCCCATGAAAATGTTCACTTCTTGTTCCTAACGGAGGGGGCTTGCTGCTGCTGGGGCCCAGGAGCAACCATCATGGGGACAGCCTCCCTGCTGGAGGGTCCTGTGTGCTGGCCTCCCTGGGCCCAGGTATGCTCCTGGGACCAGCTATGCCCCTGCCTCTCAATGGACTTACTCTGTTTTTCCAGGCAGGAACTTTGCATCTAGCACCTGGGAGCGCTTTATTTTACTTTCCCCCTGGAGAAAGAGCATGGGCTGTGCAGCGCAGCGTTGCCCGCCCCTGGAGAGGGAATCCCCCACCGGAGAGATTCCCCCAGCAATGCTAGAAATGGCAGGTGCCCACCCCGCATTCTTGTGGAGCTTTGCGGGTGTCACCTCAATTATTTCTTTATTTAGAGGGCGGGTGCCCACCCTGCATTCGTGTGGAGCTTTGCGGGTGCCCACCCCGCTTATTTCTTTATTTGGAGGGCAGGTGCCCACTCCACATTCCCCATGAAGCCAGGAGGAAACCGGAGCAGCACAGCAGGAAGAAGTGAAGTCCCGGGGCAGCGCCAGTGAGCCAGTGAATTAGGCTCGAGTTATGTAGAGCCTGGGAGAGGAACACAGTCAGAGCTGCCCCGTCTGGCAGCGGGCCGCTCCAATGCTTGAGGGAAGTTTTTGCAATGGCGAAGAGAGCCCCTGTGGGCCCCAGAGTCTAGGGGGCAGATCGAGGCGCATTGTCGGCGCCTGGGTGGTCCCGCAAGAGAGCGGGCCACCCCAACGAAGAGGGCATATTGTATTGTTCAAAAGCCCCAGAGCAGGGCTCAGGCCATTTTTCCCTACTGCCCCGCCTGATAGAGGGCAGCGGCCACGTTTGGCACAGAATGATTCAGGAGTCCCTGAGAGGGGTGGAGAAGCAAGATGGTGCCTGATTGACGGCCGCTCTGATTGCTCTTTGCTGCCACGAATACATTAAGGTTAAGACCTGGACGTTGGCCAGATAAAGCTGCACTATAATTCTACCAAACCCCACTTCATGACTTACCGTCTGCAGCGAGACGATTTCGACTCCCTCACGGTGGCCGAAGAGCTTTTGTAAGTGGTGCTGGTTGCAGCCTGAGCCGGGCTGACATAGCTTCACGCTGGAAACGAAACGCAGAGGAGGGGCTGGGGCCCCCGAGGCCAAAACGCCTGCTGAGGCCGAGCGGCTCGCAACGTTGCAGTGCACCAAATGAGCAGGGGCAGTCAGAATGCCTCCAAAGGTGACTCGAGGCGGGTTGGGAAACTGGAGAACATGGGAATAATGTTGAGACGGTACCATTGAAGGGAACTAGATCAGTGGCTCTTGGGGATCCGAGCAGCAATATTCAGAAAAAAGACACTGGGACTCACGACATTACAAGAAAAGGTGAGAACACTGAGACGCTTAAGAGGGGCAAAGGTATAAACAATGCTAAGCGGGGTAAAGGACCAAAATCTGGTCTAATAGACCCGGGGAGACGCCACAATATGGTAGACTATTTCCGTACTACAACGCCAGTCTCTAAAATTGACTTTTGTCCACTCAAGGAAAAAATGATTCTTCTACAAAAATGAAAAGCAGGCAGAAGGTAAAACAGAAGCCTAAGCAAGGGCACATACAGGCTCACCTGATAGATCCAACTTGTGATATACAGCCTTCAACTGTTCCCGGTATTGAGCCCCAAGATGACATTGTAGATAACGCTGGCCAAAACAGCGGGAACTGTAGTCCGCAAGTAAGACTAGCTTTGAGCCAGGTACTGGTAGCAGGAGAGATACAGCAGGGTATAACCTCTGGCTTATCACCACCACTGAAAGAACCAAAAGGCACAGAGAAGCTGAACACTAGTATGTTAATACAGGGGGTTGTAGTTAACAGTTGCACAGAGGATACTCTAGATTTGGGGGACAAGTTTTTTTCGGTGACAGATGGATCCAAATTTAGCCTTTCTGTTGCAGAGGATAGTAGCAATATCCAGCCCTCTAGCTCAACGTCTAGCCCAGGTACACCACAGAAGGACACTGTTGTCAGAAAAAAAAAACTCTTGAGGAAGCAAAGAGATACCCATTCTTTGGAGAAAAGTGGAGAGGGGCACCGTAGAGGGAGCAGAGGTAACACGGACCCCACTCTAAAATGGGACTACTCAGCTACCAGGAGTGTATATCCAGATCATATTGAGCAGGAGGGTGCATAGGAAGAGGAGGCTGCACCCTCCTTAAAAATTATATTTGATTCTATCAAACAACTTCAAGAGGAGACCCGAATGGATGGGAAGAAGAACAGACTGGCTACAAAGAAACTCCAGGGTGCAGTCAGAAAAATGGCTAAGGCATGTACAGATACGAATGCTATATTGACTCAGGTGGAAGACCGCACAAATACTCTGGAAGATAACCAGGCAAGAGCCCAAGTACAGATGGAGACATACGATAAACAGTTTACAGATCTACAATGGAAAATGGAGGATTTTGAAAATCGACAAAGGCGGAACAACCGCCTTATTCTGGGGATTGAAGAAGGCATAGAAGGGGAGGACGTGATGGCCTATATTCTGAGGTTGATGAAGGGAGCCTTCCCAGAGCTCCTCCACTGGAACTGGGATGCAGAGATACAATGCGTTCACCGGTTTCCTATGATGCTAAGGAAGACCCCTCAATCAGGCAGAGACGGATCTGCAATACCAAGAGCAATTTTAGTTTATTTTGGAAACTTTTTGCTCCTCGAATAGATTTATTCTAAGGCTCACCCGAACGCTAAACGGACTTTTGAGAATCAGTCCTTTTTTATGAAGCCAGACTACTGTCATGTCACTGTTGAAAGGCACTGGCGTTTAATGGAGCTGATCTAGCCATGTCAAGCTATGGGCCTCCAAGCATACCTGATGAATTCGGCGAGGCTCAAGATCATATATAAGAACACTTGTAGAGTTTTTACCTCAGAAATCCTGGCTAAGGCAAATATGGACTCCTTAAAATCTTAAAGAAAGGCATCATTTGGTGGTTTATATGTGTAGGCAAAGGGAAGGACTAATAGATATTCAGTGAGTCACTGATCTTTTTCTAAGGAGGGGGGGCTTACAGGTGGGTTTATAGATGGTGGGACATATAGTGATGAATAATGAAGCATCCAGTAAAATAGATGGGAAGGCAGCAAAGGGGGGTCGACTCTCAGGCTCCATCAAAGAGACCTTAAGCCTGCTTGCTTCACTTAATAGGTGGGGCGAGGAGGGCGGGGGTGTCGGGGACAGGGAGGGTAAGGGGGAGCAAGAGGGGGACTAGGACCCGGGGAGTGACGATACTTGCTCGAGAAAATACGATACTAGCGAAAAAATATCAGTCGGATACTTATGGCCGATGGGTTATAGTGGAGTGGAGCACAAGGATTTAATTTTATGCTCTGCACAATTTATGGCCCGACGGTTGATGATCCGGAAATGCTTAAGTATGTAAACACGCAACTAGCTAAGTGGCCTCTTCCTATCATCATGTGTGGAGACTTTAATATTATTGGCCTAAATGGGCTGTGGAGGGGGACCCGACCAAATTTGTAGGCCAGAAAAAGAAAAGTCCCAGGGCTCTAACCCAAATGATGAACGATAATGGGCTCATAGATGTTTGGGAGCAACAAAATCCCCCGGGGTGGGCAGTACATATTACTCCGCACCTCATAAGGTTATAGCACGGCTAGATTATTTTTTGATTTCTTCATCTCTTCATTCCACCTGCCAAATTAGAAAGCTTCCACGATTGGTCTCTGATCATAACCCCCTGGTGCTAGAGGTTCAAAAATTGGTTGGTAAATCACAGGTAATGAGCTGGTCGTTTGAACGAGCACTACTGCTGGATGAAAAATATGTTGCACATATGAATAAATGGTTTAAAGATTTTCTTGAGACTAACAGGGGAAGCACTCAGTTTGGAGTAGTATGGGATGCCTTGAAGGCTGGTATTAGGGGAGAAACCATGAGCAACCCCATGAGACCGAATAAGCTGGAAAAAGCGGAAATGGAAGCTATACAAAGATCAATTATGGATTTTGAGGAAGAACTGGTCCGAGTAATTGGCACCGGCCTTAATATAGATTAGATTGTGCAGAAATTCACACTAGCAAAAGCTGCGGCTGGGGACACCATGGCCGCCAAAGCAGCAGGTACATTTTTGGCCTGGAAACAAACTCAGCAGGAGTTTAGTGAAAAAGCAGGTCATATTCTAGCGGTAAAGACCAGACAGATTGCAACTAGGGGGGATATCTCAGAGGTTATATCAGACGCAGGGGTGGTTGCTACCACTCCAAAAGATATCTGTAATATATTTCAAGGGTACTATCAAAACTTGTATAGGGAGGATAGTGTCAGGAACGCTAAAGAGATAGAGGATTACCTAGAGTTGGCTCCAGTAGAGAGATTCTCTCTAGATGATTCCACAGGTATGGAGGCTAGATTCTTGGATGATGAGATCCAGGGGGCAATTAAAGATCTGCCAGCCGGCAAGGCAGTTGGACCGGATTTAATCCAGGTAGAATTCTATAAGAATTATTTTCCGCTTTTGAGAGATCTGTGCTATGTAATGCCTTGTATTTAGGGGTTATTATTACCCCAGACTTAACTAAAATAGTCAACAATAATTTAGCCCCTGTAATCCAGAAATCAAAAAGAGCTCTTGACAGGTTGAAAACCCCAAATTTGATGATTGTGAGACGCTGCAATGTTATTAAAATGCTATTCCTCCTGAAAGTGCTATAATTGTTTAGGATGATTCCCCTGAAGTTTGGTAATAATTGGTTTTAGAGAAATGGGGAGTGTTGTAAATCGGTTTATCTGTGCTCAAGGGAAGACGAGGAGGGCACTCAAATTTATGTCCCTTCCTAGGGACAGAGGGGGTTGGGCAGTACCAGACCTAAGGGCATATTATTGGGCCGCGGACTTTTGGGTGGCAAGATTACTGACCGATGGAGGGGCGGTGATGCTATACCAGATGTATATTAGCTACTTATAAATGGTGAGGCCCATAACTGGCTTCTAAGGTTTAATGAGGCAAGTTATTACAAAAATATTTAAGACTCTGGGAGCTGCTATCACAGTCTGGTCTACTATCCGGAAGAAGTTGGGATTAGGTAGAATGAACTATTACACACCTTTATTTAGGAACCCATCTATACCTGATGTTTTCCACGATGGAGTAATGAGGCTTTGGGACGAGCTGGGAGTAAAAACAAATGGGGATATTACGGATTAAGATGGTATAAAAACCTTTGAAGGAGCACAAAGTTTGATTAATTTGAAGCGCAGAGAATTTTTAAAATTTTTGCAGATCAGGTCGGCTTTGGTAAGGAAAAGGGGAGGGCTTAGAGCATTTGGGAGAGATGCGGTTATGGAACGGCTGCAAGATCCGGAGGAGTGTTCCATCGCACAGATGTATGGTGAATTTACTCAATCCCAGAAGAATGATTTGGAAAGGTTTTCTGAAAAGTGGCTGGGGAAGCTGAACATCGAAGGGAACAAGTTTAAAGCTTCACTTAAGCTGGGGTGCACGGTTCTAAAGGTGGCCAATCTTCAAGCCCAACATTTTAAAACTATTTTTGAACTATATTTCACTCCAGCAAGAATAGCTCAATGGGGCGAGACTAGTGGTATCTGCTGCAAGCGCTGCGTCAGTACGGAAGCTGACACGATACATATGCTTGCCTCGTGTCCTATGCTGGACCCTTTGAAGAGGCGATAGGGCTTTTTATGGGACAGACTCTGGGGATCCAAATAAGTTTAACCAATGAAGTAGTGGTTTTAGGGGTGGCAAGAGACGGAGTTCAAGTAGACCATCGTGAGCTTATATTTCTTGCCATGGACGTTGTTAGGATTTGTGTGGCATCCGCATGGAAGGATTCTAATCCCCCCACTTTTCAACAATGGGTGTTACGTCTTTTAGCTATATATAGTTTGGAAAAGGGCCTATACGAGAAAAAAGTTTGGAAAGCAAGGAGGCTAGGGAAACCTATCTGGGCCCCAGTAACAGATTGGAAGATTAGATTAGAGGGACCCCAGCAATAATTATTGATCTTGAATCTAGCAGCCGGTTCAACTTCGGCAGTCTATATGCTGTCTTTTCTATTTCCTAAGGGTGGGAATCGGGAATAATAATATAAACTTAAGTAGACTGGTTTTTTTTTGTATACTCCTTTTTTTTTACTTTTTCTTCTTCACTTTTTTTTCTTCTTCTTTTTTCTTCCCTTTTTCCTGCTCTCTCCCATTAATGTTTGAGATGTATTTCGTATCTTTGCCAGCTATATGTAATTAGGAGACTTGTATGGAATTGTATGATTTTGTTTTTGTTTTTTCTCTTTTTTTCTTTTCTGTGTAACGATGAACTAATAATTGATGGTGATTAATAAAAAAATATATTTTTTAAAAAGGCGTCCCTGAGAGGGACAGAAGCGGCAAAGAGGTGCCAGGCCTTCACAATTCTACACAGCTGCCAGCAAATAGTGGGCAGCCGCATTGTTTAGGCCACAGTGCTTTGGGGGGCCTGTCTTTTGAAGTTAGGATTGAGATGCACTCCTTGGCCCCATATCTTTTCCCAGCTGCGCTGCACTTAGTGCCAGCTGCTATGTTTAGGCTTGCGCAATAGCGCTATTGATTTCAGCTAGTGAGATTATGTTCCACTATGAGATTTATACCCCTAATGTGAGTTATGCTTAGGAGGTTAGGGTCTAATGCATTTATACTTGTGAGATGATTGCATAAGGTGTTGGTTGGTGCAGAATGTAATTTGCGCCAAATGTGATACTGTGCATAATGTAGTTGATGTTACAGGCAGATTCTAAGTACAGTGATTACCAGTGGTTACTGGTTGTACGGTTATGAGATGTATTACTTCTACTAAGTTTGCTTTGTGATGGTTCTGACAGTGGTCCAGTGGGCCCTGTCAGGTGTAAATAATCCCTTGTAGATATGACCTAGCGCCAGGTGGCACCATAATAATATGTGTTCACTATTCTAATGTGTTTTATGATAATACAAAGGCTAGTTTTTAATATAACCTTGTGTGGAGTTCCTTTTGTAGTGTGGCTGGGATGTTGTTGCTGTGTGGGTGCGCAAATGGTTAGCACATGGCCACCAGGATAAGCCTGACTGCTCGTGCCAAGGTACCAAGGAGGTGAGAAGGGGTTATCTTTGGTGTGTAACTCCCTTGCCCTGACTAGAGTGGTGCTCTCTGCCTGGCTTTGGCGCAAGCCTTAGCCAACCAGAGATCCCATTTCTAACAATTTCACATGATGTAATGTTGCTTTTAAGTGTTTTTACACCAAATAACAGATTGTATATATGTATTTTAATATTGTTACAGTCTCTTCTTTTGAACAGTATATTTTCACTAGTTATGTTTAACTCACAGATTTGCAAGTTTTGTTAATGTTTAATTGAAATGATTACAACTCACAGAAATCCTGGGGGGGCATACCTGTGTCGAGCGTCCAGCAGCAGTGCTCCCATCTGCCGCCGCTAGCCCATCACAGCGGCCGCAGCGCGAGGGGAGCCCGGAGGACTCCATTGCCCAGACGCCCTAGCGGCGCAATACGCAATTCCTGCGCCAGGAGGCGCCTGAAAAGGAGCCTAGCCCCGGTGGAGCGGGGGAATCACAGAACTCCTGGGGGGGGGCATACCTGTGTCGAGCGTCCAGCAGCAGTGCTCCATCCGCCGCCACTAGCCCATCCCAGCAGCCGCAGCGCGAGGGGAGCCCAGAGGACTCCATTGCCCAGACGCCCTAGCGGCGCAACACGCAATTCCTGCGACAAGAGGCGCCTGAAAAGGAGCCTAGCCCCCGCGTCGCGGGATCACGCGCGGGTCGGCGCCGGGAGAAGCCCGGGACAAGGGCGGGGCCATCAGCGGCCATCTAAGGCCAGAGGAGGCCGGGACGGGACATCCCCCTTGGCGCGCTAAGGTAAAGATAACCTACGATTATCCCCAGTTCCATACAGGGCCCTCCTAAGTGCCACCACATCGTGACACTTGAACTATTTCCTGATGCTTGATGCCCGTGTTATTTTCACAGAAACTAGTCAAACCATGACCTGCAAGGGGGTCTCCAAAAACATTTCTTCCCAGAGTGACTTGCTTAAGGGTACGATGGATTACTACATAAAGAGGTCAACCACCCCCACTACCAGTTACCCAGAGAGAATAGAACGATGCCTGGATATGGATAGTTCTTCCAGTAAATGTTCTTCCTCGCAGACAGCCGAAGCAGCTTTAGATTCATCACTGCTGGAGGAGTTAAATAAACTATGCAAATCCAAGTACGCTCCTGTGGGATCAGGAAGTGTGCAAACTAGTGCCCCTACCTGCCCTACAGCAACCACTAGTCCCCAGTCCACTAGATCATCCCAACTAACTGACAGTTTGCAGGGTACTCCCCTTTCAGCACAAGCAAATGTAAATTCGCATTCCACACTGTCCTCTCAGGTCTTTTCGGCTAAAAGGAAGAGAGCTGGGGCTAAACAAACGGGGAGTCAGGCAAAGCTATAAACCGAACCCAAGTCCCCCACTGCCCAACACTTCCACCCTCAAAGCACCTATTCAGGCCACTCTATTGGCCCAGATCGAAAATACGATTATATCAATATTAACCTCGTTAATGGAAAAACTGAACAGCTTAGGGGATAGGCTCACGGGTGTTGAGGAAGCGATTAAGGCAAACTCGTTACCCATAAAAAGTTTGGCAGGACCTTTTCAACCACAGCTCCCAGCCCCCATAGAAGTGCCTAAAAATACCACACAAAGTAACATCGCCCATAATCAATTAGTAATCTCTCATATGACAGCCTTAAACATCCCGAAAGCAGCCACAACAGCACGGAGATCTTATCCTAGAGCAGGGCCGAACAAAGATTCTATATTACATAAGGGGACAGCTGCTAAACATGGCAATATCGCATTTAAAACCAATCATCTACATTTGCCACCGGAGGCCGCTACGTTTGTGTGCGTCCTCTCGGGAGTACCAGAACTTACAAAGGGGAAAAATGAAGGACAACAGGACCTAAGGAACAAGGTTGTGTTCTGGCTAACTAAACATAGACCTCTCCCACCCAACATTGATGGGAATATACTAAATGTTAGAAGGGCGGGCTGGTTAGGACCTCTTCCCAAAGATATAGCTGGCGATTTGGTACTTGTAAAATTCAGAAATAAATACATTGTCCCATATCTCCAATCAAGGCAGTCACAAATAGGAGATGGGCCTATATCTATCTGGGGCCTAAGTGACTTTTATCCTAGAACATTATACGCCCCATCACCAAGTCAAAAAGTCGAGAGCAATCGCCTGACGGGCAGAAGTGGCCCCGTATCGAGCGGTTACAACATCCCCACTTCTAACCAATTTCACTTACTCGCAGGTTTAACTTTGATGGATTAAATTGTATAGACATTGATATTATCCATATGGAAATTCCAACTTGTAATGAACTATATATTTTATTCTCGCTTCTATACTGTGTTAATCAATTAGCTTGAATGTTTTGCACAGCCAGTGACTAGAGAATTAGGTTCTTTATTTGAAATCCTTGGAAATTTTATTTTTATGTGAATGTAACATTATGTTTTAAGCTTTTATGGTTATACATTTCTAACCGAATAAAGTACTTTACTACTATTACAACTACCATGATGCCTTGTTTTAGGTTTGTAAAAATCATTTTTCAATGTTATCTTGCTGATTCTCTCTTTCCCATCACATTTTTATATTTGTCAAAGTGTTCTGTATTGATCAATCTCTATATCATGCTATGTTCTGGAATGTTTATATATTTAATTTTCTATGTAGTCCTATTCCTAATATTTGATAAAGTTGATGTTATTTGCGTAAAGAAAAAAGTATATTTACTAAACAATTGTAAGGGTATGTAATTTTGTATGCTGAATATAAGTGGTTATTTGTGTGAAAATGTACTTTACAATGTTCATTTGATGACTACTACTATATATATCCATCTATGTTGTGTAAAGGTCAGAATATTAGCCACTAGGCCTTTATAATTCACATCTCTACTGCATTGTATGAAATATTTGGTAAATTCTATGTATACTTTTTAATCTTCTTATTGCATTTATGGACATCTTTTCACCTGCTTTTTTGAAGTAGTTTAGTGTTTCATGTACCGTTTGTGTAACCTATTATGGTACCACTGAAAGGTACCATCATTATAATCTTTTACTTTTAGGTTGCTTCATATTTGTGCTTTAAAAAAATAGATGCATAATCCAGGTAATATTTTTTTTATTTTGTATTAATTCACAACAGGTCCAACAGCCAGAGTACATAGAAACAGACCAGGATCAAGACTTCAGTGTGGACTACACTCCTATAAGTCCATTTGACAGGGAGTGGCCTGGTCCAACTGGTCTGCCTGGGCAGACCGCTGGGGTGAGTCTCACAGGCCCACACCTACACGTCCCACAGCAGCTGTTACCACACCTCAGCCTATGGATACCTCTACTTCCTGTGTCCAAACCAACATCACACCAATCCTGTGCCCCCAAGTCCTGGGTGATGTTGATACTCCACTACCACTACCTCCAGTTCAGATAGATGGGGCACACTAGGCCAAGGACACAGGTTAGTGAGGGTAGGGGTCAGGGGAGAGAATCGGTGGCCTAGCAAATTGAGGGCACTGTTCACTGTCACCCAGGACACCAATGACCAAGATTTGGAATCCCTCCATCATTCCAAAGACATGATGGGCCAGGTCCTGACAAAGCTCCGTTGCAATTGTAAAAGGAGCACAATGTTCAGATGGAGAATCTGAACTCAAATGTTGTCTTCCTAACTGGGGAGCTGCATAATATTTTCACCCATATGTGTAGGGCTTTTCTAGAAAAGTCTTCCCCTTTCTGTGGTCCAACTACATCTGGCCCAACTACATCTGCCTCAACCACAGAAAGGGAGACCCTGCCACGTCAGGAAACAACTGCACCCACCTTAGTCCCTGCAACTGTGGATCCACACCCCGCCCAGGATTCAGGTAGACTAACAGGAGAGGATAGAAACACTATCACCACCACCACCAAGAGGCGCGGAACCTAATTTCCTCCAATGTGTGACTGCCATCCACTCTGTGGACTTTTTTCTGAATTCATTTACCTGTCTGAATCATGGCAGTACTCCACTTATTGTCCACAGGATCATTCCAATACTGGGTTGCAATATCTGGTGCAATGTCACAAACAACGTGAACTGTTGTGCTACAAGAAGTTATTTCAACAATGACAGCACACATCAACAGCCTCAGACACTTAACAAAAAATTAGGATTTTGCAATTGTGAAGGGAGATTAGTATGCTTTGTGTCGACTACCACATTTAGTTAGAGCAATTTAAGCAGCATATATATATATACAAAACAAGTCTAACACAATCTTAAAATTGTCTATTCAATCACTGTGCAAGTTGTCTTAGTAAAGGATGTGTACTCCCAAAGTCTGTGTATGTATTTTCACAGGATCAGTCCATGTCCCCTTTGTACTTTGCAGCAGCAGCATATCACTGCAAATGTCACAACTGAAATATCCAAATGAAGATGACATAGTGAAGGAACCTAAAACAGATTAAAAAAACAAAAGAAATTAGTTGATTACATTTTCACATAACAAATTAATAATTTTGAGGACACATTTCCTAAGAACAATGAAAGATTTACAATGTAAATGAACAGGTACTCAATGTGTCAAAACTTTGACCAACAAACGTCTTTGCACACTGTATTTTCCTTAACTTTTCATTTCTAAAACTTTTCCAGTACAGACTGTCATCCTCAAAAGTTGGTTTAATATTTAATGTAATAAACTGTAAATATATACTCACACTCATGTGAAGAAGTTGTCAATAACATCTTGACGTAAGTCAATTCCTTTCTCTTCACCACTATCATCTACGTTTGGCATTTGAGCATCCTCACCCGGTGGCTCTTCATGGTTTCATCCTCTGCTATTTATGGGATATTCTGCGGCAGGGCTATGTTACATAACAGGCAGCAGGCCATAGTGATGTGGTACACCTTATCAGGTCTGTAAAGGAAGGCTCTACCAGTATTATTCAGACAATGAAATCTGGCCTTTAGGAGCCCAAAATCCCATTCCACTGGCCTCCATGTTCTTCCATGGACCTCATTAAAGCAGACTTCCCCTGGCATTGTCGTAATCCTCAGCGGTGCCAACAACCATGGTCGGTTAGGATAAGCTGAGTCTCCTATAAAATAAAATAAAATGTAAGCCCAAAAAATTTAACAATATTTCAGATCATTTAACTTGAAATTAATCAAACAATATATTGATAGATTTTGCTTACCAACAAGCCAGGCCCTCTTAGGTCCAAGATGAGACATTTGCAGGGGTATGCTGTTGGTCTGTAGTACAAAGGAATCATGGTTTGATCTTGGAAAATGTGCACACATGCTTGTGATGTACAAATGTGATAGGTCAATAATCAAAAGTAGGGAGTGAAGAGGATATGCCTGGAAGGCATGGGAGGTGAATACATCCTTCTCTGGTCAATATATAAGAAACAAAAAGGATCCACCCCAGAAGGATGTGTGTTCGTGTTCTCCCAAACTAGGGGTGTCTCCTACAATGGTGAAAAACACACAGTTTTGATTAAATACCCCTCACACCTCAAAAGGACCCTTGGTGTCATGCGTCATCATCGGGGTCTTCCCACCCCTCTGCGGGACGGGGTGTACTACAACCTACGACTACGCGGGAGCACTGTTGGTTAGACAAAGCTATGTGCTGTGTAAGTATATGAAAGGAAGGGTCAGGAGTGAGTGGAGGAGTGAATATATTAAAAAATACCTGGCGCTGTGGAAGAATTTTCTTTTTTATGATCCGTCAGGCTGGTATTGCATCAATGCAAACAATCAAAAAGTCACAATATTTTTTCTTTTTTTAAAATACATTTCTTTATTTAAATTTCAACAAATATTACTGCATACAAATTATGACATGACCCACATATTGCAAATCCGTTTACAAGTCCAGTCATATATGTGACAAATACTGGCAGGTCAACATATAAAGGGATAATGCAATAATCATTCAGTTTATACATTTATAGCAAACTTTCTATAATAGGAACACATAATCGTTAAGTAATTCACCCTTCCCTATGTCCCCCTCTAGGCTTCTGTCTATAGCTCCGTC
This sequence comes from Lissotriton helveticus, assembly GCF_964261635.1. Taxonomy (NCBI): domain Eukaryota; kingdom Metazoa; phylum Chordata; class Amphibia; order Caudata; family Salamandridae; genus Lissotriton; species Lissotriton helveticus. Next base: position 454,521,992 of record NC_136063.1, on the reverse strand, counting down.
ATTGAGTACACAATCAGAGATAAGGGCTGGCTGGTCTCCTACTGCAGTCAAACCATCTGGTGGCTATATCTCAAGCTACTGGGTATCTCAAAGAACCAGTGGGGTGAGGGCTCATTAGTTAGAAACATGTTCTAGTTCTAGAAGTCATCAATCCTCTTTTAGTATAATTGGTGTTCAGTCACTTGCAGCTTCCTTTATTATATCAGCCAGAGCTTGTGTCATGACCCCAAGAAAGTAAATCAATTTGTCATCTCGCCTTGCCCACCACATATGGGCCTCATCCGCACCCGCCCATTCCAGCAAATCATTTTGCAAAGCCTGTGTTGTAGGGGATTAGGTACTCAAGCACTCTATTGCTATATGTCTTTTGGGCACTACTAGGCCTAGTATCGCATACCATCTGCTTAGTTTCCTTTTGGGATTTTTGGGGAGCAGGCCCAACAGGCATTGTTTAACATTACAAGGGATCTCCCACCCGGTGAGGGTTTTAACGTGGGACTGCACCTCTGCCCAGTACAGTGCAATGATGGAGCAGTACCACACAACATGAAAAAATCAGCACCGGCACAACCACATCTAACACAGTTAGGTGATCTATCAAGGTATTTGGTGCGTAATCTCCTAGGGGTAGATGGGTGAGGTATACATAATTATATTGTATTAGTTTGAACTGAGTGTTTATGGATACCCTGCGTACAGCCTCATGGATTTTCGTCCACTCCATATTTGTCATTGGTTCCTCGCAGGCCTACTGCAACATTTCCTCTATTCGGAGCGGTGCTACTTACCAATCCTCATGGAGTGCCCGATATATCTGCGTTTGTGTTTACCACCTCGGTCTTGGGAGAGTATGACAATCATGGTTTGCTTAGGTTCTGAGGGCTCCGAAAATGACGGCCATAGCTGCCGAGCTGTAGCATCTATTGTGGCATACTGCAGAAATTTCCCTTTCCCAAGGTCTATCCCCAGCTTGATGGGTAGTTGAGAGCCCAACAGTAGCATCACAAGGATAAGTTCTTTTTGGGTTTTTTCATGTTACATAACTACTTTTTTTGGCATCAACATAAAGGTTGACACATGTGCAATGCTCAAGAAGAGTTCTTGGAGGTGAAAGTTCTGCACAAAGTATGTGATGATGTGTTTTGTATACAAATTTGTGGAAGATGAAGTTCCTATATTTCTGTTCATTGCCAAAGGATTGTTATGAGCAGACTCATGCCTACCTGAACAATAAATACATGTGAGATTGTTATGTTTTATAAGAGACAGTTGTTCTAAACAGGCCACAAGTTATCATTGTATCAGGTGTTATGCTCCGTCAGATTTGTGAAGAATATTACGGTAGCTCCATTACAGTTGACATCACATTAAATGCGCTTATCCTACGGGGGAAGTTTCAAACACCAAATTTGTGAGTTGTTACAAATTTGTGAGTTGTTATTATAAACAAACAATAGTTAGCGTGTGAGTAAAAAAAACTAGAAACATTACATTACATGCCTACATTTTTCTTTCAAAATATCTCACAAATGTTTACTATCAAAAAGACTATTTAATTTATGTTAAAAGTGTCAGATTTGCCTGCTGTCTTACTCCTTCACAAATGTGCATGTAAGCCTTTCAATTTTTTGGAAAATATTTTTGATTGGCATACATCTTTTGAAAAAACAGACAAGAATATGTACACATTGGTGAGTAAAACATATCCAAAAATGTGTTTTAAATCTCCTTGGTTATTTCCAGATGATAAATCTATGTTGAACACAAAGGGGATATTTAATGGGACTATTGCAGATGGAATGTTCCAACACATATATGTTGGGGTATCCCATCTTGAGAACTCAAAATTAGGCACAACTCATGACTCATTATGAGACTGTAGGAATGCATCAAGATTTAATCTGTTGCATATTGTGATTTGCATTTTACTTTTTGTATCAAAAATTGTATATGAGACAGAGTTATATTCCCGGGTTAGGCCCATGTAGCGAAGCAACTTATTTCTTAAATTGTTCTCCTGAATAACATTTCCAAGCTGTGACCTTTTGCAAATATTTCCATGCATGACAATGTTGGATTAGTTTCTCTGAAACTAAACTTGTTTTTCATCTAGCTTCGCACAACATTATTGCAATGCCCTGAACATCATGTACAATGCCTGGTTCCTTACTGTGTACAAATGTCATCGGTATCTTTATCCAAGGGCGACAGGGCTATCTACATATCCCCAACATCACTAATCTATGCGTACATCGCAAGGCTGCTTTCTATTATAAAAGATGAGCATCACGATGGATTAGTAGAGGAGGTACTTCCGCGGACACCGCGGGTCCTTGCATGCTGAGAAATCGCCAAGCAGCTACCTGACATCTCATGAGGGGTGTCCAGCTCTTGATCAAGATGGGGTCCTTCGCTCTTTCCCATGAGGTAATGGGTTGGATCGTCCCTTGGGTGGATTCTTGGCTCTACACATAAAAACACTATAGGTACACTTAGAGTAGGGTTTGCATAGTAAGAGTACACTCGATTACTGCCTAATTTTATATGCCTGCATATATACATTGTTTTAGCACCGTGATAGAACTCTGCCTACTATTATGCTTTTGGTGCTTGTGGTCACATTTATCTGCTTTTGTTCTGCTTTTGCAGCACACATATTTTGTGCAAGAATAACGCTGGTTCAATAAATATTATTGAAAACATCCCACGGTGTGTTCTCTGTATATTTCTTAGAAGAAATAAGTGAGCACTAGTGACTGAGCAAAAAGTTCTATACTCTTTCCATGATTCCAGAGGGGATGGGGTTGTCATGTTCAGTGGTTAACAGAAACCATTCGATCCCAGGGACAGTTAGGTGAGCTTACGGTGGTACTGTGAGCTAGCTGGTCTACAGGCCAACAGATCCTGAGGTGGTGTCTGGAATCAGTCTTGACACCTAGCCCCTAGTTTATGCTGTCCAAACAATGCACAGGTCTTACAGATGTATAGGAATTCCACAACATGGAGCCGCCAATGTTGGTTAGGCACATATTTAATGGTCAAATCTGAGTAGTTCAGTCGTACTTTCTCAGAGACCCCATCTCACATGATAACCGGAGACGTCCAAAGTGGGAAGTGGGAATGGAAAAACAAATCCGCCTTATCTTGGCTGTTGGTCAAATCAAGCTTGAAGGATTAGAAGTTCCCAAAATTGAGTAAACCATCTCTATAAGCTTTTAACAAAATAATAGCACTGTGACAATGACCGAACAAAATGATGACATTGAAGAACAGTTAGTTGGACTGAATATTTCAGAAACTGCAGACAAGCAGTTACTATGAAATTATTACAACATGGCCTCCCTGCGATGGGTGGATAAGTTAGCTTTATGGTTAAAGCACACAAAGCATTTAGAACAGAGGTATTCTATTCTTGGGTTAAATTCCCGCCTGCAGATGTCCACACAAGGTTATTTCATGAATATATTGAAGATGAACCACCTGATGAATATTTTCCTTTTGTGGACTTAGGAGTTTCATTTAATTACCAAGAGCACATTAATTGGTTTAAAGGCCTCCTACCCCACACCACAGAACAGGTGAGACTCGGTCTGCTCACCAGAGAAGGAGCAACAGGGCCAGTCTTAGCTTCGTACACACAGCATCCAGATGTTGCTGCCTTATCCTCAGCAGGAATGCACAAAGTTTACAGAGATTTAGAAAAAAAATACAGAAATCGAACACAATATGTAATGAGAACATTTACAGTACAATCTTTAGTGGCTGCTCAGGCTACATAAGCACACGTGACTACCACAGGTATTAGCCCACAAATACTGAATGCAATTATGGGAAAGGTTCCCACCAGCCGGGAGAAAATCTTGTTCTGGATAGCACAAAAATCAGCTTGAAGCAGTTTTTTCCCATCCGGGCCTGCAGGACATACACAGAATACTGACAATTTGCTTGCCGATGGGGGTGGCTCCCCAGTTAGAAGATTGTGCCACTTGGGGTACAGTCTTTACAGCTGTTTACACCAGAATGCATGGTACCCCTTCAATTTATTTATTTATTTATTTTTTATTTTTGAGACTTGTAGAGCGCACGGCTACCTCCAAAGGGGGTGTCCCGGCGCTTAGACTGTGAGCTAAAAAAGAGTAGGGCCTATAATAATGAAAATAGCCAGGTTTTAAGACGGCTACGAAAAAGTGTTTCAGAGGAAACAAATCTAAGATCCAAGGGGAGGCTATTCCATAGTTTAGCCGTCATAACAGCAAAGGCTCTGCCGCCCGTTCTGGAGCGGCGAAACCGGGGGACAACAATGAGGCGCAGACTCAATTGCAGTCATACCAGACATACTGAAAAATATTCAGAATGTTCAAAGTACATAGCCTACCTTAGATGTGGGAATGAAACTGATAGCTAATTTTGCCCAGGTATCAACGATTATGTTGAGTAACATAAAAGGGAAGGCAGCAGCGGTGGCTATATGCAAAAGCCTTCGGAAATTCAGGAGTGCAAATTACCTAAGATTATCGAAGAAACATATGCCTCTTTAGGCAGAGATAATCTGGGAGCTAAACCTGGGAAACCAGTAGTTAAGAGTAGTTCTGAAAAGGATAACTCTAAGCAAATACCCGATTCTTCAAAGAAGAAATGGGATAATAAACAAAAACAAACAAAACAAAACACAGTCAAAAGGTGGGCCTCTTCAACAGGAACACACCAAATGAAAATATAATCTGAGAAACCGTGACAATATTAGAAAACCTAACAGGTATCAGGATACTGATTCATGTTCACCTCGTTCCTTTCAGGAAACATCCGAAAAGCATTCGGAGAGAGACGGATGGTCAGAGTACAGATTGAAAGAGCGGGTCAAGCCGAAAAGGGAGACACATTGCACTACGGACTACAGAAGACAAAAAACAAGACTTCAAAACCTCAATTAAGAAGAAGAAGGTAGCTGGGATTAAAATTAGACAGGCCTAGGTTACTGAGGACTCTGCTTCTGAATGGGGAATGGGCAGTGATGATGCTGGACAGCACGGCAGAATTCACCATAGCTCACCAGAATCTGATGAACTTTCTTGGGTAGTAGCACTGAGTGAGCATTTCACGGTGGAAACACCTGATTCAAGGGTATGTGTCCCACAGCATTTATCCAAAATAACGTTCCATATGGAAGGGACATACCCAGGAAAGTAAAGGGTGTCTTTTGGGAGAACCTGACCTATGGTTACAACATTCCTTTGGCCGAAAAGTATTGGCCACCTGAGTTCGTAATGGATTGCCTAATGAGAGAAGAAATTATTTTACCTGCTTTTTCCGACCCCGTGTCAGAATCAGTAAAAAATTAATACGCGCAGGAGTGGGCTGCAGTACTTGCTCCTGCACTCTACCGCAATCCTGTTGGGGGGGATGATAAGTCACCTCATCACGAAATCCCATTAAAATCAATTTCTCAACACCAGAGCCAATATCTGAATAAACATGAGGCTAAGAAACAAGTCAGGGAGATCTTAGATCAACTTGAGTGATTGAAAATTGCACCTCTCCTATAAATAATACCAAGTTTCCCGCAATGAACGATAATTTATATAATCTAGGCCTGGATTACAGACATTTCAATACATCCACAGGCACATTTGCAGTACATGAATAACATCATGCAGTAAAAATACAAAACAACACTAGATATCTCCAATGGATTTTTTTTGCCAAAACATAGCACCTGGGAGGAGATACGTCTCAGCATTCCCGGTGCTATGCTCTCAATGCCAATTTTGTCGATTACCCCAAGAGTATAAGAACAGCCCAGGGTTGTTTTCAGCCAGGGTAACAGAATTACTTCAAAATTTTGATGAGTAGGTATTGTTCTATGTAGATGATATATATTTGAAGGACAATCAATTTATGCAACACCTGTATAGGGTGAACAACATAATTCTTGGGTTAGCCCAACAGGGATTTTAATTAAATTTCAAGAAATCAAATATTGCCCACATCAGTGTTCTATTTTAAGGATACAAATTGTCAAATGAAGGGAAAACCCTTGCGGCACAATTTTTTTCAAAATGTGCACTGTTTCAACCTCCAACGACTCTGAAAGAGTACAATCCATTTTAGGAGTTCTACATTTGGACAAAACACATATTTTAGATTACACAGAAAGGGTAAAACCTTTCTAAGACTTAATTAGACCTGATTTTTCAGTGCATCATTGGACACAGGAACATACTGATATCTTACTTTCCGTACAAGCTTACATGATCGCTTCCAAACATTTACACAAGTGTTAACACAACTTGGTGTTCCGCGTGGTCGCTGGACCTACCAGATACACATACATTACTTTTAATGAAGGTGATGCAGTACCTATTGAGTACAAATCACATTTGTACACAATTGCTGAAATGCATTTTGCACCAACAGAAACTCATGGCAGTACAGACTGCTGTAGTGTGAGAGAGAGAGCACTGGCTCAGGGGAAACGCATATTTGTTGTAACCCCGGTACCAACCCAAGAGCCCGTTATAAAAGCAAGCATCCCAAATGCCAAAGACTTGTATCCACGATGGATTCAATGGGCTAACCCTCTCACTACAACAGATGTAGATTACAGATTTGATTCTACATTACAAACACAAGTATTTTTGCAGTACGAACAAGAATATCCTAAACCAAATGAAATAATGCCTCCAGATCAATATGAATGTATCATTTATACTGATGGATCTGCCCAGCTAGCCGTAGGAATCAAACAGCAATATTTTGCAGCATGCGCTATTGTAAAAGGGCACATGCGGGATGAAAAGTTCCTTCCCAATAAAACACACACTCAGTCTCCAGGAGACTGTTCGGCACAGCTGGTGGAACTAAAAGCCCTGATACTGTCCCTACAGAACATGCATCGTGAATTCCCAACACTCATAGTGTGTGATTAATTCTATTGTGTCCTGTCCTACAATGAATATTTACATTATTGGGGCCAGAATGGATTTAGGGATTCCAAAGGTTGCAAAGTAAAGCACAAGATGCTTTGGGAACAAGTGGCGAAGCTGAAAGAAGGCCTGCCACAGGCTCATGTTATTCATACAGTGAGTCATCAATGTGTTGGCATTCACATTGAAGGAAATTCAATGACAGATGAGGCAGCCAAGGCTGCAGTACTCACTGCTGTCATTGCTGCAGTCACTCGCTCTAGCACGGGGAAAGACGGACCAACTATGATAGCTGTCGATGCCACGTGCAACAGCTCAGCCCTGCCGATAGGCTTTCCACTCAGTACTCCTTCAAGTTAGATGCACAAAATATTCTGTATGCTCAAATTCCAGGAGTGGGGGATAGAGTAATACCAAACACTGATCGCAGATTGGGATTAATATAAACTGCACACAAGGGTGTGGGTTCAGTTCATGCAAGGATCCCTGCTACAGTTTCTTTACTGAAGCATCACTATTGGTGGCCAGGTCTTACTAAACAGACCAAGGACTTTGGCCTTAAATGTGATATCTTCCAACAGATGAAGGTCTCCACCATAGTGTTAGAATAGAAAAATATGCTTTAGAATTGCTTATGTAAAGTTAGCATTCACTGCATCATTTTGTGTACGCCTGCCATTTTGAAGCGTAATCGTAACTAATCCTTTATCCATTTCTGAGAAACGGCCTTCTCTTAGTTATGTTTCTTTGGAGCTCAGTTTCATTACAAAAATGAATGCACTGTTCTTATTAGTGCATACCTTTCTTGTTAAATGTAAGCCTTCTCTCACTTGTTTAGCGGTAGGCATAGGCAGAATGACCTTAAATAGCAGATAATGTGTGCCCGGCCTCAGAATCAAAACTTACTCCTTTGTAATTTCCATGGTGGGTGTGCTTTCATTGGTTTCGAAGTATACATATTATATCGTTACACTTGCTGATGTCAATCCCTCTGCAGCACTCCTAAGCGACTAGGCAGACTGCGCTCCATTCTGAGTGTATCTGAATAAATAAGTATTAGTTAGTATTCTCCACTCTCTGCCTGACTCTTCATTTAGTATGGAAGGCTGAGAATTGGTCGTGAGTGACCCGGCTGACCCTATTTAGGCCATTTCCTTCAGTGGGCGCCTGAACAGGGACTTCTTTGGGTGAGTGGCCCATCCCATTCCACGGAAGGGGGGAGGTCAAGGCCATCGTCGGGTCAGACGGACAGTAGAGTCAGGGATCCCTGCACGAAGAGATCCTAGTACTCGCAGCTGCCCCTTCTGTCCTGCCGGATGGTGCCTTGCCCAGTGGTCATCCCTACTGGAGGCCTGAACGGCAGAACCCTTTGATCTGACCGTCAGGTCTGAAGAGTCAGTAGTAGAGTATTCATTTGTTTGACCTGTGTATACCAGGTGAGTTTGTTTTGGTTCTTTCTTGGATATGATACAATTCTGGTTTGTCTTTGGTATGGTCTAAGTACCGTCTTTGGGATAAAAGCACTTGCATTTGTTTTGTGAGGCATAAAATAGTGAACTTGTTTTCTTTTGAGAATGCCAAGTGTAAGTAAGTTGTTTTCCTTGTGTTGTCGTTGTTGCTCTGCTGATGCTTGATTGGAAGAAAATCAGCTGGCTCTTCCAGAAGGCACTCTGAATTTTGATATGTATGTGAAGCATGGTCTTGGCCCTATTATGTTTAGTACATTATGGCACAAATATACTGAAGGGATCAAATTAATTCTAACGGGATACACTTACCAATAACCCATATATCATTAGAGGATAACCAATAATTCAGTCGGCAATGGAGAAGGTTCAATCGTTTATTCATCAAAGACCAACCCTGACAGGGGAGCCCCGGTCTACACAACCACTAAGGTGCGCAGAGGAGACTGCTTACATATTCAAAGCACAAAGCATATATACGTTTCACACATCGAGAATGACACCCTACAAGGAAAAACACAGTTTGTCAGCAGGCCAAAAAGGAATACCCATATAAGGCACAATTGATTGCTAGTATCCTAGGCTTCAGCTATTCCGGGGGCAGGTTAACCAGTTGCCTCCTAGTCTATCTAAAGCCGGGGAGGACAAGAACGGGCTTTGTGAGAATGTACGCATCCCACCAAGAAGGCAGATGCGACCTTGAGTTTCCCTTGAGCTACCAGTTAGCAGACATCGACCATGGTTTGGCTGACGCCATAGAAAGAAAGAAAGAAAGAAAGGCATAGTCACGTGATTTCAGGGAAACCGCATTTGCACACAGAGAAATTAAACAAAATGGCTCTAGTCGTGCCAATAGTACTATCACGTAAAGAGTAAATGCAAGTAACTAAATGAATGCACTTTATTCTAATTAGTCGAGTATATGTTTACAAGGAATATATTGGATATATTAGGCCAATAATATGTTTATTGCAAATTCGATCCCTACAGACGGCCCTTTTGGCCTAATATGGCCAATACACATACTTCTATTCTACGAATACCCCCTCATCTATTTGCATACGGTCGTTTACTTCCTTTTGGATCATCTGTTTTTCTACCTTTATCTGTTGGGAAAATTGCAATGCTGACGTGATCCTAGTGGCACAAAACGAGCAACAGGCAGGGCCGCATTGGAGATACAAGCAGCATGTAAAGATTACTCCAAATGCCCCTGCCAATATCACAAATATCTTCCAACCCCAGGTGGCTAAAAGACCTCAAAACCAACTACTAAGGGACCAGGTGCCATTGTCAACATGGGCCTCACTAGCCAATCGATGTAGCTTTTGTATAGCCAAATTGATAGTGGATGCTGAATCTGGAATAAACACGCAGCAAGAGCTGCCGATCACACGACAGGCTCCTCCCCTATCTGCGAGGATGACGTCAAGAACCATCCAGTTCTGGAGCGAAACAAGCCTTGTCGCAGCAAGCTCTACTGTGATATTAGTGAGTATTCCAGTAGTGGTCTGAACCACATTCTCAACTATCCTTGACAAGCGTCTTATACTACGACTATTGAATATGGGCCCCCCAGAAGGGGGTAAGTCCCTTCGCAAAGTCTTCAAATTGCTGCAAGGAAGTATCTGTCTGATCAGTGGCATCAAGATCATAACTCCTAATGTTCCGGCTCATCACTTCCTCTTTCTGTATCAGCTGATGAGTTCTATGATAGTCAGGAGGGGCAATATACACAGGGGGATAAAGAAACGAAAGATAACAACTTCCTGCCCGTCCTCGGGGAAGCCATGTGTTGGTATCCTCACCACACACAAAATAAACATCTGATGGGGTAATCATAGGTGGGGTACTGTATACTTGTAGAGTGTAGGTGTAATTGCATCTACTCCTGCCTACCTTAACATGGCCTCTACCCTGTATGCAGAACGGGGAGGTAGTATTAATGATAGGGATGGGTAAGGCCTTGTCATTTGTAACATTTCGGTCCTTAAAATCCTGAAAGTACATCGTATCATTGAAAAGTTCAAAATCCTGCATTTCTTCCATTAGCCAGGTAACATTCTTATAATCAGTATATAAATTCATGCATGCATTAGGGTCCAATGAGCCCTCTCCTTCATTTCCAGCTGCATCAAATCCCTGATGTTTCTCTATGTATTTTAAGATGGCTTCATAATCCTTTTCAGTATACATTTTCGGTTCGGCTACATAATGCGAATACATCAAAGACAACAATGGGAACCATGCCTCACAACTGGCTAAATAGGACATCGGTAGGGAAATGAATAGTTCGTGTTGGTGCATGACTGAAGGGAGTAGTCCACACACCCAACAGTTGGTCTTATTTGTAGTGGAGTGGGTCTGATGCAACATTTCTATAAAAGCATTTTTCATATAAGTCTCTCTATGTCTAGCCTTATGAGGAGGCAAAGAGTAAAAGAGATGTTCTTCTGGGGCAACAGTAGTGCCTAATAATTTCTGTACTGGATGCTGGAATTCTAGATATATAAACACACTCATCATAATAATTGGGATAATAATGATAAAAACAACGAATGCCACCTTCAATCTGGTGGACCATCCGGAAAACAAATGCATATTATCCATATATCGCCGAGGGGCTAGTGGTCTCTCATCTTCCATTGCAAATCGGGCAAAAGGAAACATGCTTACTAAAAGTTCGGATATAACTCGGTCCCTCTCTATAAGTCCAAAACTATCTGTATCCACAAAGCACGCACGCCACCAGAGGGGTTCTTCTCCCTGTGTCCGTTCAGAGTCTCACAGGTAGACTCTCGTCCTTCACATCCATTGGACAAAACAGCATATAATTTCCTGTGTTTTGTAGAATGACCGCAGCCCCTAGCTCAGTCTTTCTTTCTGAACAGAGCTATTTAGCACAAAGTTCCTAGCTCTCAACGTGTTCAGTCCAGTGTCTCGCTCAGTACTCCAGCAAATCTATCCAAGGTTTCTGAACTCAAGTCTTTCCCTATCTCCCATCAGGAGAAGCTGGAGTACCGCGCTGTTTTCGGGGCCGCAGGTCGTATTTGCAGTGACCAGGTCGTTCCTGATCAGAAAACAACTCAGGGGCACGGGCATTAGATACATCCGAATCTTGTGATGGACCCTCAATATTGATCTCCGCTGCTTGGGCCACCACTTTGTCGACTGGGGGCACAGCTTCACTTGGCTTCCCCCTTTCTCGAGCTTCTGAAAAAGGCACAAAGCTCCTGGGTGATTCTCCTTCTTGGCTTGGAATTCCTTCGCGGTTTTGCAAATCAAAGGGCAAAGGTAGAGGGAGTCTTTTCAAATGGCTCCCATGTATCCAGTGTCTCCGCCCGTGCACCTTCACAGCTGACCTGGTAACGAGAATGATCTGATAGGGCTCAGACCATTTCGGCTCCAAACTCGATTTCCTCTGGTAGTTCCGTACTAGAACCCACTGACCGGGCTCCAATCGATGTCCAGGACCCTCTGGTAGCGGCCGCAATGTCTCGGATACCTGTTGATGAATAGAACGCAGATCTTTAGTTAAGGCATACAAATAATCTTTCATCAAAGGATAATCAATGTCTCTAAAGGACCTAGGTCTAGGGACTCCCCACACATTGGCGGGTCGGCCAAAAATGACCTCATATGGAGACAACCCAGTTCTCGTGTGTGGAGTCGTTCTTAAGGATAGTAATGCCAAAGGGAGTGCATCAGGCCACTTCACTCCAGTGCTTGCGCAAATTTTGGCCATTTTCAACTTTAATATGCCATTGTATTTTTCAACTAGTCCTGCTGACTGGGGGTGTCGGGCTGCATGGAACTTTTGGCGAATCTGTAAACCATCACATACGCTTTGAACTAATGCCGAATTAAAATGTGTTCCATTGTCCGACCATATAATTCGGGGCAAGCAGTATCTGGGGAAATATTCTTTAATTAAAGCTTTAGCAGTTGCCACCACTGTGGCTTCTTTGGTGGGGTAGGCTTCAACCCATTTACTGAAAGCACAAACCACCACCAGTACGTATTTTGAGTTATTAACTCTCTCCATTTGGATGTAATCAATCTGAATAACTTCAAAAGGCAAGGATGGTGGTGCAAAGTTTCCACCTAGAACAGACTCTCTACCCCCTGAATTATAGCGTAAGCACACTGGACAGTATTTGACCACATGTGCAGCTGTTTTGGGAATGTTTGGGTTGTTCCAGATGGGGTCTAATACAGCAAAAATACCTTTTGCTCCTATGTGTGCCGGGCCGTGGGCCATGGTCACTACTGCATATACTAATGCATTAGGGAGTAACCAACGCTGTCTTTCAGTTCAATCTATCCAACATTCATTCTTGTCCAGTTTCCCTACTTCCTGCTCCCATCTCTGTGTTTCATCTATGGTGGCTTCTTTCTGTAATTCCCTTACACTCTCTATGGTATTGTCAAACACAGAAGTTTCCGCCACCCATCGAGCTGAAGTACTGGGAAACATGGGAGTTGCTTTGGTCTGAGCTGTTTCCTTCGCCACTGAATCAGCATAGGCATTTCCCTTTCCTGTAGAATCGACTATTTTCTGATGGGCGCTACATTTGATAATGGCCACTTTATCTGGTAGTGTCAGAGCTAACAACAAATGATCAATTAAAGGACCATGTTGAATCTTTTGGCCATGTGTGGTAAAGAATCCCCTCTCCCTTCATAACCTCCCAAAACTATGGGCAACGCCAAAGGCGTACTGACTATCCGTGTAAATGTTTACTCTCAATCCTTTGCTAATTTCGCACGTGCGTAACAAAGCTATTAGTTCGGCTGCCTGGGCTGAGTGGTGTGAAATCCTGGCAGTTTCCACTACTGTCTTCAAAGTCGTAATAGCATACCCAGCTGTTGCAGTTCCATCTGGTAACTTAAAACAGGAACCATCAACATACAATTCTCCTTGGGGTCTGGTAAAGGAATGTCTGTGAGATCTACACGGCCCTTTGTCTCTTCCTCAGTTCTAAATACACAATCATGGATATCGTCCTTTGTATCACTAGAAGGGAGAGGTAATAGTGTTGCTGGATTCAATGTTGCGCATCTCTTAATGGTAATGTGGGGTGCAAACAATGTCAGTTCGTATCCTGTCAAGCGGGCACTCGTAAGGTGATGGGTTTTGGTTTTATTTAACAAAATATCCACAGCATGTGGTACCATTACTGTGAGGTCAGTGTTCAACACTATTCCCTCTGACTGTCGAATGGCCACCGCTACCGCCGCAGTGGCCATCAGACCACTGGGAAGGGCTCGTGCTACTATGTCCAGTACCGATGAAAAGAAGGCACAGGGTCTTTGTTTTCCCCCAAAATCCTGAGTTAACACTGAAAGGGAACAACCGTCCACCTCGTGCACATAAAGTGAAAAAGGCTTCCGGTAGCCCGGGGTACCCAAGACAGGTGCAGAACACAAAGCAGATTTCAAAGAGTCAAAGGCTTCTTGACATTCATCCGTCCAGGGTAGGGGTTCATGCACATCTTTTGTAGTCAAATACAACAAGGGTTTAGAGATGAGGGAATAGTTAGGAATCCATTGGCAACAGTAAGAGGTTATGCCAAGAAAAGCACGAACATCACATTGAGTACGAGGTACAGACATGTTAGTAATTACAGATATTCGTTCTGGTGTTAGTCGTCTCCCCGCTTTCGACAGTAAGTGGCCAAGGTAGGTCACTTCCTGTCGACAATATTGAAATTTGGAAAGGGAGACCTTATTTCCGTTTTTAGCCAAATGGTGTAACAACTTTACAGTAGCATCTCTGCACCCATCCTCCGTATCAGAGGCCACCAAAATATCATCCACATATTGAATGATTGCATTGCCGGTGGGTAAAACTAGTTCATCCAATACTGCTTTCAAGGCCTGGCTATATATACTAGGACTTTCTGTATAGCCCTGAGGTGCGCGTGTAAATCTAAAACTTCGCCCTCCTAATGAGAATCCGAAGATATGTCTGCTATCAGGATGAATAGGAATGCTAAAGAAGGCATTCTTCAAATCGATAACAGAGAAATATCGGGCCGTAGGGGGAATCATGGTAAAGATCATAGTGATATCTGGTACTACTGGGTATTGTGGGACCACTATTTTATTGACCGCTCTGAGGTCAATCAAAACGATATGCGGACTAATAATCCGGAGTACCATAAATTGGGGTCTTTTTCAAAATCAGCACAATGGGGCTGTTACAGATATTTGCCGCTGTTTCTTCCACCACCCCTTTGTCAACTAGGTCACGAATGATCTGGAGCAATGCTTGTTCACCCTCTGGTGATATTTTATACTGTGGAATGCGAGGCATCTTTGCATTGGGTTTTATGGTGATTGACACAGGGTCTATTCTTAACAGACCCACGTCGGTATCCCCTTTCGCCCACAAGGCCGGAGGGATAGTAGCAAATTCAGGAGGCAAGGGTTCGTTTTTAGCAAAATACTGAACCATCTCTATAGGTGGCTTCTGCATGGATAGAAAAACACCATCGGGTGAGCAGTAGATTCGTGCATGAAGTTTCTTTAAAATATCCAAACCTAACAAATTCTCTCCACAGTTAGAAGTAAGGAGAAAAGGGGTATGCATGGAAATGGGACCAATCGTAAAAGGCAGAGATTTTGATACGGGGCTGACTACCGGTATTCCAGAGAATCCGACTGATACATTATTTTGGCCAGACAGAGCGGCCCCTGGGACCAGTGCCTGGGCGACTGAACTACTCATCGCTCCAGTATCCACTAAAAACTTCCCTGATGTACCCAACAGTTCTCCTTCTACATAGGGTCCCTCTTGGTCCACCGGTACTGTAATACGGCCCCCGCTCTGTCCTTGGCTGTCTCATGCATACTCTTGGTCCTCGTATCTGTCATTCTGATAGCTTTCATTGTAATATTGTCTATTCTGGGGGTCGTCAAAATGATTCTTACGAGAACCCTCATGCTGCGCTTCCTCTCTCCTCATGCTAATTCGATCTATATTTACTCGACCTCTTCTTCGACCCCTACTGAGTCCGTTTCGTCCTTGTAGCAAAGGGCAATCTATTCTCCAATGTCCCTCCTCCTTACAATAGGAACATTGGTTTATCCCAATATTCGACGGGCCCCCTCAGCCTCTCCCCGCTGACTGGCCCCTTTGATACGAGCCCCGCACTCCCCGTCCTGTCATTTGACCTCTGCTAACTTGTTGCAATAACACCCTTGTTTTCAAATCCTTAGTTTTCTTCTCCAATCTGTCCTTGCTTCCATTCTCACGATGTTCGTAATATTGGGCCATACTAAGAATGACGGACGGTGCAGCTGTAGTCCACGTACTTTCAGACGACTGAAGGCAAGACATAACCTCCGGGAGTAGATTTGTAACAAACCTATTTACGAATAATCGAATTCCCCCTTCTGTAGAGAGGTCCTGTCCACTAAAATCTATAAACACCTTCTCGAACCGAGTAAAGAAGTCGGACACACTTTCATCCTTCTTCTGTCTACATGCTGTTAATTTGTCCCAATCTACCTTTCTTGGAGGTAAAAGGGTTTTCATGAATGTAACAATCTTTTCAGGCACGGCTAATATTTCATCCCGGGGCTTCTCTCCGGGTTTTCGTTCCTTGTCCCAATCTTTTAATTGGTTCCATGTTCCTCCCAACTCGGGAATATGGTCAGTATCATGAATCTGCCTCCAGATATCAACCGGGATTAGGAGACCAAAAAATAGCTCAATATCAGCTATAGTCATGATAGCAGAATTGGCAGCTTCGGTCAATTCTTTGTAATAAGCTGTTGGATTTTTACGAGGATCTGGTAACTGGGCCTTTAATTTAAGCACTTCTCTTCATTTCCAAGGGGTATAAACCCATTGTTCCTGGAGCCTGGCATCCACCCTGGCCCTAGTTACCACATTATTGGCATCTTTTAATTCAGGTACTTCAGGGAAAAAGAGGGGATGCACCTCTCGCATGGGATGCTGCGCTCCCCATTCAGCGCTCTTTCGGTGCATCCTTTCCCTATAACTGAAAAGGACGTTAACATTCTGATATACTTCTTCAACCTGGAGATGGAATTTGTGAGCATGATCCCTGATGTCACGCAAAATCTGAGGAGGTAATCCTTCCTCAAAACATTGTTCCCATAGTGAGATCAATCGGATCGCCATGCTCTCTAGAGCCAATTGTTGTGCAACGGGTTCAAAATCCTTCATGGTGCTCCAGATATCCTCTAAGGTATAAATAGGATTCCGCATCCACTGGGATGCCTGACTTATAATAGCTCTTCTCTCTTCCTGCCCTAACAGCGACCGAGTGAAAGCTCGTTGATCACTCGGGTCAGACATCGGTCGCTTGGGTGTGGCCCCAGGGCCAACCATATTTCGAAGATCTAAAGAGGTCTGTGTTGGAGGAGAGAGAAATACTGGGTGCAAGGGAGAAGGGACAGCCGCGTCCGGCCGAAGAGGTAATAAGGGTGAGGTAGTTAATCAAAGAAAAGGAGGGGAAATCGGAACATCAGGTCCTGTTCTGCCAACGGGGGCCATAGCAATCATTCCCGACCGTGCTCGGGTGGCTGCAACAGCACCCGCCCGATCCGGACGTACCACAGGCACGGTGGGATACAGGCCTTGTAGGGCATAAGGGGGAGGTGGTCGGGTTTCCAACAATTCTTCCAATTCATCCCCTGTCTCTGGTCTAGCTACATAGCTTTTATCGGTCTCCAACCGAAACTGCCTATCCATCCGTTCGATATTCTTCTCTACTTTGTCTTTATCATATGCTATAGCTTTCTGTGTAACCGTCTGACCTGACTTCATCTTCCCCAGCTTCTCTTCCCTAATTCGACGTCTTTTTGCTTCCTTCAACCATAAGTTCAAGGAATCAAACATTGACTGACGACTCTTTTTCATAAATAATTTATTCTGTATATAATTTAGCTTTTTCTCATCAAAAAACCCCGTGAGAGGCCATTGGAAATCCGAATTGTCCCTGGTATACTTATTCCACAGAGTATTAAACAAAATTGGCTGTAAGCCATGTTTGGTGTACATATCGAAACTGGGGCTACCTTCGGGAGGGGCAGGCTGTCTTTCTTCGAGCCGCGTACCTCTCCGACAACAGCACCCAAAACATATTTTACTGAAACACGGCATTGTTCTTATTCTACTCGCTCCTTTCACATATAATCACACACACCCAATCGGACGCGTCCTCTCATAGTACTTCATTCATACATTCATTAAAATAAAGTGCTGCAAAGCAGTGCAAGGCAATTAGTTCTCGAAACCTATCCAAATGCAAATGACGTCTTCAAATACGAACAGAGCCCGTCGACTCCTGTTCGGGGAATCGATTCAAAAGAATTCTAGACCAACAGATTCACAAAAAGAGACAATCGTTAGAGTGCTCCGAGACCCTCAGATAGGTAAACCTCGAATTCTCTCACAGGGCACCCCACGGTCCCGTTCTGGTTGGGCCGGGTATCTGGATACGTCTCCAGACCCCTAGCTTACCCAGTTACTCCCAGAGCTGTCCCAGAGAGAATTCGGCCAAGCGAGCAACACCGTACTCTGCTAAAGCATCAGAGGTAGTCTCAATTAATCACAAAACAAGTCTGTGAGGTCTCTACTCGTGCAGCCCCTTCGCCACAACGATAGATCCCCGATTCCCTCGTGGTCCGGCTTCCCCGGCCACCTCCAAACAAGAACAGTTAACTGTATATTCAAAAAGAAACACTTCCTTGAAGTGAGTCGTATCCAATTTAATTTCAAAGATCACTCACCTGGTGCACTCAGGTCGATTGCAGGTTCTCCACTGCCGATATCTAAACAGACCGACACAGTCTGTTCTTCTCTCGGGTTAAGTCTGTAGGACTCCGGCGTAGAGTCTTCAACCGCTGGGAGGGGTACTGGACTCGAGGGGGGGACGGCTTGTTTTCTGACCACAAACGGGTGTCTTAAATCAGGATCCTCTTTCTGTCCACCCACTCGGCCAGAACTCCTCCTTGTCCCGTTACTCCTACTTACAGGAGGGGACGACCCTATCGCGGAGTCCCGGCGGAGTCGCCAACTGAAGGGATCAAATTAATTCTAACGGGTCACACTTACCAATAACCCATATATCATTAGAGGATAACCAATAATTCAGTCGGCAATGGAGAAGGTTCAATTGTTTATTCATCAAAGACAAACCCTGACAGGGGAGCCCCGGTCTACACAACCACTAAGGTGCGCAGAGGAGACTGCTTACATATTCAAAGCACAAAGCATATATACGTTTCACACATCGAGAATGACACCCTACAAGGAAAAACCCAGTTTGTCAGCAGGCCAAAAAGGAATACCCATATAAGGCACAATTGATTGCTAGTATCCTAGGCTTCAGCTATTCCGGGGCAGGTCAACCAGTTGCCTCCTAGTCTATCTAAAGCCGGGGAGGACAAGAACGGGCTTCGTGAGAATGTACGCATCCCACCAAGAAGGCAGATGCGACCTTGAGTTTCCCTTGAGCTACCAGTTAGCAGACATCGACCATGGTTTGGCTGACGCCATAGAAAGAAAGAAAGAAAGGCATAGTCACGTGATTTCAGGGAAACCGCATTTGCACACAGAGAAACGAAACAAAATGGCTTTAGTCGTGCCAATAGTACTATCACGTAAAGAGTAAATGCAAGTAACTAAATGAATGCACTTTATTCTAATTAGTCGAGTATATGTTTACAAGGAATATATTGGATATATTAGGCCAATAATATGTTTATTGCAAATTCGATCCCTACAATACGAGGAACAATGCTGAGTTGCAGTGGCCTCTGACCTGAACTTTTGATGAACAAAAGATTGAGTATTTACAAGTACAGTTGTTTAAGAGACGAAGTAGGCAGTCTATTTTTGATTCTCTTAGGACATGGCAGAAAGCAGCTAGACAGAAGCAACTGAAGGCTGAGTAGGAATCTCGGAAGGGGAGAATGCAGATACTAACTTAGAAAGCGGTTGCATATGGCAAGGAGAAGCAGGAAAAAGGTGTTGAATGTGAAGATAGAAGGTTCTGATTGCAAATTGATAAATCATATGTCTATGTGGTTAAGGAAGAAGATGATATTTTTATGGAGAATTGTTAGATACCCGACCCCCGCCTGCATATACCCAACAACCAATATATCCCACTGTTCCGGTGCCCTCACAGCCACCCCTTTAAGTTGTGTCTACTGTTTTTGTCTCTGTATCTACTGTTGTTTCAATGGGTGTGGCTTCGGTTCCGCTTCCTCCTCTTCCTTCTGTGTCTTTGCCGTCTGTGGAGAGGTGACTGTCAGTGCCCCTGCCACATATATTGTCTCGCAAAACACACAAGATGATGGACGGAATGTTGCACAATGGCAAAACATTGATTGATTGAATAAAATTTATACCGCGCAAACAATAACCCGAAGGCATCAAGGCGCCTAACAAAACAGATCATAAAATGTCATCACTACACCACTACAAGTACGCTTGCACAAAAAGATGTGTTTTCAGAGCACTTCTAAATGCCTGAAGAGAGGGTAAAGATCTTATTTTCAACGGGAGGTCATTCCACCACTTGGGCGCCACAGTGGAGAAAGCCCTGCCACCCCATATCACTCTCCTGAAACGGGGGGCAGATAGAAGGAGTCTGCCAGAGGATCGCAAATCCCTGGAGGGAGTGTAGCGAGACAAAATGGATCCTACACCAGTGGGACTGTTTTTAGCTAAAGCCCTGTATGTCATGCATAGGATCTTAAAGTGAATGCGGTTTTCAACAGGAAGCCAATGCAACAGCTTTCTAGCCGCTGTGGCTGAAGCGCGCTTGGGGAGATCCAGGACAAACCTGGCAGCGGCATTTTGGACTACCTGCAAGCGCTGCAGCAGACATTCACCCCCAGTCACAGTTCTGGGTTTAATCCATCGTTATTTTGCTCACCAAGCCACTCCAGTTCAGACATGGCCATATGCAAATCAGTCTTGACCCTGTGCCTCATGGGAACAGGCCAGACCGAACTGCCAAGCCATGTCTTCCCTGGACCGAAATCAAGCATCCTAGGACCGGTTTCTGGCTATCAGCCGTCATCAGCCAAGATAGCTTGACTCCAGTGGTGTAGTGAGCATGGGACCCATGTCTGGGATTACCCTTCCCGCATAGGGTGAAAAACAAAACACACAAGATGATGGACGGAATGTTGCACAATGGGAAAACATTCACCCCCCATCACAGATCTGGGTTTAATCCATCGTTATTTTGCTCACAAAGCTACCCCAGTTCAGACATGGCCATATGCAAATCAGTCTTGACCCTGTGCCTCATGGGAACAGTCCAGACCGAACTGCCAAGCCATGTCTTCCCTGGACCGGAATCAAGCATCCTAGGACCGGTTTCTGGCTATCAGCCGTCATCTGCCAGGATAGCTTGACTCCAGTGGTGTAGTGAGCACGGGACCCACGTCTGGGCATACTCTTCCCACAATCAAGCTATCCAGGCTGATGAGGGCTGAAAGCCCGAAACCGGTCCTTGGATGCTTGTTTCCAGTCCAAGGAGGACCTGGCTTGGCAGTTCGGGCTGGACTGTTCCCATGGGGCACAGGGTCAAGACTGATTTGCATATGGATGGGTTTAAACTGGAAAGGCATGGTGAGCAAAACAACAATGAATTTAGGCCAAGATCTCTGCACTGGGGTGAATGTATGACATTGTTCTGCATTCTGTCCATCACCTGTTGTTTTTACACATATTGTCTAAGCGTCCTTTTCGCCAGCTCTTTCTCCTGCGACGCAACTTTCAGCGATGTTAGTGCCCGTCACTTCTATTGCTTCTCCTACTATGTTTTTTTATCCTCCGACATTAGTAAGGGGCCACCCGTATGTGGATTTGAGGATGGGGACTGGATGGAATTTTAGGAGCGCATGGATCCGTTAGTGCCATTCGAAGAGGGAGATGACGAGAAAAAGGTAATAGCTAACCAGGCTGCACAGTGGGCCCGTATTCCTATTTATAGTGCAGAGGATATCTAGGTGACCATGAGAGATTTTGAGCCCTTTATACAGCAGCATGCCCTTAAACACATGTTTGCAACATTAATTGGTCTTTGGCAACAGTACTTTCGAGTGGAAGTGCCTAAAATTTTATATGACATTAGAGATTGTTTGTATATTAGTGAATTGGGGCCAGGACAGTTTTTTTCTAATGTTGTGAGAATAATAATTGCTTAAAGGGGAAGACTGCATCAGAAAAGTCCCAGGTCAGTGTCTCCGTTTCCGATGCAGGAGGTTCATCCCATGGATGTATGACATTACAACGCATGCTTTTACCACGCATGCTTTTACATCGCAACTTTTACAACGCATGCCTTTACAATGCATAGTGTTGAGGGGTGCTGGATAGTGAATAGTTTAATTTACTATTCCAACTCCAGTCCTTGTGGATAGTAGGGAAGGTGTTGGATAGTAAATTAAATCTATTCCCTATCCTAGAGCGCCCCCCCAGCGCAATGCGTTGTAATGGTTTGCGTTGTAAAAGTTGCGATGTAAAAGCACTGCGTGGTAAAAGTTGCGTTGTAAAGGATGTTTCCCTCATCCCATATATCATCTATAAATACCGGAATTAACAGATGGCCGTGGCAATGTTACTAGGATGAGGGCGGCAGCCCGTTTTCAGGAACAATAGGTTTATACTCTGAGGAAAAGATGCAAAGTTTTGTCTTTTTAGACTCAATTACCTGACCCTAGGAAAAATCCTACTACATATTATAAGGAATTGACTGAAGCTGCCTCTTCTACTGTAATGACTCTTGCTGATTATGAAATGTTTTTTAGCCTGCTGGTTCCGGTAGATATTTGGAGGAAGGTACACACACAAGATCAAGTTGCGGAGTTGGAAGGTACATGGGACCAAATTAAAGCGTGGGATCTGGAAAGGAAGCCAGAAGACAAACCCCAAGCTGAGATAATTGCTCTGCCTGGTCGCATAATTACATATATGCATTCTCTTATTCCACCGAGAAAGGTAAATTGGGACAAATTGTTGGCTTGTCGACAAAAAAAAGATGAGAGTGTGTCTGATTTCTTCACTCAGTTTGAAGGCACGTTTTTGGATTGCAGTGAGCAGGATTTGTCTATTGGGGGAGGTGTTTGGTTGTTTGTAAATAGATTTGTTCCAAATCTGCTTCCTGAAATAGCGACTTGATTGCAGGCTTCTGAAAGCACCTGGTCCACCTCTTCCCCTTTTGTTATTTTGAATGTGGCAAAATATTATGACTATAGGGGTAAGGTGGAAAAGGAGAGGACAGAGAAAAAGCATAAGGATTTGAATACAAAGGTGTTGTTGCAGCAGGCTTTTAGGGGGAATGGCAGAGAACATGGTGGTCCTGCCCGACAGCTTCCACGCACTAGTAGGCAGCTGAATGTTATGCCTTTGGGGCCAAATCAATGTGCGTACTGTAAGGAGGAGGGACATTGGTGCAGAAAGTGTCTTGTACTTCTGCAGAAGGTAGTGGTCCCTAGAGGACGAGGTTCTCGTGGACGGGGTCGTAGAGCTGGTGGGGCTGATAGAACTCAGAATGCTGCTGCCTCACAGGGTTGTTCAGATAATAATTACTTTGATGTCCCTCGTGAGGGACAGTACTATCATGATGATTATGATATGAAGGAAGTAACAGGGATATCTTATAGCTAGGACAGCCAGGGGCAGAGTGGGGGACCAGTTTCGATACGTGTAGACCAGCGTGGCCCTTATGTAACAGCGGAACTGCATGGTTCGGCTAAGGAATTTTTGGTGGACACAGGTGCGACAAAAAGCTCTATGGTCCCTGGGGCGGCTCTGTCTGGCCATAATAATGTTCCAATAGTTTTTTCTGGTGTCTCATTTGTAAGCCCCATTTCAAAACCACTTGCATTGAATATTGGTCCTTTTACTGTGGATTTGCCATTCTAACTGACATCCAATTGTGGTGAAAATTTTGTGGGTTTGGATTTGTTGAAGAAATTGCATGCTACGTTTTATTGTTCCCCAGCAGGTGTATATATGACAATGGGTCCAGATGTGGCGCCAGCTAAACAGTGTTTGTCCAAGGATGCGCCTCTTCTTATTGAATTTGCTGATGTGCCATTTTCTTTGTGGGCAACAGGTGATACCACCAGTTTCGATACAGGTTAAGGATGGTGCTATTTTGCTCCGTATTCCTCAGTATAAAATACCAGAGGC
Organism: Lissotriton helveticus; assembly: GCF_964261635.1. NCBI lineage: Eukaryota > Metazoa > Chordata > Amphibia > Caudata > Salamandridae > Lissotriton > Lissotriton helveticus. The sequence continues at coordinate 454,498,407 of NC_136063.1, read as the reverse complement.
TGGAGAGCGAGCCTTATTGCAAATTATTCAAGACTTGATTAAGAAGGGAGTGGTTGAGGAGACATCTGCCAATATTTGTAATAGCACCATTCTTCACACTCTTAACCCGTTCCATGCTGATGACGGAACCGCTCCGTCATCAGCTACCGGTATGCGCTGTGCTGATGACGCAGCGGTTCCGTTATGGCCCGCCCAGCTCGATAGAACGCTCATGCGCGGCGCGAATTCCGCGCCGGCGCTGAGGGTTCTATTGAGCGGGGCGGGGCGGGCCGTGACGGAACCGCTCCGTCACGAGCACAGCTCAACCGATGCTGGTGACGGAGCGGTTCCGTCACCAGCATGCGGCCGCCGCGCGGCCGCCCCGCCCCCTTAGCACTGCGGCGGAATAGCCGCCGCAGTAAAGGGGTTAAATGGACACCTTTGGGTTCCTCTGATGATCAGTAAGATGTTTATCGTTTTTTGATTGATTTGCGTGAAGTTAATAAAATAGTGGTTCCCCTGTTTCCAGTGGTCCCTGACATTACTACTCTTTTGAAAATGATTCCTTCCACTGCTAAATTCTTCTCTTTTATGGTTTTGAAAAATGCATTCTTAAGTATTCCAATTTATCCAGATAGCAGGTATTAGTTTAGGTTTACACTAGCTGGCAGAAGCTTTAGGTTCTGTTGAGCTCCTTAGGGCTATACTGAAAGTCCCAGTATTTACATTCAGGCTTTAAAGTCTCAATTGGATTCTGACCCACAAGGGAAACTCTATTTTGATGGCTCCTGTTTTAAATTACCAGATGGCACTACAACTGCTGCATATGCTATTTCCAGGCTTTGTACAGTAGTTGAGACATCCAGAATACCTTATCAGTCAGGCCAAGCTGCCGAGCTTGTTGCCTTGATACGAGCTTGTGAATTGAGTGAGGGACTGGTCGTCAATATTTATACTGACAGCCAGTACGCCTTCGGAGGGTTTCTTACTTCACTTGACACTAAGATCCAGCATGGGCATCTTGCATTGAGGCTTTTGTCTTCTTTGACATTCCCTAAGCAGTTGGCAATAGTGAAGTGTATTGCCCACCGAAAAGTTACTGATGATGTGGGTAGGGGTAATGTGTTTGCAGATCAGAGAGCTAAGGAAACAGCCTGGACTAAAATGAAAAGAATGTTTGTAGCAGGTCCCGCTAGGTGGATGCCTGAAGTTACCATGTTTGAAGACACACTTCAGAATGTGAAAGAGATACATAGAGAAGCCACAATGGAAAGTTTAGCAGTGTGGCAGGAAAGCACAGCACAATTGAACGATGAGGGATGTTGGATTCATAAGACAGGAAAACAGAGATGGATGTTGCCAGACGCATATGTTCTTCATGTAGTCACAATGGCTCATGGCCCAGCCCATATTAATGCTAAGGGTATTTGCAAGTTGTTAGACCCGTATGGCAGAATGATAACATTTAGAAAACTGCTGCGCATTTAGTGAAGTATTGCATGGTATGCATGATGCACAATTCTGGTAAAGGTACCCCTACACCACCTGGCAATTTTGTACCACCCACTTTCCTTTTGAGGTCCTCCAGATGGATTATATCGAGCTGGATAGGTGCAATATTTTGAGGTATATTTTGGTGGTTGTTTGTCCAATCACTAAATGGGTGGAGACTTATCCTACCATAGATAATACAGCCATTACGACTGCAAAGGTACTCTTGAAGGAGTTTTTTCCTTGTTTTGGCTTGCCTCATTTGATCTGGAGTTATAACGGAAGTCATTTCAATGCTAAGATGATTCAATTGGTTTGTGTTGGGATATGTATTAAGCAGAAGTTTCATGCTGCCAATCATCTGCAGCCAGCATGTTTGGTTGAGAAGTACAATGGTACTCTCATACTGAAATTGGCAAAAATTCAGGAGACCCCAGGTTTACCGTCGCCAGATGCTTTGCCATTAGCTCTTTTGTTGACAAGAACAACAGCACATTCTAGGATAGGATTGTCAACGAATGAGTTCATGTTTGGACGCCCGGCAAATGTCTGGGGAGTCCCGCGCCCTCTACGGTTTTCAGATATTGAGTATCTGCTGTTGATAGACTATCTTTGCCAGTTAACTAAAAGTTTGCTTTCTATTCACCAACAGGTCCGGAAATCCCTAGCATGGGGGGCCATTGAAAATTACGCGTGGGCACAGTGAGGGGTGTCACAGCTTACCTGCCCTACTGGACCATCTTGGGCAGCCTAACACCTCTGGGTCCCTGACGCTGTAGCTTCCCCCGCCGCCGAGCTGGTGGCACTGCTCGGCAGCGGAGCGGGGTTGAGACTACAGCTCCCAGCCTGCTTCGGGAGGACACCGCCCACTTCCTGCAGAGCGCGACTGGAGGCGCTCAAATTCAGACAGCTCCCACGGAGGAGCGGGGGCCATTGAAAATTACGCGTGGGCGCACAGTGAGGGGTGTCACAGCTTACCTGCTCTACTGGACCATCTTGGGCAGCCTAACACCGCTGGGTCCCTGACGCTGTGGCTTCCCCCGCCGCCGAGCTGGTGGCAATGCTCGGCAGCGGAGCGGGGTTGAGACTACAGCTCCCAGCCTGCTTCGGGAGGACACCGCCCACTTCCTGCAGAGCGCGACTGGAGGCGCTCAAATTCAGACAGCTCCCACGGAGGAGCGGGGGCCATTGAAAATTACGCGTGGGCGCACAGTGAGGGGTGTCACAGCTTACCTGCCCTACTGGACCATCTTGGGCAGCCTAACACCGCTGGGTCCCTGACGCTGTGGCTTCCCCCGCCGCCGAGCTGGTGGCAATGCTCAGCAGCGGAGCGGGGTTGAGACTACAGCTCCCAGCCTGCTTCGGGAGGACACCGCCCACTTCCTGCAGAGCGCGACTGGAGGCGCTCAAATTCAGACAGCTCCCACGGAGGAGCGGGGGCCATTGAAAATTATGCGTGGGCGCACAGTGAGGGGTGTCACAGCTTACCTGCTCTACTGGACCATCTTGGGCAGCCTAACACCGCTGGGTCCCTGACGCTGTGGCTTCTCCTGCCGCCGAGCTGGTGGCAACGCTCGGCAGCGGAGCGGGGTTGAGACTACAGCTCCCAGCCTGCTTCGGGAGGACACCACCCACTTCCTGCAGAGCGCGACTGGAGGCGCTCAAATTCAGACAGCTCCCTCCGTGTCGCGGACGGCGCCGGGCGGAGCCCGGGCAGAGGGCGGGCCGTCTGTGGCCGTCAGGGGACGACAAGGGACATGACGGGCCACCCCCCTAATGCCTCCACGGCAGCATCTACAATGGACAAAAGGAAAAAGGTCAGACACAATCATTTCATACCTAACATCTGCAGTGGGGGTATTGACTAAAGAGATCGCCATTGCAGAGAAAGAGCTGGGCCTCAATGTGACAGATCTAATACAGGCCCCCCCGGAAGACAATAACCGAGTGATCCCCCTGGAGCCAAATGTCGTGATTACCAACCGCGGAGGGCCCTCAACCCATATACCCCCACCCATCTTACAGGCAGATGCTTCCCAACCACAGTCTACCCCACCTGTTGCCCCTTCACACAGGTCTCACCGGAAGCAGAAGCGAAAGCACATAAATATGGCGGTTAAAAGGAAAACACCCACTGGTAAGACACAGCGAATAGATCCTTGTTTCAAGGCACATATTGGGAAAATGGTGGAGGACTTATTTATTTCACGCCTGGAACCAGCTTTAGAGTCCATCGCCAAAGACATTGTTGACACTTTGAACACCTGTGTCGCTGGGCTTATGGCTAAATGTAATAAGATTGATGCATTTCTGAACCAACATATGGGGAAAACGAGGGGCCCCACTCAGTCAGAAGCCTTAAATATTAATCCCCCGACATCAGATACTATAGCCTGCCTGAAACAAACACATGTAGCCAGCCAGCGGACAAGACCAGACGCATACAGCAGACGGCCCGTACTCTGGAGCTGCCTCCGGAGGCAGCACCTTTGGTAGCTGTTCTCACCGGGGTACCCCCAATCAGGGGAGACACCATTGAAACTACTGCTGATTTGATGTCCCAAGCTAGACAATGGTGTTACCAGCTCAGTACGGGCGGTGACGATGTTGCCGCGGCTCTTACTACGGCAAGAAGGGTTCACTGGGTGGGACATTGCCCTAAGAAAATTCCTGGGGACTACGTGGTGGTAAATTTCAACAATAAGTATAGTGCTGAAAGACTATTCTGGGATGGCTCGAACATCACAAATAAGGGTATTGGACCTCTGCCTTTGTTTTTTTTCTATCCACTGGTGAGTGCACACAACCACCCTCAACAGCAACCTAATCAGCACTATATACGCAATAATTGCCACCACAACAAAACATGTACAACATCGTACCAGACCAAGATGAGGGCACAGTGGAGACCTATAAAGGGAATAGCTCTTGGGGGGGAAGCTTTTGCCCCAACAATTCCCATACTAACTCCCAGACAGCTAGATTCCACAGTACATCGAGTTAATAGGGAGGTGTTAGAGCTTCGTAATCGATACTCACCTCTCTCACAGATGGAATCTAATGATTGACTGGAACATCAAGTCATGGTCCCGGAAGTTGGCTCAGGGGATATCATTCATACTGCACTTATTCGGGTGAACACATGTAAATTGTTAAGCTGGAATGTGGCAGGAGTCAGATCAAAAAGCTCTGACACCATCTGGTTACAACACATAAGACAGTTTGATATCCTGGCTTTCCAGGAAACTTGGGACGCTGAATCCATTTTTAACTTAGATGGTTATCAAAGTTTCACTATACCAGTGGTACGGGGCATCGCAGGGAGACCAAAGGGGGGCTTACTTTTTCTTATTTTCCTAAACCTCGCAGGCACTTTCAGAAAAGTTAATGGGGAGTCAGACAATTTCCTTATAATAGAAAGGTTTATTGCGGACCAATACTATCTATTAATTAATCTATATAATGCAATGGAAAACTCCCTTCAAAAGGAAGATTTTAGTGTGTTAGATCATTGTTTGTCAGTCTACAATCCTGTGATTACAAAATAATTTTAATGGGAGATTTTAACTTACATCCTTGCCCATGGGATTGTTATGGGGAAGATGTGGTGGGACCTGCGAATGGGAGAGCACCACATTTTGAACACATTAAACAGGGGGATGGTCTTGAGGAACTATTAGCCAGCTTAAATTTATTTGAAGCAGCCAAGGAAGGAGGTAGAGAGGCTCCCCCCACTTTCACAGGACGAGGTGCTGAATCTGTCATTGATTACATCTTTGTCTCTCCGCGAACTATGATCAAAATTCTTGCGTACAGAGTCATGACATCAACCTTTAGCGACCATAATCCGCTCGTACTAGAAGTGGAATTGCGGTGCAGGGTTGCTGTCACTGACTCTGGTAGGGTGGCACCACAGCATTTAGTGACAAAGGAACAAAGAAGACGGATAAAGTGGGAAGCCGTAGTCCCGGAGGCCTTTTTTGAAGATCTGGCCATCAAGGCAGAATCCAACCTAGGAGTCTGTCTTGATCTTACAAAAAGAGATCAGACTGCGACCCAAGAAGGCATTCAAATTGTTTGACTCCTCTTGGTCTAAGGCTCACGGGGCTCTCCTAAAAGCACTTAAGAGCAAACCAAGGGACAAGGCCCTAGTCTCTTCTCTTCGTAAGGCGTACAAACAGGCAATTTTTATGCGGAAACGCAAAATTAAAGAGGAGGCATGGGACAATCTGCAGTCAATCGACGTGCTAAAAGACAGCAGAAAGTTTTGGGCCGTTATAAATCAGTCCTTTTTTTCAGATACCGACAACTCAGACACAGAATGCGTTATTCCAGATGAGGTGTGGCTCAAACATTTTATGAGCATTTATAGTGATAAGGACCATCAAAAGCTAAACCCAGGAAGCCCCACTTTGGATCACCCTACCGAAATTGTCAAATCTGAAATATCAGAAGTAGAAAAGGCCATTCGAGACACTTTAAAACATAAGGCCCCTGGGCCTGATGGGGTCCCTGCTGACCTCTACATCCTGTATCCTAACATCTGGGCCAAGATTTTAACTAACGTGTTTAATGTATCATCTATAGCGGGTTTCCCCCCTTCTTGGGCCTCTTCAATAATTGTACCCATTTTCAAAAAAGGGAGCAGAGGGGACCCCGCCTGTTACAGGCCAATCTCCCTTTTGGACTCTGCCATTAAGATCATGGGCAGGGGCCTTTTGCAGAGACTGGGAGATTGGCTGCTTGATGGGGGGGTGCTCTCGAACCTCCAGTACGGTTTCAGGCAACATAGAAGCACGACGGACCAATGTCTAAATCTACATCTTTTGATTAATAAATATACTGTAGCTAAAGATGGATTTTTATACCTTGGGTTCATGGACCTATCGTCAGCGTTTGACCTGGTTAACCGCTCAAAACTATGGCATATTCTGCTGGAAATGGGTGTAGACGCCTCTTTGGTCCATCTCCTTAGCGACCTCCATCAGAACATAGCGGCGGCTGTTAGGGTCACGCAGGGCGGCAGGTGCACGGCACAATTTAAATCCAGGCGGGGGGTCAGACAAGGTTGTATTCTGGCCCCCCTTCTTTTTACAATTTACATTAATGGCCTTGAAAAATCACTAACTGGGGCTAGTGCAGACATTCCGCGTGCAGGGGGAAAGGGTATCCCAGTCCTCCTGTACGCGGACGATGCTGTACTCATTGCTTGCATAGGCCTAGGCCTACAGAGGCTGTTGGATAACTTTGGCACCTTTATGGAGTCATTAGATCTAAAAGTTAACAGCACCAAATCTCATGTCATGATTGCTGGGGGACGTAGGAAGATCAGCAAGGCAAACACGTTCAGATGTCTGGGCAGTCAACTCTCCAGGGTACCGGATTTCACCTACCTTGGAGTGTTGTTTGACGAGAAGGGCAATTGGGGCGCCCAGGAGAAACAAAAGAGCAATGCCGTTATAAGATCCACACCCGCCCTTCTCAGCTTTGCTAAACGACTGGGAGCAAGGCCTATGGAGGCCATTCTTAAAATATACAAGGCCAAATGTTGTGCAATTGCATCTTATGGGGCCTCAATATGGGGATATGCCACGGTGGGTAAAATACAACTCGCGGAGAACAGATTTCTTAGATCCTTGTTGGTGGTACCTCAGTCAGCCCCGACTTTGTCCATCCACTCCGAATTGGGTTTAGGCTACATTACGGACCATCTAAAAGTAGCCCCCCTAATTTGTTGGGCAAAGACATGGCTTAATGAGGATATCACCCTCAACCACCTTATCCTTAAAGATTGCTTAGCCCTCGACAAGGCAAATGGCATACCATGGCTGGCATACGTTAGAGCGGCGTGTGCCAGACTGGGTCGCCCTGAACTATATACAGCCCCAGAGGATATTAGGAAAGAGGATGTGGATTGGATCAAACATAACTTCATGAAGATGTTGGAGGCAGATAGGGAAGAGGAGGAGCTTAGAAAATCGGGTGTTAGAAGTATTTATCTTTTACAAACTTCCTCTTCAATTGAGCCCTACCTGAAGCTCGTCACAAAGCCTTTTCATCGCTTTTTGCTGACGAGATTCAGGTTCAATTTAATACATCTTAACCTAGGATTCTTTCCGAAATGGGGTAAACCGGTAGAATCATCACCATGCTTCTGTGACAATTTCTCAGTACAAGATACCCTCCACCTAGTTATGTTCTGGGAAAAGTTGTCCAAGCCACGTAAAAAAATGTTATACCCCATTTGTGCAAGTAAGACCTGCACTCCTACATCTGCAACTATTGAGTAGTGTATGCACCATTTTTAGCGTAGCAAGTTTCCTGGTGGCAGCCGCTAGAATTAACAAAAAAACTGTAATACCTGTATGCTCCAAGTATAGTAGGAGGAGGAGGGGATCCCTTGCTTTAAATCATGTTAATACATTTGATGCATTTTTTGATTTCTGATTTTAATCAAAGCTCTAGAGTGGCTTTTTAAATTTGGAGTGAACATCGTTATCACTACCTATTTTTTTATATGAATTGTATATAATGTCAGTCAGTCAGTCAAATAACTTTATTCGGTTAATTAAAACCATAAAAGCAGTGCATAGTTCATAAGCAGTAAAATACAATTAAAATACAATTAAATTTATAATTAAAGTTTCAAAGGTGATTGCAAATCCTAAAAAAGAAAACATAAAAAGTACATTAAAAGAGAGAAAAGTTATTAGATAAAAGCAAGTTCACAAAATATAGATATGGAGAATACACTTTCCAGTATATTTTGCACATTCCCTGCGAACAAAATTTACAAAAAAGTATCAGGTTTGGAGATTGTTTATCGGAGGGAGTTTAGTTTTGTTTTGTCTGCCCGCTGCTACCAAAAAACAAGCTACACTATAAGTGACCTGCACCGAGTTCAACATCTGTAGGTATAGGAGGGCCGGCCGTACCTGGGCAAAGTTCAGGTCTTTTAGAATTGGAAGGAGGAATTTTTTATGGGCCGCCCTATAATGATCGCAAAGCATAACAAGATGAAGAGTATCCTGCGTGGAAAAACAATCACAGGAACAGGGTGGGGTATTTTCTGGAGTACCCCATTTTGTATATGAGCCAAGCACAAGATGTATCTGGTTAAACCTGAACCTTATTAGTAAAAAACGGTGGTATGGTTTAGTTACATATTTCAGATAAGGTTCCATAGCCATGGACGACGAGAGTTGGTATAATGTCCTTACCATTGGCTTGCAAAGCTCAGCCGCTTCCCTCTCTGTCTCCAACATATTTCGAAAATGCTGCTTGACCCACCTTGCATCCTCTTTCTTGAGGCTCTGTGGTAAAGAATACATGTCCGGGCGCCCTAGCCTTGCGCATGCCGCTCTAACATACGCCAGCCAGGGTATGCTGGCTGCTTTATCCAAGGCCATACAGTCTTTTAGAATGCAATGGTTCAAAGTGATCTCCTCATTTGTCCAAGTTTTAATCCAGCATAACAGTGGAGACATTTTTAAGAAATCAGTAACGTATCCCAAGCCTATTTCATTATGGATTGAATATGTAGGAGATGATTTCGGGAGTGACAGCAAGGTACGTATACATTTATTTTCTACAGTTTGTATGCCTGGGGCTGAGACATAACCCCAGATATCTGCCCCGTAAGATGCGATTGCCAAGCATTTGGATCTATAGATGCGAGTCATCGCCTCCATGGGTCTTGATCCAAGCCTTTTGGAGAAATACATGAGTGCTGCAGTGGATCTACTGACTCCATTCTCTTTTAGTTTCAGTTGGGCACCCCAAGTTCCTTTCTCGTCAAAGGTGACGCCTAAATAACAAAAAAAGGGTACCCTCGAGATTGGAGAGTTATTACAGCTAAAAGACCTGAGCTTCGTGTTTTTCTTCAGTGAGCCCGTGACCATGACATGAGATTTAACTGTATTAATCTTTAGGTCCAGCGCTTCCATAAAACCACCAAAGTGATCCAATAGTCTTTGCAGGCCCACACCTGTTCGAGCTATAAGGACGGCATCATCCGCGTATAGGAGGACCGGGATAGGTGACCCCCCCATACGCGGCATGTCCAAGGTAGCTGAATTCAGGGATTTCCCCAGGGAGTTGATGTACAAAGTAAAAAGGAGAGGGGCAAGTATGCAGCCTTGTCTGACCCCTCTCCCTGATCTGAACTTCTCAGTGCATCTTCCCTCCCTTGTTACCCTGACAGAGGCAAACAAATTTTGGTGAAGATTGTGCAAGAAATTAACCAAGGTAGAGTCCAAACCCAAATCTCGTAAAATAATCCACAACTTAGAACGGTTAACCAGGTCGAAAGCAGAAGATAAATCCATGAAACCCAAATAAAGATGCCCCCCCTTCACCACGGTGTATTTGCTAATAATAAGGTGAAGGTTTAAACATTGATCCATGGTCCCCCTATGTGCTCTAAAACCATACTGCAAATCAGAAAGGATCCCGCTCTCCTCAAGCCAATCCCCGAGTCTTTGCAGAATGACTCTGCCCAGAATCTTGACAGCAGAGTCCAGCAGGGAGATTGGCCTGTAACAGGCAGGATCCCCCCTGTTCCCCTTTTTAAATATGGGAACAATAATAGAGGTGGACCAGGAAGATGGGAAACCAGCTGCAGGTATCGCATTAAAGACATTAGTTAGTATTTTTGACCAGAATTGCGGATACTGGATGTAGAGATCTGCAGGGACCCCGTCAGGTCCAGGGGCCTTGTGTTTACTGGTATTTGTGATCGCCCTTTCAACCTCCGTTATATTAAATTCCATGACCAAATTGGGTGGACCATGGGCGCTGACCGGTGAAGTTGGTACCGTGGAGTCGTAAATCTGTTTGAAGTGGCGAAGCCATCTATCATCTTCAATCACGCATTCCATGTCAGTCTTCCCATCCTCGGAGAAAAAAGGCTGATTCACAATGGCCCAAAACTTTTTGCTGTCTCTCAGTACATCAATGTCTGATAAGCTGTCCCAGGCTTCCTCCTTAATTTGGTTCTTGCATTTAACAACTGCAGATTTATAATCTTTCCTTAAGTTTGCCACTAAAGACCTGTCTCTAGGTTTGTGTTTTAATGCCTTCAACAGGGTAGAGTGCTTTAGCGAGCATTCCTTATTGAACCATTTATGGATATTCTTTCTACCTTGCGAGCCCGAACTTAACTCCAAATTCTTGGTGATACTCGCACATATCTCCACATAGGCAGCCACTACATCAGAGCCCGAGGCAGTTGAATCTAAGCAAACTGCCATATTATCCTCAGTCTCTTGGGCTAGTGTTTGAAAGAATTGCTCAGGAACAATCTTCTCCCATTTTAGTCGCCTTCCCTGATCCTTAGTCGTCAGGTCTCTTGAACCCGCCACACCAGTTGTTCTCCCAGTCCGGAAGCAATCTAGGTCCAGCTTTAAGAGGACAGGGTGATGATCACTAAAGCTAGCAGTTACCACCCTATACTCGTATGCCTTAGCCAGAGCCCCGGTTGATACAAAGATGTAGTCTATGACGGTGTTGGCGTCTCTCCCGATAAAGGTTGGTGCTCTAGGCTCATTTTTACCCTGGTCTGGTTCAAATAAGTTTAAGTTCGCGAGGAAAGTTTCAAGGCCCTCACCCTCCTTCGTGTGTTCAAAATGGGGGATGCCCTCGCTCGGTAATCCTCCATATCTGTCATTGTAACAATCCCCCTCACAGGGGTGAATATTAAAATCACCCAGAATTACCATCTCTGGGACGGAAATGCAATCTTGTCTATAGACTGACAAAAAGTCTAGCAAAGAAATCAAATGCTCATTCTTACAGGAGACCTCTTTGGAATTATAAAAGTTAATAAGCAGAAGAGTATGTGAGTCTGACAGAGTCCACTCCACAACTAGCGAATTCGTGGGTGCGGAATCTAGTTTTTTAAAGACCCCCACCAAGTTCAGGGAGCACAATGTGAGTAGGCCACCCTTGGCTCTCCCTCTTAAGCCCGACACTGCTGGAGTGAAAAAGCTGGAATAGCCATCCATTGAGAAACTTGTAGTAGTATCCCATGTTTCTTGGAGTGCCAGAATATCATACTGTCTAACGAACCCTTGCCATATAGGGTCTAACGCCTTTGCATTTAAGCCCGCCACGTTCCAGGTAAGAATTTTACAGTATAATGGATAATGGTTAGGCATAGTAGGCGACCCCCGAATCTCGCCAGCAACAAGGGTCTTGTCAGACATTGTAGATAAGTTTGATTTTTTCAGATCCCTCATAGTTGTGGCCGTACGTAGTTGAGTAAGGGTGCTCTGATGACTCCGTCCTATTGGGGAGTCCTGTATTTGTCAGTCAACCCAGTCTGTGGTTGACAGACAATCAAAGCGGTTTGCCATTGGAAAGTGGAAAGGGTTATTTAGCCTGTTTACAGAGTAATGTTGATTCTGAGGCAGAGTATGATGCGACCCAACAAAGGGGACGCCTTGATGCGGTCTACCTCTTCTTCTCCTTACCATATTCCAACCCACACCCCCCCCCCTCTTCCCGTCCCTGGTGATGTAATTCCCACGGGGGGTAAATCTCTGTCTTGGATTAAAGTCATGTGCTCCCTTTAGCCAGCTCCATCGGTTATCAGCTTGATTTTCTAATAGATAGAAAAAGGAAAGGGGTCTAGCAGTCACAGTGTTTTCTTGGTGTCTCGGAGGTCCACCGTTGAATATGAAGTCCACGGCCTCCATATTCTCGAAGGTGACCACTACGCAGTCCCCTTGCAATTTTTTCCTATTACCTCCCACCCACGGGGTTCTCTCTACCATTAGGATGTTACTCGGTATGTTTGGGGGGAGAGGATAGTTTTTAGATAGCCAATGGCATACTTTGTTTTTTAGAGCCTGGTACGACTCTACTTCTGTTGGAGAAATTACAGTAACGCCGGTAAGAATGACCACATAGGGACAAGCATCCGGGGGAAGATGGATGTTTCTGCGAGCCGTGCCCTTGGCTCTGGTGAATACATCAGAATTTGAGGGCTGTGGTGTGCAATTGCTCAGTGAAACCTGAGGGGTTGGATTAGTTTTTGTCATATTCTGGGTTTGATCGTTTTTATGGGTTTGAACTGTTACAGAAGTCTTATTTTTAGTGCCGGCCTGTTTTAAGGTGTTACTTGATTTCACGGGGTCAGCACTTTTGGTCTCCAGAGCTCTATTAACCACCACGGACGGCTTGTTGGCCATTTTGGGTGGGTTGATGACCTGGGCTGGTTTATTATTCATAGTAAAACTAGGAGCACTAATATCCTTGTGTATATTCTTTAGGATAGTCTCCAGGCAGCGTAGTCTCATCTCTATGGGTTCAAGCAGTGCTTTTAACATATTGACAATAATAAGGTTATCTGTACTTACACCGTTCCCCTCCTGTGATGAACTTACTGGATTACCAACTTCCCCACTCAACTCCAGGATTTCCTCTAGGCTATGATCGATGATAGTATCGTCTGGGAGGCTCAAGGGTAGGCCATTCTTGGTGGGATGCAATCCCCTCGTGGGAATAGATAGGTCTACTAGTGAGTTATCCATGATAGGAGGGTCGGAGGCGACCATTTGATCGTTAAGGGCAATTTGAACCTTCTTCCCTTTAAAAATGGATGGTTTGTTAACCTCTCGTTTATGTTTAGGGATTGACCCTTCTATCCGGCCCCTTTCATTAATGGAAGTTTCCGTATTGGGTGAGTTGAGCTCACTTTGATGAACTCCACTCTCTGTTAGGAGGTTAAGGTTTGGAGAGGCCTCCAAGTCCTGGAGGGTGTCTGTAACATCCGGAGCCCCAGTCATCCTGATATTGTGTACTAGAGCCTGGGTATTCAAACGGGAATCGGTGTTTGGCGTCTGTGCCTGGGCGATGAGGCCCAGAGAGGATCGCTTGGCCGTTGCCAGGTCTTGGGAAACTCTCCTATCCATTAGTATAATTCCCTCATCAATTAGTGCATTTGTACGGATAATAAAGTCATCCAATGTGCCAGTAAGTTTTTTGGCTCCTGCAGCGGCCATACTTCTGGTTTCCCGATGGGTCATGGCCAGTGTTATCTTGTAGAGCTCACAGAAGGATCTAGGGGAATCCGTCCAGGGTTTATGGCCCAGGCCAGGCTCCTCAGGCCTCGGAGGGCCACAGAGGGCCCGCCCTATGCCCGGGCTTTGCCCCGGGCGTCCCGCTCGCGTCCCGCGACGCTGAGGGCTTGGTGTTTAAATCGCCCCTCCTGGCGCGTATTCCGCGTCAGGGATCGCGCCGCCGCAAAGGCTGCCGGGATATGAAGTCCCGGAGCGGCGGACGCGACTGATAGCAGCGGCAGCAGTGTTGGTGTTGCTCCTGTGGCTCAGCGCTCCCTCTCACGATGTCTCCTCTCACCCGCCAGCAAAAGGTATGTGGACCCCCCGCTCCACCGAGGGCTTGGTGTTTAAATCGCCCCTTCTGGCGCGTATTCCCCGTCAGGGATCGCGCCGCCGCAAAGGCTGCCGGGATATGAAGTCCCGGAGCGGCGGACGCGACTGATGGCAGCGGCAGCAGTGTTGGTGTTGCTCCTGTGGCTCAGCGCTCCCTCTCACGACGTCTCCTCTCACCCGCCAGCAAAAGGTATGTGGATATAATGTATATATATGAATGTTTGCAAATTCTTGCATACTTATTTATTCTGTACATAATTTCTTCTTATCTCCCGCAATTTGTATGTATGTATTGTTGCTGCTTTTTATGATTTTTATTAATCCAAATAAATAATTTTGACTGACTGACTGACTGACTGACCCTAGCAGCTACAGCAGAGGGGCACGGACACGATATTCAGCATGGGGATTTTGTACTGGTGCACAATTTCCAGTGGAAGAAGAGTTTGGAGCTGCAGTGAAAGGGACCGGAACAGGTCCTCTTACCAACACAAACTGCAGTCAAGGTTGCTGGCCATAAGAACTGGATCCATGTGACTCATTGTTGCAGGGTCCACCTGCCTCTGCCCTATGACCACTGGATGAAAGATGGAGTAGGGTACTCCGAGTGTGAGACAGTGCCTTGGTTTGTCCACTTCTGTAATGCCAGGCTAACATGGAGCAAAACGCATTAGGAAAATGCTGAATGCAGCAGTTCCTCCGTAAATACGGGCTATACACGAGCCCCTTTTTGCTGACCCTTCTGTGCCTGGAGTCACTAGGTACAATTTGCGCCCTCGGCTGAGAGACAGTGCACCAAAGGAGAAGTCAGATTATTTAGGGATGGACTGTGTAAGTTAGAGTGTACTTCGATATAGTACCAACAAAGTTAGTTTAGGGTGATGTGAGATTTGTGCACTGTTTTGAACATTGGACAGGATAGCTTAAACATATTCCCATTTGGGGTACATGATCCTGGTCAACTTGGGAACCCGAGCTTAAGGCTGAGCAAGCTCCACCGCCAGTTTTCAAGAGCGCAAATGTTTTTGATGGCAATAGGAGCCTGTACCAGTGAGGCTCTGACGGACACTGGCCACTTGAATAACACTTTGCTGGCATTTTCTTCCCCCTTGTCTCCCCATTTGCTATGCACCCCTTTAGTAGAATGGTTTCTGATGAAGAGAAGCCAGTGATCCACTCTGTTCACACAGGTATATTCTGGTCTACCAAGAAAAAATATTATGAGTTCTTTTTGTGATTTTCCTGCTATTGATTCTGGGTGGGATGTCTTGGATTTTGGAACGTGACCAGGATGCACGGTCATGTACTAAGAATAAGGTTGTTTCCAAAGTCCTCACAAAAAGGACAGCCCTGAGTAATGTGTTTTAGACACACATAAAAGATTTTCTGGAGAAGGTACTGCTCGGTATCCTACTGAGCCTGTTACTAGTTTATGGACAGCATATCCATTATCATTTGTTAATTACACTTACACTCAACCCCCTGATTTTGTAGAAGTGCAAGGAGTATTTGGGTTTGGCTATCCCGGTCCTTGTCTGTATCATAGAAAGCCACGAGGCATGGGTTATCCAGGGTGTGATAATAACACCTATTGTGACAATTTCTAAATGGAACAGCAGAACAAAACTTTGGTAGGATGGCATTATAGAGAATTGACTGTTCTTCAAGAAGCTGGTTATTACACTGCATGTTGGCCAATTGTCAATTTTACTAACCTTATGTTATATGTCAATTGTTCAGGAATAATATTGTCTATGGGCACACACTCCATAGTAGATCCAAAGGACCAAAGTACCTTTTGGAGCAATTCTGTATATTCTGCTGTAGATTATGATAGACTGATTTATTCACACCCAGGTTTTTCTTTTTGTCCAATAGAACATATTTAGATGTTCATAATGGTACACATGATGTGGCCCTTGGGATGGGGTTACCTTGAGGCATGCCTTGTAAACATGCTAAGCCCAAGGTAAGATGGGTTAAAAGAACACTAACAAAGGAATTGTGCGAAGCAGTGACTGACCTGGAGGTCAACAATTATAGTAATGGTATCACATTTGGTTATATTCTCACCTCTATTATGACTTTTGGCTCTGCTGCAATGGCCAGAGGTGAAAGAGCTAGAGAATATTTTGGATGTAAGTTGCAGATACTGTCTAATTCCACAGTAGCGGCTTTGTGTGATATCACCACACTATTGGAAAGTATGCAGATATATTCCGAGCAGATCACATATGCGGTTGATTTTATTTTAGCTAAGAGTGGTGGTGTGTGCGTGGTAGTAGGAGACCAGTGTGTAGTTGGGATCACTAATATGGAAAGGAATATGGCCAAACACATTTTAGATATCCTAGAAAATGTTAAGGGGATGGAAATTGGGAATTGGAGTTGGTCACCCTTTGGTAGTTGGGGTTGGATCCTCGAAAAGGTGATTTATTTCATTGTGATTTTGGTCTCTTGCTGTGTCTTGGTCCAGTGACTTCCCTTTCTTATTGCACCACCCTTCTCACTCCTAAGAAGATATCAATTCATGATACGAATGCAACGATTATGATACAAAAAGAAGTGGATGACCTCATGCACATAGATGAGGGTATTTTCGAGACTTCTTCCCTTCTTACTGTTTCCCTTCCTGAGGCTGAAGACATGGAGTGCTCTTAAAATGGTTAATTTATGATTTTTTACGTTATATGTATTCTGTAATTATACAAAAATGATTAGCTCATGCTAAAAAGAGGGTCTGTTAGAATAAAAAAATATGCTTTAGCATTCTTTATGTAAAGTTAGCATTTGGGGCACCATTTTGTTTAAGGCCGCCATTTTGAATCGTAATCGAAACTGATCCTTTGCCATTTCTAAGAAATGGCCTTCTCTTAGTTATGTTTCTTTGGATCTGAGTTTTGTTACACTAATGAATGTACTGTTCTTATTAGCTCATACCTTTCTTGGTAGATGTAGGCCTTCTCCCACTTGTCTAGCAGTGGGCACAGGCAGAAAGACCTTGAATAGCAGATATTGTGTGCCTGGCCTCAGAATCAAAACTTACTCCTTTGTAATTTACTGGCCAGCTGTGCAGGCTTGAAAAATTCCATGGTGGGCGTGCTTTCATTGGTTTCGAAGTATACATAATGTATGATTAAGCTTACTGATGTCAGTCCCTCTGCAGCACTTCTAAGTGACTGGGCAGACTGGTCTCTACTCTACTAGTGTATCTGAATAAACAAGTATTGGTTTGTATTCTCTACTGTCTGACCGACTCTTCAATTAGTATAGAAGGCTGAGAGGTGGTCGTGAGTGACCCGGGTTACCTTATTTGGGCCATCTCCTTCAGTAGCACGTCTGCCACAAACATTGTTACTGATGTCAGGCAAACCAGTTGCGTGTGTCTATTTGGATCCCCTTACACTCAGACTGGGCTTACAAGTACATCTTGGTGGCAGTAGGTTCTTGCACTAGATTCCTGTGGGTTTGGCCCCAGCGTTCGGTTGACGCTCGAACTGTTATAAAGGATTTGGGAGTCTTCATTGGGACATATGCAATTGGGACACTACTTTCCGACCAGGGCCCGGGGTTTCGCTCTTGGGCTTACAAAGAAGCCTTGGGAAGTTTGGGTGTGGGCTTGTGGTACTCCTCCCGCTATCATCCTAAGAGAAATTTGGTAGTTGAGAGGAAAAACCGTGATTTAAAGCAATCCTTAACAGCAAGGGTATTAGGCTTAAGAGACAGTTGAATCAATCACCTATATAGGTTCCAGAGGGCCCTTAACAACATCCCAAGAAAATCTCTAGGAGGTCGTACACCTTATGAGCCACTGTTTGGGGTAAGTATGTGGGTATCCGATCTCGATAGTGTCAGAACAGTGGGAGATGAAACTCCATTTGAACTCAATGATCATTTGGATCTTTTATAGGACCTTAAAGAATACCAAGCTTTACAAAGCAACGTCCTGCCTGGGTCCCAGAGATTGGCGACCTGGTCAGAGAGAAAGTTGAAGAAAAGAAAGAATTTGGACCATCTTACAGTGCGCCTGTACCAGTCCTAGCTGTCAAAGAAACAAGAACTGTCCCTCTTCCGCCCCTTGCTGGCCATCAAGACAAAAGATTTGCCTCAATTGATTTGATCAAACCACACTATGTGGCCGATTCTCAACAGTAGGCCACCGGAGATCCTGGATAGCTATCACACTCCTCTCTCTGCCGTACAAGAAGTTCAGATGGAAGCTTTAATAACAAGTGAAAATGCCACTTTTCAAAGAGAAGCCACAAACGACAATGAAATGATGCTTCTTCTACTTGAAACAACTACAACAGTACAGTCAACAAGTACAGAATTTTCAATTCGGAAAATTGATGAAGTCTATGTGAACATGCCACAGATCGAGTCATCCACCAGTTCTACAAAACGAGCTGAGCTGCCAAGAATAGACCGGACTGGCTACTTCTTGCATTATGATGACGTCTCATCGGATCCAAGTGAATCTGAGCTGCCAACTCTGCCTCATCCGTTCAAGCTTCGAGTTTATGCTTTCTATCTTTGGCTGAAAAAGACTTACTTTGTTGTTCCCTGGATACATCTGTGGATTATAATTGATTACTTTTCCTGGTACTTTGGATTGGTATGGTAACTTACTTCTGAATGGACACTTTCTCCCAGAACGCTCTGCAGTATCACTTGTGAACTTGGTCCTTAAACCTCATGCATCATCACATTGTGAACTAAGAGACTTATCCCTGGTGAACATTACAACATTTCCAGTACCTTAAGGAATTATATGGGAATGGGTGTTGTATGATGTATATGGTCCTACTGAACTTTTGAAAATTCAATATTTTTTTAAAGGACATCATCATCTCTAGTACTTTTTGATGATTGGGACATTGAAACTGTGCATAATTTGCTTTCAGATTTAAAGCAATCAGCTGCATTTTCTAATGATGAATTAAATGATGGTACTAGTAATTTTAGAGACATGATATGTGACAGCCTTTTAGACAGAACATGGACGTCTGTCATTGTGCGGGAGACTCCTTGAGACGCCAGTCCAATATAGCTAAGGACATTGTGTTGCTTTCAATAAGCCACAACTCTTTGAATTATACAATCTGGTTGTTGATACTACCTGCCGTATAACATCCGCCTGTGGCATTAATCATTTATGTTGATATGGATGGACTGTCTTCCAGATGATTCTCGGCAAATATGGACACTAATATTGGAGCTTTAGTTGGCCTTTATACCCTATGAATATACGGCTGCTATTTTTATTATTGGCTGTGTCAGCGCTAACAACGGTCTCTGCTTATGAATCAAGTTCACAGATACCGAATTCTAGTGCAATAGACAGTTTCCTGATGAATGCAGCAATGCCGAAACGCGCGTAGTTCACATCTACCGCATTGCCACCATCAACTCCACGTCTATCGTATACTAACTATTAATGATGGAAGTATATGTTGAATAGCATGAATCATTCTATTTGAATTTTCATATTTGTATGTACATGGATTAGGTTATGTGATTATATGTATTTTTTAGATTAATTCTTATATACTAAAAAAAGGAAAAAAATGTGAATTCCAAAACTAATTAGATTTAACAATAAAACGAAATATATTTTCTTAGAAATATGTGTGGAATTTTGATGATTTGATTGACATTAACAAGTGGTTGCTTTATTACGTAGGGACTTAGAATCTTTTTGTCAATTTTTTGACTCAACCAGCTATAGACCTTTACTCAATGTGTTTCTTTCCCTATGTATAGCTTGTTCATTAGATATATAGGGGTCCCTTTTTTTCAAAAGATCAGCACTATGGTCACCATTTGTTACACAAAGCAAGTATCCCACGTGCTGTTTATAATTACACACAATGGGAACACTGTCCAAGACCACCGAAAGGCAGTTCAAACTTGTTTGCAGAAAAATGTGCTTATTTTTCAGGTTTTGAAACATCAGACATGGCCTCACATTACTATAGGCTTGCACCTACACCTGCAAAGAAAAATAGGCTAATGAACACCAAGCTGATATACTCTGCTTCTTGTGTTGCCCATCTGTCTATACAGGGTTTTTACTTTTGGTAAGACACCATGCGTACAAAATCTATTTGGGGGATGAAAGATTGGCAGGTTCATGAAATGGAGACCTTATTTAGGGCATGCCTCATACCACATCAATCAATCAATCAATCAAGGGCTTTTAAAGTGTGCTACATACCCATGAGGGTCCCAAGGTGCTGGGGGTAGGGTGCAGCTCCGGTTCAGCCGAATAGCCAGGTCTTGAGGCTCTGCTTGAAGGTGTGCAGGGTAGGGTAATGTCTGATGTTGACTGGGAGCTTGTTCCAGGCTTTTGGCTGCGATGTAGGAGAAGGCTCTTCCACCTATTCTGGATCTGCGGATGCGCGAGGTCTCTGTTAGGGCGAGGTCGGTGGAGCAGAGGTTTCTTATGGGTACATGGAAAGAGATTCTTTTGTTGAGGTATTTGGGTCCGATGTTGTGGAGGGATTTGTAAGCGTGGGTGAGTAGCTTTTAGGTTACTCTCTTTTCAATGGGGAGCCAGTGGAGGTCTTGCAGGTGTTAGGTCATATGCTTGTTTCATGGGGTGCTGAGGACAAATCTGACTGTGGTGTTCTGGATGGTCTGGAGTTTGTGTAGCAGGGATATGTTGATTCCAGCGTAGAGGCTGTTTCCGTAGTCCAGTCTGCTAGTTATGTGTGCAAGGGTGATGGTCTTTCTGGCTTCGGGGGGATCAACTTGAAGGTCTTGTGGAGGAAGCGGTGGTAGTTGAAACAGGTGGAGGCAACGGCGTTGATTTGGCGAGTCATGGTAAGGGAAGAGTCTAGAATGATGCCAAGGTTCTGGTCGTGGTCCGTCGGGGTGGGTAGGGTTCTGAGGGCGGAGGGCCACCAGGAGCTGTCCCAAGCGGTAGGGCTGTGTCCCAGGATGAGGACCTCAGTCTTCTCCAAGATGAGCTTTAGGCAGCTGTTCCTCAACCAGGCTGCGATGAGACTAAAATTATTTTCCTGAATAAGACAGAGCAGCAAACTTATTGTCAGGGTGCAGCAAAAGCAAAAGATCTAAACACACCGCATATTCCCGCATTCTCACTTTTCGAGAACTGGCAGCATTTTACACACTTTAGTGAGAACACATTAGACACCATAATACGTAATGGTTCTTTCAGAATCACAATTGGAAGGGTTGGTTGGTTTGGCCTGTGGACACAACCAGGTGTCAGTCTAGATGCCTGGCTAAAACCAAAGGGTTTAGAATCAATAAGCCTGATCACCGATATGTACAAACAGAACACTCGGGTGGTGACGTCATATAGTGTTGGAAGTTATGCCTCGAATGGCTAAAGACCTCAACACTCTCCCAGGTAAAACAACACTTGTCCCTTCTTTCTGATGCTATGGATCTGAGGGCTTTTTTGCTAGGTTCCCAGAACTCACAGCAAAAATGCTTTTTGTTTGGGATATACGAGTTCTGGAAGATTTCTCAACAGGAAGCTGCTGAGAGATTGTGCAAGATTGATAGGGTTAATCTAGAAAAGGCATTGGCTGTGGTTGACAACGGCATGACCAATTTATAATGCAGTATTTATTCACTGGGCAACATAGTGTCTTCCGCAACTGACATTATGGTTGTATGACATAACAACGCATACTTTTACAACGCATGCTTTTACAACGCAAGTATTACAACGCAAGTATTACAAACCTTTACAACGCATAGCGCTTAGGGGTGCTGGATAGTGCATAGTTTAATTTACTATTCCAACTCCAGTCCCCGTGGACACTAGGGAAGGTGTTGGATAGTAAATTAAACCTATTCCCTATCCTAGAGCGCCCCCCAGCGCAATGCGTTGTAATGGTTTTCGTTGTAAAACCTGCTTTGTAATAGCACTGCGTGGTAAAAGTTGCGTTGTAAAGGATGTTTCCCGACATTATACAGCAAGACATGTCTATATTACAATATACAATTCCTCATTCTGTGGTTTAGTAGGGTAATGGCGCTCCTAGGAAGTACGCATACCGTGCTGGACTGTTTCAACCCACCAATATTATCTACAACTAGCATCTGGGTCTATTATATACATTGCAAGACCTACATACAAGGAACTGATTCATTACCACTATCTGACGGGTGCATAGACACGTGAATGTGGAGTGCCACAATTTAGGCCCCAGGTACTTAACGCATAGTCCCTATGCCTTAGGACAATTTCTACTTCTGAATCCCTTTTGAGATGGAAGTACAACCGGAATTAAGGTTCAGCACCAAGAGAGTGTAGCCCTGAAGAAGTCACACACTCACATCAGTCGAATGAGACAAAACACATGCTGGCTAAGGCTTTGAATACGTTTGACCGTGAGAGGAACCATAAATTTAGTTTGAAGAAGAAACGGATCAAGAATGTTTTTACATTATAACTAATGTGTTTTATATACTCCTATTGTGTGCACAGGATAGTTGTGTTGTTCTGTCTATATTACAACTTGGATAGTCACAATTACGGTCAATAATAATATTGAGCTAGACGTTGTAAACGTTACTTTCAGGCCACGTGCCATGGCGTTACATCAACAGTACAAATCTGTTTTCGGCATACAATCTCACTGAAAGACAGATGACAATGGCACATAGAGATGCGAAATATACCATGTTGCACATTGAAAAATTAGACCAATTAGCTTTTACCGTGGCTGAGACACCATCCACTGACTGGATAATCCATGGTTACATTACCTTACCATTCATGACCTTTCAATTCCAATATTGTCTCCAATACCAACAGGAAGGAAAATATAAAGCGTTTTGGGAACGATATGTGCACGAGTATTGGGAATTACTGTTCAGGTTTAGATGCAGGAATGGGCACATGGAAGTGCTTCTTAGTGGCTACGACTGTGAGGGTGCTTTAAGTGGCTCCTTGGTTTGCAAGGACATTTCTCACCACGTGACATGCAGTGCTTCAATTGTGAACTTGTCTTGTTATCTGAAGGATTATCTAGCTGCCATGATTCATCCTGTATTCAGGCTGCTCTCAAATGGGAGCTATTTGATGTTGAATGATCAAGCTTGCTGCGGAATGGAACCCGGCATCGCTTATCTGGTGACGATTAATTCAATAGTCACTTGTTGTACTCAAGTACTGTTTCCACCTGCCTGCACAGTTAGGGGGGCAGAGCTATGCCCTTCAATAGATGTTTCCGACATTAAATTTGATTCCCTGAGCAAACTGAAAGCCATGCTTTTACAAAAGGATGTGGCCTTAGCTTCAGCTAAATAGACATTTGATCGCCAGGATGCAAGGTCTTCGTCTGAGAAACAGACACTACTCCATACTAACTTCCCACTGCATTTTGGGGAGATTGTCCTTCTTATCTTTAACATGTCTAATAGGAAGGGAATAGTGCACTTTTTTGAACGTATCAGCTTTTTGGAGTTCCACCATTTTTCATGCACTGGGTGTTGGGAAGCATTTTTGGAGAGCTTCCGTTTGTCCTGCTACTTGTGGCGGGGATCCTGGTTTTATTTTTTCTGCTCCGCAATGGATGTCCCAGTTCAACCCGGAATGGAGACAGCAATGCTAGTGCTGCATTGCCATAAGCGCATGATACACTGTTTTGGCACACCTCAGCTTCAAGAACTGAATGAAGACTTTTTCTTGTCGTTCAGGCCAGTCTGGGTTGACTGTATACAACCTGTCTTCTGCTGGCTGCTATGCAGCCGAGAATGCATGCTGGATATTTTTCTTGGATCTGAATTGGTTGCACCACCGGACATTGATGTACTGATGGACCCCTTGATGGCCCATGTGTATGGCTGTTCCCAGCATATTCCATTGATGATGAACACATTCTTAGAGCCACCCTGGGATGCTTCAACTCCTAGTGATGTGAACAAATGCTCTGCGGAGGAATCAGTGGGACACAACAATTCCCGCAGCTGCTGCTGTGGGAACTGGATGGAATCACCTTTGCTCCATAAATATGCTACAAGGTGCACCTCTGGGAACATCTGAGGATGTGGACAACCACATTCTTCCATCTACCACTCGGAAAACATAAACAATTGACCTTTTTCCATGTGGGAACAATTTGGTCTCTTTTTTAAAGAAATGTACCAAAAAAGCTTTTTTTAGGCACCATGGCTTTCTGAGTGCTTTGGATCTCAAATAATATATTGACTTATGAAACATTTTACATATTTTATTGGGAAGTCCACTTTTAGATGCTTTTAAAAATCAGTCTTTAAAGTTTAGAAAAAAAATTGTCTGCTGGCTTTTTAGACAGCTTTATAGATATCAACCCTTATTATGAAGAGTTGGTGCTATGTTCACTGGTTAGACCCATGTAGCAAAACAACTCATTTCTTACATTGTCCTCACAAATAACATTTCCAAGCTGCAACCTTTTGCATACATTTGCACGCACTACATTGTTGGATTAGTTTCTCTGAAACTAAACTTATTTTACATCTAGCTTCACACAACATTATCGCAAAGCCCTGAACATCATGTACAAAGTCTCATTTCACATTTGACTAGCGTCGGCAGATGCCCCAGGACAGCGCGGTCACGGACCGGGGAGACTCAGATACCCCCGCGGAGATGGCTTCCTCTCGGGAGGATGATCGAAAAGTCCAGCATGCTGGAGGTCTTGGGCATGGCTGCCCAGCTTGAAAAGATGTAGTCTCTTCAGGACGTGGCCAAATCTTGGGTGAACTCGCATGATAATCGCTTGCTTCACGTCAAGATGAGGGTGTCCGACGGCTAGGACGCCACCACTCAGGATCGACAAAAACTCCTTCAAATGGACAAAATACCAGACTTGATACGCAACAAAAATGAGGATTTGGAGGCATGTTCCAGCAGGAGCAAACTCCGCATCACGGGTGTGCCCGAATCCACCAAAATCTAGCGATGGAGGACTTTGTGGAACAACTTGTACGCGAACTGTTTAGCAATGTCCTTTCTTCAGTCGTCATTGTTGAGCGGGTCCAGCGCTCCCTCGGTCATAGCCCTGGCCCCGAACTGCCAGCTCACACCATCATCACCAAAGTCCTTAATTTCAGGGATCTTGATGCAATTCTCCGAGCGGCAAGGGAGAAAGGTGAGATCTGCCACCAGGGCAACTACTTGTTATTCTACCCCGATTACACCATGGTGGTACAAGCTGCTCACCGCGAATTTCTGCCTGCAAAACGACTCCTACAGAAACATGAGGTCTCATACTCCCTGGCAAGCTATGATTCAGGCAAGGCTCCAAAACACTCATCTTCCCTGATCCCAAGGACGCCCTGGCCTTTGCCAACAAATTAGATCACTTGCATCGATCCACTCCTGCGAACTCTCAAAACTCTGCCAATTTAAACTTGAGTGACAATGACTGACCACGCAGCATTCCATAACATCACTAGTTGTTTCTCTCTCTAGCTGCTCGCCCACCAGATTAGACTTGGCCCACCTTGTACCATCCAACTCCATGGTGGCTCATCCTCTCACAGCAATACTCAGGGGCTAGGCGACTTTGAATCTCTGTCACTCTCCCTCCTGCTGCCTGCTATGGCACCAGGCTTGGCCACCCTACCACTTCGGCAGGGGTGTATGCCGAGCCACGCCATGCCTCCACGGGATGATTCCATCCTTGGACACAGATTTCCCCCTTCCCAGTTGTGGCTCCCTGGGGTGGGTGCGGGTGGTTTCTCAGCCTATTTGGGGGTTTGGTGTGGGTGACAGGGGAGCGGATCTGGGTGTACGCAGCCTCCTTCTGAGGCTCTTTTGATTGTGTTTTTACATGTTTTGCTCTTTCTTTGCATGCCTTACATTACTGCACTGTACTTGCTTCTTCACGATGTACCGCATTGCTCTCTGCACCTATCCAAGGTTCTTCCCTCACGTACCACAGTCCTTGACACCACTGTCTCCACTATGGCGCCACGACGGACACCACCTTCTGGACCTGTAATGTCTGCGGTCTTAACGACCATCGCAAGCCACGCTTGGTCCACGCCCACCTTATCAGAAATGGGGTGGACATTTGTTTTTTTACAAGAAACTCATCTGCTGCCTGCGACTTCCTCTACACTCCTATCTTAGCATTGAGGAGAAATACACTCCTCCTATTCTAAGTATTCTCGAGGGTCTCCATTGTTATGCGCAGAAGGCTCCCTTGTCAGACTTCCCAGGTGAGTGTGGATCCCGGGGGGTGTTATATGATCCTCCACGGCACTCTCCAGGCCCAACCATTGACACTTGCTGCTCTATACGGCCCGAATAGTGATGACCCAGACTTCTATGCGCAAATTTGGCACCACATTTCGTCCCTTGGCTCTGCTGCGGTACTTTAGGGGAGACTTTAATGTTACACTGTCCACCACGCTAGACAGGTCTGGCCCCCACGTTTCCCATCCACACTCTGCCACGCTCCTTAGCTCCATACTCACTGAGAACTTCCTATTTGAGGCATGGCGCCATGTTCGCCCCGAGGCACGCGAGGGCACTTGCGTCTCTGGCTTTCGCGGCTAGTGGTCCCAGTTGGACCTTTGGATTACCACCCCGGACGTCCTCGCCTGGCTCTCCACTGTTGATCAAATGGCACAAACCGTCTCAGATCATGCCCCTGTTCACCTCTGCCTGCTTCTTCCACACTCCCCTTGTCGCGCATTCTCTTGGAAGCTTCCCCCTGATGCGCTACGCGACTCAGTATTTTGTGACGAGATACAAACCGCTATCACCAATTACTTTGAGGTCAACGAAGGCTCTGTCGACTCCCCCTCCACACTCTGGGAGGGTTTTAAAGTTGTCATTCGTGGAGAATGCATCTCCAAACAGTGTGGCGTCCTGCGCTCCATCCGCGACACTCACTAAATTGGAAACGGAGATTAAGACTTTGGACTCCTTTTATTCTCGGGACAATACCTTGCCATGCTTGCTCAGTTCCGCGACAAGGTCTCTGACTTTGCTGATGAGGCTAACATAGAGCTCTCGTTTCTCGGGCAGGGAGGCCGTATTGGTGAGGGAGATTGCCCCGGAAAAACCCTGGCCAACCTCCTTCGCTGCCTCGTGCCGTGTCCTACATAACAGCCCTTCAAGATGGTGGACCAGATAGAACTACCTCCCCCGAGGAAATAAAAGCGCGATTCGCTGCTTTTTTTCACAACTGTACAACGCTGGCTCTGTGCCCTTGCGTGAGGTTCTCGACCAATATTTCAACACTCTCCAACTCCTTTGGCTCTGCAATCCCCACTGGGAATTCCTTGACAAGCCTTTCTCTAAGGAAGAGATTGTAGCCGCAATTAATGGTATGCTTGGTGATAAGGCCCCTGGTTCAGATGGCCTGCCAGTCTCTTTTTATAAATCCTTTGCTCACAGCCTGGTCCCACACTTGGCAGCCATGTATAATGAATCTTATGAGACCAGCCAATTTCCCCCTTCGCTTTGCGAGTCTCTCCTCACTTTACTCCTAAAACCAGACAAACCCCCTGAGCTGAGAGACTCCTATCGTCCTTTTTCACTGGTTAATATGGACAATAAAATTTTTGCCAAACTCCTAGCTTACCGCCTTCTCCCTCTCATGCCGGTTATTGCAAGTCCGGAACAGTCAGGTTTTATTCCCGGCCGCGCGACCTCCCATATTCTCCTGCCAATTTTTTCTGTCCTACATCAAATTAACCCTGCGGTTCCTGCAGTGGCCGCTCTGCTTGACGCCACCAAAGCTTTCGACACCTTGGAGTGGCCCTTCCTTTTTTATCACCTTCCTCGTTTGGGTTTCAGCACGGTTTTCTTGTTTACACCCTCCCCACTGCTCGTCTCCAGATTAACGGTCAAATATCTGAGCCTATCTCCTTCGGGTGAGGCACCCGGCAGGGGTGCCCGCTATCACCCAAGCTTTTTGCCATCGCTATGGAACCCTTTGCGGCCAGACTTCAACAACACCTCACCCAACGAGGCATCGGTTCCGCCGCTCGCGCACTATTAGTCTCCATGTACGCGTACGATGTTACTCTTCATGTGCGTAATCCCCAAGAAAAGCTCAGCCCTCTAGTCCGTGAGGTGATACGGTTCGGTGGCTACTCTGGAATCCAAGTGAACTGGAATAAATCTGTGCTGTTCCACCTCACTGATGCCACATCACCTTGCACTTCAGATTACCCCTTCGTGTGGGCATCGGGCCCCACTAGGTATTTAGGCATCTGGCTGAGCAAGGACGTGGATGAACTTTGGAGAGATAACTTTGGCTGCGCTGTGGACTGGTTCGAGTCCAAGATTCCTCTCTGGAACTGACTACCTTTATCTTTGGCCGGTCACATAGCCATCGCTAGGATGGTGGTGCTCCCTAAGTTTTTGTATTTGTTCTTGAACATCCCCATTCCTTTCACTGCTCACTTTTTGTGCAAAATCTGCTCGTTGCTCATCACCTTGGTTTAGGCTGGTCGACAGCCTAGGATCGCATATAACATCCTTAACCTCCCGATGTTGTGCGATGACCTTGGCGCCACTGATTTGAAACTCTACGCCTTTAGTGCCCAAGCCTGTTTTCTTCATTTTTGGTTCCATCCTACTCTTCAGCCGCATGTAGCAGTGAAGGTCGACCTTGCTGCCCCGTGACCGCTCTCGAATGCCTTGTTCGCCCCCGCAAAACTCCCACGCACTGAAATTGATACAGTTGAGACCCTGCACTGGGCCTGGGAAGGACTCTGCAAATTTTCAGGCTCCGATTTACTCTCAGCGCATACGGCGCCAATCGCTCATCATCCGGCTTTCACCCCCTCTTTAAACTTCTGGGATGGTTAAGCACGCCAATCGCTTAGGGCTCTCTACAGAGTCAGATCTCCACCCTGGGGGCACTTTTTCTCTATTGCTGCTGACTCCGGCCCCATGGACACTCTGCTCTACTACCAACTCAGAGCCCTCTGCAGGGAACTTCAACCCCTCATTCCCTCAGTCCCCTCCCTCGAGAG
Organism: Lissotriton helveticus; assembly: GCF_964261635.1. Taxonomy (NCBI): domain Eukaryota; kingdom Metazoa; phylum Chordata; class Amphibia; order Caudata; family Salamandridae; genus Lissotriton; species Lissotriton helveticus. The sequence continues at coordinate 454,469,575 of NC_136063.1, read as the reverse complement.
CCACTCTTGACTTCCTCTATACGTCCCCTTTCCTTCGAAAATAGTCACTAAAATGTATGCCCTCATGCTGGCAGCATCCTCCATTTCCACTGACCGAGCACGTGTGGCGTGGGGTGAGGATTTGGGTATCGAAATCTCTCAAGCTGAGTGGCTCTACTGCAGTAACCAGATTAAACACCTGTCCCCGAATTATCGGGGACAGGTGGCTGACTTTTCACACCTCGCCTGGCTGTGCCCTCAGGTCTCCGCGTATTGGCGCGAGATCTGCGCTGCCATTTCTGAGATCACCTCGTCACTGGTCCAGCCCGATCCTCCTCTTTGCCTTCTAGGCTTTGTCAAATACTGCACGAATGCCTCCCGCCGCTTGACCGCCATGCTACTTGTCTTTGCACGGGGCAGGGTTTCCATGTGTTGGGGCTGTAAGCCCGCACCTAAGGCCGTCCTTTGGCTCGAGGATACCTCACGGTGCCAGACTCTCTCGTCTGAATTCTGGGACCTCGTGCCTGCTAGATCCCACCCAATTGACAGATGGAGCCCACTTACATCCTACCTCCTTAGTTGCGATTCCCAGCGTTCGGCGACCTCTCCCGCGTTCCCCACCGGCGTCATTCCCGCGGCGGCCGCCGTGAAGAAACTGAAGTCTTCATTCTCAGGGAATACTTACTAATAGAAAGAAGAACTTGGCACAGAAGCTGAAATATTAAAAGACATCTTTATTAAACTTAATTAAGTGAGGCCACGTCACACAGAAGCCGTAGCAACTGAATGAGGTAGTCTGAAGAGTACAGAAAACAGAGGCCTTTTATATGCGTAGGGTTACAAACTCAGCATAAAAGTAAGGGGCAGTCCTAGCTTTTGCAAGCATGCAAAATACCTAACATGGACATACAAGATCTGCCAAATATTAGCGAATAGGAAAACATTCAAAACAAAGCATCATGAAACCAGAACATCCCCTTTGAGTCATGCTTTTGCCCGACCCGATAAGTCAATCTATGGCAGCACCTATAGGTCAATCAGTAATGACAGAACATGTTTGCGTGCTTCAAAGGAAAAGGTTGTGGAATAGGAAAACACAGGGAGAGAATAGCGAAGGCCAAAAGATAAGATACAGCACGAAAAGAATGCTAAAGGCTAACAGATAGTTGATACAGGGATTAGGAGGTCCAGACAAGAATTGGTTAGGCCAGCTGGTGTCTGAGATGAGTTTCAGATGAGTTTCAAAACAAGGACAGAGAGGGGGTTTTCAACACGTTGCAGTCCAAAGGGCAGAAACACTTCGTGAATCATGCAGCCTGTGTAAAGGCAACATAAAATGACGACAAATGTAAGATGGAGTCAAAATTAAGGAACCTCAGCCGGTGATGGTGAATAAGTTGCTTGCTTCCTGCTTTCCCTCCCCTTTTGTTCAACGACCCTCTCTCTCTCACCTAAGGTGCTCTTACTGTGGTCCACCCCATTGCATTGGTGCTCCTATTGATATTGCCTCTCTGTATTGTTTTTACTCATTTGGTACTTGAGGTATCCTTCGCTGAAATACATCGCATGTCTTTATACGATGCTTTGATATGGTGCAATCATGTAACTTTGCAATGCAATTTGGTTCAATAAATAAAGATTTTTTTAAATCAAAAAAAGAACAAAAAAAGAAAACTCATACCCGCCATTGCGGAGTCTGCGAGCAGTTGTAACTGCCATGTTGACTTGGCCAGAGCCACTTGCCAGTCCCTCACCTTCCCTTTTCTTACATGTCAGCCACCCCTAAGGTAGGCCCAAGGTACCCCTCTGGGCCGAGTGCAGTGTATGTGAAAGGTAGGACATGCCCTGGTGTGTGTGGCATGTCCTGATAGCGAATTAAAGTCAATTTCGTTTTTCACTATTGCAAGGCTACCTGTTCCCCGTAGGACAGAATGGGGCGTTTGTTTATAACATCTTATAAACATAACTGGTCCGGTATGAAAATAAAGTTTAGTGTGCCTGAACTCAGAATCTAAAGATGCATCTTCTAGTGAAGGTGATTTTTACATTCTGGGTTTGAAAATACCACTTTTAGAAAGTAGGTATTTTCTTGCTCAGTCATCCTGTGTGCCTCTGCTGGAATGAGGTTTGCCTGTCTGGGTTTTGGATGACAGAAGTCTGGGGAGCAGGAGTGGCTCCAGATAGTCTAGGTGGGTCAGGAAAGCGCTGAATAGACCTGTGCTGCAATTGGGGAAGGGGGAGGAGATGCCCTTGCACCTCAAAGGGCCTGGTCTGCCTATGACCATGCCCGTCTCCACCTTCTGCCAGGAAGTCACACCAGAGAAGGCAGAACTGGTTCTGGCTGGGCACAGACACTCTCTGCCTAAGAGATCAAAGGATTTTGGGATATAAATATTATGGTCCAGACCCCTGAACTTTAGAACTCTTTTGGATCAAGAACACTGCTGTTAGAAAGGCGGTCCCAGGGGGAGGCAGAAGCTGTCTGACTGACCACCCCGAGACCCACCTCTCCTTCGGGAGTTGGCCGAGCGCCGTCGAGAGGCCTCCTGGGTGAGGTTCCTCTCCTAGAATCGTAACAGCCGAGCAATCACACCACTACAAATGGACACCACACAAGGATAGATTCTTAGAGGCTTTATCAGCAATCAAGGCAGGTTCTCTCGGCAATATATATACAAATGGATCGAGGGATCCTTAATGTCTCGGTAACCGTGGGAAGAGGGTAGCGGGTCAGTCTTAGTACCAGCCTGGTACAGGGATACCCTACGCTCAGGTCTCAATCCTCGAGCTGGGGGGTTCCGCAAGGTCGAGCCGCGACGGCGTCAGCAGGGCTCCGACGATGGTTCAGCGAGGTTGGGCCGCGGCAGCGCCAGCAGGACTCCGAAGATGGTCTCAGCGAGGTTGGGCCGCGGCAGCGCCAGCAGGCTCCGAAGATGGTTTCAGCGAGGTCGGGCCCGGCAGCGCCAGCAGGCTCCGAAGATGGTTTCAGCGAGGTCGGGCCGCGGCAGCGCCAGCAGGGCTCCGGAGATGGTTTCAGCGAGGTCGGGCCGCAGCAGCGCCAGCAGGGCTCCGAAGATTCAGGGTTCAAAGTAGCGAGTTCTTCTCAGGGTCAGCCGCGATTCAATCTGCATGGCTCTCGACTCCAAGATACAACTCCCGCCCCATTCCAGAGCTGCCCCAGATATAGGTCTGGAGTCCTTTGATGTCCGGACCCTCGCGCCTGGGGGCCAGAGGGGCCGGGAGGAGAGTGTCCAGACACCCAGCAGGGGGGTGGAGCCAGCGCCCAGGGAGGCTGGAGGGCCATCGAAACTCCCCTCCTCCTTGATCCGTCAAGTGGCCGCTTTACCACCTGGTCGGATCTTGGTGCCTCGATGTCGGGGCTTTGCTGGGGCCAAGGTCGGGCCGAGGCCACGTGGTCCGGACGTGGAGGGTCCAAGATGGAGTCGGGGCCTGAGATGGTGGCCCAGGATAGGGGTCGGACCAGCAGAGTGGGGCGAGTAGGGGTCGCCGTGTTCCTGAGGGGGAGAGCCGGGGGTCGCCAGGAGTGGCGGCTCTCGTGAAGGTTGGAGGGGATAGCTTCAGGCCGGAGGTGAGGGGTCGATGCCGTCCAGGGCCCGCCATGCGGGAGGAGTGGGACCACGCCACGAGGCCGGGTCCAACAACTGCCAAGAAGAAGAGCTGGAGAAGCTGTGAGGAGGAACTACCACTTTGCCGTGTGCTTTCTGTCTTGGGAAGTGAAAGGACTGGACTGAACTTTCTGCAATCTACTTTTGTGAGTTTATCCGAGGGCTTGAGGTGGAGCTTGGCCCCTCTTCAAGAAGTCTCATGAACAGCAAAGACTCCAAGCTCTTCTGCCCTCAGCACTGCTGCAACAGATGAAAAAGCAACCCGACACCGTCTACGACGCCGCTGCCGACTCCATGTCCTGAAGGCACCGCAGAGGGCACTGCTGCAATGCTGAACCGCGACCCTGGTCTCACCGACAATGCCTGCTGATTCTGCCACTGAGCCGCTGCTCGCACCGCAACCTATGGGCACTGCACTCCACATCGCCTCGCTACACGACGATGCCTTGGCCTTCCCCACGCCGCCGCTCCACGCCAAAATCGACACCCCTGCTTACACCGTGGTTCGAGGGCACTGCACATAAAGTTACATGACACACTGCATTTATCCCGCACCACAGCTGTGGCCTACCTACGCCGGCGCCATCGGCTCCAGATGACAGTGCTCCAGCAACGACAATGACGCTGCTTGCACCGCGACCGGACAGCACTGCGACGAGCACCGTATTCACTTCGCACCGTGACCCTGGTCTCACCGATGACGCCCTCTGATGCCCCCACCAAGCTGCTACTTGCACCGCGACCTCAGGGCACCGCACGCCGCACTGCTGCACTTCGCCCTGCAGCACCCGACAACTGTCGACACCGCGCTTCTGACTTCAACAGAGAGGAGTTCAATCTGCAACGCGAACGCGCGTGACTTCGAGGGCCCCGACGACTACTGCAACGACCTTCAGAACTGACGCCTGCGGACGCGTGCTATCGGAAGCTCAACAAGAGGTCGCCGACACCCTGCATTTCTAAAAGGTACTGTTTGCAAATCTTCCAGACACCATAGCTGGCCCGCGACGCCACAGTCAGCCAGAACTGTTTGGATTTGTTTGTTCACGACACCGTGATAGCCCCAGACGGAGCTATCGACTTCAAGGAACTGTTTTTCAAGGTTATTTTTATAACTAAAGTACTGTATTGTGGATTTTTATTATTTTTGGTCTTGTCTTAAGTATTTAAAAATATTGGATATTTCTCTAAACTGGTGTGGTGTCTTTTTGTAGTGCTTACACTGTATTACTGTTGGTTACGTGCAAATGCTTTGCACACTGTCTCAAAGATAAGCCTGACATGCTCGTGCCAAGCTACCAAGGGGGTGAGCAGGGGTTATTTTAGGAGGGTAATTCCCTTATCCTGACTAGAGTGGTGGTTTCTGATTGGCTTTGGCATATGCCCTAGCCTACCAAAAATCCCATTTCTAACATGCAACAATAACGTTGGTTCAATAAATAATTTTGAAAACATCCCACAATGTATTCTCTGAGAAATAAGTGAGCATGAGCGACCAATCAAAAGGTTCAGTACTGTTTCCATGATCCCTACAGGGACGGTGTTGTCATGTTCAGTAGTTGCCAGAAACCATTCGCTCCCTGGTACGGTTAGGTGTGGCTTACGTGGCACTGAGAGCTGGCTGGTCGATAGGCCAACATATCCTGCAGGGGTGTTTGGAATCGGTCTTGGCACCAGGATCCTAGTTTATGTTGTCCAAACAATGCAAAAGTCCTATGGATTGGTAGGAACTACACAACATCAGTGTATGAAATATTTACTGTGATGTTGTGACAATTGTTCTTTTTGTTCTTTGAATATTTTCACAATGGTAAAACAAACTGGAAATACCGTAAAATATTTTAGATTCAAATATAAAAATCTTTTTGCTCTGTACTAAAGTGGAATAGAAATGTATCACACACTATGTATTTACATATGCTGAAGAAGGCATTTGTAAATCCCCAAAATGTATTTCTTAATTTCTTCTACAGCATAAGTAAATAGATAGGGTGTGATACATTAAAAAGCAACTTCATTACTGAATCCATTCAATATTTTAAACATTTGAAAAATACTTAAGTTACTTGCATATGTGACATTTGTGACATTTTATTAATACATATTTTCAATTTTTCTGGCCTTGTACACATACTGTGCAAAGGACCTTTTCCTTTAAATCATTTTTTGTGACCTACGTTCACTATTCTAAACAACTAATCAGAGGTGTTAAACAGTTCCTGGAGTGAATTTACAATGTTTAAGAGGCAAGACCATAAATGATATAGGAGCAATAATGGGAATTTACAAACATTTGACCAAACGGTTTCTGAAGATGGTCCCTACATGTGTGAGATAATGTTGATAATGCACCAAAGTTAGAAAGTTTAGAAGCAGGTGAAATCTGAAAATGTGGGAAATGCTTTGAGACAATAGTTCTTTATCAATTCTATCTACACAGATACAACAAAACTATTCTATATGTCTTTTCAGCATCTTCAGGAGCAGGCGTAGGGGACAGTGGCCATGAAGGCAGAAAAGCAGCTGACCATTGTGTTTTGGGTGGTGAGACTATGGACACCAATTGATGCAGGGGTACGGGGGTGAAGTGACTGGAACAGAGGCCACCAGTTCATCGACATCTTCGGAGGCCGTCTCAAGTAACCAGTCCATAGGGCTGGCGGACCCTACAGGAACTGTACCACCTGCATCCTTGTCTGTCACCCACATTACCGTTTTTACTGTCCCTCTTGCTCCACCTCCATTTGACCTAACCGCCTCCGTAAAAGGGCTGGGGTCTACTTTTCGACTCACCCTCTTCCCATGTCTTCCCAGCTAACCTGAGTGAGTAGGCTATTGACCTCTTACGCAGTATCTCTGTAGGCCAGAATGCACTTCTGAATGCCATCCAGGGCCTTAGTTACCAAAGCAATACATCGCAGCATACCTGGAAGCCATTCATAGTGCTATGTCTGGCCTGCAGGGATCATTTGCAGCACTAGCCTACTCCCTGGCCACAGCCTTACAACCAGCCCATTCTTGTGTCCCAAACTCAGCTCCTCTTCCTCATCCCTTTTGCAAAGTCCCTGGCCTATCCAAAGCACACTCACTTCTTTGCAGCACCTACTCCAACACACACAAGCAGCACGCACATATAAACACAAATGCAAGCAAACACCCAAACAGCATACATAATCAATTGATACTACACCCACAGGCACCACAACCACCACCACACCCACAACCACTAACACACTCACAACGAAAACTACCACCACCTTACCCACAAGCACCACAACTACCAGTACACCCACAAACACCACAACCACCAGCACACCCACAACCACACCCACAAGCACCACAACAGCCATCTCAATGGCAGACTCATCCAAACACACACCTACACCCAAACCAACACCCACCAAACACAAATGCACACCCTCACCCTAATACAAAACACCAGAGAATCCACACACATTTAAACATGCACCAGACCCACATGCAACTGCAATGTATACACCCACAGGCACCACAACCACACCAACCACCTCAACAGTAGACTCATCAAAAGACACACCTGCATGCAAACCAAAACCCACCAAACACAAATGCACAAACTCACCCAAAGACAAAACATCAGAGAAACCACACATATCCAAGCATACACCAGACCCACATGCAACGGAAAAACATACACCTGAGGAAAATTGAATTTTGCCTTGTCATGTGTCCCTACGTGTTCCCCATTATATGTTATATGTGCATGATCGATATGCATATGTTCCCCCTTGACGAATAAAGATGCAATTATAGTTGTGTCCAACGTTAGTATGCCAGTCATCCAGTCCTCGTGAAAGCAACGAGTATTAGGCCTATGTTGCCAACGTTTTACATTGTGCACGTTAATTCATCGAATTGTCCCCGTTTCTAGGCCTCAAAGGGCCCGGACACCAGATTCAAGCTCCAGTCTCCTGAAACCACTCCGAGGAGCGATGCAGCCCCTCCCGCATTCCTGACCCTTCACTTACTCTCTGCCAAGCAGCGCGGTTCCCGGCCTGGCCTGCCTGCCTGTCTGCCAAGAATATGTTATGCCTCTAGTTATCAGTTCAGCTCCCCGGCTTCACATTCCTAAGCTAGCGATCCGCATAAACATCTTCAGCTATAGTCTAGTCTTCCTGTCTCCATGCAAGAGAATTACTGAATTAATATCCATAGAAGATTCATAGCACACGCAATACATGTAGAATATATGCATGCACCAGCCTTAGTGTCAAGTAGCCTTTGCCCTGATGACTTTTAGATTCTATCAACATGTTCTCCAAACACCAGATATCAGATATGCTATAGGCACATGTCGTCCTGACATCCTAGACTTTAGTCTCCTCTTCTAGCGCAGAAGTCAGAGCACCCAGTTCTCCCTAGTAACACGTCATGGCCCGTTTGCGCGCACCAGTAGGTTAAAGGTTCCAGCTGCCCAGGTAGCCCCTCCATGTATCCACCTATTTATGACACTTCTGTGACGTTTTCATCACATGTCTACGTGCACGCCCTGTGCACGCCTTCTTTGTACGCCCCTATGTTCTTATCTTACGTTTTGTCACTTGTTACGCCTACTGTATTCAATGCAATTGTATTATTTTCCTATATATACTATGTAATGTTGATGAGACGTTGCAGCTGCCATTCCATTCCATTGAATGCCACTTTATGGTCTTTAGGCTCGAGCCATCCGATTAAAGCCATTTCTGACTCAGATTCCACGGATCCTGCCTCTTATTTATTGAGCTATCTGTTTTGATTAATGCATAGAAAAATAGTACCGGTAATTAATTATTTATTTACCACATAAATGGCGCCCGAACAGGTACGAGCCCCTTCCCCACGCGCCGGCGATGTAACGCAGGCCCCCTGACCCTTCTACAGCCGTGACGGACCTCTACTGCGCATCTGCAGATATTTCTGCTCAAGTCTCCCTCAGGCCCACGGAGGAGACGGAGACTGCGGTCCGGCATCCAGACGAGGTGGTGAGGAAGGCGGGTCGTTCCGACCAGAGCCCAAGCCGAGAGAGCAAGGTCCGAGGTATCCGGAGGCCCACCTGTAACCGAAGTCCAAAGCCCGAGGCGCATGCGTAGTGCGTAGCAGTAACCAGACGTCGTAGCAGTCCAGTCCAGTCCGAGGCCTTCAGCTTGCTTCCCGGTGAGTACCGTTACTGGGGGTATCTAGACGGGTGTTCATTAATTTGTGCCCGGTCCGACGGGTTTGGGTACACAGATCCGGTCCGACGTGTTCACCTAGGTGGATACGGTATGACGTGTCTCTTTAGGAGACCGGTATGTTCTGTACTGTTTTAGCAGTGCATCCAGAAATTCTAGTAAGTCCGTTCTCGAGAAATTCAAGTATTGTGTTTTTCAATGTATCAGGTAGTATTCTGTTCGAACTGTTATTAATGTGTTCTTGATGTCGTGGTATGAATGATTGTTTTGCTATTCATTATTGTGTTCATTGTGTATTGTGTTCAAGTTCAAGTACGGTTCAAATATGCCGCTGTTTTCGAAATTACGTCAGATAAAAACCAGAAAAGGGTTACTCGAAGAATCAGTTCCTGTCCCTCCCAGGGACAGTCCTGGACATTTCATGTATCACAAGCATGGCTTAGATGCCATACTGTATCTAGATTTATGGGCCGATTACACCAAACATCTCGAAGAGAAATATAGATGGCCTGTTTCAGGTACATGGGATGCCGAGTGCATCATGCGAGTAGAAGAAGCATTATGGAAAAAGAAAGCCAGACAGTTATGGCGTAAAGAATCTCATAAAAGAACCGAGAAAGAATTCAGAAAAGCAGAATTAAGTAGGGAATCCTCAGAAAAAGCCCAAGAAAGGGAATTAATCGAAGAAGGTGAACGAGTTAGAGCAGAACAGTCAGACAGACAGAGAAATGCCCTTATTAAAGGTATGTATCCCCTTCTCGCCGAGGGTTTGCCGAAGGCGACCCCGGAAGCACTCCATAATTTACCGCCACCCTTGGTTCCGACTAAGCTGCGTCATAAACCGACTGCAGCCGAAATTTTTCTTTCTTCCTATTTAGACGACACTGTCCCAGAATATGCTAACACAGATCCTACCCCGCCAGTCCAAGTTCAAGTCCAGCATCCTGTTAATAATGTAATTCCTGTGCCTCCAGTCGTTGGTCCTGTCCATGCGCCAGTCCCCCAGGATCAACCCATATTACGTATCCCTACTGTACCAGTCACGTTACCAGCAGCCCCACACCCAGTATTAATTGACGATTCCAGTTCAAGGGGGGCAGGGGGAGGTGCTCCTACCACCCCGCCTCAAACAAAGCGCCTGACGCTGAGAGATGCAGCATTACAGCGCACGCCAAAAGTGGCTACATACGAAGCCCTCAGACAGTTCCTTACTGATTGTAGATATGATTCAGTGCCAGGCGAAGATCACATGATATTATACTCCGTACGTTTACGACGAGTTGCAAACTTCTTGATCACCATGTCAGATATGAAAGAACATTTAGACAGATTATATCACTTTATCCGAACAGGGGAGAATCCAGAAAGTATTCACGAAGTTATGGCACACAGGAAAGTCGAGATTCAAGGCATGATTTTGCAATTTCTGATAAATTGTTTAATAAGAGAACAGGATCGTCCTGATAAAAGTCCAGAAGAGATGAAAGTCCTGACAAAATGGAGTGACAATATAGCAGACGGAAAACACAAGACACAAAATTGTATAGAAACCATGTACAGAAAGATCCGTAAAGAAATTATAAGTATACACCAAAAGGAGAAAGCAAGAATAGTAGCAGACAAAGAGAATGATTCTTTAGACGAAGATGTAGACACCGAGAATCCCAGCAGAATAGCGTATGTAGGTAGAGCGAGACTTTCCGATAGACATTCACGCCTAGATTACAAGAAAGCTTTTCCTCCTCCCGTACCAGAACAGTGTTCTCTTGAACAAGTATTCCAAGCTACAGATAAAGTTCTGAAATCACGAGTAGGTTACAGTGAACTTAGTACCATGCATGAACAAGAACTAGCCCGATCAGCAGTCCGGTGGGTTAGTGATTCTGCCACGTTTCCAGACGAAGTAGTGGCCCAAATGTTTCTGAAACTGCCCCCAGCCGAGCAGCGACTGGTGGGTATGTATATGATCCAGCACCTCATCACACTGTACGAGAGTCAGCATTCTGATCCAGGTCCCTTATACAATGTATTGAATGAGTTACTCTCAAACAGATGGAAAGGTCTAGGTACTGATTTAATTAGTGTCATTTTAGAACAGCGCCACAAATACAGAACGTTCTTGACTCCGCATTTTGTTCCAGTTTCACCTCCGTTCTACATAGACAAACAGAATCCGTTACGAGAAGTGCATCCAGTTAAGGGAGAGGGAGGTAATCTCGAACGAGTATTTGTTTACACCCCTATCACGAAAATAGAACTTCTAGAAATGAAAAAGTTAATACCCTGTCACGATAAAGATCCAGCAGGGTTCCACCGAGAATTAAAAGATATGCTCCGTATGGGAGAATACACGTATCCAGATATTATCAAAATGTTAAAGGTCCTGTTGCCTGCGGGCATATATGAAAAACTTAAAGAAAAAGAATGGGAGGTGGGAGAGAAAAAGATAGATTGGACCACGTTAGAGACTGAAGATAATGCACGAGTCCCAGGTACTGGTCTTGGGGATAAAGCCAAAGAATTGCCCGAACTGTTAATACAGGTCTTGCCAAGATTACTAGCTACGAAAAAGGAAGATTGGGATGCCATCTCAGCCTGTAAACAGAAACAAGACGAAGACACTAGTGATTTTTATTCCAGATTTGAGAAATGTTTCATTATTAATAGCGGCCTGAAAACAAGTAGTGAGTCGTATCCACATCTTTTTGTTACCAAACTAGTTGAGAATTCCTTACCGCAAGTTAAAAATAGAGTATTAAAAGTCGAGAGTACTTGGCAAGCTAATACCCCGTCACAGATGCTCCAGATGCTACAATACCACCAGAACAGAATCAGGGAAGAGCAAGAACACGAAAGGAGACGTATGAAAGACACGAAAATGAAAGTACTAGTTGCACAGTCCGTTCCACAAGATAGTCAGAAGAGGGGTCCGAATCAGACTAGTCATTCTGCAACTCCTGTTAAAGGGACCTGCAATTACTGTAAACAGCCAGGTCATTATATAAACGAATGTGCAGTTCTGAAACACAACATAGCTACAGGTAAGACAAAAGAGAGACCACGTCCTCCTAGACAAGAACAGGTTCCGCAGAATTCCCAGTCACCGCAGAACGCACAACAGACAGTTACAGTACCGCAGCCTATAGCTGCCACACAACACGTTACACAACAGATGTACCAGTACGCACAGTCAGATTATCCAGAATATCAGCAGTATTCATGAAACAGCCTAGAGAGGGAGGTTGGCTTGCCTCTCATCGAGATTCCTGTAGATCAAGAGGGTCCCTATGTACACAGTCAAGTATTAGGGAAAGACAGAAAGTTTCTGATTGATACAGGGGCAAGTAGGACTACCATCAGTCATGACGAGGTTCCAGGGGCTCCACTCTCAGGCTCAAGAAACGTTTCCCTGGGATTTTCAGGAAAGCCTATTGTTAATGAAATATCGAAACCAGTTTCCCTAGAAGTTGGTCCATTGTCCCGAACTACAGACTTGTTACTCACGAAATCCTGTCCTGAAAATTTACTAGGCATTAAAACATTGAAAGAGTTAGGAGCAGTAATATGCTGTTCCCCAGAAGGAGTGAGATTGTTTTTACGTGATTTTAAAGGTCATTATGTGTTACGTGATTTTGATCCAAGATTACTGAATGTACCACAGCATTTATGGGCGCAAGGTCCAACTGATGTAGGTTGTATGCACATTACACCCTATCGTGTCACTCTGAAACAAGGTGTTGTATTACCACGAATCCGACAGTACAAATTGCCACCTGAGGCTGTAGCAGCCTTATCGAAAATTATTGACGAGCTCATTGCTCAAGGAGTGGTTGTAGAAACTGACTCCAATGTATGTAATTCCCCTATCATTCCGATTCTTAAACGTACTGACCCAAATGCACCTCCAGTTTATCGATTAGTGATTGACCTTCGAGAACTTAATAAATGTATCATTCCCCAGTACCCTGTGGTTCCAGATATCTCTTCCCTATTGACTGCCATTGATTCTGAAGCAGAGTTCTTTACTGTTATTGATCTTAAGAACGCATTTTTTAGTGTCCCCATCCATCCAGACAGCCAGTTTCTTTTCGGATTCTGCTTAAATGGAAGAAGTTATAAATTTACACGAGCTCCTCAAGGTTTCACAGAAAGTCCTAGTATTTACAGTCAAGCACTTAAAAGACAACTAGACAGTATTCACATGCCAACTGACACTGCCCTGCTCCAGTATGTCGATGATCTATTAATCACAGCCCGTACAGAACGTGACTGCGAACGTGCATCACTTACAGTCTTGTATTTTCTGGCAGACATGGGGCACAAGGTGTCCCCTTCGAAACTACAATTCTGTGTCCAGCAAGTGGTATACCTTGGACACTTACTGTCCAAGAGGGGTAGACAGTTGACACCAGACCGTATCCAGTTAATAGCACATCTTCCACAGCCCAAGACACAGAAGGAGGTACGAGCTTTTATCGGCCTCACTTCTTACTGCAGACAATGGATTCCTCAGTACGCATATCTAGCCAAACCACTGATACAGTTAACGACACAGGAGGCAGCCACATCGACTGTCCTCCCTTGGACCCAGGAACATACACTTGTTTTCAATGAATTAAAGAAAGCTTTATGTAATGCACCTGTGTTAGCGGCACCGAACTACAGTAAGCCTTTTACACTTTTTGTTACTGAACGTGATGGTACAGCATTATCTGTCCTCACGCAAGATCAAGCAGGACAACACAAGCCTTGTGCTTATTTTTCTAGCACATTAGATCCAGTAGCCCAGGCTCTGCCTGCGTGCCTCAAGTCAGTTGCAGCCACAGCTTTAGCTATCAGACAAAGTGATTCCATAGTGTTAGGACACTCCCTGACAGTACAAGTTCCACACTCTGTGGAAGTTCTTTTAAACCGAACACAGACTCAGCACTTGACAATTGCACGACTAACAGGTTATGAACTGACACTGTTTCAGCCACACATAGAAATCAGACGCTGCAACATTCTAAATCCTGCTACACTGTTACCTTCGATTACATCAAACCCTGCCACACATGACTGTGTGGAAGTTATCGACATCATGACGAAGCCAAGACAAGACTTGACAGACATTGCATTACCTGATCCCGACCTGACACTTTATGTGGATGGTTCATGTATGAGAACAAGTACAGGAGAACTAGTAGCCGCGTATGCAGTGACTACTGAAACTGAAGTTATAGAAACACATCGTATTGACACCCTGTCTGCTCAAGCAGCAGAGCTCATCGCTCTGACCCAAGCCTGCATACGAGCCAAGAACCTGAAAGCCAACATATACACAGATTCACGTTATGCATTCGGAGTCGTACACGACTTTGGAGTACTCTGGCAAGAAAGAGGTTTCATGACCTCTCATGGAGCCAAGATTCGGCATGGCCCCCTCATTCAAGCTCTGTTAGAAGCAATACATTTACCGAAAGCCATTGCCATTATGAAGTGCAAAGCACATACGAAAGCCACTGACACCATTTCCCAAGGTAACGATCTAGCAGATCGAACAGCCAAGCTTACAGCCCAGACTCCAGACATTCCAGTTAACACGACAAAGACAGATGTTCCAGAACAGACTACTTGTATGACAGTTAAAGACCCTACACGAGATGTACTAGACATACAGACACATGCTACTCCCGACGAAAGCAAGAAATGGTCTGAACAAGGAGGGGTCCAGACAGATCAGGGATGGTTGACGAAGGGAAAAGCCACATGGTTTCTCCCCGACTCTATGGTTCAAGTCATTATTAACACCGCACATAGTCCAGCACATTTAGGAGAGAAAGCCATGATAGACAGCATCCAGAATATTTGGTTTAACAAGCATTTACGAGCAGCAGCCAAACAGAAAGTACGTACCTGCATGATATGTTGTCAGTTCAATCCAGGTAAAGGTGTTCCGGTGGAACAAGGTGGATTCCATCCTCCTGACCACCCTTTTGAAGTCCTCCAGATGGATAATATTCAGATGGATCGATGCCGAGGTTTCAAGTATGTCCTCGTAGTTGTATGCGCTTTGTCCAGATGGACGGAAGCATATCCAGTCCCAGATTACACTGCCGCGACCACTGCCAGGCAGTTGGTTTGTGAGTTTTTTCCCCGCTATGGTTTGCCCAGGGTCGTGTATTCAGATAACGGCCAGCCATTCTCATCCGAACTCATGAAACAAGTATCTCTTCTGTTAGGGTACCAGTGGAAGTTCCACTGCGTACGACACCTCAAGGCAGCTGGCCTCGTCGAGAGACACAATCAGACTCTGAAAATCCGCATTGCCAAGGTTTGCGCAGAAAAAGGCGTAGATTGGATGGTAGCTCTGCCAGTCGCCCTTTTTTACATGAGAATGGTCGCTCACTCCCGTTCAGGTCTGTCACCTTTCGAGGTTGTTTTCGGTCGTCCCCCGAACATGTGGGGTACACCAATGCCCCGTAAAATTACAGATGTTGACAGTAATATGCTGACAGATTACCTGGCTTCCTTGATGTCTGCACTACTCTCTTGTCGTTCACAGGTCGCTGCTGCCTTTCCAGACAACACGCAAGTGAAACCGCACGAGGTCGTTCCAGGCGATTTAGTGTTGATCCGAAATTTCGATCGTTCAAGTCCGCTGGAGCCCCGCTGGAAAGAACCGAAGCTTGTTTTGATGACCACAAGGACAGCAATCAAGGTGGAGGGCCGCAAAGGCTGGATTAATTCCAGTCACGTGAAACGATTTCATGGACTCCGTCCAAAGACTTTTTTCAAAGACTGCCCCGTTCTCAAGGACTGCCCAGATACTGACTCTAAACTCCCCCTGTTAGAGAAAACTCCGCAGCAGGAGTATAAATTAAAGCTCAGGTCTAGCAAGTCAGACAGTTTAATTGTTTAAGTCCCTCTCGGGTGAAGCGGTTAGACAGGTTCCTGACATGTATGAGATAGACCCCCATAGTGAGAGAGTTAGTCGAAACTCCAAGAAAATACGTTATTGTAAGAATTTGCGCAGTCGATGCGTAATCACTTTATTGTTTATGTTATTTCTGAGTCTTACTGTTACATGCATAAGTTATGTTTTACATGTATATTTTCCTCCTATTGATTCACATGTACATTTGTCTTCTAATGATACAGTAGAGCACACCTTTAGTGAACTACCTCCTCACGAGTTATCCTACAGACTTGCCATGCGCAACAATACTTTTATCCGAATGTTACACTATTCACACCAGACCAGCAATGCCACTAATTGTTGGGTGTGTGGTCGACTCCCCCCTTTCCAGACACCGAGGGGAGTTCTGCCACTCTTTCCCTATCCGTTTTCACACATTGGTTCGTGTGGAGCATGGTTTACGTTAACGTCATCCACAGACGATAAGTCCCTTTTGAATAGAACATGTTTCCCAGATAAGGAAGGATTTTCCCATAGAACAGGGTTAGATCTAGAAAATGAAGTATATGATTTAGGTAATTATTCCTCGAATTTCATGGTTTTGAATGTTCAGTCTGAGACTACTCCAGATTTGCCTGCTATTACAGTTTTACCAGTGAAAGGCGAATTATGTGTCAGAAAGAATGGTTCAGTACATCTAGGACATAGTGATTGTACTACTGTGGTCAAGTATAGTGACAGTGGGAAATCTAATTTCAA
Source organism: Lissotriton helveticus (assembly GCF_964261635.1). Lineage (NCBI taxonomy): Eukaryota > Metazoa > Chordata > Amphibia > Caudata > Salamandridae > Lissotriton > Lissotriton helveticus. The sequence goes on along the minus strand of NC_136063.1, from coordinate 454,453,121 downwards.
AGCCTCACGTCATTCATATTTTGTGTGTGGTCAGAACACATGTGTTCGTCTGCCCCTCGATTGGGATGGAACATGTTACATTGCCTTCCTACTGCCACCAGTTTTCCTAGCCCCATCCGATTATCACAGAAATACACATCTAGTACACGTTAGACATAGAAGGGAGACTGAGTCCCCAATTGTCGATCAAACTGAAACTGCCTTAGAACAGTAAACAGACTTCAATAAAGGTTTCTTTTTCTTCATAGGTCCTGTCCAGAATAGTAAACTAATACGTAGGCTAACCAGAACCCTTGAAGCAGTAGTGAATGAGACTACTTCCGCTCTAGGTAACTTAACCGAGGAACAATCTGCTATGAGATTTGTCGTGCTTCAAAATCGTCTCGTCCTTGACGTCATACTGGCCGATAGGGGCGGAGCTTGTAGAGTCATCGGATCTAGTTGTTGCATTTTCATTCCTAATAATGCACCCTCTGTTTATTCAGCTATAACCAGACTTCATAAAATAGCCCATCAGTTACACCAGAATCCAGGCACCTGGACATGGTCCGGTTGGCTCTGAAGTATAATATCTGCCTGGGGATGGAAAGTATTGTCATTCCTAGGAGTAGTAGTCATGATCATATTCAGTTGTTGCCTATGTTTACAATGTGGCCCTGCGATTTGCGGCTTGTGCGCTACCTCTTGTATTCCCAGTCCTAAGTCCCATTTCAAGAAGATTCGAGACGAGCAAATGATGCTCTATGAACAGATAGATGGTATCATGAATATTGATGTTTCCTAATGGAAACGTAGGGCACAAGGAGGGAATGAGGAAAATTGAATTTTGCCTTGTCACGTGTCCCTACGTGTTCCCCATTATATGTTATATGTGCATGATCGATATGCATATGTTCCCCCTTGACGAATAAAGATGCAATTATAGTTGTGTCCAACGTTAGTATGCCAGTCATCCAGTCCTCGTGAAAGCAACGAGTATTAGGCCTATGTTGCCAACGTTTTACATTGTGCACGTTAATTCATCGAATTGTCCCCGTTTCTAGGCCTCAAAGGGCCCGGACACCAGATTCAAGCTCCAGTCTCCTGAAACCACTCCGAGGAGCGATGCAGCCCCTCCCGCATTCCTGACCCTTCACTTACTCTCTGCCAAGCAGCGCGGTGCCCGGCCTGGCCTGCCTGCCTGTCTGCCAAGAATATGTTATGCCTCTAGTTATCAGTTCAGCTCCCCGGCTTCACATTCCTAAGCTAGCGATCCGCATAAACATCTTCAGCTATAGTCTAGTCTTCCTGTCTCCATGCAAGAGAATTACTGAATTAATATCCATAGAAGATTCATAGCACACGCAATACATGTAGAATATATGCATGCACCGGCCTTAGTGTCAAGTAGCCTTTGCCCTGATGACTTTTAGATTCTATCAACATGTTCTCCAAACACCAGATATCAGATATGCTATAGGCACATGTCGTCCTGACATCCTAGACTTTAGTCTCCTCTTCTAGCGCAGAAGTCAGAGCCCCCAGTTCTCCCTAGTTACACGTCATGGCCCGTTTGCGCGCACCAGTAGGTTAAAGGTTCCAGCTGCCCAGGTAGCCCCTCCATGTAGCCACCTATTTATGACACTTCTGTGACGTTTTCATCACATGTCTACGTGCACGCCCTGTGCACGCCTTCTTTGTACGCCCCTATGTTCTTATCTTACGTTTTGTCACTTGTTACGCCTACTGTATTCAATGCAATTGTATTATTTTCCTATATATACTATGTAATGTTGATGAGACGTTGCAGCTGCCATTCCATTCCATTGAATGCCACTTTATGGTCTTTAGGCTCGAGCCATCCGATTAAAGCCATTTCTGACTCAGATTCCACGGATCCTGCCTCTTATTTATTGAGCTATCTGTTTTGATTAATGCATAGAAAAATAGTACCGGTAATTAATTATTTATTTACCACACACCCACAGATACCGCAACCACACCAACCATCTCAACATCACACTCATCCCAACCAACTCCTTCACACACAGTCACCCCTACATGCAAACCAACATCGACCAAACACAAATGCACACAATCACCTGAACAACATACACCTGCCAGGAAACAAAAATGCAAACATATACAACATACAACAAACCCACATGCAACAGCAAAACCAAAAGACACATGCACATCACACCCTCCAGCTCCCTTCATTTCCCAAACCCAGTCTTCTCCCACTGCTCCCACAAGTACTCCTCCTCCTGAAATCATGTCTTACCTGGCCATAACTCCTGTCAAACCCAAACCCACCCTGCCCAAGAAATATTCTTCAGTTGCCTGCTCTGTGCCCACTAGATGCCCCTTCCTGAGGCGGTTCCCCTTTGGCAATCTGTTTAGGAGGCATGTTTGGGGAAGTACTCCATCATGTCTTGGTGACATTTACTCTGTTTTACTTTTTTATGTTTTTAAATAAATCAAGGGATTTGAGAGAATTTCTATCTGAAACATATTTTAATTTCACCAAGTTTGTCATGACATTATTTTTCATTTACTATTCTTTGACTTCTAAAATTGTTAATGAGTAAATGATTAAAATGTGATTGACATATTTTAACGTAAAAGTATGACAGAAACTGCAACCGGTTTTTAAATTGTCTAGTCCATACACTAGCAACAGAATTATGTGATGGACATTTTAAATTTGGTGCAGGCATTCATCATGATGATGGACACTTACTCCAATAAATGGCTTTGGCATTTTTGTTAAGTTTTAATACAGATGTGTTTATTTTAACTTGATAAGTGATGAAAATAAACACGTATGCATCGCACCTTAAAATAATAATGACACACATAACAGTTAGTAAAATATAGATAATGCACTAGACAAAGGAAAATACTAAATTGATAAATATTTTAATTTATACAGGTTTGGAACTAATATTGATTTTACAGTTATTTTAAAACAAATGTTTCACCTTGTCAAGTGCAATTTCTACATAATATTACATTTCAATCATTCCAATAATGCATAATGCATATGTTTATGAGTTCATAATTTTAGAAAATTAAATTAACACACCTGTATGCTCAGTTTTTGATTCTTGGATTGAAATCCATTTTTATGTAAGTGTCCATTATCATGAAGGCACATGTAAAATTACAATAAAATGATACAGGTGTGTTTCTTTAAATTTCTTAAATGATAACAGTACACACATATGCCTTACACATTAGCATCTTATTGTTTGTAAGAGAGATTTCAACATGCCTGAGTCCAGATCAAATGTCAACAGACAAGTCAACAGACAAGCCAAAAGTAACAAGTTACAATAGAAGTTTACCTTCAATTTCAGTGATGATGGTCTTGATTTGCTTTGTGGTCAAGTAACAGCAGCAAAAACAGGACTTGGATGATTATTAGGTACGTTTTGGCCATATATCCTTATAACCGGTCTAATTCACCAACTCAGATGTGGAGATTTCCCCTTCCACAGTTAATGACAAGGCACATCGTGGTTGGTCTGGCGGACAAACTGGCTGTACTCCCTCAGACAGCCGTTTTTGCCTATGTCCCCGTTGACCCGGGTGAAAAAATCTGGCAGAGACGGCTGCACTCTGACAGTATATCGTACATTGACCCAAAGGATCTAAATAGAGCGGGTGGACCGCCTAGTAGACGGGCAGGGAATCTGACGGAAAAATGACTGTCAGACCGATTCCCCCAAGATCTAAATCAGGCCCAGAATCTAAAAGTCAGGACAATTCAGAACCCATGCAGATTGGGGGATTGTACGGTCCTCTGACCTCCGGGGAAAAGAAACGAAGAAACAAATTAAACCTGTGTTTCTATTGCGGTAAAGTAGGGCATTTTGCATGGGAATGCTCGGCCAAACTGAAAGGAATTCATAAGGCTAGCGCCTTGACATCTGACCATGTGCAGGAAAACTAGAGAGCCCAGCTAGCATAGGGGTCAATCAATCAGGTGTGGTTCCTGAATCGACCCCCTATCACCTCTCTAATACTTCATATAAGGTTGCACAACATTTAATGATACCAGTCATCCTTATCATTTCCCCCCAACAGTGCCAGGTTTTGGAAAAGCTGCTCCAGGAAACTTCCTAGATCTAGCCTTGGCCAGTTCTTTATATATCCCACAGGTTAGGAAAGATGAGCCAGAGCATGTTAGAGCAGTGGATGGCTCCGAGTTCTCATCGGGGATGATTGTATACCAAACAATTCCATTATTATTAGTAAGTGAGAATGGGCATAATGAGACTTTGACCTCATAGACACACCTATCTTTGGCGCTATTTTAGGGATCCCTTGGCTTCAACTCCACAACCCTGTCATTGACTGGTCACTTCAGCTTGTCACGTTGGGATTCCATCACTGTCGAACTCATTGCTATAACACACAGGGAGCTTGATCCCCCTTAACTTGTGTAGCCTTAAAATTTGAACCAGCTTTCAGTAGAATACCAGAACTTTCAAGACATTTTTGATGAACAGAGAGCTAAGCAACTGCCTCCCCAAAGGGAACTTGATTGCTGTATAGACTTAATTCCAGGTGCCGCACTACCCTGGAGTGATGTTTATGCTCTCTCGTAGCCAGAGATGGAACATTTAAAAAAAATACTTAGATTACATCCTAGCCCTAGGGTTTATATGGCATTCACCTCTCCTGCGTCATCAGAATTCATCTTCATTTTGAAGAGGGACAGTGATTTGCGGGTGTGCGTAAACTTCAGAACATTGAACAAAATGACCATAAAGAAAAGATATCCATTGCCATTAATCCCAGACTTGTTAGATCAGGTTTGAAATCCACTCTGTATACCGAACATGACTTGCGTTGTGCATACCACCTTGTTCTTGTAAAAGAGTGTGACTAATGGAAGGCCACCTTTCCAACTAAGTTTGGACTTTTTGAATACACACTTATGACATTTGTGTTGTGTAATGCCCCAGTGGCATTCCAGTACTTCATCAATGAGGTTCTGCAAGATTTGCTGGACATTTGCGTTATTGTATTCATCTACAACATCCTGATCTATTCCCAAAACATGAATGAACACAGAGTCCATAACACAGGGACAATGTCAGGATTGTCTTGCAATGACTCCGAGAACATGACCTTTTTGCCAAGTTGCAGGGGGGTGGATGTCGTCACCCTCTCATGCACCCTCCATGTAGTGAGCCCAGGATGCAGGGATCATATTGTATTAGCCCTGTGGCAATTAAATGCATGCTATGATACCATGACTGATGCTCCTCAAAGCCCGTGATTCCATTGCTCTTGAGTCTCTGCAAGCATCTCCCAGAACTCGTGAACCAATAGAATACCTTGCACCCGCTGTTACTAGAGCCTTGGTGTGGTTTTCCATTCAGTCTCTGCATGCTTTCCCCAGAATCCCGTAAACCAATAGAGTACCTTACATCCGCTGTTACTAGAGCCATGGTGTTGTTTTCTAATATGCACGTTTGAGCAAAAACAATATATATGTGTTTCCTGGTTAATTGGGTCTAACCGTCAAGGTGCACCTGCCCTTCTTGTAAGGTCCAAGCAAGTGTACTAATGTGTTCCGTTTAAGGGTTGCTGAAACCTTCCAGACTGCCATGTGCCCCATGTGCCACACATGAACTAGCTACATCTGTGGACCCTTCGAAGAGGGTATTTAAACCACGCCCAACCCTGATGCTTAGCTTATCCTTGATCCTTGCAGAACAAGCTTCACCCTTCCCACTCACCTGAAGAATACAGCTGGAGCCGAGAACCGCTCTAATCTCCTTCAAGTCCAAGTTGAACCGGTAGTTCCTGTGGCTCCTGTGGCTCCAGGTCCCTTGACGCTTCCTTCATCTTTCCTCCTACACCGCCTTTCCTGTTCCCCTGTGACTCCCTGAGTCAAAGCATTGAGATCTTCTTTAAACATCAGACAAATGGAAGAACAATGCTAAGCATTTGATATCAGGTTAGTACACACTAATCCTTCTATAGTAGTAAGCATGACAGAGCACCAACATCTTCAAATGCTATAGACTTTTTCTCTATGCCCTCTCCATGATTTCCTTCAGTGCTTCTTGTGTGTTCATGCTCTGAACCCTTTTGCAACCATGGCGCTTTAACTGTGGTTGCGCAAGAACTAAAGACTTTAGCTCCATGTTTCTCTGATGAACAGTAGTGCCAAGAGAAAGCACTTCTGAGCATTTGATATATAGGTATGAACCTCATACCGAAATCTGTATTCCGAGTAAATCCTTGGGAGTTGCAGTAACTCCAATCTGTATTCTGAGTTTAATTCTTGGCAATGTCCCACACTACAATCTGTGATTTTGGTTATTTTGCTCTCATGCAGTGCTGCTGATGAAACCTGTAAGTGTAAGTCGCTGAGGTCCATGCATGGTCATTGTATATAGAGGCCTGTTGGTGTTCTGATGATAATTGCCTCCTCTTATTATTTCCAGTGTATTGCATCATCGCAAATCCAGAGGTTCTGTTCCAGTGCATTTCTACCTTGCAGACACAAATGATCTCAGGAGTGACAAATCCTGTTATCAGTGACGCACAGCAGCTTTGCAGATCCTGTACCGCAAGTTTCTCTTTTCTTATTTTATCCCAACCTTCCTACCCCTAAGCGCAGCGCTTGGTTTAAGCAGTTTCTTTTCCTTGAACGGGCTCGGCCCTGAGGGGGATAGGCACCAGCATCGGTGCCAGTATTCTCACTGCGGTTGGGACCAGGTGAGTGCATGACACATCAAACATTTCAAAGGTAACATTGCAAATTTTATCTCAGATAAGGTACAGTATATAAGGATTGGCGCTTGACTACCTGTCAGGAGTGGTCCTTCTCCCATGTTACTGCCAGACCAGAAGATGACCTTGACTGCCAGAAATGTTACCGCTGCATCATACTTTTTACTGCAAGCTGATATTGAGCAGGAGCCCGGGAGGAGTTGATGCAGATGCTGAACGCATGATTGTCTTGGCCAAGAACATGGCCTTCCTGACTCCCAATAATTACAGAGTTTGGTATAAATAAGGTTTGCAGTGCGCTCATCCTTCCTTAGAAAATCTAGTCACAAGTTAATCAACTTTTCATGCTCTCCTAGCATAGCGCAAAGAAGTAGGTTTTTGGGTCTTTTGTTTTTTAGATGACATTTTAAATCATGTTAGAAATTTTCATGCTATTCTCGTGGTTCGCAACATACATTTGTATTGTTTTAATTGTATTCTCTGTGGTATTTTCAGATGTGTTTAGCAACAGGATCCACCTGTTGAAATAAACACACTCTTTAGTAAAGTGTGTTTTTCGTACAGCATCTTGTGTGTGTGTATGTTTTAGAAGAATGGAAAAGGTTTGTTTCTGATCACCACATGCTAATAGAAGCCCAGGTTAGATGTCCTGCACATCTAACCTGGGCTTCTATTGGAATTCTATAACGCATATTAGCAAGCCCATTATCGCCGTTTTAGCGGCAGTTTCCTGCCGCTAAAACAACGATAATTTTAACGAGGTTCTTGCTAATATGCCCCTTGGTCTTTTGTGCTGAGCAATTGCAGGCATGATTCTCCAGTAATTTGTGTCCATAACTGTGTGAAGTACAGTTGAGTACTTTTCTCTTTTTATGTAATATAGTCCTAAATCTGAACTATAGCTGTAAATCTCAAAGCAAATCTACGTTTGGAAAATTATGCACAAACATGTGTACCACGTTGCACACATTTCTGAGCAATGTTAACAAATAATAAGCCTATAACCATCTACATTTCAGCTTATGTGTGATCAATGCAAATAAGGAAGAGTGTAGGCCAGCCGCAGTTCGTGCAGGTAAGAGCGGTGGGGGTGGTGGGGCCGGGTAGAGGGGGATCCTGATGGATGATAACGAGGGAAAATTAATTATTTATTTAATTTTCCCTCAGCATCGTTCATCGGAATCCCTCTCAACCTGTCTTCACCGCCCCACCGCTGTTACCTACACGGACCGCAACTGGTGGAGGTATGTGCCTAAAATTACGAATTTGAAGTTGGTGCTTACCTCCACCTATGTCTGTAAAATTAATGATATGCAGTATAAACATATGCTTTATATCAATTGTGATGGGGAAATGAGTAAATTTGCTGCACCATACACCAGGCGGCAATAACATTCTGAAGCACATAAATGCAGACTATGTCCAGAGCCCTGCCCTCTTCCCCTTGTGCTGTGTATCATTTTGGAGCCAGGCTTCCTGAACATCACTGGAGGTGTCATTCATCCCACTCAAGAGGAGTAGGAACTTCGCTTAGGAGGAGGCAAGCATTGGGGTCTACCTATAAATAATCTCAGTTGAGCTGAGTAGGCCAAGTGACAAGACATTGCTTTGGGTAGGGTTTACATGGGTGGCGCATGGGCATTCCCATGTGTCCACCCATGCAGTGGTGGATCCTCTGTGGGAGCGGAGGAGCGTCATCCCCTAACATTGCTTGGCAAAAAGTGGCATAAAGGAAATGGTAATTTTATTACCATTTTACTTTTGACACTCTGCTAGAAAACGGAGTGCCAGGGGAGGGCGGGCCAGTGCGTCACTGCTGCCAATGATTGGCAGCAGTGAGGAGTGGCCACTTAAGTTTGCATGGCGCATGTTGGTTTGACCGGCTACCTTGCTACGGCCAAACTGATATGCGCAATTCAAACTTTTCCAACCCGGCTGCATTGGACAGCTAAGTTGGAGAGCAGGCACAGGCCTAGAGTGCCTTATGGAGCGTGGAGCCAGCACGCTCCAGACAATCAAGACGTTTAGAACAGCGCCTTGATTGGATGAGAGTTGGCTCAGAGAACGTGCTGCCTACAGAACAACCAGGAAGTAATGCAGAACGAGCAGCAGTGTAAGGTAAGTGATTGATTTTATTAACGTCTACATTTATGTTAATGTGGATATTATTTTGTATTTGTTATGTATATTATGTGTATTTGCTATGTATATATGTGTATGTGTATATATGTGTATATGCTATGTGTATGTCTTTGCACCCCCCAGTGTGATTTGCTATCAATCGCACCTGCACTCATGTAAATTGGTGTGTAAGGAGGACAGAGTCGGGTCGGACTGGAAGTGGAGTAAGGCTGCGATGCTACAACCCGGACCGGAAGACGGCAGTGGTCTAGCAGTGGCCCTGGAGACCAGGGAGGAGACTGTGATGAAGGCGGAAGTAGGCAGCACAAAAGACGCGGAGGAACAGGAGTCGGAAAGAGTCACCGGACAAAAGGAGATGGAGAGCGTGGAGGACGGCGGCACAGCAGAGGAAGATGGGACTGAGGAGGAACAGATGAGGAGAAGACAGAAGAGTGGAGTTTATAACGCAACCATACCCGGTGGGCTACAGGAAGGAAAAGACACCCCGGGTCAGCCGCCACGGTCCTAGGGACGGGCCGTGGCCCAAGGCAAGTATCCCTACGGGGATCGTTCTGGTGGGGAAGATGAAGAGGTATGGGGAGGTAGGGCACTGGAGTGGTGGTAATCTCTTTTGGTAAAAACCCACACAAACTTTCCCCGCACAGATATATTGGTGACGGTAGCACAAAGACAACCCTACGGGGAGTACAATTACTGACCCCGACCTGTATTTTATTTTATTTTCCGCCACACCCAATGTGTCCAAGCAAGAGTGCAAGAAACAGGAGGACTTCGGCATACCCTACCATAACTTACTGGAGCCAAGAACTAAGAAAAGAGAAGCTGTCTCATACCTCCTTTTTGTGTTGTTCTTTTGAATGACCAGTATACCCACAACTCCTTGTAATCCCGACCCACCTATACCTGAGAAAGGAAAATAAAAAAAGAGTTACGCATAGCATAATACGGTGTCCTGTGATCCATCTCAACTCGGTAACATTAGCGACGCGTTACATTGTGCAAAAGCAGATTTACAAAGACTTGTAAACCAAATGGGTTTTCCATTCTGACAGAGGCTTAATGAGAAGAAATAAGTTTATTCATCTTGTTACTTCCTCTTTCCATGTGTGCTACATCATGCCGCACATATAGAAAGGAGAACATGCCTCTTTGGATTGTTTCTGTGCAGGGAGGTGTATCTTGCTGCAGAACAACAACCCTGCCAGTAATGCAGGCACCCTTAAAGTATAGCTCAAAAGTCCCTGCATTGTCCCTTGGCAGCAGACAATACGCCAGTGCAAGGAGAGGACAGAAATGCTCAATATTGCTGTAAATATAGAGCATTTCTGATCTCTTACTTTGATGCAAAGCAGCACAGAAAGTTCTCTTGCGGCACCATGCGTTGGCTAAAGAAATGGCAAGAAAAAAAGGGGCATGTGCAGGATATGTTTCACAGGACAGACACAGAAGCTATTGCTCTCGGTACCCAACCCACGTTAGTCCTCTGACTCACCACATTAGAGTACCTGACTCACATCTACACTCTACTTCTCCACCTGCTGGATGCCCTACCAGTCAGGAGACCAAAATCGTCAGGCTAACTAAGGTCACTCACAAGTCAGGTACCAACATATATCACATCCGGCAAATGCATCCATGCCGACAAACATCATGTATGTCTATCACACACACACAGGGTCAAGTGCAACATATAAAGCACAACGCAAACATACTAAAGCCAAATCTGTAGCACACCTGACTTATAGCCCACATCTTCACACAGAGGGAGCAAATGTACCTGTCAGTAATTTTCTTCTTTTTGTCTTCCTAGACCCAGTGCCATTCAGATCAATTCAACCTCCATGTTTTTTTTTTGAGTGCACCATTATAAGGACCAGTAGCAGCAGTTACCCTCTGTGTGGCAAGGGCAGAACAAAGTCTTGCCCCAAAGCCTACACATATGAGCCATAAGACTGCTTGCTTAGCAACATAGCATGTATAATAATATTTATTTGGCATTAGTCACAGCCATAATAGAGACAACGTTAAAATGAAATAAGACATTAGCAACAGGTTCCTTTGTTAGCAGCATAACACCATGTGCAAAATTTGCAAATTAACAATCTAAACATTAATCACTTCCACCATAAATTAAGAATCCAGATACAATACAGGAACACAAGCTGCTCTGGTTGTTGGCCCAAAGAAGTTCCCATGGTTACAATTCTGGACATATTCATCAGAGCCAGCTTGTCACACAGAGTGTGCAAAATCAGTCACCCTACATTTATAGTCACCTCTAGAATGTCTAGACTTTAGTGCAGCTCTTAAAAAGTTAACAACACAAGAAAGCGTATGAGCATTAGGCAGAAGCTGTAGGTACAGTAAAGCTACACGGGCATGCCTAAAACTAATTTCCTTTCAAAGTAAATTAAGAAACATTCGTCTTGGGTGCGTAAAATATTTAAATAGAAAAACAAAGTGTAGGGTATCCTGTGGAGACCTATTGTCACAGCCACAGGGACCTCTGTCTTCAACATGCACAACAAAGCCAGGAGGTGAGGCAAATAAATGATGCAACAGGTTCAATCTAAAACGGGTAATTAAAAATCTATCATAAGCATTTGTTAAAATCAATAAATAAGTCTCCATTCCCAACACTGATTTTACTATGGGTTTTCTAAGCTTCTTTTCCTCCCTAGAAGCCATAGCAAGCTCAAAAAATAATTATTTCATTATGTGCTTATCCTGTGATTTCACTGTGTCATGTCTGTGAAGACATCTGCTCAGCCTAGAGCCATAAGGGTATCCTGAACGTATCTTAGCTATGGGATTTTTAAACCCTGATCGAGTGAGAGACAATCCTCACTCACTAATCGATTAAAACCCACCTCCTGGCTAGTCCAAATCTTCACCCAACATAACAGCGGTTTAACAGCCGCCCAGTCTAGTATATACTTCATTCCTAATTCTTCGTGTACTGTGTACGCGTCAATACCCTGGGGCACTTTCAAAATTCTTCTGAGATGTTTATTTTCTGTGGTTTGAAGAATGTTAGCCACTACATAACCCTATACCTTACTTCAATATAGCGCCTTAGAAATGCAGAAAGAAATGTAACATTTTACTATTACCCCTGGTGACCATGTACCTAGTCTATGAGCATTATTTGTGATTGCTCCCACTGATTTTCTCATCTCAATTGTCTTCCCCTCCAGCAAAAGTTTAAAATTAAGCTCGTCATCAAATAAAATACCTAAATAGGAGAAGGCAGGGACCTTCACTACCTTATGAGTACCTACTTTATAGGTATTGTTTCTAGTGGTCTGCTTACCGAATTCCATTATATACGATTTTGACAAATTCGGTGAGAGGTCCATCCCACTCATGAAGTCCATGAATCCATCCAATAAAACCTGCAAGCCTCTAGGGTACCCCTGCTTGAGCTAATTGCATCGTTTAACATCAGCACAATATCATATGCAGATGACACTCAGCTAATTCTGGTACTGGATGGAGAACTGCGGGGAGCGGAAGAAAACTTGAAGAATTGCTTAACAGCCACATTCAAATGGATGACGGAAAACCACCTTAAATGCAATTCCGGCAAAACGGAGATCTTGCCGTTTGGAAATCGAAATCTGTTTTCTCCAAAACAATGGTGGCCAGACGATGCTGAATCGCCCCCCGAGACTATAACATCTGCTCGGAATTTGGGCATCAAATTTGACGACCAGTTGTGCTTCAAACAGCAAGCGGTGGCCGTAGCCGGCATGTGTTTTCACACTATTAAATCTTTGAGGAAGTTTTTTGATCTCCTTCCTCTGTCAGCCAGGAAAGCAGTCGCAGTAGCCTTAATAAGCTCAAGGCTAGATTATTGTAACAGCCTGTATGCCGGAGTTAATAAGTCCGTACTCCATAGGCTGCAGATGATCCAACATGCTGCTGCCAGACTGGTGCTACGCTGGCCCCGAAAGTCATCTGCGTCAGCTGCACTAAAAGCGCTACACTGGTTGTCAGTTGGTAAAAGGATCCTTTTCAAAATCTTGCTGATCACATTCAGGGCCTTCCATCAACAGGGGCCTAAATATCTGTGCACTGGCTTTAAGCGATACTATCCCACTCGCTGCCTGAGGTCTGCTAACCAGAATCTATTAACCATCCCTAGATTTAGATTGGCTACCAAGGGAGGAAAGTCTCTCTTTGTCCTGGGTTCCAGAGCCTGGAACAAGCTTCCCCCTCACCTTAGGTTACTATGTCATGAAACACAGTTCAGGAAGGCGCTAAAGACCTGGGTGTTTTCCCTTACAGATGCAGCCTGCTTAGCATTGGTTTAAGCGCTCCCATCGATCTATCTTCTCCTAAACCGTTTTCCATCTGGTTGAGCGCCAAGATACTCCATGGAGTGATAGATGCGCTATATAAGTGTCCCCTACATCTACATCTACATCTAGGGGTTCATGCTAACAATACCACATCATCTGTGTACAACATAGCCTGTACATATGCTTACTGTCAAGACTAGGGCTTCCAACCAGTCATATCTGTCTTTGGAGACCTTACACTGTCACACTATTGAACAACCTCCAAAAAAAATCTGCACATAGAATTCCATAATATATGTTTATATCACGAATGCAGCATGTGTTTTGCCAGTCCCTCAGCAGCATGCCACTCAGACTAAACGGATGACAGAACCTGGAAAGTGCCTTTCTGCATGTATAATAATATTGCACTGTATTTCTAATGTGGTACACAGTTATCTACATGTACACCTAAATACTTTTTTCTAAACCCCTATCATATGCTAAGTATTTTATGTTCTCTCAACTGTAATGTTTACAGTGTTCCTTTCTCCCCCACAATCTTGCTATGACCACCACTAGTGTTACAGTGCTAATAGCAAATCTGTGTGTATGTCAAGATATCAGCAAAGTGTTACTAGCAACACTACAAACTAGTGTTAGGTCTATTGATGTCCATTTTATACCACATGCATTGTTCTGTGAATATATGTTGGCTATAAATGATCAACCAGTGTGTGTCTGCCATGGTATGTGATGTTACTGCACTTGTTATTGTACCCCAGAGTGTCATGTCAACATAAGTGCCCCTGTGATAGCAAGCTAACAAATACAAGAAATGGCCTTATTGCTACATTATAATTCAGGCAGTACATCATATTGTAAAGGTGCATGGCCTAGCTACTTGAACAGATTTTGCTTTCATCTGCAGCATGTTCCATTTATCGTTCACATGTCCCAGTATCTCCTGGTCACACCGCTTCTACATACCCAGCAGGTTATATTAAGGGCCTCTGGAAGCAGGGCATCATCCTTATATCATCAGTCAGGTAAGTATATCTGTAGCCCCAGCGCTTCAACAGCACTATACGAGTTCATTTGTAAACTGACCACAACACATGTATCCTTCTCATATTTGTTGGGAAATACTTTGGCAATAACATCATCCCTGTTGCAGGACCCATTAACCTGCAGCTCATGTGCTCTTGAGGTATCAAGAAAGCTTCTTGAGCAACCCTTATCAACTTGGATTTTGTTTTCTCCTTCAGCAATATTGTGATTGGGATAGCCACATGAAAATAGTTCTAATTAATCTGAGACACTTATTTAACTTTGCATGTCTTGATCACAGGCCAGTTTGGGCCAATTGTTTTTAGCTTCTGTCTTCAATCTTCAAGAAGATATTTTACAAGACTATGGGATCCCTACAGAGAAGAAAAGGGTGTGTGGAGTTCAGTTCAGAGAGACTCACGGAAACCACAATGTGATTGGAAGTGCTAACTATACATTATGACACTTGTTTTTTTCTACATTTTTAGCAGTAGAATTACAGTATACATTTGATCAAACTATAAAGGACGGTTATCCAGCCCTGTAAGGGTTGTCACTTCCGTAGCTGGGGCTTCTGAGGCCATGCTCTGGAGGAGACATCACTTCTGGGTCCCAGTGCAATATTTGGTTATGGGACTGTCTGGGGGTCATGTGACTAGAGTTGTGATGCTATCAACAAACTTTGACCCCAGAAGAACTTGTGACCAGGGTTTTGATGTCAACCAGAACTCCAACCCCTGAAGATCATGTGAACAGTATGTGATATAGAAGAGTACACTCCCTTTTGGTGTAGTGACTAAATTCTTCAGAGCTGGCACCAAACCCCAGAGCTCCTACTGGAAAGAGATCCGATTATTGTTATGAATAGATACAACTACATCGCCATAAAGACATTCTGGTGATTTGAAAAGGTGAGATTGAAGAACTTAAGGAATGCCATAAATACCTTAACAACAATGATTACAATGTTACCTTAAGCCTTGAATACAGTAAAGAGCCCATCTGTGTTTTATACTCTATGCTCTAGCTCTATGTCGCTGGAAAAACTTTGGCTCCACAGATCTTCAGGAAGCCAACAGCAGTGAATTCAGTTTTGCAAGCTAGATCTGGACATCCAAACAGGCAAAAATATTTTTTTTCTCTGTTGTGAGGTTGTACGTAAAAATAAAAATTGAAGTATGGCCACTGAATATCAGAAAGAAGAAATTAACATAACAAAAACATTTTTACAAAGAGGTAATGACTCTCAGATTCTTGATACTGCAAAAGAAAGAGTTAAGAAAATCAACAGAGAAGTATTATTGAAAGACAAATTGATAAATGTGGTTAAGCAACAATATGAAATGTGAAGATGAGAAGTATACATGTGACAAGACTGAGTCTTATCATACACCTCTTTCAGTTATATATAATATAAATCCCCTTAGATCTACATTTGGGGAGATCAATAATTCTTTGGAGACAGATCTTATTCATGGTTCAGATTATATGCAAATGATAAAAGTGTTTTTGTAACCACCGTGTTTTATCTGGACTTTAAGTTGTTACAACATACTAAGACAATCTTTATGCACATAAAAAACAACAATGTCTTAAATATTTATTGTTCCAGCCTTGAAAAAGTCTGCGGGTAGACGAAACACCTGTTGGCATACTGGCAGATTTCATGCTGGATATATAAAGTAAAAGAATAAAATCATAAGTGAAGAATTTTTTACTCTTGTAGACTCTGCATGCTGTCGGATTGTTATAACTAACATCATTTGCTGTAGAAGTATACATGTGACATTGGACATTAATATTCATTTGACTTATCCAGTACCCTAGTGGATTGTTAACATCTAAGGGTGTGCTCATAGTGCTCTATGGTTGCAGATCAAATTTTGTGTTGCCGCAAGTGAGATTGGGTATGCCTACTGTTAGGAGAGCACACGCACTTTAAATTAGTGAAGTCACATAGTAGGAACAGACAGAACGTGGGGGAGCCCATTTTAGGACAGTTTCCTGGTGTAGAGGTATTAGAAATAATTATACAGTAGAAAAGATGAGGGGAAAAACAAAATGCATTTAAGCATAGACTCAATCACTTACAAAGAAATTGTCTTTTAATATTTTATGGCATTTCTGAAAACAATTTTTAAATAATTAATATTTATGTATTTATGTATTCAATTTATTTAAAATTACAATATGAGATCTATATTCTTTATGGTATTGTATCTTTACTACTGTTCAAATATTTCATGATCTATTGATTTATTTATCTATATATAAATATGGGTACAAGAACATTGGTTCTTACTGAAATGCTATATGTATTTAACATTTAATATATATTATTTGATATTGAAAGCATTTGTAATGAGAGTGTGAAAAAAACGTACTGTATTATACCCAAATATCACCAGAAAGTATGTCTTTTATGTCAATTACCTACACCAATCGCATTAAGCACGAGTCACTTTCAAAGAGGTGTAAAAAAGCATTGGCGTTGTCATGTGATCAAGGTCTGGCTGGACCGAAACGCGTTATGGCCGATAGAAATAAAGTATAACTGAAGCACTTACTTTGTGGTCCGCGCCTGCTTTAGCTAATGAAAGCTGAAAAAGAAAGCGGTAAACTTGGATATATATATATATTACTCCATCTGGTTTGCGGGTAATATAGCCGGTTCCTGAATGCTGATGGTACTCTTTTAAAGAGCTTTCACAGCACTTTTATTAAATCACAAACTTCTTCCTAAGTAAGAAAGACACAGCACTCCGGGAAGGAATGAATACAATACAATTTATTCCATCAGGCAACACTGGACAGGACGTGTTTCGGCTGTACAGACAGCCTTTGTCACTTGATGAGCTCCATGTTAAAAGTCCTTTATATACTTTTTACATAAACATAGACAAAACACTTCATTTTTTTACTCTCACTTCTCTCAGTCATGAGTAAAATATAAAACATTATTAATATCTTAGCAAGGTTGATTTTTAAATAAATAATATTTATGTATTTATTTATTCAAGTTATTTAAATTTACAATATGAGATCTAAATTCTTTATGGTATTGTATCTTTAATACTGTTAAAATATTTCATGATCTATTTATTTATTTATCTATATATTCATATGGGTACAAAAACATTGGTTCTTACTGAAATGCTATATGTATTAAACATTTAATATATATTATTTAATATTGAAAGCATTTGTAATGAAAGTGTGAAAAAAACGTACTGTATTATACCCAAATATCACCAGAAGGTATGTCTTTTATATCAATTACCTACTACCAATCACATTAAGCACGAGTCACTTTCAAAGAGGTGTAAATAAGCATTGGCGTTGTCATGTGATCAAGGTCTGGCTGGACCGAAACGCGTTATGGCCGATAGAAATAAAGAATAAGGAAAGCACTTACTTTGTGGTCCGCGCCTGCTTTAGCTGACGAAAGCTGACAAGGAAAGCGGTAAACTTGGATATATATATATATATATATATATATATTCACTGAAAAAACCATAGGTTATAGACCATATATAGTTAGGAATTAGCATTTACAAAACCTTATTTTACTCACACAAAACCATTGAAATTCGCATATATAGTTAGTTGCACTAACTATATATCGCGCACCCGCAATCCACTGCTGATCATGTCACATATTACATCATTCATGACATGGTCAGTGACATCACTGATGACATCACTGATGACATCTCAAATGACATCACTGATGACATCACTGATGACATCTCAAATGACATCACTCATGACATCTCAAATGACATCACTGATGACATCACTGATGACATCTCAAATGACATCACTGATCACATCACTGATGACATCTCATTTGACATTACTGATCACATCACTGATGACATCATTCATGTGATAATACGATGAACCTCTTCAGACTCTAATATAACCTTAGATACACTCAGTGTAAACAGACACTCACAGACTGTCACTCATTCATGGAGTTACTCACACACCTAGTCAGTCATGCAAAGAATCAATCACACCTCCATTTCCTCAACTATACAGTTATACACACCTTACTTATTCAAACATATACTAACACATATTTACTCTCTTATACAATCCCTGATACAAGTTCACAATGATCCATACAGCCACTCACACATTCACTGGCTCTTATGCACAGTTATTTATATATGTCAACTCTCACATGTACTGTGTTTTACATATGTACTTACTTTGACATGTAGCACTGAGATATCCATTCACTCACCAATACACTCATGCACACAGTCAACCGCCCATACAGCTGTTGCCACATGCACTTTTGAACCCATACATCTAGTGAATCAACTGCTCACACATCTATGCACAGAGTCATACACCTCCCAGCCACCCACACACACACTCAGTCTCCCATACAAATACTTGGGCAACCAATCAATAACCCATATAGTTACTCATATAGCTACTGATCAACACATGCAGCAGTTTACAGAACAACAGACATAATGATGCACAAATTAAGACAGTTTAGTCACTAACCCACGCACTCAGTGAGACACATTTAATCACTCACTCATACAGTCAGTCATGCACCTACTAAATCCTTCATCCAGACACTTATACATCCACTCATTCTTCAATATGTAAGACATATTTTAACTTTACAGAAACATACAGTCACTGGATGTTGTCATCAGTGATGTCATCAGTGATGTCATTTGAGATGTCATCAGTGATGTCATCAGTGATGTCACTGACCATGTCATGAATGATGTAATATGTGACATGATCAGCAGTGGATTGCGGGTGCGCGATATATAGTTAGTGCAACTAACTATATATGCGAATTTCAATGGTTTCGTGTGAGTAAAATAAGGTTTTGTAAATGCTAATTCCTAACTATATATGGTCTATAACCTATGGTTTTTTCAGTGAATTTTCAAGGTTTTGTAAATGCTAATTCCTAACTATATCTGGTCTATAAGCTATGTTTTTTTCAGTGAATTTCAATGGTTTTTTAATAGCAAATATCAAAAGCTGTAAAATGTATTCTTCTTTTAAAGGAAAAATATATTTTATATGTATTTAATATAATTTTTTTATGTATATACATTTTTTGAGGGAACGAATTTATCAACTATCATGCTGAAGAAGAGTGTGGGGAAAAAAAAACCTAAGAGGAGGACTAAGAGGAAAGAACAATCAGTTCAAAAATACAATTGCTTTAAAGCATGAAGTGCTTTTCCACACATTTACATTTAAATAACCCATATTAGAACATACAAAATATCTACAGAGGAGACGGTGTACATTGAATTTTAGACTCTTCATTGGTACCTACATGTTGGTACTTACATCACCCACACAACACAACAGCTCTATTCAGAGCTACCCTACCTCAAAGCACTCTAAAATATTATTTTACTATTTCCCTTGGTTTTCCCCTTGTTACGCTTTTCGGAACGCTACCCGGTGCGCGGTCCGGGCGCTAACCGTGGGAAAATTTGAAAAAAAAAGGTGTTTTTTTTTTTACATATATGGGCCTCCTCAGCCACCCTCAGAAAACCTTGGGGGTCAGGATATGTCTCCCGTGCCCCCTTATACCCATTCCCAACATTGTTTATCCTCCATCTTGTGACTAAATTCGTCCGAAACACAAGATGGCGGACTCCCGTTACGCTACCGGTGAGCTACCCGGTTCGCGTACCGGGTAGCGCTTCCACCGCGAAAAATCGAAAAAAAATGTATTTTATTTTTTTGCCCCGCGGGGCCCTTTAATAGCCCCCACATCAATCCTAGGGGGTCAGGAGGGGTCTACCTTGCCCCTTTCATTCATTTCCCCCTTCGTTTATTTCCACCTCTTGTCTCTCGATCCTACCGAGAGACAAGATGGCGGCCGCTCCGGACTGTTTAGAATGTTGAGAGTCACCGGAGAGCCAATCCGCTTCTCCTCGCGAAGTTCCGTTACGCGTCTGGTACGCGAACCGGGGCGCTAACCGGGACGCTGTCACAGGTATATATATTTTTTTGAACGTTAATTTCTCAAAATCCACTGGAGCACATATCTTGAGACCTAGCAAAGGCTCATCGGGCAAACAGTCTCTACAATTTTGCCAAGTTTTATAGAAATCCATTCAGCCGTTCGAGCTAAAAGTGAGTCCAACCGCCCTATGGAAAACTCAATGTTAAAAACACGTTTTGGGACCCCCCTTTTTTCTCAACCCCCGCTTGACGAAACCCCCCCAAACGTTCAGGGGACGCTCAGAAACAAAATGTGCCATTTTCCTGAAAATTGCAGCCAATTCCGTCCATCAACGCCAAAGTTATTCAACATAGAATTTTCAGAAATCCCTATTCAAAAAAATCCTAACTATATATACCTACTGGCGCCGCCAGTAGGTAGTATATAGATATATATATATATATATATATATATATATATATATATATATATATATATATATATATATATATATATATATATATATATATATATATATATATATATATATATAACATTTCTATGGCAAAATGAAACCCCTCATTTTGTTCCTTTGCAAATTAAATGTTTTAAGTGTTAACACTTTATTCCAATCAAGATGACTTCAGGTGTGCTATACTTTTGTCATAAGTAAGACTGTTAGCGCTCTAGCTGTTCTTTAGAACACTCTGGGACATTCTGTCACTGGGCTATAGTTGGGCTACATCTGGCTGATATTTGGGCTACATTTGTTTTTTTTGTCTCTGGTGGCCATCTTTGGGCTACATTGGGCTACATTGGGCTGCATCGGGCTAAATTGGGCTACATTTGGGCTCTAACATATATATAGCCCAATGTAGCCGACTATATATTTTTCAAAGTTAATTTTCGTAAAAACCACTGGAGCATATATCTTGAGACATAGCAAAGGCACATCGGGCTACCAGTCCCTACAATTTTACCAAGTTTTGTGGAAATCCATTCAGCCGTTCGAGCTAAAAGTGAGTCCAACCGCCCTATGGAAAACTCAATGTTAAAAACAAGTTTTGGGACCCCCCTTTTTTCTCGGCCCCCGCTTGACGAAACCCCCCCCCCCCCCAAACTTTCAGGGGACGCTCAGAAACAAAATGTGCCATTTCCTGAAAATTTCAGGCAATTCCGTCCATCAACGCCAAAGTTATTCAAAATAGAATTTTCAGAAATCCCTATTCAAAAAAATCCTAACTATATATACATACTGGCGACCGCCAGTAGGTAATATATAACATTTCTATGGCAAAATGAAACCCCTCATTTTGTTCCTCTGCAAATTAAATGTTTTAAGTGTTAACACTTTATTCCAATCAAGATGACTTCAGGTGTGCCATACTTTTGTCATAAGTAAGACTGTTAGCGCTCTAGTTGTTCTTTAGAACACTCTGGGACATTCTGTCACTGGGCTATAGTTGGGCTACATCTGGCTGACATTTGGGCTACATTTGGGCTCTTTTGTCTCTGGTGGCCATCTTTGAGCTACATTGGGCTACATTGGGCTACATTGGGCTACATTTGGGCTCCAACATATATATAGCCCAATGTAGCCCAATATATAGTTTTCAAAGTTAATTTTCGTAAAAACCACTGGAGCATATATCTTGAGACATAGCAAAGGCACATCGGGCTACCAGTCCCTACAATTTTGCCAAGTTTTGTGGAAATCCATTCAGCCGTTCGAGCTAAAAGTGAGTCCAACCGCCCTATGGAAAACTCAATGTTAAAAACACGTTTTGGGACCCCCCTTTTTTCTCGGCTCCCGCTTGACGAAACCCCCCCAAATTTTCAGGGGCTGCTCAGAAACAAAATGTGCCATTTTCCTGAAAATTTCAGCCAATTCCGTGCTCAAACGCCAAAGTTATTAGACATAGAATTTTCAGAAATCCCATAGAGAAAAAATCCTAACTATATATACCTACTGGCTATCGCCAGTAGGTAATATATATATATATATATATATATATATATATATATATATATATATATATTCACTGAAAAAAACATAGGTTTCAGGTCATATATAGTTAGGTATTAGCTTTTAAAAAAACCATTGAAATTCACTCAAAAAACTATAAGTTTTAGTGGTGTTATAGTTAGCTGGACAAAACCATTGAAATTGCTCCTATATAGTTAGTTGGACTAACTATATTTCGCGCACCCGCAATCCACTGCTGATGATGTCACATATTACATCATTCATGACATGGTCAGTGACATCACTGATGACATCACTGATGACATCTCAAATGACATCACTGATGACATCTTCCAGTGACTGTGTGTTTCTGTAAAGTTTAAATATGTTTTACATATTGAAGAATGAGTAGATGTATAAGTGTCTGGATGAAGGATTTAGTAGGTGCGTGAGTGACTGTATGAGTGAGTGAGTGATTAAATGTGTCTTACTGAATGCATGGGTTAGTGACTAAACTGTCTGAATGTGTGCATCGGTATGTCTGCTGTTGTGTAAGATGCTGTATGTGTTGATCAGTAGCTATATTAGTGGCTATATGGGTCATTGATTGGTTGCCCAAGTATTTGTATATGAGACTGTGTCTGTGTGTGGGTGACTGGGAGGTGTGGAAACAGCTGTATGGGCGGTTTACTGTGTGCATTGGTGTGTTGGTGAGTGAATGTATATCTCAGTGCTACATGTCCAAGTAAGTACATATGTAAAACACAGTGCATGTGAGAGTTGGTATATATAAATGCCTATACATGAGAGCCAGTGATTATGCAAGTGGCTGTATGGATCAATGTGTACTTGTATCAGTGTTTGTTTAAGAGAGTAAGTATGTGTTAGTATATGTTTGAATAAGTAAGGTGTTGTGTGTATAACTGTATAGATGAGGAAATGGGAGTGTGATTGATTCTTTGCATGACTGACTAGGTGTGTGAGAAACTCCATGGATGATTGAAAGTGTGTGAGTGTCTCTATAGGTGTATAAGTGCATATGATAGTATTGTATTGATGAGTGACTGTATGTATGAGTGATTGTATGGGTGAATGAGTGGATGTGTGTGTAGACCTAGGTTATATTAAGGTTATATTAGAGTGTGAGGAGGTGCATCGTATTATCACATGAATGATATCATCAGTGATATGATCAGTGATGTCAAATGAGATGTCATCAGTGATGTCATCAGTGATGTCATTTGAGATGTCATCAGTGATGTCATCAGTGATGTCACTGACCATGTCATGAATGATGTAATATGTGACATCATCAGCAGTGGATTGCGGGTGCGCGAAATATAGTTAGTCCAACTAACTATATAGGAGCAATTTCAATGGTTTTGTATGAGTAAAATGTCCAGCTAACTATAACACCACTAAAACTTATAGTTTTTTGAGTGAATTTCAATGGTTTTTTAAATGCTAATACCTAACTATATATGACCTGAAACCTATGGTTTTTTCAGTGAATTTCCAAGGTTTTTTAAATGCTAATACCTAACTATATATGACCTGAAACCTATGTTTTTTCAGTGAATTTGCAAGGTTTTTTAAATGCTAATTCCTAACTATATATGGCCTGAAACCTATGGTTTTTTCAGTGAATTTCAAAGGTTTTTTAAATGCTAATTCCTAACTATATAAGGCCTGAAACCTATGTTTGTTTTTTGTCAGTGAATTTCAAGGTTTTTTTAATGCTAATTCCTAACTTTATAAGACCTGAAAGCCCACCAGGAATCTCCAGTATGCACCAGGGGACTGCATTGCAGAGAGGTGTAATTAAGCCACGGCCCTTTTTACACCTCTCTGCAACGCAGCCCCCGTGCATGTTTGAAGAGGGGGAACTCATTCCCCCTGCATACTGGGGGCCCCTGGGGGCCAACTAGCCCACCTGGAACCTCCAGTAGGCGCCAGGGGGCTGCATTGCAGAGGTGTAATGAGGCTATGCCCCTTGTTACACCTCTCTGCAACGCAGCCGCCTGGCGCGTTTGCAGAGGGGGAACTAATTCCCCTTGCATAATGGGGGTCCCTGGGGGCCAACTAGCCCACCAGGAGCCTCCAGTATGCGCCAGATGGCTGCATTGCATAGAGGTGTAATGAGGCCACAACCTTTTTTACACCTCTCTGCAATGCAGCCCCCGTGCATGTTTGAAGAGGGAGAACTAATTCCCCTTGCATACTGGGTGTCCCTGGCAGCCATCTTGTGCCTTGTTAGAACCAAGCGATCCAAAATGGGATGATGGACGGAGCGTTTGAGCAAATCAAATACTCACCCCCAGTCAACTGATCTGGGTTTAATCCATCACCATTCTTTAGCCCACTCAGCCACCCCATTTCAGACATGGCTATATGCTATATGAATCCGAAACCGGTCCTGGGATGCTTGTTTCCGGTCCAGGGAAGACATGGCTTGGCAGTTCGGGCTGGACTGTTCCCATGAGGCACAGGGTCAGACTGATTTGCATATGGCCATGTCTGAACTGGGGTGGCTGAGTGGGCTAAAGAATGATGATGGATTAAACCCAGATCAGTTGACTGGGGGTGAGTGTTTGATTTGCTCAAGCGCTCCGTCCATCATCCCCTTTTGTATCGCTTTGTTCGCCCTAAGTGTGGCAGGGTATGCTCAGACGTGAGTCCCTTGCTCACTTGGCCACTGGATTCAAGATAGCCTGGCTGATGAGGATTATGAATCCGAAACCGGTCCTAGGATGCTTGTTTCTGGTCCAGGGAAGACATGGCTTGGCAGTTCGGGCTGGACTGTTCCCATGAGGCGCAGGGTCAGACTGATTTGCATATGGCCATGTCTGAACTGGGGTGGCTGAGCGGGCTTAAGAATGGTGATGGATTAAATCCAGATAAGTTGTTTGGGGGTGAGTGTTTGATTTGCTCAAGCGCTCCGTCCATCATCCCCTTTTGTATCGCTTTGTTCGCCCTAAGTGTGGCAGGGTATGCTCAGACGTGAGTCCCTTGCTCACTTGGCCACTGGATTCAAGATAGCCTGGCTGATGAGGATTATGAATCCGAAACCAGTCCTAGGATGCTTGTTTCCGGTCCAGGGAAGACATTGCCTGGCAGTTCGGGCTGGACTGTTCCCATGAGGCACAGGGTCAGACTGATTTGCATATGGCCATGTCTGAACTGGGGTGGCTGAGTGGGCTAAAGAATGGTGATGGATTAAACCCAGATCAGTTGACTGGGGGTGAGTGTTTGATTTGCTCAAGCGCTCCGTCCATCATCCACTTTTGTATCGCTTTGTTCGCCCTAAGTATGGCAGGGTATGCTCAGACGTGAGTCCCTTGCTCACTTGGCCACTGGATTCAAGATAGCCTGGCTGATGAGGATTATGAATCCGAAACCGGTCCTAGGATGCTTGTATCCGGTCCAGGGAAGACATGGCTTGGCAGTTCGGGCTGGACTGTTCCCATGAGGCACAGGGTCAGACTGATTTGCATATGGCCATGTCTGAACTGGGGTGGCTGAGTGGGCTAAAGAATGGTGATGGATTAAACCCAGATCAGTTGACTGGGGGTGAGTGTTTGATTTGCTCAAGCGCTCCGCCCATCATCCCCTTTTGTATCGCTTTGTTAGAACCAAGGCACAAGAAAGCAGTGACACAAAGGTGTGAAACTCGCAAAGGGGCCAGAGTAGAAACACCCTGACCCCCTAGGCCTGCTCAGGGGGTCCCACAAGGACCGCCAAGGCAAAAAAATAATATATATATTTTTTTTTTAAAGTCGCGGGGTACAAAAAAACAATAAAAAAATATAAAACAACAATAAGAATAAAAAAACAGTTCTTTTCAGAACTACTTCCAATTTATATAAAAATGCTACATTTTTAAAAAACTCTGTCTTTCTTTTTTTCTCCAGGGTACGCGTACCGGTACGTGTACCGATACGTGTACCGGGGCGGGCACCCCCTCAAAAAAAGAAAAAAATAATAATGAGTGTGTGTGTGTGTGGTGTGTGTGTGTGGGGGGGTGGGTGTGGGGTGTGTGTGTGGGGGGGTATGTGTGTGGGGTGTGTGTGTGTAGGATGTGTGGGTGTGTGTGGGGTGTGTGTGTGGGTGTGTGGGTGTGTGTGTGTGTTGGGGTGTGTGTGGGTGTGAGTGGGGGTGAGAAATGTGTGTGTGGGTGTGTGTGTGTGTGTGAGGTGTGTGGGTGTGGGTGTGTGTGTGTGTGTGGGGGGGGTGTGTGTCAGAGGTGTGTGTGTGTGGGGGGTTAGGTGTGTGTGGGGGATGTGTGGGGTGTGTCTGTGAGGTGTGTGTGTGTGGGGGGGAGTGAGGTGTGTGTGGGTGGGGGTGTGTGGGGTGTGTGCGTGTAGGTGTGTGTGTGGGGGTGTATGGTGTGTGTGTGGGTGTGGGTGTGTGGGGTGTTTGGGTGTGGGTGGAGGTGTGGGTGTGTGAGGTATGTGTGGGGGGTGTGTGTGGGAGGCGTGGGTGTGGGGTGTGTGTATGTGGGGGTATGTGTGTGGGGTGTGTGTGTGTGTGAGTAAAATGTTCAGCTAACTATAACTGGTGTCAAACCTATGGTTTTCTCCGAGAATTTCATAGGTTTTTTAAATGCTAATTCCTAACTATATAAGGCCTGAAACCTATGTTTTTTCAGTGAATTTGCAAGGTTTTTTAAATGCTAATTCCTAACTATATAAGACCCGAAACCTATGTTTTTTTAAGTGAATTTCAAAGGTTTTTTAAGTGCTAATTCCTAACTATATATGGCCTAAAACCTATGGTTTTTTCAGTGAATTTCAAAGGTTTTTTAAATGCTAATTCTATTAGCGGATAACGTTTAAATATATTAATATCCTAGTGGGACCACCTGAGCACCCTAAGGGGTCAGGGTGTTTCTACCCTGCCCCCTTTTTGTGTTCTACACGTTTGTTTTTCTGCTTTTTTGTGCCTCAGTCTATTAAGACCCAAGATGGATGCCAACACTTCCTGGTTAGAAGTGTTGACAGCCAATGAGCATGCAGCTTTCTCGGGAAGGCATGCTGATTGGCTGTCACTGTCTGTCAACACTAGCACAAGATAGATGCCAACACCTCCTGGTTAGAAGTGTTGACAGCCAATGCCCATGCAGCTTTCTCGGGAAGGCATGCTGATTGGCTGCCACTGTCTGTCAACACTCAAAACCAGGAAGTGTTGGCAGCCATCTTGTGCCTTGTTAGAACCAAGGCACAAGAAAGCAGTGAAACAAAGGTGTGAAACTCGCAAAGGGGCCAGAGTAGAATCACCCTGACCCCCTAGGCCTGCTCAGGGGGTCCCACAAAGACCCCAAAGGCAAAAAAAATGTTGGTTTTTTTTTGTAAATGTCGGGGTACGCGTACCGTGCACGTACGGTACGCGTACGGTACGCGTACCCCGCGATTTTTAAAAAAAATTAAAAACATTTTTTTTTGCCTTGGGGGTCCTTGTGGGACCCCCTGAGCAGGTCTAGGGGATCGGGGTGCTTCTACCCTGCCCCTTTTTTGAGTTCTACACGTTTGTTTTTCTGCTTTCCTGTGCCTCAGTCTACCGCGGGCACAAGATGGCTGCCAACAGTTTCTGTTTTGGAGTGTTGACAGACATTGGCAGCCAATCAGAATGCAGCTCGCGCTCTAGAGGTAAGTGTACCGGTAAGCTCACGGGTAAGCTGCTATAGATATATAAAAAAAATTGAACCTAAATTACTCAAAATCCACTGGAGCACATATCTTGAGACATAGCAAAGGCACATCGGGCTACCAGTCCCTACAATTTTGCCAAGTTTGGTAAAAATCCATTCAGCCGTTCGAGCTAAAAGTGCGACCGACCGCCCTATGGAAATTAACATGGGGAAAATACGTTTTGGGACCCCCCTTTTATCTCGGCCCCCGCTTGACGGATCCCCCCAAACTTTCAAGGAAAGTTGCTGAAAAATCCAGGCAGATTCCTCAACCGGCGCCAAAGTTATTCCCAATAGAATGTTGCGATTTCCCTATGGAAATCAATCCTAACTATATATACCTACTGGCTGTCGCCAGTAGGTAATATATATATATATATATATATATATATATATATATATATATATATATATATATATATATATATATATATATATATATTAGTCCATCTGGTTTGCGGTTAATACAGCCGGTTTCTGACTGCTGGTGGAACTCGTTTAAAGAGCTATCACAGCACTTTTTTCAAATCACAAACTTCTTCCCAAGGAAGAAAGACACGCCACTCCGGGAAGGAAGGAATACGATACAATTTATTCCATCAGGCAACACTGGACAGGACGCATTTCGGCTGTACAGACAGCCATTGTCACCTGATGAGCCCCATGTTAAAAGTCCTTTATATACTTTTTATATAATCATAGACAAAATGCTTCATTTTTTTACTCTCACTCTCTCAGTCATGAGTGAAATATGAATCATTAATAATATCTTAGCAAGGTTTATTTTTAAATAATTAAATTATTTATGTATTTATTTATTCAAGTTATTTAAATTTACAATATGAGATCTATATTGTTTATGGTATTGTATCTTTAATACTGTTCAAATATTTCATGATCTATTTATTTATTTATCTATATAGTCATATGGGTACAAGAACATTGGTTCTTACTGAAATGCTATATGTATTTAACATTTAATGTATATTATTTGATTTTGAAAGCATTTGTAATGAACGTGTGAAAAAACCCTACTGTATTATACCCATATATCACTAGAAAGTATGTTTTTTATGTCTATTACCTACTACCAATCGCATTAAGCACGATTCACTTTCAAATAGGTGTAAAAAAGCATTGGCGTTGTCATGTGATCAAGGTCTGGCTGGACCGAAACGCGTTATGGCCGATAGAAATAATGAATAACAGAAGTACTTACTTTGTGGTCCGCGCCTGCTTTAGCTGATGAAAGCTGGCAAAGAAAGCGCTAAACTTGGATATATATATATATATATATATTACTCCATCTGGTTTGCGGTTAATACAGCCGGTTCCTGAATACTGGTGGTACTTGTTTAAGGAGCTATCACAGGACTTTTATTAAATCACAAACTACTTCCCAAGTAAGAAAGACACGGCACTCCGGGAAGGAAGGAATACAATACAATTTATTCCATCAGGCAACACTGGACAGGACGCGTTTCGGCTGTACAGATAGCCTCTGTCACCTGATGAGCCCCATGTTAAAAGTCCTTTATATACTTTTTACATAAACATAGCCAAAATACTTCATTTTTTTACTCTCACTTCTCTCAGTCATGAGTGAAATATAAAACATTATTAATATCTTAGCAAGGTTGAACTTTTCAACATACGTTTACAATTAAAAAAGTTAGAAACTTTAATTTAATTATTAATCATGCTTAAATAGCACGTTCAACTACTGAGTGTGATTTTATTTCCACATACTAGCTCACACATTGCAAGTGCACACATTTTTAAACATCTTAACTAGATTATTCATTTTTCCACAGTCCTAGCCAGAGCTTGGGCTACATCATTTGAAACCGCACGCTCAAAAGGTGCAATAAGCAAAGCATATTGCTAATTTACATTCCGGTTCTCAAGGTCACCATACTCTGGTCTAAAGCTGTCAAATCAATCGAATTAAATGTCGCACTGTGCACATAGGAAAAATACCTTAAGAGATGCAGCAGAGTCTTAATGCTACCTAGTTACATCATAAACATCAATAAAGTTTTGTTTTTCAAAACGCTCCAATTCAGTCTTTGCAACCTTTCATGAACTGAAACATAATGTCAAGTTTCTTTAGTCATTGTCTCTTCCTCCTCATTTTATATTACCTCGCTTAGTAAAAACATGTCCATATATTTTTCCAATTTGATTCTCCGGCTGCGGGAACGGTTACTCCTCCCATTCTCTACTGTATCGGTCATGAAGGTTTCTTTCTGTATTCATACTCAATTCCAGGGCGTTCCATCGACTTTTTTACCACAAGGTCTACACTGTAAATGTTACAAGGTCTCTTTAACAATTGTTTTTATAGACTTTGAGCTTGGTTTTAAGTTTTTAAGCAACAGTGAGATCAGGCGGAAAAGTACCTGTACACAGTCTATAGTCTTCTCGAGTTTGTTTTTAAATCTACCAGTAACTTGGGCTTTCCTGTAACATTGTTAAAGGCCTCAAATAAAACCTTTGTGTTGCCAGGTGACATTTATTTCACTATAAGTGCCACCTGCTGTTTGTTATGTGGGTATTTAAACAGCACTAGGTAAGAGGTATTGAGAGCTATAGAGCGGATGCTCTTACCTTTGTGAAACACGTTCTCTAAAAATGTGACATGTGCTTAAATTGCGTGGAGAACATTGCACTAAGGCTTTCTCTACCCGTGTGTGATCCTCTCTTTTGCTCACAAGATAGTCTACAATCACCATGTTTATACTGCCTGGGGATAGCTAAAAATTCTTGGTGACAGTAGCTGATATTCCTTCTACATATGTTATGTGTATGAACTTTAGGGATAGTTCTGTATTAAGATATTGACAGCACAAATAAAGCCAAACAATGCTGGTTGGGGGTTGTGTCAGAATATTAAGAACATTTTCTAAAGTTTCTTCGTATAATAGCTTTTACCTCAGTTTGAAGAATGGCTGCAATGCATGAAAACGGGTGCTGCAGCCTGGTGTCCATAGCTAGGTCAAGGCGTGTATTCCCATCAATATCGGCATAGCAGCGTTTTGTAGTCTTAAACTAACACCTTTTTAACAAGCACCACAAACCTGTTTTTATGCAAAGGATGGTTCCAATTTCCCACCGCTTTTTAGACCTGAAAATGCTAGGCTGTCCAAACATATTAATTTTAGCATTTTCACTGTCACTTGCAGCAACATATTTGTTTGCCAGATCATTTAGGCTTTCAAAGGTGATTTTGATGCTGCTGTTAACATTCAGGGTGATACCTTTGACTTTCATACTGATTACATTTTTGAATATTGGTAACAGGTAAGTTTTTTGGACCAGCTGACACACATCGGTCTATGTGTTAATCGTGAATTAGCTCACTGGTCAATTCGCCCATATAACACTCATGCTGAGAGTCTTCATGACATGACCCATCAGGACCTGTGATGATTGTAGTGTTTGACAAGTGAGTTATTTTCCCCATAGAGAATTGAAGCAAAGTTTAGTTAGCTGGTATCTGAACGGTTTAACTTCAATGCACTCAGGTCTCAATTGAATACACTCATGTGTGTCATTGATGTACTATTCTGGAAACCAAAATGCTTATCTCTCAGAAATAAGTGAATACACTCAGAAAAGCGATCAAGGGTAGCCCACCTAAAGTGCCATATATCCTGTATTTTTCCAAGCATACAATCTTTCTCCATGACATCTTTCACCTCAGTGCTACATCATGTACCTTTGACTGACTGTTCCTCATTAGAGTGGCTGTCCTCTGTAGTTTGTTTGGTTTCTGTCCAAATGTGACACAAAGGGCTTTAACTTACCCTCGACTCTATGGGACATAACAGAGACATAGAGCAGCTTGGGAGAGTAGACTGGACATTTAATAAGACCAAAGTATTTGTTGAGGGCTTTAAAGACTTTATTTATGATGGTTGGGTGTCCTAGGAGGTGCGGTTTCATCTTGTTTACATATGGATACAAAATTGCAAAATGATAGTAATGCAACTAACTTGTAATTGTACAGCTGTTTAGTATCAGTACGCCCCCCAAATATTGGATTATAGAGTTTGAAATGTTTTGAATATGCCCTAGTCTTAATGAAGGAGCTACATCCCTCATTTGGCTTTAACATACCTATTTGTGCGTTTAAAGGGATCACATAACAAACCCCCCAAGGTCTTAATATATTGTCCCTCTACTAGGATTCGCTTGTGCCGGTCCTCAAATTTGGTACCCAGCAGATTGTTAAACTCATGGCCCTTGTAGAATTGAGGATAACTGTAGTGAAATCAAATATTGTATTCAAGGACTGTTGGCACACCATTAATTAGAGCCTACCCGTGTAGTAAATATAGTCCCACTTAGTATTCTCCAGCTTGCAAGGCTTGTTGAAAAAATATGCTTTACTTGTCACAGATGTAAATTAGCAATTGAATAGAAGGAGTAGAATAAGGCTTTTGTTTACCTTTATAGAGATATGGGACCGCCAGTGCTACGCTTTCAGACTGCAAATCCTGTGCTTGTAGATAGCCTACATATGGAAGCCAGCGTCACATATTGAAAAGGCATGATGTACATGATATATTTAACCTTCTCATGGGTGTTGAAGTACAGAACCATTTCTTGTTATGTTATCTGTATGATGGTGTCTCTCAATAGGATGCAAGCTTTTCGTAGGATAAATATGCTTTTCTACAAGTAAGCTTTCTATTCGGCTTGAAAATCAGACATCTTTTTGGAGTTTTCACAATACCATTTTTATAAAATATCTTTTTCATTGGGCATCATATACTCAACATCAGACCTGTCGGGCAGAGAAACAAGTCCAACATAATTTTGTATTGCCCAGGTGTTAAAAAAGTGTGAAAAAATAACCCAACTTACTAAATTTCAAGGGTAGAACATTTATAGTGTCTATGAAACTTATATGTACAGGAACAGTGGTGAGCAGCATCAGGTTGGAAGCCTGAGTGAGGAGTCCTACAAGCACATTTTCACTAATCGTATTTTGCTGAATGAAGCATGAGTGATATGGTTTGCAGTTGTTAGTCATCAGCTTAACACCTTGAGTTTTTTTGCAGGAAGTTGTAAGGAAATCATTCAGGCAGGAAGGTCCTGAAAACTCACAGGGGTTGATTCACAAAGGTATCTTACACTTTTGGGTAATTTACACTTTGGGATATGTAAGCTACTTTTTGGCATTCACAAACCCAAGTGTATATTTATTAGAACAGTGTAAGTTGTATGTCTCTTCTCCTGGATTACAAAAATGGGCTTACTGTTGTGTTGCGGGTGGCTTCACTCCCTAAACCACTCCTCACCCTTTCCTTAAACCATGTTACTCCTTCATAATCCCATCCCCTTTTGGAGAAAGTCTGACTTGTTTCCTACCTACTCCCCCTAGTCCCCCCCACATTTGCTACTAAAATGTATACTTGTGTGTACAGATATAATGCAGTCAGGGAAAAGAACTCTACACACATATGTATGAAAAGAAATTTGTAGTACGTTTTATAACTCTCAAAACATACTGTACAGTTTGTGAATCAGGCCACCAATTTTCATAAGCTCATGGGCTCATGTACAATATTTACTTCAGTACATTCTGTATCAAACATATTATAGTTTTCTGTTTTAGGTCTTTGGTCATGTAGCATGTGTTCTTTTCCTGGAAGAGACTTCATTTTACATCTGAGACATTTCATACCCTCTCAGTCGTGGTCAATGGCGGTGTAGCGGCTGCCTCCCAATCACTCTAATTTCGGGGGCA
The DNA here is from genome assembly GCF_964261635.1 of Lissotriton helveticus. Taxonomy (NCBI): domain Eukaryota; kingdom Metazoa; phylum Chordata; class Amphibia; order Caudata; family Salamandridae; genus Lissotriton; species Lissotriton helveticus. The sequence goes on along the minus strand of NC_136063.1, from coordinate 454,419,551 downwards.
CTGAATCAGACCCTAGCCTTCCATTTGTTGGTGTATTATTAAGTAGTTTTGTGAGCAATAGAATAGATTGAAGCACCGACATTTCACTTTCTGGCCCGGATATATAATGCACACGTCCCTCTGACATATTTTCCAATGCATTTTGCACTGATAAATGGACTTTGTGTTCTAGGCATCTTTAAACACGTACTCCGCAAAATCTACTCCTGAAGTGGGGCTAGTTGGCGAATACGTGTGTAGAGGTGTAGGAGGGAGGAAACATATGACTGCTGTTCAATATGGGAGGTTTTTAAATATTCATAATCTATAGTGAGTTCTGAATCACAGGGATTGAGAGTTGCAGGTGGGTGCTACATGGAAATTCCAAATTTCATGGGTTGATGCTGAAAGTAATGGCTCAGAAATTCAGATTTTTAGGAGATGATGCTATAGGGAGTGGCTCAGAAAGCGGTTGCACCCCAATTGGATCATTGAGGAAACCTGTGTCTATAGACAAACACTCTGCTGCCTCAGGATGTTTATAAACATTTGCTTTAGCTCCCTAGGCCAGGGAAGACATCCAGGCGTGGTTTTGGGCACCCTTTGGATTGTACAGCAGAACTTAGGTTCTCAGTTATGGAGTGATATTAAAGAGGATCAATTTTGTTAGATTTGATGCGTGAACATTTTCCTCTTGGTTTAAGATTATGCATACCGCCTCAACCGCTGCGTCAAAGAACAGATTGATCTGGTATCCTGTAAAAATATGGAAACAAAAGAGCGCTTTTAAACGCCTGTGATGTGCTAACAAAGTAGCTTCTGAACTCAACTTTTCTAGTCATATTTACTTAATAATTTATGTTAAAATATGTTCCATACACACTCTTGTACACATGCACGCAACTAGATGGCGAGAAAAACAGGAGTAAAGCAGTGATACAGGGAGAAAGAAAGATTGAACTGTAACATTTCATGAGTGAGATAAAAAGCAGGTAGTCCAGGATGGTGTAAGAATGAGGCATGTGCTGGAATCAAAATTAGGCATCCTTGATATATGGAGTAACCCAGGACCTTGTAACTAAGCAGCGACTTCCTGATCGTCCCATGAGATGTGCGTCATATGCTGCACACACAAACAATAAACAGATCTGGTTAAAAGATATTAGACTTTTATGTACCATGCTGCAGTTTTTTTAACCCCTTTCAAAAGGTGATTTGGCAAGTGTATTTGAATCTATGCAATGCATAACAGAAGCTTATTGTTGCAAAACTCTACGGTATTCATTTATCGACAAATAAAAAATCTGGTAATGGAGGGTCTGAGGAATATTTAAAGACCAGCCTAGGTTAAACTCCTCTCATTCTTTACATTAACAACACAAAAACCTAGGGGTCTAAAAAAGAGGAGAAAAGGAACCTCTATATCAAACAATCTGGATGTCTAAATTAGTACAGCCAGGTTCTGTCTAGACTCATTAGTTCTGACTCAGGAACATAAAAATCACAAGAGTAAGCTAATAGTGATTGTGTTGGAAACACATTCAGGATTCCCATCAAAGAATTGTATGATCAATATTATCATTTGGTCATCCTTCAAGGGTCATATGTCTCTAGATCATTGAGAAAAAGATCGTACCCATATCTAAGAGAAGGGCTTCGGAGCCACAATCACTTATGGACCAAATGATATAGATCTGATGAGAATAGGTGCAGTGCAAACAAAAGCAGTGAAAGTGGTGAATCTAAAATAGGATAGAGAACCGGTAAGGGAGCTTTTTAATTAATGGAACAGCTTCTTCCTAGTTAAAAACGAGAACAGTGCAAAACTAAATGTAGTTTAAACAATACCTGCATGGGGGCCCCCATGCAGGTAGGAAGAGGCTGGTCCATTAATTAAAAAGCTCTCTTACCGGTTCTCTATCCTATTTTAGATTCACCACTTTCACTGCTTTTGTTTGCACTGCACCTATTCTCATCAGATCTATATCATTTGGTCCATAAGTGATAGTGGTTCCGAAACCCTTCTCTTAGATATGGGTACGATCTTGAGACAAAGATCGTACCCATATCTAAGAGAAGGGTTTCGGAGCCACAATCACTTATGGACCAAATGATATAGATCTGATGAGAATAGGTGCAGTGCAAACAAAAGCAGTGAAAGTGGTGAATCTAAAAGAGGATAGAGAACCGGTAAGAGAGCTTTTTAATTAATGGACCAGCCTCTTCCTACCTGCATGGGGGCCCCCATGCAGGTATTTGTTTAAACTGCATTTAGTTTTGCACTGTTCTCGTTTTTAACTAGGAAGAGGCTGTTCCATTAATTAAAAAGCTCCCTTACCGGTTCTCTATCCTATTTTAGATTCACCACTTTCACTGATTTTGTTTGCACTGCACCTATTCTCATCAGATCTATATCATTTGGTCCATAAGTGATTGTGGCTCCGAAACCCTTCTCTTAGATATGGGTACGATCTTTTTCTCAATGATCTAGAGACATATGACCCTTGAAGGATGACCAAATGATAATATTGATCATACAATTCTTTGATAGGAATCCTGAATGTGTTTCCAACACAATCACTATTAGCTTACTCTTGTGATTTTTATGTTCCTGAGTCAGAACTAATGAGTCTAGACAGAAACTGGCTGTACTAATTTAGACATCCAGATTGTTTGATATAGAGGTTCCTTTTTTCCTCTTTTTTAGACCCCTAGGTTTTTGTGTTGTTTATTCATTTATCGACCTCTGTGGAATGAAGAAGCTGATTGGCTCACCTGGGCTTTAAACCCGAGAACTCGAGGTCAAGCAAAGATGCAATTGTCTGATGTGTTAGGCCTCATTACCAATACAAATTCCCTCAACATATCAATTTGCATTTGTAACCTACATTTTCAACAGTAGTCGGGCTGTGTTTAGCATCTGTATTTACCTCCAAATTGTGAAGCCTCAGCGTAAAAGTGGCCTGCAGGCCCTGTTCATCAACTAGATATGAGCAGATTCCTTCCCCCAATTAAAAAGCTCCACTCCTTAAAATACAAAGACACAGTGATACAGTACCCCCCCCCCCCGTCCACCATTCCCCTGCAGCTCACACAGTGCGAAAATCCTATTAACTAATATTTTGCATTTCTTTATGAATATGACAAACTCCGACACAGGAATAGTTAAGATGCACTATAGAGCTACTATTTCCTATTGTTTAAAACCATTTCTGCAGAGGCATCATGTGTGCCAAATGTCAGAACTCACACTTCACCTATCTCTGTTAGAGCAATATGTATGTTAAAGTGCAACTGATTACCTACACATACTGTTTTTAAAAACAGTCAGCACCACCTTCCATCAAAGAAAGTAAAGCTGTTCCTCAATCTGCACTTTGTACATTGAATCCTACTCAACCACACTATTGCTACTACTACTATTACTACAATGGCTACTACTAGGCCATAGGTACAACTAAGTCATGATCACCCCTATCAATCACATTAAAGCAGAAAGCAGGCCTTACTCATAAACTAATCCCAGCATAAAATGTAAAACAGTGTGAATCGTAAACTCACAATTGAAATTAAACAGCTTTGCATAAAATGTGCAACGGTGCAAATTATATCATGAATAGAGGGGCAGATTTACAAGGTCTGGCACATCTCTGCAAATCAGCAGGGATGCGCCAGAAGACTTGCAACACGCAAAACCACCTGTGCGCCACCACTTATGCGCTGCCTTTACAATGCGGTGCGCCGTGGCGCACGGATGGGCAGATGCGTGTCTGGTCCCCCGGCATTAATGCGGCGCATTGCTGCAGTCACGTCGCAAGTGCGACGCGGCTCCAGCAAGGCTCAGGGGTGCCCTATGCCTAACATGCTGCGTCACTCCTTACGCCTTCAAGCAGGCGCAGGGTTTTGACGCAGCATGGCCGTAAAAGTGACTCAGTGAAATCTTGTAGATTTCACTGCGTCACTTTTACGAGGCGTTCCTGCAATGGAACGCCCACCCTGCGCCGGAACACCCACATGAAACCTGACACAGGTTTCTTGTGGCGCAGGGCTTCACAATGTGATGCATCTCCCTAGATGCATCACATTGTAAATACCCCACAGAATGGCGCTGGCTTTACGCCACCGTTGTGTCACAGAAGTGACGCAATGGCGGCGCAAAAGTTGCTTACGGGGCTTGTAAATCTGCCCCAGAGCATTTTGAACTTTTTTTGCATTTCTTCACCACATTTGTGGTTTGTAAACAAGCGTCCTATTTAAGCTATGCTACTAAGAAGGTATATTTAAAGCAAGCTCAGTGCATTAAAACGAAAAGCAAACACCTTGAGATGTGCTAATCTTTTAAAAACTGCCACATTCTCTAACAAGCGTGTCAAACAAAGAAATAGTCAAACAAAACAGGTCTTAACAGTTTCTAAATATGCACCTGACGGTATATGTGCATTCCAATTTCATAAAGTCACACATCAAACATCTAGCTTGTAGCAGTATATTAACATGAAATTTGTAGCCTACATTCCATCATAAAGGTGTTAAATCATTATATTTGACTGAAAATCCCTTACACCAGTATAACACAATAGCCCCAGAGGCCTCTAACTCTTTACATTCTTTTCAGACCTATGCAGTTTGAAGATAGCAACAGTCTAAGCCTCTCTAGAGTCAGAGTATCAATAATGGGATCCTTCGCCTCATAAGAAAGCCCCTCCCAATCAAAGAAAACAAACAATCAAAGCACATTAAAAGCATATTGATGGCGCCTAGAAACACAATAATCTTTTCAAAACTGCAGCATTTCTTTAGAAGCATAAACTCTAATACAGAAATAGTCAAACAAAACAGACCTTGAAATCTTGCGTGCAGCATCATACAATGCTTTCCCTAAGAACAAAAGCCTCTGTAAATATATTCTTAGAATACATTATCAGCCCTCCATCATGCCCCCTCAAAGAACTAAAACATATTGATCTCTCAAGGAAAAATAAAAAAACGGATTATTTTACAATACATAATGAACACCTCATTGCAATGTTTTTTAGGTCTAGCCTTGAGTCAGCGTGCATGCACTGCTCTGCCAGGCATGCTGTATTCGGTATGAGCAGTATGGCCATGACCATCACTTTTAATTGGTTCCTTCCTGTACCTTTCCAAAAGCTTTTCTTTTCTGTGGTGAATGGTGTCATTTGTCCCTCCTTTAGGTGTATTTGCCACGCCCATGGCGACTGACCCCCTTACTTGATACCCTGCCGGGGTATCTCACAGGGGAATACCAGGACGGGTTCCCTAAGCAAGCGCTTAGATACCGGGTCGGTGATTTGCGCTATATAAATACATGTACATTTACATTTACATTTACTTGGGTCATTTCGCTTCAGGCCATTTCTAACTCACGGCGCACTTTTATTTAACATGTGTTTTTATGACGGAACACTAGCGCTCTTGGAGTCATTGCACGCCTGTTTGCTGTAGGAAAACACCCTCCAGCAGAACTGCGAGCAGCCAAGCATGAGCACCTCGGCAGCTCCAGCCCTCGGGAACATCCAGCTCGTCCTCTAAATATGGTAACATTTCCCCAAGACCACACTGTCTCTGCAAGGCAGTGCAGAACAGAAACGGTTCACAGCAGCGATGAACAGCAGGGGGTGAACACCGCCCGCAGCACTCCAACTGCTGTCGACCTGGCAATAATATAAAAAGCATTTTGTGCTTTTTAAACACTTCATTTAACCAACCACGGGAAAGCTCATGCTCTGTCCACATGTCTCCTCTCCCTGTGCACTCCCTCCCCATGTCCCAGCTCGCACATTCGTGCTCCGAGACCTCCACACCCCCATCTCATCTCTCCTCCTCCTGCGCGCCGTGTGCCCACTTGGCAGCAGGGTTACCAAATTATGCTACATCTCGCAAAATTTAACAATATTTTGTCCAATTGTGCAAGGAAAAATCAATTAGTGTGGGCAAATTTTGGCTAGAATCCTCGCAGTGTGCAGCGGATTCACATAATATTGTGTCTCAGCCATATACCAGCCCGGGGTTGCTTTGCCATACCCCTCTTGCAGTGCCCGGAGATCCTGCAGAGTCTAATTGGTTTAGTGACCTACATGAACACAACAAAAAGTGACAAAAAAGCATGTTCTTTTTTGTTGGGAAAAGGAGATTGTGTCCGGAAACTGAAATTGTGTCCAAGGGAGTGGAGTAATTGAACATGGGGTCAGGGAAACACTTTCTCTTTCATCCACTTTGTGCTGGATGTGTTTATCTACTGCCTACCTTCACCCAATTCCATTACCCAAGTGCTGGCTTTCTCTAGAATAGCAGTGGTTTTATTTACTTTGCCAGCCATATTTTCTCAGATTTCTCCATGCTGAGATTAATGCGTCTGATTTGAAAATGCAGCTTTGATTGCTTTTAAAAACGTATTTCATGAGTTTAAGTGCTAGGCCTTTTTACACAGCCCCACCCCATCAGTAATACAATAAAAGAGTATTTCATTACAAGACCGGAGGCTACATTATGCATTATACTTTTAATACAGTCCCAAACAGCCGCATACATCACAATAGTAAAGGTTCCAGAATAGAATAGGGGCAACACATAAAAGAAATGAGCCAACAACAATCTGCCTCTTTTAAATGCGGCTCCAAGCAGATAAGTTGACTCTTATTTATTTCTAATAACTGTTTTATTATTTGATGTTAATCCCTTGTTTTTACAGGATGTTGGTGGCTTGGCCTAACTGCACCCCCATGCCCTCCTACCCCACCTCTACTAATCTCCAATTTATGGAGATTTCCTCCTCTCCTCTCCCCACTTAAACACTGTGTGGGTATATCTCATCCTCCCTTTCAATCTCACCTGAATGCCCGAAATTTATTATAATGAATGCCTTTTCCTTTTCGTTCCTACGCCGCTCTTCGCAGCATTGTACTCCATTCTGTGACCCTTGATTGTGCGCCACTGACCCCCACCTGATTGCGCGGTGCTTACGTCTCGACCAGACTGCTTGTCTCTCGGCCGAAACACCTCTCGGGTCCTCATAATTATCCCCGCTTACAACTCGTTTTGTCGATGGCTCCAACGCGGCTCTAGGCCAAGCGAAGGAGCAGAGAAAAGTACCATGGCAACGGGAGTGCGACGTCCTCCCGTAGCCAAGTATCACTCCTATTCTTCCCCCTCTGGCTTACAGCTGATCGCAAAGCCGATCACGCTCGAGGCCGGTGGTTGTCATGGCAGCAGCTGGCGTGTAATCACAGCTGATCGCTCGAGCACATTTTATCGTTGCTTGAGGTCGGCTGTAGCTACGATTACCGGAAGTCCCCTGATTTAACAAAATATGATATTCCTGCAAAAAAAAAAGGGGAACACAGGAAAGGATTTGGTATCATTTTATTTACGTCAACTTAGATGATGGCTTTTTAAAAAAAAGATATCAAGGAGGATATATTCTCTTGGCACCCCTTTATATAAATCTTCTTACCTCCTTTCACTAAGGGCCATACTTTATTATAAGTTAACTCTCTATATCAGCTAACTCTTCATACACCATGTCTGACTCTGACTCTGATGAGGCTTCTGCTCCTACCCCTAACTTAGATAATGAAACCCTAAAGAAAATGCTTCATAAAGAAATGAAGTCATGCATGATGGAGACCTGAAGTCAGATAATGTCCTCTAAAAGATCACTCCCCGAAGAGGATGAATTTACAGAATTTACAAACCCCTATTCTCAAGACGCCTCAGGATTAGGGGGCAAAAGACTAAGGAAAAATAAAAACATTGATAAGAGCAATATGGGAGGTCCTAGCACCTCATCAAATCAGGGAGGTCTTAGCACCTAAACAAATAATGGAGGTCCTGCACCTCAAACTCCCTCGGTGTCCCTAGTGGCACAACTCATCTGGGTGTCCCTGGCAGCACAAAACATCTGGGTGTCCTTGGTGGCACAAAATATAACAAAGCTCTTTACAACATGGGAGATGACGAATCTATTGATTCTTCAGACATACCTGATGCGTATGTCCTCGACCTTAATGATGATGACCAAGAATTTGACAACTTGGAAGAGGAACTCCCTTCATCCTCTAAGGATATTATCTTTAACCCCTTGGGAGAGGAAATGTCCTCCCCATTAAATCTTAAACATCCAAGAATTTCAGACTGGTGCCCTCAGGACCATGTTGCGAAGTTTATAAAAAAGTGGGTAAGAAACCTTTTAGAGAGAGAAACCCGTAATATACTTAGAGCTGAATGCTCTAGACCCTCTATTGAAGACAAGACTTGCTATACCCCTAATCTGGACCCGAAACTAACTAAGTTCCTTTTCAAACTTTGGCGCGACCCAAGAAAAGGGATGGAAAGATCCCTAATGGGTGCCAAGATCGTCTTCTCGACGTACTGGGTCTACTAGCCAGAATTCTGGACTCCACCAAAGATAGCCACATCAACGGCACTCCCCTCAATACTGATCTGATCAGGGGTTGGAGCCAGAGGGCAATCATCCTTCTGTGCAACACCAATGCAAGCATTAACGTAGAAGGACGTAGAATCGTCCTAACAAAAATAAACCCAAAATTAAGCGATATGGCAGATAAAGAACCCTCACAGAGCCCCGAAGGGTTGCTCTTTGGCGAAGACCTCATTAAATCTCTGGGGAAATATATATCCACTTTTACCTCCTCGGATAAAGCACAACAAAACATGCGCAAGGTGCTTAACCCCAACCTTTTTGGACGGACCGGAAGACGGGGCCTCTCTTCCGGCCGATTTAGTCAAAGGCCCTACTCGAGAAGCCGTGGTTACGGGAGAGGATACCAACAATATAATGTACCTCAGTTCTACCCTCAACAAGGTAGAGGACAACACAGTAGAGGATTTAGATCCAGCGGAACTCCTAACTCCAACATCCCTACAAGTGAGTACTCTCCCTTCCCCTTCTTTACCCCTAAAAGGAGCGGCAGACTCAAACACTTTTCACACAACTGGAAGCTGATTACTCAAGACCCTTGGGTCTTAAACACCGTAAAGGGTTTTATGACAGACTTTACTCATACACCCAATCAGACCTCCTTCCCGAGAGACTTTCCATCAGATAGATCAACAAGAAATTGTAGAGGAAGAAATCTCCTCCATGCTTCAGAAAGGAGCGATAATAGAGGTTCCCCTAGAAGCTCTTAAGATTCTTAAGCACTCTCTTTCCGGTGAAAAAGAAGGACAAGGGTTGGAGACTTGTCATAAATGTAAGAGAACTAAACAAATATTTGGTTTACAGACACTTCAAGATGGAGGGCATCCATCTTTTGAGGGACCTACTTCTAGAGGGAGACTGGCTTGTCAAACTAGACCTAAAGGATGCCTACTTTACCATTCCTATGGCCGAAATCCACAAACCCTTCCTCCAATTTATGTGGAAAAACCACTTATACCAATTTTAGGCACTCCCCTTCGGACTCTCTTCTGCCCCTTGGTGCTTCACCAAGGTCATGAGGTGTGTCACCTCATCACTGAGAGTCAGTGTCTTATCATATACTTAGGCGACATTCTCATAATGTCTCAAGATCCCTCACAATTAGTTAAATAACTGAAGACTGTGATAGATCTCCTGGAAAGTTTAGGATTCATCATAAACAAAGAGAAGTCAATTTTGACTCCTTCCAGAACCCTGGAATCCCTAGGTTTCACAGTAGACATATAACCATGTCTCCTTCTACTTCCCTCCCCAAAAATTACAAAAATCAAGAAGGAAATAAGACACAGCCTGAAAAAACAAGATTTATGTCTGAGAGAGCTTGCCGGACTCCTGGGCCTCCTCTCCTCCGCCATCCAAGCCATCTTTCCCGGTCCCCTCAATTATCAGTCCCTCCAAAGAGTAAAAGCGAGAGCCCTAAGATCTGGCCTCTGGTAAGGAGATCGGATCTGCCTAGATCAAGAAGCCAAATCGGAACTAGCCTGGTGGCTCGACAACCTAGATGTTTGGAACGAAAAAGCAATCTTTGGCCCAAAGCCAGAGTTTATTTTAGGATCAGATGCAAGCCTTCATGGCTGGGGAGCTTACCTTCTCAATCGGAACACTGGTGGTATCTGGACACATGAGGATTCCTCTCATCACAAAAATTATTTGGAACTAACATCTGGCATTTACGCTCGGATGAGCTTCAGACACTCTCTCCAGGAGAGGTCAGTCATTCTAAAGATGGACAATATGTTCGCTGTAGCATATATAAATCGTCTGGGAGGGACCAGATCTGCGGACCTCTCAAATCTAGCAAAGAAACTTTGGATGTTCTGTCTGGAACACAAAATCGCGCTCAAGGCAGAATTCCTCCCAAGGAATTCGAACATCGCTGTAGACTGGAATAAAAGAATCCTGCTAGATCACAGAAACTGGAAACTCAATGTTTCCGTGTTCAATACCCTGAACATGATCTGGGGTCCCCTGGAGATAGACTTATTTGCGAGCAGACTAACCTTTCATTTGAAGAACTATTTCAGCTGGATGCCCGACCCGGGTGCTCTGGCAGTCAACGCCTTCCTTCAATCTTAGAAAGAAGCCAAGGTGTACGCGTTCCCTCCCTTTGCCATGATTTAACGTGTTCTTCAGAAAGTGAAACAGACCAGTGCTTCCTTGTCCTAATAACTCCTTTTTGGCCCTCTCAGGGATGGTTCCCCACCACTTTAGAGCTGGCTTGCAACCCCTCTTCTTAATTCCTTCCCTAAAGAATCTTCTTATAGACGTAGACTGAGGAAGTCACCCCCTAATTCAGAGTGGAAATTTAACCCTTCTTGCCTGGAGAGTGTCAGGAGATCCAATGAAATCTCAGGACTTTCGGCGACAGCTGCAACTCTCCTCAGAGAGTCTTGGGCCCCAGGCACTCACTACAGATATAACAAGATATGGAGAGTCTGGGTACGTTGGAGCCTGGAAAGGAATCTGGATTCCTTGGAGGGACCTATTGTTGACATAGTTAACTTCCTTGTCGGACAATTTGAAAGAGGCCTCAGTTATAGATCTAACAATTGCTATAGAACAACTATTTCTGCTGTTCATGTCCTCATCAACGGGAAAACGGTAGGTAAAAATATCATTGTCTGCAGAGTCATGAAAAGCATTTGCTGAAGAAGACGTCTTAAACCTAAATATGAAAGCCTCTGGGATGTTAAACTAATCCTTGATCTCTTCAATAACTGGCCTGCTAATTCTCTCCTAAACAGAAAGAACCTTTCCATTAAGCTGGCTATTCTCCTATGCCTAATCTCTTGCAGAAGGGTCTCCAACATCAAAGCCCTGGAAATAACCAATAGATCTTATAACATGTTTAGTGTCAAATTTGAGATTTATAGAAAAACTAAGATTATGTCTGACTCTATCTTTTATCCTCGTTTTGACTTATGCCCAAATATTTGCATTGTGGACTGCATGAATGAGTACGATTGCAGAATGTTTGCTCTTCGTCCCCAGGGTGTGAACCAATTACTTATTTCCTTTGTTAAACCACACAAAGGTATACGGTCGACCATTATTGCTATATGGGTTAAGAGCTTAGCAGGTATTGACTTAAAGAAATTTCAAGCTCACTCCCTTAGAGGGGCGATGGCCAGTAAATCTCTCTGGTCTGGAGGGAAGTTAGATGACATCCTCAAAGCGGCTGACTGGTCAAATGCCAGCACCTTTGCACGTCACTATTGCAAACCTATTGAACATATGTCTGATGTTGTTTTACAAAGCTACCAACATGCATAATGTAGCCTCCGGCCTTGTAATGAAATTGTGTTCTCCTATTAACATGAATCTGGATTTCATTAAAGACACGGAGGCTGTTATTATCCCTCCCGCCCCACCCCTTGGTGGTCTTACAATGAACTAATGTTGTTTATTACATTTAATTAACATTCTTTTATTTACTATGTACCTTTACTACCTCATTTATCTTAAGTTCTTCACCTTTTGCTGTGTTCAGGAGGTACTCACTTCTCTCTCTTTTCAGGTAATCCTTAACTGCGGTCGTTTGACCTTTGGACTTATCTTCGTTCTTCCTTCTCCTTCATCTGTTTCATCAGAAGATTGTCTTGAAGTTTCAAGTTTCATGAACTTATTTTCCTCCACATTTAAAAGAGGCAGATTGTTGTTGGCTCATACCTTTTATATGTAGCCTTTATTATATTCTGAACCCTTTACTATTGTGTTGTATGCGGCTGCTTGGGACTGCATTAAAAGTATAATGCATAATGTCAGCTTCCATGTCTTTAATGAAATCCAGATTCTCTAGTCATGTTAATAGGAGAATCGCAATATACACCCTGTTATATATGGTATAAGGATACCGTTCATGTGCCAACTCCTAAAAGTTAACTATTAATATGACTCCAGACAGTCACATTAATATGCGATAATGGGCTGCATCGCTAAATACTTTAAGGTGAGACCAATTGCATTGCAAATGCTTGTATTTTTTCTTTGCAGCATGCAACAGGCAAATGCAAAAGTAACGCTCTGCACCTTTTGACATTGAATAATTAAGATAACATGCACATTTTCAAAACTACATCACTTCATTCAGAGGGCAACCAATTTTTCAAACATAGTGCTTTAAAAAATCTGCAACTTGTCAGTTCAATACAACTTTTTTTGCAAACATAATAAAGATATAGGGCCAGATGTAGCTCGCCAAATACCGGTCGGTAACGGCCGATTTCGGCCGTTACCGACCGGTATTTGGGATTTGTAATGTAGGGGGCCATTGATTTACAGAATCGGTAAATTTACCGATTCGGTAAATATACAGTCAGTAAAATACCGAATCGGTAAATTTACCGATTCTGTAAATCAATATGTAGGTGGCACTGTAATCAGTGCCATAGGCCCTTACTGAATCGTTATTTACCATGGAATACTATTCCATGGTAAATAACGAATTCCTGTGTACATGCACATCTGTGCATGTACATCTGTGCCATGTGGCACACAGACATGCCCTAAGGGCATGTCTGTGTGTCACATGGCACACAAGCCAGAAACAGGGGTGCAACAGGGTGTCAAAGTGACACCCTGTCCCCCTTGTAAATTCGGTATTTTTACCGATTCTGTAATTACCGAATCGGTATCTGCCATTGAATCCTATGGGCTTCAAGGCCCATAGGAATCAATGACAAATACCGATTCTGTAATTAAAGAATCGGTAAATACCGAATCATACCGTTTCGGTATTTTTACCGAATTTTTAACCTACATAGCAATTACCGAATAGTGAATACCGAATCGGTAAAATTCGGTATTTACCATTCCGTAATTTGCTATTACCTACATCTGGGCCTATAATCCTTAAATGCTTTTTTTTTTTACATCCAGTATTTTGTTTGTGTGTGCCTTGAGAACCATCAGATTTCTCCATGGTTCTGGAGTCTCCCAAGAGCTAGTGTCTCAAACATATATTTGTTTGAGCGCAATAACTTTCAATGCCCAGTGGAATAATTTGTACAAGTAGGTTTTACATTTTGTGGATTTTTTCATTTAAAGCGTTTTCCTGCCCCTCTAAGTGTATTTCAACCATGGTCTAATTCCTGGCTATGCAAGTGACTCACTTCCAGGGCAGAATAATTGTTTCTTTTGAGTTTGATTGAAGGTATCCTTTATTCTATTTACATTACATGCATTTGCAATTTGTGGTACAGGAAGTTGACTAATTTGCTCAAAATCTCTGTCTTTCATGATTAGCAACACATATATTCTTCTTTCCTTCAGTGATGTGGCAAAAAAATAGGCTGGTGGGTGAAAATGGTTGAACCCCTTTTTTTCAATTTGGATTGCCCAAACTGGGGCAGTTGGTGACTTATGGCACGGGCTGTGATCAAACCAATACATAGAAAGAGAAGTAGTATGGAGAAAAACAATGATAAACTAATAAGCCTCACCAGTGCCATCCCTGATGTCTTTTCCAAGGTTTTATTGGCTCAACTTGAAGGCTGTATTTCTGAAAAAAGTGTCTTACCATTAGAGCGTGGAGGCTTTTGGGAGGCCAGTCTAAAATTGATCATTGTTTTTTTTTTTGGGCAATATTGTGAACATTTATAGAAGTAAACCACAGACTATGTGTTTGCATCATTGATTTATGCGTAGCCTTTGATTTAGTCATAGGAAGTCATCTGTAGAATATTTAACAAGGCTTATTTTCGCTAATTAGGAGTTTACACTGTTCCAGATAGGCTCAGGTAGAATTTGATTGACCGGGTATACTGTCAAAACAAATAGGAATACATAATTTGTAATTTACCTTGAAGATCTATCTGGCAATGCACCTTGGGCGGATAGGCAAGCAGGTTAGTCCTGATCTTCTCCTGGTTCCCAGTGCACTTTTTGGCCAAATTCTGTCTGCCTCCTCAGTCTTGGAAATTGGCCATTTGGACTAGCACCATAACCAAGGGTCCCGGACTGTTGGGTCACCTCTTGAGGGTACAGGACTCACTATGTCTGGTTCAGGTGCGGGTTTAAAATGTTGGAATCATGTTATGTCCTTGTGGCTCTGAACAGGAGACTCAACAGCAAGGCTGGCGTCTGAGGGATCAAGGCAGGATCCAGGCAGCAAAGCAGACCTTTCAGGTACAGCAGCAGTCTGGAAGAACTCACAGAAGTTCACAGCAGCAGGCAGTCCTCTGAGAGTCCTTCCACAGTTTAAGTAGTGAACTGAAGAGTGTGTCTTAAGGTCCTATTTTTATACCCTCATGCCCATCTTCTGGAAGGTGGTAAAAGCTTCTTGATAGGCTTTTGAAGATGCATGGGCTTTCCTGACTCCCCTGCCCTTGCTCCACGCTGGCTGAAGTGACAATAAAGGTTCATTAGGTCCTTTGTGTGAAAACAGAGCACAGGCTCTTCAGTTGTAAGTTGGAATGTGCTGAGTTCCGTCCCATCCATCCTGCCAGCAGATGGTCCATTCAGGCACATCCAAATCCTCTATTGTGTGACTGTCTGGGAGGAATTCACAATGTCTAACTGTCAGTTACACCCAGTCATGTGACCCAGGCCAGGTATAGGCAACACAGGGGTAAGGGCAGAAAAACTGCAACTTTCTAAAAGTGGGATTTTATAGTTGTGATAAAAATCTGACTTGACCATTAAATAGGGCTCTTTATCTTAAGTCAAGACACCAAACATGACATAGCTACCAGCTTCCAATTGGAAATTACAACTTAATAAATGTGATAAGGAATCCTCAATGTTATTCTATGAGAGGGATGGGCCTCACAATCGTGAAAAAGAATGTGGGAGTTTTTCTCTACCAGGACAGTTAAAACTTAAAAAGTACATGTCTAACCTTTTTATTACACAACACCCTGCCCTATTGGCTACCTAAGGCTTACCAGAGGGGTGACTTATATGTAATATGTGGGGAGTTTAAGACTTTTCAGGTTTTTGCCAAGTCATCATGACAGTGCAGCATTGCATTCAGGCTGCAATGGTAGGCATGGGACATGTCTTAAGGTGCTTTTTAAGTGGGTAGCACAATAAGTGCTGCTGGCCCTCTGGTAGCATTTGATTTACAACCTCTAGGTATATGGTATACCACTCTACAAGGGACTTACATGTAAATTAAATATCTCAATCAGGTATAAGCCAATCAAACCAAGTTTAGGGGAGAGAGTTAGCAGTAGTAAAATGCACATACATACTTAAGGCCAACAAAATCAAATTCAGCAAAAAGTGGAGGGGGAAAAAAGGCAAAAGGTTTGGGGATGACCCTACAGAGAGGGCCAGGTTCAAACGTTTCTAAATAATCTTAAGGTGGAGAATGTCAGGACTCACAGATATTTGGGCATACTTTTTAATAGAACTCTAAAGTGGAAAGATCACCTATGTTCTTTATTGGCAAGAGCTTTCTTAGCATCAGTTTATCATAGATTTAGTAGGTTTTCACTTGCTCCTCTAATGAAGTGTATATAAATGAACATACCACCTATGGTTCTTAATTGCTCTCTGGTTACGAGAATGGATAGTAATGTGGTGTGGGCAAAAATCGAAAGCGCATGTTGGAAAAGTATCATTGAATTTTCAAAATGTTCAGTGATATAGCCCATCAGCCAAGAATTAAAGCTCAATTCCAGGGGTGAATTGGCTGGAATGCATATCTTGAAATCATTTTATTAACTCTCTTTTACTGAGCACTTTTTGACATTTTCCCATCTTTGTTGGGTGGAAGCCGTAGATAGGGAGAGGAAGTGGGCTTGATGTCTTGTCAGTGTACTAAAAAACGTGAAGGGCACTGTCAAATTATGGGAAGGTTTTCCATCAAAGAAAGCTCTGAGACTTTCTACACTTAAACTGTACTTTCTTTCAGAGTATAAATATCATTTCATTTTTTTTCATTTCAAAAAGACTTTATTTCGGTTCACAAACCTCAAAAGTACAATCACAAAACATAACAAATACAAATAAAAGTTTCTAAAAATAGCAATAAAATTTAAAAAAAATAAAAATACGTGTCAAGTTGATTTAACATGCGAAAGTGCTAAAAACAGGGGTTGATTCATGGCTGTGTACAGTAGTCCATACTCGGGAAGTGCAAAATTCTGTATAAATAAATAAATTACCTAAAAACATTTGTCTTGCCGACATAATATAAAAAGATGGCCTATACTTTATCATTCTTCAAACATGATACTTGGGAATCAAGATTCGCTATGCCGTGTTCTAAGGTCAACAACAGTCCTAGATTATTATAATAAAAACAGGGCCTAATTTAAAGCTCTATTCCATATAGGAGCTTAGGGGATATAAGAAACAGGTCGTCCCCCTCTCAATGTACTTTAAACAACACAGGACCTGTAACTTGCAGTGGTACAGATACCCGTGGTCCAACCCTCCTGTCTCACCTTTAGAATGGGGTGGTCACCAGATATTCTGGTCAGTATTTTTGGACCTGGTTCTCCACTATCTACTTGTTTAAAACAAAGAGAGAATGCTGTTAACCCCTCTATCTCTACCTGTCTCCCAGTGACAGAAGGATAGGAAAAGGAAAATGAAAAAGTGAGAAACGGAGTGGTGTCGCCTCACGGGAGTAACACCATGGAGGCTTTGCAGGAAGGTACTCGCCTGCCGCCTAGGTTCTCATCATCAGCATACACCACTCCAACATAAATTGTGAAGTGAAAAAAGAAAGATAACGAATAGGATAAGTGAAGGTGTTTGAGCAACAGCACCTGCATGCACCATGAGTTAAGTGCAGCAAGACTGTGCTCGTCAGGACAGAAGTTAAAAATGAGCGTTTACTTGCTGGCCTGCTATATTTTATTCTAGGCTGCTAGTGAGCTCGTGTTAAAATGCCGACATGTTTCGTTGCCTATTAGAAAACTTACGGCAACTTCTTCAGGGCTGTGTGTGTCACTTCACCCTTCACCCAATCACAGATATGCCTATACCTGTGGATAAAAAGACAAGGAAAAACAGCATTCTCCATATCAGTGACATTTAGTGTACACGGCTAGATCTCTCTACAGCATCACAAATATTCTTCATTGGGCATGTTTGGAAGTACATTCTGGAGTGTCCAGGTCCATTTACCTTGTCTCCTATGTCAGCGGGCATACCTATACCTCTCGCGAAGTGATACCTATATCACCGGTTCGTGATTTGTTCCACTCTTACTGCACCCGTCAGTTTCTGCAACAAATATAAAACCATGTTAGTGGTTCTATCACCAGGCAGTCCAAATCATTACTCAGAATTGCCCGTTTAGCCTAGTCAATTCCCCCTTTATTTGTCTGTTGCTCCATGTGGCTGTTATTCATGTATCTCTAATGCCACTATGAATTACCAATAGGTTTCCCCTTTGTGGTTAGTTTCTAGTGTCCACGCTGTTGTGAAATGGCTCACTCGAAATTCCACCCAGTTACCCTCAAATGCAAACAATGTGCGTGTATATCGCCCTTTACACCTCAGTAATGTGGTGTTCTATTGGTTTGGCAAAGTACATTAATCTCACGGAGTTGCACTCCCTTGGTAAATGCTTAGTGCATGGAATCCCCACTTACATGTTATCCCTTTCAAACTCGGTATTTCAACCCGGTAGATTCATCTTACCAGGAACGGCTTGGTCCGGGCGTTGTCTCGGCAGCACCCGGCGCTTAGCGCGGCTTGCTTTTAAATGTTTGTGAGCATATCCGGAGCCGTCTTCGTAACACGACTCCTCCCCTCATCTGCCACAACTATGGCCGCCATCTTGTAGTGTGTATTGATGCCGAAAGTGCACCATGTTGCTGAATTTTATATGGTGTAAGGTCGCTGCTTATATAATTGATCCACCATACAATGTTTTTCTCTAATCAGAGTTTAAATATCTTAATTATAATTAGTCTTTCTAAAATTATCAAATTTTTCAAATTTTTGCACTACTTCCGGGACGAGTGGTGTTTAATCAAAACGCAAAGGGAATTAATAGAACAACTCAGTAATGCAATTCCATTAAGATTAATGCAGGAATTTCTTCATGCCCCGAGCACTGTGAACATAGGTATGTAATGTCACGTAATGGTGCTCGGGGCATGAAGAAATTCCTGCATTAATCTTAATGGAATTGCATTACTGAGTTGGGACTGGGCTCGGGAGATTCAACGAGCTCATAGATTCCCTTTTACTGCAAGGAGACCGCGACAAGGCCAAGAAAGCTACCCTAGGGCCATTTTGGTATCATTCAATAACTTTCTTGCCCGTGAAGCCATTTTTGTTAACGCAAGGCCAGACAAGAAAGCGGATGGTCTTGGCGTTCAGTTTTTCGTGCGACCAGACTACTGCCAAGCCACTGTGGCTCAACGCTGGCATCTGAAGCAACTAATACCTGACTTTCAGAAGAAGGAAGTTGCAGTATTCCTTCAAGGTCCTGCAAAACTTAAAACTATATATAAAGGCCAAACAAAATTTTTCATTTCTACAATTAAAGCTAAGGAGTATTTAGATTCACTTTGAACGATTCTGACCAACTCAAACGTGTGTAAGAAAATGCCAGAATTTAAGTTCAGGAATTACACTGAGTAATAATAATCATTATTTTCATGTAGGATTTTCTATGTTTCTCTTTGTTCTCAAATTTCCTTATACTCCTTTTATTATCTGTCGGAATTTTGTTTGAATTTTGTCTGAATTTTGAATTTTCTCCTCTCTTATTCTGCTTCTTTTTTACTCTTCCTCTCGTTTTTTTTTTGGTAAAGATGCTAGGAGCCAGGGACACGGCATCCATATGTTTCAGGAGCTAATAGTTCCTGTGCCTCCTATAGTGGGGAGGGTGGGGGGAGGGGTCTCGGGGGTTGGGGTGGGGGTGGGTATGGGCAGCGGGGGGTGGTGGGGGTGTAAGGCAGAGGTGTTCAATACAGGGATGGTTACTAAGGCTGACGTGCCCATGGCAGGGATGGTTATAATGTTGATAAAGTATAATTTGGAGGCGCAAATTTTTGTGTTGATGGCCAATAATTGCTATTCTATATTGTTTTTGAAATGTATAAAAGGCTGAAAATATGCACTATTAATATTAATGGCCTTAATGATTTAAAGAAGATTGCTATGTTTCGTACCATGCTTCTAACTCTGAATATTGACCTGTTATGTGTTCAGGAAACTCACATTTCATGGGACAAACGCTCTCTCCTGAATAATTTGGGGTTAGAAGTTTTGATTACATCTAAACAAATGGGTATCAAGAGAGGCGTTGCTATCTGTATGCGAAAGGGAGTAGGGAAGTGCGTTAAAACATCCTCTGATAAATGGGGGAGATGGGGGCTCGCTGAATTAAAAATTGGGAGTTGTAGATTTACTCTATGTTGTCTGTATGGCCCCAATTTGGATGACGCTGAATTATTCAATCTTATCAACACAGAGTTATCCTCTTGGACACAACCGATAATAATGTGTGGGGACCTTAATATCCATATACCAGCCGATTGGAATATTAAACTAGGAAAAAGATATGTGGGCCGTAAGATTCAAGCCTATAAAGCACTTAGAGATTTGGTATTATGTAACGGGTTAACTGATGTCTGGAATAAGCTTTATTATAATGATCCTGGTTACACTTTTTTTTCTACCCCCCATCGAAAATTTGTCCGCCTAGATTATTTTTTTGTATCTTCAGTTTTTCTGGAGCAAATTCGTATCGAAATATTACCACAGGTCATTTCAGATCATAATCCTATCATTGCCGAGATCCAATTCCCTACCGATTGTCAAAGTCCCAACAGATCTTGGTCATTTCAGAGGAGTTTATTACTAGACGAAGAGTATCTCCAGTTCATGGTCACAATCATTAAAGAATATTTTTCCATAAATAATGATTCTGCCTCTCCTCAGGTAGTTTGGGATTCTTTTAAATCCGTTGTACGGGGGGAGACTATTAGCTTTGCAAATTACAGAAGGCAAAAAAATCAAAAAGATTTCAAAGATAGGCTAAATAAGGTTAGACTGGCGGAGCTTGAATTATCTACCGCCTGTAAAAACAATGTCAGTATAGAGGATGCACAAATTCGACTAACTATTGAACGTTCAGGACTCCGAACACATTTTGCTGAAGAAGTAGCCGTAAAATTTAAACAATATAAAACAGAACGTTATGAACTCAGCGAACGTACGGGGAAAATCTTAGCGCAGCGCCTACGTCAAAAATCTTCTTTTAACGAAATACAATGTATCAAAGACATTAATGGGGTCCTTAAAGAAAATAAGGCAGGAATACTAGACGCATTTCATGGTTTTTATAAGGCGTTGTATAACGACGAAAATAATGAAGTCGATAAGACTCTTAACCCTATAAACTACCTTTCAAACTCTAATCAACTGTCATTGTGTACAGATGATATTGATTTCTTTGCTAGGCCAATAAGCTGGGAAGAGATCGAAGAGGCTATTTTGAGTCTAGCTGCCGGCAAAGCTATGGGGTCCGATCAGATCCCTCTCGAATTCTATCGGACGTTTAGACATTTGTTGAAGGCAGAACTATTAAAAATTTTTAATGTAGCATTCCAAGATTATCCTCCTGATTCTTGGTCGACTGCCATTATCGTTGTTTTTGTAAAAAAAAACAAGGATGCAAAGGAATTAGGTTCATATCGTCCCATCTCCCTCATCACGGCAGATAGCAAGATATATTCCAAAATTCTTGCCAATAGATTAAACGATGTCATGGCCGGTCTGGTCTCTCATATTCAACACGGGTTTATCAAACATAGGGATACCACAGACCATGTTAAACGTGTTATTGCACTGTTGGACTGGGCCCAAGCAAAGGAATCCCCAGTCGGAGTGATTTTACTCGATGCTGAAAAAGCGTTTGATAGAGTAGACTGGGGGTTCCTTTGGTCGGTGTTAGAATGGAAGGGCTTCCCATTACAATTCATTAAAGCTATACAGTCACTCTATTTTAATGCAAAAGGAGTAATAAGACTTGGCACTGACATTTCCAGACCATTCTCTATCACTAGGGGGACTAGACAAGGGTGCCCCTGTTCTCCACTTTTATTTGCACTTTATTTAGAGCCTTATTTGAACAGATTAATTACAGAACCTGGTATTCCTCCTGTCCGACTCCATGAAGTAGACCATAAAGTCTTAGCATACGCCGACGACGTGGCCATCGTAACTTCTGACTCTTCTATAGCTTTACCTAAAATAATTGAAGTTGCCAGCGAATTTGGCAAATTCTCTGGCTATAAATTGAACGTTTCCAAAACCCAAATTATACATTCAAAAACAGGTACGCCCCTTGATTTGCCAATTAATTCTACTGCTACATATCTCGGTGTAACTTTATCTCCCAAAATAGACGACATCGTTGGACTAAATCTGGACCCTCTACTTGTATCCACTAATAGGACTTTGGAAAGGATAAACAACTTACATTTATCCCTATTTGGACGGACCAATGTCATTAAGATGCTAATCTTTCCAAAGTTTCTTTATTTTTTTCGTACTATTCCTTTATTTTTTTCCATGTCTCTTTTTAATAAAATAGATAGGATGTTGTCTAGATTTTTATGGGGGTATCGTCGGTCAAGAAGATCTATTAAATGGTGTACACTCTCGCAAGGGCGTGCTGGGTTAGGATTTCCGAATTTTAGGCTATACTATTGGGCCATTACCCTTAAAACTATTAAAGTTTTACTATTTCATGACCATGTTAATGAAATTAGTAAGGCACCTTCTATCTTTGAAATGCTTATGGGTGATCATGTGCGTCAATTATTATTGATATTTATGGAGCCGAGCTATTATAAAAAAACAAAATTTAAGATTTTGCTTTCTGCTTTTTCGGCTTGGAAACAGATGAATAAAGTTTTGCGGATTATTCCTAAATATAATTTCTATACACCTATACGTTGTAACATTTCAACATCAGGGATTCCTCAAAGTATTCCTACTTCCGGATTTCGTTTGGGATCGATTCACTCAATTGGGCAATTGTATTCAGATGGGACCTTAATGTCCTTCTCTGAACTCCAAAACACATTTGGTCTTTCTAGACACGATTTTTTTAAGTACCTACAAATCCGTAGCTTTTTGGATAGAAAAAATCTGCTTCATAGTGATGTAATGGAGCCTAATGAAGTTTTGGAGAGTGGTAGGAAGGATGCCCGTATTGGCACCATCTATCAGTTGATGATAAATAGGTTACACGATGACCTCGATCAACAAGCCCAGAAGTGGGAGAGGAAACTGTCTATAGAAGGGATCGATTTGGCAAGGGCATTTGAGATCAGTAACACAGTATTAATTAACAGCTCTCTTAAAAGTCAACATTATATGGCCTCCCTGGATCTGTATTACACACCTGCCAAACTTGTTAAATGGAAAGCTACGAAAGGCATCAATTGTAGTCGGTGTGGAATTTTAGCAGCTGACTCATGTCATATGTTCTTTAGCTGTCCTAAACTTATTGTATATAAAAATAAGATAGAAAATTTTTTGACTAATCTGCTAAATGTCAACATCAAACTATGCCCTTCTGTCACTATCTTCGGTGTATACTTTCCACCCGAGAATCTATCTGTTGATCAAGAGTATTTTCTTTTCATTGGAATGTCCATTTACCGCTTTTGTATAACCTCAAGATGGTTAGATGCTGACCCACCTTCATTTGAACAATGGCTAGGTAAATTGCTAGATACTTATCGAATGGACAATGCAGTTTACAATTTGAAAGGACGAAGAAAAAAGTCATTTGCTAGGAAGTTATGGCTTCCTATTGATAACTGGATTTAATTTAACCATGCTCATACCTTTAAAGAGACAGTATCTGAGTGTTATGTTTTGTTTTGAATTTTGTCATTGAAGTCTATCGTCTTATTACTGTCTTATCTCTGTTACTGTTGTACCTTGTTCCATCTTTGTATTTTGTTCTGCCTCTGCCTTTGAAAAATAAAAAAAAATTAAAAAAAAAAAAAATTTACTTTGCCAAACCAATAGAACACCACATTACTGAGGTGTAAAGGGCGATATACACGCACATTGTTTGCATTTGAGGGTAACAGGGTGGAATTTCGAGTGGGCCATTTCACAACAGCGTGGACACTAGAAACTAACCACAAAGGGGAAACCTATTGGTAATTCATAGTGGCATTAGAGATACATGAATAACAGCCACATGGAGCAACAGACAAATAAAGGGGGAATTGACTAGGCTAAACTGGCAATTCTGAGTAATGATTTGGACTGCCTGGTGATAGAACCACTAACATGGTTTTATATTTGTTGCAGAAACTGACGGGTGCAGTAAGAGTGGAACAAATCACGAACCGGTGATATAGGTATCACTTTGCGAGAGGTATAGGTATGCCCTCTGACATAGGAGACAAGGTAAATGGACCTGGACACTCCAGAATGTACTTCCAAACATGCCCAATGAAGAATATTTGTGCTGCTGTAGAGAGATCTAGCCGTGTACACTAAATGTCACTGATATGGAGAATGCTGTTTTTCCTTGTCTTTATATCCACAGGTATAGGCATATCTGTGATTGGGTGAAGGGTGAAGTGACACACACAGCCCTGAAGAAGTTGCCGTAAGTTTTCTAATAGGCAACGAAACATGTCGGCATTTTAACACGAGCTCACTAGCAGCCTAGAATAAAATATAGCAGGCCAGCAAGTAAACGCTCATTTTTAACTTCTGTCCTGACGAGCACAGTCTTGCTGCACTTAACTCATGGTGCATGCAGGTGCTGTTGCTCAAACACCTTCACTTATCCTATTCGTTATCTTTCTTTTTTCACTTCACAATTTATGTTGGAGTGGTGTATGCTGATGATGAGAACCTAGGCGGCAGGCGAGTACCTTCCTGCAAAGCCTCCATGGTGTTACTCCCGTGAGGCGACACCACTCCGTTTCTCACTTTTTCATTTTCCTTTTCCTATCCTTCTGTCACTGGGAGACAGGTAGAGATAGAGGGGTTAACAGCATTCTCTCTTTGTTTTAAACAAGTAGATAGTGGAGAACCAGGTCCAAAAAGACTGACCAGAATATCTGGTGACCACCCCATCCTAAAGGTGAGACAGGAGGGTTGGACCACGGGTATCTGTACCACTGCAAGTTACAGGTCCTGTGTTGTTTAAAAAACCTAATTTAAAGCTAACAGGCTAGGATATTCAATAGTTTGGATAGTTTGGATAGAGATCCTATCACTCCTCACTCACGCTTTTCAGATATGTCCGGCGTATGCACCACATAGAAAATAGGAATCCAGCCACTGAGTACACTATCGGGATACTAGTGTCGTACTTCAGTATCCTGAGAGCCTCAGAACAGCATCTAGTTCCTAGGTTCCTACAAATCTGGACCAACCATCGCTTCCTCGCCTTTTGATAGGCAGTACAGATAAATAAAGCATGCAGAATAGTCTCTTCAGTACAATTACAAGCAGGGCAATTTGAACTTTGTGCATCCCCCCATTTATAAGTAAAACATTGAAGAGGAAGTGTCCCATGTCTACACTGGAGGTATAGCTTTTTGGCTACAGGTTTAATTTCATCTAATACCGGCTCAAAGCTAAACCTATCTTTGATTTCTACAAAAACTGTAGTTAATCTGCCTGTTGGGGTACAGCTATGAAGTTGAGATAGTTTATACTCCTCGTAGTAGGCCTTCAGTAGTTTCTTGGGGCGGATGACACAAGCGGTTTCTGGGTGTTCCCAGAGATCCTTCAACCCAAGACGAACCAGCCATTGTTTAATATGGCCAAGCCACGGGAGTCTACCAGCCCCTCGCAGATTCAGTATTTCCATTAGTTCCTCTCTGTATGATAGGAGTTCGGGGGTCACCCAGAGGCGGCGCCAGTAGAGTAGAGGTTTCAGATTGGTTATATCCCCAATTTCCAAAGTCCCAGATCTAAGCATAGAGGGATAAGCGGAGTGTTCTGTGGGAGTTTTACTAACTGTCTGAGGAAACTATTCTCTACCTGGGTAAGATTCTCTTGGCTTACATGCCCCCAGAGTTCAGCACCATATAATGCCCCACCCCGTGCCTGTACTTTATATATTTCAATGGCTGGGCTCAGCAATTTCTGGCTAGATTTACAAAAGACCTTCATGATGCCTCCCGTAGATTGCGTTAGTTTGAGAACTGATTTTTTAATTTGGGCCCACCTCTCCATTTTTTCTGATACTGTTATCCCTAGATAATCGAATGAGATAACTCTTTCGAGGGGTTTACCAGATAATGTAAGGTTAGGTCTTGTACTTTTCGGGCAATTAAACGCCATACATTTGGTTTTCTGTAGATTGATTTCCAAACCCCTTTGCCTACAGAAAAATTAAAATTTATCTAGGACCCTCTGGATCCCCATAGGGGATTTTGAGACCAGTAAGGTATCGTCCGTGAACATCATTGCGGATATCGGACGGGAGACTAGTTTAGGGGCATCAAGATCTTTTACTGTTGCTGAATAATCTATTAGGCCGCTGATATAAAGACTAAACAAGGTGGGGGCAAGCACGCAACCCTGGCGTACTCCACGCTTGATTGTGATTGGTGCGGTAAGATTTCTATCCTTACCGTACCTAATTTGTGCAAAATTTTCCTTGTGTAGCAGCTTGATAAGATGGATTAGGTATGTGGGGGCCCCCCGTATTGTAGAGGACTGACCAGAGTTTATCCCTAGGGACCAAATCGAAGGCTGACCGTAAGTCAACGAATATCAAATAGAGGCTGCCACCCTCCAGAGACACGGTCTTCCAGTATAACATCTGGAGCCTAAGAATTTGGTCGATAGTGGACATTTTTTCCCTAAACCAGCCTGCAAGGAGGTATGTATTTTCTGTTCCTCCATCCAGGATTGGAGTCTAAGGAGCACTACATGGGTGAAAACCTTTTGAGAAATATCAATCAAGCTAATTGGCCTGTAATTATTTGGCATGAGTGGGGAGCCTTTTTTGTATATCGGAATTATTTCCGCTCCAGCCCAACTCTGGGGGATCTTCATGCCCTGTAGAATCGCATTAAAAAGAACTTAAAAATATGGCGCCCAGACAGAAGGTTCGTTACGAAATACGTCCCCCAGAATTTTATCTAAGCCCGGGTGCTATTTTAGCTAAAGCTCCCTTGATTTCATTTAGGGATATGATTACATTACATGGGATGTCGTTGGCTTCATTCAGATCTCTCAAATCAGGGGAAGAATCGACCCCCATTAGGCAGTCATCGTCTAGGTCACTAACCACTGCTTCTTCATTAGAATATAAGGATTGGAAGCGTTCCCTCCAAACGTCCTCTCGCAAGTTAGGATCTGCCGGAAATCTAGGGCCAGAGCTGTCCATATTAACTACTCTCCAAAATGACCTCGTGTCCCTTGCTCCCAAAGCACATTTCAGGTCCTCCCACCTATCAGTTTCCCATCTTTTCTTTGCTTCAACAATCGCCTTTTTATATGTCGCCCTAGCAAATTTAATCAACGGACGATCGTTGGCCTTGATGGATAATACCAATGCTCTTTTCATTTTACGGCAATGATCATTATACCACAAATGGGGGGGGGTTCTTTCTGGTTCTATTAGTTTTATTTGGATAGAAGAAATTTAATGTGGCCTCTACTAGTTTGTCATGATTCTTCTTCACCATTTCCAGATCTAAACCAACCCCCATTTGGTTTAGTGAGAGGGATGCTGTTTGGAGTACTGGGATCAGAACTTCATATAGGGAGCTCATTTTGGCTTGGGATTGGCTAAGGTCTGACCATCTCACTCTTCGCCTGCAATTCGAGATAGCCAACCTATGATCTATAGGGTTTTCCATAGCAGTGGCACTCCCTTGATTAAAAGCTTTTAGATCCAACGCCGGCGCATGATGATCTCTATCATGTCGTTGGATAACCCTAAAATCTAGGACCCTCTCCCAGGATTTAGAATCGATTAAAATATAATGTAATAGGGATCCCCGATCATTTCGATAAAAGGTATAACTATTGAAAGTTTCAGAAGGGGTTCTGCCATTACAGGTTCTAAGGGAATATTTGAATGTTAGGCAGTTCAATTGCATCACCAAAGGTGTCCATTTTCTCACTGGTGCGCAACTGGTCTCCGGAATTGTCCAGAAATTGTCCTCCTCAAATAAACCATCTTTAAGTAAACCCTCGATTGGCTCGAATTGGCAGTTGAAATCCGCCCCCCCCCCAAGATCACCATATATTTATCAGCAATGGTGCCTAGAAAATTAGAAAGTTCCTCTAGCGTTTGTGACTCTTTGGCTGAGACTGTAGGTCTTGAGTATACATTAATAAGGGCTACAGACATCTTTGATGGAAAATGTAATAAGACACACAGTATGTCTTTGGACCCTGTATTTATCTGCTCAGCCTGGCATCCTAAATGGACACCCACCCACGTGATAAGGCCACCGGATGGTCTCCCTCTACCTTCAGAGGTTGCAGGAATGCTGAAGGTGGCAAAGCCCAACCTAGAAATCACCGCTCTAACCCAGGTTTCTTGGAACAAGCAGATGTCGAATTGGTTGGTGAAGGAACTCCAAGTGGGGTCCTCCACCTTGTTGTTCAACCCTGCCACATTCCATGATATAGCTTTTAATATTAGGGGATTAGTAGATTTCAATATTGGGAGGTCTGCAGCGGGTGAGAGTATTGTTGCTTTTGTTATCCCGCTATCAACCATAGGGGTTAGCCCTGGTGATAATATGGTTGGAATGATAACGTTCCTTGCTGGATCGCCCTCATTATGGGAAAGAGCAGGGGAGCCGCTCATGCTCCTTCTGCTTCGATCCCCTTTGGATGTAGTGTGGGGCCCTGTTGTTCCCCCCTCAACATGGGTTTCCAATTGTGCTAGAGCAGTTTGTACTATAGTGGTAGGTGACTTTTCCCTCAGTCAATCTACGCCATCTAGGCAGCTATATCTATTTACGGTAGGTATATTATAGATGGACCTTCCCTGCCATTGCTAATCCAGATGTGGTGGTACTAAACACGTGTGATCATTGCTCCTTTGCTGTTTCCTTGCCAAAATTCATTGGAATGAGTATCGGGGGATAAAAATACCCTAGTGGAAGGGCCTGAATACCACTTGATTGTTTTCCTTCCTTTCTAAATAAAATACTTTAGGTCAATCTAGGATTTCTAAAATTGATAATTATGCAATCCCCGAGTATGTCCTTCTGACATCTGCCAAGCCAACCCACTCTACGTGTGGTTAAAATTTCATCCGCGTTCTAATATCTGAATTGTCTATTATTTACCAACCAGTGGACACATTTATTCTTTAGGTCCTGATGGGATTCAAAAAATTGCTCCTTCCTAAGTTCAGGGACACCTGCAAGGATGAGAACATATGGGGTAAATGCAGGGGGGAGATTAATGACTTTTGGGAAGTAAGAACAGTTGGTGTCATCTTTTGTTTTAGGAGCACAGCCCCCCACCCGTCTAAAGTTTACTACAGAATGCTCAACTGACAAGTTCGGAGGCGGTAAACCTGTAGGTTGATTTGAGGTAACCGGGGGGGGGCTTAGCAATACTATCCCTGTTAGCCTCCATTACGTGCGGTACCCCTCCTGTGTTTAGGGGTACTGTTTGAACATTAGATTTAGAGTGGACATTGTCAGGAGCATGTTTTGGGGTAGTTTGGGATTGTATCCTATTCTCGGCATTGGTGGAGCCATGTATTTTGCCCCTCTGTATCCAGTCATTAAAAAGCGCAGTCAACCCCTCAACCTTCTCTTGGAGGAACTTGAGTTCATTCTTTACGATATCCCTCATTTGGATCTGTAAATCCACTATCAACTTTGTGACCCATACTGGCTGTTCACTTCCAGTTTCCGCATTCCCTCCTTGCTGGGTCCCCACCCCTAGTGTCCCCATTTCTACCAAAGGATCCTGGACCTTCTTCCTCTATACAGCTGGTTTCGTCTTAGGTTTAGGTTAGCTATTCATGCCTAATTGAACTTGTGATGTGGCCCTTACTTCACTTTGGGTGGTTACTTCATTTATTGGTAATTGGTCACTAGGGGACTCGGGCAGCGAAACCTCTGGGATTTGCGTCGATCTGAGATCAGGTGAGGGAATTTCTAAATTAGGAGTCAGGGACAAGCGTCTCTCCCTCCGTTCAATTTCGGATGTCACGGCACCCAGTGCCTTTTCTAGCATTCTGTCAATGGAGGTGGAATTTGGTGTTGGCTTAGGCAGGACCTGCTTCTTCTCCACACAAGCTCTTCTCCGCATTCTAGCTGTTCTACGTCAAAATTCCCCGTTGACTCTAAGATGTTAAAAATGAGCAAGAGGTGCTAGTCAATTAGCAAAAGGTGTACAGCTCAATCAGTGTTTAAGGCAGGGCCAGGATATGTGCATTAAATTTTAAAGATCCGAATATGCAAATTATTCCTGATGCACTTGAGTCCTCCTGGTGTGGCCGTAATATTCTGTGTTATAAACTGGTTTAACTGCAATCCGACAAGAGTCCGGTTATAAGCACAATGTTTTAGCATATCATTATTAATATCAACAGTACTTGGTTTCAGCACCCCAAGTTTGAAAGTAAGAGGACCTCCGACGCCCTCCTCTGGCGCGTACAAAGAGCACCTCGCGCAGCCCCCTGGGAGTTGTAGGTTCGGGGGCTGCGGGCGAAAATGAGCACTGGCCGTTTCCCTCACGGCGGCAGCACCACAGGAGAGGGACAGGAACCCCTTGCAGGGGGCAGGTTAGTGTTGGCGTTGGCCGTTCTTCTCACGGCTTGGATTCGATGTGTCCACGCGTCCCCCAAGATTTACATAAGACCTCACAGGAATATAAAAGTGCGGCATGCAACGTGCAACAAAGGTAGATTGTAAGCAACAAGGGGCTAGATGTAGGTAACTCTAATTTACCGACTCATAAATACCGAATTTTACCGATTCGGTATTTATGAATCGGTAAATTAGAAGGAGGGAGATGTAGGTAATTTTTTATTTTGAATTACCGAATCTGTAACTTTCGGTACCGAATCGGTATTGCCCATTGATTCCTATGGGCCTTGAAGCCCATAGGAATCTATGGGCAATACCGATTCGGTATTTACCGAATCGGTAAATACCGAATCCTGCAAGGGTGCAGGGGGTGTCACTTTGACACCCTCTAGCACCCCAAGTACAGGTTTGTGTGACATGTGGCACACATACATGCCCTAAGGGCATGTCTGTGTGTCACATTGCACAGGTGTGCATGCACAGATGTGCATGCACACCTGAATTCGGTATTTTACCACCCAATAGGATTGGGTGGTAAAATACCGACTCTTAAGGGCCTGTGGCACTCTTAGGAGTGTCAGCTACATATGGATTTACCGAATCGGTAAATATACCGATTCGGTATTTTACCAATTCTGTAAATTTACTGAATCGGTAAATTTACAGAATCTGTCAAATATAGGCCCCCTACATCAGAAAACCCTAATACCGGTCGGTAACGGCCGAATTCGGCTGTTACCGACCGGTATTGGGGCTCCTATATCTGGCACAAGGTTTGGGCTTAAAAGTCCTCAGTGGGCAGCCAGTAGCAGCATGGACACAGTTTAAGTGCCGCTATATAGGCTATATAGACCGTCTGTCGTCGTGGGCGTGCCGCGCCGCAGGGCACGCTAGGTCCTGGACTTTGGAGTCCTTAGTGGGCAGCCAGTGTCTCTTGAGCCAGATAAAGCGCGGCGTGCAGCGTCTAACGATGGTAAAATGGAAGCAGCAAAGTTGGGCTTAAAAAGGCTTAAATGTCTTCAGTGGGCAGCCAGTAGCAGCATGGACAGTGTCTCCCCACTCAGTTTCAGTACGACATGCAGTGGTAAAAAGTTGACAACAGAAATTAGGGTTATTAACCTCTTCGGCACTCATGACGAGCTGAGCTCGTCATGAGTTGTGCCGCTCGCACGCTGATGACGAGCTCAGCTCGTCATGTAACGCGGCTTTTTGAAAAAAGCCGCGTAGCGCATAAATAGCCGCCGCACGCATGCGGTTAACCCAGAAGAAGAAATGCAACGCCAGTCTTGTAGTTAAGCGCTGGCTGGAAAAGTCAGGTCATATAATTATAGCTTGTCCAGTTTTTGTAAAAGCAGTGTTTGCGAAATATAGGCTTCAGACAAGACAGCAATCAGCTTTTAGCAAATATGATTTTATGCAATATTGTTATAGGACTCTCTCGATTTATGATCTGTGTAAAAGAAAATGCTTAAAGATTAAGACATAATTAGCACTTTTATGAAATTTTAAGTTGGTCTAATAAGCTCCTTAATTGGTTTTATGTATCTCATACTCCAAGTTTAACAGGCAAATTTCCTAATGAACAAATTCATATATCTTGCCTACTCTGTGTCATATTGGGTTGGTGTAAAACCTGTAGAACCTGTACTCTGCTGAGATGACCCCAAGACGCCTAGGCTGTGGTTTTGTGCAATGCTTGGGGGCACTTTCCAGCCTAATGCTATTACAACTTGGGTTACATGGTCACGACTGGTCACCTGACCATAATGATATCAGAGTTGGTTGACATGACTGGCCTTGGTCAACTGACCTTGATGACATGACAAGCCCATTCAGATGACTCCAGACAGTCACATGGCCAACCAAGTTCATGTGACCCAGAAATAATGTCGCCTCTTGGGATGGGACGCAGAAGTCTACTTCCAACGCAGGTAAACTGTTACTTTTGAGTTTGATTGAAGGTATCCTTTTATTCTACTTAGTGTACATGTATTTGCAATTAGTGGCACGGGACGATTACTAATCTGCTTAAAATCTTGATCTGCTGTATAGCATTTTAGGACCCTAGTGTAATTTTCCCGATTCATGCCCTTATATAGGTATAAATCACCATGTCCTTATATAGGCATAGAAATCATAACCATATTTAGACATAGTTCATGCAGTCCAAATACGGCATGGCTACTTCCACTAGTTCTGAAAATCCACAATGATTTCTTGGAAAACTCGGATTCAGCAGTTAGGGACTTCCCCTTGCTTGAATATTGATTTGTCCAAGAACTCATGGAGTTTACAAAGAGCTGAGACTCTTTGATGACGTTATTATGTCCAACTTTACGACAAACTCGGCACCTTCAAGGTATAAATATGCCCACACTTGCCCAAGCAAACACACGGTGGTTTGGAGAAGTTCGACTATCTATCTGCCCGACGCATCCTGCTACAGCAAGTGCCGAAGGAAGCCGACCCTCCAGCAGACGCACTGAGAGAGACGCTGTATTTTCTCCAGCCAAGAAATCCAGCTCCAGTGTTTTCAAGCTCCCCTTGAGGGGTGTTGGGAAATCGAGTCCTGAGACAGAGAGATACCAGACCTCCTTCATTCTAAACCAAGGTACGGAGCTGATTAGACCCTAAGAGAAATCTTGGATAGATGCTTGGCAAAAAGAATACTAAACTTATGCTACATCACACATACTTCTTCCCTCGTACTAGACTTAGGTTAGGTACATCGGGGTAGGCGTATTTTAGAAGCACCAGTTCAGTACTTTTAGTCTTTATTTATTTATGTATGTATTCTATGGCTTAGAAACCATACCATGCTTTTACAGTATTATCTTATAATACTCTTCTTGCTGTACACATTATACTTTACAGCCAGTATTACGATTGTAGCAGTTCATTTCTTCTGCATGAGAAAGACTGTTCAATAAATACTTTTATTGAAAACGCCCGTCTCTCTATTTCTCTGCACCTCTGGTGAAACGAAGAATGCACGATTGACTGAGTGAAATATCCATCTATTGTTTCCACGACTCTGAAGATCAGTTTTATCTTGGGGAAACAAAGTTGTCATGTTTATGCGGTTGTCAGAAACTAATCCCTTCTTGTGAATTCGAGAAAGTTTCTAGTGACCTCTGAGCTAGCTGGCACTCACAATTACGTCGAATATATTCGATAGAGACCTAGTAGACATAAGTCCTATGTCACATCTATAGGATATATTATTCCAATGTGCAGAGCCTATTGGGAATATAGGAATTACACTACAGATCTTTCAGTTAGATCACTTTTCCCCTAGACTGACTAGATGCTCCCAGAGTGCCCTACCTTATTTTCTATCTGTGCTTGGTCTCATGGATGTGTGGAACTTCCACAACCCTGCAACGACACAGTACACTTGGCTCCTGGAATTTCAGACCATTCTCCAGTATGGGCTATCTACTGTCTGCCAGATCGGCACCAACACCGCAATATAACACTCAACACATGGTATCTCAAACTACTGCCTAAACAGGAGCGTCTCCATGAAACTACAGACAACTAATTTACCGAAAACGAGCCCTCAGTGAGCTCGGCCAAAATGCTCTGGAAAACCTATACAGCAGTCATAAAGGGACAGGGGTAATCATTGATTATGGGACACCTAAAAGACAAGAGAGCTCGACTGGAAACATTACAGTGGAAAATTGCATCTCTGAAGATTACACTCATTGCCCAAGCAGATCAGAGCCATTAGCATACAATGAAACTGAAACAGGAGTATAGTGATATAGCTTCCAATGCTGTTAAAACCAGCTACCGAGCAACCCAGCATCGTATATATACGAAATTGGAGACAGATCCGGAAAACTCCTGGCATGGCTTGACAAGCATGATAAAGTGAACTGCTGGGTCCATGAAATACACCCCCCCACTGGGAAGCAAGTGGCGGATAGGCAGGAGATAACTGAAGACTTTCCCACTTATTATGCACAATTGTACTCTCTGGCTGTTGATGCCACAGCAGAGGACTGCAGGGAGCTACTGACTGACCTGTGGCTCCCAGGTTTCTCAAGGAGTAACAAATAGTCCAGGCAATACGCGAATTGAACTCGAGCAAAGCTAAGGGCCACAGCGAGATTCCCTTTGAAATATATAAGCTAACCGCTGTAAAGATCGCCCCATACTTGCTTCGAATGTTAAGACAAATATGCAACCTGAGATCCCTCAGTGGCCAATATTGTAGGTATCCCCAAAGACGGTAAACCACCTGGTGAGTGTGCCTCCTATAGGCCAATCTCATTATTGAACATGGAAGTCAAAATCTTAGATAAAGTCATGGTATCATACGAGTGATTGCAACGCTTATACATGATGACCAGTCGGGCTTTATGCAAGAAAGGAGCATGGCTTGTGATCTGTGGTGCTTGCATGGAGGACTGGGTCAATCCGCATACTTAAAAGAGGATGCCCTGGTGTCTTCCCTCGATGTTAGAATAGCTTTTGATATTATTGAATCGTCTTATATGTTAGAGGTACTGGACAGGCTAGGCTTTGGCTCACGATATGTGAACTGGGTGAGACTGCTATATACAGACCCACTGGCACATGGTGTGGTCAGAGCAGCGATGTCCCCCACAGTTCGACTTCAACGTGACACTCGTCAGGGGTGCCTCCATCACCCCATATATTCGTTCCGAGTCTGCAGCCCCCTTACTGCCTTTATCTGACACGACCCCCTAATACAGGGGCTCCAATGGATGGATGAATGGGAAGATAGGTTCTCCCTTTATGCAGATGACATACTGCTGTATGTCTCCAACCCGACCTTTTATCTAAGCAGAATTATGCGAACACTTACACAATTCGGCACCTACGGGATACACTATAAATTGGAACAAATCCCTATTGTATACCCTTCGAGGAGGTAAGCCTCACCTGCCCTACGATTGTGAAGCCGAAGTAGTCCAAGAAGGCTTTAGATATTTAGGAATAAATGTTACAACTGATCCTCACAGCTTCTATGTCAACAATTTACTACTGCTGCTCACCCGCCTAAACCATGATATTCAACACTGGTGAACCCTACCGCTCTCTGCTTTTTTTAAATGATGGCGCTGCGCCACTTTCTGTATGTATTGCACAATGCCCCCTGCCCAGTCCCCGATTCCTACTTCAAAGACATTGAGAGCAAACTATATACACTCTCTGGAAAAAAGCCCCTGCGCATTGCCATTCAAAAACTGACGAGAGGCTGGAATGATGGCGGCATTGCTCTGCAGCGTAGTTAACGGTGGAGCACCATTGGATGCATCTTCCGCCGACCGAGCTGGCCTATCAGATGGCTAGATTGATGATGCATACAGGGGGTGCCTCTTAGGGCTCTTTATGGCGGAATCAGACATAGGACTTTTAAAGTCCCAATGGCAGTAACACTAAGCATATGGCATGCAACTCTCCGGGCTCTCGGTTGGAAAAATAAAATACCCCAAGACACCCCTTTGTGGGATGCTGCGAGTTTAGGTACCCCGGGGACGCAACCTGGCTTTGGTAAATGGGATCTCATTGGCCTGTCTGTCATGGGTGTGATATCTCTGGGTGCAGGGGGAGTTATCCCTTTCACTGACTTGCAACTTGTTTATCAGCTTACGTCCACTGAGACATATTGCTATATACAAACTAGATATACTCTGCAGACAGAGTTGGCAGCAGGTACGATCCTTCCGGAATCCTCCCCACTAGAGGATATACTCTTTGACACTTACATGACTCGTAAAGCGATCCCCCTTATTTACCAGAAAATATTAAATGATTTGCCTGACACCCTGATTCTCCTGAGGGCCCAATGGGTAGGAGATCTTGAGAATCTTGAAGATGATGATTTGCAGGAGACTTTGTTTTCTCCCAGGCGGGTGACATTATGGTCCAGATTCTGCTTAGTGCAACTCAAAGCACTGAATAGAACTTATTATTCCTGTACTACATTGGCAAAGTTGTGCAGAGCCACCAGTGACGAGTGCTGTAGATGCGGCGTTCAGATGGGTACCTTTTTCCATATTATATGGGATTGCCCTGTTACAACAATATTCGATTGCTGAGGTTAACTGTATAAGCACTGTCTGTGAATGTACTTTGGAACCAGCTGCTAAATGGTGTCTTTTTAATATTTGGGAGGCGTTGGACTTGAACACCTGCATGGACCGCCTATGGGTCACATTGGGACTCATGGTGGCAAAAGAGAATATTGCACATTTATGGGTGCGGAATAGCCACCACAATTCAGAGACTGGGTTAACGACATGGATTGGTGCATGTTTGCTGAGAGGATCATCTATGAAGGAAGAGGATGCCTTCTGAAAGGGGAGAAGATCTGGGGAAAGTGGACTGACCACAGGGGCAACCCATGTACATTGCTTACTGGATCTGGTGTGGAACTGTAAATTGATGATCAGCCTTCTATATTTGAAAACGTGGGAATGGTGGGTGCAGGGGTGGTGGGCAGTGTGTAGCAGACTGTTGAGGGGTGGACTGATGTCTCTGGCTATCTACATTATTATATGGCAATGTTTGGGTTTTTTTGTGTTCTTTTTTTTGCCTGAATTGCTTTCATGTTGAAAAAAGGAACAGATTGGTAAGAAAAAAGTTGAAGTTCAAATGTGAACCTAGGTTTCCAGGTTCGATGATTTGCAACTTAGCCATTAGAGCACACATCCTGTTCTTTCCTTCAGAGATGTGATTATTAAGAAATACCGTATGGATTATAGTGCAAGAATGTCAGCACACTTACTAGCTAAAACATATACTGAACACTCTATATAAAGTACGCTACAGCATAATCCATAGACAGTGGTAGGGTGACACACGACAGAACACCTTCACAATTTTAATCAGTGACCATGGGAACTTTCACACCTCACAACTTTTCTGACCAAGCTGGTATCAGCCCTAGATGCCCTTGAACCATACATCAAGCAAACAGCAAATAAGACATGCTGAGACCTGATACATGTACTGCACCTATAGAATTGAGCACTATTTTGGACTGCTCATTTTCAACATTTACCTAATGTGCTGTTTTTCTGGGTACACTGGTTCAGTGGTATTAACCCTTCTCACTACCAATGATAAGACCTCCTCCTGCACTGAAGTTTCTAGGAAGAGGGATGGATATGGGCCTTTCTTTTGTCTTCAGCCGGCACCGTGGCTCAAGCAAATAAGAGTGGTTCGCCCACTATGATGGATAAATAATCCAATCTTTCTTTTGGACATTACATACCTGCAACCTTAAGTTGCAGAATAAGAAGAAATGATTGAAGGCTCACTCTGCCAGATCTCTGTTTCCCAGGGGTAACCCTTACCCTTCGGTTCCAAGTCAAGTTAGGGCTTCAAGCCCACATTCCATCTGTCACTAACATAATTGATAGTCATTAGTATCTGTTCTCTTTCAAACATGAGACGTTTTTATATTCTGTACCACAATAGTTCTGATTCAGAAAAGATGGGCTCTTACAAACCGGATGAATTCAACCCCACCCTGCTCAAAGGCCTTGCAAAATCCCTGGGATCCTACCTTGACACAGACTTGACTTTCAAAAAACACCCATTGCCAGAATAACTAAGTCAGCATGGTACCAGCTCCCCTTCCTCAACAAAGTGAAACCCTTTCTTCCAGAAGAAGATTTCAGATCCTACATGCAACATGCAAACGTCTGCAGCGGTACCAACCACATTACCTCACATCCAAAGAAACTCTGTTGCCTGCCACTCATGGCCGTATCATCTTGAAGATGACCTGCATTCCCTACAGGGCCATCAGAAATGACATATTAACACGCTTAACCAAGATACTTATCATCCCAGGTGAACAACAGAACCACATCAGCCTGGAACGAGCCTGACTAAAGACAGGAAAGTGAAAGAAACAAGTAGAAACATGTAATCAAACATTTCCCCCAGTTTTTGGTTAATTGAAATTCTGCCTCAGGAAATCAAAGGAATTAACCTGGACCGTCATCACTGAATCTGTACCTGCGTGGGAAGAGGCTGACAGAGCGCCCTGGGAGAATGGAGCTTTTATTTCTATCTTTCTAGTAAGAGACTGCTCCTGCTCCCCCAGCAGCACACCCTAGTTTTGTTTAGATGGGATGCCTATAGCCACATTGCCCTTCGGTGCAGGGCAATAACGGACGTGAATTGTCCTTCCCTCATTAAGGGTTCTCCCCTAGTCAGTGCAAACAATAATGTATAAACATGCTGACCTTGCCACCTATAATTCATTCTTATATTGCAGTGATGTGTGTCAGAGAAATATTGCTCAAGATAAGAATCTCTTCCACAATCTGATCTTTCTTACTTGTAGACAAAGTGTTGCGAGTGATTGTTTAGCTATAGTGATTTGAAAAGATAGGCTTCCTAGCCCCTAGTACTTCACTGAGTGAAGAGTGATTAGATAAATACTTATCTTCTCTATGTATAGGAACCAAGGAACCTCTTATATTTGCTGAACTAATTAGCAGTCAAGTGCTATTCTAAAGAAAATCTTATTTGTTTATGAACCATCCGGGGATTACTAAAGCACTCTTTCTGACAAGGAGTTCAACTGTCCTTCAAATACAGTTTCTGAAGTATAAGAAATAACCCTTCAAATTGGCATACATGTTTCGCATAATAACAGTACAGGTGCTATTAATGTTCAGCAAATACATAGGTATTTAGTAGGGAAACTAATTTATTTTAAATCGTCCATTGTTTATGGGTCTTTAATTGAAAAGACAAGGTTTTACATGTTTTAAACATATTTACAATGTTTTAAATACCTTAAACGTGTAAAAACCCTGAAGATGAGTATTTTGCTAAACATCTTTGATTATGTCATTCTCCATGCTGTCCTATTATAATTCACGTTTTTATATTCTTCCCTTTAGCACTGTAAAGCAACCAATCGCCAAATAAAACAATTGTCATGGCCCAGGGACTAAATTGAGACAGTTTTCATCACCATACAGGTAATTCACAATCTTTGTCGTCAGATTAAAGCAGGCAGGAGAGGGCTGGGAGAAGCCTGAAACAGGAGCATGAAGGAGGGAGAACCCTTCACACCCCAGACCTATCAGCCTATTGAGAGCAGCGGCTCTAGGTTAAAGGGGGGCAAAAGGCTAGTCCCTGTCAAACGACTTACCTTGCACTTCTAAGGAGACCGCTATCTCTGGAGTCCACACAGCTACCTCTAATCTCATTGGGGTAATGTTGGGAAAGGGCACAAGTGCAACATGTATCAAAAGAATACCTATTGTTACATTTAGCATGTTTTGTTCTCTTTTAGGTGTCCTCCTTTTTAAGTAATATGTTAATCATTTCCATATTATTAACAAAGATAGAGTGCATTTTGTTTAATGTCATTTTTCCTTGCAATGTGATAATCAAGTCTGCTTGAATACATTCACAATGTTTAATTTGAGTTGAATTCAATGTTCTAAAATAGTTATTGCTGAGTTGTGAACACATTTTTATGAAAACTGATAAATATATTATTATTATTCAAAGAGCAAGGGTTCACAGGATGCAAATAAGTGAAAGAGCATCAGGCCACTTTCTGCTAATTGGCAAATCTAAAGGATTCAACAATGCCTATGTAATGTTATATGTAATGTTATAGAAGTCAGGAACAGAGGGCCATATTATCAAGAAAGGTGATACATTATCACCGCTTTTATCGGCAGGAAACTGCCGCTAAAGCAGCGATAATGGGCTTAATAATATGCCCTTGTGAATTCCCATAGAAGCCCAGGTTCTGGTGTCAACCTGGGCTTCTATGGGAATTCACAAGGGCATACAGAACCTGGGCTTCTATGGGAATTCTCTGGGAAAAGAAGAACAGGCACCGGGCTACTGTGCTACTATAAGTTTTGTGCTACAGTTGTATCACAATTACAATTCTAATTTATTATGTACCACACATGTTATTATCAAAAATATATCTTTCTTTTGTCTTTTATAATTTTTTACTTTCTTTTAGAATTGATAAGTATATGAATATATTTGTTTCCCTTTTTTTCACATATTTCACATCAAGTGATAAAACAGTATATAAAAAACATTACGTTTCAATTCAAAATCAGATAGCAATCTATTACCTAAGAAACTGAGGCCACTAAGAACGGCAGGAATAAATAACCTGATTAAGTACAATGTTTTTAAAAAGGCAAATGAAGCCACTATATCAACATAAATGTGTGATTGAAGAATGTTATACAAAAAAACACTGGTGTCAAACAGCAATTATCACCATCGCGTTTCGGTGCTCAACCTTCTTCAGGGTGATTATACCAGTGGCATACAATAAGAATTAAAATGCTTCTTGCGAGGTCCTTGTAGGTCAAATAACCTTCCGTTTGAGGTATAATAATCCAAAGTGCTGAATAACAGAGTATTTTATGCTAATCTCGAGCTCTGACTTCTGGGCCAATGTACTTGGAATACAATTATATCTGTAGAGTCGATCTCTTTGCAATCAATCGAAGGCCAGCAATATTAATTAAAACTGGAGCAACTGCCTTCTTTTTCATATATAACTGATTTTGAAATATTTCTAGAGCAAGTCCTTGGTACTTGTGGGCAAACAAAATCAATACTCAATGGAACCACTATCCTGGACACACAAGATGACAGCTGTTTTCTTTGCTGCTTAGCTCCGAGGCGATATGACTACAAAGGGTATTTCTCACGCTAAACTTGGTGAGAGTCCAAAATATAAAGCACGTTGTACCGCTGGCTGGTTAAAAAGGATAGTTGCTTGATGATGCTAATGGCAAAATTATGACATGTGTCTTATAAGAAAAGTATCCCGGTTCATCCTTATTTGAACCTGTGACTGAAAAAATCAGAAGTTCTCTAGGAACACAGCACGACAATGTCCATGCTGTTCTATGGGAATTCACAAGGGCATTTTATCACGTCCATTATCGCCGCTTTAGCGGCAGTTTCCTGCCGATAAAAGCGGCAATAATGTATCGCCCTTTCTTGATAATATGGCCCGAAGTGTGAAAAACTAGAGAGAAGACTTTGTGCCAGGAGATCCCGATGAGACAGGCCATGCAGAATTCCTTCACCTACTTTTGCTGAAGGCTAATAGAAGATTAATTCAGCCTTAAATTGCTGGGGCCTTCAAGACCTTCCTTCCAGCACAGATGGCAATA
The DNA here is from genome assembly GCF_964261635.1 of Lissotriton helveticus. Taxonomy (NCBI): domain Eukaryota; kingdom Metazoa; phylum Chordata; class Amphibia; order Caudata; family Salamandridae; genus Lissotriton; species Lissotriton helveticus. The sequence goes on along the minus strand of NC_136063.1, from coordinate 454,378,227 downwards.
GCACACTTTGCTATTATATTGAACACTAACTTCATTGTTTAAAATAGGTATGAGAGTGTCAACCATATCAGAAATTCGAATTTGGTTTTCTTTAGTTCTTAGATAGCTTAGCAAGCTAGGAAAAAGAGGGTGGGATTGATAGGAAAATTACACTTTGTTTATTACATTTGCAATTCATATTTTGAGTACTGGGATAGGATTTGAAAAAAACCATTTTTAAAATGCATCTATTTTTCCTAGTGTTCTTGAGTCTGCCTTTCTAATGTGACTGAGGGTTGGGATTCGGATCGTTATCCTTATGACATTTTATTTAACTAATTGTTACTTTAAATACAACTCACTGAAGTATTGCTCAGTGGGTTGTGGGTTAGTCGCACTCCAAATGGCTTTCTGTCTCAGGTTTTCAAAGTCCTTAGTGCCAGGAGGCCTAGAAAATCTATTTCCGGGGCTGTGTCCTAGACAATCCAGAAAACCTATCACTCTGCACATCTTGAGAAATCATCGCCTCCAGAGTCCCCCTCCCCACTACACCAGGGATTCTTACTCACGACAATGACGCCAAAAATGTCAGCCATCCACACTGCTCATCTGGGAAGGCTACCTCCATTTTCTACATTATATTAACAAACTTATCCAAAAAGGATGCCACTATGTACACAGTCAGTCATGGCACACACACTCTTGATACCACCAACCATGCGGGCACAGCTCTGCATATATGTGTACTGTCTCTGTGCGCTAGATATAGCAATGGTGCTATTTACCATTGACTGGTTAAAACTTTAGGCATGCCAGTAGGTCACATGTTCTAATGCAGGCAGCAGGTAAAAACACCTACCAGTACTGATCGTAAGTTGCATCACTGTTTACCTGGTGTAATTCAGCGACCTGTCACACTTGCTAAGGAGAGCATACTTGGTGCGCCCTTCCAGCCCACAGCGAATGTGAACTGTGTCTCAAATCCTAACTATAGTGGCCTTCAATATATACACATGAGTGTTGTATGAGCTGAAGCCAAACAAAAAGGTAAAAAGAAATCCAGGGAGACACTTGGGGGGCTATTCAGAGCATGGTGCATGTTTGCAAAACCATGCAGAGGATCTTCCCACTCAAACAACTGCATTAGAAAGTAAAAAGCTTAATGCTACATGTTTCAAGAACAATGCATTGCTAACTTTTGCATAATTAATAAATAATCTGAAGTCTTCCACTCCAATTAGTTCCGATTTTGGAGTACAGTGTATCAGAGAATTTAGGGAATCCTTGTCTCATTCAGATTCAGATTCAGATTCAGATTCAGAATGCTTTCTTCGGGATGTAGCGGGCATCCATAAAAGTTGCAAAAAATACATAACAAAACCAGTAATATTAAAAACAGTTTGTCTATAAATATATAGCAAACAATTGGTTCTGTTGGGTAGTACAATTGCTGTGTTTCTGTGTATTTAATACAAAAAGAATGGATCTCTCAATTATTCTCAATAAATGCAAAGAATTTTTAAGAAAAGAAAAAGCATAGGATAAGAACACACCAAGAGAAGAAGATTTGCAAAAAGCAGAGTTTTTTACTCTTTAGTTATTCACAAGAGAATTGAATACGGCTGTCAAGAACACACTTAAATTGCAGCAATATAAAAGTGACTGTTGTGAATTTAAGTGAAAAAACGGTGACAAGTGAAGTCAATGGTGAAGTATATACAAGACATACACAAGTGACATAAATACAGATGATTCAAGATTTCTGTCCTGTCTATGAATTTATAACATGAATGCAAGACCCAATGATGATTTAAAAGTTAGGGTCAAGGAGACTGTATGCACATGAATGACATTAATGTCGACATTTTGACCCAAAAAGCATCGCAGAGTGTTATGCATCACAGAAGGTCTTCTTCAGGACTGTAAAAGATGGGGTGGACAGCCACATGAACGGATAGTCCAATCAGTGGATTTTAAGGAAGCAGTGATCCAAGCGATAGATTCCACCAGAAGTTGGAAATCAAAATTCCTGCTTAAAAGTCAGGGATCTGTAGGGCTCAAAAAATGGTATCCAAAGGTAAGATGATAAAACAATTTACTTTGCTAGGGTCCAAAGCAATGAAGACATCCACCATCCAGTAGGAGTCTTATTGTGAAACGATTGCTCAAATTGTAGAATACCTCCACCAGCAGGTTGGAGTCTTAAAAAAGAGAACACACGCCTTCCACCAGTCGGTTGGAGCCTTGTGTTGTCTCAGTAGCTCGGCAAGTTTTCAAGTACCCAACCTTTTCTTGGCGGTATTAAACAAGTTAACTCAACAACACAAGACTCCAACCGGCTGGTGGAGTCTAATGTTCTTACTGCCGTTGACATGTTGTTGCTGTTAAAGTGTACGGCCAAAACTGAAGTTGTAGTAATGTCGTGCCTGATTTACTCAATGCCTTTGACAGGTTGATGCGGCTAAAGCATGATGCTGTGAATAATTGTATATATCCGAATAGGATGGCTTTCTCCTATTGGTCTGGGATGAATTACCTGGTTTGATGTGAATAAAAGGCTATGCCCTGGACAACATGCTCTGACTCAGAGAGTTATTGGGCATAGCAGGGTAGAAAAATGTCGGAAATGATAAAGGGTGAATGTCACGTTGTGCGCATACTATAATACAATCTCTTTTTAAACTTTTGGTCAAATTCCAAAAACCTCTAACTAGTGTACGATATGATGTGGTAGCTGTTTACAAATCATTCTAGTAGATCGTTTTGATGACTGACAAGATATTTGTTTGGTAAATGGCTTTTATGGCAAATTACGAAAATGTTTAAAACACTGGAATGTTTCCTGTGGGAAGGCAATAGCTCCATAGCGGATATCTTTTGATTGGCAGCAGGGCATGTGCACTACTGCTGCATGTGGCATCTCACTTTTTATAAACCACAATTTATTGTTGTTCGGTTACTTAAAGCCATTGCAACCTAGAACAGCTTGAACAAGTCATTAAAATGTCATATACAAAAACTCTAGGGCATTCAGATGTATCTATAATGGTATACAACCTTTACTACGCATTTTTTACCACGCAATACCATTACCACGCATCTTTTACAACGTAAAGACTTTTACCACGCATACTTTTACCACGCATACTTTTACCACGCAAGTACCTTTACAACGCATATACTTTTACAACGCATTATATTTATAAGTATGTTAAATGTAAAATAAGGAATTAATTTAACTTTTGTTTTTGGTATAAAAATAATACTAGAGTATTATTTGTTCTTATTGTTTTTTTTGCTAATTTTGTAATTTATTATTTAAATTATTACTAGAGTATTATTTGTTATCATTGTTTTTTTGTAAATTTGGTAATTTATTAATTAATTATTAAAATTATTACTAGAGTATTATTTGTATATTTTTAATAATAGAAGTAATGTTTATTAATAAAAAAAGTTTTTATTTATTGTAGTTTAAAAAAAAAGAGAATTAAGTAATTTATGTAATTGAAATATTTTTATAATATTTAAATATTAAATAAAAATGATATTTTATAACATAAATAATGATTAAATGTATAACATTTTTATTTATATAAATTGGTTATTTTGCATTTAATAAAATTTTTTTAAATATTAGTTTGAAAAAATATATATATATAGATATACATGTACTAGGATTATTACTAGAGTATTATTTGTTGTTGTTTTTTTTGTAAATCTGGTAATTTATTTATTAATTATTTGAATTATTACTAGAGTATTATTTGTATATTTTTAATAATAGAAGTAATGTTTATTAATAAAAAAAAGTATTTATTTTAGTTGTTTAAAAATAGAGAATTAAGTAATTTATGTAATTGAAATATTTTTATATTTAAATGTATAACATTTATCTTTATATAAATTGGTTATTTTGCAATTAATTAAATTTATATAAATATTAGTTTGAAAAAAAATATATATCTAGATATACATGTACTAGGATCAAATAAGTGAAAAAAAATAAATACACGTTTTTACAATTATGATTTATTAAGATAACATTAATGAAACATTTAGTTCCCACGGTTTTACATTGAATCAAATGGCAAACGTTGTCCTTCTTTTATTTTTATGATACATGCTATGAGTCCCGCGGTACATAAAAAGGATGATAAAAAGAAGATGAAAGAAGATTGAAAAAAGGGAACAGGAATTAGAAAACAGGTAAGGAGAGAAAAAGATTAATTAAGCATATAAATAATATTATTTAGAAGTAATGCATGTAAAATTGAATCAAATAAACAAAAGATAACTTTGTTAATAAAAATGTAATTTTTATTATAAATATATCCGAAAAAAGATAACATTTTTATAAATTTAATACATATTTTTACATATTTTTAATGTAAGTGAAACATTTTCAAATAAATCAAATTACTTTTATTAAATCATATAAATTAAATAGTCCCTTTTTCATTGTTGCAGCTTTCAATTACGCAACGACGTAAACGTGAACGTAAGCGGCCATTTTGAAGAGTATCCAAGGAGGAAGCAGCTGGAAGCTGATCTGCGTCCAGGTAGGAAACAATTTAAACTTTATTAAAAGTAATTAAATAAAAAAAAGTATAGATATATTGTAAGGAAAGGATAAGGAGAGGTTGCTTAATACGTAAATGAAGTGTAGTACGTAAAAAAGTATGTCGATGATCGTATAGCTAGAATATGGCTATGTCGGGTCGGAGGGGGGAAAATATAGATTTGTTTATCTTGTTTTATAAAAGTTGTTTTGTAATATGAAATACCAATAAGATGTGTATAATTTGTATTTATTTTATCGGTACGAAATAAATGTAAAAAAATGCATTTTTGAATATATCGATTGTTTTTGCATTATTTTAGAGGAAAAAGAGGTTAGAAAATTGTTGAAAAAAGCTTCGATGAAAGTAAATAGGTGTTTTACAAACTTTGTTAAATTGGGAAACTATTTTGTAGAACTGATGTCTTGAAGTTAAACATTCCAATTGATTACGTGGTTTTGAAGTGATTTGTAGGTTTCTTCACGTTTTGGTTTGCAATGAAAAAGAGTTGGTTTTTTGCAGAAGATATTTTGGAGTGTTATCATTGGTGATTTTGGGACAAGACATTTAATAATATTGTTGTTTGTGTTTCAAAATATACTTTTGACAATATAACATTGTCGTGGACTTAAGGAAGATGCATATGGTTTTGTTTTTTTGAATTAATATCTCAAACCAAATTGTGATGGTTTATTTCTCTGCTTCTGTTTACATTTACTTCTAACAGAAATTATTTGAAGGAATAGAGAAATAGAATGTGAAATATTGATAATTACTCAAAATTAACCCAAAAATAATTTCGATATATACAAAATGTATCAATTCCAAAAGTATATAGTGTGCTTTTAGAATATGTAAAAAGAGATGGGTGAATTTAAAAAATATCAAACAGAACAATGATGGGCCACTTACTTTTGGTAAATATATTTTCAATACAGAAAATATTTTAATATAAAATCTTTAATGTTTTCAAGAAGCTTTTTCTCACAATTTAAAGAAAAGAGTAGACATTTTTTTTTAAAAATTTTCAAAAATGCATTTATCTATATTTTTCAAAAACAAAAAATTATAGCGGAAGAGTTGAAGAATTTTTTTAATAAAGGGAAATAAAAAATAATTAAAAATATTAAACATTTTGACTTGGTTTGAAAGTAAGGATTTTAGAAACTATCAAAATTAATTTTACAAAAATAGTTTCTAACAAAGGTAAAAGACCCGACTTTATGTAATTTTGTGTATACATTTTGAAAAATGAAAAAGCCAATTAAATAAAAAAAAATAAAAAAATTGGAGCAAAGCAGGAAAGTAATGTGAACAAGTTATTTAAAAACTTAAAATGTTAGCTATATTTTCCAGGTATCCTAGAGCCACACACAACGAAAACTGTTGCAAAAGTGCCAATAGTCTCTCGGACATTTCCTTTGTTCTATGGGTTATTCGTGGGTTCAGACTACCTGTAAGAGTTTGTGAAATTCTCATTTCCTGGAAACTTTGCTCCTTCTTCAAAGTTTCCAAGAAAGAGTAGAAATTAGGGTGGGGTTTTCCAATTGTATGATTGAAGGAGTTATGCCATCCCTCAATGGCATTATTTGTTTTTGCCTCTCCCTGTAAGCAAGTCGAATAACAGTTCCACCACTCCACATGGAAACGTGGCTGCCTCCTGCGACCCGATCTGCTTAGGTGTCCAATCCATGTGTCTTCCATATAATTTAGAATGGGTGCCATTTTTTTTTCATTTGCTAAGTAATAATCAGACTCTGTAATGGCAGTGTAGTACTCATCTACACTTTCGGGAGGGACAAAACAAAGAGCAGTTCGTTTTTTTAGTTCTACTTGTAGTTTGCTGTCTGAGGAGTATTCTGTAACCAGGGGTGTTTTTTGTAATTTACGCCAGAATGCCTGGGAAAAATGGAAAAAACACCCCTGAATTTGGGTATCCGTGTACGTTTTAGTGATTACATTAATCATGCTCAATTCAAAATCAATGATCATTTTCCTAGGGCTTTGGTTTGTGGTTGATTTTATAACTGATGAAAGTTCAGTGTAGGTTGCAGAAGTCTTATCAGGCAGCAAACTATATACTAGGGGAATAACATTGTTATTAATTTTTGCATGTATAGTATAAATTTGGCTGAATGGATGGGGTGTACTTTTAAACGTCCCATCCATCATCCAAATTTCACTAGTTTCAAGTTTAACAAGGTTTCTCGGTGTACTAAAAATTAATATACGTTTTTGAGGGTTTTCATTATCATGCAGAAGGAAAGGTTCATCAGAAAAAGAAATAGTGAGTTCGTGAGGAATAACTATATCTGAAAAGGTATGAGGTGTATTTGTTTGAGTATTACTTGCCTGCTTTTGACGTTGAATAATTCTTCTCAAATTATGTATGGTTGGCATATTACTAGCTATATGATCAGGGACATGCTGAGCAACCTCTCGTAAAATGGATCCTGTAGAATCATTGGAGGTGCTTGCTAGTATCTTCATTTCATTCACAGTTTCTCTGACATCAACCTCCATTGCAGAGGCAGAGTGGTTATGGACAGTTGTTTTTATAATGATATCATCAACCGTAACCGCTCTGCCGCTGCAACGGGTTGAGAAGTATTGCACTCACCTCCAATGATTTCTTGGGAAACTTATCCTTTCCTTACAATATATGTATCCCATATGATTTAAAAGATTGTTTCCTTTTCTGGATTTAATGTACTTTGCTGTGGGTTGAGTAGACATTATCTGTAAGAAAAAAAAATTGTGATTAGGTTTGTGTTTTTGTTCACTTTAATGTAAAAAAATTAAATCAACACTTTTACTAAATTTGAAACTTTCAGCATTTTTATTACTAATTCATTATCCTACACTATCCAGCACTTTCCCTACTGCAGCATTTACCTGGAGTTAGAATAGTAAATGATACCCCTACACTATCCAGCACTTTCCTTACTGCAGTGCTTACCTGGAGTTAGAATAGTAATTCATACCCCTACACTATCCTGCACTTTCCCTAATGCTGCACTTTCCTGGAGTTAGAATAGTAATCATTACCCCTACACTATCCCGCACTTACACTACTGCAGCACTTACCTGGAGTTAGACAAGTAAATGATACCCCTACACTATCCAGCATTTTTCCTACTGCAGCACTTTTCTGGAGTTAGAATAGTAAATGATACCCCTACACTATCCAGCACTTTCCCAACTGCAACACTTACCTGGAGTTAGAATAGTAATTAATACCCCTACACTATCCAACACTTTCCCTACTGCAGCACTTACCTGGAGTTAGAATAGTAAATGATATTCCTACACTATCCAGCACTTTTCCTACTGCAGTACTTACCTGGAGATAGAATACTAAATTTGATCACTATGCATTTTATTTGTACCTTTTAGTTTGGTGTGTTATCCTTGTTTGGTTCTCAGATTCCCTTGGATTTGGATTTGGTATTTCAAGAGTTGTTTGATAATCTGTAAACAGAAAAAAATATGATTATGTATTATTTTGGGTTTAAAGGTTTGATGAAAAGTGGAAAATGTCTTCATTTCATTTGAAAATTGTAATGTTTCAAACATTGTGCCTTTACACTGACCCACAGTTTCACTACTACAGCACTTTCCTGGAGTTAGAATAGTCATTGATACCCCTACACTATCAAGCACTTTTCCTACTGTGGCACTTACCTGGAGATAGAATAGTAATTAATAATCCTACACTATCCAGCACTTTATTTACTGCAGCACTTTCCTGAAGTTAGAATAGTAATTAATACTCCTACACTATCCAGCACTTTCCCTACTGCAGCACTTACTTGGAGTTAGAATAGTAAATAATACCCCTACACTTACCAGCACTTATACTACTGCAGCACTTACCTGGAGTTAGAATAGTAATTGATACTCCTACACTATCCAGCACTTTCTTTACTGCAGCACTTTCCTGGAGTTAGAATAGGAATTGATACCCCTACACTATCCAGCACTTTCCCTACTGCAGCACTTACCTGGAGTTAGAATAGTAATTAATACCCCTACACTATCCAGTACTCTACCTACAGCTGCACCTTCATGGAGATACAATACTACATTTGATCACTATGATTGTACTTTTTATTTGAATTACCTTCTTAGTTTGGTGTGTTTTCCTTTTTTGGTTTTCAGATTCCCTTGGATTAGATTATATTTTGGTATTTCAAGAGTTGTTTGATAATCTGTCAACAGAAAAAAATATGATTATCTATTTTGTTGGGTTTAAATGTTTGATGAAAGTGGAAAATGTCTACATTTCAGTTGAAAAGTTTAATGTTTCAAAAATCGTGCATTTACACCATCCCGCACTATCACTACTGCTACACCTAACTGGAGTTAGAATAGTAATTGACACCCCTACACTATCCACCACTTTCCTACTGCAGCACTTACCTGGAGATAGAATAGTAATTTACACCCCTACACTATCCAGCCTTTTTCCTACTGCAGCCCTTTTCTGGAGTTAGAATAGTAAATGATACCCCTACACTATCCAGCACTTTCCTTACTGCAGTACTTACCTGGAGTTAGAATAGTAATTGATACCCCTACACTATCTTGCACTTTCCCTAATGCAGCACTTACCTGGAGATAGAATAGTAAATCATACCCCTACACTATCCAGCACTTTCCCTACTGCAGCACTTACCTGGAGTTAGAATAGTAATTTATACCCCTACACTATCCAGCACTTTTCCTACAGCTGCACCTTCATGGAGATAGAATACTACATTTCATCACTATGATTGTACTTTTTATTTGAAATACCTTCTTAGTTTGGTGTGTTTTCCTTGTTTGGTTTTCAGTTTCCCTTGGATTAGATTTTATTTTGGTATTTCAAGAGTTGTTTGATAATCTGTAAACATAAATAAATATGATTATGTATTTTGTTGGGTTTAAATGTTTGATGAAAAGTGGAAAATGTCTACATTTCAGTTGAAAAGTTTAATGTTTCGAAAATCGTGTATTTACACCATCCCACACTATCACTACTGCTACACCTACCTGGAGTTAGAATAGTAATTGACACCCCTACAATATCCACCACTTTCCCTACTGCAGCACTTACCTGGAGAAAGAATAGTAATTGACACCCCTACACTATCCACCACTTTCCCTACTGCAGCACTTACCTGGAGATAGAATAGTAATTTATACCCCTAGACTATCCAGCACTTTCCTTACTGCAGTACTTTCCTGGAGTTAGAATAGTAATTGATACCCCTACACTATCCAGCACTTTCCTTACTGCAGTACTTTCCTGGAGTTAGAATAGTAATTAATACTCCTACACTATCCAGCACTTTCCCTACTGCAGCACTTACTTGGAGTTAGTATAGTAAATAATACCCCTACACTATCCAGCACTTATACTACTGCAGCACTTACCTGGAGTTAGAAAAGTAATTGATACCCCTACACTATCCAGCACTTTCCTTACTGCAGTACTTTCATGGAGTTAGAATAGTAATTAATACTCCTACACTATCCAGCACTTTCCCTACTGCAGCACTTACTTGGAGTTAGAATAGTAAATAATACCCCTACACTATCCAGCACTTATACTACTGCAGCACTTACCTGGAGTTAGAATAGTAATTGATACCCCTACACTATCCAGCACTTTCCTTACTGCAGTACTTTCCTGGAGTTAGAATAGTAATTAATACCCCTACACTATCCAGCACTTATACAACTGCAGCACTTACCTGATGTTGATGTGTTATGTTTTGTCTTGATTCTGGACGATTTTCTGGTTTTTAGATGGCTTTCTTTGTTGTCAGCTCTGTGGTGATTTATGTTTTGGTCAGAGGGCTGCTAAAATAGTATAAAAATATGTACTGTCATTATTTATTTAAATGTTTCTGAAGCAATAAAATGTTATAACAGCATTATGTTTTAGTTACATTTAATATATAATTTGGAAAATTCACATTTTCTGTGTACTGCTTTATTACATTAAGAAACATCTATAAGAATTATCATTTTTTTTCTGCTCCACCTTTTTGGATTTAGACAAGTATTTGAAAAATCTACTATATTACATTGTTTAGCGTTATTTGAACATACGTGGTGTAAGAATAATATTTGATATTTGTACATCGTTTCACACTTTACCAAATGCAGAAAAATGATGGAGTTAGAACAGTAATAAATTACCTTTTTAGAAAAGTTAGTTTGACTTATTACGTATCTATTTATATAATGTAAAAAATTATTTACCCTGTTTTTAACAAGATGTTTGTTCTTAAATATAATAAATTCTTTCTTCAATCGTCCTTTTATTCTGTTGATAAATAAGATGCAAAATGTATGCATTATTACATGTTTTTATGTATTAAATAATTATAAATCATTTTTCCAAAAAACGATAAAAGTACCTGTAAATAAATGTTGAAGAGGAGTGTGGCTCTTTTAACAAAATCCTTTATTTTGAATCGTTGTTTTATCGACAGACTTTGTAGGAGTTGTTCTTAAAAAGAAAATAATTACTGAGTATTTTCGAAAATTATTTTCAAAATTTTGATTAGATTTCATTTTACCTGTTAAGAATATGTAATTAAATAATTTACGGGTAAAAATGTTTTTGGCATTGTTACTCATATATGTAGGTTTGTCGTTAGAAAGGTTTTATTTTTATTTTTACCGTTAGAAAAGCATTAAGCTAATATTTCGGTTATTCGTTTAAGAAACTTACTTGTAGATTTGTGAAAAATGCTCCAAAGAACGCTACTGGTATTATCAAGTTGAAGGGTCAGAGGGTCAGCTTTTGACGTCTGGTTACTCTGGGAGTTGTCAAGCAACTGAATATAAAATGGTGTTTGGCTTGTATTTATAAGTTTTTTACAGGTATATCGTTTTTTATAAGAAATACCTCATTAGTAGTCTTTTTAAAATATCTATTTATTAATGTGGAAACTCATAATTTAATTTCTCGTGTGAAAAAGTGTTGTTTAGTGATTTTTCGTAAGTTTCGTTCCGTTTTGGCATCCATTTTGAAAGTATTGTTGTGGTTTGATTTCATAGAAAGAGTTGAAGGACAAATAAAGTTTCAGAATATTTTAAAATGGTTTAAAATGGCAGCTGTGTTTGTATAATGTTTGTTTTATCGTAAATATATTGTTGTATTTGTAAAATACCTTTTTATTTATTCGTCGACTTGGTGAAATATGTACATTTTTCACTTAAATTAGTATTAATTTTAATACCTGAGTATTAATTTTAATACCCGAGTATTAATTTTTATAAATCGGTAGTATTTCGTAATATAACGATTAGTTTTTTCCAACATTTTAATACACTTCCCCACCCAAAACTCCTATTTTCCCTGGATCCCGTGCCAGGTTTTATTTGACAAATTTAAAAAAAATATTATATATTTGCGTTGTAATGGTATGCGTTTTAAAAGATATCGTTGTAATGGTAGTTTTTCATTAAATACACTATATTGCGTTGTAATGGTATTCGTTGTAAAATACTGCGTTGTAATAGCATTTGAGTTGTAAAAAATGTGTTGTAAATGTATGCGTTGTAACGTCATACATCCATCTATAATACTCTAAAATGGGTCAAGCAATTTTACTTCCATGCAAAGGCATCAGGTACCAAGCCGCCGTGCACACAACTACTCAACAGATAGATTAAGGAAAATAACTTTGAACTATAAGAACAAAGGAAAGAAATTACCTCGTTAACACCGGGTTGTGCAAAGTGCAAAATAGCAGCGGACCTGTTTCAATGTGAACTGATTGCAGAAACTAGTAATTTTATTTAAAACGAAAGCATAATTTGGCTCAATATGTCTTAAATAATTCAGAGTACACTATACAAAACTATTCACATTCACTTTAAAACAGATTGTTGTTCAACAAATTCCAATGTAAAAAGATTTTAAAGATAAAATCAATGCAAGGGAGCAGACTCACCAGATCAGAGCAGTACAAAGCGGAAAGTTCTTTCCACATGGGGAAATCCGTAGGCAGGCGCAAAGACCAGGCAATTCCACAGCATTGCTGGATGGCCATTCCTTTATGCCAGAGCATCTGTTCGCCTTTTACAGCCCATTAAAATATATTTCTCATCAGAAAAAATATCCTGGTTTGCTCTTAGATCGTTTAACTGGACAAGCTTGCCTTCTTGCGCTGTAGGACTGATAAGCTACCGTGTAAAATGTTTTGACTTTTGGCTGACATCACTACAAGGGTTGTGTCTTCCCTGCTTAGTTTGTTATCAGCTAAGTCCACAAACTTGACAGAAGGATGTTCATAGTAGTTTTATCTGGGTTATTATGTGCATTGATGATAGCCTGCTGGCATGTGCAAGTGCCTAATATGTTCCATTCTTGCCTCAACAGTTCTTTCAGTGTGTCTAACATGGCAGGGCTGCTGCACACAATGTGTTGGAATGATTCCTCATGGCACTACAGCCCCTTCACGTCGTTGCTTCCAAAGGCCTACGCCTCCTAGCTAGATGTTTCAGAATTGGCCAGTGCACTAGTCTAAGAGCCATGAATTTTTGTTTTTTATATTAAGAGTACGTGTGGACCAGATAGGGTTGTTGATGCCTTAGCTGGTAAGAGTTAATGACTGCCCAAGAGTGCCTGCACTTTGCCATAAAATCCATATCAAGCTGGTGTGGGTGAAATTGTACTCGCTTTCTGATGCTTTGCTTGAAGGCTTTTGGGACATGTGTGAGGACCAGAGCTCTCTGGCATTCAACTGTTATTGCAACATTCCTCAAAGTACAGGGGGTGCGGTTTTCTGACACCACCTGACTGAATTGCATCGTATAGTCAGGCCTCCAACTTTCACCCCTTGCCAGCCGGAATATGTGGCAAATATTTATAAATGCACCTGCCTGTCCCACCTGTTGGTCAAGGGAGCCGACTTCCAATTGGATTTGCGTGGCTGATGAAGATCTCAGCAAGCGACGAGTAGCCTTGTAAATCCTGGGACCAGATTATTTAGAAATATACCATCCCTACCCAACAAGATCTCGCTGCCAGAGACCAAGGTAGGGATGGTTTTAGCCCTTATTACTTTATGAAGTGGACCGAGGCTTATCCCCCACAGTGAGCTGGACAGTTTCTAGATGGACTGGAGGGCCAAGTCTTTTGTTTCTACAACCTCACTATGGTGGACAAGGGAGCACTTCACGTCAATTGTAACGCCAAGGTATTTATATGTCTGTTCTTTGGAGATCTTGTTGCCAATAAAATAGCAGCTGCCCACCTTATTGATTTTTCTACACAGCATTAAAATCTTAGTTTTCTTTAGGCAGTTTGCATCGGTGTAGGAGTACAATACATTTAGGTCTACATGTATTTACTTTTTTGGGTTGCAAACAGCCCACTTCGCAGAATTGGGCAGATAGCAACCAAACAAAGCATTTTCCTCTGTACAAAACTGAATTTTGTGATTCAGTAACCTATTACTGTTTTGCAGAATGGGTTAGCAAGTCGGTATTAAGAAGGGGCATATATTAGGGCGTCCCTTCCTAATAGCAACTCGCAGTGCTATGGACGAATGTTTTGAGACCGCAATACAGCCGCAAAACATTTGCTTTTTAACACCAATTTCCCTTTGATGCTAACGCCTTCATAAACAGGAAGGGGTCCCCAAGGGAACCCTTCCCCTTTGTAAATATATGCAAAAAAAATTTTTAAGAGCAGGCAGTGGTCTCACGGACCACTGCCTACTCTTAGAAAAAAAAGAATACTTTTCATTTTTATTTTTGAAATGTATCCCATTTTCCTTTAAGGAAAATGGGCTGCATTAAAAAAAATTGCAATAGTGCAAAGGCTGTACAGCAGTGTGCAAAATTACACAAAATTATGCCAACAAATGCAAAGTCCTTAAAATGTTAATATTAATGAACTCCTCTGATGTTACCAACAGGCTCCATTTGGACAGAGATCAACCTATAAATATGCAAACACAGGGATTAAAGGGCTAGTGCCCGTTTCCATTGCATTAGTGCAAATTGGCATATTATGTACACTAAAAGTATATATAAGATCTGGATTAGAACAAAGCTATCCTAAAATATAATTGTGCAAACTTATATGAAGGACCATGAACCTAAAATTGGATATCATTGCTGCTGTAGCCTACTACAAACTTGATCAATGTCTGTTGTCACTGTTTCCCAAAATGACTTCCAAAAGGACCATCAATTCACAATTACATAAAGTGCTCAGTGTGATAAAACCCCCATCCAAAAAAACTAGATTTCATCAATAGAAATAATCCCATACATTAAATATTATCCAGATTGGCTCAAACTCATGAATGTATTTATAGATCATTATTCCCTATTATATAATTGAATATAGAGATCATCTTCTGTATTCAATCCTTCCCGGACTTTAGTATTAAATCTGAGAATATGTAAAGACTCTAGTTGCCTAAGGCATGGCTCTCTGTTGCCCCCTCTAATTCTGATTGGCACTTGGTCTAATACAAAATAGCTCAAATTCTCTATCCTGCTCTTGTGTACTGCTTCAAAATGTCTGGCAACAGGATATGTCTGATCCTCATGTTTGCTGCCTAATACATCAATGAACCTTTTAAATTGTGCTACCTATGTACAATTTGGATCAAGTACATCTCAACATGTAAACAACAAACTCACTCTTACAGTGTACTGTTTGCTTAATCTTCCAAACCCCATCTGAAAAAGGTACGGACAATTGCTTGGAATTGACTTAATGTTTACAGGCTTTGCACTTGTGGCACTTCCTAAAACCACCACTGCCCATGAGCCACGTTCCTCACTGTTACATTTTCGGACTGACCACAAGATCATCTCTCGTTGATCTTGCTCTGCAGAAAACAATCAGGGGCCTGCAGTAAATCTTTGAGCCTATGACACTGTCACTACGTAGTAGGTGGCAGTGTTGTTGCAAGATCCGTCTCACTTGCGCATGTTGGGTACTAAAACCAGTATTGAGTCGAATCTTTTGCTGACTGTCTGCATCTCTCAATTGGCCTGACAACAACAGTTGATCTTTTTTTTTAGAATTTGCTTTACTCCTAAGACCCTCAAGCACCTTGCCATTGAATCCTTGTGCAGCAAATCTGTCTCTAAGTTCTTGTTGGGCTAGCTCCAGTTGTGCATTGCGAGTACAGTTTCTCCGCATGTGGAGATTCTCCTCTCTCCCCACTGCCTCTCCCTCAAGTGACTCAGCTTACCATGCTCCCGGGCGTCCTCCAACTTAAGGGTCTTGGCTGATGACATCTCAAAGGGCATCACTAATGACATCATCAAGTGAGTGTAAGTGTTTTCTAAGGGTTTATGATAGTTAAACATATTGTCACATCAGCAACTCACCTGTACTCCTTTTGCTCTGCCTGACAACGATTGTTCCCAAATCTCTCTGGGAACTGACAGAAAGGCAGATGTAAATATCACTCTGTCTTTCTGGAAGACCCCAGGGGAAAAAGGGGATGGGACGAGAAAGAAAGAAAGGAACATGACAGATTTTGATGTCCTTGTCCTTGCAAACCTCGGGGACAGCGTTTCTGGAGATTTCTATTTTGGACCGGACTTCACAATTGGGCCTTCGATATAGTGGAAATTATGTTCTAGCTGGAAATACTTGGCACCTTATTAAAATTAAGAAATAAATAACATTAACTACTCATGAAATAACTATTTTGTTTACACTATTATATTTCTTGATTCTTGAAGTGCTCTACCTAAAATGAGTCACAAAACTCCCTTTCTAATTGCTGTTCTCTATTTTTTTCAGCTTCTTGATTGTCAACGGTTGAGTTTTTTCCATAGTACACAAAAATGTACAAATGTATCATTAAGTCTTCCATATACTTCGACTAGAATCAGCTCAAGCAATCAGGTGTTTATTAAGCGTGACTACTCACCTATAAGGGTCTCAAGGCGCTGGGGGGTGGGGTGAGTCGTAGGTTCCAGTCCATCAAGGAGGGGGTCTGTCAAAATGCCAGGTTTTGAGGTTTCTTGCAAAGATGGGGAGCGATGTTATCTGTCTGAGGTGGAGCGGAAGGTTGTTCCAGGCTCTGGCGGCACGGAAGGAGAAGGAGCTGCCTCCCGATCTGGTCTTTCTGGTGCAGGGGATAAAACCTTTTTGTTGTCTGATTTTTCTCTGATCCCCCTTCCAGGAATCCAGAAGTGTTGATCTGACAAGCCATAAGCGGTAGGAGTCGCAATCGTGGACGGAAGGAGAATCAGGAGCAGCCGGTTAGAGAAAAAGACGGGAGGAAGGGCATCGGTACACTGCCAGCCGAAAGGAAGCAGGAGACAGGTAAGCGCTGGATCTTAACAAGACTAAGCAATAATTTGAATGTGCGAGCGGTTTAAATACTCTTTGCCGCTCGCGTAGGTCATTAGCAACCCGTGTCTCACATGTTGACAGTTTACACGTGTATGCAACTGCCAGTGAGCTGTAAATCAGCATATCTGTGTCTTTCATGCTTTTTAACCATTTATTCCATGTGCCGCAGGCTCCCTGCAGAAGTATGAGTCATCATTTTTTAACAGTCTTGAAGCCTATAAAGGGCATATTTTGCTTGCTCATGTCCCCAATGTATATACAATATTAAATGTAGGAAATAAGCATTACACTTACACATACTTCAGGTTTAATCATTCCCATTTCCTTTTTCCATGATAAGTATTCAATATGCACTTCAAAAAATCTGGGATCACATTATTTTCTGAGAGGGTTGCGCATGAATACATATATTTGTATTCATAACACATATATACTAACCTACTGCAAAAGGTAAATTGGTATACTAGGTGCATTACTACTGAGTGATACTCCTTCTAACATATATAATGTGAGCGGCTGTGTAAGTGTATGTATTCTTGTGTGTATGGGTGTGTGAGTCGCTATATGAGTATATAAGTGGGTGTGTGAGTGACTGTGTGGGTGTGTGTGTTGCTGTGTGAGTGGTTGTGTTGGTGAGTGGGTGTGTCAGTGGCTATATGGGTGAGTGAGTGGTAGTGTGAGTGGCTCCATCGGTGGGTAAGAGGGTGTGTAAGTGTAAGTGACTGTATGGGTGAGTGAGTGGGTGTCTGCATGGCTGTATGAGTGAGCAACTAGGTGTGGAAGTGGCTGTTTGAGTGGGCATTTAGTTAATTGAGGTGGTGTGTAAGCGGCTGTATTGGAGAGTGAGTATCTGTATGAATGGTTATATGGGTGAAGGGGCTGATGTGTGAGTGATTGTGTGGATGTGTAAATGGATATGTAAGTGGTTGTATGGGTGGGTGAGTGAGTGTGTTTGTGCTTTATGGGTAAGTGAGTGGCTGTGTTGAGAGGCTATATTGGTGAGTGAGTGGGTATGTCAATGACTTTGCAGGTGAATAAGTGGATGTGTGAGTAGGTTTATAGGTCAGTGTGTGGGTATGGTGGAACATCCTTTACCACGCGGATTTTACTCCGCAGTACCCTTTCAACGTGTCTTTTACAACGCAAGTCGTAACCACGACTTGCGCTGGAGGGCGCTAGAGGACAAGGAATAACTTAATTTACTATCCAACACCTTCCCTACTGTACGTAGGCTGGTGTTGGAATAGTAAATTAAAAAATTCCTAAGTCCGCACCCCTCCAACGCAAGTGGTGGTAACGACTTGCGTTGTAAAAAACGCGTTGTAAAGGTACGCGTGGTAAAAACCATGCGTCGCAACTTCGTACATCCGTGGGTATGTGACTAGATGTACGTGTGAGTGACTGGTTGTATGAGTGGCTGTATGGGTGAATGAATGGTTGTGTGAGTAAATGTACAAGTGAGCGAGTGGGTGTGTGAACGCCTCTAGGAATGTATGAGTGGTGTGTGAGTACTGGTATGGATCTGGTAATGGGTATGTGAGTGATTGTGTGGGAGTGTCGGAGGGTGTATGAGAGGTTGCATGGGGGTGTGCGTGGGTGTTTGAGTGGTTCTTTGGATGATGTCATTTATGATGTCATTTGAGTTGGCATCAGTGATGTCATCATTGATGTCACTGACAGTGTCATGAGTGATGTAATATGTGAGGTCATAAGCAGTGCATTGCTTGGGCGAAAGATATAGTTAGCTAATATAACTATAACTGCTGAATTTCAGTGGTTTTGCACAAGTGAAATCTGAGCCTAATTATAATGTCCCTGTAACCATTATTTTTTTCAGTGAATTTCAAAAGTTTTTTTTAATTCTATTTCCTAACTGTAACATCCCTATAACCTTAGTTTTTTAGGTGAATTTCTAAGGTTTTTCAAATTCTATTGCCTAATGATTTCTATGTTTTTAAACTGTTAGCAGTGGCGGCTGGTGACATTTGAAAGTGGTAAGGCTTAAAAGTTTGGTATGACTTTTATGTAGTGAGCGACGTGAGCAAGTTAATGGACAAACATGGGGTCTATGCTGGATCCTTGTCCACAGAAAATATTTGAAAAAAAAAGATTGGCAAATGGTGCACATGTAATGCTTTCATGTATTTTGACAAAACCGCGCTTCTCTCCTTCAAAAAGAGAAAGATTTCATGCTTTAATGCAGCCCTGATCACTATTCAGTAAGCTATCCCCCCACCTTAAGCTTGCCGCCATAGCGGACACATTCGTTTTCCAGTTTCAGTGGCCTCTCTTTTTCACCTCCTTTTTTGAAGTTTTCCAATTCCTGTGTCTCTTTTCTGTCTTGGCAGCTTGGGGTCATTTTGTTGACTCTCATATTCCTCCAGTACAGAAGTCCTTTTGATCTCTTGCTTTCACTCTGTCTGTGAATCTCTGTCACTGAACCCTGTTAGCACTATGTGCCAGTACATATTTTTGGTGGTTCTTCTACTTGCTTTGTAATGTGTGATCCTCCTAGTGCCTGTGCCCCCAAGCTGGTTTCTTTTGTGTGTCTTGAGTGCCTGATCCTGACCCCAAGGGCACTTTCTGTGTCACTAGGCTATGCTCCCTGCTTTATTCTGTGTTGGCACTAAGTTGTTTTTCTGCCTGAGTTCTTCTTGTGCTCTTGTCTGATATTACTAAGTTTGGTCTTCCTCTTCAGATTTCTTCAATTGCTCCCTCCTGAGCTATTGTCTCCATAGCTCTGTAGCTGAGCAACTATAGGATATGATTGCAGGAAAGAAGCTGTATCTGAGGAGAGGGGGCAGCGTTTAAAAAAATATTTTAATATTGGGGCACATGAATTGCCTGTATCTTGGGTGACAGCTCATAAGAAAGGGGAGATTTACAGTAATGAAGATTTCAGGTAAGTTATTCGAACAGTACTATTAAAATCATAGTTTCTCATATTTGTATGCACTATAAATAAAATCTACATCAGAAGGATGCATGGCAGTGTTTATAATGCCAGTATTCGAAACTGTGAGTGATAGGTCTCACTTCCTGCCAGTGGCAAGCATTGCCTCATTGTGCCATTTTTTCCCATGAGTTGTCAACTGATATACCTTGTGGATACAAACTAGCAATACAAACTGGCAGACAGAGTGCTGAACTGTTGACAGAGTGTTGAGTTTGAAAGTAAACTTACTCTACTGCTGTGCTGGAGCATCCAGGCAATATCATCTTTTTTAGATCCAGCCTAGAGACAGCATTACTTGTCTTGCCAGCCTCATATAATGACAAAAATTATAAATAAAAAGTACATAAAATATAAATACATTGAGGGACTTTGTGCCAGTCCTCTTCATCCATTAATCTGTTACATTTTCACTCACATTTTGCTTCCTTCCTCAACATCACACACCATAAAGCAAAGAATCAGCCCACTCCAGTCACTGGCTGTCTTGGCTTGTGAGTTACGGCATTTTGTCTGGTCATGCGTACACATCGCTTAAAAGCCTAGAAAGAAGTACACAGTACCAGAGATGATGAACAAATAATTAAATTTGCCAATGTTTTTTCTTTCCATTATTTACTCTTTTATACTTTTAGTCATCCTTGTGTGTTTAAACTACGCTTTCAGGTTACAGAAATTCAAAGCTAATAATGCCATATTAGTGCCATCCATATTTACCTGTCATGCCCATTAAAACTAAAAGGGTTTTTTGACTTGTTCTAAATACACCTGCCTGATAGGAAGCCCCCACACATTTCTATAAAAAATATATTCATTTGTATTACATGCAGCTCTTTTTATTGCATGCATGGTGCAGCCACATCTGGGCCTAGGCATATCCTATTTTTGTATTTGTATTGCTGTGCTATATGCCTAAGAAATGTTTTTAAAAATAATCATTTCACTACCTTGCCAAAACCAAACCTATTGGTTCTGCCAGTGCTTGGTTTTAGTTGTAGTTTGAGCTGCTAACAAGTTAAATTCAGTGTGGTGTTTATTGTGCTCTTTATACAGGATTTTGTAACTGGAAGGCGCTTTCGTCTTCTACCAGCTATCTCCCATCCCCCAACAAACTGCTTTCCACAGCTTGCTGTTGTTTTTTTAATAATGAAGAAACTGGTCCACTGAGCTCAAGACAGGCTGCAAGGTCTTCAGGAGAAAGCCACGATGATTAACGAGAGAGTCATTAATGCGAGTAGATTTAACAACCAAAATCTGATTAAATTCAAGTGCTTCCCAAACATTAGGGCCACATTAACAGTTTATTGGAACAAGCAGATAAAACGTAAAATGGTCATCTAATTCCCTCGAGACCCTAATTGTTCCATGATAAATCACTCTGCAAAGAAAAGTACTGCAGGGCTATAAATGAAAAATTGCTGCCTCCCATTCCAGTTGCATCCTACCCTTAGAAAGGGGACCGGAAACGTTGTTTAAATCCACATTCACTCCTTAAGTTGCCCCCTTCTTTTCAGTTCCGAAGGAAACCTATCTTGAAGACACTTTTGTAAGAAATAGAAGAATAATTCCACTTTCCATTGCTGTCCAGCTATTGGAAATGTGTTCTATATCTGAAGGTGCAGCAATATAAGGCGCCATGGAGCCACAACAGGCGCACTGTGAGAGATGTCTTGTGGGGGAGGTGGGGCTCACAAAAGCAAATGTAATGTTGTCATCAAGTGATAATTCATTACTTTAGGAAGAAATCATCAATCACAGCAGTTCCATAAAGCAGCGAGTCTGAAAATCCATGGGCCATTTCACGAAGAGCTGAGCCAAGTGCCTGTTTTTTAATTTTAAGAGTCTACGGTTCATACATATAACTCGGAATTAATTTGAATGTGTGAAAAAATGAAAGAAGATAGTGACAAAGCCTGTGCTTTCACCATCTCAAGCAGTATATTACATAAAGCCGGCCAGGGTGTGGGGGCGTGGCTTAGCAAGCCACGATGGCGGCTGTGTTCTGCTGAGGCTCCGCGATCGGGCTGGCATCCTGCCCAGTTCCAGTGATCGCCGGGAGCCTCAAATCTCAGGTTCGGCACGCGGAGTGCCCCCGCTTCAGACGGCAACCCCCCCTGGTGCGGCGCGGATCGCGCTACAGCGTGGAGTCTTCTGTGTCGCCTCCCGCCGGAGCCGCGCGCCGGAACACAAAATGGCGGTCGCGGCTCTGCTCCGCTGATGCCGGTGACACTGACACCCGGTTTGATGGCCTAAAGCGGTGCGACCAGCCGGCAACCGCGGACACCCACACAGTGAGGTGCAGCTGCCCTGGGAAGTGAAGCCACGACCAGACTCCCCACCGCGGTCGCACGAACGGACGCAAGATGGCGGCCGCGACTCCGAGGCTCCCTGATACCGGCTCCCCATCCCACCCGGGAGTTTGACCGGACCGCAGCATCGGCCCCGCCCGCCGCCGCGGATTACCTGTGCCTGCGGACACATCTGCTTCACGGCGCCGAACCCTCCCGTGGACCACGACCCTCCTAGGCGGTGAGTGCCGGCCCCCCCAGAGATTCCAGCCCCAGTGCCCTGACGACCCCCCGCACTCTCCGGGGCTCAGCGGAGGACGCTCGTCTCTACGGACCCCCCTGGGCGGGCGGGTCAAGACCTCACTGGACCCACAGATGACGCCTCTGGTTGTGGCGCCTGACCCCAATATGGCGCCTGCGGGGACCTAAACACCGGGCTCGGAGCATGCTGCCACTTCTCTGAGAACAGCGCCGCCCCCGGAGCGGCGGCGCCCGCCCGTCACACCGCCGACAACCCACCACCACACCCGGACCTCTGGAGCCTTGCCACTTGCCCCTGGCCCCGCCGGACAGTACATAGCCTGACCTGAGTGCCAGACAGGGGGGTCGGGAGCCTGCCGCCGCCACATCACCTCCTCATGGGCAGCGAGAGGGGCCCATTCATCTGAAGAGACTTGGCAACAGGGTGGGACCGCAAATCGAGTGTGCCCCTGGATGCGCACCTACCCCCTGCTGCGCCACTGAAGTCACCAACGGCCGCCCCAGCGAACTGGAGTTCGGCGACCCACTTTCCCCTGACCACACAGCGATACAGGGACCCTCCCATCGACCCCATGGGGAAACCAAAAGGCCCGTAGGCGACCGCCGTCCCTGAAACGGCCCCTGAGAACATGCCACAAACAAGGGCCTGGTCGCAAGTAAACACGCCACGCACTGACCCCACATTGTCTGGGAAACTGGACCAGGTGCTGGCAGCAATAGAACTGTCCCGACTCTCAATGGAGGAACGGCTGGTGGTCCTGACGACAGACATCAGCCTGATCCGCGATGACCACCGTAAGCTGGCGGACAGAGTGAAGGAAGGGGAGAGGGCTGTGGCCGCGTTGCAACCCAAGGTGAAAACTCAAGCGACGGACATGCAGGAGGTCCTGCGCCGAGTGACGGCCCTCGAGGAACGTACGGTGGATTTGGAGGGACGCTCGAGGCGATGCAACATCCGCGTCCTAGGTCTGCCGGAAGGAATTGAACACTCGGACCCCCTGACCTACATGGAATCATGGACCAGATCATTCACCCCCGAGTCGGAGCGCTCGGCATTCTTCTCTATTGAAAGAGCCCACAGGGTCCCCGCCCGGGAACCTAAGCCGGGTCTCCCTCCACGTCCCATGCTAGCCAAGTTCCTACACTTCCGAGACTGCGATGCAGTGCTACGGGCGGCCCGAGCGGCAGGCCCCCTGCAGGTGGAGGACCAACAGGTCATGGTGTTCCCAGACTATGCCCGAGAAGTCCAACAGCAGAGATCTACTTTTCTAGACGTTAAGAGACGCCTCCGCGCGAACGATCTCCAGTACTCCTTACTGTTCCCGGCCCGCCTAAACGTGCTCCACAAAAGAAAGGCCATATTCTTCACCACCGCGGATGAGGCACAGGACTGGGCTGAGCTCCACTGTCCGCTGATCCCGAAAGCTGGGCCCCAACGGGAAGGCACCAACTATTCACGACGATCCAGAAGACGGGACACGAAACGTACTCAGGCGGGCTCATCCAAAAGTCAAGCAACCCCCCCTCTCGGGCTCACCAGACCTCACACAAATTGTACGGGAGAGACGAGACGCTTTGAAGGCGGTGGCCGACCTACACCTCTCTCCCCTTGCACCGGACTTAGAACGCCAACCGCGTCTGTTCACCCCTGAGAAAGACCGAGACAGCGATGGCACAATGTCGGGGTTTGGCCCAATTTCTTCCCCTCTCATTGCCGCACACACGATGGACGCTGACCTGGCTGGGCAACCCGGCACCTCTTCCTGATGGGCGAAAAGACATTCATTGTATCCTCTTTTCTTGGTCGCTGTATATGCTGTTTGTGTGCCGAAGCTGCATAACTAATTGACTAGGTGCGCACGCACGCGATAGACGCATCTCCTGCAAAAGCCCGATCTGCACACAAGCCCAGCGGTAACACATGCTGCCACCCCCGCAGAATTTTGTTGTACTTCTCCCCTAGTGGGACACTAGTTTGGATATGCCACCCCCGGTGAACTATCCCCTGTATTGGGACTGTTTCCCACCCTTGGTTTTACCTGTTCTTACTCCCGCAAGTTCCCCCCCCACACCTACGGAGGCATGGCGCGCAGGAGCACACGCGAGACACATGACCACACTGTCCCCGGGATCTGCAGGGTGGCCCCGATCGCATGCACGACCCCTTAGCGATGATGGCTCCTAGTTCGGACGTTAATGTCCTCACACTAAATGTACGGGGCCTCCACACGCCCAGTAAACGCTACTCAGTCTACTCCTACATAAAGTGCATGACAGCTAATATTGCTCTTTTACAAGAGACACATGTTAACGCTACCGAGCTAGGCCGGTTACAGGCTAAGTGGCGGGGGACCTTTTGCGCCACGACATACTCTGCATTTGCGCGCGCCGCCTTAATATGGGTTAGGCCAGGAACCCCCTTCCGAGTCCTCAAGCGGGGGGTGGACAAGGAAGGCAGATATGCCCTACTAGAGGGACTCTTAGATGGACAGGGGATCCTCCTGGGAAGCATTTACGGCCCCAAGGCTGAGCAAGATAAGTTTTGGGATCACCTTACAGGGGTATTGGCCCAGTTCACTGCCGTCCCTTGGGTCTTAGGGGGTGTCTACAACTGCACGTTGAACCCTACATTAGACCGCTCACCCCCCCCCCTGCACGTTCCCCGGCCCCCTGGCAAGCGGAGCTATTCAGAGCGTGGGCCTCACACTGGGCGCTTACTGACGCTTGGCGGCACTTATACCCCCATGCCCGTGTTTACTCATTCCACTCAATACTCCACAACCTCCGGGTCGGTCTGGACAGATTCCTATGCTCTGCCCCGATCCTCCCTAAACTAATCTCCTCGGACTACCTGGGCCAGATCATCTCAGACCATGACGCCCACATACTGCGCCTGACCTGGCACCCCCCACACCCGCCTGTCCCCACTTGGCGACTTCCTAAGGACTGTTTGACAGACCAGGTATTCAGGGACTCACACCAGCACAGCATACAAGACTACTTTTCACACAATGCGAACACGGCCTCATCGGCGCTAGTGGAATGGGACGCGTTTAAGGTGGTGGCACGGGGGGACTGCATCAAACAGATCGCAGGGGTTCGCCGTACATTGGAGCAGACACTTGCGACCACGGAATGGCGTCTAGCTGCACTCACTAAACAAACCGATATCTCAGCAGAACACGCCGCGCGCACAGTCGAGGCGAAGTCAACATACCAGGCGGCCTGTGCTGATCTCCGGAAATATAATTTCAGGGCTTATGCCGCCAGAGTCCATAAAGATAGGGACAAAACGGGAGCACTACTGGCCTGGATGGCGAGGCAAGACACCGAGATCAAACCAATCACGGACATCATCAACTTAGAGGGCGTGCTAGTGCGATCTCAAGCTGAGATCCTTCTGGCGTTCCAACGCTATTACGCTAAGGTGTACGAGGCCCCGCCCCGGCCTTCCCCGGCGTTCGTGGACCATTTCCTCGATCCACTATCGCTGCCCAAGTTATCGGACGCTGACAAACGGACGCTGGATGCTAAAATAGCTCCCTCAGACATTACCCAGGCACTACGCGCCTTGTCTCGTAATAAAGCCCAGGGTCTTAACGGCCTCCCGCTGGAATACTACCTGCGTTTTCCTCCCTGGTGGTCCCTCCCCTGGCTCAAGTGTTCGCGACAGCCCTTGATCTGGGAGTGTTGCCCTGTTCCTTACGAGAATCAGTAATTGTTACCTTCCACAGAGACCCACATCACATGGGCTCGTACCGCCCCATCACGCTCCTGTCGGCGGACTGTGAGGTCCTCGGGAAGATACTGGCTGACAGATACGCCCAGGTCGTGTGCCCACTGATCCACCCTGACCAATGCGGGTTCGTTCCAGGGAGAAACACCTCACAGAACATCCGCCGAGTCTTCCATGTCCAGGACCAGGTGCGGGGCAGATTCCCTCGGGCCGCCTGCCTCATCTTAGATCTGGAGAAGGCGTTCGACACCCTCACCTGGCCGTACCTATTCTCGGTCCTATGCCGTCTCAACATCGGCCCGATACTCGCAGCATACACACGCCTTCTATACACCGATCTGACGACGCGCGTCCGGATTGGGAAATACATTTCGCCTGCATTCGAGGTCCGGCGAGGCACAAGACAGGGGTGCCCCCTGTCACCTCTTCTTTTCGCCCTAGCCGTCGAACCGCTAGCGATCAGACTGCGTCAGGAGGGTGTGCATTGGGGCATCCCGCTTGCGGATGTCACACACTGCGTCTCCATGTACGCAGATGACCTCCTCATCTATGTCCGGGACATCGAAACTGACCTTACCCCCATAGGGGTGGCGCTCACTGAGTTCGCAGATGCCTCGGGACTCCGAGTGAACTGGGACAAGTCCACGATTTACCCCTTCCACCCGGAACTGCCGCCCCGGGACGTTCAGCTGGGGACTCATAGACTCTCGTGGTCCGCGGAGGCCCCCCGGTACCTAGGTGTCCGCCTGTATCATTCTCCGGCTGACATCTTCGACGGTAATCACCGCAGAGCGCTAGCTGGCCTTCGCCCGGCGGTTGCCTTCTGGACCAAGCTCCCACTCGCCCCGATAGGGCGGATAGCCCTGGCTAAAATGGTGATGCTCCCCCGGCTCCTCTATCATTTCGCTAACCTGCCAGTGGTGCCGCCTAGGTCCTTCTTCCGAGACCTCAACTCCCTCCTAGGCACCCTTATATGGGGCTCAGGTCGACGCAGAGTGGCCCTGAAAACCCTCCAACTCCCCACGACGCAGGGCGGGCTTAGAGCTCCCTCCTTTGAGTCCTATTTCCTGGCGGCGCAGCTCCAATGGCTGTCGTATTGGACGGCGGACCGACATACCCGGGAGGCTTGCACCCCGACCGGCAGAGTCACGACCCCGGAGCTTACCCGACTTCTCCTCCCGGGCACCAAACCACGACGTACGTACCCCCTCCAAGTCGCGATAGCGCGTCAATGCATAATGCGGATCCACCGGATTTCCTCCGGAAGGACCCCATACTCCCCGTTACTGCCGCTGGTTGGCTGCCCCAGACGGGAATCCTATTTCTCGGCTCCTATGCTCGGCGAATGGACGCACTGCGACGTCACGGACATGGAGTCGCTCTTTGAGGAAGGTCAGCTGAAATCGTTCAACCGGCTGGTCGCCGAGTTCGCACTCCCCCAGGTCAATTCCTCAGAGACCGACAACTACTCGAGGGTTTCCGCCCTTACCAGAATCTCCAGGCCGGCGAACCTGACACACATCCAGTTATACACACTATTCTGCGTATGGGAACGGGACGCCACTTAGTCACCTGGCTATATACATCGATCCAAGAACTCTCGTACGCCCCCCTGGCGACCCTGCGGGCCACATGGGAGGAAGACATTGGGCGCGCATTACACGATTCAGAGTGGACCAGGGCGCTCGAGGCCCCGAAGCGAGTCTCCAGAAACGCCCGTTTCAAAAACATCCAATACTACATACTACACAGGGCATACCTCACACCGGCGCGACTGCAAAATTTTTATCCCACAACACAATTCCTCTGCCCCAGATATCATTCCCCCGATGCGGATTTCCGCCACATGTTTTGGAGCTGCCCCGGCCTCAAATCCCTGTGGCAGACAGTACACGACTCACTGCAAGACCTCACAGGCCTCGCAACCCTAGCCTCATGGGAATCCAGCGCGCTAGGCATTTTTCATATCTCTAAACGGGTCCCGGCACACAGACACTTTGTATCCTTAGCGCTGCTCCTGGCGAACAGATGTATAGCTATGCATTGGCGATCCACGATAGGTCCCCCCATAGAGGCATGGACAGGGGCAGTCTGTAAATGGGTGGCGGCCGAGGAAGATGCCCTTCGGGAGGAGGAATCCAGGGGCGCACGTAAACATCCCATATCTATGGAATGGGCCATGCTCCTCCATAGCTTCCGGCAATCCTTGCGCACTGATGACCCGCCCACGTCTACACCTTCCCCCCCTCACTCACGGGCCCGACTGTTTCCCCCCCTTCCCAGCCAACCAGTCCGAGTGAACCCATAATCCTTGGTTAATGCCCTAACTCCTGCACTGGATTCCGGTACTCCACGCCCCCCTCGTCAACGCCCCCCCCCCCCATGCCGACCGTCCTGCTACCCACATGCATGGGGCATCTCCGCCCTTTGGCCACTTACCCTCTCTGTGAGCGAGTGCTATGGACCCCCCTGCCACCCGGTGCCCGACACCTGTCTCCCTCTGCTATGCTCTTGCCACCGCCTACATGCCCCCTCCCACAGTTCCGTCCCCCCAGTTACTTGGCACCACCACTCTGTGAACTGTACAGGTCCTGATCCAAAGACCCCTCTAGTAGGGACTTACAAGACTATAATTATTATCCTTTCTCCCTTGCGGAGCTGGTTTCCTGTACCCTAACCTGATTACTTGTTTGATTGGTCTGTAATGTTTTGGTGGATGAAATGCCGAATTACACAAGTTTATGCACAGAAAAGTTGCGCGAACGGCTGACCGTGGCTGAATGTTGACGCCACGCCAGCAGATGCTCTACCTTGTACTTATGCTTGATGATGCAACAATAAAAACAAGTTTAAAAAAAAAAAAAGCCGGCCGGGGTGTATTGTGCTGCAGAACCGCTTTGCTCAATGAGATGAGCTGTAGCTCACCTTTGATGTTGCATAAGATGCTTTTTGTCATTTTGTCACCCTCTCAGTGATGACACCGGGGGCGGCCCGCACCCACCGCACCCCCTTCCTACGTCGCTGCTGAACTTTTTCCAACACAGCTAAGGGATCTACCTTTTCCTAAAAATCCCTGCAGTCCAGCTTGACCCCACTGAAGCTGTTCCATATGTACTACAGCAGCACAGTAACCTCACACTATGAGCCAAATGACGGCTTAACTAAAACAGTCCACAGAAGCTTATTGCTTCTTTAGGCCACTGTGCACTTAACCTAGAAATGTTCAACTAAACTAGCCTAAATACTTAAAAAAGAATTTGACCTCTGGAGGAAACAGAACACTTTGAAGCACAAACTAAATTTTCGTGAAAACTGCTTAAAACACCAAAACGTTCTCTTTCTTTTTTTAAATGTATTTATTGAATTTTGTAAACAAAAGAACATAACAGACCATACAAAGAGGATAATGAAATTAAATCAGTCACAGTGTACATACGCACAGATCCGGAGGCATAACAGATATCAGAACATGAATCCTCAGGGCTATGCATTGGTGGGGCCAAAGCAACCTCATGCAATTCCTATACAACCGTATCTTAGGTTACATTACGTCAAATGTGGGTATTGTCTATGGAGACAGTGCAGAAAGAATACCCCTGAAACAGCTTGCAGACATTCATTCGTATAGCTAGCACCTAGAAAAAAAGCCCCAAGAGGAAAGCCTGTAGTTCCATAGCAGAACTTTCAGCACAACCCCTACATCAAGGGAGAAGCAGGTTTCCAGATACCTTCGTACTCTTTACAAACTAGATAGTTCTGGTACAAGCTCCAGAAGTTCTTAGGGCGACTCCGGGGAGGGAGAAGATCACTATATAACTGTTTGCGGGTTGCAAGACTTCATATCTGTGTACCATTGCGCCGTGGTAGGAGATGGCCCTCTCGCCCAGCGCATAGCTAACCCACGTTTTTATTAGTAATCCCATATTTATCAGGCGTCTTATATTTTTCCATAAACGCTTAGAATAACCTAGCAGAGCCAGTAATGGGTCCGGATTCAGAGACACTCCTGTGATATCACTAAGTTATTGGAATATTGCTATCCAGTAGTTAGCTATATCGGGACACGGCCAGGAAAGGTTAATGAAACCTGTAGGATCCGCACCACATCTTTCACATCTCGCTGTGTCCCAGACTCCATGTCTGTGTAAGCGGAGCGGGGCGTAATATAGCCTATTGAGAAATTTACAATGTATAAGTCGGTGAAGTCCGTTCAGGGAGACATGTTGTGTGGCTTCGCAGCAATAATGCCATATTTCACATTCTAATGTGACCCCTAAATCAGTTTGCCACTGCAGCCTGGCTACAATGAAATAATTCTTCCGGTAATCTCGGGCTAGATTGTAAATATTGAGGACTACCTTACAGGGGGACTACGCTTGCAGCAGTAAGGAAAAGGGTTCAACTTCCAGTGGTTCCAACATTTCTTCTCCAAGAATGTCGTGGAGTGAATGTCTGACCCTATAAAAATGAAACAATGTGAGTGGGGTAATGTCTTGCCTGTCCAAGACCCTCTCATCCCCTCCCCGTCCCTTACCATCCTCGAAATGGTCTCCTATTTGGGAGATATCGTGAAGCGCCAGGGCACGCAACACTCCTTGATCACCGGCTACCATAGACACCATTCAATAGGTGTGTGTGGGGAATACAAAATAGAGGCCGCCTTCCATTTCAGTAGATTCTGCCATGTACGTTTTGTGGCATTTATAGAGTATAGGGTACCTGCACGCATAGACGGCGCCTGGAAGAGGAGTGCAGCCAGGGGGTAGGGCGCAGCAGCGACCCTCTCTATATATGCAGATGTGGGGGAGGGGATTGTTGATGCAGCCATTAGAAGGCATGCAAGCACTGGCCGCACAATAGTAGAGTTCCAGATCTGGGGCACCAAGTCCCCACATTGAGTAGGGGAGATTGAGAATATCCCACTTGACCCGGGGCTGTGTACCGGCCCAGGCCAATCGAACCAGTAGGGACTTGATACATTTAAAAAAGGGGGCTTGGAAGACCATTGGTATGTTTAAAAACAAGAACAGGAACCTCTGTAAGACCACCATTTTCATTAAGGAGATACGACCAAGGAGGGACAATGGGAGACGCACCCATCTATTGACATCATCTTCAAGCTTGGTGACCTCCCTGCCACAATTCTCGTTGAATACCATTTCGGAATTCATGTGTACCTAAGTAGTGCACAGTGTCAACGGACCAGTGCAAGGGAAATTCTAGGTCAAACGGCTCCATGGCTGCAGTTACGGGGAAAATGGTGGACTTGGTCCAGTAGATGCAGAGACCAGAGAATTCACCATTTCGCACCACTTCCCTCAAAACTGGGAATAGGTTGATCTCTGGATCTCTTATGTATAGGAGAGTATCATTGGCATAGTAAGAAATTATTAAATTATATCCAGGGAAACATATCCTTCTATGGCTGTGATTCTCCCTGAAGGTGCATGCCAAGGGCTCGCCACGATTGCGTAGAGGAGTGGCGATAGCGGGCACCCTTGACGGGTACCTCTGGAGATTCTAAAAGGAGAGGTGATCAGGTTACCCACCCTGACCCTAGCAGTCTGGGAATTATATAGGACAGATACCAGCTGGGGGAAAAGGTCACCAACACCCATCCGCCTTAAAACCAGCATCATGAATCTCCACCATAACGAATCGAAGGCCTTTTCGGCATCTAAAAATATCGCCGCTGCAATAATCTCTGGTTTAGTGTGTTGGATAGCGCCAAATACTGTACGCAGGTTGTGTGTCAGGGTGCGCCCTGGCACAAATCCTGCCTGTTCGGGACTGTCTAGTGTCGGCACTAATGGTGCTAAGCGGTTGGCTAAGACTTTGACGAATAATTTGGTGTTGACATTTAACAATGAAAACGGTCTATATTATGAGCATTCATCAGGAGGTTTGCCCAGATTCAGGAGGGTGACTAGCAGAGTTTCCCACATAGACAGGGCATCACTACACTCTCACCCATTTCCTTGAACAGGGTGATCAAATGGGGGACAAGAAGCTCTTTGAACTCCTTATAGTAGGCAACAGTTAGGCCATCTTGCCCAGGGGCCCTCCCGGCATGCATGGATTTCAACGCATCTTTAACTTCCCATGCCTCCAATGGCCTCATCAGGTATTCTCTATGCTCATCAGTTAACCACTGTAATTTTATGTGTTGCAGATAATCTAGAACTGCATCACTCTCTCCTGCTGATTGGGTTTGATATAGCTCTGAGTAGCAGTTACTATATCTGTCAGCAATGGCATCAGGATATCGTAACATCTCGCCGATTGCTACATGGAGGTCCGTGACACCACTGCTTCTCAATACTGCTTCTAGTGTTGCTCCCCGGCACTCCCCTTCCCCATAAGTTTTAGCCACAGCATACTTCCTGTCATATCCTGCCCACCTTCCCGAATGTTTGTGGTGTGGTTGGCCGGTTCCAGTCCACATTTTCCAAGCATTCTTTCCTAACAGCAGAAAACGTCACGCTGCTGTTTTCCCGATTCGGAAGCAGCCCGAATCTGCAACCTGTACTACCGGGTGAGACCGCATTTAAGGCTGTGGTTCTCAGCCCAGTAGTGCTTCAAGTAATATTAGCCTCACAAAAACTGATTTTTTCCTCTAAATCCAGGATCTTACTATAGTACGCCCTTCTCTTCCTAGCTCCCAAAGCACCCAGTCTTCCTCTCAAAAAAGCTTTACAGGTATCCCACACGATCTCCGGCCTGGCTGACCCTACATTTAAAAAAAAAAAAAAACCTGAGTTTCTTCAATAAGAATTGTTAAACTATCCTGATCCAAAAGGATTGTTCGATCTAACCTCCAAGCCGAACCCGAACCTTCCGTACCTAGTTCTAAAGTCAATAAAACGGCTGAATGGTCCGAGAGATGTACCCCTACATGTTCAACCTTAGTTGCCCAGTCCTTTAACCTCGAGTCAATCAGAAAATAATCTATCAATCAATCAGCAGATTTGTATAGCGTGCTACTCACCCACTAGGGTCTCAAGGCGCTGGGGGGGGGGGAGTCGCTACTGCTCGAACAGCCAGGTCTTGAGTTGTTTCCTGAAGGAGAGATGGTCCTGGGTCAGCCGTAGGTGGGTGGGGATGGATCTATGATTATATTTTTTATTATAAAATGTGTATCCAAGCTGCTGACCTGATTTCAGTCTCCAGATATCACACAACCCTTGATGCGTCATAAGTGTCTTAACTCTGGCAGACATTTTACTATTTACCAAAGCTCTACACTTTTCCGAATGATCCAACTTATAATCTAACACCGTATTAAAGTCTCCTGCCATGATTATTTTCCCCGAAAAACCTAATAACTCACCAGCCAAGACATCCAGAGGGTCCACATCATCCTGATTAGGACCATAATAGCCAATAATAACCAACATTTCCCCTACCACCTTTAGTTGCACAATCACCCATCAGCCCCTGTTGTCTGCTGCCTTACCTTCTATTACAACATTAGCCTCCTGTCTAATCAAAACTGCCACACCTTTCGTAACTATCGATTGAGGCGTATACAGCGAATGAGCAATCCATCGCTGAGCTGCAAAAATTTCTTTACTTTCCACAGCCGTCAAATGCGTCTCCTGCAAAATCATAATTTGGGCCAAAGAGTCCTCTAAGTATTTAAAAATTATTTGTCTCCTGGATTTTACCCGTAAACTA
The DNA here is from genome assembly GCF_964261635.1 of Lissotriton helveticus. NCBI lineage: Eukaryota > Metazoa > Chordata > Amphibia > Caudata > Salamandridae > Lissotriton > Lissotriton helveticus. The sequence continues at coordinate 454,344,431 of NC_136063.1, read as the reverse complement.
TTCACATTCCAAGAAAGGAACCTCAGTTCCATAGGTTTAGCCCCAGTCATAGCACCCAGAGCCAACTACCACCAATAACCTAGTGCCAAGAACGCTTCTGAGGATTTTTTTATTTTTCCCCCCCTCCCCCCTACCCTCACCCACACCCAACCCCAACCCCAATCCCTGTACCTCCTCCCCCCAGCTCCCCCTTAACCCCCCCCCCCCTTGGAAAACCCAACCAAAATACCCATGGCCTCAGCCTTTATGGGTGTCTCCAGTGGCGGTGCTAATATGCCCAAAACAAAATTGCTAGCAATATATACATGCCTGGCAGAGATCAGGCTTAAATTTACATATACTTAACCTCTACATTACAAATTACTCCCTTGACATTGCTCTAAGAAACAGTCAACATCCTCAACCGTTCTGAACGAGTACATCTTGTTTTGCCACATGACTTTTAAGAAAGCCGGGAACTTTAGTTGAACTGTAGCCCCCAATGCCCTAAGAGGCTCCATGCACTTCCCTAGCTCCCATTGCCTATTAGCAGTAACTGGTGACAAATCCGATCTTACCTCGACTGTTGCACCGTCCACCAAAATACTCTTCTTTTTAGGAGCGGCTGCCAAAATTTTCTCTTTCAAATTATATGTCATAAAATTAATCAACATTTTTCTAGGCTTGGCACGGTTCGGGTTCAACCTAAAGGGGTCACGATGAATCCTCTGAATATCCCCCATTAACACTTCTTCCGTTTCCTCCCACTGTAACTCAGATTTAAGGAGCTGTACCACATACTTTTTAATATCTGATCCCTCTTTTCCCTCTGGTAATTTCAAAATCTTCAGATTATTGCGCCTTTGTATATTTTCAAGCCTTTCCACTCTCTCCTCATGCTCCCTCTCTTTGAGCTTGATAGCCTCAATCTCTTTATAATTATCAAAGACCCGCTCGCGAATCACTTTTACTTCAGCCTCCAACAACTCTGTGCGAGAGCTCAGTTCATCAAATTTAGCCTCCAAAAGACTACACGAGGCTCGATTACTCTCCTGATTTTTATTAGAGACCTCAAAGCCCTTATGTACATCCAAATCCAATTTCTTTAAAAGGGCAATAACTGAAAGATCCAGATTATCCAACTCAGGGTCTACCCTAGACTCTTCTAATAATTTATGCTCAGTTACTGGGATACACGTAATCGCAGAAGCTCCTGCAGATTCCCCCGAATAATCAACTGCTGAGACTAAAGAAGGAGCTAACTGATCTGACTGAACCAGACTACCTGCATTGTCCATTGCTACATTTTTTTCATGTAGGTCCTGCCCTTCCTCATCCATGCCTATAGGAAGAGCCTGGTATCGATTGGGGCTCAGATGCATAGACCAGCCCTGCGTATTCGACCCCCCCGGGGACCCCCCCTATAGCCTTCTCACCTTCCCCGTGCTATCTGTGTTCTGTCTAGATTGTGTGGGGGGCATTTAAAAGACTATTGCTTGCAGTCTGCTTTCTATGCAGTTTCATAACCAACATAGATTCATGGACTTCAATTTCAACATCTAAAAGTATATTTCTCTCTTTGCTAATGTTTGCAGTGAATCTTAAATTCATATCATTGTTATGTAGCGAGGACACAAACTGTTCAGCAGACTCTATGTCCCCTCTCCAGATAAAAAAAACTCGTCATCTATGAATATGGTCCACGTGACTATGTTGTCACTATATGTTTCCCAGTTTTTGGACACCTGCTCCTCCCACCAGCCCATGAATAAATTCGCATAGCTGGGGGTGAAGCAGTTGCCCATTGCTGTTTCCTGGGTTTGTGTATTGATGTTCTGTTCAAAGAGAAAAAAAGTATTATTTAGACAGTACATAACCATTTCTAGTAACATTTCAGTATGTAATAATAAAGAAACTGATCTTGCTGTCAAGAGATGTTTTTTCTCTTTGACCAGAACATCTATAGACAAACCCAGGGAACAGCAATGGTCACCTGCTTCTCCCCCACCTTTCCACAAATTTCGCACGTGTCGAAAATCACATGTCCAGTGATATTTGTACTGGATTTGGAATGTCAAAGGGAGTGCAAATATATGTTTGCACCCAATCTGACATTTTCTTCAGTTGTCTAACGTAGGCCTTTAGTCTCCACTCCCAACTTTTTAAAATTGAGCTGAGAACATAATTAGATCTTGGGTTCCTTGATTAATGTTAACTAATTCACAATGAAATCAATTGTTTTATTGGATATTTGTTTGAATCCCTCTACAAAACGAACATATGAAGCTATTATACCCAATAATTATGGGGAGGTTTCCTCAGGAGCTGAGAGGGACTTAATTGGAGACTCATTTTATTCTGTAACTATTCTACCTAGCTCAACTGGCACATATTCTTGGACAGGTAGGTGACCAATTACATATCGTTATATGATTTTCCATACCGCTGTTGCGTATTAAAGGAAGTCTTTGTAATTGGTTTGGGCAGACTCATCATGGTGTGTCATGTTTTACCCAATTGAAGTAGAGAACCCTTCCCTAACGGAGGACCTTGAATTCTCCTAAATTAAGTAAGAGTCTGAAAAATCCCAACTATGGGATGGCAACCAAAAGCAAATCAAAGATCGTAAAAAAGCTGAAAATAGTATAGAGAAACAATTACTACTGAAAACAGCTGATGTGGTTATCTGTCCCCTTTGAACAATAGCCCTTCACCAACATTAAACTTGAGGGGTCATGTAGGAAATATGTCTCTGTATGAGCAACGGTGAAGAGAAATTTCAATCTTGGAGAAAGTCAAAAACATCCTGAATTAAGTTCAGAACTGCAGCCATGGAATTAAAACGGTCTAACACCCGTGAGGCACAATCACAGAATTAAATATTACTAATAACTGCAGGCAGCTACTAAGTCACCAATATTGCTTTGATCTGAATGAGCCATGTTTTATGGGCCACCACCAGTGTTCTGCATTCAGGATTATTCCAGGAAGTGGCGTGTCCTGTGGGGTCAGTTCCTGTTACAGCTGGTCACTGATCTTGCTCCTACTCCTTCCAGGCTCTATATTCTGCAGCAGCAGTGAAGGGAGATTGTCCGGTGATCCTAGCTGTACCATCTACCCCAGAACTGTCCCAGCTGCCAACAAGAATTGGGATGTAGACAGACCATTCATTTTTCTTGCAGTTAACCCAAGTGAGTTTGTTAGAGGGTATTTGGTTCCACCTATGTCATGCAAGTGTGTAAGGCATATATGGAGTACAGAGGGCCGGTCCTAGAACTTCTGGGGCTCGGGCGAAAGGGAAGATGTGAGGCCCCTCTAATTTGCATGTAACATCCAGTTGCGGCCGGCAGTTGCGGCCTCTAATTTGCATGTAGCATCCAGTTGCGGCCGGCATTTCTCGGGCGTGGGGGATCTTGCAGGGGTAATTTAAAAATAAAATTAACTTACCTTCCCAGGTCTCACGTCATCTCTGCTCCTGACCTGCTCTCTTGCTTTCCTGCCTCTGGCAGGAACAGGAAGCAGGCAGCCTCCCTCCCCTAAACCAATCACAACGCTGCAATGGCAGCATTGTTATTGGTCAGGACTCAGACCAGCCAGTGGCCTATGGGGAGGCCATTTTCTCCATGTAGGGTGCATTGCAGCCTACACGGAGAATGTCCAGAATGTGCATGACTGGTTTGGTCGGCCCCAGAGGGCCAACCAAACAGTCAGCGCCCTTAGCAGTGGGCAAGGCACTCCTCCCCTGCCCTCAAGCAGACCCGCCCGCCCCATCCAAATACTTCTGCTTTCTCTCAGTGCGAGAAGCAGAAACATAAAATGGAAGTTTTAGCATTTTGTGTTTCTGCTTCTTGCACGGCGAGAAAGCAGTGGGCGACGCTCCTCCGCCCTAGTGGAGGAGCCGCCTTTGGTAACATCACAAGTGACATCTCAGGACTATTGATCTTATTTGGCATCCCTGAAGAGAGCTAACGTGGATATCAGTAAAACGGACAAAAAGATACATTTACAAAGTCCATATATTTTAAAACTGTAATAAATGGATTACATTTGTCACATTGGATGGAAAAGCTAGGTACACGTCTCACAAAGATGTATATTATTTACTCCTCATTTCCAGATGAGTGCACTATACAATTTCCAGTTCTGCATCATAAAGGGGGGAGATCCTGTTGAAGTAATGAGGGGTGGGACCATTCAAAATATAAAATGACACAAGAGAAAACCTCTCACACCATGGATATAATTGCAAATTTCAAAAGGCTCCCTTATCTTTCTGTGCCATTATTGTGCTACCTTGGGATGACATTAATACTTCGTAATTTGTTTTAACGTAAATCCTCTCACCAGTATCCCACACACACATGCTAAGAGACTTAGGACAATCTTTTTTGTGTGTGGGCTCTTTAGTCGCCAGAATTATGTTAAGTGAAAAAACACAACACATATAGTATAACATTACAAGACACCATTGCAAACAAATAAAGATTGTACATAAATAAACTTATTGACTTGAAGGTATGCTTCAGATTCAAGGGGTTTTCAAATTAACGTTTTTGATTTGGTGTTGGAACTGTAGGAAGTAGAAGTGACCAAATTTAGTGCTGGTTGAGTCCTGTTCGACAATGTTAGTGTCCCCAATTACTCGCTCTGCCAAGGATTCCCTCATTACAACCCTTTAACAGTGCCCCTCAAGTCTCCATAACCACATTCTCGCTCAGATGCATTTAATTTGATTTAGAGTGCCACTGATACCAGTGTAGGGTGTCAGAGAACTTTATATCACACATTACACAGAGGCAATCAATCCTACATGTGTAAATCACAATAGGTAATGTTACATAAGACAAAGGACTAGGAGTCACATGACAATCATACTAGTAGGCACTATAGTTTGATAGTGATTGATCTGGAGAAACACAAACTCTGAATTTAGAATGTAATACCATGGTTGAGGCTTCTCTTTAATAATCAGAATTGATTTCTGTCCAAATGAACCCCTTTTGCAACATTAGGATAATCAAAGGCTGGGAAATAAAACATAACACTGTAATTTATAACTTGCAGTTTGCATGCAGCTCTTAGATGACAGTTAATAGCTAATTGTTCTATGTTAGGAGTTTGACTTATAAACTGCAAGTAACAATAGGATCTCTCAGACAAAAGCAGTAACCCACTCGCCTATTTACATTATGTGGACTTAGTGATCTGCATGGTACATGTTCTTTGCAGCAGGCACATTAACCCTCTGCGCTACCTTTCCACAAGTCAAAACTTCCACTTGACAAAACTCCATCTCTCTCTAGGAAGAACATTAATCACTGGAGTTATCATGACATTTTTATTATTGCCGAAAATTGCTGGAGGCCAGGAAGGAGGCAGCAAGTTATTTAAGAAACATTAGAACTTTGGAATGTTGGGAGCTCCATTGAAAACAATGGAGTGCTCTGGGCTTATAATGGCTGGTATAAGCCTGGAGCTCCAACATTCCAATGTTTCTTTGTTCACAGCTCTGGCTGTGAACAAAGGGTTCAGGCAGCCTGAGGGGATTCCAATCCCCTCACGCTCCCAAAAGGCTTTCTGTCGTCTAGTGACAGAATGTTCTACTAGCCTTATAGCCCTTCGTAGATGGGCTATACCGCTATTAAAGTCCCTCTCCCTTGTTAAAGGCCCTTGCCTTCGGCTCGGGGGCTTTAACGCTGGAGAGGGCCTTTAATAGCCGGTATAGCCCTCTATGGCGGGCTATAAGGCTATATGATATACTCACAAACATGACACGCCCTACCCAAAGTCATCGCTCAGTGCGATCTCATTGGTCGCACCGCCCTAGAGCCTTCCTGCTCAAGGATCCTGTGACCTTAATGACAGAGTCACTGTTGCTCTAGGGTGTGCTGCTTCATAGGCCTGCCCAAAAGACTCGAGGTGAGCTTCAATAGGGGTTGGAGTGGACAGGCCTTCAAGGTTAACCCACACTTGCCACCACTATGGTCCACCTGCTTGTGCTCAGACACCATTCTTCTAAGGTCTTTCGGGGCCTTCCAATGTCTAGCATGGCAATGTGCTCTCTCAGGAGAGTGGTCTGGTGGACTGGTCATGAAGGCTGAACCTGGTTCCCCAGTTCCAAATTTGGCAGCTCTGATCATAGTGCCACATCCTCTCCCCCACTGAACACCATACTGCCCCACTGAGAGAAACTTGCACTGCCTTCAACTACAACTCAATTGCGCCCTGCTATAAACACCTGGAGGCGACTCAATTCAAATTAGGCACTAGACAAGAGCAATATGCTGCCTACAAAAACAAAGTGACAGCATCCTGGAAAAAGCAAATACTCATAAGGAATGTAAGATTAAGTAAAAGCATGTAAAATGTAAGCAGTAACAACATGGTTACCTTAACGCTTTTGCATTTATTATTCAGAAATCGATGAGTGTTTTTATCCTTACAAAACGTTAGCAATATGGTTTAAAAAGATCACATTTGTGAATACACAGCTGCGGTATGCATTTTGTTTTCCAATCCGCCCATTAACCCCTTCCACGCTCATGACGAGCTGGGCTCGTCATGGTGTAGCCTCCTCGCACGCTCATGACGAGCCCAGCTCGTCATGAATAATGGAAAATGGAGGATCCCAGCACCGGGGGGGAAAACGCATAGCAGCCAAGTGGTTAAGCAGGTATTCAGTACAGCCAGGAATGGTGCACTTCCCCACCCGGGTAAAACAATGCTGTTCAGAGAAAGACAAGAAAACAAAAGTAGCGCTTCACTGGCAAACTCTGTAAAGTGGCACTAATGTGTTTTGGGTATGAATAAAATCAATCTGGCCCCTTTTTGACCCACTCTGTCTTGCTTTCGTTATTTTTTTTATATTTTTAACCTTTTATCTCTCTCCATCCCAAGGCTGCACTTTGGAAGTGAAAAATGTCAGAAAAAAGAGACCTTTCCAGGAAAAGTGTTTTTATTTTTGGAATTCATTTCACAGGGGACCAAATAAAGGAAAGGAAAGGAAAGGAAAGAGGGAGTACTGGCTACAAGGCCCCTGGAAGGGGGCCCCCACACCTGGACCTTGCAGCTTGCTATAGTGCTTAGAGACCCAGGGAAAGAGGGCCCCCTCCCCTGAGCCTTCGACGCAAAAGTTAACAAAAGTCAGTTGATCTGGATACTCCCTCCTCCCCTCACCCACCTCACCTTACCTGTGTCCAGCTGGTCCTGGAAAGAAAGGGGCCTTCGGTCACCTAGCAACAAAATGCAGAAAGGGAATGGCCGGTACTTAACAGAGGTGCCTGCCCCGCCCCTGACACTGAGCCATAACTGCTGGCCTGGCTGCTGTGCCTTCCCCACTCTGTTTGTCCCTTCCCCCTACCCCTGCACCCCCAGAAATGCCAACATGCCCTGACCAGCAAGGTCGACTCGAGACTCTCACATGTGTATTGTGATTGTGTGGGGAGGGGGGCCTTGAGGAGCAGGTGGACAATCTGTGAAAGTGTGGCCTTTCACAGTGAAGCGGACCCCCTGTCTTTCAGCTGAGCGCGAGGCCCTGGATAGCTGCCCACACTGCCTATGCCTAGCGCCGGCCCTGGGAGTACTGTCTGGAAACCTGTGTTTACCTAACAAAGTGTTGGTTAATGACCCCTGTGAAGCTTCCATACAAGAACATTGACTATAACGGGGAACATCCTTTACAACGCGGATGTTACCCTGCAGTACTGTTACGACTTTTTATCTGTAACTTGAAATATGACTGATTTCATAATGTTCAATATAAGCCATTTTTTATTTATGATATTTTTTTATCTGTTTGATATTTTAATCTATGAAATAATTGTTGTCTTATTTTATGTGTTTTTATGATTGTGTTATATGGCAATCGATTAAAGCTTTCCTTGACTTTGACTATATTCAAGGCACAGTTTCTTTACTTTATGGAAACTACCCTGTTCTCTTGTTATTTAGATCTGGAGATGAAAGCCAGATCCTCAGGGCCACTTTACATATGCGTCCACTCTTCCCTTCTCTGTGTGGAAAAGTAAATTTTGCCATGTTCTGTGTCACCACGTGTCATCCATCATATGTTATGTGTGCATGACCAATATGCATATGTATTCCCCATGTCCGATTAATGACGCAATTACAGTTGTGTCCACCTCTAGTATGCCAGTTCCCAGTCCTCGTGAATACTACGAATACCAGGCCTATGTAAAGTAATGTTGCCACGTTTCTCAGTGTGCACGTTATTCCATTATAAAGTCCCCGTTTCCAGGCCTCAAAAGGGCCCGGACATCAGATTCAGCTCCTGTCTCCTGAAAGCCTCGCTGAGGAGCGATACAGCCCCCACCTGTATCCTCGACCCTTCACTTACTTCCTGCCTCGCAGTGCCCGGTGCAGCCTGGCTCTGCCTCTGAGTCTGCCAAGAGTATGTTATAGTTCCAGCTATCAGTTCAGTCCTCCTTCTCTGCATTCCTAAAGCTACTGAACTGCATCAATAGTTTCCGTCATTGTCTAGCCTTCACGTCTCCACGTTAGAGAAATACTGTATTTACTGGTCATTTAATATTCTTCATCACGCACTACATGTAGAATAATGCATGGTCCAGTCTTAGAATCAAGTTAGCCTTTCCCCTCATGACTTCTAGTTTATATCAACATGTTCCCTAAACATCAGATACTAGATAGGGTTTAGGTACATGTCGCTCCGACCCTCCAGACTTTAGTCTCTGCTCCTAGCACAGAGTTCATAGCCCCCAGCTTCTCCTAGTAATACGTCATTGCCAGTTTACGCGCACCACCAGGTTAGAGGTCCCGGCTCCTTAGGTAGCCCCCTCCATGGTTTCCGCCCCATTCATGACATATTCTGTTACGTTTGCACCACATGTCTATGTATACGCCCAGTTACACCCACTTTTACTGTTATCTTTCGCGACTGCTACGCGTCACGCCTTCTGCTCCACCCACTGCTACGCCTACTGCAATGTAATGCTATGTGTTTGCGCTATGTATAAATGCTCGTGTTTTGTTATGAAAAGTTAGCGCGCTCATCCCAGACCAAGCCCCAGCAGCTGCTGGGCCCCAGTTGTCCTGCTGGGCCCTGTTACCCCTGTTCCTATGCAGGTTGTCCTGATCCTGTCCTTTATGCTGTAATAAACCTGCAGAAACTCCTACTACCTCGAATCTTGACTCTTATTTATTGAGCTATCTGTTATGCTATATGCCTAGTCAAAAATAGGGTATTATTTATTTATTTACCACATAATGGCGCCCGAATAGGGACTTGCCCTTTCCCCACGCGTCGGTGAAGCCACGCCGACCCCCTGACCCTCTGCAGTCGTGACGGAACCATACCGTGCACTGGCAGATATTTCTGCTTCAAGTATCCCTCAGGCCCACGGAGGAGACGGAGGAGGCGGTCCAGCATCCAAACGAGACGGTGGAGGAACGCGGCGAGTCCCGACCAGAGCCCAAGCCGAGAGTCCAAGGTCCGAGGTATCCGGAGGCCCACCCGTAACTGAAGTCCGAAGTTCGTCGTCGTAGCAGTCCAGTCCCGTCCAAGGCCTTCCGTTCCGTGCTGCCCGGTGAGTACCATTGCTGGGGTAGTATCTAGACAGGACCAATCTAAATTGACTCCTGGTCCGTGGGTTGGTGGTGCCCAGACTCACAAACGAAGTGTTCACCTAGGTGGATACGGGTCTTGATGCGTCCCTTTATGGGACCGGTATGTTCCGTACTGTTACAGCAGTGCATCCAGTAACTCTAGTCTGTTCCGTTCTCGAGAAAATTCTTGTATTTCTGTTCTCAGTATTTCAGGTAATATTCTGTTCGAACTGTTATTTATAATGTTCTTCATGTATTTTAATGTTGTGGTATGAGTGTGACGTGATTTCGTGTTTTTATTGTGTATTGTATTGTGTCTAGATTACAGTTCAGTCATGCCCATATTTTCCAAGTTACGACAGTTAAAAACTAGAAAGAGTCTGCTGGAAGCAGCAGTTCCTGTTCCGCCTAGGGACAGTCCAGGTCACTTTATGTATCAGAAACATGGCATAAGCGCCATATTGTATCTAGATTTATGGGTAGAGTATACCAAACAGTTAGAAGAAAAGTATAGATGGCCCGTATCGGGTACATGGGATGCCGAATGTATCATGCGAGTAGAAGAAGCATTATGGAAAAAGAAAGCCAGACAGTCACAGAAAGATGCCATCGAGTTATGGCGTAAAGAAGCGCATAGAAGAACCGAAAAGGAAGTCAGAAAGTCGGAGTTAAGTAGAGAATCCCAAGAACGAGCCCAAGAAAGAGAATTAATCGAGATAGGTGAACAAGTCAAAGCCGAACAGTCAGACAGACAGAGGCATGCCCTTATTAGGGGTATGTATCCTCTTCTTGCCGAAGGTGTGCCAAAAGCGACCCCAGAGGCATCCAGTAATTTCCCGCCACCATTAGTTCCGACCAAGCTACGTCACAAACCGACCGCAGCTGATATTTTTATTTCGTCCTATCTGGACGACACAGTCCCAGAATATGCAAATCCTGTTCGCGCTCCGCCAGTCCCTGTAAATCAGGCACTTCCCGCTCCTCCAGACACCGGAGTACCTGTTACGGTACCCCCGGTCCAGCCCGCCATACAAGTCCAGCCCACGTTACAATTACCGACCCTGCCAGGACGAAGAATGTCAGTCGACGATTCTAGTCTAGGGGCCGCAGGAGGAGGTCTTCCTCAAACCCCGCCGCCACACAAGCGTTTAACATTACTTGAATTACATGCTCAAGCGTTACAGCGCACGCCCAAACATCAGTCTGTTACAGAAATCAGGCAAACCCTTAACGAATGTGTCTATGATCCAGTTCCAGGCGAATATAATATGGTTTTATATTCCTTACGTGTAAGGAGAGTGACCGAGTATCTAGTCACCTTGCCGAATATGAAAGAAGATCTAGACAGAATATATCGTTTCATCCGTACAGGGGATGATCCAGAAAGTATTAGTGAGACTATGTCTCAAAGGAAAGCCGAGATCCAGCTCATGATATTAAAGTTCCTGATAAATTGTCTAATAAGAGAACAAGATTACCCGTCTAAAGATTCAGCCGAAATGAGAATCCTGACAAGGTGGAGTGATAATATAGCCGAGGGTAAGCACAAGACCGTCGGTGCTATGGAAAGTATGTACAAGAAAATCCGTAAAGAGATAATAAAGATACACGAACAGCGTAAAGCAGCACAAGTAAGCGAGAAAGAAAGTATCTCTGATCCTGAAGAGGAAGACGAGAATCCCGCCAGAATAGCGTATGTAGGAAAATCTAGATTTCCAGATCACCATTTACGTCTAGAACCCAAGTCTATTTTCCATCATCCAGCACCAGAACAAGGTTCTCTAGAACAAGTATTTCAAGCTACCGATCACATTCTGAAATCACGAATCGGTTATAGTGAGTTAAGTACCATGCATGAACAAGAACTAGCCCGATCAGCCGTCCGATGGATTACTGATTCTACCACTTTTCCAGACGAAATAGTGGCACAAATGTTCCTGAAACTGCCCCCAGCCGAGCAGCGACTGGTGGGTATGTATATGATTCAGCACCTCATTACTCTGTATGAGGGTCAACACTCTGATCCAGGTCCGTTACATGATGTCCTGAACGAGTTACTCCAGTATAAGTGGAGAGGTCTAGGTACCGATTTAATTAGTGTCATTCTAGAACAGCGTCACAAATATAGAACGTTTCTGAACCCGCATTTTGTTCATGTCTCACTCCCAGAAAGTAAATCATTCTACATAGACAGACAGAATCCGTTACGAGAAGTCCACCCAGTCAGAGGAACGGGTGGCGAAATGCAACGAGTGTTTGTATACACTCCAATATCAAAGATGGAACTTCTCGAGATGAAGAAATTAATTCCTTGTCATGACAAAGATCCAGCAGGGTTCCATAGAGAATTAAAAGACATGCTCCGTATGGGAGAATACACTTACCCAGATATCATTAAAATGTTAAAGGTCCTGTTACCCGCAGGGGTGTATGAAAAGTTAAAGGAAAAAGAATGGGAGGTGGGAGAGAAAAAGATCGATTGGACAGCTCTAGAAGCTGAAGACAAGGCACGAGTACCAGGTACCGGTCTTGGAGATAAATGTAAAGAATTACCAGAATTACTGATTCAAGTTTTACCCAGATTATTGACAACGAGAAAAGAAGACTGGGATGCAATCTCAGCCTGTAAACAGAAACAAGATGAAGATATTAGTGATTTTTATTCTAGATTTGAAAAATGTTTCAGTATCAACAGTGGTCTCAAGACAAGTAGTGAGTCATACCCTCACCTTTTCGTTACCAAATTAGTCGAGAATTCAAGCCCACAAATTAAAAATCGAGTTCTGAAAGTCGAAAGCACCTGGCAAGCAAATACTCCGTCCCAGATGCTCCAGATGCTTCAGTACCACCAGAATAGAATCAGGGAAGAGCAAGAACACGAGAGAAAACGTATGAAAGACACGAAAATGAAAGTGCTAGTTGCACAATCTGTTCCTCAAGACAGTCAGAAGAGGGGTCCGAATCAAGCTAGTCATCCTGCAGCTCCCGTTAAAGGGAACTGCAATTATTGTAAACAGCCAGGTCATTTTATAAACGAGTGTGCAGTTCTGAAACACAACATAGCTACTGGTAAGACTAAAGAAAGACCACGTCCGCCTAGACAAGAGCAAGTTTCACAGATTCCTCAGTCACAGAATGCACAACAGACAGTTTCCGCACCGCAGCCTATTGCTGCAACACAGCACGTTACATCGCAGATGTACCAGTATGCTCAGACAGAGTATCCAGAGTACCAGCCATATTCATGAAACAGCCTAGAGAGGGAGGTAGGCTTGCCTCTCATCGAGATACCTGTAGATCAAGAAGGTCCCTATGTTCACAGTCAAGTATTAGGGAAAGACAGAAAGTTTTTGATTGATACAGGGGCAAGTAGGACCACAATTAATCATGCCGAAGTTCCAGGGGCTCCGCTCTCAGGCTCAAGAAATGTTTCCCTTGGATTTTCGGGAAAGCCAATAGTTAATGAGATATCAAAGCCAGTCACTCTAGAAGTAGGTCCATTGTCCCGTACTACTGATCTGTTACTTACTAAGTCATGTCCAGAAAATCTATTAGGCATTAAGACACTGAAAGAATTAGGTGCAGTTATTTGCTGTTCCCCAGAGGGAATACGTCTGTTCCTACGTGACTTTAAGGGTCACTATGTATTACGAGATTTTGATTCGAGATTGTCTAATGTTCCGCAACGCTTATGGGCGCAAGGTCCAACTGATGTAGGTTACATGCAAATCACACCCTATCGTGTGACTCTCAAACCAGGTGTAGTGTTACCACGAATCAGACAGTATAGATTGCCACCCGAGGCTGTAGCAGCCTTATCCAAAATTATAGACGAGCTCATTGCTCAAGGAGTAGTTGTAGAAACTGACTCCAATGTATGTAATTCTCCGATCATTCCAGTTATGAAACGTACTGATCCAAATGCACCCCCAGTATATCGATTAGTGATTGATTTACGAGAGCTTAACAAATGTATTATTCCTCAGTACCCAGTTGTCCCAGATATCTCTTCCCTATTAACAGCCATTGATTCCGAAGCCATGTTCTTCACTGTCATAGACCTCAAGAATGCATTTTTTAGTGTTCCGATTCATCCAGACAGCCAGTTTCTTTTCGGATTTTGTTTAAATGGAAGGAGCTATATGTTCACACGCGCTCCTCAAGGTTTCACAGAAAGCCCTAGTATTTACAGTCAAGCACTTAAGAGACAACTAGACAATATTCACATGCCAACTGACACTGCCCTGCTCCAGTATGTCGATGATCTACTGATCACAGCCCGTTCTGAACGTGACTGCGAGCGAGCGTCACTGACGGTTCTGTATTTCCTAGCCGAGATGGGGCACAAGGTGTCACCTTCGAAGCTTCAATTCTGTGTCCAGCAAGTGGTATACTTAGGACACTTGCTGTCCAAGAGGGGTAGGCAGTTGACACCAGACCGTATCCAGTTAATAGCGAGTCTTCCCCAGCCCAGAACCCAGAAGGAGGTACGTGCCTTTATTGGCCTTACTTCTTATTGTAGACAATGGATTCCCCAGTATGCATTTCTAGCCAAGCCACTGATACAGTTAACGACACAGGAGGCAGCCGTATCGACTGTCCTCCCTTGGACATCTGAACATACACTTAGTTTCAACGAGTTAAAGAAAGCCCTATGCCAAGCTCCAGTTCTAGCTACACCGAACTACAGTAAGCCTTTTACACTTTTCGTTACTGAACGTGAAGGTACAGCATTATCTGTTCTTACACAAGATCAAGCAGGACAATACAAGCCCTGTGCTTATTTTTCGAGCACACTAGATCCAGTCGCCCAGGCGTTGCCTGCATGCCTCAAGTCAGTTGCAGCCACAGCACTAGCTATCAGACAAAGTGATTCCATAGTTTTAGGACACTCCTTGACAGTACAAGTCCCACATTCAGTAGAAGTTCTTTTGAACCGAACACAAACTCAGCACTTGACAATTGCACGTTTAACAGGTTATGAATTGACTCTGTTCCAGCCACACATAGAAATTAGACGCTGCAACGTTCTGAATCCCGCTACACTGTTACCATCAGTCAGTTTGAACCCTGACCCACATGACTGTGTGGAAGTAGTTAACATTACGACAAAGCCAAGACAAGACCTGACAGACATTCCGTTACCAGATCCTGACCTGACACTTTATGTGGATGGTTCATGTATGAGAACTAGTACAGGAGAACTAGTCGCCGCGTATGCAGTGACTACTGACACCGAAGTTATTGAAACACACCGTATTGACACCCTGTCCGCTCAAGCAGCAGAGCTAGTCGCTCTGACACAAGCCTGTATACACGCCAAGAACCTGAAAGTTAATGTTTACACAGATTCACGTTACGCATTTGGAGTTGTACACGACTTCGGAGTGCTCTGGCAGGAGAGAGGTTTTATGACTTCTCATGGAACCAAGATTCAGCATGGTCTCCTTATTCAAGCCCTGTTAGATGCCATACATTTACCGACATCCATTGCCATCATGAAATGTAAAGCACATACGAAAGTTACTGACATTATTTCTCAAGGTAACGATCTAGCAGACCGCACAGCCAAGCTTACAGCACAGACTCTAGACATTCCAGTTAATCAGACACACACTCCAGATCCGACTACATGCATGACAGTTAAGGACCCTACACAAGATGTCATAGATATCCAGTTACATGCTACCCCCGAAGAAATCAAGAAATGGTCTGAACAAGGAGGGGTCCAGACAGATCAAGGATGGTTAACGAAGGGTAGAGCCACATGGTTTCTCCCCGACTCTATGGTTCAAGTCATTATTAATACCGCACATAGTCCAGCACATTTAGGAGAAAAAGCTATGTTAGACAGTATCCAGAACATTTGGTTCAACAAGCATTTACGAGCTGCAGCCAAACAGAAAGTCCGTACCTGTATGATATGTTGTCAGTTTAATCCAGGTAAAAGTGTCCCGGTGGAACAAGGTGGTTTCCAGCCCCCTGACCACCCTTTTGAGGTCCTCCAGATGGATTATATTCAGATGGAGCGATGTCGAGGTTTCAAGTATGTCCTTGTAGTTGTATGCGCTTTGTCCAGGTGGACAGAAGCATATCCAGTCCCAGATTACACAGCCGCGACCACTGCCAAGCAGTTGGTTCGTGAATTCTTCCCTAGATATGGACTCCCTAGAGTCGTATATTCTGATAACGGTCAGCCATTCTCATCCGAACTCATGAAGCACGTTTCCCTGTTGTTAGGGTACCAGTGGAAGTTCCATTGTGTACGCCATCCCGAAGCAGCCGGTCTAGTCGAGAGACATAATCAGACCCTGAAAATCCGTATTGCAAAAGTCTGTAAAGAAAAAGGTGTGGACTGGCTAGTAGCTCTGCCAGTCGCTTTATTTTATATGCGTATGGTCGCACATTCCAGATCAGGTCTGTCCCCGTATGAGGTCGTATTCGGCCGCCCCCCTAACATGTGGGGTACTCCTAGACCCCGAAGTATTACCGATGTTTCATGTAATATGTTGACAGATTACCTAGCTTCCTTGATGTCTGCCCTCAACTCATGTCGTTCACAGGTTGCCGCCGCATTTCCAGACAATACCGAGGTGGCACCGCACGAGATCGTTCCAGGCTCCTTGGTGATGATCAGAAATTTTGACAGATCAAGTCCGCTGGAACCACGTTGGAAGGAGCCACGTCAGGTCCTCTTGACCACCCGTACTGCCGTCAAGTTGGAAGGCAGAAAAGGATGGGTCCACCTTTCTCATGTAAAACTTTTCAATGGATTGAAACCCGTTTCTAAAAACATTTCCAAGGAGTCCCAGGATTTTAAAGACTGCCAAGACATTGCTCTTAAGGACTGTCCCGCAAAAGACATTGTTACAACCCCTTCCCTGTTAGAGAAAACTCCGCAACAGGAGTATAAGTTAAAGCTCAGGTCTAGTAAAATAAGTCAGTCAGTTTGATTGTATAAGTCCTCCCCTAGGTGAAACGGTTAGACTGTTTCTGACATGTATAAAATAGACCCCCATAGTGAGAGAGTCAGTCAAAGTTCAATTCAATGTATCGTTTTTCTAAGTTTCATATTGTTTCTCAGCATAATGATTTCCTGCACCAGCTACGCATTTTTCCTGTATTTTCCAGTTCCTCATGTAAATAAGTCTGCTAATGTTACAGTAGAGCACACGTTTAGTGATCTGCCTCCTCACGAATATTCTTACCGCCTCGCTATGCGTAACAACACATTTATCCGTATGTTACATTACTCACACCAGACCAGCAATGCCACTAATTGTTGGGTGTGTGGTCGACTCCCCCCTTTCCAGACACCGAAGGGAGTTCTGCCACTTTTTCCTTATCCATTCTCACATAGTGGTTCGTGTGGAGCATGGTCCACGCTAACGTCATCCTCAACAGATATGTCTTTTCTTAACAGTACATGTTTCCCAGACAAGCAAGGTCTCCCCCACAGAACCGGGTTAGATCTAGAAAATGAAGTGTATAATTTAGGTAATTATTCGTCGAATTTCATGGTCCTGAATGTTCAGTCTGATACTACTCCAGACTCACCTGCTATTTCAGTACTACCAGTCAAAGGCGAATTATGTGTCCGTAGTTATGGTTCTGTACACGTAGGACATAGTGAATGTACTACTGTTATCCAGTATAGTGACAGTGGGAAATCTATTTTCAAAGCTTCACGTCATTCATATTTTGTTTGTGGTCAAACCGCATATGTTCGTCTGCCCCTCGATTGGGAGGGAACCTGTTACATTGCTTTCCTACTGCCACCTGTTTTTCTAGCCCCACCTGACTATCATAGAAACACACATCTAGTACACACTAGACACAAGAGAAATCTCCCGATTGTCGATTATACTGAAACTGCCGCAGAGCAATTCATTGATATAGATAAAGGTGTTTTCCCTTATCTAGGTACAGTTGTAAATAGTAAGCTAATCCGTAGGTTAACAAGAACCCTTGAAGCAGTAGTAGATGAGACTGCCTCCGCTCTAGGTAACTTAACTGAAGAGCAATCCTTTATGAGAATTGTCGTTTTACAGAATCGTCTCGTCCTTGACGTCATACTGGCCGATAGGGGCGGGGCCTGTAGAGTTCTCGGATCTAGTTGTTGCATTTTCATTCCAAATAACGCGCCGTCTGTTTATTCAGCTATAACCAGACTTCATAAAATTGCCCATCTGTTACATCAAGATCCAGGCACCTGGACATGGTCCGGTTGGTTCTGGAATATAATTTCCGCATGGGGATGGAAAGTCCTGTCCATTCTAAGTATTGCAGTAGCGATCATATTAAGCTGCTGCCTCTGTATACAATGTGGCCCTGCGATTTGCGGCATTTGTGCTACCTCTTGTATTCCTAGTCCCAAGTCCCGTTCCAAGATAATTCGAGACGAGCAAATGGTACTGTATGAAATGATAGACGGTATCATGAATATTGATGTTTCCTGATGGAAACGTAGTGACAAGGAGGGAATGTGGAAAAGTAAATTTTGCCATGTTCTGTGTCACCACGTGTCATCCATCATATGTTATGTGTGCATGACCAATATGCATATGTATTCCCCATGTCCGATTAATGACGCAATTACAGTTGTGTCCACCTCTAGTATGCCAGTTCCCAGTCCTCGTGAATACTACGAATACCAGGCCTATGTAAAGTAATGTTGCCACGTTTCTCAGTGTGCACGTTATTCCATTATAAAGTCCCCGTTTCCAGGCCTCAAAAGGGCCCGGACATCAGATTCAGCTCCTGTCTCCTGAAAGCCTCGCTGAGGAGCGATACAGCCCCCACCTGTATCCTCGACCCTTCACTTACTTCCTGCCTCGCAGTGCCCGGTGCAGCCTGGCTCTGCCTCTGAGTCTGCCAAGAGTATGTTATAGTTCCAGCTATCAGTTCAGTCCTCCTTCTCTGCATTCCTAAAGCTACTGAACTGCATCAATAGTTTCCGTCATTGTCTAGCCTTCACGTCTCCACGTTAGAGAAATACTGTATTTACTGGTCATTTAATATTCTTCATCACGCACTACATGTAGAATAATGCATGGTCCAGTCTTAGAATCAAGTTAGCCTTTCCCCTCATGACTTCTAGTGTATATCAACATGTTCCCTAAACATCAGATACTAGATAGGGTTTAGGTACATGTCGCTCCGACCCTCCAGACTTTAGTCTCTGCTCCTAGCACAGAGTTCATAGCCCCCAGCTTCTCCTAGTAATACGTCATTGCCAGTTTACGCGCACCACCAGGTTAGAGGTCCCGGCTCCTTAGGTAGCCCCCTCCATGGTTTCCGCCCCATTCATGACATATTCTGTTACGTTTGCACCACATGTCTATGTATACGCCCAGTTACACCCACTTTTACTGTTATCTTTCGCGACTGCTACGCGTCACGCCTTCTGCTCCACCCACTGCTACGCCTACTGCAATGTAATGCTATGTGTTTGCGCTATGTATAAATGCTCGTGTTTTGTTATGAAAAGTTAGCGCGCTCATCCCAGACCAAGCCCCAGCAGCTGCTGGGCCCCAGTTGTCCTGCTGGGCCCTGTTACCCCTGTTCCTATGCAGGTTGTCCTGATCCTGTCCTTTATGCTGTAATAAACCTGCAGAAACTCCTACTACCTCGAATCTTGACTCTTATTTATTGAGCTATCTGTTATGCTATATGCCTAGTCAAAAATAGGGTATTATTTATTTATTTACCACATCTGTCCCAGGGCAGTTACTGTAAATAATCGCCCAGCATTCGTGTTGCCCTTGAACTAGTCTTGAGGTTTCAGCTGGAATCAGAAGAAAATACAGGTATATTTCACAAATTCCGAGAGGCAAGCATCAGTATCACAAAAAAATGTGTTGCTATAAGTGTACCTTTTTGTGATAAGCCTCAAGTGGTTAATTATTTAAAATTTTGCACTGTATGAACCCTTTTCTTGAACACTTGTTAGCTTATGTCACATAGGTTGGGATTTCGGGTGAGCATTTGGGGAGCCAGATAATAATATGCTTCCTGACAGAATGATAAAGGTCCACTTCCCTCCCTTGGACAAGAACATCTGTGAACTTGCACAGGGCGCCATCGCCTTTGTTGCACCCTGAAAGTCAGGGCATCTAGTGGGGCATAACATGCCTTCCCATAGACTGCACATGGGGGTAAGCTAACGCGACACTTCCTTGCATACTTTTTGCCTAAAACACTCATTAAAAGTACTATCCTCATGTTCGTTGTAGCACGTGTTATGCCTGTAATAAATCAACCTTTCAATTTCATGTGATCTTTTCAGAATGTCATGAAACAGATTGTTTTTAATGGCTGCGGGAGCAGTGAAAAATGTCGGCGTTAGGTGGAAACAACAAAGTGATGCTTTTTTTCGATTCCACTGAATGGTATGAGAATCTCCGCAACCTGCTGAGAAAAATATTCTCTTAATGACAGGCCTGTGGCACAACTTAAGGAGTCATCAAGAAATAAATGTTCTGCTGTCGGGCTGGCAGCTTGGTGTCCCTTAATTGAAGTATTATAAGATTCTGTGCACACTGAAGCCCCAGGGCTTTGCAGCTAAATGGCACGGACACCGCTGATGAGACACGCAGCTGAAGATGTGTCAATACAATCTTCAACAATTTGCTGTAATCGCGGGGACTGATTAATTTTTAGAACCACGGGTGCTTCTATTAGCTAACCTGAGAAATGATTTGGACTTTATTAAGCAACTTATTTCTATCTTCTGCTACAGTATTCCGCAACATAGTCCTGTCCGCTGGAGCTGGGCGCATAGCCTCGTTTCCGTGCAGGTACTCGCGCGTGATTTAATTTTACCACATTATTTCCCGACCACGAGTCTCGGCCATGTCTAATAGAGTGCCAGTCCCATGATCCCTTCTGAGACAGCGATAACAACGCTGCTCAATATCCATTTCTTGTAGACACCACTTCTAAAATGAGCGTTTAGCAGTAAATATTGAAACTTTACAGTAGCCCAGCTTTAGGCTGCATGGGCATGTTGCTTTTTCGCCAGAGTTATGAACATCTCTATTACTGCCAATAATGCATCACCGGAATTGCTGCTGATGTGGTACAGCAGCACTTACTGTTGCATTCCTCTTTGGTATGCAATAATAGAGTGGTCACTATGGGGGGAAATATATCCCTTGACTTCCACGGCAATAGTCTTTATACTAGGGATAGAAGAAAACCTTTCAAATGAGTAAATTCCTATTATGCCTTTAATGCATTAATTTATATGTATCTCATTTAGGAAGATATATATATCAATTCAAACCGTGTAGTATATACAAGGGGCTCCTAACAGGTGACGGGGCAGTGAAAGCGATATATGGAGAATAAAAGTGCATTCATCCTATGTACAAAGGTATATAAATGTGGTTGATAGGGAGCATAGAATGTTTGAAGTCAACACCTGTGGAGCGAGTCTTGATATCCACCATATAATTTTAAAAACACAGTCCACATATGTTTATTTGTCGATATTTCGACCCCTGAGCATAGGTATTTGGAGCAGGGTTATCATCAGGATGCAAAATATATGTCAGAGACACCAAAGGATTGGTGCAAAAGAAACAATTGATGGATGGAATGCTGGACAATGCAAACATTCACCTCCAGTCACAAGGATCTGGGTTTAATCCATCATTCTTTTGCTCACCACACCACCCCAGTTTGAACCCAGCCGTATGCAAATCAGTCTTGACCCTGTTCCTTGTGGGAACAGTCCAGCCCGAAATGCCAAGCCAGGTCCTCCCTGGACCGGAAACAAGCATCCTGGGACCGGTTTCAGGGCATCACCCTTCTTCAGCCAGGCTAACTTGAATCCAGTGGTGTAGTGAGCACGGGACCCACGTCTGGGCATACCCTTCCCACTTAGGGTGACATGTGCAAAAGAAACAATTGATGGACGGAATACTGGACAATGCAAACATTCACACACAGTCACAAGGATCTGGGTTAAATCCATCATTCTTTTGCTCACCACACCACCCCAGTTTGGACCTAGCCAAATGCAAATCAGTCTTGACCCAATTCCTTGTGGGAACAGTCCAGCCCGAACTGCCAAGCCAGGTCTTCCCTGGACGGGAAACAAGCATCCTGGGACCGGTTTCAAATCCGAGTGGGATGGGTATGCCCAGACTTGGGTCCTGTGCTCTCCATGCCACTGGAGTCAAGCTGTCCTGGCTGATGAGGGCTGATAACCCGAAACCGGTCCTAGGATGCTTGTTTCCAGTCCAGGGAGGACCTGGCCTGGCATGTCGGGCTGGACGGTTCCCATTGGGCGCATGGTCAAGACTGATTTGCATATGGCTGGGTCCAAACTGGAATGGCATGGTGAGCAAAAAAACTAAGGATTTAGGCCCAGATCTCTGTACTGGGGTAAATGTATGACATTGTTCTGCATTCTGTCCATCAATTGTTCTTTTTACCAAAGGATTGGGGCAAAAATTCCCACAATCAAGCAAATGTCAAACAATATATCCTGGAGCAACTTCAAAGTAGATATTCGCTAACCAAGATTGAGGCAAAAAAAATCCCATACATATAAGAGTGTCCCAAATTACTTCCAAGGACAGCTTCAATGATTGGATTTGAATGCACCGGGGGATCGTATAGGTAAACCTGGATGTATCAGTCTACCATCTTCCCACTTAAAATTTGGGATATATGTTGAAAAGCATGCCACATTATTTTAGGAGAGCTTGCGTGAGGTGGTATCTGGACCAAAATTCAAATCAATATGTTAAACAGATGCATTAGTCTTCCAAAACCAGGAATCTTGCTGCAAGATACATAACCTATTCAGTTTCTGCTGGTAACTCAGGGAGCTGAGCGTGGCCAGTGCGCTTCACAAACATTCACAGAAACTGAATAGATAACACATTGTAACAGAAGGCTTCTGGCTTTGTTTTCTGTAACATACTGGTTTGTTCACAGACACTGAATAGGTTACACATTTTGACTGAAGGTTTCTGGTTTTGGATGACTAATTCATCCTTTAACATACCGTGACCCTGCCTTACCCTTTGGCACCCTTGGCTCTGCCTTGCTATCCTTGCTCTCAGGAGTTATGAAGACAACAAAAGGAACATTACGTAATCAGGGTTCAAAAAGCACCGATTATTTTCTTCAGTTTCTATTCCCTATCCCTCTTCTGCTCCGTGAGAATCAAAAAAGTAGGCTGTTGAAAAGTTGTGGGCCATTAATTCTTCATTATCAATCTGCAGCAATATCGACAGCAAGATATTGACTTGACCAATATCATCATAGTAAGTAGATGGGGAGTGAGAATAGTAATTCTAAACTGTCCTGTATATGCTTACCTAGGCAATATTGTGCATGTCAATAACTTGCACTCAGTACTTATTGATATTTGGGCAGGCAATATTTTGATACATAGCTGTTAAAAGGTTTAGAATTGAAAAAGGTTTCAACCCAGTGATATATTTGGAAGTCACATCGTAAGTGTGTAACATCCCTTTTGCAACCTCTGGGATTTTATTAATTGATGACTCCGTTTAGATGACACAAATGTGTACCTTTTCTCAGTGACAACTGATATGAACATGTAATTGTCAATTCAATTTCCACGGGGCTAGATCTCTTTCTATCCACTGGGCCTATATATTTATACTAGTTATACATAGGCATCTCACCCAACTAAGAGGAAAATCATGCAGTGGAAATGGCTGCTTTCAGGCGCCAAGACCGGTAGGGTTCACATTGAAATTATGTGGATCAATGAACATAGGAAAATCCTCAACATCATTATGAACCAGCCCACAGAGAATACGCTGGAAGAACAACATGAATGAAATTATTAGGACTTTTGTTAGCCCATATAATTATAGGTATGCTTAAACTAAGACAGCATTCTACTTACAGCGCTTTCTGTTTGTTTTGCCTGAATATTCTCTATATTCTGTTATTGGATTTTGTTCAACAATACTCCCAATATCATGCACCTCCTGCTTCCAATGACTTTCTTATTCGGTGATGTGACCAGAACGATAGGTAAGAGCAGTAGATGTACTTTTTCACAACAAGGTCCAATCTAGGGCACTGACTGCTTTGCCCCCTTTCAGTGTG
Source organism: Lissotriton helveticus (assembly GCF_964261635.1). NCBI lineage: Eukaryota > Metazoa > Chordata > Amphibia > Caudata > Salamandridae > Lissotriton > Lissotriton helveticus. Next base: position 454,320,764 of record NC_136063.1, on the reverse strand, counting down.
ACGACAAACAGCTGCAAGCCCCATCTATACAATAGGGCTTAATGTCTTCTATTATTCTCCAGAAGATAATTTGAATTTTATTGAAGAGTACATAGAACACATTGCTAATCAACGTATCTTCAGCGATTGTAGTATATTTTAGGCCATTTTAATCTTCAGTGGGGGAGTCCAATAAGGGTGAAGTGACCAAGGGCCTGATTTTGAGTTTGACGGATATTTTACTCCTTCATAACGTGATGAATTATCTTGCCCACCTTATTACAAGTACAGTAGAATATAATACACTTGAAATAGGGTGGGTGGGGTATCCGTTTAATTATTTATATGTTTTATATAGCGCTATATAGCGCTAGCTAGACCCGTGGGTATCAGAGCGCTTTACAACATGAATGAAATGGAGTGGCGAAAGAACATGTTATAAGGATACAGGAGGAGATATGCATAACAATAAACATTTTAAGATAGAATACATTAGAGGGGTGAGTCATGTGATAGCTTGGGTAGGTGAAACAGTCAAAAAGACCACCAATCTTTGATGGTCTAGATAGTAAGGAGAATCAACTGGGTTATTTGAGCCTGGCTCAGTTGGCTTTGTCGGGAAAGTATGTGTCGAGGAGATGGAGTTTCAAGTCCCCTTTGAAGCAGGAGAAGGAGGGGTTGCATCTGAGTTCAATCAGGAGAGTGTTCTACAACCTGGGTACATTACCCCATTATGTAATGCCCTATGTTCTGATAATTTCTCTGTTCTAATGTCCTTGTCCATCACTGCAGAAAGTCCACCCAAACTAAAAAGTTCAATGCTTGAATTCATAAGTTTGAATGTTGTCCCTATGATAACTCTGTAGATTGGTTGATACATTTTTTAGACCTTTTCATGCTAGCTCTTTAATGGCTACCCATGAGAAACAGAGCTATCTACAAGATGGCGTTCAAAGCCCACAACGTTCTACATGTTAGCAGTCTTTGTTACCATGCAGAAAAACTGAAGTTCTGGTGGGTCAAGATCCCTTCACAGCCTGAAAATACTTCTTCTATAACTTCCAACTTTCAAATTGGAACATACAATAGTACAATCCTTCACTGATTTTTAACTCTTATACCGCAGTCCTATGACCCACTGCATCTTTGGACACCTTCAGCCCTGAGCTGAAACTTCTCCTATGTCAAAGATATCTTCGGTGCGCTCCTATAGAACTGTTTGTATATCAACTCCCTCTATTGTCACTTCCTTTCTCTTCTTTCTCTCTCCCTAATCTTACCTGATAATCCTATCCCTGCCCCTTTTCACGCCTCATTTGTTTGTGTAACATATCCACCCTATACCATCCCTATCTTTATTTCAATCCTCTTAGGATGACATCACTCTCACCCAGTTAGTGTGTCTAGATTAACATGCTTATCTTGACTGTCTTGCTACACTAAATGGTGTCCTGAAAACTGCTATCTCCTCCAGCTTCCCTTATATTGTATGGTTTGCATATATGTAACGTTTCCCATGACTTCTTGCTTATGATGATGCAGGAAGGTATTTGGTTCAATCATGTGGCAAACTTGGGTGATTAGCCCATCCTTTCTTTCCTGTCTCCCACATGCTATCAAGCATTAAAAGCTGCTACCTACCCTTCCCGTTAGTATGTATCTTTGGCTCTGGTTTAAATTTGTGAGGCAAACAAAGGGTGAGCACCATATGTAGTCAGAGTTGACACCCTGAGCAGAGGGCAATAACACTTACCAGGCCAACAAACTGTTTAGAAGTAGTCAATAGTATGATGCACTATATTGCCGTTTATGCACCAAACAAACAAAAGTGCTCTGATCTTAGGTCTCATTGTTCTGGATGCCATCCCCAAAGCTTCAAAACCCCTTACTATCATGTATTACTATCTCCATGAGCCCTAAAACCCCACACATCATTTTTTTCAGCAAGGATATGTAACACTCCTTAGCTATAGATACAGTATGCATTTCACAGAGATCTGCAAAGACTTCTCTCTAGTACTGTGCTTTTTTGCGTCTGTTTTTCTTTTCCCACTGGCCCACTTGTCAGAGCCAGCTTTGGCACTGGCGGCACCAGGTGCAGCAATTTGTTGGCACCCTTCATCCCCCCCATGACCTCCTCCTTGAATTTCCTCACTACCATTTGGCAAAAGTGCCTGTCATCTCTTGATAGCGCCTCTCTCACATACATTTAATTTGCTTTAGAGCACAGGTAATTCACTCAGCAATCCACATAAAATACATGTATGTTCTTTGCTGCAGGAATATTAACCCTCGGCGCTACTTTATGGTGAGTCAAAACTGCCACTAGACACAAATCCATCTCTTTCTCTAGCAGGAACATTATTCACAAGAGTTATCTTGACATTTTTATTGCTGCCTGAAAACTGGATGTACAAGGAACTCTGCAGCAGGTGCTGTTAAATCTTAAGTTATTGCTAAACACAGCGCCCCCGAGGTCAGTGCTCCATTCCAGCTCAGCACCCAGTGCAACCACACCATTCGCACAGCCCTAAAGCTGGTCCTGGCCTACAAAGTATCCTGAATTCCCATTATGTTTTTTGGGCGGGAAGGGGCAATTGGCATGGTACATTTAATTTATGAAGAAAAGGGCAGCTGCTTTCAGAATGTAACCTAGTTTCCTTTAAAAAGACAGAGGAGACAACACCAGGCCAGCTTTTCTTCCCCATCATATCTCACAACTCAGGACCGTGCTTTTGGGGAGAAGTAAACAAAATAGGCTATCTGAATGAAAAATTCAACAGGGGCCTAAAGTGCTCAGCCGTCGGGCACCTAAAAATTAAGAAGATACCATGCAAGGACAATAATATTTAACTTACTGCAACACATTACGAGTGGTTTATTTTACAGAATGAATCTATGTTTACTGAATCAGCATAAAGATCTAAAAAAGTGGCTCCAAACATGGTGAGAGCAGATCCTTATTCTCCAGGGTGTCAAATGCGGACGTATCCCAAAATTCCTCCCCTTTTTTCCCTAACCTTTTTAATAATTATTAAGTCAAAATCACATGCAAGCCCAAGATAGCAACAACTCAGAAAAGAATTAATATTGCCGAAGTGGTGCTTCATGCTACATTAACACCCATCTGGTTATTTAACATAATGATATTGCACTTAGGGCCTGATTACGAGTTTTGCGGTGTGGGAGAGGGCTGGCAAATCACTGCACCACTCCCACGCTGCCGAACCAGATTACTAGTAATTTTGTTGTCTGGTGGGTGGGTGGCGTGGCCGTCCCGCGGTGGTGCAGATTAAAGGCTCATAGTCAGTATTGTAACTGCACTGCCACAGGACTGCCAATGAACGTTCCTGCACGGCATGGACTGAGCAGTCAATGCTGTGCAGGAACAGGGGTGCATTGACACAGGGGGGCACAACATGTGCCCCCTGCACGCACTCCCATGCACAAAGGGCAACAGGGGGTCATGTAGGGTTCTCTTTGTTTCCCCAGCGTCAGCCATTGCATGGCGGGTCACCTCCATGAAAAGGCTGGCAGTGAAGAACCTCATAATATGCATGGTAGTGCCACAGCGGCACAGCCATGCATATTGCTTTCCCAGACCGTCGCGCCACAGCCTGTGATCGCGGATCACTGGCAGGTGCGGCGGTCCCAAAGTGCTCCAACCGGCATACTCATAATACGGCAGTCGGACAGCTGGTGCGGCTGTCCCTGACCACAAGCGTAACTCCACCACAGGTTTGGAGGTCCGATGGACCGCTGAACTTGTAATCAGGCCCTTACTGTGTATATAGAATAGTAATAAAAAATCTAAACCTAAAGGTGTAATGTAAATCACTAACAGAAAATGTTTTCGTATTTTATGCATTAGGCTTGAGACATGAATTTAAGATCCCTGACCTGAGGAGGCATCCTTACATTTAAGCTCCCCTCTTCTACAGTGAAGTTGAAACTCTGCATGCCATTTGAAGCAGTCCTTCCTCCTGGCAGAGAATCCCCAGGAAGCGACTAATGTAGCTCGCTGGCTTCGACTCCTCACTGAGTGAGTCAGGACACAAGTTATCTAAGAGCCTACAAGGATAGAAAAAGCAGGAAAAGAAGCAAAAAACAAGTGATTACCAGTGAGATCCAAATACAACTAAATGGATTCCCATCAATATATTGCAATGATCAATCTTCTCATTTGGTAATCCATCTATCGGGATGGTATGTCTCTTGATCATAGAGACTTGTTGCCATACCCATCATATTAGGCTGAATTGGATCAGACCCACAATCACTTTAGACCATAAGTAGTAGATCATAAGCGAATTCAGTGCAGTGCAAAAACACAAAAAAGTGGTGAGTAAAATAGGGTGAAGAGGCGAAAAAAAGGCACTTTTTATTAGGATATCGACTGAACCCCTGATTAAAAACAGAACAGTGCAAAATGCAGTTTCAGCAAATAACTGCAAAAGGGCCAACATGTTTCAGCCAGCAGGGAAACAAATACCACGGCTTTCTTCAGGGCCTCTGCTCTCAAACTTTGCTACTGCAGCAAAAGGTGTATAAAAGTAAAACCTTAAATTTAAACAAGATTTTAGAGAAAATGCAAGGAAACGTTTAAGAGGTTGGAACAGTTACAACCTACTTCCAACCTCTTAAACCTGGCTGAAACATGTTGGCCCTTTTGCAGTTATTTGCTGAAACTGCTTTTATTAAGATAGGTGAACAACAATGTTAGCTTTGCTTGTGGACTGAGGCAAGGGTTTCTTCTTGCACCTTTGTTATTGAATCGATGTGTTGCTCACCTTACCCAAACATATGTCCAGACTGAAGTGTTGATGGTATAGCTGCGATAGACAAATCCATGACAAGCTGTTTTTGTGGCCACATGAGTAAAACTTGCCAGGTTGAAAGTAAAATTAAAAAACACACTTGGAGGATCTCAGCACCACTTATATCACAGTTTTATTAAAAAAGGCTAAATAATGGAATTATCAAAGCACTTCTGTGAATGCAATAAATAGAATTGTTCTGCATCCAGTCGTTGGAACTGTGTTACACTTTAATGTCAAGTGCTTCACAATCACACTCACGCATTAGCGATGGTTAAGTTAAACTTGTTGCTGTTTGTTCTTCTGGTTTTCCGAATAGTTTAGGCTCTCTGATTAGGAGGTCCATCCCCAGGGGAGACACACTGTGCATCAAAACCCAAGTCAGTATATGTCAATATAAGAAGACTCTGTACCAGTACAATAATGAATGGCATGCCTCTAACTCTTATGTACTTTAAATATGGGATCATTCAAACCTTGCTATCTGCAGTGTACCTAAAACTCAACCCAATAAAAACTTCATTTGACCTTATTATAAAAGAGAACCCTCAAAATCCCTTATCTTGGTCAACAGTGTGTACTTCGATGTCATCTCCCCCAGATTCTTGTAATCACCAAATATCTGGACTTTCTCATTGACCCTTCGGTGTTCCTCAAAGGAATTATCCAAGATACCTGCACAGTATGGTTGCAGTTTTTATAGCTGCTCCAAGTCAACCTCTATTCCAAATCTCCGGCCATATTCCAGACCCATCACTTTTCCTACATCTATAAAGACAAAGCTTAGTGATGTTACAAGGTTGCACATAGTCAAGGTTTAGTTCCAGGATTTGCGGTATCTGTGTGAAGTGTCAGTATGTGTAGTGGCAGTGTGCCAGTGTGACTAGTGTCAAGCTCTGCAATGTGAAGATGGGAAAATTGCTGTTTCATGGGCAGTGCAAGGGAGGGAGAGACAGTGAGAGGGTTTTGTGTGTGTATGCCAGTGCCTGTAATTCAGTACATGGTTGTGTGTGTCCATTATTGTCTTTTCATTACCCAATACGTACGTTTAACAACCCTTACTATTGATTACGCTAAATTTTACTCCTTGCCTTCCCTACTAAATTCAAATCAGATGGTCTTTTTATAGCCTGCCAAAGTGTTTAAGGGGAATATAACAATTTAAAGTCATACTTTCAATGTGGTTATTCTTTAAAGGACCACAGACTCCAATTTTCAGTTTGTGGATTTATTATCAGGCCAAAAATAGTTGAATATAAACACACGTCAATATTAGAGTATACAGATATATAAAAATCAATACAGAACCGAATCTACTAATATAATTCATTCGACACAAAAGGCATAGTAGGATGAACTCCAAAATCAGAATGCAACAAAGAATAGAGCTGAGTACAATTCTCTTTTCATTTGAGAGAAGAAACATAAATATCTTTCGCTACTCTACTCTAGATGAGAGTCCTATCTTTTTTCCCCCTATCCTATCACAAAGGTCTCAGCACATGGTGACTTCCTAAGAAGTGCTCACGTCAAAAATGGGTCTGATAGCTTAAAGCTAGTGAGCTCATTTTAAGATGCTCCTTCTCCTCCCAAATAAGCAGAAGTCTCCCGATTCTGTCCCTGTGCATCATACAAAAAGAGAATGTTCGAGCCACAATACTTCACATGGTAAACTTTTCCATTTACACCATCTTTCAGTAAGTCTCTACAGAAGCTTTAATTAAGCTAACGTTTTCTTCCAGCGGCCTTGGTTCTCAGAAAGGCAAAAAAAATACAGGAGTAACCTGTTAACCCAGATGAGACCGGGTACAGTTTATATCATAATACAATGTCTCAACTGGAAAACATTTAGATAGGGCAATTTTATCGTGGTGGCAGAAATCGCAAGGGGAGGGGGAGAACAAAAGGAGACCACAGCAGGAAAGGTGTAAGGAACAGGAATATTTTATATAAGTAGTTATATCAGCACTACAGTATAATTAAATAAAACAGTGACCATATCATACAAGTGTGCGCTGAGCGTGCAAGTGACAGTGGGTGGTACAGTGACACAGGGGTGCAAAAAACAGCGTGAACGGTGCGATAAACAAAAATAGTAATAGTGGTCAATCGTAAACAAAATATATGCAAGGTCAATATAGGTCAATTGGGTACATTAATTTGACCACCAAGCGCCTGGCTTCTGAGCTGCGTAGTCGATGGCTTTTCAACCTGATCAATTCCAGGTCATCATCAGGACAAGGGTCACTTGAATTTGGAGTAGTGCAGTATGTTGCGTATGTGGTGGCCTGGGGGTGGCGGAGGGCAGTCCAGCACGAGGAGGAAGTCAAAGGAAGAAGAGGCAAAACGATCCTTGTTTGAAGCAGGTTCGGCGTGGGAAGTCACGGGGGGTTGATTCACTCTGGGGGTCCAAGGGGATCTGGAATGGTGAAGGCCTCGAAAATTGCGCGGCTGTGCCAGTCAATTGGCCCGTTATTTAAATAGAATTTGCCGGTCTGTGGAACGGCAATGAATCCAGGAAGGGGCGGCCTGCGGACGAGTGAATGGTCTGCCGGTGCCGGTTCTCAGATAGGCCAGGCACGGAAGGTATCCTTCCTTCTTGCCTTTCAGACTTCTTCAAAGACATTCCGGGTATCTCCTTAAATCTAAGAATAAGGAGGTCGAATTCCTGCACCTGCAGTATGATGAGAACATACTGTCTTCATGCACAAAAAGGATTAATTTAATTACAATTCTTATTTCATCCTGCACATTACACATACAGGAATTATAAGTTATCCAGTAGTAGGGTGTCTTTCATAGATTCACATGCCTGAATCATTCTCCGTCGTCGGGATGGGAGTCCCCGGTACATAAATAAAGTAATGTCTCATAGTCATATGTACATAGTAATAGGCCAAGGGCCTCTCATTAGTAACATATCCATGTCCTTTTGTAAAAAGGACCAAACTTCGGAGAAGAGCCAATCAGCTATCACCACCCTCTGGAACCTTCCTCGTCGTGCTAAGGGAGTCTCCACTGAGCTCTGCTCAGCTTTCCTTAGTTTCTGGATTTTCCAGCGTTTTTTCAACAAAATTCCTCCATCTATGTGGAGTTCTCAGGTTCTTCATGGCTGATAAGAAAGACCTTTTTAGGTCCTGTGCTTCCTGTGATAAAAAGAGACTTCATGTGGATGATCAACACAAGGACCGTCTCTATTGTCTTTACCCAGATCATTCCTCAAGGGACTGTAAGGTATGTCATACCTTTTCTTCAAAAACCCTCAAGGACAGGGAGGGACGCCTCTTAATTTGGCTGCAGAGGCTTAAAGATAAAGACCAAGCTGTGTCTTCTGAGGAGAGTGAATGTTCTTCCAGGTCTTCACATTCCTCTCAAAAGAGACCTAGGGTGACCTCTCCGGGACCTTCATCACAGCCACATCAAAAGAAGATGCACAAAAAGTTTTCAGAGGCACATTCTAAGGTTTTGCCCGCAAAAGTTTCTCCTCAGGAAACTGTTCACACCTTCAAGAAGCCTGTTTCCACCTCATCGACGACCACCTCATCGACGATGGCTTCATCGATGAGAAAATCTCCATCTACGACTTTGACTGTCACCTCGTCGACGACGACAGTATCAACTTCTGTGGCATCTTCAACCTGATCCACGTAGACCAATTCATCGTCGACGGCTGGTAGGTCTATCTCGTCGACGATAAAAATAAAGAAATAGCCGTCAACGTTGAAGCCATCGACGGTTCTACGATCGCCGACGAGCGTGCCCACGCCTACGTCGACGAAGGCTGCCATGTCGACTTCTACACCGTCATCGACGAGGGCTCCGTCGACGACGATGAAGACACCGTCTACGTCAACACCGCTGACGACAGAACCGTCGATGACAGCACCGGTGGTGTCTGTCAACATCTCACTGTCGACGACCACTCCGTCGGCAGGCTTGTCTACGACAACTGAACCTAAACTGCACAGTGCGTATGCCCACCTTAAGATTACGAAACGCACGCTGACACCGGCTTTGACTTCTCCAAGCAGGGTCCAACCTTTGCCACCTGTTCACCTCCTGGAGGAGGAAGACTCTGATGATGGCAGTATGTTCAGAGCTGGTAATAACTGATTCTTATGACGCCCCCAGAGCGACCGCGCAGCGGACGCGCACAGCGGGAGCACCGATTGAGCGCCGAAGGTGCGCCAAAGGTAAGCCCGTCTACGCCCGTTCACGCCTGGACTGCGCCCAGCGCCAGGACCCCTGGCCCCCGCAGACCCCAGCCCACCCGCCGGACGTACGACGCCACCACCCTCAACGCACTCAACGCCGGACGAATCCCAGGATGCTACCGAGCCACCCCGAGACGCACCCACGGACCCTTCTGCTGCAACGTCTGCAAGTTCACCTGCATCCGGACCAGCAATACTCCTGCACCAAGCAAGACCAAGACGAGCAACAGCAGCAGCCACCTGAAATGCATCCTGCTCAACACCCGCTCCATCCACAGACACGCCTTCGAGCTCTGGAACCTGCTCGACACAACGTCACCAGACGTCGCCTTCCTCACGGAAACCTGGATGAACGCCTCTTCAGCACCCGACATCGCCATCGCCATCCCAGACGGCTACAAGATCATCCGAAGGGACCGCATCAACCAGACCGGAGGAGGCATCGCCATCATCCACAGGAACACCATCCGCCTCACGACCAACACCGACGACACCCTCGCACCCGCCGAGCACCTGCACTTCCAGGTCCACATCAACCCCAAGACCACCCTCAGAGGCACCCGCATCTACAGACCCCCGGGACCACGCACACAATTCAGCGAAGACATCGCCGACTTCATCAGCCAGCACGCCCTCCTCTCCGCCGACTACATCCTCCTCGGGGACCTCAACTTTCACCTGGAGAACAACAACGACCGCAGCACCACCACCCTGCTGGACAATCTCGCCATCCTCGGACTCAAGCAACTGGTTAACACCCCCACCCACTACGCCGGACACACACTCGACCCCGTCTTCTCATCCTGCAAGGACATCGCCTTCAGCCACGCCACCGGACTCAACTGGACGGACCACAGCTGCGTCCACTTCAGCTTCAGAAGGACCACGATCCACCACCACCAGCAACAGGCTGCACGCAGAAGCTGGAACAAGATCACAGCCGACCAGCTCGCGACTTCCCTGAGCAAGAACCCACCCACCAGCACAACGAACCCAAGCCAGGCGGCCACCAACCTCGCAAAGTGGATCAGCAACTGCGCAGACGACCTCGCCCCTCTGAAGACCCCGCCTAGCAGACCCGGTAGCAAGAAAGCCCCATGGTTCACCGACGAACTCAAGAGCTCCAAGAAGAACTGCCGAGCCCTCGAGAGAACATGGTGCAGAGACCCAACACCGGACAACATGACTGCCCTCAAGCTCGCCACCCGAAAACACCACCAACTCATCCACGCCACCAAGAAAACCGCATCCAGGAGAAGGCACTGGAATGGATCATCTCCTTCCTCGCCGGAAGGACACAGAGAGTCCGCCTCACCCCGTTCAGATCTGAAGCCACCGAAGTCATCTGCGGCGTTCCTCAAGGCTCCTCGCTCAGTCCAACCCTCTTCAATGTCTACATGAGCCCCCTCGCAGACATCGCACGCCAGCACAACCTCAACATCATCTCCTACGCCGACGACACCCAGCTGATTCTCTCCCTCACCAACGACCCCGCCACCGCCAGAGCCAACCTTCACGAAGGGATGAAAGAGGTATCCGAATGGATGAAGAACAGCCGCCTGAAACTGAACTCGGACAAGACGGAAGTCCTCATCCTGGGATCCTCACCCTCCGCCTGGGACGACTCCTGGTGGCCCCCCGCCCTAGGCAGCGCACCCAAACCAACTGACCACGCACGCAACCTAGGCTTCATCCTGGACTCCTCCCTCTCCATGACCAGACAAGTCAACACCGTCTCCTCGTCGTGCTTCAACATCCTGCGCATGCTACGTAAGATCTTCCGGTGGATCCTCACCGAGACCAGGAAGACGGTCACCCAGGCCCTCGTCACCAGCCGTCTGGACTACGGCAACTCCCTCTACGCCGGAACCACCGCCAAGCTCCAGAAGAAACTCCAGCGGATCCAGAACGCCTCAGCACGTCTCATCCTGGACATCCCCCGTCGCAGCCATATCTCCGGACACCTGAGAGACCTGCACTGGCTCCCGGTCAACAAGAGAATCACCTTCCGACTCCTCACCCACGCACACAAAGCCCTACACAACCAAGGCCCAGGATACCTCAACAGCCGCCTCAACTTCTACGCTCCCAAACACCAGCTTCGATCTACCGGCCACGCCCTCGCCGCCGTCCCCCGCATCCGAAGAGCCACCACAGGGGGACGGTCCTTCTCCTACCTCGCCGCCAAGACATGGTACTCCCTCCCGACCCACCTCCGCCTGACCCAGGACCACCTCGCCTTCAGGAAGCAACTCAAGACCTGGCTGTTCGAGCAGTAGCGGACCCCCCTCCCCCAGCGCCTTGAGACCCTCTGGGTGAGTAGTGCGCTATATAAATGCTTTGATTGATTGATTGATTGATTGATTATAAACAGAGGTTTCCAACTTCGGCTACGCCTCAACCTCTTCCGGTGGCCTCTCTGCCGCAAAGACCTCGGCCTACGCCTCTGATTTTACAACCTGGTCCTTCCACTTCACAACCTCCACCTTCCTTGGATGATGAAGAAGAGGAACAACATGAGGAAGGGGAACTTCAAGATTCCCAATCTATACATGATGAATGGGATGATTATGTAATTCCATGTCCAGCATCCCCGGTACCTACTCAGGCTGACTCGCCCCCTGAGGATATCGGGGGTTTCCATAACATCCTTGAGAGGGCGGCACAGCGTTTCCAAATACCTATGCCTTCCCACCATCATAATTGTTTCCTTTATGACTTCAAGGATCCCTTTAAAAAGTCTGTCAGGTCTATACCTATTATCGACTACATATGGGACCAGGGTGTGAAGATTATGCAAAACCCTTCTTCTCTACCCCCAGTGCTACCTAGACTGGACAAAAAATACAGGGCTCTGGACACCGCTCCAGCTTGCCTGACCGGACACCCCAAACCTGACTCTGTTATCACACAGGCCGCTCTGCAGAAATCTAAAATCCTTCTGCACCTCTAACCGCCCCTCCAGATAAGGATGGGAGGCGGCTGGATAACATCGGAAGATGGTTTTCGTCCATGTCAGCATTAACAGTGCGTGCTTCCAACTCTTTGGCACTGTTGGGACGTTATAATCGACAAATGTGGGCAAACATTGCTCCATATCTCGGGGCCTTGCCGGAGGAGTCAAAAAAAGAAGCAAAGAAGATCTTGCTAGAGGGCGAATGCTCAGCGTCCGAGATCATCGATTGCGCGATGGATATCGTATCTACTGGTTTTCGCCCACTGGCGGGCGCCGGGGTCCTACGATGCCAAGGTTGGCTGAAGGCAACAGCATTCCGTCTGGAAATACAGACGAAAGTCCTTCACATGCCCTATGATGGCCAGCTCCTCTTTGGCACACACATCGATGACGCTCTTCAGGGCAGTAAAAAGGATACCGATACGGCTAGGGCTTTGGGTACCCTTCAATTCAAAAACCCTCCTTTTAGTGGCTCGAGAGGAAGGGGACAGTATTCTACGAGAGGAGACTACCAGCACTACCGTTCTTCTTACTCCTCAAACCAACAATATTGACCACAGTACCAGCAGCGTCAACAGCAACAACAGTCGTCCTACACTAAGTCCTCCTTTCGAGCAAAAGGGGGTCGACAGAAAGACGCTGCTCGGTGACAATGACTTTTTTTACTGCCACATGTCTCCACTTCCTTTCCACCCTCCAGAGTTGGAGGAAGAATTTCTCATTTCCTGCACAATTGGAAAAAGATAACAACAGATCGCTGGGTCCTCCAGCAACTTCAGTTTGGACACTCGCTGGAGTTCATCAAAATTCCTCCTCAAACCCCTCCTCATCCTATGCTCCACAAGAACTTACGTCTTCTGCTCTTGGAGCTTTCACTAATGCTCCGGAAGAGAGCTATAGAAAAAGTGCCTCCTGGTCATCGTGGAAAGGGGTTCTACTCCCGCTTTTTCCTGGTGCGGAAAAAGGTGAAGAAATGGAGACCTATACTAGACTTGAGAAGTCTCAACAAATTTCTAAAGAAACTCATTTTGCATGGTTTCTATTCAAGAGGTGCTACAACTTCTCAACGCAAACAGCTACATGGTGTCCTTAGACCTTCAGGACGCCTATTTTCACGTCCCAATCCACCAGAATCACAAAACTTTCCTGAGGTTCGCTGTGGCGGGCAGACACTACCAATTTTGGGTCCTGCCTTTCGGGCTCAAGTCAGCACTACGCATTTTTACGAAATTCCTGTCTTCAGTAGCTGCATATCTCAGGCAGCAACACCATCAAGTCTTTCCATATCTAGACGACTGGCTCATCAAAGCACCCTCTCTAGAAGGCGTGACCAGGTCTTCCAACGCCTGTCTTCAGCTTTTCGACCGTGTGGGACTCACTCTCAATCAGGACAAATCCACTCTCCTACCTTCCCAGCGTATAACTTTTCTGGGCGCTATTCTCGATACAACCCAGAAGAAAGCTTTTCACTCACAGGAGCGGCGAGACAGGCTTGTTGCCTTGGCAAATCGCAAAAAATCCAAAAAGTCTCTCACAGTGCGCCTCTTCAAATCTCTGCTCGGGATGATGTCTTCCTGCATCCTACTAGATCCGCACTGTCGCCCTCACATGCGCCCTCTCCAAGAGGCACTGTCAGATCAATGGGTCCAGTGTACAGGGTCATTCGACAATGTCATCCGAATTACCTTTCACATAGTCAAGGCTCTACAGTGGTGGATTTGCCCTCACAACCTTTCGCAAGGCTTGCCTTTCTTGCTTCCAGCTTCTCCGCATATCATCACAACAGATGCGTCCCGGGAAGGTTGGAGAGCTTTCCTCCAGGAGCTCCGGATAAGCGGACGGTGGTCCCCTTCCGAGCGGAAGCTTCACATAAATCTCCTCAAGCTGGGAGCTGTCTACCTAGCTCTCCTGGCATTCCTCCCACGAATCAAAAATTCTCTAGTGCTTGTGCGGACGGACAATACCACGACAATGCACTATTTAAACAAACAGGGCGTAACCCGTTCTCTGACACTATCTCATGAATCGCAGAAAATATGGAATTGGATGCTTCTTCACAACATTTCCCTTCGGGCAGAGTACGTCCCAGGAACAGACAATGTCCTCGCAGACTCACTAAGAAGACAACGGACAATGTGCCACGAGTGGGAGTTAAATCCTCGGACTCTCAACCACATTTTGTGCCAATGGGGCACCCCTCGCCTGAACCTATTCGCGACCAAGCAGAACCCCAAATACCAACACTACGCAAGCTGGCATCCCCAAAATGCATCTCTAGGGAATGACTTTTCGATCGCATGGTTCAACGTCTTTGCATACGCCTTTCCTCCATTTCCCGTGATTCCCAGGGTTCTCAGGAAATTAAAGCAGAACATTGAACTCTCATTTTGATAGCACCTGCATGGCCACGCCAGCACTGGTTCATGGAGCTTCATCTCCTGTCACTGGAACTGCCGATCCCATTGAAGCTGTTTCCCTCTCTTCTCACAATGAACCAGCAGCAAGTCCAACATCCGGATCCAGCATCATTCAAATTATTGGCTTGGCTCCTGAGTTCAGAGAATTCCATGGCCTAGACATTCCTTCAGACTGTAGGGCTGTTCTAGCTCGGGCTTGAGCTGACAGTACCAACAAAACATATTCCCTAAAATGGAAGAGGTTCTGCATCTGGTGCAAGTCAAGGAAGATGCACCCTCTTTCATCATCTCAGAACAAATATTGCCTTACCTTCTCCATCTGGCGAATTCAGGTCTTGCACATGCTTCCATTAAAGTTCACCTGGCAGCAATATCCCATTTCAAACGATCTTCGGCAGGCCCTTCTCTTTGGTCTAGTAGGTAAATTAAGCAGTTTCTTAAAGGCCTATTCAGGACGTTCCCTCCTGTAAAGACTTTACCTCCTGCTTGGCAACTTAACACAGTTCTTGCTCAGCATATGAAACACCCCTTTGAGCCGATACACAGAGCTGATCTTAGGTATCTTTACTGGAAAACGGCACTCCTACTGGCTCTTACCTCGGTGAGGTGAGTAAGTGAACTTCAGGCATTCTCAATTCAAGACCCTTTCCTTCAATTCAAACACACCAGGGTGATACTGAGGACAAACCCTACGTTTGTGCCCAAGGTCCCGTCGGAATTTCACCTCAATGAGCCCATAGTCTTGCACTCTTTCTTTCCAAATCCTCAAACGGCAGCAGAAAGGACTCTCCATTCCCTCGATCTTAAACGCTGCCCTAAATTCTACAATGACAAAACTAAGACATTTCGCAAAACAAACCAACTCTTCATGGCTTTCAGTCGACCTAGGAAAGGTCTTCCGCTAACTAAACAGAGTATTTCTCGATGGATCTCTGCAGCTATTACCTTCTGCCATCAGCAAGCTGGACAACCCCTGCATTCCAAGGTTTGGGCCCATTCCACTAGGGCGATCTAGACCTCCATGGCACTCTTTGCGGGGGTGCCCATTACAGACATCTGCAGATCGGCAACATGGAAGACGCCGCATACGTTTACCATCCCCAACAACAATCGGAAGGTTTAGAGACACGAACGGCTTGTACTGAAAGTAAATCAAGAAAAAATCGCTTCACTCTGCCTCCTGTATAAATAATCATTGCAGAGGTTTGAGGAAGATCTACGCTGCCTGAGTCGGCTGACCAGCAGTAACTTTGAGAAACAGACTAGGACTCCAAGTGGAGCAAGATCCATAAGAGGCTGTCCTACATGTATACAGTCCTGATGAAGACCCGCTCTTGATGCGCTAAATCATTGCATCGTTCCCCAGGGTCGAAACGTTGACGCAATCCTTCCTTACATGAACCAACTACTCAAAATCTCCTAGGAATCAAGATCAAATTGTTGTGCCTATCAGATTATTGTATATGTAGTTGTCTTCGTTAATGTGTATATGAATTTACAATTTTACTTGTTGTTTTAATTGTGTATCAAGTTTTGCACAAAGCTTATGTGTTAAATATGTTTTAAGTGCATTTTAGGGACAGCATCTGTAGTTTTTTATGTTTCAAATTCAAAACATGAATGTGTTTGAGTAAAAAATGTGCTTTCCTTTTTATTTTGTGGTCAGTGTACTTAATTGGTTTGATAAAAATACTGCTGTCTTTGTATCCTAATTAGGGACAAAGTACTAAATCACCGACAGAACCATTATTATTCAATTCACTACCCGCCCAGGTTCTGAGGGTTATAGGGTCACCCCATTACATGTAATGGCATACGTTTACCAAGCATTACTGCTTGGATACAGAACTCATGAAGGATACAGCAGTAGGTCAAGCAGTGCTCCATCATCTATTTCATTATAGGTGAGCCTTTCTCTTCATCCCGCCATCCTCTTCTATACACGCACATTTCTATTATCTCTCTTGCATTTTGGTACCTTCTATGTTTCACATTGATATGTTATTATCTGGTGATTTTCATACTGTACCATCCGAAATGTGCTTATCATTGCTTACTACTCTGATTCAGGCATGTGAATCTATGAAAGATACCCTAATACTGGATAAGGAATGCGTTACTTACCTGTAGCTGCAGTTATCCAGTATTGGTATCTTTCATAGATTCACATGCAACCCATCCACCTCCCCTGGAAGGGCTCACTTTAGTTCTCACAGTAATACAGCTACTTAGCACTATGCTAATGAAAATCTGAAGGACTAGAGCTCCTTCCAGGAAGCTTCCAGAGGATGGTGATAGCTGATTGGCTCTTCTCCGAAGTTTGGTTCTTTTTACAAAAGGACATGGGCATGTTACTAATGAGAGGCCCTTGGCCTATTACTATGTACATATGTCTATGAGACATTACTTTATTTATGTACCGGGGACTCCCATCCCGACGACGGGGAATGATGTGAATCTATGAAAGATACCAATACTGGAGAACTGCAGTTACAGGTAAGTAACACATTCCTTTCTTCAATACATACAAAAGTCCTACTTAAATGTGTACACTACATTTCAATGCTAATATAACTTTGAATAAATGCATTTTAATAATCATGAAACACTGCAAACAATAAAAATACATGTGAGTGTGTTTAAAGCATGAGTATAGTACACCCATAAAATTTAGGGTGTTGTAAACGCTCTATCACTATCTTTTTCAAATGTCAGTTTTTGATCACTGTAAAGGCATATATGTTTTAAGCCATGAGCAAAGTGTGCCCCCAGCCTTTTGCCCCCCTCCTACCGTGGCCGGTAGTAGGTGTAACTGCAGGGCTGTGACGTGGGGAGGGGGTGGGGAAGGGTGGGGGATAGTAATGTATGGATTACGGACTTTAACAGGTAAGTGATTCTTAAATATACATTGTTTTAAATACCTTTTCTTTGTATGTATCTACAATACGGATAATGTGTGGGAGTTTATTACAGGCATTTTGCAGAGAAATGTGTTTATGTTTTTCACCACCATGCAAAGTTTATTTTAGATCGAAAAATGACCTCACATGTAAGAAATGGGAGGTGGTCACAGAGATTATTCACAATAACATTAGTGAAGCTGCTGCTGTGTTACAATATTGAAAACACACATTACAAGGCCTGAATATTAAATGGAAACACATTTAGAATGTGTGACCAGGCCAAAGAAGGCATGAAAGACTTTAATTATTTGATCATAAATGTGATAATATATGTAAAGCTGCTCCGAACAGCGGCCTCCAGAATATGTTTGGCGCAGGGCCCACAAAATCCTCAAAATGTCCCTTTGTGAAGGCATTTTGAGAACCCACCCCTACTATTTCAGGGCAGTGAAATGCGCAGCGGATGGTTGGAAAAAGCTAGCTGTTTTCCATATACATTCTCTTGAGGCGAGAAGCACAACACTCCATAGCTGTGTATGAACACCGTCTACTCCTGTGAGGTGGACACATGGTGCAAAATCATACACTGCTAAACACAAAACGAAGATGTACTTGACCAATGAAATTCGAAGAAAAAGCGCATTGGTTTGCAGTTTTGTAAGTCTCTTATGTGTTTTGACTTTAAAACCATAACTTAAAAAGATTAGGAATGCACGCCTTTATTTTTCAATTATCATATCGAAGTTCGTGTAATCTTCATTTTAAAAAATTTAATAAGCACGCACATTGACGGTTGCTCTAGTGAATATTTTAGAAAATCTCCCAAATATTTTTTTATTGTGCTGTGGTTGATGTATAAAATAACGAATAGTTAATGCAAAGTGTACATAGATTATCAGATGGAGGCAACATTCAATATAGACAACATCTCTCAAACGCTTAGTAAATGTTTCACATAGTTAAAATAAAAATGTCATAGATGTTGGACTAAATCTCAGATTGATACAATATACTTCCAGAAGACAAATACTTTATTTTTCAAGACCACCCCAATGAAGCATTTTTCTGTTACATGCTTTCATAAAATAACTGAGTTGGCACTGTTAAAAAGAACTTGCAGCTGCAGGGGTACTTCTAAGAGATGAAGTTTGTGTTTACACAGGTGCAGCCATATTCAACACAATTTTCCTTGCAATACAAACAGCTGCTTGTGCTATTTTTGGCAGGCCCATTCCCAAATAAAATATTTTTATCAACCATGTCGCTATGTGAAAGGAAAATACTTGGTGAATTCCTTTCCGAGGATGAAGTGCTTATCATGCCTCGTAAGCATTTTATCATAATAAATAGTTTTAAAAGTGGTGCTTGAGCAGTTTTTATTGTAAGTGATGAAATGATACCACTACAGTGAACTGCAATGGCGTCCCAGCGCTCATACTCTCAAAGTACTTTCATTCTCTGAGAGCTTCACAGGTAGTTAGTTCCAAATAGTGTGATTTTATCGGATTATTTTATTTCAGTGTGAGGCGTTCATCGTAGTAGCTGCTGGCCATATTCTACCCTATGCATATGTTACTAGCATAGGTTATAAGTAAATATTCCACTTAAGGGCAATTATGCTAAAATGAATATTCTGTGAGAAATTTATTTGAGGGGTTCTCAGGTCAATCACATGTTACTGGCTCCAATTGTTTCAGTTGTACCTGTTTCAGGCTCCCTGAAACTGGTGACCAAGATCCTCTTTTAGGACTTGACTCTCAGGATAGCGACATCGAGAAATTCAAGGGTGACAGAGTGAGTTGTTGAGGACCAAAACTCATAACTAAGTCAACAGTAACAATCATTAAATCAATGTCCAGGCAGCGCTAATACTTCAAAAAGGAAACGTATTTTAATTCACAAATCGCTTGCGAGACCCTGTTAAAGGTTCTTGAAAGGATAAGCAGGATGAGTAGCAGCTACCCCAACGACTTATCACAGAGGGCAACTAGCCCCAGAAGCCTTATCTGTTAACATTATCCGTCAGTTTCCAAATGACCATTCATACTCCTGCAAGTTTTAACTTGGAAATCTTAAATTTTCTTCAGAAAGGGCCTACTGCATTAACATCAGGCTGTTCATAACAAAAAAGGCAGATCCACATGCTTTGTCAAGTTAGTTGCAATCAAGGAGAGATGCCTACTCTCTTTGAAAATAGCCTTGCTACTACAATAAGAAATAACCTATAACTGCCTAAAGCCATTGTATGGCCGCTCTGGGTTAAGGGTTGCTTCACTCCCTGCTTGTCTGTCACTTATCCTGTGACTGGTCACGTCTGCTACTTGATGTGACTGCAGACAATCTTGTGGATGGTCATAGACGTACCCTATGCACGCACACAGTATTGTTGTACATGTAGGTGGTAGTACAAACAAATTCTACGATACAATATTTGCAGAGAAACAGTAATTATTCAAACAATTGGAAAAAGAAAAAGGTGGCGTAAGATAGTTATTTGATTCTTTTTAATTCCTCAAAGCTTTGCAACAGCCAGCCGACACGTGTTTCATCGCATGCGCAAATCTTCAGGGCTCTATGTCGTTGCGTGTAAGCCAAAGGTCGCTCTGCCGGTGATAATTCCGACCCGGTGGGGCCCAAGACCGTCTCAAAATCCAAATGTGGAAATACGGGCGTGGACTTGAATCTGTGGTTGCTTCTGCCTTAAGCCCGGGAGCGTTTCAATAAGTCCTACTCGGAGCGGATAACTCCAAGTATGTTCGTAGTCACGTTTATAGACTGTGGCGGGGGGAGCTCAGTCCCCTCTATGATTTGTGTATTTGGACCAATTTGTATCGTTCTCGAGTTGTGCAGAGGTGCTGCTCCCGGGTCGCCGTGTACCTGATATTGGACCTAGCTATCTCCTGAGGCGTAAAGCCGGGAGCTTTACGATCTGTTTCTAATCTCTCTGTGTCACGAATAACCTGCTATTTTAATCATTCACGTTGTTACCTGATATTTTAAAACTTCATTGCTGCACTTCCAGCGCGCCGCACTGCGGATCCAAGCGCTGTCTACAGACCCCAGAGGCAAAACTTACAAGATCGCCATTGCCGGCGAGGTGCGAGGCCACGCCCACTTCGAGGCCACGCCCCCGCCCTCACCGGTACAAAAGCATTGATTACGAATGTTTTTCCCCAGAACCTAGCTATCTCCTGAGGCGGAAAGCCGGGAGCTTTACGATCTGCTTCTAATCTCTCTGTGTCACGAATAACCTTCTATTTTAATCATTCACGTTGTTACCTGATATTTTAAAACTTCATTGCTGCACTTCCAGCGCGCCGCACTGCGGATCCAAGCGCTGTCTACAGACCCCAGAGGCAAAACTTACAAGATCGCCATTGCCGGCGAGGTGCGAGGCCACGCCCACTTCGAGGCCACGCCCCCCGCCCTCACCGGTACAAAAGCATTGATTACGAATGTTTTTCCCCAGAACCTAGCTATCTCCTGAGGCGGAAAGCCGGGAGCTTTACGATCTGTTTCTAATCTCTCTGTGTCACGAATAACCTGCTATTTTAATCATTCACGTTGTTACCTGATATTTTAAAACTTCATTGCTGCACTTCCAGCGCGCCGCACTGCGGATCCAAGCGCTGTCTACAGACCCCAGAGGCAAAACTTACAAGATCGCCATTGCCGGCGAGGTGCGAGGCCACGCCCACTTCGAGGCCACGCCCCCCGCCCTCACCGGTACAAAAGCATTGATTACAAATGTTTTTCCCCAGAACCTAGCTATCTCCTGAGGCGGAAAGCCGGGAGCTTTACGATCTGTTTCTAATCTCTCTGTGTCACGAATAACCTGCTATTTTAATCATTCACGTTGTTACCTGATATTTTAAAACTTCATTGCTGCACTTCCAGCGCGCCGCACTGCGGATCCAAGCGCTGTCTACAGACCCCAGAGGCAAAACTTACAAGATCGCCATTGCCGGCGAGGTGCGAGGCCACGCCCACTTTGAGGCCACGCCCCCCGCCCTCACCGGTACAAAAGCATTGATTACGAATGTTTTTCCCCAGAACCTAGCTATCTCCTGAGGCGGAAAGCCGGGAGCTTTACGATCTGTTTCTAATCTCTCTGTGTCACGAATAACCTGCTATTTTAATCATTCACGTTGTTACCTGATATTTTAAAACTTCATTGCTGCACTTCCAGCGCGCCGCACTGCGGATCCAAGCGCTGTCTACAGACCCCAGAGGCAAAACTTACAAGATCGCCATTGCCGGCGAGGTGCGAGGCCACGCCCACTTCGAGGCCACGCCCCCCCGCCCTCACCGGTACAAAAGCATTGATTACGAATGTTTTTCCCCAGAACCTAGCTATCTCCTGAGGCGGAAAGCCGGGAGCTTTACGATCTGTTTCTAATCTCTCTGTGTCACGAATAACCTGCTATTTTAATCATTCACGTTGTTACCTGATATTTTAAAACTTCATTGCTGCACTTCCAGCGCGCCGCACTGCGGATCCAAGCGCTGTCTACAGACCCCAGAGGCAAAACTTACAAGATCGCCATTGCTGGCGAGGTGCGAGGCCACGCCCACTTCGAGGCCACGCCCCCCGCCCTCACCGGTACAAAAGCATTGATTACGAATGTTTTTCCCCAGAACCTAGCTATCTCCTGAGGCGGAAAGCCGGGAGCTTTACGATCTGTTTCTAATCTCTCTGTGTCACGAATAACCTGCTATTTTAATCATTCACGTTGTTACCTGATATTTTAAAACTTCATTGCTGCACTTCCAGCGCGCCGCACTGCGGATCCAAGCGCTGTCTACAGACCCCAGAGGCAAAACAAACAAGATCGCCATTGCCGGCGAGGTGCGAGGCCACGCCCACTTCGAGGCCACGCCCCCCGCCCTCACCGGTACGAAAGCATTGATTACGAATGTTTTTCCCCAGAACCTAGCTTTCTCCTGAGGCGGAAAGCCGGGAGCTTTACGATCTGTTGCTAATCTCTCTGTGTCACGAATAACCTGCTATTTTAATCATTCACGTTGTTACCTGATATTTTAAAACTTCATTGCTGCACTTCCAGCGCGCCGCACTGCGGATCCAAGCGCTGTCTACAGACCCCACAGGCAAAACTTACAAGATCGCCATTGCCGGCGAGGTGCGAGGCCACGCCCACTTCGAGGCCACGCCCCCGCCCTCAATTACCTCTAGAAAAGATGTGCGTCCACCGTACGCGCAGCGGACGGGCGCAGCGGGCGCGCTGTTTGCGCGCCGAAGGCGCGCCTAAGGCAAGCCCGTCTGCGCCCGTCCGCGCCTGGCCCGTGCCCAGGGCCAGTCCCCTTGCCTGTCCGGCTGTCTCTGGCCTCACGTGCTGGACCAAATCCCAGCTTCACCACCTAAAACCCACAACTTGCCCCTCCACTACACGATGTAACCCCGAGCACTTGGAGGTCGCCTCCTACCACTGCACTAAATGTAATTTTATGCTCCCGCCGTGTAGCTTTCTCCCCTCTCTCTGTCCTAGCCTGCCTAATCGCCTGTCCCCCCCCCTGACGCTGAAAGCAGGTCTGATTAACTGCCGCTCTCTGCCCCGCCATGCCAACGAGATATGGACGTCAATCATCTCCGACGCCTGGGATATCCTGTTTATTACCGAGTCTTGGCTCACCGATTCCTCCACTCCCGATATTCATCTTGCTACTCCGCCAGGCTACATCTTAAAGGGCATTAATCGTGCAGGAGGCAAACTAGGAGGTGGTCTGACCATCATCTTGTCCCTTTCAACCTCGTGCTAAACTCGAAACCCGCCCCTACGATCCTCAGAAAAGAGCTGGGGAGAAAATGGCATAAAGTCACCTGTGCCACTTTTGATCCCTTATTCCATTTTCAACCGGACCCCCTCTCCAGTGACATTGATGGAAATGTCTCTAGACTCAATTCTGCATTACTTCATGCCATCGACCGCATCACCCCCCTCAAACTCATCTCCTCCGCTAGAACCCGCCCCTCTGCCCCTTGGTTTTCCACCACCCTTCGCGAGGAAAAAAGCAGATGCAAACTACTTGAACGCAAGTGGCGGCATAACTATGACCCTGAAGCCAAAGTTATTTACAAAACCGCTCTGAAAAAATGTCTTAAACAAAAAAAAGCACTATGAGAGACTACTTCTCACTACAAATTTCAAACGCCAAAAACTCCTCAAAAATCATTTTTAAAATTGTCAAGGAATTCATAAATCCTCCCGCTAGGGCCACGCAGAACACCCCAAGTCAGGCACTATGCGATGGACTTTCGGACTATTTCCTTGATAAAATTGACAAAATATGTACCTCATTCCCTATTGAGGTACCCCCCCTGATGCCCAACGTGAGGGGCCCGGAATCTGCCTCCCTGCAGTCATATAACAAGCTGACTCTTGACACCGCACTCGGGCTATTCACTCAATGCAGATCTGGCTCCCCCTCCGACCTAATCCCTGCCAGAATCATGGGTGACCTAGCTCCTTCGCTAGCTAACTCCTTCCTCTCCATCTGGAATGCCTCTCTCCATCATGGCATCTTCCCAACCTCATGGAAGGAAGCACTGCTGGTCCCCATTCTGAAAAAGCCCGATGCCGATCCTACTAAATTTCCTAACTACCGTCCCATTTCCCTCCTCCCCAAACCCGCAAAAATCCTGGAAAAGGCCGTGCAGCTGCAACTAACAGAGTATCTGGAGGACCACTCTCTGCTGCACGACTCTCAGTCCGGATTCAGAGCGGGTTTCAGCACTGAGACCGCTCTTCTGGAAGTAGCTGAGACTATCCGTGAGTGCGTGGATAAGGGCGAGGAGGCCATGTTGGTCCTCCTCGACCTATCCGCCGCTTTTGATACGGTCTCCCACAAAATCCTGCTAAACCGTCTCCAGCAGGTCGGAATCGGTGGCTCCGCGCTCGCTTGGTTTGAATCATTCCTCACTGGCAGAAAACAGAGGGTGATGCTTAGGCCTTTTAAATCAGAGGGTAAACCCCTGCTTTGTGGTGTTCCGCAGGGCTCTGCCCTCAGCCCCCTGTTTTTCAACGTCTATCTCGCCCCCCTGGCCGCTGTGGTGGAATCTTGTGGAGTCAGAGTGGTATCTTACGCTGATGATACTCAGCTGATATTCTCCTTCAGAGACCACTCTGACTCCACTTTTGCCAACCTCCGACAATGTCTGGACAACATCTGTGGCTGGATGACCAACAATCACCTAAGACTGAATGCTGATAAAACAGAAGTCCTGTTTTTTAACCAGAAAAGTCCTATCTCCTCCTCCCTGTGGTGGCCCACAGCACTTGACCCTGCGCCCTCCCCTGTCCACTCAGCACGTAACCTAGGCTATCAGTTCGACGACTCACTTTCATGCAAAGCACAAGTCAACAAGGTCACTTCTGCCTGCTTTGCGAAGCTACGCATGATTAAAAAAATCCTTCCCTACCTCCCATTAGACGCCCGCCGAACAATTACTCAGGCCCTCATCACTTCCCACCTGGACTACGCCAACAGCTTATACGCCGGCGCTCCTCAATATCTGATCGATCGCCTCCAGATCGTTCAGAATGCTGCGGCCAGATTGATTGGCAATATCCCCACCGTCAGTCTGTTGCCACCTATCGTAAAGAGCTCCACTGGCTTCCCATTGCAAGCCGCATTGAATTTAAGATCCTCACGCTCGCTTTCCGAGCCATCAACGGTCTTGGACCCAGCTACCTGAAAAAGCGAGTGTCAATATCCCAATCCACAAGATCACTAAGATCTAACAACTTACGCCTTCTGATTTCACCTCGCTTTCGACGCTCCAGAATGGGCGGCAGAGGGTTCAGCGTACTCACTGCCAAACTTTGGGACTGCCTCCCTACCGACCTCAGGTTCTGCCCATCCGAATCCATCTTCCGTGCAAAACTAAAAACCTGGCTGTTCTCTAGATCATGATTCCTGGCTCGTAATCAGCTCATTCCGCCCCTCCTCCTTTGAAGACTGGTTCTAGCGCCGGGACACCCCCTCGGGGGTAGCTGTGCGCTGTATAAGCTACATTAATAAATAATAAATAAATAAATAAATAAATCCGCTCCGAGTAGGACTTATTGAAACGCTCCCAGGCTTAAGGCGGAAGCAACCACAGATTCAAGTCCACGCCTGTATTTCCACATTTGGATTTTGAGACGGTCTTGGGCCCCACCGGCTCGGAATTATCACCGGCAGAGCGACCTTTGGCTTACACGCAACGACATAGAGCCCTGAAGATTCGCGCATGCGACGAAACACGTGTCGGCTGGCTGTTGCAAAGCTTTGAGGAAACAAAAAGAATCAAAGAACTATCTTACGCCACCTTTTTCTTTTTCCAATTGTTTGAATAATTACTGTTTCTCTGCAAATATTGTATCGTAGAATTTGTTTGTACTACCACCTACGTGTACAACAATACTGTGTGTGTGCATAGGGTATGTCTATGTTGATTTTGCTGGGTTTTGCCAGTTTTTCTGGCCTTTCCTTTGAGTGGTTATATGGTTTTCCACTCTCCCAGTTGCACCACTGATACTTTGTGTTATTGCTTCTATAACAGGCTGTGCGCCCATTTCTAGATTGACATCTAAAAAACGTTCTTTTTCTCTCAATCTTGTGGATGGTGCTGCTGACTAATTCACCCACTGGGTGCTGGAGACATCCACCACTGACTTGAGGAGCTGCTGAACATCAGCCACATTCAGCGCCACGTCTGTGCCTCTGCAGTGGAGGTGAATTGGGCCTCCACCGCTTCGGGTGATCTGAAACGTTCGACTCCTTCCCTGGTTCTCATGCTAGTTGAATACCAAAGCTTCCCTCACCATTCAGTCAGCTACTTCTCCTGTGTTGTTTTGCGGCCTTGGGGCTGAAATACAACACAGCAGCCAGAAAGGTCTAAGAGGTGTGAGGAGTGGGAATGCGGCACTGGCGGATCAGTGGAGGCAGGATGACCTAGATGGGCTAAGCGTGGTGCAGCTGAGGACAACATTGAGTGGTTGAAGGAGGACATCTCTGGAGTTGCCTCAGCAGAAGCTGGTCATTCTCTTCCCAGAACAGGGAAGGCAGGAAGAAAACCTACCCAACACGGCATCTCAGTTTTTAATGGAGAAGATTGGTCACTCTAGGCCTAATGATACTCATGATAAAAAGACTAATTGGGGCTTCCTCCTCTTATTCATGGCATGCACTTAGGAGCGAACACCATTCATACTATCATCCTTTACTGTCCAAGCATTTCAAGACCTTCGGCTCCACAAGGGAATGAGGCAGGGTGCAACGAAACACTATATCTCCCCCGAGGATACACTAATAGCAAAAAAGAGGCCCAATTAAGCATATTCGGTACACAGCTGGCAATCAGGAAACGGTGCAGAAATTCACATCCAATCCTGGAAAGGACACCTGCATTCCTGCAGGTACTAATACCTAATATCAGCCTTTCTACAGCGCGGGGATGCCCTTGGGTCACCAGGCGCTATACAAATCGCTGAATAAATAAATAAATAAATAAATACCGATGTGGAGGCATCTTCTGCCCAGATACTTGCGTGAATTGGATGCCATACTAGTTTTATCGTTTATAATGCTGGTATGACCCCATCTATTATCAGCAAAACTCAGCTTGAAACTTGTGCTGTCCCCTCCGATCTGCTGCACCAGAAACGTACTAGTACTAATGTGAAAGTATTTTGTTAATTTGGAAAATAATGCTTAATTTAGACATGGTTTAATTAGTCTAACCTGCATTAACATCTGTTCCTGTTTGCAGAAAGAAATGTGTACTTTTATGTGAATGAATTTTCTCCACATTCCTGTGTTTTCCGTGCGTTTCCATTTCAGAAAATCAACAAAATAGAAGCTTAGTTATTGGTCTCAGTATTAATAACGTGTAATAAGTGGTGTTCTGCCACGGAAGCCATGTTCAGGATGTTTCAGTGTCTGCAACATTCAAGGGGCCAGATGTACGACCCATTTTTGCGGATGCAAACGGGAGATCCTCCAATTTGCGACCGCAAAAAAGGGTAATGGCATGCACAAATGCTGTTTTGCGAGTCAGTGACTCGCAAAATAGCATTTGCGACTCCCGCTATTAGGAAGGGGCATCCCTTCCTAATAGCGAGTCACCATGCCATGTACAAATGTTTTGCGATCACATTTGCGGCTGCAAAACATTTACAGTTTGCTACCTACTTCAAGTAGGTGGTAAACCACTCGCAAACAGGAAGGTGTCCCCTAGGGACCCCTTCCCCTTTATGAGTATGTAAGAAAATATTTTAAGAGCAGGCACCACTGCCTGCCCTTAAAAAAATGACACTGAAAAGTTTATTGTTTCTTTTTTAAATGCATCCCGTTTTTCTTTAAGGAAAACGGGCTGCAATAAAAAAAACTGTTTTATTTAAAAGTAGTCCAGACATGGTGGTCGTCTGACCCCAGCAGGCCACCATTCCTGGGAGGGCTAGCCATTCCTAATGGGGTCGCAAATTGTGCCTGCCTCATGAGGCATGCAATTTGCTACCCCATTAGGAATCGCAAACAGGGTCTGAGACACTGTTATACATCCCAATTTGAGAGTCGCAAATTGCGAGTCGCAAATGCGATGGAATTTGGGAGTTGCAAATTGGTGAGTCATACATCTACTTTTTTTTAGAGTTTATGGTCTAACAGACTTCATTCATTAGATGAAAGAACTATTGCAATTTTGCATTATAAAAATATGATGTTATTTTCTTAATTGCTGTGCACAAGCTGACTATGTGTGTGTGTTTGTTCTCTTTCCAAACATCGTTCTAATTTAGAGTGAAATCATGGTCTGTGTACTTGCGTATTTTTGTTAAATAACAGTTTGTTAGTCTCCTTCTAATGGAACAAAAGTCATCATTTGCAGCGTTATGTATGTCAGTTGTCATAAATGTGCACAAGAAGCTCATTGTGTAATGTTCCATTTCATGTTTTTTTCCTTTTGGTGGTTAGATCGTGTATTAGGTTAACCAATCACAATCTTCTGGAAGTAGGCAATGTCTTTAGGGATTGCAAATGAATAATTTGATTGGTTGCTATGTAAAATTAACATATTTGTACAGCTCATTTATGTAATGTCATGCTATGAATTTGGGTGTTTCTATTGTCTGAAAACTCTATAAAAGATGATGTTTTTTGGAATATGTGTCAGTCTTTGGCTAACTTCATGGGGGGCAGACTGGAGTTTAGTGTTTTTATTCACTTTACAATCAGACTTTTTTTGCTTTTCTTTGGAGGTATACTCTGTGTCCATGCTGTTGCTGAACTATACTTGGTTCTAGCTATTGACTTGCTTCAAGAGACTTATCCTTTGTTAGTCCTCTCACAGATCATGTCTTTTACTATTTTGATTTGAGATAATTAATGATTGATGAACTAACTACTCTTTGCCTTCTGTAAGGATATTCATTTTTAATAAATCCACCAGGCTTGGACTTAGTCTGACAAAGATTCGGTAGGTTTTGCCAAGTCTCTGATATGCCTGATTCTATTAATCGACCCTCATGAGTAGTTAATTAGAGCGTCAACATGACCATGTCTTTTGAAGCTAATTCCACTGAACTACCTACTGATTTGAGTGGGGGTCATGGAGAGAAATGCAGCGATGTGCCTGGGGTGTATTTAACTGCTAGCCTTAGTAGAGAAGGAATGCCTAATGTTTGTGCAATTCTACTGGTCTCACCAGATATCTCAGAGAAGGAATTTTCAAATAATCAGAGTCTCCGGATTTTAAAGAACAGCCAGCACTGTTTTTAAAGGATAAAGGCCTGCCCTCCAGATTCTTAGGAGATGTTTATCTCTCTCTAAAGCCTTATTAAAACGCCAACTCAGGTTCAGGACTTGTGACTTCGACTCAAACAAATTTCTTGTATTAAACGGGCTGTAGATGGATGGTGTTCATGTCAACAACCTGGAGCAAGCCAATCAGGGAAGCTACAAGGCTGAAAATGTTGTGTTTGAAGCTATTGTAATTGGAGCCCAGGGTTAGGATAATCCACAGTAGGGTACTTCTGAAAACACTTGTATGTGACTGGTCTGTTCTTGCCAGGGTGGCTTCCACCAAACTTCCCCACCACCCTTTTTGGCTGCACCAGAAACATCAACATTACCACCTGAGCCGAAACTCTCTGCCATTTATAATTTAATAATTGGGAAGAGAACTAAAGGTACCATCTTTCAATTAAATAATTTTAAATTGCAGACAGCAGTTTGTAGAGCGGCGAATCAGCTTAGCAATGTAGCTTCTCACATCTCATAGACTGAACAACAAGGAGAACTCTAGTAAGTTGAACAAGCAGTTATCCAAGCCAGACACCTAATCTGGAGACATTTGATGGAACCTCAAAGATCTTGAAGACATAGAGAATTAGATCTGGGGGAACAATCTACAGGTAGTCAGGAGGGTGCTGAAGAGCCCAAAGCTCGAGGGTTTATAGTTTGCCTGTATCAGAAAGCCTTTTACTAAGTCTCTGATTTGGATATGGACACTCAGAGCCAGGATGTGTTTGATTTCCCCCATCAAGGGGTTGAATGAACAAGACATCAGGCAGAAATTGTGGGTCACAGAAAAATGTACAAACATAACACAGTACATTTTTCAGGTTCTTGCTGGTTACTAATTGTTCTAACTAAATATTTGTTGATTGGCTATTAAATCTACTGGCTTCCTTCTGTGGTTTATTAAATTGAACATTAATTGACTAAGCCTTGGCCTTGAAGGACATGAGTTATAGATGGAGTCAGCTCATTGAAAACCCCGCATTGCCTGCTTAATGGAAGCCCATATATTTGTGCATGCTCACTATGTTCTGAAACAGTTAGAGTATAGAGAGCATGTTGTGACTATGCATAGTGTGCCTATAAAGGATGTATGACGGTACCACGCGTACTTTTACAACGCGTACCGTTACAACGCTACTTTTACCATGCAAGTCGTTACCACGACTTGCGTGGAGGGGCGCTGGATAGTAAATTTTTTAATTTACTATTCCAACTCCAGTCCCCGTGGACTCTAGGTAAGGAGTTGGATAGTAAATTAGACTATTTACTATCCTGGAGCGCCCCCCAGCGCAAGTCGTGGTAACGACTTGCGTGGTAAAAGTAGCGTGGTAACAGTACCGCGTTGTAAAAAATGCGTGCTAACCGCTGTATACCGCCTATAAAAGGTCTTCTGTTATTGTGGTTATATTGTAATGTGCTTGTCTTGCTTGAAGGTCAGAACCTTTCTAAGGTTCTTATTAAGTATTAGTGTGGTAACGTTCTGGGGTGTGACAGCTTATGCCTGGTAAGCTGGGATGTACCACGTTTGTGTTGCAGCTTGAATAAAATATACTATTTGCCACAAGGAATAAATCCTGGCCATCATTACAATATTTTCAGGGCGAGTTGCTGACCAGGAAATATACCACAAAACCCTGAGGTAGTTGAGGATTCACACAAACCTGTGATGGTAAAATAGATCTACTAAGAGTCTTGCTGGAATCGGGACTACATTTGAGGAAGATTGCAACCTTTGACACTTTCCCCGACAATATTTTGGTGAAATTATTCCATACTTATCTCTGTTTTGACTGATTGTGCTCACCAGTAAAAAGCGGTTGTGTAAGGGGAGAGCCCCTTCATGCGGCACAACATTTCCTCTTTGGCCCGTGGCACCCAGCTCAAGCTTCCACAGCTACACTGCTGCTGCAGAGCGCAGGGAGAATGAAGATTTTCTGATGGTGACGTGTGCATTTCAACGCATCAAAACATGTGGGTTTCGGTGTGATGCATGCATGGTGCCATTTTAGATTGGGCATTCATGTGTGTTCAGTGATATGCATGCCTTTATTTTACAACACTTCTACCTGAGATGATTATAACGCAGGAAGTTACTGCAATATGTGTGCACAAAATAAAGCATTATTGAGCATACGTTAATACGCACATATGTTGTACTCAACGTTTCAAACACATGGCTATTTCTAAGGATGAGAATGTGTGGATACGGTGATGCATACACCTAAAAATATTTATTTTATTCATCTCTATTCTACCAGTGGAGATCAGTGTGTATGCATTGTGATGTATACACCCTATTAAGGATATAAAGAAAATTTGCAAATAGCGATACTTACAGAGCATATGCATCCACAGATTAGTACACACTTTATTGAGACAAGTTATAGAGTTGTACCTATTATCAATATTGTTGTTAATTTGATCTCGGGGAAACATGGCGGCAGCTAGTTGAGCTGCCGCGGTGCTCCGACCTGAGTTCCTGTCCAATGGTAGCTGCGTGATCGGCGAGTGAGCAAGCAAGCTTCTGCGGGCGGCTGACAGATCAGAGGACGGACGGATGCAGGCACGGATTCAGGCACTCACTTTAAAACACAAAATTCGGTGTCTGAGTGCCTCGGTGTATCGCGCCTGATGTGCGGAGCTGGAGTGTGTTTTGCTGTCCCAGAAGGGGGTGGTCCAGGCGGGGATTCAGCCGGCAATCAGGCAGCCGGGAGTACTGCAGCCAAGCCCATCCCGCCTCCTAACCTCGAGCGGATTATAGTAGGGAAAAGGCTCGACTTTCAGCTTTCTAAGTATCTAAAATCCTCTACATATACCACATATACCACAGAGCCTCTAACTCTTTCGCCAACGCTCTTGCCCCTTTCTAATCATATGGCTACAGCCTCGTCATCGTTAGCTCCTGAACTAGGGGCACTGTCACCTAAGTTGATGCTGAATACTGGGGCACTACAGGAGGACCTACGAGAGGCCACGGCCTCCGGTACCTCTGACGCCTCTGAAACACACCCATACTCAGGTAGTGGGGTAGATCCACCTCTAGCTTCATATCTTCAGGCAATGTTTTCCTCGCTATCAACGGATATCAAGAAAGGCTTTGAGGCCTCGGCAGTTATCCAATCGGAAATTCTGAATTTTTGCGAGTCATTAGACAGTAAAGTAGGCAGCCTTGCTACAAGAACGGAAAGATTAGAGGATACAGTGACAGGTATATCTCTACACCTGGATGAAGCCAAGATGGATATTGTCAAGCTTAAAAAAGAGGATCTGATGCTGGCGGAGAGGTTGGAGTCCTTGGAGAATAATGCGCGCCGTAGCAACCTCCGCATTCTTAATATCCCAGAAGGTAGTGAGGGGTCAGACCTCAAACAATATATCATCCAATTTTTAAAGGAATCCTTGAGATTGGATCAATCGGTAGAGGAGCTGTCTCTGGACATTCAACGTGCCCATAGAGACCCTTTTAGGAGGAATCCTCAAAGAACAAAGCCGAGGAAAATACTTGTGAACTTTCACACGTATACCCTAAAAGAGTCTACTTTGAGTTTGGCCCTAAAACAGAAGTCATTGAGTGGGAAGGGATTTAACTTCCAGATTAGATCAGACCTCTCAAGAGCCACGCTTGACAAACAGTGGGAGTTGGGGAGGAGGTTAGACGCATTTAGGAGCCTAGGTGCGGTAGCTCAGCTAGTTTTCCCAGCGGCTTTAAAGGTTATGCACAATAATACAATGCACAACATACGATCGGTGCAGGCAGCAGATGAGCTGTTAATCTCTTTGGGGAGAGATTAAGATAAAAACAAGGGAACCTCCAGTTAAAACAGTAAAGTATAACTTAGTGAAGGGAAAGAGAGGTTGCTATTAGAGGATTCGCCTTAAAGGGACTTTCTATCGGATTAGGGAAAACCGTAAATATTCTAATGATTAAAATAAAACTATGGAAAACAAGGTCTGGTCTCTTTATCTTTGTGAAGAGCCACTTATTTCTTTTTCTACTGTATTCTCTTTTGCTTTTTTTTTCAGCTTTTCTATTTTTCACTCACGCACAGGGAAAAGGTAACAATTAGCCAGGACAGGAACTCAGTAGGGGTGCTATCTTCTGGTACCTCCAGATAGATAGAGCAAGGGTTTCCCAGGGGGTGGAGGGAGGTTTGGGGGGGCACGTAGGGGGGGTGCAAGCAAAAATTTAAAAAAAAGTCCTCATTTTTAGCTCGTTGTTATTTTTTTGGTTATGGAGAGGTATAGGCTTGGAGGTAAATGTCGGTATTGTGGAGTAGTGTGGCTCACTGGTTAGAGGCAGCAGGCCTGAGAGCAGAAGTCAGCCCGGGACCAGGGTTCAATTCCCGACGCGGCAGGGTCGTGGACCTTGGTCAGCGGACTCGATAATTCTCGCTTCGGTGCTTACTCTAATCAGGGGTTCCACTCGGCAACTCTGGGCATTAGCTTGCCTAATCTCCACAACGGCCCCACCAATTCCGGGGATGCCTGGCTCCACCTTGGGGACTCCCAGCAAGGGACCATCCCACAGGGAAAGCCAGGACGGGTTCCCCAGAGTTATACAGCGCCGGGACGCCCCGTTGCTGGGGCAGCTGTGCGCTTTACAAGTATACTACATTTACATTCTACATTTATTGTGGGTAGAAGTTTCTTTGCCTTGAGTGTTGGTACTGGGTGGTGGCGCAGAGGAAACTGCTCTCATGGATAAGCTTAAAGTTCTTTCGTGGAACATCAACGGCCTGCGTACCAGTCCAAGAAAGTGGAAGATTATGCAGTACCTTCGCGATTTTGACGCTCAGGTTCTTATACTTCAAGAGACCCACCTCACAGAAAACGAAATTCTTTCTCTTGTTAAAAAAAATAGGTGGGTTGATTTCTGCGTGTCCACTACACAAAACTCTAACACCAGAGGAGTGGCGATTATCTTTAAAAAATCCTTGAAAGCAAGGCTGGTTGATAAACTCGCAGACCCTGGGGGCAGATGGCTTATTGTTTCGGTAGCTATAGCCGGGGCCCTAGTCACCTTAGTGGGATACTATGGGCCTAACCAGGATGATCCATCAGCTCTGAACTTACTTTTTTCCCATCTTCTTCTCTATCCGGAACCGATTATTCTGGCCGGAGATTTTAATGTGGTTTTGGACCCTAAGTTGGATAAATCCCCGTCAAATAGACCGATACTTCCATCTAAAACTAGGGCCTTTCTAATCGAGAAGATGAAGGAGTTTGGATACGTGGATATATGGAGACTTAAGTCCGGGCTAAAACAGGGCATTTCATTTCGTAATTATAAGCATCATCACCAGTCAAGGATAGATTTAGCGCTGGTCAGTCAGGAATTAGTTAAATATGGGCAGAGTGTCTATTTTCTTCCTTTCCATCTATCTGATCATGCAGCTCTATGCTTGGAATTGATTGGCCTGTCTAAAAATACATCCAGAACATGGTCGTTTGACCGCTCCTTCCTTAATGCTCCAGAAGACATTTCCTTTTTAAAATCAGAAGCACAAAACTTCTTCGACAATAACATAGGGTCTGCTCCCCCAGGTTGTGTTTGGGACGCGTTTAAGGCATTTCTGCGAGGCCTAATTACCAACAAGGTCTCGTATAGAAGGAAGATCTATAGGGACACGGTCACCTTGCTGGAAGCTGATTTAGCTAGGGTGCAGGAGAATATCCAGTTATATCCCACAGCACCATCGGATATTTATGAAGATTGGCAAAATAAGCTAATCACATTAAAAGGGGAACTGGGCTCAACCTTAAATGCACGAGTTCTCCAGAGATGGGATGCCAGTAAAATGGCTCATTTTGAATATGGAGAAAGTGCAGGTAAGCTCTTGGCATGGAAGGTAAAGACAGATCGAGTCAGAAATAACATAGATCATATCAAAATTGAAGGAGTGGCCCACTCGTTAGATAGTGACATTAGAAATGCCTTTCGTGATTTTTTTAAGGACATCTACCATGAGGACAAAACTATAGAGGCGAGGCAAGTAGATGATTGGCTGATCGGAGTATCTCTCCCTTCTCTTTCATCTGACCAGAAAACTACCTTAGACAGACCCATTACGAAGGAAGAGGTCACTAGAGCTATCACAGATAGTAATAAGGGCAAGGCATCAAGGCCCGATGGCCTCCCTTCCGAGGTCTACCAGGCCCTCTCACCAACAATAGTTCCCTTCTTAACCCAGTTATTTAATCAGATATTCCGCGAGGGTTCATTTCCACCAGATTCATGGAATGATGCTTCAATCACTTTGATATTGAAGCCTGGTAAACCAGCTGATAGCTGTGGCTCGTATAGACCGATCTCAATTTTAAATGCAGATTATAAGCTTTTTACATCTATCCTTGCCAGAAAACTTGGGGAGGTGGCCCCCTGTATTCTACATCAGGACCAACGAGGCTTTGTGAAGGGCCGCCAGCTCTTTGAGCTGACTTACGATCTACTGGGAGCCATAGATATGGCTACAGCGGACTCTCTGCCCCTAGCTGTGATCACGCTGGATGCCACTAAGGCCTTCGACAGGGTGAATTGGGCATTCCTGTCGGGGGTCTTGGGGAAGTTCAACATAGGGCAGAGTTTTCGCAGAGCAGTGAGTCTACTGTATAGGAACCCCACAGCCTCTTTACTGGTCAATGGGGAATTGTCAGCTCCTTTTAACATCACTCGGGGAACCAGGCAGGGCTGCCCCCTCTCCCCTCTCCTATTTGATTTATATATCGAACCCTTTGCCCAACGGCTGAGGGACGACGTCAATATCAAGCCTTTTATCTATGGGAGATGGGAGAGGAAAGTAGCCCTGTACGCTGATGACATTCTTGTCTTCTCTTCGGATCTGCGTACAGCACTTCCCGCGGTCATCGCACTGGCACAAAACTACGGTGAGATATCTGGATATCAAATTAATGCATCCAAAACCGAGATGATGCTGTGGAATGAGGCTGAGCCAGTGGCAGGGGCTCAGCTAAGTCGGTCCATGCGCTATCTGGGTCTTACTATCGTAAAAGACATAGATAAGATCGTACAGCTGAACTTTGACATTGTTGCGAGGGAGTGTAAAAGGCTTATGAGGTCTTGGTCATCGCTCCCCCTTTCCATCTTGGGTAGAGCTAACATGGTTAAAATGTCTATTTTACCCAAAATCACCTTTTTGTTCAATACCGTCCCGTTATACTTTGAACCCTCCATTTTAACAAAACTTCAAGGCCATATTAGTTCTTTTATTTGGAATGACCATATACCACGGATAGCATGGAAAAAGATCAGGCGTCGCAGGGAAAAGGGGGGCCTGGCAGCACCTGACTTACAACTTTATGCCTGGGCTTTTCAATTTTCCCACGCCAGGATGTTGCTTAAAATGCCGACCAACGTAGGGGTAGGCATTATGTTTGCCGCACTACTTAGAGGAGAGGGAGCAGGCCAGCAAGGTTTTTTACTTAAATTTGGGGTTCCTAAGTTTTAAAAAAAAGTTAAATTGAAGATTCTGTTGGGATTTACAAGGACATGGGTTAAATTAAGAGGTGCCATTAAGGTGGGGTACTATGCAAGTAGGTCTCCACTGTGGGACTCCCCAGGTTGTCCGGCGTGGCTTCTTGATAGCTTGGCTACACCCTTGAGAGAGGCTGGTCTGGAGGTCTGGGGGGACCTTTACCTAGACGGGGTTTTGTTACCATGGGACTACCTATCAGCTAGAGTGGGGTTGAGGCTATCTAGATTTAAATATCTACAGATAGTGAGCTGGTCCCATACACAGAGTTCTGTTAGGGGTAGATTTCAAATGGGAGGGGATAGTAGAATATTGACCCTGATGATGGATAAACCTCCTGTAACTAAGGAGATCTCATTCTGGTACAATTTATTACTAGAAGAGGTCGATGGGGATTTTACCCTACCTGAAACATTGTGGAATTCCTCATTCATGGGGAAAGATCTTGAGGATATCTGGTACTCCTCCTTTAAGATCCTTTGGGACACAGTCAAGCCAGCGTGGTTGCGTAGGAACCATCTTTTTACGCTGCATAGGGCGTACTATTCCCCACAGAGGTTATCAAAGTTTTCGACTGACTCCATCGTGGCCTGTCCTAAGTGTGAGTTGCTGGCAGCCTCTGACCTACACATCTTCTTCGAATGCCCATCTTTGTCATCTTATTGGGACTCTATCAGTATCATGTTGTCAACATCTTTAGGGTATCGAATCTCAATCAACGCAATGCTAGCAATTTTCGGAACATCACCGGAAATACATGGTCCAGCCAAAAAACGTTTGTTTTACTGTATCCTGTTGGCAAGGAGAGAAATTTGCAGGAAATGGAAAGAAGCACTGCCTCCCACCCTGTTGGATTGGCGTATATCAGTCCTGCAAACTTCTAAAACCGACCTAGCAAGATCTGGTAACCCCGAGAAACGGGGCTTCTGGCACCTCTTAAATTGGGTTTAGGTGTTTTCTCTTTCGACCGTGTTTTTTTTTTTTTTCCCCCACAGTCCGATGATTAACGCTGCTTGGTCTGCTCTCCTCCCTCGACTTACCCAACGCCATGGCTTCCCCGATCTATAATGGGTGTCGAATAGCAGCAACGTAGCTCTCAAATATTTAAACACCTAGCGGTGCACCTTGTTGAGGGTTTGAACATTACTGAGTGCCAATCCTAGTTGGTGTGTGTCACTACCAGTCTACCTGAGACCGTATAGTTCATTTCCCTCGCCTAGTGCTCCTATGTGGTCTTTCCAAGAGCAAAATGAGGACACAAAAAAAAAATATATATTGTTGTTAATTTATTTCAAAATGTCAAGTATAATAATATCTTTTGCCTGTGTATTTCAGTACAAATGAATCCTCTCAGTCAACTACAATTACACCACCACTATTTCTTTCGCAAGCCAGTTCACCACCTATTCAATAGGAAGACTGGGTGTGTATGTTTATTAATTATGTAAAGAAGGTCAATGCATATTTAAGTACTTACCTTTTGCAGTAGAACCTGATGGTTAGCCATCAAGGACACATTTAGGGAGGCCAAGGGAAGATTAGAAATTAGATTTGCTAAGGGGGATAATTTAGCTATAATGCAATGTAATTTCTATACTCAGTCACAGAATGTTAATGAATCAATTTGTTCTAGACTGCGGGAACTCTCAACTAAATGCAAATTTGGGTACTTTCTCACTGAGGTAACAATGGCCAAAGCAGTTTAAGAGAACAAACAACATAAGGTATATAAAAATATGGGTTGATACTACCCTTTCAAGCATGTTATGGGGTTTGAGTATATTAGAATGGTATCAATCTTATCTACGCGAACAGGGACATCTTTTTAAAAAAAAAATCCATTGTGCTCTTGTACTAAAATACAGACCTGTTTTAGTATATGTCAATTAAGATCTTACAAATATTTGCAAATGTTTGATTTGATATTGCGAACAACACCCAGAGAATTCATTTCAAATCTATTCCCTTAATCGAGGAAATAAATAATGCATACTAGAAAGCCATGATAAAAGGTGTACATTTGTTTCACATAAGAAGAAGACAACAAGATCGTCAGGAAAGCTTGGGGAGATTGTTTCCCTAAGAGATATGGAAACAGTTTTTGAGAGGGTCATGTTTGTGTCAATGCTGCTAACCTTAATACTCCACATTTGTAAATGATTCAAGATATTAAAAACTTAAATAATTGTATTAATGGGGCTGTTGCAGTGGGGTTGTTTTGGTAACAGAGAATCTGGCTTTATTCCTATGTTCACCACTTGATTCATGATTTCTGGATTCGTTTTTTTCAGGAAATTGCTATTTTAACTGGAGCTCAGCTAATGTTGTCTTCCAGAGTTGATGTGTTTGGCCAGATGACAGTGATACCTCACAATTATTTAGGGGTGTTGTTTAATGCTATATTATTATCGGGCTGTGCATTGTGAAAAGCTGGCTTGGTTCTGAATCTCCATATTGTTGATTCTGGTGGACCTCTTTTATGGACGACTCTGGACTGGGGAAGCCACTCTTTGTGGCCAGAAAACCATCAGCAGCTGAACTTAGAGCCCTGTTAAGCAGCGGATGGGCTCACTGATTTAATTCGAATCTCAAGGCAGCAAATTCTAACAGTATTTAATATGCATTGATTCTTATAAAGGCTGTTCTGGTTCTTCATAAATGATATGGACTTTTAATGTGTTTTATTTTAATTTTCAATATTTTTTCATTTTTACTGTCTTTTTCCCCCAAAACATTATAAAAAAGAAAACAGTCTGTATGAGATGCAAAGTAATTTTTTCATTATAATTTCCAGACATTTTACATATAATGGCATACTGATATTCAATCATAAAAAAAAGTATTAGTGTACCGGTTTTGACAGTACCTCTGTAAAAAAACATTGAGGGCATGATTTAGAATTTGGTGGGTATGTTACAACATCTCAAACGTGGCAGGTATCTGATCTGCA
The DNA here is from genome assembly GCF_964261635.1 of Lissotriton helveticus. NCBI lineage: Eukaryota > Metazoa > Chordata > Amphibia > Caudata > Salamandridae > Lissotriton > Lissotriton helveticus. The sequence continues at coordinate 454,281,236 of NC_136063.1, read as the reverse complement.
TTATTACAAGTGCCATAGGACCTAATGCACTTGTTATAAGGCAAGCGGGATATCCACCACTTTTGTAATCGAGTAAACGATCCGTCAAACTCTAAATCAGAATCTACCTCTTTCACTAGGGAAACAACTCTAAACCTTTGATCAAACCTAATGTCTGTATATGAGCTTGCTGGATCCAGGATGCATGTCTTCTTATTTATGCGCTTTTCAAGCAACCAAACAAAACATGTTTACAGACGCAAACATACTAGGTTTGGCGGGTGCTCCAATCTCATTGGGTGCGTAATGGTGAATGGTGGCCCACCTAATCATGCACTGTTCACTTGGTGCTATGCACTTTAAACCATCCTGAAAATATTATGCCATAATGAAAAATATATTTATAATGTTGATAATCACATTTATTCAACAATTTTTTAAGAATGAATTATACATGATTCAAATGTTTGTTATTGTGTCATCATAACAATACACGCATTAATATATACAAATCAATTGTCAAAGCATAATAGTCTATACATCATTTTAACTGTATTATTCATTTCAAATGATTAACATGAAGCCCAATGCATTTCGGCACGTGGTCGGTGCCTTCATCAGGGGCAGTTCTAAAAGAATAAGAAAGTAATATATGTCAGTATCTGTATGTTGGAAGACATGGGGTGTTGGAAGTTGTGATATATAGCGTACCTTAATGTTCAGCTGCTGGTAGTTTAATGTTGATGAATACCAACTCTACAACCAAAAAGATATATATGATTGATAATGTCATATGCTCATTGTTAAAGGAATGAGCAATAAAGGTATATAAATGACATACCTGGTGATCGGAGAACTGATCGCTGTAATGATAAATGTTAAAATGTGGCTCAGTATTTAAACCATAACCCCAGCCACTAGAAAATTTGTGTGGTTAATGATGCTGTTGTTTACTCAATGATTACATGATGGGCTCTAAAAACGTTTATGTAACATACCTGGTGATCGGAATGCTGACAGCTGTAATGATAAATGATAGATGTAGCTCAGTTTTTAAATCGTAATCCCAACCATAAAATACCATTTACTGCGAGCTGAAAATAGCCCTACCTTATCTTCGTCAAAATCTCAATTCTACACGAAAAAAGAAACGAAGGCACTTTGTTATTGCCAAGTCTAAAATAAAAACGTGCGCAATGTGCTGCACAATGATAGATGACTGTCAGTTTACCTTAAGCTCGAAGGCCGGGTCGTCTGCCACAAACGTTCGCTGGTAACCTCTAGGGTCTGATACGAAGTACTGCCGTCTAACTCCATTCAAATATTGTTTGGTCCACATGGTGGCGTGGCCATAAAAATCAAAAACGGACTAACCAGTGAATGACGAAGTTAACGTGCGCGCCATCTTACAATGGGGTGATCAACTCCTCATCCCTTGCGATTACAATTTTACAAACGATGCCCACTGCAAAGATGGTAATAATACTCATAATGATGTGGTTTAACTTAAATAAAAGACGACTGTTTTATAACACATGAAGGGAAATAATAAGTACCCACTGTAAAGTACGATGTGAAACAAAAGTGTAGTGCGCGATATAATGTAATGTAAACCAGTCAGTGAATGAGGCGAGAAATAGTGTATATGATGCGGTAGGGTGTGGCCCCCCATGTGCAATTGCGAACCTAAAATCGACATCGTCATGGTTAGATGAAATAATGTGTTGGCATGATAAGTGATGCATCATGGACTGTGTAGTGCGTCTGAATACCGGTGATATTACATATTAAATGTGTTGCGTGCTTTCGACAGCAGAAGAAATGTTAACATAATAGATTATGTTTGAACCCAATGTACTGTATGACCTCTATAATTTAAACATCAAAAGCTCACAATCGATGATAAATGATAGCAGTTTCTAGCAGTTGTAGGTAAAATTTCATCAACCATACTACACGAGATGATACATTAGTATGTTACAGATTTGCTGACATGGTACATCATACATAATACTGTGAGCATGCTGTGGGTAACCAATCAAGCCTCAGGATGCATGTATCCATAATGGGAATTAAATACTCTAGTCTTTGAATGAACAAACTGCCCTATTCGTAACAAATATTAATGTCACATTATGTTCATAAATGCATATACAGAACCATGAGAATACATCCTATAGGTAACATGAAAGATCATATTTATCATTCAACCCAACTGGGACCAAGGTTCCAAGGAATTTAATCCAGAATATTTCTCTGCGTAATAGTCTTTGCTGATTGTCTAGACCTTGCTGAACTTTCACATGTTCAAGAATAAGAAACCTCAATTGTGAAATGGTATGTCGTTGTTCCTTCCAATGTAACACCAATGGTGAGGTGAGATTCTCATTGCGAATGCGGCTTTTGTGCTCTGTAATGCGCACTTTGGTTTTACGTTCCGTTTTTCCTACGTACATTTTACCGCATGGGCATTTTATGGCGTACACAACATTGGTCGTGTTACAGTCACTGGAATGTTTGAGGTGTATAATTTTCCCAGAAGTTGGATGTGGACACGTATTACCTGTGATTACATTATTGCAATTTGTGCAATTAAGGCATCGTGTAGTCCCCTTGTAGACTATTGGTTCAATTGGATATGGTTTCTTCTTTAATCTCTCCCTTAAGTTTGGTCCTCGTGTGTACGCATGTAAAGGAAGTTCCTTAAAGATACCATGAAAGTCTGGTTCTAATGTCAACAATTCCCATCGCTTGTTGATGATCTTCTTGATCTGTGCTGAAAGAGTTGTGTATTTGGTCACAAACACCATCCGGTTCTGTGAAGATTTCTTTTTTTGTGTCAATAGATCCTGTCTTTGCATCTGTTGTACCCTATTCAGTTGCGATGTAACAACATCTGATGGATATCCTCTAGCCGTGTATTTTTGAACTTGATTCTCAAGTGTGGTCTGGCATGTTTCTTCATTGGAACATATGCGCTTAATGCGGATAAATTGTGATACTGGTAAATTCCTAATCAAGTTCTTAGGATGGAAACTGGTATATTCAAGTGCACTGTTCCGGTCAGTGGGCTTGGTGTACAAGGCTGTGTCAAATCCATTCGCTGTTTTTGTGATTCGGACGTCTAAATAGTCAATAGTATTTGCGCTGATTTTATGAGTAAACTGAATCCTCGCGTCAACTTGATTTAATCTGTGAATCAAAGATTCCAACAAGTCCTGAGTGTTATTCCAAATTAAAAATATATCATCGATATATCGTCCATACATCAGCACATGTTTCCATTCATCCTGTGCCATGAGATGTTGTGATTCAAAGTAAGCCATATATGTATTTGCATACGCAGGAGCCCCTGCAAATCCCATTGCTGTCCCACTTAGCTGTGCATAGAACTCATTTTGCCATATAAAATGGCTGTTATATAAGCAGAATTTCAGCAATTGCAGCAAAAAGATTTTTTTAGTAGTGGAAAGCTGCTCCATTTTTAGTAATGCCCATTCACTGGCTTCCAATCCTGCTTCATGGGGAATAGAGGTGTAAAGAGACACCACATCTATAGTACACATGAGCCAATGGTCCTGATATCCTTCTCCGATCCACTTCAGTTTGTTAAGGAAATCCGTAGTATCACGTATATAAGAGCCCCAATGTTGTACAAATTCCTGCAGATGATAATCAATATATTGTCCGAGGGGGTCAAAAATTGACCCACAACCCGAAACAATAGGTCTAAAAGGTGGGTTGGTAGGGTGCTTTAAAGTAAATGTTTGTGTCATGCACGTGTTCATTAACTTTAAGTTCATAATACGTTGTGTCCATGAGGACCAAGGCTCCGCCTTTATCTGCCGGTTGTATGGTGATATTTGGGTCGGTTTACTTTAAATTACCAACTGATCCTACAACCACACTACAACAAATGCTGCATACTATTTTGACAACAGCCACACAGAATGAATGGATAGATGAGCAGACTGCTGCATTTTTGACGCAAAGACACCCGAGACGGCCACTGATATATATGATCCCAAAGATTCATAAGCACCCTACCAACCCACCTTTTAGACCTATTGTTTCGGGTTGTGGGTCAATTTTTGACCCCCTCAGACAATATATTGATTATCATCTGCAGGAATTTGTACAACATTGGGGCTCTTATATACGTGATACTACGGATTTCCTTAACAAACTGAAGTGGATCGGAGAAGGATATCAGGACCATTGGCTCATGTGTACTATAGATGTGGTGTCTCTTTACACCTCTATTCCCCATGAAGCAGGATTGGAAGCCAGTGAATGGGCATTACTAAAAATGGAGCAGCTTTCCACTACTAAAAAAATCTTTTTGCTGCAATTGCTGAAATTCTGCTTATATAACAGCCATTTTATATGGCAAAATGAGTTCTATGCACAGCTAAGTGGGACAGCAATGGGATTTGCAGGGGCTCCTGCGTATGCAAATACATATATGGCTTACTTTGAATCACAACATCTCATGGCACAGGATGAATGGAAACATGTGCTGATGTATGGACGATATATCGATGATATATTTTTAATTTGGAATAACACTCAGGACTTGTTGGAATCTTTGATTCACAGATTAAATCAAGTTGACGCGAGGATTCAGTTTACTCATAAAATCAGCGCAAATACTATTGACTATTTAGACGTCCGAATCACAAAAACAGCGAATGGATTTGACACAGCCTTGTACACCAAGCCCACTGACCGGAACAGTGCACTTGAATATACCAGTTTCCATCCTAAGAACTTGATTAGGAATTTACCAGTATCACAATTTATCCGCATTAAGCGCATATGTTCCAATGAAGAAACATGCCAGACCACACTTGAGAATCAAGTTCAAAAATACACGGCTAGAGGATATCCATCAGATGTTGTTACATCGCAACTGAATAGGGTACAACAGATGCAAAGACAGGATCTATTGACACAAAAAAAGAAATCTTCACAGAACCGGATGGTGTTTGTGACCAAATACACAACTCTTTCAGCACAGATCAAGAAGATCATCAACAAGCGATGGGAATTGTTGACATTAGAACCAGACTTTCATGGTATCTTTAAGGAACTTCCTTTACATGCGTACACACGAGGACCAAACTTAAGGGAGAGATTAAAGAAGAAACCATATCCAATTGAACCAATAGTCTACAAGGGGACTACACGATGCCTTAATTGCACAAATTGCAATAATGTAATCACAGGTAATACGTGTCCACATCCAACTTCTGGGAAAATTATACACCTCAAACATTCCAGTGACTGTAACACGACCAATGTTGTGTACGCCATAAAATGCCCATGCGGTAAAATGTACGTAGGAAAAACGGAACGTAAAACCAAAGTGCGCATTACAGAGCACAAAAGCCGCATTCGCAATGAGAATCTCACCTCACCATTGGTGTTACATTGGAAGGAACAACGACATACCATTTCACAATTGAGGTTTCTTATTCTTGAACATGTGAAAGTTCAGCAAGGTCTAGACAATCAGCAAAGACTATTACGCAGAGAAATATTCTGGATTAAATTCCTTGGAACCTTGGTCCCAGTTGGGTTGAATGATAAATATGATCTTTCATGTTACCTATAGGATGTATTCTCATGGTTCTGTATATGCATTTATGAACATAATGTGACATTAATATTTGTTACGAATAGGGCAGTTTGTTCATTCAAAGACTAGAGTATTTAATTCCCATTATGGATACATGCATCCTGAGGCTTGATTGGTTACCCACAGCATGCTCACAGTATTATGTATGATGTACCATGTCAGCAAATCTGTAACATACTAATGTATCATCTCGTGTAGTATGGTTGATGAAATTTTACCTACAACTGCTAGAAACTGCTATCATTTATCATCGATTGTGAGCTTTTGATGTTTAAATTATAGAGGTCATACAGTACATTGGGTTCAAACATAATCTATTATGTTAACATTTCTTCTGCTGTCGAAAGCACGCAACACATTTAATATGTAATATCACCGGTATTCAGACGCACTACACAGTCCATGATGCATCACTTATCATGCCAACACATTATTTCATCTAACCATGACGATGTCGATTTTAGGTTCGCAATTGCACATGGGGGGCCACACCCTACCGCATCATATACACTATTTCTCGCCTCATTCACTGACTGGTTTACATTACATTATATCGCGCACTACACTTTTGTTTCACATCGTACTTTACAGTGGGTACTTATTATTTCCCTTCATGTGTTATAAAACAGTCGTCTTTTATTTAAGTTAAACCACATCATTATGAGTATTATTACCATCTTTGCAGTGGGCATCGTTTGTAAAATTGTAATCGCAAGGGATGAGGAGTTGATCACCCCATTGTAAGATGGCGCGCACGTTAACTTCGTCATTCACTGGTTAGTCCGTTTTTGATTTTTATGGCCACGCCACCATGTGGACCAAACAATATTTGAATGGAGTTAGACGGCAGTACTTCGTATCAGACCCTAGAGGTTACCAGCGAACGTTTGTGGCAGACGACCCGGCCTTCGAGCTTAAGGTAAACTGACAGTCATCTATCATTGTGCAGCACATTGCGCACGTTTTTATTTTAGACTTGGCAATAACAAAGTGCCTTCGTTTCTTTTTTCGTGTAGAATTGAGATTTTGACGAAGATAAGGTAGGGCTATTTTCAGCTCGCAGTAAATGGTATTTTATGGTTGGGATTACGATTTAAAAACTGAGCTACATCTATCATTTATCATTACAGCTGTCAGCATTCCGATCACCAGGTATGTTACATAAACGTTTTTAGAGCCCATCATGTAATCATTGAGTAAACAACAGCATCATTAACCACACAAATTTTCTAGTGGCTGGGGTTATGGTTTAAATACTGAGCCACATTTTAACATTTATCATTACAGCGATCAGTTCTCCGATCACCAGGTATGTCATTTATATACCTTTATTGCTCATTCCTTTAACAATGAGCATATGACATTATCAATCATATATATCTTTTTGGTTGTAGAGTTGGTATTCATCAACATTAAACTACCAGCAGCTGAACATTAAGGTACGCTATATATCACAACTTCCAACACCCCATGTCTTCCAACATACAGATACTGACATATATTACTTTCTTATTCTTTTAGAACTGCCCCTGATGAAGGCACCGACCACGTGCCGAAATGCATTGGGCTTCATGTTAATCATTTGAAATGAATAATACAGTTAAAATGATGTATAGACTATTATGCTTTGACAATTGATTTGTATATATTAATGCGTGTATTGTTATGATGACACAATAACAAACATTTGAATCATGTATAATTCATTCTTAAAAAATTGTTGAATAAATGTGATTATCAACATTATAAATATATTTTTCATTATGGCATAATATTTTCAGGATGGTTTAAAGTGCATAGCACCAAGTGAACAGTGCATGATTAGGTGGGCCACCATTCACCATTACGCATCCATTTAGTGACCAGGACTGACTCTCCTGATTAATCATAGCACCAGTTTAATAATTTTACAATTGAAACAATTATTTTGTTCATATCGGAGTGCTCCTCACAACCCCAATTATCATCCAATCTCATTGGGAGCATCTGAATTTTTTTTTGTTTTTAGCAGCCATGCATGGTCAAGACCTAGTAGATGGCTGCAACTCACTTTTGATGGGTTTCGCATCCTGTTAATGTTTTTTCTTTGGTTCCTGTGGCCCCTGCGGGGTAATAGGTGCCGTGCAGACATTCCTGGCCAGATAATCCTTACTAGCCCCACAACTCACCACTTCCCCCGGGATTGGGGTAAGATTTCCGAAACCACCAATCATAGTGGAAGAGAATGTAACACTGGGATGTTTCTCAGACTTTTCTTTCATGGACATTTAACTAGAGAAGAAGCAATTATGTGTAGATTCTTTTTGTTACAACCTACTTCAAAGGGCTGTACCACTGGAGCTCAGAATCAGACTGATGACTTTATGATTATGGAGGCCTTACTTAAGCCCCACACAAGTGGTCCCTTCAAGTTAAGGTTTCTCAGTACCCGCTGGACTGTTTTAAGTGAGGTCTGGAGTGTTCTGCTTCTTGGGGCTATCTACAGCCAGGTGTTAGAAACCTGCTGGTCCAAAGATTTCTCAGAGGATTTCCTCTGCACCTCACAGCCTTTGGCATCATTCCTCGTCCTGGCAACAAAAACCTTGCTAGGTGGAGTTATGGATCTGCCCTCCTTCTCAGCCAAACTAATCTCTTGACTTCAGATTCCTTAGCCCCTAAATTGTGCCCCACAGTTCCTTTACGACAGACCACCCTCCATGCCTCCACTCCTCAGTCACCATAGTCTTCATCTCTTGCAAAGCAAGTGTGTGCAATAGCGACAGTTGTCAGTACTGCTTTTCTGTTATCAGGGCCATTCTTAACTGCAGTCAACAGTACCCCTTCTTCACAACACTTCCTTAAATACACTCTGCAATAAATCTGAAGAGAGTCAGTGAGCTTATACCACTAGTAGAAGGTGAACCCCAAGGCTTCTGCAAGGGGTCGCAGCAACGCTGGTGCATCTCTTGTCATTCCCTTGGTGTTTTACCCCCGTTCAGATCACATTTAACTTCCCCATGCAGTACCTGACTCCTGCTCCCAGAGGACTTCTGAATCTGTCATACAGAGCAACTCTGGATGTGTCACATCTCTTATCATCTGTCTCTGTTAAAGCCAGGTCTAAATTTGTTTCCATAACATCAAGCCAATGTCACCAGGACCCTGTTCTCCAGTTCTGGAGCAGCCCCTTGTGGTGGAGAGTTATGGGACCCACTGGCTATCAGTTGCCCCCAAGAGACTGACTTGTGGGGAATGGCCAGATATTTTGCTAATTCTTTAGAGCTGCATGTCTTGAGGAATTTGATGCCATGTTAGGTGTTGTTCCCTTTCGTTATACAGTTCCTACTACTTGCAAAACACTTTAAGGCTTATACCCATTTTGGCAAGTGGTGTTTGCCTTTGAGGATCTCCGAGGATCAATATGATTTCCGCAGAGCTGTCACTGCAGAAGATCTCTTTTTTGACAAAACACAAGGGAACCCAAAGGTATAGCACTAGGGACCTTGGGCAGTAACGTATTACAAGGAACAGTGGTCCCTAGTAGTTCAGGGATCTGGGGAATAATAGACATACACTCAATAGTAAGTATGTCCTTTGTCCAGCCGGACAGGATTTTATTAGAGTAAATTATGAACAATAGCACATGGATTTTGTAATATCTTAATAAATATGTTCACATGTCTTCCTCTACTCCACCAGTGGAACTCTGTAAATGTGATGTCATTTAGAATGTTATGACCTGATTCATCACAGTTGGTCTTGGGCTGAGCACCTAGCCAGGCGCTCCTGGTGGGGCTTTGTAACAGCTTCTTAAGAGCTTTGTACTAGCTAATGGGGCCTATGGACATTGTACCTCCTACATGTAACTTGTGCTAATAAATCTACTTAAAAGCTACCTTCAGTCTGGACCCAAGTTACTACATTTATTTTGGCGACAAGTTGGTCTTAAGAACCTGCATCTACCTACTTCAATTGGATGCATCTGGAATCTACCTATCTACACTACTGTGAACCAACTGTCAAGAAATCAGCCCCACCAGTGACCTCTGCACCGGTCGCCCTCATCGTACTTCAAGTTGGTTCCTGTGCTGTGCCCTCATTGAGAGTCAACAAGAAACTCCACAACCACAACCTGTCTACAGCTGTGAATTTTATTAAGGTAAAAATAAAAAAATAAAAGCCTCTCCTCATTAACATTCTGAATTTACGAAACAAGAGAGCCTATCATCATTTTACTGTACCTTCAAGTATCTGCGTTTTCTGTGTTTAAGTATATAGAGACTGCCTGAATTTTCATTTCACCGCTTTATTCTGACTTTATCGTCAATCTAATTTATCGCTGCGCCTCGCCTAGTTCTTTAACTCACCCACAGCTTCAACAACGTACTAAAAATCATTTGAGCCAAGCATCGCGAAGTTATTTAACAGTTTGTGTACAATCGCATCGTTTTGACTACTTTGTGGGACTAAATGAAGGATCGTTTCTGCCATCTACTGGTCTCAATTATAATAACCTATTTTGCGTGTTTTGTGTGTTTAATACACTCGAGTCTTCACCAGTTTTAAAGCAAAGGGAGCGCTGTACTTTTTGAAAAATAAATGCTCCAGAGGTAAAGAGTAGCACGCTAAGGAGATTACTAAGTGGACTCTCATTTACCTGGTGTTTGTCTACTGAGTGACGGTTGGATTTGCCGTGTGGAGCCGTCCTTCTCCTGCTGTCTCTGTTTGTGACTGATGACGTCACTGAACTTTCCGGGAGTGTTGGTGATCAAAACCTCTCTCTTCACGTCATCACGCCTGACGCAGCGGCCATCTTAAGTTTGTTACTGGTTACCAAAACAATAGCTGTCTCTCATTACGTGTATCTCATCGATATTAGTCTGCGCCTGAAACACCGCAATTATTATTCTATTGGTGATATTCTCACCTATGTATATATGGAATTCATCGCATAATTTTCCTCATGATGCAGTCTAATCAACTATTTGGCAGAACTACGGAGCAGCAGTATGGGTGTTACTTTCCTCAAAAACTTGTTGACATTTTAATATTCAGGCAGAATTCGACAACTACTACGAGTAACTCGGCGGCATCTGCAGGAAGCGGTATACAGTGACCCCGGGTGAGAGGTCGCTCACCAGCGACCGGAGTTGTTAATTTATTATTTACAGTAGTTATTTACATTTCACAGTATTATTTATTTCGTATACATGATGTCTACTGCAAGTTATATTGATTTTGAAAGACATTATTTTCAATGTTACCAAGGTAATTTCACGTTTCGCCTGTCAATATTCGCTGTGATAGTGACACCAATTACCTTAGCTTAATCAATAGCATGTATTTTCTTTTGATAATTTGCGAATTAGTTATACATTCCAACATGTTGCAACTGTTATGTAAAAGGTTTTCGCAGTCTTTAGACATTCTACAGTTATTTGTGCACTATTAAGTTTAGTCTCGTACAGTGCACATTAGTTTTGTCTCACAGTGCACAATTTTTAAGCTTCAGTCGGTTCAAGGTTTGTAGCTGTATGGTTGTTTCTCTTTCTTAAGAGTTGACAAGAGATTATTCTCATTTTATTTTGGGTTCTTACCCAAATGATACGTACCTCATGTTATTTCAGTATACAAAGTCTACATTTTATTTTGGGTTCTTTCCCAAATAATACGTACCTCATGTTATTTCAGTATACAAAGTCTACAGGAAATTTGTTTTTTTTGCAGTGCACATTTTTCTGTACTTCTTTTTCACAGTGCACAATCTGTACCACGAGCCGTGGTGTCTCACAGGATTATAGTCCTGTCTGTTAGTGCACATTGTTTTGTTTACTCCAAAGGGTATCACGAAAGGATGTTGAGTCCTGTCATTATAGTGCACAACGTAGACCTCTTCACGGGGTGTTCTGTTTACTATGCATAATTATTGACCTTTCTTAAGGTTTGTTTGTTGGGTCTCGCCATTATTATATGCATTTCAGTTTGCTAGTTTAATGCCCTCACTATTGTGCACATCTTATCTTTCTTCTGATGTTTAGTGTGGGTTTAGTTAAATTTTGTATCTGTGCACATTGTTTTCCTCCATTCAAGGATACCCATGCATAAGTAAATTTTACCCTTAATGGGTGTATGGTCTCAGTAGCCGTAATGCATGAGTTAAGTTGCTCTGGGCGTTTTATTCATAATACTTGTTTTGTGTTTTCCACTTTAGCCCAGTTTGAAAATTTCTTATGTATTTTATTCTTCTTGTATTTGATAGTGAAGGTTGAGTGAATTTACTCTTCCCCTTCTCTGTCTATTCGTTTTCTCCTGATCTGTGCTGTCCTTTTCTACCTTACCTGGCCAGTAGGTGTGAATTGAACTGCCATTGATGGTTTTCCTACCTATTCTTTAACTTTCATTTCTTTTTCGTGTTTAGAGTGGAGGATGAGAAATATGTCTATAAAGAGATCTTATATGGAATCTCTATTTGTCTTTAGTACGCTTCCTCATCTCTATACTATTCTCTTTACTTTTACTGCTGGTTCTTCAGCTCTCTTTGATTCTCTTTTGTACGTTTTTACCTCTGGTTCTGCACACTCTTTGCTTTTCTGTGGTGTGTTATTTTCTTACCTAAGTTTCTTTCTTTGTGTTTTTTTGAGAAAGGAGGATATGTAATATCTTAATAAATATGTTCACATGTCTTCCTCTACTCCACCAGTGGAACTCTGTAAATGTGATGTCATTTAGAATGTTATGACCTGATTCATCACAGTTGGTCTTGGGCTGAGCACCTAGCCAGGCGCTCCTGGTGGGGCTTTGTAACGGCTTCTTAAGAGCTTTGTACTAGCTAATGGGGCCTATGGACATTGTACCTCCTACATGGAACTTGTTCTAATAAATCTACTTAAAAGCTACCTTCAGTCTGGACCCAAGTTACTACAGATTTTTTACACAGTGGGTACAACCAGTAACCCACAGAGGACAAGACAAAACAAACGTATTTTGGCAAAAACGAACAAGGCTGTCTGTGTACTTGTAATTCAGTGAGCAGACTTAATTATGTTTCAGAGCACCATTGCATAAATTTTTTACACAATTTCTGTACATATGGTGCTAATTTGTCGACGACGTTTCGATGCCTAGACTTAGATAATTGGCATCATCATCAGGTCAGAGAGATATATTATGTTTGTCTTGAAATTGAATGACATTTTGCCTTGAAGACTATACACAAATTACAGAATTGGAAAAAACAAGGAGGGAAGAAAAGATAAAAATAAATGTGAGTGTCACGAGCTAGGCATGTATTAAAGTTGATCATACATAACATGAAGGTGATAAGGTGCCCATTTAAAATGGCTACTAGTGATGCCAGTGTGTAGGGTGACAGCAACTAGACCTTGGATGTAGTGGCCTAATAACTTTATGCATTCAAGAGAGTAAAAACCATAACATGGAATAGATTGTGACTTACGGCGCAGTGGTGGGGCTTTCATTATACTGAGGAGAAGGCACAATTTTGTGACATAACATTTTCTGTCGAAATAATTTTGATACGAAATAATGAGTGACATGAACAAGGCGCGGTGGTGAAGGGGGGGGGGTTTGGCGCCTACAGATATCAAGGTGGGGAACCAGCATCATAAGGAGAGAACTCGCTTGTGGGAGGAATGAGTCTAGACATCCCCGGGCGGCGCATAGTTATAACATAAGACTTTATATGCACTACATGTGGCAAAGTTACGGCGCAGTGATGAAAGATTGGTAGCCTATGGATGTCAGGAGTGAATTCGCTGTAGGGGAAAAAAAGGTTGCAGAGTTCCCCGGGCAATTGTTGACGTGACAAGATTACATTGTATACGGCGCAGTGGTGATGGGTTAGCTGTTTCTAAAAGTGAGGCCATGGGGGAGGTGTCGCAGGGCCAAGGAGCTACAATTACCAATTTCACTGTGTCCTGTGACCTGAGCGGGATGCTCGAATTGAGACCTGCCGGTCGAAAGAGGTGATTAAAAACAGGCAATAAGGGCTAACAACAAGTGAAATCACTGTAAAGTGATCGGGGCATGATTACCAAGCCAGGGCTGGGCGCCTCTTCAATGGAGCCCGTCCCGAACGTATCTCACTAGGGAAAAAATAACAGGAGGGGGAGGGTAAGGGAAGGATTCTATAATATTAGGCAAGCCGGGTGGACCGGGTAGAGCGAGCTAGTAGGGGTGTACTTACTTCCTGGCTGGCTGCACGATGGCATTCACGGAGTCAGGTGGGAGGGAATCGCTGCTGTGCTCGTGGGAGGTAGAGGGATAATGTGCTGTTTGGAAATAGAGGAAGGACCTAACATTGCTACTGCGGCGGCCATGATGGAATGGGCTCGACTTGGGTGGTGGTGGGGGCCATCTTGTAGTAGGGGCAAGTGGTGTTGTCATGTATTCCTATAGGTTCTGAATCGATCCCCCTATTCCTGACCCTATTCTGGTTAAACTAACTATCAAGTTAACTAACAGTCAGCCCATGAGGCAAGAACAGCCCCCATGATGCAGATACCGTTATCTGACGCAGTCACACTACGGCACAGGAACGTGTTATCTGATTAGGTCATAACGCTTGAGATCTAATTAAACAAGCGACATTCCTCCAGCCCCTGATAAGGCATACGACGTTCTCATAACAAATCAAACCTATGACAACATGGAAAATCCGTGCGGCCATTGTTTTGATTTCACAGAGAACTTTAGTAAAGAATGTGCTAACGAGCAAGTCGTATGACATCTTTATTGACGTATCTATGTCCATCCTTACGTCAATCTCGGCACCTTTAAGGTATAAATATTGCCGATCTTGCCCTATGCAAACACACGCGTGGTGACAAGACGGAGCAGCCATACTTGCCGAAGCCGAGAGCAGAAGCAGACCCCGCTGGCAGCAGCCCCGCCTTCCTGACGCGCTGAGAGACGCGCTGCTATCTCAAGCCGAGAGACCCAGCACCGGCGCTTCTGGGCAGCCCTCGCAGGCAGCCTGGAATATCGAGAGCAGAGAAAGAGATACCATTCCTCATTCATCCTAACTTCCAGGTACAGAACTGAATAACCCCTCACAGAGAATTCTTTGGTTATTCACTTGGCAAAAACAAACTTAACTTAAACTGTAACTTTCTATTCCCGCCCACGCATTAGACTTAGGTCAGGTACACGGGGTAGGCGTATTTAGAAACACCAGTTGAGTACGTTTAGTCAAATGTATATATGTATGTAAATATATTTTAATCATTTCAAACATCATATGGCTCAGAAACCATATCAATGTTTTTACAGTATTATTTTATACTATTGCTTTTAATGTATGCACTTTACTTAACTATAAGTATTGCAATAATATCGATCCATTTCTCTTGTACGAGAAACGAGACTGATCAATAAATAACACCTTTTTATTGAACACGCCCGTCTCGTCCTTTTCTCTACAAATCTGATGAGACTAAGAATGCACGTACTGACTGAGTAAAATAATTGCCTTGTGCTCACACGACTCTTGAGATTGACTCTTGATTAGGGGAGAGCAAAGTTGTCATGTTCTATGGTTGTCAGAAACTAAATCCCTTCTTGTCTAATCAGGGAAGTTAATTCCTCCTTGAACATTCAAGAAAGTTTCTAGCGAACTCTGAGCTACGCTGGCAAACCCAAAAATTAAGTCTAGTATTGACAGTAGTAGACCTAGTTAACGTCTGGCCTAGGCCTTTACTGCTGTAGGTATTATTCCAATGCGCAGAGCCTATTGGGAAAATAGGAGCTACACTACATGGCGCCCAACGTGTTTGGAAAGGGCGATAAAACTAACGTAAGACATTTAGAGTAACTCAGTCGTGCTTTCTCACTCAGACCCCTTTTCCCATTATACTCCAAAGACGTCTGGAGTGGGTGAAAGGTTATATCCTCCAAAACCTCGCAGGAGGGAACTCCTATGTATGGTTCTTGGTATAGTCAACGTTGAAGGATACACTGTTCCAAAATATTGTGCATCTAATCTCTGTTTCCATAAAGAAACCTGATCTGCAAACAGCTATAATACCATCCGGTCAGTAAAATGACTGAAAGTGATGATGAAAGAGAAACAGTTAGATTAGCAACTGAACTCGCAGACGCTGATGCTACCATGCAAGCAGCAGACCCGAATATAACACTCATTCCGGTCATTAAAAGGAGATCTATAACCTTAAAACTTATAGAAAATGGACTGACACCTAGAGGTGGCACAGTCATATTCGTAATCGAGGCACACGAATATCGGCACACAGAGGTATACTATTCATGGATACATTTTTCAGCAGCTAATGCTGTAACAAAGTACTTCCACTATTACAAAGTAGAGGAACCTCCTAATGAGTACACTCCTTTCGAGGAGGTGGAAGTACCACTCAAATTCCAAGAGCATTTGCTCCTATTTGATGGCGCCCTAATACATAACAATCACATTACAAGGCTCGGTCCTTTAGGAAGACCAGGAGCAACGTGGCCGGTCTTAGCCGGATACACACCACATCCAGACATCGAAAGAATGCCTGCAGCAGAGCTGTTAATACAGCTAAAACAACTACTAAAAATTCATAGACAATTAGTTCAGTATGTAATGCGGACTTCAACAATTCAGCCAGCTATTAAACTTCCACAGCTGACCCCTCACCAGGGGAACACAAATAAAATCACACCACAGAACATCCAATCCTGCCTAGGTAAAGTTCCGGCTAAACGAGAACAGATACCATTCTGGTTGGCACAGAAAATCACCCAAATAGAGGCGGTGTTTCCACCCCATTAGAAAAACACAGGATTCTGACTATATGTCTCCCAATGGGAATCGGACCACACATTGAGGACTGTGACACTTGGGGTACAGTCTTTGCTTCCATCTACACAAAAACGCACGGTGTTCCATCCATTTCGGTAATACCAGATGTGCTAAAACAAATTCAAGATGAATACGGTCCAGAACCTGCTTTAACTCTTGGTATGAAATTACTAAAAGACTTCAAGCAGGTCTCGGCTATATTATTAGCCAACATAAAAGGTGAAGCAGCAAACGTGGCGATCCGCCAGAGGTTAAAAGAGACAGATATAGCAGACCAACCAGCTGAAATTGCCAGAATCATAGAAAAATCCTATGAAGAACTAGGCAGAGATAGTCTAGGTGGAATACCAGTAAAACCGCAACTGACTACAAGTCCAGAAAAAATATTTTTTAATAATAATTCACCAAAAAAGAACTGGGATGGAAACAAACAATCCAATCCTAAAGAAAAGAAATTCCAGTCCCGAGGAAGGTCTCCTAGGCGAAGAGAGAAATCTCCAAACCGAAGACAGAGGTCACCGCAGAGTGACCCCTCTGGGAATAGATATAACCTTAGAAATAGGGATAATATTAAAAAACCTGATAGATATCAAGACATTGATACACGTCCCTCTCAATCTTTTCAGACTTCCTCGCAGAAATCGGAAAGAAGAGGACGATCAGAAGAGCACGCCAAGTCCAAAGACAAGGAACCTGCTCAGCTAAAAAAGAAATTACAATTTCCAAAAAAGAAGGTAGCCAGTATCAAGGTAGTTAACAATGCCGAGAATACTGAGGACACAACTGAAAAACGGAGAGTGGGCTCAGACAATGCTAGACAGCGCAGCAGAGGTGAGCATAGCTCGCAAAGTCCTTATGAATCATCTGGAGACAGTGGACACGAATGAATATCTTCAAGTGGAAACTGCAGACACCAGAGTTAGCAAGCCCCACAAGATATACGAGATAACATTACGTATAGAGGGAGATAAGACTAAGAAAATAAGGGGACTATTTTGGGATAATCTCTCCAAGGGCTATGATATCCTTCTAGCTGAAAAAGACTGGCCACCAGAGTTTGTCAGGGAGTGCCCTCATGGCGAAGAAGTAATTATGCCTGCCTTCTCGAATCAAATCCCGATTCATAAAAAATACACACTTGCTAGGAAGTGGGCAGTGGCCTTAGCACCTGCTTTATATAAAAATCATGTAGGATGGGATGAGGATTCTCCTCCTCACAAAATCCAGTTAAAATCACAACCTACTGCACAAAGGCAGTACCCAATTAAGCAAGAAGCTAAAAAACAAGTAAATGAAATACTAGATCAGCTAGAATACCAGGGGGTGATTGAAACTTGCACCTCACAAATGAACAATCCTTTGTTTCCGGTCTCCAAACCAGACAATTCATATCGTCTAGTTTTGGATTACCGACACCTTAACACATGTTGCAAAACCTTTGCAGTGCAAAACTCACACAGTGCTGCACTAATGAATAACATAGTGCGCAAAAAATACAAAACAACCTTGGACATCTCCAATGGATTCTTTTGTCAAAACATAGCACCAGAGAGCAGATATTTAACTGCATTCTCAGTAAATGGCACTCAAAAACAATTCTGTCGGTTAGCCCAGGGGTACAAGAACAGCCCGGGGGTATTCTCAGCGAGAGTAACAGAATTACTACAACTATATGATGATGAAGCATTATCCTATGTCGATGACATTTACTTAACAGATGATGACTTGGAGACTCACTTGAAAAGGGTGAACACCATAATACTTGGGTTCGCTGCAGAGGGTTACAAATTCAACTTTAAAAAGTCCAGAATTGCCCATCTGACAGTCTTGTACGTAGGATATGAATTATCAAGCATAGCATGGTTGACAATTTTCTAAAAATCTAGAATATGAAAAGACGTATCCTCTGCCAATCGACATTCTGCCTCTACGACATTACGCCTGTGTAATCTATACAGACGGACATGCTCAACCCTCCGTTTGGGGAGAACAAGCATACAACCCCACATGTGAGATTACAAAAGAAGTGTGGCGCGGAGGTATATTAAAACCTCTATTAACAAAATCACACTCAGTAGAAACTAATTCAGAACAACAAACTGAAATAATCGCATTGAAAATGGCGCTAGATAATGCGGATCGCGAATTCCCGACACTTATAGTGTCAGATTCATATTACTGCGTCAAATCATATAACAGCGATTTGCAGACATGGATTCAAAACGGTTACAAAGATGACACAGATGCACCAATAAAGCAGAGACTGCTCTGGGAACAAATAGCTCTTTTACAAAAAGAACTACCAAAGACTCACGTGACTCACTCACTGAGTCATCAACGTGATGGCGTTCACGTTGTAGGGAATTCATTGGCTGAAACAGCCGCAGCGGCAGCCACTAAATCGGCTCCCGTAGTTTGAAAAAAGCGTACATTAAAATACATTGACGGTGAAACATTGCTGGCGGTGAAAACGTCATCAAAAGGCGACTGCTCAGCGTTACCGATCGACTATCCACTCAATTATACATACATAATCGATGCAAACTCCGTCCCTTTTGCTCGAATCCCTGGAGTGGGGGATAGAGTGATTCCAAACATGGACAGGAGACACTTGTTAATCGCAGACGCACATATGGGTGAGGGTCTTGGACACCTCAAACTAAAAGATTCTCTGGAAGAATTACAATCACGGTACTGGTGGCCAGGCATGAGCCTACATCATACCATGTTTGTAAAAAACTGCCCAAACTGCAACAGAAATCGCAGTGGGGAGAGAAAAAATATAATACGGTGGAATCTGACTGCAGATAACATCACCAGTAAAAAGAATGGCTTGCGATTAACATATACAGGCTAATTTCCACTTATAATGTAGATCCTCAGCACTCGGCTGACGTCCGGACTGTTATACAAAGATTTGCGAGTCTAAATGGCATATACGCTAAGAGCATGTTACGTTTGACCATTGTTTTCACTCAGGCACACCAGCCTGGGGGGAAACATGGCCAAATGAGCACAGCCCAGCGGGAATCTTCTCACTTCCTTCCTGAGGGTACGGGATGGTGTAAAGAAAAAACCAAGGCAGAAAGCAATCTATAATAGAAAGGATATTAGGTTCGGGAGCTGGGTGGGTCAAACATCTAATAAGTGTCCAACGTAGTCTAAATAACTTGCCAAGAAATTCTCTGAAGGGATTCAGTCCGTACGAATTATTATTTGGAACTAGAATGATTATCTCTGACCTTGATAGTCAGACTTCAGTGGTGAAAGAAAAAACCTTTGATGTCAAAGACCGTTTGGCTATTTTGCAGGACTTAAACAAAACAAGAAAAGACCTGAGCAACATACAGTTGAAACAACAGCCAACAACCACTGAAGAATCACCACCTGTCCCAGCAAGACCTGTCTGGATTCCAAAAGTCGGGGATCTAGTCAGGGAGAAGATCGCGGTAAAGAAGGAATTTGGGCCTTCTTACAGAAAAGCAGTTCCTGTCTTGTCTATCAACGGGACAAGATCAGTTGTACTACCGCCACTTGCTGGAAAAAAGGAGAACCGAGTTGTATCCATCGACCTGGTAAAACCACAACATGTGGCCGATAACAAACGGTAGGCCAAGTGGACTCCCAATAAGTAGCAGAACACCAAGGTTTGCTACCAGTACAGAGGTCCTAACAAAAAGGCTCATCACATTCGAAACGCCTACAGAAGAACAACAAGGACTATGCAACAATGCAATAGAACTAAGACCTCTGAAAACCCAAATAAAAACATTTAGCAGAGACACACCAATCTACAATGAAGTACCGAGTGACAATGCAAGAGAAAAAAAAATCCTGAAGCAATTGGAACAATTGACAGAACTGCATCCGGGTACTTCATCAACTTCGATGATTCGAAGACACAGCCATCATCAAAATCCTTTAAAGACAAAGCGAAGGAACTTTTGAAACAACTGAAAGAAACATATCTGATTTCTCCATGGATTGAATTTTGGGTGGGTTTTGGTGCATTTATCCTCATACTTTGGCTCATCATGGTATTTACTTTGGGACGCTTCATTGAGGGAAAATATGCTAAAATGGACACAGCAAGTCAGAACATCAACTTGGTCCTCAAACCACACACATCTTCACACGTCGAGAAAAGAGAACTTTCTTCAGCCAACTTCACAGCCAATCCTATACCTGGTGGGGTAGCCTGGGACAACACTGACTATGAAATTTATGGTCCGGTCGAGATCCTGAAATATCCACACCAAATCAAGATCTCCTTGAGTGACTTTGCAAAACCAAATTCATTTGCTGATGATTGGGACTTCGAAAGCATTAATAACATGATGTCTGACTTAGTAATGTCTGCTAAATTTACAAAACATGATTATTTGCAAGGTTCTACAAATTATGATAGTATGTATTGCTATAACCATTACGGTAACCATTTTTTACATAAATCTGCACAACCTAGAAATGTTTTGAATTATAATCAATGGGAACATTGTGCTACACCTCCAAAAGGGAGCTCTAGAACCGTGTATGACAAATATTCATATTTTTCAGGTTTTAACACAAGTAATGCTGAAACATTTTATTTTAAATTGTCAAACAAGACAGGGATGAAAACCATGATAACCAACACAAAATTGATATATTCAGATTCATTCTTTGAAAAAATGAATACTTTTGGATTTGATTATTGGGACAATAATGTTGATTTGAAAAGTGTTTGGGGTACAAAAGAATGGCAAGTACAGGGTTTAGAAGCTTTGTTTAGAGCCTGCATGATCCCAGAACAAATGATATTTTTAAATGACACTGTTCAACAAACCACCTGTCTTGGCTTAGCCAAAATCAAAGATTTAAATAAACCGTCTATTCCAAAACCAATAATGTCTAGCAATAGCTCTGATACAGATGAAGAGATAGACGTACACCATATATTAAACCAAAACAGAACACATCCTGATTGGAAACAGTGGTTGATCTGGCCAACAGATACAAATAACTGTCAAGACAGATTCCTGAATAAAACACAGGGTTTCAAAATGACCAGGCCAGACCCTAGATATCCCCAAAGACATCACCCAGGGATAATAACAACCTACAGTGTGGGCAAATTATGCCTTCAATGGCTACAAACTTCCACACTGCCTGAAATTAAGCAACACCTAACTTTACTTACTGATGGTGCTGACTTGCGTGATTTCATTCTGGGACCACGCAAACAGCATCAAAAGCGTTTCATAGCAGCCTCTGTATATGCAGCATACAATGAGGCCTGGAAGGTTACTCAAATTGAAACAGCTGAAAGAATACGGGAAATTGACCGTATCAATTTGGAAAAATCACTTTCTGTAGTGGACAATGGGTTAATGACTCTGTCCTCCAGAATTTTTTCATTGGACAGCATTGTGTCTTCAGCAATCGATATATTATCGCAAGACTTACTGTTATTACAACATGGTCAGTCACAATTGCGTTCTATTGTACAGCTTGGCTGGACGTTACAAAATCTGCGTTCAGGCTATGTGCCTTGGCGTTTAATCAACACAACGTCACTATTCCAAATCTTTAACCTTACCGATAGACAAATCGGTATGGCGCAAAAGGGTGCTGATTATACAATCTTGAGCATTGAAAAACTAGAAAGATTACCAATGACAATGTCAGAACGACCTGTCAGTGAATGGATAAAACACGGAATCATAAATATTCCAATCTCAACCTTCAGGTTTCAATACTGCCAAAAATATATACAGGCTGGCATGTACGAGAAATTGGGAAAGGGGTACCTTAAAACAACTTGGAACCTGCCCTATTCACATGCATGTGTCAGTAATAAAGGACAGAAAGTGTTTCTTAGTGGCAACAATTGTGCTATGTCACTAAGCGGCACGCTTCTGTGTAACGGTATTAGTTTGCACGGAGCCTGTGAAGGGAATTCATATAACCTTTCATGTCACCAGCAAGGCGCACCTGCAACTGAAATAGAACCATTCTTTCAAAGACTCTATAATGGGAGTTACATTCTTATTGTAGACCGCAGATGTTGTAGTCTTAGGCCCGGGACTCCTTATCTAGTCACTACGACGGCGAAGGTCAAGTGCTGTGGACGTTCTTTGTTCCCCAGCTCCTTTCCAGACAGGGAGGCAAGGGCATGGCCCAATTTGAAAATTACTTCTATTCGAATAGATACTTTAAGCAGAATGAAAACAGTGCTTCTTCAGACGCCTACAAGGCTCTCGTCATCAAAAGAAACGTATGATCTACAAGTCGCAAGGGGATCTCAGGGGTATTTAAGACAGTATTTTCGATGGCATTAACACCATTCAAAGCCATACTGGGTATTTTTCCAGATTTCGTCCATTCGATTTTTGGCGGACTTCCCCTGATCCTGGGACTAATTGCAGGAATCCTATTCTTAGTCCTTATTTTTCGTTATGGCAACCCATGTCACAGATCAAACTCTCGCGACAATGGAAGAGACGATCCTAGCCATTGGATACCGGGACCGGATATCAAAAATCTTGGGACTCTCCCGGCTTAGAGACCTGAACATGACTTGGTTTCTATCATTTCGACCAATGTGGCAAAGGTGTGTTTTACCTGTACTAAGGTGTCTGCTATGCGGAGAAGAATGCGTGTTAGACACCTGTCTGACGCTACAATCGGATGCGCCAGTGGATGCAGATACACTGTTGGTTCCTACCAAGGTTCACGCTTTGTGCTGCCCTCAAAGGCTGCCAATCCTGATGACGGCATTCCTGGAATCTTCACCACTACGATTGAAGAGTAGTGAAGTTCAAGATGAAAGCAGCATCGAACAGGTACGACCTTCTGTCAGTGATGCAAATCAGAATGTCAATGGAGACAATCATGCGCATGAATGCATGGTTACACCTATTCCCGACTTAGTGGAACTTTCCCATGAAGCTGTTGACAGTTTTTTCGAAAGCCTGAATGATATGATGTTCTCTCCAGAACAGAAATAGAGACTTTTGAGTAAACTCGCACACGGCGTTCCCTGAATTCGGCCTTCAACTTTAAAAATAAAGTCACATGAACAATTACAATCCAGTTCACGGACAGCAATTTTTCAGCAACCCCCTAAAATATTTTCCCATATTTTTTTCCGGGACACTGATCTTCTGCTTAAAGTAAGAAACTATTCCTAGAGAACTAAGATTTCTATTTTTTAGATACTTTTTAGACTTTAGCTGCCCGCTGGGATGTTCACAAATATTTTATTATGTGATGAAATGGTCTCGAACTTTCTTTCTGTATAGCCATATTAAGAGCCATTTCATGTGTATTTCTCATATACCAATAAGCAATAATGCATAAAAATGCGTGTTTACTTTTGCATTTAATTCATAGCTTAAGTGCATACAATATATATGACTGCAATTTTTCAGTATATTTGAAAATTTCGAAATGCATTTATGTATTTTGGGGTGGTAAGGTATACACTATACTCTATAGTATGTTGTACTATGTTATACTATGCATAGATTAGTAAATATGACCATAGTTAGCGTGGAGTGGGTGTCATGTATTCCTATAGGTTCTGAATCGATCCCCCTATTCCTGACCCTATTCTGGTTAAACTAACTATCAAGTTAACTAACAGTCAGCCCATGAGGCAAGAACAGCCCCCATGATGCAGATACCGTTATCTGACGCAGTCACACTACGGCACAGGAACGTGTTATCTGATTAGGTCATAACGCTTGAGATCTAATTAAACAAGCGACATTCCTCCAGCCCCTGATAAGGCATACGACGTTCTCATAACAAATCAAACCTATGACAACCTGGAAAATCCGTGCGGCCATTGTTTTGATTTCACAGAGAACTTTAGTAAAGAATGTGCTAACGAGCAAGTCGTATGACATCTTTATTGACGTATCTATGTCCATCCTTACGTCAATCTCGGCACCTTTAAGGTATAAATATTGCCGATCTTGCCCTATGCAAACACACGCGTGGTGACAAGACGGAGCAGCCATACTTGCCGAAGCCGAGAGCAGAAGCAGACCCCGCTGGCAGCAGCCCCGCCTTCCTGACGCGCTGAGAGACGCGCTGCTATCTCAAGCCGAGAGACCCAGCACCGGCGCTTCTGGGCAGCCCTCGCAGGCAGCCTGGAATATCGAGAGCAGAGAAAGAGATACCATTCCTCATTCATCCTAACTTCCAGGTACAGAACTGAATAACCCCTCACAGAGAATTCTTTGGTTATTCACTTGGCAAAAACAAACTTAACTTAAACTGTAACTTTCTATTCCCGCCCACGCATTAGACTTAGGTCAGGTACACGGGGTAGGCGTATTTAGAAACACCAGTTGAGTACGTTTAGTCAAATGTATATATGTATGTAAATATATTTTAATCATTTCAAACATCATATGGCTCAGAAACCATATCAATGTTTTTACAGTATTATTTTATACTATTGCTTTTAATGTATGCACTTTACTTAACTATAAGTATTGCAATAATATCGATCCATTTCTCTTGTACGAGAAACGAGACTGATCAATAAATAACACCTTTTTATTGAACACGCCCGTCTCTTCCTTTTCTCTACAAATCTGATGAGACTAAGAATGCACGTACTGACTGAGTAAAATAATTGCCTTGTGCTCACACGACTCTTGAGATTGACTCTTGATTAGGGGAGAGCAAAGTTGTCATGTTCTATGGTTGTCAGAAACTAAATCCCTTCTTGTCTAATCAGGGAAGTTAATTCCTCCTTGAACATTCGAGAAAGTTTCTAGCGAACTCTGAGCTACGCTGGCAAACCCAAAAATTAAGTCTAGTATTGACAGTAGTAGACCTAGTTAACGTCTGGCCTAGGCCTTTACTGCTGTAGGTATTATTCCAATGCGCAGAGCCTATTGGGAAAATAGGAGCTACACTACAGTGTTAGAGTGATTAGTGAGTTGTGAACATTATAGGCATTCATAAAATTGACGTTTAGTATCATTTACGCCAGAACTGCTCTTCCTTTTAGGACAAGGTTGGTTAGAGGAGTGACGTCCAATCTTCAAGACGGTTAAGTCCAGTATGGATACTGTTGGTACGCAGTATCCAATGCAATTCCTCTTTGTTTAGTAATTGTGACATATCAGCACCCTGTGGGGGGGGGTTTTATCAGAGTGATGATCGTCCATGTCAGGTCTTTTTCAGTATGGCCTTTGTCCTTGAAATGTTCAATGAGGGGGGCATTTTCAGTATTGCAGCGAATCCTGCTGCGGTGCTGTCCAATGCGGAGCTTTATCTTCTGCCTGGTCAGACCGGGGTAGGGGCAACAAGACTGAACAGAACTAATGGGAGCAGTATAATAGTCAATAACATAATAGGAAAACAGTAGTGTACAGAAAACATACCAATATACAATCAGGTAACAAGTAATATAAGACGGCGCAAAGTCATTGATCCCGTTATGTAGAAAAATATAATTGGGGGGCACTACCAACCAGAATATAAGATCCTTAAGTATTTTGCCCGGCGGTGTCGCCTCTTGAACCCACAAAGAAGTTAAACTATTGAAGAGGCAGGCGCTGGAGACTGGAAGGCAGGAAACAAGGTTTTTATTCTCTCCGGAGGAGAACACAACGAAACGGACAGAAGGTATCGTTCTGAGGTGCTCTAACTGCATCCCTGAGGCCTGGCCTCTTATACACACGTTTATCTGTTTATTGCATGTAACACATTCTCGTCGATACTTTGATGTACGGAAAGACATCCTCAGAATCCCCCCTTCCCAGCCCGTTCCCACGCAAGGTTACAGTGGAAGTCCCCGCCCCGTTCACAACAGGTGATGATCATCGCGCAGCTGGATATTCCGCCGATTCACGGAGTGTGTGGGGTTCGATCGGATCTCGTGGGATGGGGGGGGGCTTTGATCATCTCGGGGGTCCTTTGAGGAGGGAAGCTTTCTATTGCACGGGGAGGGGCAAGGGATTGGTATCGGCAGAGCTGGGTGTCGGCCTGGGAACGGGGAAGACAAACGGGCACACGGGGAAAAGGGGTTTGCATCAAAGGGCCGGGGATCATAAATGGGAAGAAGGGAGGTGTCGCGCTGGGAACAAGACGAGGGCTTGGGCAGAGCAGCGCCGAAGAGGGGTTTTATGATTCGCGGCAGGTGCAGGCAGGGGGGTTGTCAGCGAAGCTAGGAGGGAGAGAGGCGCGCTGGCTCTCGGCGAGAGCAGGGAAGCCATGGTGTCCAAAATGGCGGCTGTTTTACGCGCACAAAAGGTTTAAGGAGAGCAAGAGGGCGCCGATAATGTTGACGGTTTCGGCCCAACTTTCAACAGTCCCCCCTTTTCAACATATCTAGCCACCTTGCTTTACTCAATGTCAATTTTCATCAAATTCCTGACTTCGGTATCATACAATGCTCTCATATGTTCGCTTCCAATGTCCACAGTTTTGGGAAAAATACAACTCGCACATAAAGAACACATAGGTGGCAAACATTGAATTCCTAAGCATAGGCCACATATTACAACTACGGGAATCAAGATAATGGTGAGCAGTCTCCAGCCCCAGCTTTTGACGGTGTCCCAGAACCAACCACCAAGCGACCATTCTTCTTGCTTGTGGTGAACTTCCGAAGAGAGTCTGTGAAGATGTTCGATGGCTTTGTACACTGAGGGTGAGTTGTCCGGTATGTATGTACAACAGCTGGACCCAATAATGCGGCATGCTCCTCCACGGTCCGCCAGAACCACATCTAGAACGAGGCGGTTCTGAAGAGCCACCAAACGGACCGCTTGGAGCTCGGCAGTGTTGTTGGCAAAGATGCCCGCTGTGATGTTCATGGTTGTCTCGACTGCCTGAGTCAAATGTCGGATGGCACGGCTGTTTGCCATCGGGCCCCAGAGGGGGACGAGTCCTTTCATAGCATCGAGGAACTGCGCCCCTGTTGAGTCGGCTTGCTCAACGTCTTTGGCTCGTTTTTGCCTGTGGTGATTCGCTGGGGCCACATAAGTTGGAGGAAGGACAAAGGAGATGTAGCAAGTGCCCCCCCAGCCTTTGGGGAGCCAGGTGTAGGCCTTCGTGCCGCAGATGAAATACATGTTTGGGGATGACACAAAGGAAGGTGGATCCGTGGAATCCAGAGTGCTGGTAAAGCGGCAAGCGCTGCGACCCACCAGCTGTGTCCCAAGTCCTTCTACACACATGTGGCCTGTGACGTTGATGACCGACAGGGCCACAGTCAGAGTGGCAGCCGTTCGTTTCCGCAGATAGGAGAAGGTGGGTCTGGTTGGATTGTTGAACACCTGCATTTCGATTCGTTCTTTGGCCGGGATGTCCATTTGGATCGAGTCGCTGGGGGTCAGCGGGCAGAAGTGTGTCTTTGTCTTGTTTCGCCCGGCCCCATGAGAAGAATGTGCTGCAGTTCTGCTGGAGGTGGCATTGCCCGTATAGCTCTCTTGCAGGAGGATCAGCCAGGCAAGGCAGGAGCCGTGGACAGAGAAGGGTGAAGGGATGAATGGTATTGAATGTCCAGTGGCATGGGGTAGCAACCCACAGATCCAGCAGTTGGTGGTGTTGGTGGCAAGATTGTGCTGGTGAAGTAGCTGCACGAAAGAGTTGTTCCAAAACTCCTTTCGCCTCTCTCTTAGTTGAGGAGAGAGCGAAATTAGATGATGTTCCTTCATGGTGGTAGGCTGAGCAGTGGTTAGGAATGTTTCGTGAGCAGGTGCGTGTTCTTCCATAATCCAGAGCGTAGTCATGAGGAGAAAACAGAGGAGGATTACGATGAAGAGTGCAATTGTCTTTGAGCTATGGAGTCTGTCTATTCTCGGATTTCTGTAGTGGGTATTTCCTGCTGTCTCCGTCGGCTTCTTATTTGGCGCTTCCATCATCTTCTTATCTGGCGCTTCCATCATCTTCGTCTTCAAGGTGCTCGGTAGTGGGCAGGACCACAGACTTAGTTTTAGCTTCTCTCCAGGTAACCCTTGGTAGTTTGGGTCACCGTTCTGAGATCCTTTAACCTAGTCCGTGGCCTACTTAGCCGAAGCTCCCTCCTTTCGACGCAGGAAATACCCTTCTCGAGATGGCACAGTGGGGTCAGGATGTTTTGAAAGTTCAAGTGTCTCAGTATCAGGGTAGCAGTTCAACGATGGTCGGTCCTGGTTCAGGAGCTCTTCTTGGGTGTTGACGGTGTCTGTCGTGGCCAGGGCTGGAGAGACCTTTTTGCAGTGATGAGCGTGCAGCCAGTGTTTCTTCCCCTCCACTCGAAGTGCGGTCCGAGTGGTGATCAGCACTTGCCAGGGGCCCGTCCACCGGGGTTCCAAACTCTTTGATCGCTGAAAATTTCGGATCAGCACGAAGTCCCCCGGCTGGATGGCGTGACCCGGACCCCTGGAAGCATCGGGGATGGCCTGCTGCACCTGCTGATGAAGGACAGACAAAGTTTCAGTCAATTTGTACAGATAATCAGACATTAGGACATCCGGAACGTCATGAATGGAAGTTGGTTTCGGGGCAGACCAGACGCTCATGGGTCGACCGAAGACAACTTCATAAGGGGTTAAGTGATGTCGGGTGGGGGTAGAGCGCATCGATAGCAATGCCAATGGGAGGGCGTCTGGCCACTTCAGGCCCGTCGTAGCCACTATTTTGGCCAGTTTAAGCTTTAGTGTGGCATTGTGTCGTTCGACAAGCCCAGCAGATTGAGGGTGGAAGACTGCGTGGAATTTCTGTTTGATACCCAGCCCATTTAGGATGAGCTGGATAACGTTGGCTACAAAGTGGGGGCCATTATCACTCCATAAAACACGACAGAGGCCATAACGGGGGAAAAACTCCTTTAACAGAACCTTTGCAGTGGCCATAGCGGTGTTGTCACTGGTTGGATATGCTTCCACCCACTTGCTAAATGCGCACACCACGACGAGTACATATTTCAGGCCTTGGCATCTGTCTAGCTGGATGTAGTCCATTTGCAGGACTTCAAATGGGTGGTTTGGGACCCCAAATCCCCCCCGGGGTACTACAGTTCCCTTCCCGGGGTTGTGTTGCAGGCATATTAAGCATTGTTGGACCAGGCGTTTGGCGGAATCTGGGATCTTGTCATTGTGCCAAACCCTGGAGACAAGTTCGATCATGGGGGCTGATCCTATGTGGGCAGGGGAGTGTGCCATGGTTAATATGGGAATCAAGTATGAATCAGGTAGCAACCATCTGTTCGTGTCTTTTGTCCGCCAGCAGCCTTCATCGTCTTTCAATCCCACCCGTGCCCATTCAGTCAATTCGTGTTGTGTGCTAGCCGTTTGTATGTCTCTAATTGTGTCCTTGGCGTCAGTCCAGTTTTCTGCTTGTGACCTGGTCACGTACATATGTGTTGTCGTTCTATTTTCAGCTGTCGTTCGGGCGGTGATGTCGGCTAGTGCATTTCCCTGTCCAATAATGTCTGTCACTTTCTTGTGTGCCTGGCATTTGATAACGGCAAGTTTGTTGGGGAGGAGGACAGCTTCGATTAAGGCGGAGACTAAATCCCCGTGCAAAATGGGTGTGCCGTGTGAGGTCAAGTATCCTCTCTCCCTCCAGAGGAGCCCAAAATGGTGAACCACCCCGAAGGCATACTGGCTGTTGGTGTAAATGTTCGCTGTGGTTCCTGTTGCCAGGATGCAGGCTCGCGTCAAAGCAATCAGTTCCGCTGCCTGGGCAGATCGCTGGGTGATGCGGGCTGTTTCTACTACAGTTCGAGCCGTGGTGACTGCATAGGCAGCGGAAGTGGTACCATCGGGGAGTTTGATGCAAGAACCGTCCACCCACAGCTCCCCGTCGGGGTCAGGGAAAGCTGTGTCTCTGAGATCGACCCTACTCCTGGTCTGTTCGTCCGTAAGAGTCACGCAGTCATGTACGGGGTGCACATTGGGATCGTTCTCTGGCAAGGGTAACAGAGTTGCTGGGTTCAGTGTGGTGCATCTTTTCAGAGTGATATGGGGGGCAAGCAAGGTCAGTTCGTATCCTGTCAGTCGTGCACTCGTCAGATGTTGCGTCTTGGTTTGGTTCAGGAGGGTGTCGACTGCATGGGGTACCAGTACCGTGAGGGAATTCGAGAGTACAATCCCCTCACTCTGTCGGATAGAGACTGCAGCAGCAGCTACAGCTCGAAGGCAGGCAGGCAAGGCTCTGGCGACAGGGTCAAGAGTGGCAGAGAAGTAAGCGCACGGTCGTTGCTTAGGGCCGATGGCCTGGGTCAAGACAGATAAAGCGCACCCCTCCCTTTCATGAGTGTAAAGGGAGAAGGGCTTTTTGTAATCAGGGGTACCCAGGACAGGGGCTGAGCAAAGGGCATCTCGCAGTTCTGTGAAGGAAGTTTGACACTCAGGAGTCCAAGGGAGTGGGAAAGGGACGTCTTTGTTTAGCAGAGAAAGCAGTGGTTTTACAACGAGGCTGAAGTTTGGTAACCATTGTCGGCAGAAGGAGGTGAGGCCTAATAGGGAGCGAACCTGCTTCTGGGTTTTAGGGACAGGGGTATCTAGAATGGTTTGGATTCGATCAGGGGTGAGTTTTCTTCCATCTCTGGACAAAAGGTGGCCTAGGTAAGTGACCTGGGGTAGGCAGAATTGCAACTTCTTCTTGGAGACCTTGTGGCCATTTTCCGCAAGGAAGTGCAAGAGTTGAATGGTGGCGGTAACCGCTAGAGGGGTGGTGTCGGCTGCCAAAAGGATGTCATCGACATATTGTACCAACACCACCCCGTCGGGTAACTGTACTTGGTCTAGTTGTCTTTTGAGGGCCTGGCTGTAGATGCTAGGGCTTTCCGTGTAGCCTTGAGGCGCTCGGCAGAACCTATATGAGCGGGCTTTTAGGGTAAAGCCGAAGAGATATCGGCTGTCTGGGTGGATGGGGATGGAGAAGAATGCGTTCTTGAGGTCGATGACGGAAAAGGTGGTGGCAGTGGATGGAATCAAGGTCAGGATGGTGGTGATGTCTGAGACCACAGGGTACTGGGGTACCACCACTTTGTTGATCTCTCGGAGGTCGATGATGAAACGGTATGCTTTCTCATCTCCCTCTCCCTGCTTCTTGATAATGGGCAAGATAGGGCTGTTGCAAACGTTGCTAACCACTTCCTCTACCACTCCTGCGTCTATCAGTGACTGGATAATCATTACCAATGCCTTCTCGCCCTCTGGCGATATCCGATATTGTGGGAGTTTTGGGAGTGTTGCGTCTGGTCGGACAGTAATGTGCACTGGGTCAATTAACATACGCCCTACGTCCGAATCCGCTTTGGCCCACAGATACGGAGGCAGAGTGTCAAGCAGGGACGCGTCAACGTCGGTGATGGAAAACATGTGTCGGGGGGAACAATGTCTGAGCAGAACGGGGTTGTCGTAAAGAAACACTCGAACTCCATCTTGAGAACACCTAATCGTCGCTCGGAAGTGTTTCAGTAAGTCAAGTCCCATAATGGCGTCAGGGCTATTGGAGGAAAGCAAGAACGTGGTGTCAGTGGTGTTGTTTTCTACGTCAAAGAGAATCGGGGCAGACAAAGGGTTGGTGGAGGGCGTTCCATCGAAACCTGTCGATGTTATGAGTGAGCCAGACAAGGGTGCCCTTGGAATCAGTCGTTTAGATAACGCACTACGTGTTGCGCCAGTGTCTACCAGAAATGGAGACTTGGTACCCAGGACCTTAGCAGTGACATAAGGGCCCTGCTGGTCAACATAGAGCTCGACTGGATCCCTCCCTCGCCCTTGGCTGTCCTATGCGAAGGTGTGCGTGTCGTCATAGTCAGATTGTTGATATTGGTTCTGCCTGGGTCGATCGAACGTATTTGGTCTGCTTGATCTGTCATTAGTCGCGTCATTTGGGGGCCCTCGTTGTTGTCCCTTAGGTCTCGGTCCGTTTGCTACATCCCTAGGGTCTTTGTTTCTGATCATTTCCAGAAGAACTGGGCACTGGGATTTCCAATGGTCAGTCCCTTTGCAGAAAGCGCACTGGTCGTCTCTAAGGTCTGTGCGTCCACTGTAGGAAGTCAGAGTGCGGTCCTGGGGAAATGTAGTCTTAGGGACGTTTGTCTGGTAGTTTCCCCGGTATTGGTCTCGTCCTATAGTCACCCCTTGCAGTTTGGCAATCATCACCCTCTCTTTTAAGTCCTTCTTCTTTTTCTCTGTCGCCCTATCGTTTTCATTTTTCTGATGCTCATAATATTGGGCCATTTGGAGAATCGCTGTAGGTTTGGAGGCTGCCCAACTACTCTCGCTGGCCTGTAGTTTCTGGGAGATTTCCGATGATAGGCCCTTGACATAAT
The DNA here is from genome assembly GCF_964261635.1 of Lissotriton helveticus. NCBI lineage: Eukaryota > Metazoa > Chordata > Amphibia > Caudata > Salamandridae > Lissotriton > Lissotriton helveticus. The sequence goes on along the minus strand of NC_136063.1, from coordinate 454,248,536 downwards.
TCTGGAAAAACAGATGGTGTCCGGTTGCAGTGGTCATGTCCTGGCCGCTGTAATCGGAGAACACCGTTTCAAACCGGGAGAAGTATTCCGATACATCCTCCTGGGGTTTTTGGCGACAGGCTGTTACTATCGACCAGTCCACTTTCTTTTCTGGGATTAGGGTTTTTAATTTCTCTACGATTTTATCTGGGAGGTCTAGAATGGATTTCAACGGCTTTTGTCCTGGTCCCCGTTGTTTGTCCAGGTCATCGAGTTGTGACCAGGTATGTCCAAACAGCTCAAGGTGGTCGACTTTCCGGATTTGCTTCCACACATCAGCTGGTAGACATAACCCGAAGAACAAGTCGATGTCAGCCAGGGTCATGATCGTTGAACCCAGGGCTGTACCCAATTCAGTATAGAAGGCAGTGGGGTTTTTACGTAGGTCGGGTAGAGATTTCCGGAATGTCAGTATCTCTTGCCGGTCCCATGGCTGGTAGACCCAGTTGTACACTACCCTTCCCTTCGCATCTTGGTTGTTTGCATCATCGTGAGTCCCTGTACCCCGAGGAGGAACCCAGTAAGGGGCAGCCTCACGTATCGGCATCATGGCGCTAGATTGCTCGGTTGGTGGTTCGGTCACTACGGAGGCTGCGGATTTAGCTCCCGGCTTTCGTTCAGTGAGGTGGCGGAAAACCTCAAGCGTACGCGTAAGGAGGTCCGACACATCACACTCGCCCTCATCCCCGATATCGACCTTCCGGTACAGAGTCCTTAGGCTCTCGGGACCTTTGTCTCGATATCGGTCCTCGTATGCATTCAAGACATGATAACACAGTCGTACGGTAAAATGTCGTCTGTGACTCCCTGTATACGAGCTGAACATATCTGTGATGTACTCTTCATCATCCTTCCTTTCTATCAGTGTCCTTGCTATTTTGTCGATCCCCGCTCGCTCATCCTTGTCTAGTCTGTTTGTTCTTGCAGGGCCAGCCCTTCGAGTCTCATGGTCATCTAACGTTGTTGTTGATGCGGGTTTTAATACAAGGGGTTCGGCTGGCACAGAGGCCATTGGGGCCGACGCTGTGGCGGTACCTTCGTTTGTACCTGGGGGTGGCGTGTGCTGCGCCAAGGGTTGAGAAGGGGCATATGGAGGGGGCATGTGGATGATAGGAGGACCTAACAGCAGGTCCTCATTGGCTTGTCGTTTCGAGGGTAAATCAGGGTAGAGCATGGAGGGGGTTCTAACCGGACACTGGCTTGGCGTTTCCATTTCTAGTTTCTGTCTAGCTTTCTCTCTTTCCTTTATCTCTTTTTTTAGTCTCTGAGCAGCTAGGTGGGCTGCTTTTTGCAGCTCTTTTTCCAACCTACTCTCAGTTTTCTTTTTACGTTGTTCAGTTTCTTTTCGCCACATGCCGAAGCTGTCAAGCATAGTAGGTGTTGTCTTGTTTTTACCCAGGGCAGTTTCTAGCGTTTTTATTTTATCATCATCGAAGGATCCTATCAGGGGCCATTGACTTTCTTGACCCTTTTTTGTATATTTATGCCATAGTTTACTATAGGCTATAGCGGTCAATCCATGCTTCATGAACATGTCCTTATTAGGGGTGCCTTCCAGTGGGGCTGGATGGTCCATCTCTAATAGGCGGTCCGGGCTAAACAGGCTACTAATCAGTGGGGAGAAGACAGACATGACGGCTCGTAACGAGGGACTAAAAAGTCAGCACTGCCTATCTTATCACTAGGTGCAAAGACTGGACAGAATATTTCTATTCTACGTTGTTTGCAGGCAGTGAATACCTCATGGATCAAAATAACCAAAGACCAATAAATAACAATGGGGAGAATGAGTAGGTCCGCAAAGATCTGCGTTACCTACCCTTTTCACTATCTGCAAAAAGGGTGGTCTCTTCCGTGTTTGCAGACAGGGAATCTCCAGGAAACAATAGTTTTGCGAACAACAGTTCAGTTTCAAGTGATTATTGAGTGGGGGAGAAAAAATAAGCACGGCTGCTGCCCTACCTATCCTCCACTGCTTGCAAAGAGAGAGAGCCCGTTGTTTCTCCGTTTGCAGACAGTGAATCCCTCATAGATCAAAATAACAAAAAGACCAATAAATAACAATGGGGAGAATGAGTAGGTCCGCAAAGATCTGCGTTACCTACCCTTTTCACTATCTGCAAAAAGGGTGGTCTCTTCCCTGTTTGCAGACAGGGAATCTCCAAATAAATAAAAAGAGCAATACTAGTATTTTTTAAACAAACAAGCAATCAAGTAATTTTTTCGCAACTTGTCGTGGTTACACGACCTTACCCGGACCGCATGGACAGTTTCCTGTCTTCCGAATCCAGCGCCCGATCGTCCTCTCTTCTCCGTTATCCTCGCGGCACTCCTGATGGTTCCCAGTCAGGACCGTAGATCACTCGAGAGAGGTCTGTTCGGAACCAGTGAAGTTCGGATGATCGGCTGTCAGACGAGGGTCTATCGGACAGACGCGTTCCCGATCGTTGCAGTTGTTCACTTTGTCGTCAGGACCTCTCCCACTGGATCCATGGGTCGCTGATGGGCCCCACGCTTGGGACGCCAATTGTAGAAAAATATAATTGGGGGGCACTACCAACCAGAATATAAGATCCTTAAGTATTTTGCCCGGCGGTGTCGCCTCTTGAACCCACAAAGAAGTTAAACTATTGAAGAGGCAGGCGCTGGAGACTGGAAGGCAGGAAACAAGGTTTTTATTCTCTCCGGAGGAGAACACAACGAAACGGACAGAAGGTATCGTTCTGAGGTGCTCTAACTGCATCCCTGAGGCCTGGCCTCTTATACACACGTTTATCTGTTTATTGCATGTAACACATTCTCGTCGATACTTTGATGTACGGAAAGACATCCTCAGAATCCCCCCTTACCAGCCCGTTCCCACGCAAGGTTACAGTGGAAGTCCCCGCCCCGTTCACAACAGGTGATGATCATCGCGCAGCTGGATATTCCGCCGATTCACGGAGTGTGTGGGGTTCGATCGGATCTCGTGGGATGGGGGGGGGCTTTGATCATCTCGGGGGTCCTTTGAGGAGGGAAGCTTTCTATTGCACGGGGAGGGGCAAGGGATTGGTATCGGCAGAGCTGGGTGTCGGCCTGGGAACGGGGAAGACAAACGGGCACACGGGGAAAAGGGGTTTGCATCAAAGGGCCGGGGATCATAAATGGGAAGAAGGGAGGTGTCGCGCTGGGAACAAGACGAGGGCTTGGGCAGAGCAGCGCCGAAGAGGGGTTTTATGATTCGCGGCAGGTGCAGGCAGGGGGGTTGTCAGCGAAGCTAGGAGGGAGAGAGGCGCGCTGGCTCTCGGCGAGAGCAGGGAAGCCATGGTGTCCAAAATGGCGGCTGTTTTACGCGCACAAAAGGTTTAAGGAGAGCAAGAGGGCGCCGATAATGTTGACGGTTTCGGCCCAACTTTCAACAGTTACAATAGAGTTCAGGTAAACTTTGGATGTAGGGATGGCTTATACCAAATTCTAAGGATAGAGAGAGCAAGGGGTGGGGGCATCAGGCGGGTGATTCAGCAAACTAAAGTGTATCATATAGTGGTCGGTAGTAGGAGAGTAGCATAATAGTGTCACAATCAAATAAAAATATAGTGCCAAGAAACTGTCAGGAGATCAAAAATACCAAACGATGCAGAGTCTCTGATCCAACACCTATAAAGTTCAGGTGAACTTGGCCATAAGGATGGTTTTCACCTCTTTCTTGAAGAATGCAGTGGAGGAGATAAGCCTGGTTTCAGGAGGGAGTGCATTCCAGATCCTGGGTGCCATTCCTGAGAAGGAGCGTTTGTATGTTTTTTCCTTCCGGAATATACGAGGTTTCAGGAGTAGATTTTTTGTGCTTCTATTGGATCTCGAACCTCCTGATATAGACAACTTTTGAGCGAGGTAGTTGGGTGCCTTGTGATGCACGGCCGAGTGTGTCATAACGGCAATTTTTAGCTGTATTCTGGCTTCAAAAGGCAACCAGTTTAGAGATTGTAAGTCTGGGGATATATACGAATGTTTTCTTGAGCCAGTAATGAGTCTCGCGGCAGCGTTCAGGGAGGCTCTTAGGGGTGCTGTTGTGGATAGCGGGAGTCCGCTGAGGGCCACAATTCCATAGTCTATGCGAGGGATGACTAACGCATGTACAGCAGTTTGGAAGTCCTTGGCTGGGAGGAAGGGTTTAAGTTTCCTCAGTGTGTTGATTTGGAAATTAGCTCCTTTTGTTGCTTTGCTAACGTGCTGTTGCACGTTGAGCCTGGCGTCGAGTGTGATTCCTAGGGATTTCGCAGAATCCACGATGGTAGGTTGGACATTGAGTGCTGTTAGGTTATTGAGCCAGGTTTGGGTGGTGGTAATTTTCGCCGGAGGTGAGATGAGTAGGAACTCAGTTTTCAGAGCATTTAGTTTGAGGTGATTAACGGCCAACCAAGATTGAGTGCTACTAAGTGTGGAATTCTTCCGGGGATCGTAGCTTTAGGTAAAGTTGTGTGTCATCGGCATACATATGGAATTGAACATTGGATGCTTGGAGCAAGGTGGCGAGCGGTTCCATGACGAGGTTGAACAGTGTGGGGGAGAGGGAAGATCCTTGTGGGACACCTAGATCTGCTGGCACAGGTGTAGATAGCACATTGTCGATCTTGAACTTCTGAGACCGGTTATAAAGGAAGGAAGTAAACCATTTGAGAACAGTTCCCGATAGACCCATTCTAGTGCTTAGCAGCTCCAGTAAGTTCTCGTGTTTGACTGTGTCAAATGCTGAAGAGAGGTCAAGAAGGATGAGGCGGCAAGACTCATTGCGATCTAGAATTTGGAGGGCGTCATCAATTATGTGCGTCATAGCCGTTTCCGTGCTATGTTTCGCTCGGAAGCCTGATTGATGAGGGTTGAGGAGGTTAAATTGGTCAATGTGTTTTGTTAGTTGGAGTTGGACACATTTTTCCAGCAATTTGGCCAGGGTGGGGATATTGGTGATAGGGCGGTAGTTGTTCAGGTCAGACGGGTCAGCTGTAGGTTTCTTGAGTATAGGCGTGACTTGCCCCACCTTGAGGGCGTCTGGGATGAGACATTGTTGAAGGGAGCTGTTGATGATTTTGGTCCAAAGTGGGAGGAGCAGGGGGATGAAGTCTTTTACAGCATTAGCAGGTAGGGGGTCTATGAGGTGATTAGAGGGCTTCAGGGTGCCGAGCAGTTTGCGTATTGCTTTTTCCGAGTATGTGTCGAAGGACAACCATGATGCATTATTTTTAGGTTGAGTGTTAGTCATTCTGGTGTGACTGGGGAATCAGCTTACATCCATGATGAGGTCATTTCTTATGTTGTCCGTCTTTAGCTTAAAGAAAGCAGAAAAGGCTTCACAGTGTGGGGTATCGCCTGTTGTGCTGTTTGATTGTAAGGGTTGTGTCTTTGTTTGAGTTTTGATTAGTTCGAACAGCTTTTTTGGCCTGTTTTTTGCTTGGTCCAGCTGGCGGCTAAAGAAGTCAGACTTTGCGCGCTTTGTTTTCCTAAAGTAGGCATTTCTCTTGTTCTTAAGCATTTTGAGATGCAGTAATGAGGGGTCAGATCTCCAGGTGCGCTCTGCCATTCGCATAGCACGCCTGTCATCATTAAGTCTGCCGTCATACCAAGGGTTAGAGATCTTGGTGGAGACTCTCTTCAGTTGCAATGGGGCGGCTTCGTTGACTATTGAATTCATAGAGTCAAGGTAGTGATCAGTCAGTGATTGAACATCCGAGGTACCTGAAGGAGGAAGGAGGAGACTGCCGATGTGGGGAGGCAGGGAATTGGGGTTAAGATTCTTCATGTCCCTTTTCCAGGTCTTGGATTTGGTAGGTTGAGCCGCGTTAAGTTTAACTTTTTCGTTGATAAAGAAGGTGATAATGTGGTGGTCTGACCAGTCACAGGGTTGGATCGCCTCCAGTTGGATAAAGTCCTCTTTGGCGATGATGAGATCGAGTATCGAGCCTTTGTCGTGTGTTGGTCTATCGCATATTTGGGTGAGGTCAAGCGCATTAAGGAAAGTTTTGAGGCTATTCACCACTGCGTCTTTCTGATCGTTCCAGTGGAGATTAAAGTCACCCAGGTAGACTTGGTTGGTCTGCCGACCGGCATTGGATGTGATCGTGTCCATGAGTTGTTGAGTGAATGTGAGGTTGTCACCAGGCGGGTGATAGATGAGATGTAAGGCACAAACTTGTTTGCCCTCGCTGGTGATATCGAGGCAGAGGAGTTCACAGGAAGAAAGGGAGGGGGAGGTGGCTTTAGTAACGGAGAGGTTGCTCCTGAAAATGCATGCAGTTCCCCCGCCCGTCTTGCCAGGCCTGTCCAGTCTAATGATGTGATAATTGGGGGGGACTAGTATGTCCAATATCGGTGTAGAGGCTTCAGTTAGCCACGTTTCAGTCAGAATGGCTAGGTCCAGATCCATTGTTGAGACGAGATCAGCGATGTCGGAGGAGTGTCTCTGGGCCGATCTGCAATTGAGTAGGATGCATTTGAGTTTGGGAATGAGAAGGGTGGTCGAGCCTTCTAGAGAGAGGGGAACTTTTCTGAGGTTGTTAGGGACGGAACCTCTGTTGCTTTGGGTTGGGAGCCTCAGGGGATTTGTGAGAATTGTGGGTATGGGGATGTGCGTGATCGATATGTGTTTTACCGGACCTGGGCCATAAGAGCGAAGGAGGGAGCGTAAGTCGCGGTCCGACAGGGAGTTGAGGACACGACAGGGACGGTGGGAGTTATTGCGAGCGGGGATAGTCGGCCAACGTGGGGATCGTTGAAGGCGAAGGTATGTGGGGAGGGTGCGTCGTTTGTAGGGTAGTGGGACGGTGGGAGGTTGACTGGGCTGTGAGAAGAGAAGTTCTTTGATTGCGTGGAGATCTTTTTTGACTTGTAGGAGATCCTCTCTAACTTGTTGGAGGGTGGATAAAGTCAAGTCCAGATGTGGATTGGGGATGGGGTTGGTGATGAGAGCCGTTGGCGAGTGGTTGAGTAGAGGGCAAACTGAGCACCTACTAGCCGAAGCTACTACACAGGCTAGATCTAATATAGGGGAGCTCAGGCTAGAGTTGCTGAAGCTACAAATATCCATGAAAAAGACCTTAAGAGAGAGATATAGCTCCAAAATTCACAAATATAAATTGGCTCAGTACGAAGGGGGCGATCGGATTGGCAAGGTACTGGCGTATAAGGTAGCCGACAAAAAAGCAAGTACTAAAATTAAATCTATCAAAGGGCCAGACTCATGTATATATGACCAGCCCAAACAAATTTTGGACCAGTTCGTAGACTACTATCGGAACCTGTACACCCCAGAAATTACTCCTACTCTGGATGCAATATTACTATATCTAAACGAACACATGCAGACTCAAAGGGACTTTGATTTAGAAGCAATACAATTACTTAGTTCGAAAATTACGTTGGCAGAAATAAACACAGCAACCTTAGCACTGCCCGGTGGAAAAGCTGCAGGAGAAGATTGCTTACCCATTGAAATGTACAAAGCTTGTGCTCAGGAATTATTACCTCTTCTAGAAACAGTTATTGATTTTATAGCTATTTCCGGGCAAGCTCCTGCATCTTGGAAAATAGCAAAAATAGTATTTTTTCTTAAGAAGAACAAAACACCAGAGGATTGTGGGTCTTATCGACCGATCTCTTTGCTAAATTCGGACGCCAGAATTTTTGCTAAAATTTTGGCTAACCGGCTCGCCCCTATCATGCCCAATATGGTTAACATACAACAGCATGGATTTGTTATGGGTAGAGACACCACTACGCATGTGAACACTGCAATAACAGCATTTGATGTGGCCTCGACTACTCTCACCCCACTTGGCATGGTCATGCTCGACGCTGAGAAAGCGTTTGACCGAGTGGGGTGGGTTTATTTGTGGGAGGTCTTAAAGAAAACTGGAATTCACGGGCACTATTTAGATTGGGTACGCTCACTATATGACAATCCGTTGGATAAAATTAGTTATGGGGGAAGGGAGTCAGCAAACTTTACTATACATAGGGGAACCAGACAAGGCTGCCCTTTGCCCCTCTGCTCTTTGCCCTATCATTGGAACCATTTTTAAATGCACTCTCAGCCCAAGCTAATATTATTCCTGTACAGCACTGTGGTGTTAGTTTAAAAATAACGGCATTTGCAGATGATATTGCGGTGTTTACCCCCGACTTAACTAAAGCTATCCCCGAAATAATAAATGAAGCTACATTGTTTGGTAATGTTTCCGGATACAAACTAAACGTCAACAAGACGCAGGTTATCTCAAACTACAACCGACCCAAGCGATATCTGGTATCTGTCTAAGTGCGACCTATTTAGGTATTAAAATATCAGCAAACACAGATAGGACAGTTAAAATGAACTTCGAACACTTTTTAAAAGAAACTGCCCTAACTTTGAAAAAATGGCATAAGTTACCGATAAGCTTAGTAGGGCTTATTAATCTTGTTAAAATGAAGATTTTGCCCAAATTGCTTTACCTATTTAGGTCTATACCCTTACAACCTAGTAAACTTTTTTTTAAAAAGCTAGATGTCATATGTAGTAGCTTTGTATGGGGCTACAAAAAAGCACTCAGGGCAATAAAATACCTGGCACTACCAATTGATAAGGGGGGGCTTTCTTTCCCAAACTTTAGGTTATATTTTCTTGCCACTTTTTTTCCCCGAATACGCAGTGTTCTAAAAAAGGAAAGCTCGCTTTATTTTCATCACTACATGCTGGGACCTGACAGTAGTCAATTTTTGTTTCGCTTACATGATCCTAACTACTACAAACGTGTAAAGTTTAAGACAGCTAGACACATTCAAAATATCTGGGATGAAGTCATGCAAACTGATAATATCTTGTTTTTTAACGCGGATCTTAGACTTTGGCGCAATCCAGGCTTACCTAGTATTTTTTCAGATAGGGCAGGTCAACTCTGGGCTAGGTTTGGCATCAATACCTTAGGCGACCTGTATGGTCCGAATGGGTTTTTGGATTTTGACACACTTAAACGCATATATAAGCTAAACAACGATATGTACTTTAAGTATATGCAAATATGAGATTTCTTACATTGTAAAATGAAGATTGTAGACGTGGCCACATCGGATATATTAAGATGCTTGTACTCCGAAAAAACTAAATCTCTTATAAGTATAGGGTATCGCTATCTGACATCTGGTAAAACTGCCGACACTGTGAAATTAGCGGCTAAATGGTCATTAAGGCTGAATATGAACATTAACTCCACCCAGATATCCACTTCACTATGCCACATAAACTCTATTGTCCAGTCCTCTAATTTGAGGTTACAACTGTACAAAACTATCACGCAGCTATACTACACTCCACAACGTATATCTAGCTGGTCATCGGGCGCCCAATTTTCTGATAAAACCAAATGCCCGAAATGCGATTTACAAGCTGCAGGCATTGAGCACATGTTATACTCATGCCCGAGGCTGAACACTTATTGGAACGGGATAATGAATGTTCTAAGGGACAAACATATTAATACTCCAACTCTTACAGGACATCTGGTTCTACTGGACATTCAAGACACTCCTAGTCAACACACAGATTTAATATCTATCGTATTTGCATGTGCTAGGCTAGTGATAGCAAGATCATGGATATCAAAAGAAAGTCCGACTGTAATGGATTGGTGGACCCTATTAAATGAAATCAATGTGATGGAAATCTCTCTAGCCAGACTTAGAGGCCCACGGGCCTTGAGAAAGAAAGAAAACATTTGGCGAACTTTCTTCGACCTTTGACTTATGTTATCCTTTCTTTATTGTTTTTCTCACTATGTTGTACGATACGAGGTCAAGCCAACTCTGTCTTACCTTTCTTTTCCTTTTTTCTTTTTTATTCTGTTCTTAATGATATGTCCTCGATGTTCCTCTGGCTAACGATCAAGTTGGAAAGTGTAAATGTACTTTTTGTTTTTTCTCTTTCCTTTTAGCCTTACATATGTCTGTACATTTTATATTTTTTAAATTGTACTACGTTTATACTCTTGCAATAATAAAAAAGATTTAAAAAAAATTAAAAAAAAGAGTAGAGGGCTGGAGAGCGAGCAGGGTACCGAGGGGGGGGGATATGCTAGCGTTATTGGAGTGTTCTGCGGTGATATTGAGTGGGATGGCATTCGTTGTGTGGGAGAATTTGAGGGCGAGGGGTGTGGGTGACGTAGCGGGAGGGTGGGAGGCATAGGTAGAGACGTCGGCGGGAGACGGTGCTGGTGAATTGAAGAGTGAGTGGAGGCTGAAGACAATGGGGGTGGCAGGAGAGTAGTGGGGGCTGAGAATGGGCGGGGAGAGAGGGGGGATGCTAAGGTAAGGGAGGTGGTATGTTCTGTGGGTCTAATAGGGATGGTGGGGAGGTGGTGAGTGAGAGTGGGGAGGGAGCTGGGGAGGGAGAAGGGTCTACCGCGGGGGGGGAAGGGGGGGGGGAGATAAGCTCCGGACGGTGGTGTGTTCAGAGGCGTTCGGGGGGGTGTAAGGTGGGGGGAAGGGAGCGTGGGGGTATCGAGGATGTGGGGGTATCGAGGATGTATGGGGGGGAGTGTTCTCACATGGGCATTGAGAGTGGGGGGGAACAAAGGGTGGGATTTGTCGTTATGCGTGTCGTTCTGGTGCTGATCTAGGTAAGAGGTGTTGTGGGTGGGAGTTGTTATGTCAGGGGAGAGAGGAATGGGAGTGGTATGAGTGTGGATCAAAGGGATAGTGTTAGAGGGGCGGCTAGTGTATGAGGGGGAGATATTTGTGACTGTGATTGGGGAGTGTGGGGTGGTAGCAACGGGTGGGCTATTGACTAGGATGCTGGGTGTAGGGGTGAGGTGCGTGTGGATCTGATGCTGAGCTAAGTTAGAAGCGTTGTGGGTGGGGGCTGCGACGTCATGAGTGATAGTGCTGGAGGAGTTATGGGTGGAGGTCCGCAGCTTGGAGAGGTGCTCTTTGAACTTGGGGAACAGGTTGTCTAGTATTTCCAGGTTCTTGTCTGTGGATTGAATTAGGACAATACCGTTATTGTAGATAGAGATGGTGGCTCTGCCAGGGAAGAGTTGGGAAGGTGTGATAGAGAGAGTTAGGCCATGAGCGGTTTTCCTGGTGGTGGAGACGGTGAGTAGGGTTATGAACGCTTTTCTCCATTGAGCTCTGCGTGAGGTGTGGAAGATGATATCAATGTTCAGGGCTCCATTGCCCGGTGAGAAGTAGGTGTCGGCACAGGGGGTTTCAGGGTGCGACCTCAAGAAGTTGTGTTTAAAGCGTTTAGCAGCTTTTTTGGTGAGAGTGGAAGGGTAGTTGATTCTATATGTGTGCTTGCCGATGAGATCCATGTTAGGATGGCTATAGCGGTGGGTGTGGGAGGAAGAACGATAATAATACACATATGCAAAGAACAGCTGTCGACCGTTGGTTACAAAGCACAAGAGTGACACTAGTGAGGGTCACCATAGCCAAAAATGTAAGAGGTAGCACTCGGTGCAATCCAGGAACAAACAGTGCGTAGGTGCAGCTTAGAAAATGCACAATATATAAGAGGTAGCAATCAGTTAAATGGAGCCAAAATGACACATCAGAATGTAGGAGGTAGCCTCGGTGTAATCCAGGAATAGAAAGTGAATGGGTGCAGCTTACAAGACTAAACAAAATAAACGAGGTAGTAGTAATCAGTGCATCATAGTGATAAAGTGAAATGGGGGCAGCTTACAAGACTGAACCAAATATATGAGGTAGTGATCAGTGAATAATAGGGATAAAAGTGAGATGGGTGCAGCTTACAACATATACAGTATACAAATAGGGATAAAATACTAATGAGTTACTGGAACCAATATAGGTGCAAACAGATGACTGCAATAAACAAATATGACACTAGTGTGCAACCGGTAGAATATGAGGTAGCAAACAGTGCACTGTCGGTGAGGAAAAAGTGAAAGTGGGTGCAGGTTACATAAATTGTAGAAATACCAATAGTAATATAATACTGCAATAAATGGCAGGCACTTAATCACCAATACCAGTAGTAATATAATACTGCAGTAAATGGCAGGCACTTAATCACACAAAGATTTAAATACAAAGCTATGTAAAGTCTGTGGTACCGATAGTCAAGAATAGTCAGAAAGACTAGTCCATGATGGCCGCCAGAGAGAAAGAGTAGTCTAAAATGGCCGCCAAGTAGGGGGATAGAATCATTAGTCCTCTTTTAGTTGTTGCTGTTTTCAAAGCGGGAAAGCAGCTTCAGATTCTATTCCGGCTGGCTCGGATGTTGCATGCCAAGGGGAGTCTTATCTTTATTTTGGTTATCTTAGTTATCTTAAGTGGAGCTGCTGAGGGGCCTCGTGGACTCAGGCGGTGCAAGAGGGTATTAATTGCTCAGTTTATGGCCCCGGCCATTTTGAACAAAAGAGGTTTTGCAAAAACAAAAACGAGTGGGGCAAAGTAAATACCTTTTCCAGCAAACGAGTGGGGCAGAGTAAATACCTTTTCCAGCTTTCGCTTGTTGAGTTAGGCAGCAAAGTTTTGTAGTTGTAATGCTGAAACAAAGTGTGTACCGGTCGGGAGGGGGGCCTCTCTCAGCCCTCAGATGTCGCTTTCGCCTCCAGCCTCCGGTGGCAGGCTCCACTCGTCCGACACCCCTCCTGGACCCTCCTGGTCCCGTTAGCCTCAACTCTCACTCCAAGCAGCTCCTCCGGGCGGTGCTACACAACCGTGCTGCAGAGATAGCGGGAGGGGGGGTGTCCGTTGTCGTGGCCGCGTCTGTTGTGGCCGTGTCTGTGGTGTGGGCTGGTCGCATCAGCCGCTCAGCCGCCACCGACTCTGCTGTGGAGCCGGCGGCTCTGTTCCTCTATTCCTATATTTCCCGCTGGTCGCAGAAACCAGCGCAACAGCCCGCGTCTCTGCCGTGGGGCGGGCGGGGTGGGGGGGGGCCTCTCTCAGCCCCCCGATGCCGCCGTGAATCCTGTGGGGCCGCTCCGGCAGACCGACCCCCCCACAGCCAGGAGCCCTCCCGCGGGCAGCACAGGGCTCGCGGCTCCAAGCGCGGCCAGCGCCGCGAGACTCCACAGTCTGGTGCAGTCCCTGGAGCCCTCCTGCGGCTCACGCCCCTCAGGACCGCTCCGGTGTTGATGCGGATGCCCCCCGTCCGTCAGGAACCCTCCCGTGGGCAGTAGTGCACTCACTGTGCGGCTGGCTGTGCGGGACTCCCCTGCATGTCCGGTGTAACCACGGGAGCCCTCGGACCTCCGGGCGATCCCCGACTCCAGCCGTACCAATGTCCAGCGCCCGTGTGCCGTGCCGGTGCTGCAACCGTCCGCTCAGCCACCGATCACAGGCAGCTCCTACGATGTCCAGCGGTGCGCAGCTCCCCAGTGTAACCGCCACAGGTCCGGTACAGAGCGGGCGCCTTCCTTCGACCTCCGAGCGATCCCAGACTCCAGCACCTCCAAAGTCCAGCGCCAGCACAGCACAGCAGCCGTCCGTACAGCAGCCGATCTCCAGGCAGGTCTTGCGATGTCCAGCGCCTGGGCAGCAGCCGTCCTCAAAAGCAGGTATTAATAGTGAGTTTGCATCCAGTTACTTGTTCCAGTTACTTGTTATTTTAGTATGAAGCCTCGGATCCTCGAGGATGCGGGTGCTGCCGGGGATTAAATCCAGAATTGGAATCCCCAGCACTCCGAGCTCGACCAGGAGCTCCTACCCAGCGGCCATCTTAGATCGTTGCCTTTTATTCGTTGCGTTATATCGTTGCCTAATATTATAGAATCCTTCCCTTACCCTCCCCCTCCTGTTATTTTTTCCCTAGTGAGATACGTTCGGGACGGTCTCCATTGAAGAGGCGCCCAGCCCTGGCTTGGTAATTATGCCCGATCACTTTACAGTGATTTCACTTGTTGTTAGCCCTTAATGCCTGTTTTTAATCACCTCTTTCAGCCGGCAGGTCTCAATTCGAGCATCCCGCTCAGGTCACAGGACACAGTGAAATTGGTAATTGTAGCTCCTTGGCCCCGCGACACCTCCCCCGCGGCCTCACTTTTATAAACAGCTAACCCATCACCACTGCGCCGTATACAATGCAATCTTGTCACGTCAACAATTGCCCGGGGAACTCTGCAACCTTTTTTTCCCCTGCAGCGAATTCACCCCTGACATCCATAGGCTACCACTCTTTCATCACTGCGCCGTAACTTTGCCACATGTAGTGCATATAAAGGCTTATGTTATAACTATGTGCCGCCCGGGGATGTCTGGACTCATTCCTCCCACAAGCGAGTTCTCTCCTTATGATGCTGGTTCCCCACCTTGATATCTGTAGGCACCAAACCCCCCTCCCCCTCCACCACCGCGCCTTGTTCATGTCACTCGTTATTTCGTATAAAAATTATTTCGACAGAAAATGTTATGCCACAAAATTGTGCCTTCTCCACAGTATAATGAAAGCCCCACCACTGCGCCGTAAGTCACAATCTATTCCATGTTATGGTTTTTACTCTCTTGAATGCAGTTATTAGGCCACTCACATCCAAGGTCTAGTTGCTGTCACCCTACACTTTGGCATCACTAGTAGCCATTTTAAATGTACACCTTATCACCTTCATGTTATGTATGGTCACCTTTAATACATGCCTAGCTCGTGACACTCACCTTTATTTTTATCTTTTCTTCCCTCCTTGTTTTTTCCAATTCTATAATTTGTGTATAGTCTTAAAGGCAAAATGTCATTCAATTTCAAGACAAACATAATATATCTCTCTGTCCTGATGATGATGCCAATTATCTAAGTCTAGGCATCGAAACGTCGTCGACAAATTAGCACCATATGTACAGAAATTGTGTAAAAAATGTATGCAATGGTGCTCTGAAACATAATTAAGTCTGCTCACTGAATTACAAGTACACAGACCGCCTTGTTAGTTTTTGCCAAAATACGTTTGTTTTGTCTTGTCCTCTGTGGGTTACTGGTTGTACCCACTGTGTAAAAAAATCCATGTGCTATTGTTCATAATTTACTCTAATATAATCCTGTCCGGCTGGACCAAGGACATACTTACTATTGACTGTATGTCTATTATTCCCCAGATCCCTGAACTACTAGGGACCACTGTTCACAGCAGAAGATCTCAGCACTTAGGCCTGCTGCATTGCCTTGTCTTTTCTTCTCATTGTTTCTTTATCTCTTGAACTTCCACTCCAACTCCAGATCACAAAAAATTAAACGAGACACACAAAAAAAGGGTCCGTGCCTGGGAAATACCCGAATTATGGGTGGCCAACTCCAATTCCAGAACCAGCACCTAAGGAGAAAGAAAAGAATAATAGACGTCAGATAGTCAACCAGGTACTGCTCATGCAATTGCTCAAGTGACTCACCTAATAATCTTTCTGTAGTAAACCAAGCTCTGGGTCACGAATAATCTTGAAATTTCCTGTTGGGGTGACTACCAGGGACACTAGAGTTGAGGAACTGTATTATTAGCACCGCTATTAAAGACTCTGGAGAAATAAGTTTGCTGTAGAATGTCCTGTAAGGGAGATGTTGAGTAATGTGAGTAAAGTTGAGATGTTTCCAAACATGCTGCAGTGTACATCACTACATTTAAGCATGAAAGGTTTGTGGAGAGTGTGAGAATAGACACAGTTGCACAAGCGTATACTCACCAGCTTTGGGTGGCCTCTGTAACATAAAATAGAAGCACTCCTGATATGTGTCAGAGCGGTTGACACGTGTTAGATAATATGGTTTATATAGGGCTGACAAGACCCCACTCCTGTAGGTATGTATATGCTTCCAGAAAGTACTATAAGTACTATAGGAGTGTGCACAGCAGCAACAGATTCACAGTCCCTGACTCATTGTTGAGGCAGTAGTATGTATTATATCCTTCCCCAATCCATAGTTGCATTGGTAAGTGACCTTGAATTCACATTTTGAGTCTGCTTCAGAGTGTTGTGAGCTCAATACAAGAAGGCACATTTAAGACAATTGAAAACATTATATGGAGCCAATCAGAAGCAGGAGCATAGTCCTGGAAACAGTGGTAAATACTACAATCCCCCAAAAGTGACCAACCCAAGCTTTGACTTATGCCAATGATGATCCACCAATAAATGATGCATTCCTAGACTGTTATGTAGTTTCACCATGACAGATCCATTGGATACTACTTGAAACATATGAGAAAAATCAGGAAACAATAATAGAAGGAATATCTAAATGCTTCCACGTGTACACCAACTGGAAGATGACATAACATAACATGCATGTATATTTGAAAAACACATGTTCACCTCATGTGACATCTTGCCGCTGAATAAGATGTTTTATTTTACCCAACTCAATGGTACTTGTTTTTGGTTGATGTCTGGAGAACTGGATCCTTCGGAAATTAAAAATTTAAGAGCGTCATGTTATTCTGAAATTTGTAGGGGTGCATCATAATCACCGTTAGTCTGCAACCATATGTAATCCAGATTGAATGTAACACTCAAATCGTTAGAAAATGTAAATGTAATAATGAATTGTGTACATGTATCATTGTTAAATTAGCTCATGATGATTGAAATTGTAATCGACATATAAAGTGTGCCATGAATTAATTAGTGTGTGATGTAGTTAGTAGGCTTAAACGTGCCATATAAAAGTTGCACGTGTAGGAATGACTATAGTGCCTTAATCATGAGAAATGTAATGTTTAGAAATGTTTAGAATTATAAAACTATTAACATCACATAGGGTTAGACGTGTAGAGGCCTGTAATAAATGAATGTTTACATTTTGCTATGAAAGGCCTGTCCGTGATTTCTTATGTTAGCAGAGTCGAGAAGGCCTGAAATGTATTTTTCCTTTGGAAGGCTCTCAATAGAATATAGTCAGCAGAATTTAACGTACAAGATTGGTCTGTTCTCAGATTTTCGTTGCCGGACATTTTCCTCGTTAGTTAGACTGATGTTCATTGTTTTAGGAGTTAGGTATGGAGGAGACCTGTTACATAGTTGCACTGGAATCGGATAATGAAACCTCATGCTGGAGAAGCCTGGGACCCAAGGAAAACTCAACCATTTTGAAAGAAGAGCAAGTTGTGGAAAATCACCTGCTGAAGATGTGCGTCCAGAGGAGGTGTGTCGGGCGTGTTTTTGGGTTGGGCATTTTGTATTAGGGACAGTGCCCCGAGAAAGGGGAGGTCAAGAAGGAGAGAGAAGGACAGAGACGCGGATGAGGTAGAGAGGGATGAGAAGAGTAGAGAGCCACTAGGAGGGTAAGAGAGGGGTTCCATTCTAGGAATGAAGGCTTAGATTGGCTCGGTTCTAATGTAAATGCACTTCTGAGAAAGTCTTCACAAGCTGACACCTTTTCTGATTTGACTAGGAGAATGTTATGTAGGGATGTCATCTTAGAGTTAGAGTAGGGACAGAACTAATCGACATTTTTCTTTTCTTTAATCTGATGAAGACCAATCTAGATATTGGGTCAATTGTCACTTGTTTACTCTTTTTGGAATTGCCTATTCTTTTTACCTTGCATGGAATCAGGTTAATCAGGAGAATAAACTTTGCATTAGTGCCTCGTAATGAGATGCTTTGTATGTCCAGTTGTTTTTGGCTTTGTAATAAAACTCTTAAAATTGAGATAGAGTCAGTGATTTTTCCGAGTCCATATTGATTAGTCTTATTGATAAGGTGATTTTATTGGTTTTCTCCCTTTTACACTTCTTAGCAAATAAAAAGAACCAGTCGACCGGAGAGCCTTGTAAATGGTTAGATCTGATAAAACAGAGATAAGGATCGGGTGCAATCAATGGTCTCAAAGTAAATTGAAAAATCACTGAGCCTAAAGGTGGAGAATGTGACAGTCTGTTGCATTTTAGCAGAGCTGTACCTGCAGAAGATCTCAGCACTTCTTGGATCTGCTACATTGCCTTGTCTTTTCTTTTCAATATTTCTCCAACTCCTGAACTCACACTCCAACTCCAGATCACAAAAAAAAATGAGGCACACAAAAAGAGGGTCCACACCACCTAATTCTGGTGAGCCAACTCCAACTCTAGAACCAGCAGCTGTGGAGAAAAAGAAGAATAAGTGAAGTTAGAGAGTCAACCAGGTACTGCCCATGCATGTGCAGTTCGTGCCTGTAGCAGAGGACATTATGGCAATGCAGGATTCCCACATTGTAATGGTGCGGGGTTATATCAGCATGGATGATCCCTTAGGAGCTGGTTTAGGGCCAAAAGAGCCTCTAATTGACCTTTCCAAGATCTCATTTTAACTTTATGTTAAAATGAGAGGAGGCACTTATAACATGCAGTGAACAAAGCTATTATTATTCAATGCCAGTATGGGCTAACTTGTAATGGAATTCACATGGGTTGGAATTCATGACATAAATCATTATTGAACAGGTTCCTTGTGTGCACAATCTTCATTTGACCATAGACGTCAACAGTTATTGAGAGACTGTAATTTTTAAGAAAAAGGCATCTTATCTTTTCTACCAGAACCATTTATGTGATGCTTAGAGCTGTTACCCTTGATCTGTTAAATCTCTTAGTCACACAGAAAATTAGGTTTTTTCTTTTCCACATGAGTACCTGAGATTGTAATTGCTGCTGTACTGCCACAGCAGGTTGAAACAAAATACCCTTCTTTTTTAAGCTCTTCTCCTGACAGTATCGAACCCATTCCATTCCTGACTTTCGCCGATGCCCACCCTCTCTAGACAGGCTTACTGTCAGAAACCTACCAAACATCAGACATGCTTTGCCTTGAACAATGATGGATGAAACCAAGATCTGTGACTGGGGGTGAGTGTCTGAAAAGTTTCAGTGATCCGTCCATGGTTCTCCTTGTGTTTGCTTTGTTTGCCCTAAGTTGGCAGGGTATGCCCAGACGTGGGTCCTTTGCTCACTTTGCCACTGGTTGCAAGCTTGCCTGGCTGATGAGGGGAGTTACCACGAAACCGATCCCAGGATGCTTGTTTCCAGTACAGGGAAGACCTGGCTTGGCAGTTCAGGCTGGACTGTTACCATGAGGAACAGAGTCAAGACTGATTTGCATATGTTTGTGTCTGAACTGGGGTGGGGAAGTGAGCTAAAGAACAATTATGGATTCAACCCAGATCTGTAACTGGGGCTGAGTGTCTGAAAAGTTTCAGCACTCCGTCCATCATCTCCTTGTGTTTGGTTTGCATTCATACGTAGTAGCTCAACAGGCTGCTGCTCTCCATGCCACCTGCTACTCTTTTTTAATCTCCATTGAAGTGCCAAACATATGTTTATACAGCCTTGAATGACTATCCACACAGTTGTATGATTATAAGGCCAGCAATAGTAGTCCGTCTTTACCATAACCTTTGTAGGAACATGGATGGATATTGCAAGTGTCCAGTGGGATTCACTTGATAAGACTAACATTTATGGAGTCTGCCTATGTGAATCGATTACTCATAGTTTGATGTACATTTCCATTAAACTCAAGAAGCGAACAAACAAATATATATAAGGCCACTATTTTCAGGAAATGCTTTTTATCTTCATATGGTTATTGAGGGTAAATTAACGTGCAGAGGGTGCGGTGCTTGTGGTAGTGAAAATATACATTTTTACATAAAATCAATGAAACATCTTAGATTGCACTTCTAGTTTCTTTTGAAAGGTGAATCTTTCAAATGTGCCAAGATTCCCAAAGTTAAATTATTCCCACTACAACCAAAGATGTAGCCTTGTCTCCAATACAGGATATCCTTATTTGCTATGCAAAACCTATTTCAATTAATCATATCATATTCCACAATAGTTTCAACTTCTCACAGCAAAGCTTTGCTATTACTTATTTTTCTGCTCCTATTTTTAATGAATATTAGACAAATTAACTGAATCTTAGGCAAATACCCTTACCGGACCATATATGTTGTATTTTGTTTAGTTACGGTCACTCCTGTACATTTCACTCATTCCTCATTGTTTCAACTAATTTTCGTACAGCGTTCTGCCAGCAGAGACTCAAGGAATGAGTGAGATTGACGAGTGTTTAATGGAAAAGTACACTAAACTGTGAATGATCAATTCACATAAGCACAATCCATTGATCTTAGCCTTACAAAGGAATCCCGTGGGACACTTGTAATTAGGGGTGGGCAGGGAACTCAACTCCCCCGGCGGAGTTCACATAGTAGTTGGAGCCCTGTCCATTTCGTTTTATATTAGAGTTTTTTTGCTTCCAGCTTTCTTTTCTTGTCCTGAACTCTTTTTTCTCTTTTTTTTAAATCTGTAAACACTTGCGAAATGATTATATCTTCCACACTCTTTACACTGTTGTCCCATTGCTGGACATGTTCTTTGATGTGGGAATTGAAATCCACACCTGTAACACAGTCTTTTCCCTCTGACTTGCCTTTCTATTTTTTCTCCTATACTAATTTTTTTTTACATCTGCCTGACTTGTTCAATTGTCTTTATTCTTCCTTCTTCTATGTTCGTGGCATGTTTTTCTGCTTGCATTTCTGTTTTTGCCATTCGCAATATTTCTTGTAAATTGAATGTTTTTCCCAAAATCTTTTTCCTAAATTTTATGGAACTACATCCCTGTATCACCCTTAATCTTATTGCTTTGTTATGGAATTTATTAAATTCACAAAATGTTCCAATTTTTTTTAGTCTTGTTACAAAATCATCTATAGTCTCATTTTCTCATTGACATGCCATATTAAAATTGTATCTTTCAAAGTCTAGGTTTCTTTGCAGATCCAATTTTGCATTTAAACATTTCATGAGCCCCTCATATGTATTTCTTTCATCTTCTGGAAATGTAATTATCAAGTCTTCAACATCATCTCCTACAAGATTGAGAAATAAGTCCTTTGCCTGTTCATCTGTATATTTCTCGCATGTTGCCTTTAAAAAATGTTCAAATCTCCTGGTCTACTTTTCCCAACTTTGTGCAACATTTTCTTGGTCACTTAAGTTAAAGGGTAATGGTCTTCTATATATTGTGCTTGAAATGCTTCCTGAATTATCTTCTTCATTGAATATTTCTGAGTTCATGTTTACAGTAATTTAATTGTTTGCGCTTTCTGTATCCATGACTATTTTATATATATCTTTTTTGTGTTTTCTTCTAAATACTGACTTTGACAATGAAAAAATAAAAACTTTTATTTTGTCTTTTTTATTTGTATTTTATTGCACTTCCTCTTTTTTTTTAAATAATAAAGACGGACCAACGTCCAACGTCTTTATATTACATTCTTATGATGTTTGTTTGTTGTTATCTTCATTTTTTATTTTTTTTGGAAGACGGACCGACGTCCCACGTCTTTTTCTGCTGATATTCCTTTTTTTTGCGTCGCGTCTACTCACTACGACGCCATTTTAAATCCAGGCGGAAGTCAGGCAATGTCCCGATGATGTAATTACGCTCTTCTCTTCTTTCAAGCGCTTTCACCTCTCGCACACACGCTCGCGTTGCTCTCCGGCTCTTCCAGTGTAATCGTTGCCTGCACTTACACTCGCGTTTATACTCGCGCCTAGCAACGCGACTTTTCACACCATTTTCTTTTTAAAAGAATATACGCGCCAAGCATATTCACTCACCAGAGACTTTCCTGATTAGTCACGCCTTCTTGAGTCACGGTTTCACCCTGGAATACCCGTTATACAGCCAGGCACTCACGACTCCTCCTACAGTCCAACAGTTGCTTCAGGATCAGAAAACTCTGAGTCTTCTCCGCGTGTTTCTTCAGGGCTGCGGGGCCCCGAGCCTCCGCTGGAGGGCTCCCGTCTGCCCTTCCAGGGCTCCGGGGCCGCAGGGCTCTGAGGCTCCAGGGCTCCAGGGCTCCAGTGCTCCGGGGCTCCGGGGCTCCGAGGCTCCGGGGCTCCGGGGCTCCAGGGTTCCGGGACTCCGGAGCTCCGGGGCTTCGGGGCTCCCGGGCTGCGGGGCTCCGGCGGCTGAAGGGCTCCAGGACTCGGGGGCTGCAGGGCTCCGGGGGCTGCAGGGCTGCGGGCTCCGGGGTTGCAGGGCCCAGGACCCATGGAGCACGTCCCGGGTACTTTGCCACGCCGCGGGCCGGAGGAGGGAGCCCCGGACGCCTGGGAGGTGTTGCCCAAGAACACAGCCCATCTGGTCCCCGGCAGGGAACCGCAGGCCCGGGAGGGGTCCCAGAGTACCTTGTCCCTAGTAATCCGGGGGAAGGCTACCCCTCTTTCTGGGAACAAGTGCGCACCGCAGGGCGAACGTGCCCAACCTCCTGGAGCCCTGGCTGGGATCCGGGAGGCGAATGGCACCTCATCGGGACTTCCAGGGAAACCCGGCCATCTGGTCACCCCATTGGGAAGCATTGGGTGCGACCAGATGGCCGAGGTGAGAGGGGCGACCAGATGGCCGGGACCGAAATGACACCAATCTGCCTGCCCCGAGCCTCCGCGGGAGGGCTCCCGCCTGCCCTTCCAGGGCTCCGGGGCCGCAGGGCTCTGAGGCTCCAGGGCTCCGAGGCTCCAGGGCTCCAGGGCTCCAGTGCTCCGGGGCTCAGGGGCTCCGGGGCTCCAGGGCTCCGGGGCTCCAAGGCTCCGGGGCTCCGGGGCTCCAGGGCTGCAGGGCTCCAGGGCTGCAGGGCTCCAGGGCTCGGGGACTGCAGGGCTCCGGGGGCTGCAGGGCTGCGGGGCTCCGGGGTTGCAGGGCCCAGGACCCATGGAGCACGTCCCGGGTACTTTGCCATGCCGCGGGCCGGAGGAGGGAGCCCCAGACACCTGGGAGGTGTTGCCCAAGAACACAGCCCATCTGGGCCCCGGCAGGGAACCGCCGGCCCGGGAGGGTCCCAGAGTACCTTGTCCCTAGTAATTCAGAGGAAGGCTACCCCTCTTTCTGGGAACAAGTGCGCACCACACGGCTCAGGGGACCCTAGGCGCGAAAGTGCCCGACCTCCTGGAGCCCTGGCTGGGAACCGGGAGTCAAATGGCACCTCATTGGGACTTCCAGGGAAACCCGGCCATCTGGTCGCCCCATTGGGAAGCATTGGGTGCGACCAGATGGCCGAGGCGAGAGGGGCGACCAGATGGCCGGGACCGTAATGACGCCAATCTGCCTGCCCCGAGCCTCCGCGGGAGGGCTCCCCCCTTCCCCTCCAGGGCTCCAGGGCCACAGGGCTCTGAGGCTCCAGGGCTCCAGGGCTCCAGGGCTCCAGGGCTCCAGGGCTTCAGGGCTCCAGGGCTCCGGGGCTCCAGGGCTCCGAGGCTCCAGGGCTCCGGGGCTCCGGGGCTCCCGGGCTGCAGAGCTCCAGGGCTCCAGGGCTCCGGGGCTCCGGGGCCCGAGGGCTCCAGGGCTCTGGGGCTCCGGGGCCCAGGGCTCCCGGGCTCCCGGGCTCCAGGGCTCCGGGGCTGCAGAGCTCCAGGACTCCAGGGCTCGGAGGTTGCTGGGCTCCGGGGGCTGCAGGGCTCCGGGGTTGCAGGGCCCGGGACCCATGGAGCCCGTCCCGGGTACTTTGTCACGCCGCGGGCCGGAGGAGGGAGCCCCGGACGCCTGGAAGGTGTTGCCCGGGAACACAGCCAATCTAGTCCCCGGCAGGGAACCGCCCACCTGGCAGGGTGTCCGGGCATACCCTTGCCCCTAGTAAACCGGAGGAAAATTACCCCCCTTTCTTGTAATCCGTGCACTCAAGGTGACAGGGGGGACGCAGGGCGCAAACGTGCCCGACCTCCTGGAGCCCTGCCTGGGATCCGGGAGGCGAATGGCAGGGAAGCCCGGCCATCTGGTCGCCCCATAGGAAAGCAGTGTGAGAGTGCATGGGTCCTTCTCCCATACTGAGGGTGGACATCGAAGCACTTCACGGCCCTACTAAAACTGAGGAGAAAATGTGCTCCCAGTTCATGGGGAGAGGTAGCTCAATTGCTATAATTCCTTTTTACTTCCATAAGGCCTTTAGAAGCAAATGCTATGGTGGCTTCCTTGCCATTAAGCTCTTTCACCAAACACTGCTCCAACACCTTTCATGCTGGTATCAACAGTGATAAAACATTTCTGACTATAAATGAAAGGACTTAAAGCGGGAGCCTTAACTACCAAACCTTTGATAGTGGCAAAAGCCACATCAATATCTGTAGTCAAAGCAAACCTAGTACCTTTTTGAGGGACGTTTCTCAAAGGTTGAACTGTCGAGGTATAATACGGTACAAAACAAGTGTAGCACTTGCATGACCCTAGAAACTATTTTAAATCATCTTTGTCAGTAGGTGCAGGTGTTTTAAGTATGGCTTCAACATTGCAGAACTTGGATTTGATATCCTCAGTGGAAATGGCATGACGATGGTAATCAATTTGCTGGACCAAGAATTTTCACTTTACAGGTTTGACCGAAATCCCTTTATCATTCGAAATACTAAGCATATTCTCCAAGACAGTATGATGTTCACCTGTCGTCTTAGTAAAAATAAGAATATCATCTAAGAAGGCTTGTACATTGCTTAAATCTTTAAACAGAATATCCTGATTCTTTGAAAAATGCTTGCTGCAGAAGCAAGACCAAAAGGTATCCTTAAATACTTGTAAGCTTCTAAAGGTGTAATAAATGTAGTGAGTTCTTGGGACTCAGTATTCAAAGCCATCTGATGGTATGCAGCATGCAGGTCAAGCGCCGAAAAGTATTTAACCTCCGCTATGTTGGCCAGCATTTCCTATATGTCAAGTAATGGATTGCAGCCAACTAGTTTGATACTATTAAGTGACCTCAGGTCCACACATAGACGAAGATCCCTTGTCTTTTTCACGCAAGGACAGTGGGAGATACCCATTCAGAAGATTCAGTGGGAGTGATAATTCCTTCTTGAGTTAAATCCTCCAAAACGTTTTTAAAATCATCACAGACACTGATAGGTGCTGGTCTTACCTTGTGGATAACCTTCTTGGCTTTAGATTTCAACCTGATCTTGTGTTCCAAACCTTCTACAGTTCCTTTTTCATTCCGGAAAACATTTGGAAAGTTAGAAATCATTCTATGTGGTACATCAGCCTCAGTTTTGATACACAAACATAGGTATCTCTCCGAGTACAATGAGATTCTCATGGCCTGATTTTAGAAGAATACCTATCTTGCCTGAAACCATCCAACTATTCACATTCCTGCAATTGACAGCTACATATATCTTTGTCCAGACAATTCTTCCCATAATTAGTAGTAGGGAATGAAAAAACAAGCAATTCAATTTCTTTTTATCAAAATGC
Source organism: Lissotriton helveticus (assembly GCF_964261635.1). Lineage (NCBI taxonomy): Eukaryota > Metazoa > Chordata > Amphibia > Caudata > Salamandridae > Lissotriton > Lissotriton helveticus. The sequence goes on along the minus strand of NC_136063.1, from coordinate 454,223,312 downwards.
ATTCGGAGTAATGTCAGAGGTTTCAAGTTTGAAATGGTAGGCCATAAGGAGAAAATAATGCTACCAGCCAAAAGAGTGATTGGTGCCCTATAATCCAATGTGACTTGGAGAGATTTACCACCTATTACAGCTTGACAAATGGGACTCTTTACCTTACCATTCTTCTGATCGTTATTAATAATAAGGAACTCATGAATGAATCTGTGAGTACAATCTTTAATTTGAGAATGATAAGTATTAGTTGAACTAGAGTACCCCTGAGTATCTACATTGGGTATTATGACATTTTTTCCAGTATTTTGAACCTCACGAACAACTTTGAAATGACCAATTTCTTGCATTTCATACAATTCTTGGCAATGGCAGGACATGATGGATTGTTGGAGCAGCATTGGAGTGCGTGGGTCCTTCGCTCCTACTGTGGACGGACACCCAAGCACTTCATTGTCCTGCTAAAACTGAGGAGAAAGGTGGCTCCCAGTGCATGGGGAGTCGTAGCTACCCAGCCTCACAGATAATCCCTGAGCTGGAGCTGTAGATTACAGTCATGTCCTTGAGAAATTATGCTACCTATGATCGACCGTGAAGGCTGTCGCCTATGGTCCCCTAAGTGACTCATTTGGGATCACACACACAGTTCATTTGACAACTACCTATAGTAGTTAGACCCTCCTCAAAACTATGGGCTTTAGGGAGGCGTGCAATGCCCATTGGGCTGGAAGGGCTTTACTCCCCCCCCCGGTCTTGCCTCTTACCCCAGGCTTCTCAGCTTCAGCTTCTCTGACAAATGCTCATTTTGTCACCTGCTGTGGGCTCGGCTGGGCAGGGTAAGCAATCTCAGCCTCATCACTGTACATAGGTCTTCAAAAGACAGTTTACTCTTAACAAGGCTTTGTTTGTGTTTTTCACAATCTCCTGACACACTGCAGTGCCGCTAAGCCTAGTCCTTTAATTTTTATGACTTTTCCTATCAGAGCTGGAGAATTTATTGGCAGAAAAGAAACTAGGCCTATGAAGGAGACTGCGGCGGACGCCTGAGAGGTGGTGATAGCTAGATGCACCAGAGGTATTGGATCCTTGACGCAAGTGTGACTACAGGACGACACCATGCTCCAGACATGCATGACCTATGAACAATCCAGAAAAAGGGTATCCCCACAATGACTGAAGAACAAATCAGGTGAGAGCCTTAAGCCTCATGTATGTGCATGATACATGTGTAGTATGGCAGAGATAGAAACAAATAGCCCTAACTAAGGCCCCAGACCTAGACTGGCTCTTAGTTTAGGTCAAATTTGTTGGCTTTGATGTATTAGGGTTACTTGAACAAATGTGATTCAATGAAAACCCGACTATGGCTATTAACTTATACTCCAGGTACCCTACAAATGAAGAAATTTGTTGGGTATACCTGGAGGTATTTTTAGATACTCTATTCTTTATCTGGATCCCTGCTCATCCAGCATGACTTTATCTAGGGACTCTCAGCTCTTTGATTGAGTCTGCCCTGGTGGTATCACCCTACTAGGTTGTGGATAGGTGCCACTGAAAAAGCATGTCACGATGAAGTGAGTGAGGCATCCATTTCAATATCTTCGGATACCTGGGCACACCTGGGAAGTAGCGTCCTCTTCAGACCATGTCCATTTTCTTCCTCTACCTTTCTTTATTTTCGCCCAGTTGATCTTGCATTTAAAAAATATGAAAGAGACTGACAGTTTATTGCAGGATCAGTGAATCATTTATTTGATCAACTCTAAAACCCTGATCTACACTATAATAATAATACATGAAATTACATATGAACGTCTCACTTGTCAACAGGCAGTGATCTTGGTTTACTCAGATTTTCTGAGGCGAGATAGTTCACCCTTCACTCTCACAACTTACCCTGTACTAAAACAAGCACATCACTCACTGAGCATTTGGACAACTCACCGTGTACTCATTCCTCTAACCCTTCACTCAAATGGGCACACCGCTCACCCAGCGGGCACTACGTCATCTGTCATTCACAGAGATCACCCTTTAATCTCATCGCTCGACCTGCACTGACACAGATGCAAACCTAACACGAACGCACCACTTACCCTGCACTCGAAGGGGCTCAAGCCTTCTACTACTCATCCTGCCCTCACAAGGGCAGTCCACTCATACATAACTCATACAGCTCTCATTTCACACTCATCAAACACCCAACGCTCAAATGGACAATCTCGTCTTCCAGCACACACATGGGTGCACCGCTCACCGTGCCCTCAAATGTGCAGATCGATTACCCTTAACTTGCACCACCCATTCTGCACGCAAATGGACACAAAGATCTGCTGGAACTAACAGGGACACACCGTTTACCCTGCACACTTTCTGCTCACCTTGCTCTCTTATCGCTCATCCTATACTCAACCTTAACTAGGCACGTTACTACCCCTGTACTCACACCACTCATTCTACATTCAAGTGGGAACAAAGATCTGATGGCACTAATGGACAAACTGCTCACCCTCTACTCTTGTTGCTCAATCTGCTTTCTTACCGCTCACCCTACACTCAATCTGATCTAGGCACATCACTAACCCTGCACTCACAGGACTCATCCTGAACTTGCTTCTGATAAAGCAATCACACAGGCACTCATCCCTCACGTAGGACACCCTTCACTCTCACTGTTCACCCTGCTTCACACAGGCATAATGGTTTGTTGGAAATCACAAGGACACATAGCTTTCCCTGCACTCATGCCATGCACCCTTTAATCTTACCTTTCACCTTGCACATAATAAAACTCAAATAGGATCATCGCTCATCCTGTACTGACATCACCTACCTTGCACTCACTCGTCTCACCTACACTCGCTGGTCACCAGGCACTCACATGGTCACACAGGTCACCATGCTCTCACATAGGCTCTTCTCTCACTCTTCACTCATGCAACTCAACCTGCACACACATGCGCCCTCCTCTCACTCTGCACTCATGCAACTCAACCTACACTAACATGGGCCCACCTCTCACTCTGCACTTGTGCAACTTGACCCGAACTCACATGGGCCCACCCCTCACTCTACATTTTTGCAGCTCAACCTGTACTCACATGGGCCCACCTATCTCTTTGCACTTGTGCAACTCAACCTGCACTTGCATGGGCTAATCTTTGACTCTGCACTCACACCTCTCACTACTCTCAGTCACCCTGCACTTACATGTGCATTACCGCTTAGAACGAATACACAAAATTACCAAAGGCTTGTAAACATATGTATATTCCTACAAACCTACAACTACCTGCTCATTTCATATAATTAGTTGCCTAGTCAGTTCCATCTGCAACTATGAAGCTGGTCTAAGAGGGGAAAGTGGACTGAGGCCCAGGAATGGTGTGTGAAGGAAGCTCAGGGTGAGGCTTGGGGATGTGCTTCGAGATTGGGGATAGGTCTGCCGCAGTGGGGATGAGCTGGGAGAAAGTGGTGAATAGAAAGAGAAAGCATGCAAAGACTGCAGGAGGGAGAAACAAGTGAAAGCTACTAAGAGTGAAGCGATGCAACTGAGGCAGTGGGTTGGTGTGGGGATCGATTGGAGACTGCAGGCTAAGGGTACGTTGTGGGAAGCAGGTACAGGTTCCAGAGGTACTTTTTATTTCTGCGCCTGTTCCTATTGCCCTACAGAAAGGCCTTCTGTTTTTGCTGCTGCCGAAGCCAAGAAGTAGATCAGCATTTGGACCGTATTAGCCTACATGGAGGTAGTGCTGTGCAGAGGGTGGTACCTTAGTGGACAGCAGGCTGGGGCTGTGTGCACGGATGCCAACTTCTGTAGGACACTGGGATTCAAGACCCAGCAACATTTCAGCTTCAGGGCTGAGGCTTGAGAAAGCACATCAAAGCCTAGGCTTTGCATGGGAACACACGAGCCAGCAGTGAGCATTTCTGTTTATCTTTTTCATTCAAACATGCTCCATTGCTGTTGCTACACAGTGGGACCAGAGGACGGGTGGGGTTGGCAGTTGTTGTTATGACATTGGCCTAAAAGCTCACAGGCCTATAACTGTGGTGGGCAGTCAAGTTTTTAGCAAGCTTCATTGTTTTAACTGGCCTTGGCCTACTGGAGGTAATTCCCAGCATATGTGGGGAACTCATGGCAAATTTTGAGAAAAGGGGTTTCCCTCTGGTACACCATAAAAGCACTGGAATATTTATTGAGAGTTCTTTCAGGGTCGGTGTCTTTTTTAGCAAATGTATGTGAAATGCCCAGCTCAAGCCCATCATTTTATTTTAATAAAACAATTGAATTGATTTTCATATTGGAAAAACAAACAGGGAACAGACCTGTTTCATCCTGGACAATAGAACATAATTGCTATGACACAATGGACTAGAATTGCAGAAACCCCACACATTCACCATCTGGGCCACAAATACCATCACCACTTAATGTGCCCCTATACCCTATGACTGCATCATACAGTGACATGTGCCTGTATTCTTGTGAAATCAGTGTAACTCTCCTGTATTGGGCTCAATTGTTCCATATTTTATGTTTCTGTGGGCACCTTTCGTTCTAGATAGATATATATCTAGACCTTTAATCCAACCCTCTAGGGAGGGAGGGTTTGAGTTATATCACTGTTGAGTTATGGCCATCTTCACAACAAGAAGCCCCAACCATGGGTACCATTTTATATCTGTTTCAGTCCAATTCTACGGTTATATGAAGGATGACCATCTTGGGGTCAGTGGGCAAATCCCATGATTCCAAATTTAAAAAAGAAAATCAGGGGGAAATCTCAAGGGAAAGCCCCCAATCCTCACAAATTTGAAGAATAAGTCTATTTATTGCATTTGCTTGCTGGAATTAAGGGGAAGTATCACAGTAAGCATGTCATGACCCCTCTGCCAGTCATAAAGCTGTTGGCTGATGAAGCAATATTCTTAGCCAATTTATTACAGGATGTAGAGGGGTCTTCCCCTTACAAACGAATCTATAATTTTTTGTTAGGTGAAGGAACAGACCTCAGAAATGTGCAGGACTGCAATAAGCACTATTCTGTGGTGGCAGCAGACACCTTCTGCCCAATTGAATGCTCTATTCCAGGTTACCAACATGTGAGTGAAGCCGAAGCCCGTATTTCAGGAGTGCTTCTAAACCTATGCTGATCACATGAGGTCTGGCAACAACTGGGTTGTAAAGTCCAATCTAGAAAGTAAATCCGTAGATCTCAGAAGTTCTGAAATACATCCATTAACTGAGGTGCTTTACAAAAAAGGCCATATCTCCATTATAGCAGCACTTCAACTTCCCCAGACTAACACATAGAGTTGGCATGTGTTGCGGAGTACTGGTGACTATCCAGGAGCATAAATATAAGTTTTTTTTAATCACCTTGTTTTAATTTCTTTCCTTTAATTTCTTTAGTGCCAATAATCTTTCCCAGTTTCTACCGGCACCCGTTGTGCTCTTCACTGCCATTGAAATCTAAGTACTAAATGCACAACAGTGACTTTTTAGTAGAGGTCATATTCATGCATTTTATATTTTTCAAACTTAATTTGGCTTCTCTTGTGGTCTGATCATGAATATATGATGTTACTTAGCAGACCATTACTTAGCAAGTTGTTACTACGATGTTTTTACATCGTAAATACCATTATTACGCGCAATTTAACCGCACATGCTTTTAGTTCGCAAATACATTGAAAAGTACTAAATATGCATTTACTTCGCAGTATATTACCAAGTATACAACGTCTACTTATCTTTTACTCTTTTACCCTTACCCTCATACACTACATTACCCTACATTAACCAAACACCATTACACTACCCTAAAATACTACCCTACATTGCATAAATAGGAAAACACTACCCTATCCCAAATACACTACTCTACACTACATAAACACAACCCTACAAACTAAAAGACAACCCCCTGCATGACCAATACCCAAAACCCATATACACTGCTCTACACTACATAAACACAACCCTAAAACCTAAAACACAACCCCTGCACCACAACACTACCCTAAACACAAATACACTACTCTACACTACATAAACACAACCCTACAACCCAAAAGACAACCCCCTGCACGGCCACTACCCTACACCCAACTCCACTACTCTACACTACATAAACACAGCCCTAAAACATAAAAGACAACCCCCTGCACGACCACTACCCTAAGCCCAAATACACTACTCTTCACTACATAAACACAACCCTAAAACATAAAAGACAACCCCCTGCACGACCACTACCCTAAGCCCAAATACACTACTCTTCACTACATAAACATAACCCTAAAACCTAAAAGACAACCCCCTGCATCACCCCAAAAACTACACTGCCGTTCTCCCTATGGTCCCTCACTTCACTGTGCTTCCTTTCTTCTCCGGCTTCCGGCGTCGTCAGAGCTGCACGTCGTTGTTTCCAAACAACAATGTGAATAGTAAGCCAAGTAATTGACTTTACTAAGCAATGGTATATGTGAAGTAGAAGCATGCAAACTTAAAGCATGTGAAGTAAAAGATTCTGCTAAGTAAATTATTCGTAGTAATGGTAAATCGTAGTAGTGGCTGCGAAGAAATGGTACATTACCCTGATCATTATTACATGTTTAGTCGACCTCTGTAAATGCAACATTGAGCAAATATGTACCTTTGTGTTTGAATTTATAATCATTGGACTAAATATATATTCTTTACGATCATTGCCCATGCCTATACAGAGGGCCTTCAGTAATAACTACTGTTCACCCTTTAAATGGTGACAAACATGTATGTTTCATTTTATTTTCTTCTCAAGAACCCAGAGTAGGTAGCAAGGACAGTTGATTGCAACCAGGAGACCTGATGCCTGCCATGCTTCAGGGAAAAGTGTCCTATATTCTGGAGAGCCTATTTGCGTCCTGAAGAGCTGACCATTAGCCTGGGGAGTAGATAATGGTCAAGAGACTTCAAAATGAAACAGGAGATTTGAACGGGGAGAGCAAATAAGAGGCCTCGAAATCACAAACAGAAGAGTTCACAGGGAAAAGTCTCATCCAACCAAAGTATCTGAAGTGGTGATACCTTGGGGCATCATGATGCCTTAGGCATCACAGCAGAAGGTCTCACCGCTGGCCTTTGCTGTTTGCATCGCACATCTGTGTAACTTCAAACCTCCGAGACAGTTTCAGATCCCTTTTTTCCCTCTCCACTGCCCTATCACAATTCCAGGAGTGCAGCTCACTAGAAAATAATACATGAACACAATGAGTTACTCGCCTTTAACCTCGTGACCACACAAGACTTCGTTAAGGCTTTAAAAACCTGCAGGCCAGCTCGCTCTTCGTCAGACCTGTGTCCTGCTCATATATTCAAGAATATCTTTACATAAACTCTCCTTAAAACAAACAGGCCTTCAGCCAAAGGCACCTTCTAACTCTTGGACAATAACCGACTGTTTCTGAGCAAGATCTTCATTCCTCGAAAAAAATAACCTTCTCACCTTCTCTTACATTGCCAAACAGATTTTGGTATGGCTGAGGTGCTGAACCAGCACTGGTTTCCACATTAGATGATTTTAAATATATAATGGATTCAAATGGAGTATCAACATACCTATTACTAGAAGTCTCTCTTGCATTTGTCTCTTTTTAACATTGCAGACTTCTACGGAGACCTGAAATTGGAAAAAGCCTTCCTAAAAAAACTTTGCATTTCTAGTCCAGCTAGGTCTCTGCAACACTCTAGGTTGGCATCTCTGCTGATAATATCTCATAAAAAGATATGTCAAGGCAACATTTTTTTTTACAGCTCTTCAATAGCAGCCTGACACATTCCAGTTTGGATGTGGCTCAATTATGCTTAATATATGAGAACTGCATAATGTGGAGTGTCAGCAATCACTACATAAATTTTAGGTTTGGCCTGCACCGCACTGTGTTTGAGAAATCTATTGTTTTAATATTAGCTTAAAGGGGTCTTACATCCTGCCTCCTCTCTTTTCTGGCTTCTCATTGGTTCCTCTGCGTGACACTTACATTCCCTCCATTTCTATTGGCTGTAACATATTTTCTGCATTTGCCAATGCTTGCTCAATGTCTGCTGCGGTTATCAGTTTCCCGCCGCTAAAATAGTTTTAACATCCACTTTGGTGGAACTATATTTTCATAAAATTTTGCCTTTTGCTATTGCAGCATATTTATGTAACAATTTATCACCTGGAGAGATTACGTGATTTGCATAGAATCACAGGATGTTGCGCAGAGCCACCGAGACTCAAACCAGCATCCTGTGCTCTCGAATCTGCAGCTCTGGCCCCTGTGCCAGATCCTCTCCACTCCCATGTTATCTGTTACCAAGCTGGTTCCTTCTGCCAGACGATGATTGATGAAAAAAGCTCTTATTAATTGCATAGGCAATACCGATGCAAAACTAATGCTTGTTATTTAATGTAGCACAATTGTGTAGCACCACAATTACAGGCAGCAATATTACCAACTCATTGCCACACATGCAATCTCAGGAGGTAGGAACAGTATTTCAGAAATTGTACTTGTGACTTGCTACTTATTCATCCCCAGATTCTCATGTGGAAACCCACTAAGCATAATATTTTGACACCTGTACATAATGACAGCCTCAAACAAGAATATATTTCAGTGGCTCAATGGTTAAACTAAAATGTTGCCTTTAGTCAACAATTGATCAGGAGAGTTTTCTTTGTCATGCACTTCTATTTATTTCACAAACAAATTGTACTGCTACAGAAGTAATAAGCTAATTGACGAAAAGGGTTGTTGTCTTACAGTAACTTAGCGAAAACTCATCTAATGTTCTCGAGAACAATCTAAACAAGCTGGTTTTAAATTGGCAATCTACTTTTCGAACATCACTGTCAGCAGCATATGAACAATATTGATAGAGCGCCATCTTATTCTGAAAATTGTAGGGGTGCATTATAATCGTCAGTAGTCAGCACCCACATATTTAGAGGACCATGTTAATGTGTGATTATTAGAAATGTAGTACTAGGCCGAGCATGTTGCAACATATATAAGCTTGCTCATATTATTTGGAGACCAATGTAGTGCTTTAACCGAGAATATGCCTTAAGTAATGCAGGAATTATTCCTTTGTGTTTAAAATGTTGCATTAGGAATAAACCTGCCATATTAGAAGTTGCACGTGTAGGTTCCTTATTAATGAAAACACGTGATGCTCTAACATGAGAAGGAAAATGCCTTAGAAATATCATGAAATGTAATGCTTTGGAATGATTACTGTAATGCTTAGAGTGTAGTTTTAGAAATGCATTTTAGTGTAAAGGCCTGAGACATGAAAAAGCCAGCAGAGGCCTAACTGTATTTTCTTAGCTTAGCTAACATGTAGACCTGAAATGTTTAATTTTCCTTGGGAAAAGGCTCCTTTTCGCAGTTGAAGTCGAATTGTAACTTAGAGTGTGTGCAAGGTTGTTTCTCATGCATTTCTGTTTCAGGTGCAAGGACACGAAGCTTGTTAGATAGAATAATCCATTGTTTAGGAGTTAGGTTGGTAGGAGTGAGAATGAAGGGAGTTGATCGGAATGCAGAGATCTACATTTGGCGGAGAAGGTGCCTGGGACCCAACGACACAGCAACGGTTTTTGGATAAATCCAAGAGGCTGTACCTGCCTGAAGGGGTGTGTTTTGGGCGTGTTCACTGTTTTTGGGATTTTGTGTTAGGGACAGCACCCCGAGGGTGGAGAACAGTCTTTAGAGGTGGAGAGCAGACTTTAGAGCGGAAGGGCAGAGCAGAATGTAGACTTGGAGCAGATTTGGGGAAAACCAGGCAGGAGAGGGGTGTAGGAAGGAGTATCTTAGAACGAGCTCTGTAGCTTAGGCTACTTACCTATGGAAAGTGAGTGTACTTCTTAGGAAGTCTTCACTGCTGACACCTTTTTCTCTTGCCTGGGAGGGATGCTAAGTAGGGATGTCACCTTAGAGCTAGTGTAGGGACAGACTAACCTTTTCTTTCCCTTGATTAAATGCAGTCGAGACTTCAAGCAGGAACTGTAATCGTGGGTCGAATGCTTCTTGAGCTTACGATGATTTTTATCTTGAGTCGTCTGAGACTCTTGCGGAGGATCATGTTTGTATTAGTGCCGGTTTATTTTCTGAACCTCTTACTGAGGTGCTTGTATGTGCAGTTATTTTTGGCTTTGTAATAAATCTTTTAATTTTTACTTCGTAGTCAGTGGTCCTTTGAATTGGAATCGATTTGTTCGTTGGAAAATTGTCATAAGTATGAAATTAGTGATCTTCCCTTTACACATCTTCCCAGCACGCCCCCTTCGGTCTGGTACCTTGCAGCTGGCCACCTCCTCTAAAATTAACAAAGCCCGTTGGGGTGGCCGCTCTTTTTCCCATTCGGCGACCAGACTTTGGAATGCCCTCCCCTTTGCCATCCGAGGAAATAGCAACCTCCTCTCATTCAGAAAGGCCTTGAAAACGCATTTGTTTGCTAAATCCTGCTGATCTGCCCCGAGCCTGCGCTAAACCATTTTATCTTCAAGCGCTGCGAGGCCCTAGGGCAGTTATGCGCTATACAAATGCAATTTTTCATTTCATTTCATTTCACAAAAAGATTCAGTTGACCGCGGATTCTAAAGATTGGTAAGATAAAATCTAGTTAAGAATCCCAGCCTTACCAATACCAAACCCACAAAAACGCTTGTTTTTTGTATCGAGTGTGTCCAATATGTTTAAATGGCGCAATTTTCACTTCTTTTTTAAAAATTGTTTATGAGTATAGCTCCGCCCCCATCGCTTGATATGCTTGGGCCGCCTCATTGCTGGAAGTGTTAGCCCTTCCCGAAGTTTTTGGTCTATTTGCGTCCCTGGTTCTAGGTTACTGTGGGTGAGTACATTTAGCTCAATCTTGGTGGGCAGTACAAAACCCACCCACAAATCTGATGCCAATTATTTCTGATTCTTCAGCTCAATTGCCGAAAATAAGACATATTATTCTGTTTCCTTTGGACAGATTCTTTCACCTCGTTATGCTATTGCTACGAAACTTTGTTTGTACCCTACACTAAGTTTTTAGCGAACAGATGTGATTATATCGTAACTGGTCAAGCCGTGTCTATAAATAGCTCTTCACCTGCAGCAATAAGTGGACCCACCGAAATGTGATATGTGTTTACTTGCAGGCATAACCTGTTCCAGAAACCTTTAGCAAATTCTGAATATCAGAAAGTACACCGGGCTTCCTTTTCTGAATACTGCAGCAGATGTGGCCCTGAAAGCAACCCTTATAAGTTCAAGGTAAACACGGCTTTACATTTTCTCAGGCTACGATTACGTTTCAAATACAATTCTCAGCCAGCGTCGTGGTTTTGTTTTCATAAGTGGCGCGCGCATGTGAATCTAGTTACACGTGTCTGGTTATCACCTAATTGCGTTTTTATCAGGTAATCCGAGCTCGTGGCTGCAGGTTTACAGACAGACCACAGGCACGGTTCCACTTCTGACTTCGCGCGCCCAGGTAATTATTTACACCGCGGCACTGACGAGCAAAACGGAAATGTGTGTTATAAAACGCGAAGAGCGTAATTCAGTTTGGAGACCTCTCCCCGCGTCTGCGTGCTGTCAGTAATGCTAAAAATGTCCCGCTGTCAGCACTGTAAACATGCTCTTGACAGACTCCAGCAGCTTGCGGGCCCAAGTTCATCCACTCACTTCAGCGAGACAGATGTTCTTTTTAATACCCTTTATAACATAGATTAGGATTATGATTTCCTCTTCTTTCTTTTTTTTTGAAGGAAAAAACCTGACATGCTACAAATGTCATTTCACACTGCGGGCCAGATGGTGAAAAATGCAAAGGCTGCAACTCTGTTTATGTCTGAAAAGGAATTTTGTTTCTGAAAGGGGGGTTTGGCACGATCATTTATTACTTTAATCTAAACACTAGATGATGAATAAAGTAGGACTATCATAACTTCAAAAAGGCCCTTGAGATAAAGTGCTCAGCAGTGTAATGCATCTGGAGGCGAAGGCTTACATTATTCTAACTTGGCATTTAGGACAGTGCGCCGAGTGGATTTCAATAGCGCAGCTGCCTTCATGCGACGCTGCTCTAACAGCCATTCAGTGGCTGCTTTCTTTCAAGATACTGTACGTTGTTATTCACTTTCCGCTATTAATGGGAAGACGGAGAATTAACCATAACATTAACAAGTGCTCTCTTCGCGCAGTGAGTGGTGGCTGTTGATAAGCGCAGACACAGTGCGCCTGGAATGAATAATGCAAGGAGCACAGCTAATCTGCAGTCTGGAGCAGAGCTGTACAGTCTCCGGGAGCCTAATGCATATATTCTACAGATCTCCTGTGCAAAGAAATTGTGCAAAACATGCAACCAGCCGAGACATGAAATAAAAACGCGGTCAAACATTCATAGACTAGCAAAAAACATGCTAGGAGCATGTGCAATTTTAAACAATAAACAGGTGCAAAAACTTGCACAAAGGATGTGGCAAAATAAGCAATGAGCATGTGCAAAAACATGCAAGTAACGTACAAAATATGGAAAAATAATATGCGAAAACAAGCAATGAACATGCTTATAAATAATCAATAGGAATATGCAAAAACTTCCAGACAACCTAAAGTAAGAATTTCCAAAATTGCAGCAGCGACAATGTGGAAAAACATACATAGTGATTGTGCATTTTTTTTAATAAAACGTGCAAAACTCAAGACAAAAATCTTTGAAACAAAAGATGCAGGTAATTTGTAATGGCACATGTGATGTGCATTTGCCGGAGATGCTGGATATCAAAACATAAAGCATTTTTGGATGCTCAATTAGACCTATGTAGCCACTCTGTTATGCATAGCTAGTATTACGTTTTTTGTGTGCATGTGGTTGGGTTTTATCCACGGTCTCAGTGAAAAACATGAGGAAGTGGAGTGCATTATCATTCAAATTACTCAAAGATTCTGATGCTGATGAGAGAACATAAACTCACTCGAGAAATGCATTTTAAATCATCTCAATAGTACCACAATCTGGTTACGATTTTGCTGTTGTTAGGCTTTCCTTGTCACTTAACATTTTTTAGGGATACTCTTAATTAAGTAATTCTGCTTGCTTTTAGCAAGCTATTTGGTTATTTTTAGGTCTCGGATAACACTCTGTTGGCCAGACCTATTGTTTCCAATGTACAGAGTAAGCTTTGGGTTAGCCCCTTGCTCATGACTGTATTGGTTCCCCTTCATCTCAATTGTCTCATCTTGATTCAACGCCTTTCCTCAATATTCATGTGTTTGTCCCATCCAGGATCATTTCAGTCACGCAGTGATCTAAATGGTTGACTCGTGTAAAAGCAATGTCGATGTATCCTATGACAACTGTACGCACAATAATAAGAATGTCGGTAAAAATATATCAATGACCGCCTTGTTTTATGCACACGCAGCAAAGAGCTCATTGCAAAGCAGTCAAATTCACCCAAGATGACCTCCCCACCACCCAGAGGTAGAGATACGTGGTCAGACAGGCCTTCCAACCAAAACCCAGGCCTCCCGATTGATAGGACACAAGTGTGGTTACATTCAGCCCGAAGACAAACGCACAACCAGGGAAGACCCTGATCGATCCCACAGATAGGCAGCTACACCACAAACAGGTCTGAGGAAATTGGCCCCAATAAAACACGTTTGGCCAAAAGCTCACATTCCCAAAATAGTACAAATTTAGATGCCACATGTAGATAGGAACACTCAGCCAATCAGAACACAGCATGCACACCACACGTAGTCATCATGCCTGGACATCTGGACACAAACACAATGGCCCACACTACCTCTCCCCGAGGTGAAGAGCCACCTGTGTCCCCATTATCAACAAGCATTGGAAATGCAATAGGGCTCGCATTAGAAAAGTTTGAGCTATTGGTCTTATAAATGAATTTTTTTTTATTTATGTATTATTTTTTAAAATAGCTAAATTAATAACTTTGTCATTTACAATGCCAATAGTTATAACTTTCGCAAGTGTGACACCTATAGCATTAGTAATGCAACATGTTTTGTATTTACGTGACTTAGATGTATTGATATTACAAATAACAATGGCTTTTAATTTTTTTAAATAATTAATACTTAAATAATTTATTTAATTTGTAATGGCAATAGCTTAAAATTTTGTAAATAACTTTTGTGAAGATTATGCTCAGTGTTTTTTATTGTGACGAAAATCCAAGAACAGAAATGAAATATTAACATCTTTTTGTGATTTGTAATAAAGCGTGAAAGCTTGAACACAGCTTGAAACATTGAAAGAACATATTTGAACCAGTGATGCTGTGGTTGCGCTAAGTGATGCTGTGGTTGCGCTGAGTGATGCTCTGGTGGTGCTGAGTGATGCTGTGGTTGCGCTGAGTGATGCTGTGGTTGTGCTGAGTGGTGTGTGCATCGGTGGAGCTTAGTGGGTGCATTGGTGGAGCTGTGTGGTGGGTGCATTGGTGGAGCTTAGTTGGAGCATCGGTGGAGCTGTGTGGTGGGTGCATCGGTGGAGCTGTGTGGTGGGTGCCTCGGCGGAGCTGTGTGGTGGGTGCATCGGCGGAGCTGTGTGGTGGGTGCATCGGTGGAGCTGTGTGGTGGGTGCTTCTGTGGAACTGTGTGGTGGGTGCATCTGTGGAGCTGTGTGGTGGGTGCATTTTTGGAGCTGTGTGGTGGGGGCATCTGTGGGGCTGTGTGGTGGGTTCCTCGGTGGAGCTGTGTGGTGGGTGCATCGGTGGAGCTGTAAGGTGGGTGCCTTGGTGGAGCTGTATGGTGGGTGCCTCGGTGGAGCTGTGTGGTGGGTGCATCGGTGGAGCTGTGTGGTGGGTGCATTGGTGGAGCTGTGTCGGTGGAGCTGCGTGGTGGGTGCATCGGTGGAGCTGGGTGGTGGGTGCATCGGTGGAGCTGTGTCGGTGGAGCTGTGTGGTGGCTGCATCGGTGGAGCTGTGTGGTGGGTGCATCAGTGGAGCTGTGTGGTGGATGCATCTGTGGAGCTGTGTGGTGGGTGCCTCGGTGGAGCTGTGTGGTGGGTGCACCGGTGGAGCTGTGTGGTGGGTCTCTTGGTGGAGCTGTATGGTGGGTGCCTCGGTGGAGCTGTGTGGTGGGTGCATCGGTGGAGCTGTGTGGTGGGTGCATCGGTGGAGCTGTGTCGGTGGAGCTCTGTGGGGGCTGCATCGGTGGAGCTAGGTGGTGGGTGCATCGGTGGAGCTGTGTCGGTGGAGCTGTGTGGTGGCTGCATTGGTGGAGCTGTGTGGTGGGTGCATCGGTGGAGCTGTGTGGTGGGTGCATCAGTGGAGCTGTGTGGTGGGTGCCTCGGTGGAGCTGTGTGGTGGGTGCATCAGTAGAGCTGTGTGGTGGGTGCATCAGTGGAGCTATGTAGGTGGAGCTGTGTGGTGGGTGCATCGGTGGAGCTGTGTGGTGGGTGCCTCGGTGGAGCTGTGTGGTGGGTGCATCGGTGGAGCTGTGTGGTGGGTGCATCGGTGGAGCTGTATGGTGGGTGCCTCAGTGGAGCTGTGTGGTGGGTGCATCGGTGGAGCTGTGTGGTGGGTGCATCGGTGGAGCTGTATGGTGGGTGCCTCGGTAGAGCTGTATGGTGGGTGCCTTGGTGGAGCTGTGTGGTGGGTGCATCGGTGGAGCTGTGTGGTGAGTGCATCGGTGGAGCTGTGTCGGTGGAGCTGTGTGGTGGCTGCATCGGTGGAGCTGTGTGGTGAGTGCATCGGTGGAGCTGTGTGGTGGGTGCATCGGTGGAGCTGTGTGGTGGGTGCATCTGTGGAGCTGTGTGGTGGGTGCCTCGGTGGAGCTGTGTGGTGGGTGCATCGGTGGAGCTGTGTGGTGGGTGCATCGGTGGAGCTATATGGTGGGTGCCTCGGTGGAGCTGTGTGGTGGGTGCATCGGTGGAGCTGTGTGGTGGGTGCCTCAGTGGAGCTGTGTGGTGGGTGCCTCGGTGGAGCTGTATGGTGGGTGCCTCAGTGGAGCTGTGAGGTGGGTGCATCAGTGGAGCTGTGTGGTGGGTGCATCGGTGGAGCTGTGTGGTGGGTGCATCAGTGGAGGGAGCTGTGTCGGTGGAGCTGTGTGGTGGCTGCATCGGTGGAGCTGTGTAGTGGGTGCATCGGTGGAGCTGTGTGGTGGCTGCATCGGTGGAGCTGTGTGGTGGGTGCATCGGTGGAGCTGTGTGGTGGGTGCATCGGTGGAGCTGTGTGGCGGATGCATCAGTTGAGCTGTGTCGGTGGAGCTGTGTGGTGGCTGCATCGGTGGAGCTGTGTGGAGGGTGCATCGGTGGAGCTGTGTGGTGGGTGCATCTGTGGAGCTGTGTGGTGGGTGCATCGGTGGAGCTGTGTGGTGGGTGCATCAGTGGAGCTGTATGGTGGGTGCATCGGTGGAGCTGTGTGGTGGGTGCATTGGTGGAGCTGTGTGGTGGGTGCATTGGTGGAGCTGAATGGTGGGTGCCTCGGTGGAGCTGTGTGGTGGGTGCATCGGTGGAGCTGTGTCGGTGGAGCTGTGTGGTGGTTGCATCAGTGGAGCTGGGTGGTGGGTGCATTGGTGGAGCTATGTGGTTGGTGCATCAGTGGAGCTGTGCCGGTTGAGCTATGTGGTGGTTGCATCAGTAGTGCTGGGTGGTGGGTGCATCGGTGGAGCTGTGTGGTGGGTGCATCGTTGGAGCTGTGTCGGTGAAGCTGTGTGGTGGCTGCATCGGTGGACCTGTGTGGTGGGTGCATCGGTGGAGCTGTGTGGTGGGCGCCTCGGTGGAGCTGTGTGGCGGGTGCATTGGTGGAGCTGTGTGGTGGGTGCCTCGGTGGAGCTGTGTGGTGGGTGCATCGGTGGAGCTGTGTGGTGGGTGCCCCGGTGGAGCTGTGTGGTGGGTGCATCAGTGGAGCTGTGTGGTGGGTGCATCGGTGGAGCTCTATGGTGGGTGCCTCGGTGGAGCTGTGTGGTGGGTGCATCGGTGGAGCTGTGTGGTGGGTGCATCGGTGGAGCTGTATGGTCATCAGTGGAGCAGGGTGGTGTGTGCGTCGGTGGAGCTGTGTCGGTGGAGCTGTGTGGTGGGTGCATCGGTGGAGCTGTGTCAGTGGAGCTGTGTGGTTGGTGCATCGGTGGAGCTGGGTGGTGGGTGCATCAGTGGAGCTGTGTCGGTGGAGCTGTGTGGTGGCTGCATCGGTGGAGCTGTGTGGTGGGTGCATCGGTGAAGCTGTGTGGTGGGTGCATCGGTGGAGCTGTGTGGTAGGTGCATCGGTGGAGCTGTGTGGTGGGTGCATCAGTGGAGCTGTGTATGTGGAGCTGTGTGATGGGTGCATCGGTGGAGGTGTGTGGTGGGTGCCTCAGTGGAGCTGTGTGGTGGGTGCATCGGTGGAGCTGTGTGGTGGGTGCATCGGTGGAGTTGTATGGTGGGTGCATCGGTGGAACTGTGTGGTGGGTGCCTCGGTGGAGCTGTGTGGTGGGTGCATCGGTGGAGCTGTGTGGTGGGTGCATCGGTGGAGCTGTCTGGTGGGTGCCTCGGTGGAGCTGTATGGTGGGTGCCTTGGTGGAGCTGTGTGGTGGATGCATCGGTGGAGCTGTGTTGGTGGAGCTGTGTGGTGGGTGCATCGGTGGAGCTGTGTGGTGGGTGCATCAATGGAGTTGTGTGGTGGGTACATCTGTGGAGCTGTGTGGTAGGTGCATCTGTGGAGCTGTGTGGTGGGTACATCGGTGGAGCTGTGTGGTGGATGCATCGGTGGAGCTGTATGGTGGGTGCATCGGTGGTGCTGTGTGGTGGGTGCATCTGTGGAGCTGTGTGGTGGGTGCATCGGTGGAGCTGTATGGTGGGTGTATCGGTGGAGCTGTGTGGTGGGTGCATCGGTGGAGCTGTGTCGGTGGAGCTGTGTGGTGGTTGCATCAGTGGAGCTGGGTGGTGGGTGCATCGGTGGAGCTGTGTGGTGGGTGCATCGGTGGAGCTGTGTCGGTGAAGCTGTGTGGTGGCTGCATTGGTGGAGCTGTGTGGTGGGTGCATCGGTGGAGCTGTGTGGTGGGTGCATCGGTGGAGCTGTGTGGTGGGTGCCTCGGTGGAGCTGTGTGGTGGGTGCATCGGTGGAGCTGTGTGGTGAGTGCATCGGTGGAGCTGTGTGGTGGGTGCATCGCTGGAGCTGTGTTGGTGGAGCTGTGTGGTGGCTGCATCGGTGGAGCTGTGTGGTGGGTGCATCGGTGGAGCTGTGTGGTGGGTGCATCGGTGGAGTTTTGTGGTGGGTGCATCTGTGGAGCTGTGTGGTGGGTGCCTCGGTGGAGCTGTGTGGTGGGTGCATCGGTGGAGCTGTATGGTTGATGCCTTGGTGGAGCTGTATGGTGGGTGCCTCGGTAGAGCTGTGTGGTGGGTGCCTCGGTGGAGCTGTGTGGTGGGTGCATCAGTGGAGCTGTGTGGTGGGTGCATCGGTGGAGCTGTGTCAGTGGAGCTGTGTGGTGGGTGCATCGGTGGAGCTGGGTGGTGGGTGCATCGGTGGAGCTGTGTCGGTGGAGCTGTGTGGTGGCTGCATCGGTGGAGCTGTGTGGTGGGTGCATCGGTGGAGCTGTGTGGTGGGTGCATCGGTGGAGTTTTGTGGTGGGTGCATCTGTGGAGCTGTGTGGTGGGTGTCTCGGTGGAGCTGTGTGGTGGGTGCATCGGTGGAGCTGTATGGTTGATGCCTTGGTGGAGCTGTATGGTGGGTGCCTCGGTAGAGCTGTGTGGTGGGTGCCTCGGTGGAGCTGTGTGGTGGGTGCATCAGTGGAGCTGTGTGGTGGGTGCATCTGTGGAGCTGTGTCAGTGGAGCTGTGTGGTGGGTGCATCGGTGGAGCTGGGTGGTGGGTGCATCGGTGGAGCTGTGTCGGTGGAGCTGTGTGGTGGCTGCATCGGTGGAGCTGTGTGGTGGGTGCATCGGTGGAGCTGTGTGGTGGGTGCATCGGTGGAGCTGTGTGGTGGGTGCCTCGGTGGAGCTGTGTGGTGGGTGCATCGGTGGAGCTGTGTGGTGGGTGAATCCGTCGAGCTGTGTAGGTGGAGCTGTGTGGTGGGTGCCTCGGTGGAATTGTGTGGTGGGTGCCTCGGTGGAGCTGTGTGGTGGGTGCATTGGTGGAGCCGTGTGGTGGGTGCATCGGTGGAGCTGTATGGTGGGTGCATTGGTGGAGCTTTATGGTGGGTGCCTCGGTGGAGCTGTGTGGTGGGTGCATCGGTGGAGCTGTGTGGTGGAGCTGTATGGTGGGTGCATCGGTGGAGCTGTGTGGTGGGTGCATCGATGGAGCTGTATGGTGGGTGTATCGGTGGAGCTGTGTGGTGGGTGCATCGGTGGAGCTGTGTCGGTGGAGCTGTGTGGTGTTTGCATCAGTGGAGCTGGGTGGTGGGTGCATCGGTGGAGCTGTGTGTGGGTGCATCGGTGGAGCTGTGTAGGTGGAGCTGTATGGTGGGTGCCTTGGTGGAGCTGTGTGGTGGGTGCATCGGTGGAGCTGTATGGTGGGTGCCTCAGTGGAGCTGTATGGTGGGTGCCTCGGTGGAGCTGTGTGGTGGGTGCATCGGTGGAGCTGTGTGGTGGGTGCATCAGTGGAGCTGTGTCGGTGGAGCTGTGTGGTGGCTGCATCGGTGGAGCTGTGTGGTGGGTGCATCGGTGGAGTTGTGTGGTGGGTGCAATCAGTGAAGCTGTGTGGTGGGTGCCTCGGTGGAGCTGTGTGGTGGGTGCATTGGTGGAGCTGTATGGTTGATGCCTTGGTGGAGCTGTATGGTGGGTGCCTCGGTAGAGCTGTGTGGTGGGTGCCTCGGTGGAGCTGTGTGGTGGGTGCATCGGTGGAGCTGTGTGGTGGGTGCCTTGGTGGAGCTGTGTGGTGGGTGCATCGGTGGAGCTGTGTGGTGGGTGCATCAGTGGAGCTGTTTGGTGAGTGCCTCAGTGGAGCTGTATGGTGGGCACCTCAGTGGAGCTGTGTGGTGGGTGCAACGGTGGAGCTGTGTGGTGGGTGCATCGATGGAGCTGTGTCGGAGGAGCTGTGTGGTGGCTGCATCGGTGGAGCTGTGTGGTGGGTGCATCGGTGGAGCTGTGTGGTGGGTGCATCGGTGGAGCTGTGTGGTGGGTGCATCTGTGGAGCTGTGTGGTGGGTGCC
Organism: Lissotriton helveticus; assembly: GCF_964261635.1. Classification (NCBI taxonomy): domain Eukaryota; kingdom Metazoa; phylum Chordata; class Amphibia; order Caudata; family Salamandridae; genus Lissotriton; species Lissotriton helveticus. The sequence continues at coordinate 454,203,197 of NC_136063.1, read as the reverse complement.
TCGATGGAGCTGTGTGGTGGGTGTATCGGTGGAGCTGTGTGGTGGGTGCATCGGTGGAGCTGCGTGGTGGGTGCATCAGTGGAGCTGTGTGGTGGGTGCCTCGGGGGAGCTGTATGGTGGGTGCCTCGGTGGAGCTGTATGGTGGGTGCATCGGTGGAGCTGTGTGGTGGGTGCATCGGTGGAGCTGTGTGGTGGGTGCATCAGTGGAGCTGTGTCGGTGGAGCTGTGTGGTGGCTGCATCGGTGGAGCTGTGTGGTGGGTGCCTCGGTGAAGCTGTGTGGTGGGTGCATCGGTGGAGCTGTGTGGTGGGTGCATCGGTGGAGCTGTTTGGTGGGTGCCTCGGTGGAGCTGTATGGTGGGCACCTCGGTGGAGCTGTGTGGTGGGTGCAACGGTGGAGCTGTGTGGTGGGTGCATCGGTGGAGCTGTGTCGGAGGAGCTGTGTGGTGGCTGCATCGGTGGAGCTGTGTGGTGGGTGCATCGGTGGAGCTGTGTGGTGGGTGCATCGGTGGAGCTGTGTGGTGGGTGCATCTGTGGAGTTGTGTGGTGGGTGCCTCGGTGGAGCTGTGTGGTGGGTGTATCGGTGGAGCTGTGTGGTGGGTGCATCGGTGGAGCTGCGTGGTGGGTGCATCGGTGGAGCTGTGTGGTGGGTGCCTCGGTGGAGCTGTATGGTGGGTGCCTCGGTGGAGCTGTATGGTGGGTGCATCGGTGGAGCTGTGTGGTGGGTGCATCGGTGGAGCTGTGTGGTGGGTGCATCAGTGGAGCTGTGTCGGTGGAGCTGTGTGGTGGCTGCATCGGTGGAGCTGTGTGGTGGGTGCATCGGTGGAGCTGTGTGGTGGGTGCATCGGTGGAGCTGTGTGGTGGGTGCATCGGTGGAGCTGTATGGTGGGTGTCTCAGTGGAGCTGTGTGGTGGGTGCATCAGTGGAGCTGTGTGGTGGGTGCATCGGTGGAGCTGTGTGGTGGGTGCATCTGTGGAGCTGTGTGGTGGGTGCCTCGGTGGAGCTGTGTGGTGGGTGTATCGGTGGAGCTGTGTGGTGGGTGCATCGGTGGAGCTGCGTGGTGGGTGCATCGGTGGAGCTGTGTGGTGGGTGCCTCGGTGGAGCTGTATGGTGGGTGCCTCGGTGGAGCTGTATGGTGGGTGCATCGGTGGAGCTGTGTGGTGGGTGCATCGGTGGAGCTGTGTGGTGGGTGCATCAGTGGAGCTGTGTCAGTGGAGCTGTGTGGTGGCAGCATCGGTGGAGCTGTGTGGTGGGTGCATCGGTGGAGCTGTGTGGTGGGTGCATCGGTGGAGCTGTGTGGTGGGTGCATCGGTGGAGCTGTATGGTGGGTGTCTCAGTGGAGCTGTGTGGTGGGTGCATCAGTGGAGCTGTGTGGTGGGTGCATCGGTGGAGCTGTGTGGTGGGTGCATCGGTGGAGCTGTGTCGGTGGAGCTGTGTTGTGGGTGCATCGGTGGAGCTGTGTGGTGGGTGCATCGGTGGAGCTGTGTGGTGGGTGCATCGGTGGAGCTGTGTGGTGGGTGCCTCGGTGGAGCTGTGTGGTGGGTGCATCGGTGGAGCTGTGTGGTGGGTGCATCGGTGGAGCTGTGTAGGTGGAGCTGTATGGTGGGTGCCTCGGTGGAGCTGTGTGGTGGGTGCATCGGTGGAGCTGTATGGTGGGTGCCTCAGTGGAGCTGTATGGTGGGTGCCTCGGTGGAGCTGTGTGGTGGGTGCATCGGTGGAGCTGTGTGGTGGGTGCATCGGTGGAGCTGTGTCGGTGGAGCTGTGTGGTGGCTGCATCGGTGGAGCTGTGTGGTGGGTGCATCGGTGAAGCTGTGTGGTGGGTGCATCGGTGGAGTTGTGTGCTGGGTGCATCTAAGGAGCTATGTGGTGGGTGCCTCGGTGGAGCTGTGTGGTGGGTGCATCGGTGGAGCTGTATGGTGGGTGCCTTGGTGGAGATGTATGGTGGGTGCCTCGGTGGAGCTGTGTGGTGGGTGCCTCGGTGGAGCTGTGTGGTGGGTGCATCGGTGGAGCTGTGTGGTGGGTGTATCGGTGGAGCTGTGTCACTGGAGCTGTGTGGTGGGTGCTTTGGTGGAGCTGGGTGGTGGGTGCATCGGTGGAGCTGAGTCGGTGGAGCTGTGTGGTGGCTACATCAGTGGAGCTGTGTAGTGGGTGCATCGGTGGAGCTGTGTGGTGGGTGCATCGGTGGAGCTGTGTGGTGGGTGCCTCGGTGGAGCTGTGTGGTGGGTGCATCGGTGGAGCTGTGTGGTGGGTGCATCGGTGGAGCTGTATGGTCATCGGTGGAGCAGGGTGGTGGGTGCGTCGGTGGAGCTGTGTCGGTGGAGCTGTGTGGTGGGTGCATCGGTGGAGCTGTGTCAGTGGAGCTGTGTGGTTGGTGCATCGGTGGAGCTGGGTGGTGGGTGCATCAGTGGAGCTGTGTCGGTGGAGCTGTGTGGTGGCTGCATCGGTGGAGCTGTGTGGTGGGTGCATCGGTGAAGCTGTGTGGTGGGTGCATCGGTGGAGCTGTGTGGTAGGTGCATCGGTGGAGCTGTGTGGTGGGTGCATCAGTGGAGCTGTGTATGTGGAGCTGTGTGATGGGTGCATCGGTGGAGGTGTGTGGTGGGTGCCTCAGTGGAGCTGTGTGGTGGGTGCATCGGTGGAGCTGTGTGGTGGGTGCATCGGTGGAGTTGTATGGTGGGTGCATCGGTGGAACTGTGTGGTGGGTGCCTCGGTGGAGCTGTGTGGTGGGTGCATCGGTGGAGCTGTGTGGTGGGTGCATCGGTGGAGCTGTCTGGTGGGTGCCTCGGTGGAGCTGTATGGTGGGTGCCTTGGTGGAGCTGTGTGGTGGATGCATCGGTGGAGCTGTGTTGGTGGAGCTGTGTGGTGGGTGCATCGGTGGAGCTGTGTGGTGGGTGCATCAATGGAGTTGTGTGGTGGGTACATCTGTGGAGCTGTGTGGTAGGTGCATCTGTGGAGCTGTGTGGTGGGTACATCGGTGGAGCTGTGTGGTGGATGCATCGGTGGAGCTGTATGGTGGGTGCATCGGTGGTGCTGTGTGGTGGGTGCATCTGTGGAGCTGTGTGGTGGGTGCATCGGTGGAGCTGTATGGTGGGTGTATCGGTGGAGCTGTGTGGTGGGTGCATCGGTGGAGCTGTGTCGGTGGAGCTGTGTGGTGGTTGCATCAGTGGAGCTGGGTGGTGGGTGCATCGGTGGAGCTGTGTGGTGGGTGCATCGGTGGAGCTGTGTCGGTGAAGCTGTGTGGTGGCTGCATTGGTGGAGCTGTGTGGTGGGTGCATCGGTGGAGCTGTGTGGTGGGTGCATCGGTGGAGCTGTGTGGTGGGTGCCTCGGTGGAGCTGTGTGGTGGGTGCATCGGTGGAGCTGTGTGGTGAGTGCATCGGTGGAGCTGTGTGGTGGGTGCATCGCTGGAGCTGTGTTGGTGGAGCTGTGTGGTGGCTGCATCGGTGGAGCTGTGTGGTGGGTGCATCGGTGGAGCTGTGTGGTGGGTGCATCGGTGGAGTTTTGTGGTGGGTGCATCTGTGGAGCTGTGTGGTGGGTGCCTCGGTGGAGCTGTGTGATGGGTGCATCGGTGGAGCTGTATGGTTGATGCATTGGTGGAGCTGTATGGTGGGTGCCTCGGTAGAGCTGTGTGGTGGGTGCCTCGGTGGAGCTGTGTGGTGGGTGCATCAGTGGAGCTGTGTGGTGGGTGCATCGGTGGAGCTGTGTCAGTGGAGCTGTGTGGTGGGTGCATCGGTGGAGCTGGGTGGTGGGTGCATCGGTGGAGCTGTGTCGGTGGAGCTGTGTGGTGGCTGCATCGGTGGAGCTGTGTGGTGGGTGCATCGGTGGAGCTGTGTGGTGGGTGCATCGGTGGAGTTTTGTGGTGGGTGCATCTGTGGAGCTGTGTGGTGGGTGTCTCGGTGGAGCTGTGTGGTGGGTGCATCGGTGGAGCTGTATGGTTGATGCCTTGGTGGAGCTGTATGGTGGGTGCCTCGGTAGAGCTGTGTGGTGGGTGCCTCGGTGGAGCTGTGTGGTGGGTGCATCAGTGGAGCTGTGTGGTGGGTGCATCTGTGGAGCTGTGTCAGTGGAGCTGTGTGGTGGGTGCATCGGTGGAGCTGGGTGGTGGGTGCATCGGTGGAGCTGTGTCGGTGGAGCTGTGTGGTGGCTGCATCGGTGGAGCTGTGTGGTGGGTGCATCGGTGGAGCTGTGTGGTGGGTGCATCGGTGGAGCTGTGTGGTGGGTGCCTCGGTGGAGCTGTGTGGTGGGTGCATCGGTGGAGCTGTGTGGTGGGTGCATCCGTCGAGCTGTGTAGGTGGAGCTGTGTGGTGGGTGCCTCGGTGGAACTGTGTGGTGGGTGCCTCGGTGGAGCTGTGTGGTGGGTGCATTGGTGGAGCCGTGTGGTGGGTGCATCGGTGGAGCTGTATGGTGGGTGCATTGGTGGAGCTTTATGGTGGGTGCCTCGGTGGAGCTGTGTGGTGGGTGCATCGGTGGAGCTGTGTGGTGGAGCTGTATGGTGGGTGCATCGGTGGAGCTGTGTGGTGGGTGCATCGATGGAGCTGTATGGTGGGTGTATCGGTGGAGCTGTGTGGTGGGTGCATCGGTGGAGCTGTGTCGGTGGAGCTGTGTGGTGTTTGCATCAGTGGAGCTGGGTGGTGGGTGCATCGGTGGAGCTGTGTGTGGGTGCATCGGTGGAGCTGTGTAGGTGGAGCTGTATGGTGGGTGCCTTGGTGGAGCTGTGTGGTGGGTGCATCGGTGGAGCTGTATGGTGGGTGCCTCAGTGGAGCTGTATGGTGGGTGCCTCGGTGGAGCTGTGTGGTGGGTGCATCGGTGGAGCTGTGTGGTGGGTGCATCAGTGGAGCTGTGTCGGTGGAGCTGTGTGGTGGCTGCATCGGTGGAGCTGTGTGGTGGGTGCATCGGTGGAGTTGTGTGGTGGGTGCAATCAGTGAAGCTGTGTGGTGGGTGCCTCGGTGGAGCTGTGTGGTGGGTGCATTGGTGGAGCTGTATGGTTGATGCCTTGGTGGAGCTGTATGGTGGGTGCCTCGGTAGAGCTGTGTGGTGGGTGCCTCGGTGGAGCTGTGTGGTGGGTGCATCGGTGGAGCTGTGTGGTGGGTGCCTTGGTGGAGCTGTGTGGTGGGTGCATCGGTGGAGCTGTGTGGTGGGTGCATCAGTGGAGCTGTTTGGTGAGTGCCTCAGTGGAGCTGTATGGTGGGCACCTCAGTGGAGCTGTGTGGTGGGTGCAACGGTGGAGCTGTGTGGTGGGTGCATCGATGGAGCTGTGTCGGAGGAGCTGTGTGGTGGCTGCATCGGTGGAGCTGTGTGGTGGGTGCATCGGTGGAGCTGTGTGGTGGGTGCATCGGTGGAGCTGTGTGGTGGGTGCATCTGTGGAGCTGTGTGGTGGGTGCCTCGATGGAGCTGTGTGGTGGGTGTATCGGTGGAGCTGTGTGGTGGGTGCATCGGTGGAGCTGCGTGGTGGGTGCATCGGTGGAGCTGTGTGGTGGGTGCCTCGGGGGAGCTGTATGGTGGGTGCCTCGGTGGAGCTGTATGGTGGGTGCATCGGTGGAGCTGTGTGGTGGGTGCATCGGTGGAGCTGTGTGGTGGGTGCATCAGTGGAGCTGTGTCGGTGGAGCTGTGTGGTGGCTGCATCGGTGGAGCTGTGTGGTGGGTGCCTCGGTGAAGCTGTGTGGTGGGTGCATCGGTGGAGCTGTGTGGTGGGTGCATCGGTGGAGCTGTTTGGTGGGTGCCTCGGTGGAGCTGTATGGTGGGCACCTCGGTGGAGCTGTGTGGTGGGTGCAACGGTGGAGCTGTGTGGTGGGTGCATCGGTGGAGCTGTGTCGGAGGAGCTGTGTGGTGGCTGCATCGGTGGAGCTGTGTGGTGGGTGCATCGGTGGAGCTGTGTGGTGGGTGCATCGGTGGAGCTGTGTGGTGGGTGCATCTGTGGAGTTGTGTGGTGGGTGCCTCGGTGGAGCTGTGTGGTGGGTGTATCGGTGGAGCTGTGTGGTGGGTGCATCGGTGGAGCTGCGTGGTGGGTGCATCGGTGGAGCTGTGTGGTGGGTGCCTCGGTGGAGCTGTATGGTGGGTGCCTCGGTGGAGCTGTATGGTGGGTGCATCGGTGGAGCTGTGTGGTGGGTGCATCGGTGGAGCTGTGTGGTGGGTGCATCAGTGGAGCTGTGTCGGTGGAGCTGTGTGGTGGCTGCATCGGTGGAGCTGTGTGGTGGGTGCATCGGTGGAGCTGTGTGGTGGGTGCATCGGTGGAGCTGTGTGGTGGGTGCATCGGTGGAGCTGTATGGTGGGTGTCTCAGTGGAGCTGTGTGGTGGGTGCATCAGTGGAGCTGTGTGGTGGGTGCATCGGTGGAGCTGTGTGGTGGGTGCATCTGTGGAGCTGTGTGGTGGGTGCCTCGGTGGAGCTGTGTGGTGGGTGTATCGGTGGAGCTGTGTGGTGGGTGCATCGGTGGAGCTGCGTGGTGGGTGCATCGGTGGAGCTGTGTGGTGGGTGCCTCGGTGGAGCTGTATGGTGGGTGCCTCGGTGGAGCTGTATGGTGGGTGCATCGGTGGAGCTGTGTGGTGGGTGCATCGGTGGAGCTGTGTGGTGGGTGCATCAGTGGAGCTGTGTCAGTGGAGCTGTGTGGTGGCTGCATCGGTGGAGCTGTGTGGTGGGTGCATCGGTGGAGCTGTGTGGTGGGTGCATCGGTGGAGCTGTGTGGTGGGTGCATCGGTGGAGCTGTATGGTGGGTGTCTCAGTGGAGCTGTGTGGTGGGTGCATCAGTGGAGCTGTGTGGTGGGTGCATCGGTGGAGCTGTGTGGTGGGTGCATCGGTGGAGCTGTGTCGGTGGAGCTGTGTTGTGGGTGCATCGGTGGAGCTGTGTGGTGGGTGCATCGGTGGAGCTGTGTGGTGGGTGCATCGGTGGAGCTGTGTGGTGGGTGCCTCGGTGGAGCTGTGTGGTGGGTGCATCGGTGGAGCTGTGTGGTGGGTGCATCGGTGGAGCTGTGTAGGTGGAGCTGTATGGTGGGTGCCTCGGTGGAGCTGTGTGGTGGGTGCATCGGTGGAGCTGTATGGTGGGTGCCTCAGTGGAGCTGTATGGTGGGTGCCTCGGTGGAGCTGTGTGGTGGGTGCATCGGTGGAGCTGTGTGGTGGGTGCATCGGTGGAGCTGTGTCGGTGGAGCTGTGTGGTGGCTGCATCGGTGGAGCTGTGTGGTGGGTGCATCGGTGAAGCTGTGTGGTGGGTGCATCGGTGGAGTTGTGTGCTGGGTGCATCTAAGGAGCTATGTGGTGGGTGCCTCGGTGGAGCTGTGTGGTGGGTGCATCGGTGGAGCTGTATGGTGGGTGCCTTGGTGGAGATGTATGGTGGGTGCCTCGGTGGAGCTGTGTGGTGGGTGCCTCGGTGGAGCTGTGTGGTGGGTGCATCGGTGGAGCTGTGTGGTGGGTGTATCGGTGGAGCTGTGTCACTGGAGCTGTGTGGTGGGTGCTTTGGTGGAGCTGGGTGGTGGGTGCATCGGTGGAGCTGAGTCGGTGGAGCTGTGTGGTGGCTACATCAGTGGAGCTGTGTAGTGGGTGCATCGGTGGAGCAGTGTGGTGGGTGCATCGGTGGAGCTGTGTGGTGGGTGCCTTGGTGGAGCTGTGTGGTGGGTGCATCGGTGGAGCTGTGTGGTGGGTGCATCGGTCGAGCTGTGTAGGTGGAGCTGTGTGGTGGGTGCCTCGGTGGAACTGTGTGGTGGGTGCCTCGGTTGAGCTGTGTGGTGGGTGCATCGGTGTAGCTGTGTGGTGGCTGCATCGGTGGGGCTGTGTGGTGGGTGCATCGGTGGAGCTGTGTGGTGGGTGCATCGGTGGAGCTGTATGGTGGGCGCATCAGTGGAGCTGTGTGGTGGGTGCATTGGTGGAGCTGTGTGGTGGGTGCATTGGTGGAGCTGAATGGTGGGTGCCTCGGTGGAGCTGTGTGGTGGGTGCATCGGTGGAGCTGTGTCGGTGGAGCTGTGTGGTGGTTGCATCAGTGGAGCTGGGTGTTGGGTGCATTGGTGGAGCTGTGTGGTGGGTGCATCGGTGGAGCTGTGTTGGTGGAACTGTGTGGTGGCTGCATCGGTGGAGCTGTGTGGTGGGTGCCTCGGTGGAGCTGTGTGGTGGGTGCATCGGTGGAGCTGTATGGTTGATGCCTTGGTGGAGCTGTATGGTGGGTGCCTCGGTAGAGCTGTGTGGTGGGTGCCTCGGTGGAGCTGTGTGGTGGGTGCATCAGTGGAGCTGTGTGGTGGGTGCATCGGTGGAGCTGTGTCAGTGGAGCTGTGTGGTGGGTGCATCGGTGGAGCTGGGTGGTGGGTGCATCGGTGGAGCTGTGTCGGTGGAGCTGTGTGGTGGCTGCATCGGTGGAGCTGTGTGGTGGGTGCATCGGTGGAGCTGTGTGGTGGGTGCATCGGTGGAGTTTTGTGGTGGGTGCATCTGTGGAGCTGTGTGGTGGGTGCCTCGGTGGAGCTGTGTGGTGGGTGCATCGGTGGAGCTGTATGGTTGATGCCTTGGTGGAGCTGTATGGTGGGTGCCTCGGTAGAGCTGTGTGGTGGGTGCCTCGGTGGAGCTGTGTGGTGGGTGCATCAGTGGAGCTGTGTGGTGGGTGCATCTGTGGAGCTGTGTCAGTGGAGCTGTGTGGTGGGTGCATCGGTGGAGCTGGGTGGTGGGTGCATCGGTGGAGCTGTGTCGGTGGAGCTGTGTGGTGGCTGCATCGGTGGAGCTGTGTGGTGGGTGCATCGGTGTAGCTGTGTGGTGGGTGCATCGGTGGAGCTGTGTGGTGGGTGCCTCGGTGGAGCTGCGTGGTGGGTGCATCGGTGGAGCTGTGTGGTGGGTGCATCCGTCAAGCTGTGTAGGTGGAGCTGTGTGGTGGGTGCCTCGGTGGAACTGTGTGGTGGGTGCCTCGGTGGAGCTGTCTGGTTGGGGGTTGCATTGGTGGAGCCGTGTGGTGGGTGCATCGGTGGAGCTGTATGGTGGGTGCATCGGTGGAGCTTTATGGTGGGTGCCTCGGTGGAGCTGTGTGGTGGGTGCATCGGTGGAGCTGTGTGGTGGAGCTGTATGGTGGGTGCATCGGTGGAGCTGTGTGGTGGGTGCATCGATGGAGCTGTATGGTGGGTGTATCGGTGGAGCTGTGTGGTGGGTGCATCGGTGGAGCTGTGTCGGTGGAGCTGTGTGGTGTTTGCATCAGTGGAGCTGGGTGGTGGGTGCATCGGTGGAGCTGTGTGGTGGGTGCATCGGTGGAGCTGTGTAGGTGGAGCTGTATGGTGGGTGCCTTGGTGGAGCTGTGTGGTGGGTGCATCGGTGGAGCTGTATGGTGGGTGCCTCAGTGGAGCTGTATGGTGGGTGCCTCGGTGGAGCTGTGTGGTGGGTGCATCGGTGGAGCTGTGTGGTGGGTGCATCAGTGGAGCTGTGTCGGTGGAGCTGTGTGGTGGCTGCATCGGTGGAGCTGTGTGGTGGGTGCATCGGTGGAGTTGTGTGGTGGGTGCAATCAGTGGAGCTGTGTGGTGGGTGCCTCGGTGGAGCTGTGTGGTGGGTGCATCGGTGGAGCTGTATGGTTGATGCCTTGGTGGAGCTGTATGGTGGGTGCCTCGGTAGAGCTGTGTGGTGGGTGCCTCGGTGGAGCTGTGTGGTGGGTGCATCGGTGGAGCTGTGTGGTGGGTGCCTCGGTGGAGCTGTGTGGTGGGTGCATCGGTGGAGCTGTGTGGTGGGTGCATCAGTGGAGCTGTTTGGTGGGTGCCTCGGTGGAGCTGTATGGTGGGCACCTCAGTGGAGCTGTGTGGTGGGTGCAACGGTGGAGCTGTGTGGTGGGTGCATCGATGGAGCTGTGTCGGAGGAGCTGTGTGGTGGCTGCATCGGTGGAGCTGTGTGGTGGGTGCATCGGTGGAGCTGTGTGGTGTGTGCATCGGTGGAGCTGTGTGGTGGGTGCATCTGTGGAGCTGTGTGGTGGGTGCCTCGATGGAGCTGTGTGGTGGGTGTATCGGTGGAGCTGTGTGGTGGGTGCATCGGTGGAGCTGCGTGGTGGGTGCATCGGTGGAGCTGTGTGGTGGGTGCCTCGGTGGAGCTGTATGGTGGGTGCCTCGGTGGAGCTGTATGGTGGGTGCATCGGTGGAGCTGTGTGGTGGGTGCATCGGTGGAGCTGTGTGGTGGGTGCATCAGTGGAGCTGTGTCGGTGGAGCTGTGTGGTGGCTGCATCAGTGGAGCTGTGTGGTGGGTGCCTCGGTGAAGCTGTGTGGTGGGTGCATCGGTGGAGCTGTGTGGTGGGTGCATCGGTGGAGCTGTTTGGTGGGTGCCTCGGTGGAGCTGTATGGTGGGCACCTCAGTGGAGCTGTGTGGTGGGTGCAACGGTGGAGCTGTGTGGTGGGTGCATCGGTGGAGCTGTGTCGGAGGAGCTGTGTGGTTGCTGCATCGGTGGAGCTGTGTGGTGGGTGCATCGGTGGAGCTGTGTGGTGGATGCATCGGTGGAGCTGTGTGGTGGGTGCATCTGTGGAGTTGTGTGGTGGGTGCCTCGGTGGAGCTGTGTTGTGGGTGTATCGGTGGAGCTGTGTGGTGGGTGCATCGGTGGAGCTGCGTGGTGGGTGCATCGGTGGAGCTGTGTGGTGGGTGCCTCGGTGGAGCTGTATGATGGGTGCCTCAGTGGAGCTGTATGGTGGGTGCATCGGTGGAGCTGTGTGGTGGGTGCATCGGTGGAGCTGTGTGGTGGGTGCATCAGTGGAGCTGTGTCGGTGGAGCTGTGTGGTGGCTGCATCGGTGGAGCTGTGTGGTGGGTGCATCGGTGGAGCTGTGTGGTGGGTGCATCGGTGGAGCTGTGTGGTGGGTGCATCGGTGGAGCTGTATGGTGGGTGTCTCAGTGGAGCTGTGTGGTGGGTGCATCAGTGGAGCTGTGTGGTGGGTGCATCGGTGGAGCTGTGTGGTGGGTGCATCTGTGGAGCTGTGTGGTGGGTGCTTCGGTGGAGCTGTGTGGTGGGTGTATCGGTGGAGCTGTGTGGTGGGTGCATCGGTGGAGCTGCGTGGTGGGTGCATCGGTGGAGCTGTGTGGTGGGTGCCTCGGTGGAGCTGTATGGTGGGTGCCTCTGTGGAGCTGTATGGTGGGTGCATCGGTGGAGCTGTGTGGTGGGTGCATCGGTGGAGCTGTGTGGTGGGTGCATCAGTGGAGCTGTGTCAGTGGAGCTGTGTGGTGGGTGCATCGGTGGAGCTGTGTGGTGGGTGCATCGGTGGAGCTGTGTGGTGGGTGCATCAGTGGAGCTGTGTGGTGGGTGCATCGGTGGAGCTGTATGGTGGGTGTCTCAGTGGAGCTGTGTGGTGGGTGCATCAGTGGAGCTGTGTGGTGGGTGCATCGGTGGAGCTGTGTGGTGGGTGCATCGGTGGAGCTGTGTCGGTGGAGCTGTGTGGTGGGTGCATCGGTGGAGCTGTGTGGTGGGTGCATCGGTGGAGCTGTGTGGTGGGTGCATCGGTGGAGCTGTGTGGTGGGTGCCTCGGTGGAGCTGTGTGGTGGGTGCATCGGTGGAGCTGTGTGGTGGGTGCATCGGTGGAGCTGTGTAGGTGGAGCTGTATGGTGGGTGCCTCGGTGGAGCTGTGTGGTGGGTGCATCGGTGGAGCTGTATGGTGGGTGCCTCAGTGGAGCTGTATGGTGGGTGCCTCGGTGGAGCTGTGTGGTGGGTGCATCGGTGGAGCTGTGTGGTGGGTGCATCGGTGGAGCTGTGTCGGTGGAGCTGTGTGGTGGCTGCATCGGTGGAGCTGTGTGGTGGGTGCATCGGTGAAGCTGTGTGGTGGGTGCATCGGTGGAGTTGTGTGCTGGGTGCATCTAAGGAGCTATGTGGTGGGTGCCTCGGTGGAGCTGTGTGGTGGGTGCATCGGTGGAGCTGTATGGTGGGTGCCTTGGTGGAGATGTATGGTGGGTGCCTCGGTGGAGCTGTGTGGTGGGTGCCTCGGTGGAGCTGTGTGGTGGGTGCATCGGTGGAGCTGTGTGGTGGGTGTATCGGTGGAGCTGTGTCACTGGAGCTGTGTGGTGGGTGCTTTGGTGGAGCTGGGTGGTGGGTGCATCGGTGGAGCTGAGTCGGTGGAGCTGTGTGGTGGCTACATCGGTCGAGCTGTGTAGTGGGTGCATCGGTGGAGCTGTGTGGTGGGTGCATCGGTGGAGCTGTGTGGTGGGTGCCTCGGTGGAGCTGTGTGGTGGGTGCATCGGTGGAGCTGTGTGGTGGGTGCATCGGTCGAGCTGTGTAGGTGGAGCTGTGTGGTGGGTGCCTCGGTGGAACTGTGTGGTGGGTGCCTCGGTTGAGCTGTGTGGTGGGTGCATCGGTGTAGCTGTGTGGTGGCTGCATCGGTGGGGCTGTGTGGTGGGTGCATCGGTGGAGCTGTGTGGTGAGTGCATCGGTGGAGCTGTATGGTGGGCGCATCAGTGGAGCTGTGTGGTGGGTGCATTGGTGGAGCTGTGTGGTGGGTGCATTGGTGTAGCTGAATGGTGGGTGCCTCGGTGGAGCTGTGTGGTGGGTGCATCGGTGGAGCTGTGTCGGTGGAGCTGTGTGGTGGTTGCATCAGTGGAGCTGGGTGTTGGGTGCATTGGTGGAGCTGTGTGGTTGGTGCATCAGTGGAGCTGTGCCGGTGGAGCTATGTGGTGGTTGCATCAGTGGACCTGGGTGGTGGGTGCATCGATGGAGCTGTGTGGTGGGTGCATCGGTGGAGCTGTGTCGGTGGAGCTGTGTGGTGGCTACATCGGTGGACCTGTGTGGTGGGTGCATCGGTGGAGCTGTGTGGTGGGTGCCTCGGTGGAGCTGTGTGGCGGGTGCATCAGTGGAGCTGTGTGGTGGGTGCCTCGGTGGAGCTGTGTGGTGTGTGCATCGGTGGAGCTGTGTGGTGGGTGCATCGGTGAAGCTGTGTGGTGGGTGCATCGGTGGAGTTGTGTGGTGGGTGCATCTAAGGAGCTATGTGGTGGGTGCCTCGGTGGAGCTGTGTGGTGGGTGCATCGGTGGAGCTGTATGGTGGGTGCCTTGGTGGAGATGTATGGTGGGTGCCTCGGTGGAGCTGTGTGGTGGGTGCCTCGGTGGAGCTGTGTGGTGGGTGCATCGGTGGAGCTGTGTGGTGGGTGCATCGGTGGAGCTGTGTCACTGGAGCTGTGTGGTGGGTGCTTTGGTGGAGCTGTGTGGTGGGTGCATCGATGGAGCTGTGTCGGAGGAGCTGTGTGGTGGCTGCATCGGTGGAGCTGTGTGGTGGGTGCATCGGTGGAGCTGTGTGGTGGGTGCATCGGTGGAGCTGTGTGGTGGGTGCATCTGTGGAGCTGTGTGGTGGGTGCCTCGATGGAGCTGTGTGGTGGGTGTATCGGTGGAGCTGTGTGGTGGGTGCATCGGTGGAGCTGCGTGGTGGGTGCATCGGTGGAGCTGTGTGGTGGGTGCCTCGGTGGAGCTGTATGGTGGGTGCCTCGGTGCAGCTGTATGGTGGGTGCATCAGTGGAGCTGTGTGGTGGGTGCATCGGTGGAGCTGTGTGGTGGGTGCATCAGTGGAGCTGTGTCGGTGGAGCGGTGTGGTGGCTGCATCGGTGGAGCTGTGTGGTGGGTGCCTCGGTGAAGCTGTGTGGTGGGTGCATCGGTGGAGCTGTGTGGTGGGTGCATCGGTGGAGCTGTTTGGTGGGTGCCTCGGTGGAGCTGTATGGTGGGCACCTCGGTGGAGCTGTGTGGTGGGTGCAACGGTGGAGCTGTGTGGTGGGTGCATCGGTGGAGCTGTTTCGGAGGAGCTGTGTGGTGGCTGCATCGGTGGAGCTGTTTGGTGGGTGCATCGGTGGAGCTGTGTGGTGGGTGCATCGGTGGAGCTGTGTGGTGGGTGCATCTGTGGAGTTGTGTGGTGGGTGCCTCGGTGGAGCTGTGTGGTGGGTGTATCGGTGGAGCTGTGTGGTGGGTGCATCGGTGGAGCTGCGTGGTGGGTGCATCGGTGGAGCTGTGTGGTGGGTGCCTCGGTGGAGCTGTATGGTGGGTGCCTCGGTGGAGCTGTATGGTGGGTGCATCGGTGGAGCTGTGTGGTGGGTGCATCGGTGGAGCTGTGTGGTGGGTGCATCAGTGGAGCTGTGTCGGTGGAGCTGTGTGGTGGCTGCATCGGTGGAGCTGTGTGGTGGGTGCATCGGTGGAGCTGTGTGGTGGGTGCATCGGTGGAGCTGTGTGGTGGGTGCATCGGTGGAGCTGTATGGTGGGTGTCTCAGTGGAGCTGTGTGGTGGGTGCATCAGTGGAGCTGTGTGGTGGGTGCATCGGTGGAGCTGTGTGGTGGGTGCATCTGTGGAGCTGTGTGGTGGGTGCCTCGGTGGAGCTGTGTGGTGGGTGTATCAGTGGAGCTGTGTGGTGGGTGCATCGGTGGAGCTGCGTGGTGGGTGCATCGGTGGAGCTGTGTGGTGGGTGCCTCGGTGGAGCTGTATGGTGGGTGCCTCGGTGGAGCTGTATGGTGGGTGCATCGGTGGAGCTGTGTGGTGGGTGCATCGGTGGAGCTGTGTGGTGGGTGCATCAGTGGAGCTGTGTCAGTGGAGCTGTGTGGTGGCTGCATCGGTGGAGCTGTGTGGTGGGTGCATCGGTGGAGCTGTGTGGTGGGTGCATCGGTGGAGCTGTGTCGTGGGTGCATCGGTGGAGCTGTATGGTGGGTGTCTCAGTGGAGCTGTGTGGTGGGTGCATCAGTGGAGCTGTGTGGTGGGTGCATCGGTGGAGCTGTGTGGTGGGTGCATCGGTGGAGCTGTGTCGGTGGAGCTGTGTGGTGGGTGCATCGGTGGAGCTGTGTGGTGGGTGCATCGGTGGAGCTGTGTGGTGGGTGCATCGGTGGAGCTGTGTGGTGGGTGCCTCGGTGGAGCTGTGTGGTGGGTGCATCGGTGGAGCTGTGTGGTGGGTGCATCGGTGGAGCTGTGTAGGTGGAGCTGTATGGTGGGTGCCTCGGTGGAGCTGTGTGGTGGGTGCATCGGGGGAGCTATATGGTGGGTGCCTCAGTGGAGCTGTATGGTGGGTGCCTCGGTGGAGCTGTGTGGTGGGTGCATCGGTGGAGCTGTGTGGTGGGTGCATCGGTGGAGCTGTGTCGGTGGAGCTGTGTGGTGGCTGCATCGGTGGAGCTGTGTGGTGGGTGCATCGGTGAAGCAGTGTGGTGGGTGCATCGGTGGAGTTGTGTGGTGGGTGCATCTAAGGAGCTATGTGGTGGGTGCCTCGGTGGAGCTGTGTGGTGGGTGCATCGGTGGAGCTGTATGGTGGGTGCCTTGGTGGAGATGTATGGTGGGTGCCTCGGTGGAGCTGTGTGGTGGGTGCCTCGGTGGAGCTGTGTGGTGGGTGCATCAGTGGAGCTGTGTGGTGGGTGCATCGGTGGAGCTGTGTCACTGGAGCTGTGTGGTGGGTGCTTTGGTGGAGCTGGGTGGTGGGTGCATCGATGGAGCTGTGTCGGTGGAGCTGTGTGGTGGCTACATCGGTGGAGCTGTGTAGTGGGTGCATCGGTGGAGCTGTGTGGTGGGTGCATCGGTGGAGCTGTGTGGTGGGTGCCTCGGTGGAGCTGTGTGGTGGGTGCATCGGTGGAGCTGTGTGGTGGGTGCATCGGTCGAGCTGTGTAGGTGGAGCTGTGTGGTGGGTGCCTCGGTGGAACTGTGTGTTGGGTGCCTCGGTTGAGCTGTGTGGTGGGTGCATCGGTGTAGCTGTGTGGTGGCTGCATCGGTGGGGCTGTGTGGTGGGTGCATCGGTGGAGCTGTGTGGTGGGTGCATCGGTGGAGCTGTATGGTGGGCGCATCAGTGGAGCTGTGTGGTGGGTGCATTGGTGGAGCTGTGTGGTGGGTGCATTGGTGGAGCTGAATGGTGGTTGCCTCGGTGGAGCTGTGTGGTGGGTACATCGGTGGAGCTGTGTCGGTGGAGCTGTGTGGTGGTTGCATCAGTGGAGCTGGGTGTTGGGTGCATTGGTGGAGCTGTGTGGTTGGTGCATCCGTGGAGCTGTGCCGGTGGAGCTATGTGGTGGTTGCATCAGTGGAGCTGGGTGGTGGGTGCATCGGTGGAGCTGTGTGGTGGGTGCATCGGTGGAGCTGTGTCGGTGGAGCTGTGTGGTGGCTACATCGGTGGACCTGTGTGGTGGGTGCATCGGTGGAGCTGTGTGGTGGGCGCCTCGGTGGAGCTGTGTGGCGGGTGCATCGGTGGAGCTGTGTGGTGGGTGCCTCGGTGGAACTGTGTGGTGGGTGCATCGGTGGAGCTGTGTGGTGGGTGCATCGGTGAAGCTGTGTGGTGGGTGCATCAGTGGAGTTGTGTGGTGGGTGCATCTAAGGAGCTATGTGGTGGGTGCCTCGGTGGAGCTGTGTGGTGGGTGCATCGGTGGAGCTGTATGGTGGGTGCCTTGGTGGAGATGTATGGTGGGTGCCTCGGTGGAGCTGTGTGGTGGGTGCCTAGGTGGAGCTGTGTGGTGGGTGCATCGGTGGAGCTGTGTGGTGGGTGCATCGGTGGAGCTGTGTCACTGGAGCTGTGTGGTGGGTGCTTTGGTGGAGCTGGGTGGTGGGTGCATCGGTGGAGCTGTGTCAATGGAGCTGTGTGGTGGCTACATCGGTGGAGCTGTGTAGTGGGTGCATCGGTGGAGCTGTGTGGTGGGTGCATCGGTGGAGCTGTGTGGTGGGTGCCTCGGTGGAGCTGTGTGGTGGGTGCATCGGTGGAGCTGTGTGGTGGGTGCATCGGTCGAGCTGTGTAGGTGGAGCTGTGTGGTGGGTGCCTCGGTGGAACTGTGTGGTGGGTGCCTCGGTTGAGCTGTGTGGTGGGTGCATCGGTGTAGCTGTGTGGTGGCTGCATCGGTGGGGCTGTGTGGTGGGTGCATCGGTGGAGCTGTGTGGTGGGTGCATCGGTGGAGCTGTATGGTGGGCGCATCGGTGGAGCTGTGTGGTGGGTCCATTGGTGGAGCTGTGTGGTGGGTGCATTGGTGGAGCTGAATGGTGGGTGCCTCGGTGGAGCTGTGTGGTGGGTGCATCGGTGGAGCTTTGTCGGTGGAGCTGTGTGGTGGTTGCATCAGTGGAGCTGGGTGGTGGGTGCATTGGTGGAGCTATGTGGTGGTTGCATCAGTGGAGCTGGGTGGTGGGTGCATCGGTGGAGCTGTGTGGTGGGTGCATCGGTGGAGCTGTGTCGGTGGAGCTGTGTGGTGGCTACATCGGTGGACCTGTGTGGTGGGTGCATCGGTGGAGCTGTGTGGTGGGCGCCTCGGTGGAGCTGTGTGGCGGGTGCATCGGTGGAGCTGTGTGGTGGGTGCCTCGGTGGAGCTGTGTGGTGGGTGCATCGGTGGAGCTGTGTGGTGGGTGCCCCGGTGGAGCTGTGTGGTGGGTGCATCAGTGGAGCTGTGTGGTGGGTGCATCGGTGGAGCTCTATGGTGGGTGCCTCGGTGGAGCTGTGTGGTGGGTGCATCGGTGGAGCTGTGTGGTGGGTGCATCGGTGGAGCTGTATGGTCATCGGTGGAGCAGGGTGGTGGGTGCGTCGGTGGAGCTGTGTCGGTGGAGCTGTGTGGTGGGTGCATCGGTGGAGCTGTGTCGGTGGAGCTGTGTGGTGGGTGCATCGGTGGAGCTGGGTGGTGGGTGCATCATTGGAGCTGTGTCGGTGGAGCTGTGTGGCGGCTGCATCGGTGGAGCTGTGTGGTGGGTGCATCGGTGGAGCTGTGTGGTGGGTGCATTGGTGGAGCTGTGTGGTGGGTGCATCGGTGGAGTTGTATGGTGGGTGCATCGGTGGAACTGTATGGTGGGTGCCTCGGTGGAGCTGTGTGGTGGGTGCATCGGTGGAGCTGTGTGGTGGGTGCATCGGTGGAGCTGTCTGGTGGGTGCCTCGGTGGAGCTGTATGGTGGGTGCCTCGGTGGAGCTGTGTGGTGGATGCATCGGTGGAGCTGTGTTGGTGGAGCTGTGTGGTGGGTGCATCGGTGGAGCTGTGTGGTGGGTGCATCAATGGAGTTGTGTGGTGGGTACATCTGTGGAGCTGTGTGGTAGGTGCATCTGTGGAGCTGTGTGGTGGGTGCATCGGTGGAGCTAGGTGGTGGGTGCATCGGTGGAGCTGTGTCGGTGGAGCTGTGTGGTGGCTGCATTGGTGGAGCTGTGTGGTGGGTGCATCGGTGGAGCTGTGTGGTGGGTGCATCAGTGGAGCTGTGTGGTGGGTGCCTCGGTGGAGCTGTGTGGTGGGTGCATCAGTGGAGCTGTGTGGTGGGTGCATCAGTGGAGCTATGTAGGTGGAGCTGTTTGGTGGGTGCATCGGTGGAGCTGTGTGGTGGGTGCCTCGGTGGAGCTGTGTGGTGGGTGCATCGGTGGAGCTGTGTGGTGGGTGCATCGGTGGAGCTGTATGGTGGGTGCCTCAGTGGAGCTGTGTGGTGGGTGCATCGGTGGAGCTGTGTGGTGGGTGCATCGGTGGAGCTGTATGGTGGGTGCCTCGGTAGAGCTGTATGGTGGGTGCCTCGGTGGAGCTGTGTGGTGGGTGCATCGGTGGAGCTGTGTGGTGGGTGCATCGGTGGAGCTGTGTCGGTGGAGCTGTGTGGTGGCTGCATCGGTGGAGCTGTGTGGCGGGTGCATCAGTGGAGCTGTGTTGGTGGAGCTGTGTGGTGGCTGCATCGGTGGAGCTGTGTGGTGGGTGCATCGGTGGAGCTGTGTGGTGGGTGCATCGGTGGAGCTGTGTGGTGGGTGCATCGGTGGAGCTGTATGGTGGGTGCATCGGTGGAGCTGTGTGGTGGGTGCATTGGTGGAGCTGTGTGGTGGGTGCATTGGTGGAGCTGAATGGTGGGTGCCTCGGTGGAGCTGTGTGGTGGGTGCATCGGTGGAGCTGTGTCGGTGGAGCTGTGTGGTGGTTGCATCAGTGGAGCTGGGTGGTGGGTGCATTGGTGGAGCTGTGTGGTTGGTGCATCAGTGGAGCTGTGCCGGTGGAGCTATGTGGTGGTTGCATCAGTAGAGCTGGGTGGTGGGTGCATCGGTGGAGCTGTGTGGTGGGTGCATCCCTGGAGCTGTGTCGGTGGAGCTGTGTGGTGGCTGTATCGGTGGACCTGTGTGGTGGGTGCATCGGTGGAGCTGTGTGGTGGGCGCCTCGGTGAAGCTGTGTGGCGGGTGCATTGGTGGAGCTGTGTGGTGGGTGCCTCGGTGGAGCTGTGTGGTGGGTGCATCGGTGGAGCTGTGTGGTGGGTGCCCCGGTGGAGCTGTGTGGTGGGTGCATTAGTGGAGCTGTGTGGTGGGTGCATCGGTGGAGCTCTATGGTGGGTGCCTCGGTGCAGCTGTGTGGTGGGTGCATCGGTGGAGCTGTGTGGTGGGTGCATCGGTGGAGCTGTATGGTCATCAGTGGAGCAGGGTGGTGGGTGCGTTGGTGGAGCTGTGTCGGTGGAGCTGTGTGGTGGGTGCATCGGTGGAGCTCTGTCGGTGGAGCTGTGTGGTGGGTGCATCGGTGGAGCTGGGTGGTGGGTGCATCAGTGGAGCTGTGTCGGTGGAGCTGTGTGGTGGCTGCATCGGTGGAGCTGTGTGGTGGGTGCATCGGTGGAGCTGTGTGGTGGGTGCATCGGTGGAGCTGTGTGGTAGGTGCATCGGTGGAGCTGTGTGGTGGGTGCATCGGTGGAGCTGTGTATGTGGAGCTGTGTGATGGGTGCATCGGTGGAGGTGTGTGGTGGGTGCCTCGGTGGAGCTGTGTGGTGGGTGCATCGGTGGAGCTGTGTGGTGGGTGCATCGGTGGAGTTGTATGGTGGGTGCATCGCTGGAACTGTATGGTGGGTGCCTCGGTGGAGCTGTGTGGTGGGTGCATCGGTGGATCTGTGTGGTGGGTGCATCGGTGGAGCTGTCTGGTGGGTGCCTCGGTGGAGCTGTATGGTGGGTGCCTCGGTGGAGCTGTGTGGTGGATGCATCGGTGGAGCTGTGTTGGTGGAGCTGTGTGGTGGGTGCATCGGTGGAGCTGTGTGGTGGGTGCATCAATGGAGTTGTGTGGTGGGTACATCTGTGGAGCTGTGTGGTAGGTGCATCTGTGGAGCTGTGTGGTGGGTGCATCGGTGGAGCTGTGTGGTGGGTGTATCGGTGGAGCTGTGTCGGTGGAGCTGTGTGGTGGCTGCATCGGTGGAGCTGTGTGGTGGGTGCATCGGTGGAGCTGCGTGGTGGGAGCATCGGTCGAGCTGTGTGGTGGGTGCATCGGTGGAGCTGTGTGGTGGATGAATTGGTGGAGCTGTGTCGGTGGAGCTGTGTGGTGGCTGCATCGGTGGAGCTGTGTGGTGGGTACATCAGTGGAGCTGTGTGGTGGATGCATCGGTGGAGCTGTATGGTGGGTGCATCGGTGGTGCTGTGTGGTGGGTGCATCTGTGGAGCTGTGTGGTGGGTGCATCGGTGGAGCTGTATGGTGGGTGTATCGGTGGAGCTGGGTGGTGGGTGCATCGGTGGAGCTGTGTCGGTGGAGCTGTGTGGTGGTTGCATCAGTGGAGCTGGGTGGTGGGTGCATCGGTGGAGCTGTGTGGTGGGTGCATCGGTGGAGCTGTGTCGGTGGAGCTGTGTGGTGGCTGCATCGATGGAGCTGTGTGGTGGGTGCATCGGTGGAGCTGTGTGGTGGGTGCATCGGTGGAGCTGTGTGGTGGGTGCCTCGGTGGAGCTGTCTGGTGGGTGCATCGGTGGAGCTGTGTGGTGGGTGCATCGGTGGAGCTGTGTAGGTGGAGCTGTATGGTGGGTGCCTCAGTGGAGCTGTGTGGTGGGTGTATCGGTGGAGCTGTATGGTGGGTGCCTCAGTGGAGCTGTATGGTGGGTGCCTCGGTGGAGCTGTGTGGTGGGTGCATCGGTGGAGCTGTGTGGTGGGTGCATTGATGGAGCTGTGTCGGTGGAGCTGTGTGGTGGCTGCATCGGTGGAGCTGTGTGGTGGGTGCATCGGTGGAGCTGTGTGGTGGGTGCATCGGTGGAGTTGTGTGGTAGGTGCATCTGTGGAGCTGTGTGGTGGGTGTCTCGGTGGAGCTGTGTGGTGGGTGCATCGGTAGAGCTGTATGGTTGATGCCTTGGTGGAGCTGTATGGTGGGTGCCTCGGTGGAGCTGTGTGGTGGGTGCCTCGGTGGAGCTGTGTGGTGGGTGCATCAGTGGAGCTGTGTGGTGGGTGCATCGGTGGAGCTGTGTCAGTGGAGCTGTGTGGTGGGTGCATCGGTGGAGCTGGGTGGTGGGTGCATCGGTGGAGCTTTGTCGGTGGAGCTGTGTGGTGGCTGCATCGGTGGAGCTGTGTGGTGGGTGCATCGGTGGAGCTGTGTGGTGGGTGCATCGGTGGAGCTGTGTGGTGGGTGCCTCGGTGGAGCTGTGTGTTGGGTGCATCGGTGGAGCTGTGTGGTGGGTGCATCCGTCAAGCTGTGTAGGTGGAGCTGTGTGGTGGCTGCTTCAGTGGAACTGTGTGGTGGGTACCTCGGTGGAGCTGTGTGGTGGGTGCATTGGTGGAGCTGTGTGGTGGGTGCATCGGTGGAGCTGTATGGTGGGTGCATCGGTGGAGCTTTATGGTGGGTGCCTCGGTGGAGCTGTGTGGTGGAGCTGTATGGTGGGTGCATCGGTGGAGCTGTGTGGTGGGTGCATCGATGGAGCTGTATGGTGGGTGTATCAGTGGAGCTGTGTGGTGGGTGCATCGGTGGAGCTGTGTCAGTGGAGCTGTGTGGTGTTTGCATCAGTGGAGCTGGGTGGTGGGTGCATCGGTGGAGCTGTGTGGTGGGTGCATTGGTGGAGCTGTGTAGGTGGAGCTGTATGGTGGGTGCCTCGGTGGAGCTGTGTGGTGGGTGCATCGGTGGAGCTGTATGGTGGGTGCCTCAGTGGAGCTGTATGGTGGGTGCCTCGGTGGAGCTGTGTGGTGGGTGCATCGGTGGAGCTGTGTGGTGGGTGCATCGGTGGAGCTGTGTCGGTGGAGCTGTGTGGTGGCTGCATCGGTGGAGCTGTGTGGTGGGTGCATCGGTGGAGCTGTGTGGTGGGTGCCTCGGTGGAGCTGTGTGGTGGGTGCATCGGTGGAGCTGTATGGTTGATGCCTTGGTGGAGCTGTATGGTGGGTGCCTCGGTAGAGCTGTGTGGTGGGTGCCTCGGTGGAGCTGTGTGGTGGGTGCATCGGTCGAGCTGTGTGGTGGGAGCCTCGGTGGAGCTGTGTGGTGGGTGCATCGGTGGAGCTGTGTGGTGGGTGCATCGGTGGAGCTGTTTGGTGGGTGCCTCGGTGGAGCTGTATGGTGGGCACCTCAGTGGAGCTGTGTGGTGGGTGCAACGGTGGAGCTGTGTGGTGGGTGCATCGATGGAGCTGTGTCGGAGGAGCTGTGTGGTGGCTGCATCGGTGGAGCTGTGTGGTGGGTGCATCGGTGGAGCTGTGTGGTGGGTGCCTCGGTGGAGCTGTGTGGTGGGTGCATCTGTGGAGCTGTGTGGTGGGTGCCTCGATGGAGCTGTGTGGTGGGTGTATCGGTGGAGCTGTGTGGTGGGTGCATCGGTGGAGCTGCGTGGTGGGTGCATCGGTGGAGCTGTGTGATGGGTGCCTCGGTGGAGCTGTATGGTGGGTGCCTCGGTGGAGCTGTATGGTGGGTGCATCGGTGGAGCTGTGTGGTGGGTGCATCGGTGGAGTTGTGTGGTGGGTGCATCAGTGGAGCTGTGTCGGTGGAGCTGTGTGGTGGCTGCATCAGTGGAGCTGTGTGGTGGGTGCCTCGGTGAAGCTGTGTGGTGGGTGCATCGGTGGAGCTGTGTGGTGGGTGCATCGGTGGAGCTATTTTGTGGGTGCCTCGGTGGAGCTGTATGGTGGGCACCTCGGTGGAGCTGTGTGGTGGGTGCAACGGTGGAGCTGTGTGGTGGGTGCATCGGTGGAGCTGTGTCGGAGGAGCTGTGTGGTGGCTGCATCAGTGGAGCTGTGTGGTGGGTGCATCGGTGGAGCTGTGTGGTGGGTGCATCGGTGGAGCTGTGTGGTGGGTGCATCTGTGGAGCTGTGTGGTGGGTGCCTCGGTGGAGCTGTGTGGTGGGTGTATCGGTGGAGCTGTGTGGTGGGTGCATCGGTGGAGCTGCGTGGTGGGTGCATCGGTGGAGCTGTGTGGTGGGTGCCTCGGTGGAGCTGTATGCTGGGTGCCTCGGTGGAGCTGTATGGTGGGTGCATCGGTGGAGCTGTGTTGTGGGTGCATCGGTGGAGCTGTGTGGTGGGTGCATCAGTGGAGCTGTGTCGGTGGAGCTGTGTGGTGGGTGCATCGGTGGAGCTGTGTGGTGGGTGCATCGGTGGAGCTGTGTGTTGGGTGCATCGGTGGAGCTGTGTGGTGGGTGCATTGGTGGAGCTGTATGGTGGGTGTCTCAGTGGAGCTGTGTGGTGGGTGCATCAGTGGAGCTGTGTGGTGGGTACATCGGTGGAGCTGTGTGGTGGGTGCATCTGTGAAGCTGTGTGGTGGGTGCCTCGGTGGAGCTGTGTGGTGGGTGTATCGGTGGAGCTGTGTGGTGGGTGCATCGGTGGAGCTGCGTGGTGGGTGCATCGGTGGAGCTGTGTGGTGGGTGCCTCGGTGGAGCTGTATGGTGGGTGCCTCGGTGGAGCTGTATGGTGGGTGCATCAGTGGAGCTGTGTGGTGGGTGCATCGGTGGAGCTGTGTGGTGGGTGCATCAGTGGAGCTGTGCCAGTGGAGCTGTGTGGTGGCTGCATCGGTGGAGCTGTGTGGTGGGTGCATCGGTGGAGCTGTGTGGTCGGTGCATCGGTGGAGCTGTGTGGTGGGTGCATCGGTGGAGCTGTATGGTTGGTGTCTCAGTGGAGCTGTGTGGTGGGTGCATCAGTGGAGCTGGGTGGTGGGTGCATCGGTGGAGCTGTGTGGTGGGTGCATCGGTGGAGCTGTGTCGGTGGAGCTGTGTGGTGGGTGCATCGGTGGAGCTGTGTGGTGGGTGCATCGGTGGAGCTGTGTGGTGGGTGCCTCGGTGGAGCTGTGTGGTGGGTGCATCGGTGGAGCTGTGTGGTGGGTGCATCGGTGGAGCTGTATAGGTGGAGCTGTATGGTGGGTGCCTCAGTGGAGCTGTGTGGTGGGTGCATCAGTGGAGCTGTATGGTGGGTGCCTCAGTGGAGCTGTATGGTGGGTGCCTCGGTGGAGCTGTGTGGTGGGTGCATCGGTGGAGCTGTGTGGTGGGTGCATCGGTGGAGCTGTGTCGGTGGAGCTGTGTGGTGGCTGCATCAGTGGAGCTGTGTGGTGGGTGCATCGGTGAAGCTGTGTGGTGGGTGCATCGGTGGAGTTGTGTGGTGGGTGCATCTAAGGAACTATGTGGTGGGTGCCTCGGTGGAGCTGTGTGGTGGGTGCATCGGTGGAGCTGTATGGTGGGTGCCTTGGTGGAGATGCATGGTGGGTGCCTCGGTGGAGCTGTGTGGTGGGTGCCTCGGTGGAGCTATGTGGTGGGTGCATCGGTGGAGCTGTGTGGTGGGTGCATCGGTGGAGCTGTGTCACTGGAGCTGTGTGGTGGGTGCTTTGGTGGAGCTGGGTGGCGGGTGCATCGGTGGAGCTGTGTCGGTGGAGCTGTGTGGTGGCTACATCGGTGGAGCTGTGTAGTGGGTACATCGGTGGAGCTGTGTGGTGGCTGCATCGGTGGAGCTGTGTGGTGGGTGCATCGGTGGAGCTGTGTGGTTGGTGCATCGGTGGAGCTGTGTGGTGGGTGCATCGGTGGAGCTGTATGGTGGGTGTCTCAGTGGAGCTGTGTGGTGGGTGCATCAGTGGAGCTGGGTGGTGGGTGCATCGGTGGAGCTGTGTGGTGGGTGCATCGGTGGAGCTGTGTCGGTGGAGCTGTGTGGTGGGTGCATCGGTGGAGCTGTGTGGTGGGTGCATCGGTGGAGCTGTGTGGTGGGTGCCTCGGTGGAGCTGTGTGGTGGGTGCATCGGTGGAGCTGTGTGGTGGGTGCATCGGTGGAGCTGTATAGGTGGAGCTGTATGGTGGGTGCCTCAGTGGAGCTGTGTGGTGGGTGCATCAGTGGAGCTGTATGGTGGGTGCCTCAGTGGAGCTGTATGGTGGGTGCCTCGGTGGAGCTGTGTGGTGGGTGCATCGGTGGAGCTGTGTGGTGGGTGCATCGGTGGAGCTGTGTCGGTGGAGCTGTGTGGTGGCTGCATCAGTGGAGCTGTGTGGTGGGTGCATCGGTGAAGCTGTGTGGTGGGTGCATCGGTGGAATTGTGTGGTGGGTGCATCTAAGGAGCTATGTGGTGGGTGCCTCGGTGGAGCTGTGTGGTGGGTGCATCGGTGGAGCTGTATGGTGGGTGCCTTGGTGGAGATGTATGGTGGGTGCCTCGGTGGAGCTGTGTGGTGGGTGCCTCGGTGGAGCTGTGTGGTGGGTGCATCGGTGGAGCTGTGTGGTGGGTGCATCGGTGGAGCTGTGTCACTGGAGCTGTGTGGTGGGTGCTTTGGTGGAGCTGGGTGGCGGGTGCATCGGTGGAGCTGTGTCGGTGAAGCTGTGTGGTGGCTACATCGGTGGAGCTGTGTAGTGGGTGCATCGGTGGAGCTGTGTGGTGGGTGCATCGGTGGAGCTGTGTGGTGGGTGCCTCGGTGGAGCTGTGTGGTGGGTGCATCGGTGGAGCTGTGTGGTGGGTGCATCGGTCGAGCTGTGTAGGTGGAGCTGTGTGGTGGGTGCCTCGGTGGAACTGTGTGGTGGGTGCCTCGGTGGAGCTGTGTGGTGGGTGCATCGGTGTAGCTGTGTGGTGGCTGCATCGGTGGGGCTGTGTGGTGGGTGCATCGGTGGAGCTGTGTGGTGGGTCCATCGGTGGAGCTGTATGGTGGGCGCATCGGTGGAGCTGTGTGGTGGGTGCATTGGTGGAGCTGTGTGGTGGGTGCATTGGTGGAGCTGAATGGTGGGTGCCTCGGTGGAGCTGTGTGGTGGGTGCATCGGTGGAGCTGTGTCGGTGGAGCTGTGTGGTGGTTGCATCAGTGGAGCTGGGTGGTGGGTGCATTGGTGGAGCTGTGTGGTTGGTGCATCAGTGGAGCTGTGCCGGTGGAGCTATGTGGTGGTTGCATCAGTGGAGCTGGGTGGTGGGTGCATCGGTGGAGCTGTGTGGTGGGTGCATCGGTGGAGCTGTGTTGGTGGAGCTGTGTGGTGGCTACATCGGTGGACCTGTGTGGTGGGTGCATCGGTGGAGCTGTGTGGTGGGCGCTTCGGTGGAGCTGTGTGGCGGGTGCATCGGTGGACCTGTGTGGTGGATGCCTCGGTGGAGCTGTGTGGTGGGTGCATCGGTGGAGCTGTGTGGTGGGTGCCCCGGTGGAGCTGTGTGGTGCGTGCATCAGTGGAGCTGTGTAGTGGGTGCATCGGTGGAGCTCTATGGTGGGTGCCTCGGTGGAGCTTTGTGGTGGGTGCATCGGTGGAGCTGTGTGGTGGGTGCATCGGTGGAGCTGTATGGTCATCGGTGGAGCAGGGTGGTGGGTGCGTCGGTGGAGCTGTGTCGTTGGAGCTGTGTGGTGGGTGCATCGGTGGAGCTGTGTCGGTGGAGCTGTGTGGTGGGCTCATCGTTGGAGCTGGGTGGTGGGTGCAGCGTTGGAGCTGTGTCGGTGGAGCTGTGTGGTGGCTGCATCGGTGGAGCTGTGTGGTGGGTGCATTGGTGGAGCTGTGTGGTGGGTGCATCGGTGGAGCTGTGTGGTAGGTGCATCGGTGGAGCTGTGTGGTGGGTGCATCGGTGGAGTTGTGTATGTGGAGCTGTGTGGTGGGTGCATCGGTGGAGGTGTGTGGTGGGTGCCTCGGTGGAGCTGTGTGGTGGGTGCATCGGTGGAGCTGTGTGGTGGGTGCATCGGTGGAGTTGTATGGTGGGTGCATCGGTGGAACTCTATGGTGGGTGCCTCGGTGGAGCTGTGTGGTGGGTGCATCGGTGGAGCTGTGTGGTGGGTGCATCGGTGGAGCTGTCTGGTGGGTGCCTCGGTGGAGCTGTATGGTGGGTGCCTCGGTGGAGCTGTGTGGTGGATGCATCGGTGGAGCTGTGTTGGTGGAGCTGTGTGGTGGGTGCATCGGTGGAGCTGTGTGGTGGGTGCATCAATGGAGTTGTGTGGTGGGTACATCTGTGGAGCTGTGTGGTAGGTGCATCTGTGGAGCTGTGTGGTGGGTGCATCGGTGGAGCTAGGTGGTGGGTGCATCGGTGGAGCTGTGTCGGTGGAGCTGTGTGGTGGCTGCATTGGTGGAGCTGTGTGGTGGGTGCATCGGTGGAGCTGTGTGGTGGGTGCATCAGTGGAGCTGTGTGGTGGGTGCCTCGGTGGAGCTGTGTGGTGGGTGCATCGATGGAGCTGTGTGGTGGGTGCATCGGTGGAGCTGTATGGTGGGTGCCTCAGTGGAGCTGTGTGGTGGGTGCATCGGTGGAGCTGTGTGGTGGGTGCATCGGTGGAGCTGTATGATGGGTGCCTCGGTAGAGCTGTATGGTGGGTGCCTCGGTGGAGCTGTGTGGTGGGTGCATCGGTGGAGCTGTGTGGTGGGTGCATCGGTGGAGCTGTGTTGGTGGAGCTGTGTGGTGGCTGCATCGGTGGAGCTGTGTGGTGGGTGCATCGGTGGAGCTGTGTGGTGGGTGCATCGGTGGAGCTGTGTGGTGGGTGCATCGGTGGAGCTGTGTGGTGGGTGCATCGGTGGAGCTGTATGGTGGGTGCCTCGGTAGAGCTGTATGGTGGGTGCCTCGGTGGAGCTGTGTTGTGGGTGCATCGGTGGAGCTGTGTGGTGGGTGCATCGGTGGAGCTGTGTCGGTGGAGCTGTGTGGTGGCTGCATCGGTGGAGCTGTGTGGTGGGTGCATCGGTGGAGCTGTGTGGTGGGTGCATCGGTGGAGCTGTGTGGTGGGTGCATCGGTGGAGCTGTGTGGTGGGTGCATCGGTGGAGCTGTGTGGTGGGTGCCTCGGTGGAGCTCTGTGGTGGGTGCATCGGTGGAGCTGTGTAGTGGGTGCCTCAGTGGAGCTTTGTGGTGGGTGCCTCGGTGGAGCTGTATGGTGGGTGCCTCAGTGGAGCTGTGAGGTGGGTGCATCAGTGGAGCTGTGTGGTGGGTGCATCGGTGAAGATGTGTGGTGGGTGCATCGGTGGAGCTGTGTCGGTGGAGCTGTGTGGTGGCTGCATCGGTGGAGCTGTGTAGTGGGTGCATCGGTGGAGCTGTGTGGTGGCTGCATCGGTGGAGCTGTGTGGTGGGTGCATCGGTGGAGCTGTGTGGTGGGTGCATCGGTGGAGCTGTGTAGTGGGTGCATCGGTGGAGCTGTGTGGCGGGTGCATCAGTGGAGCTGTGTTGGTGGAGCTGTGTGGTGGCTGCATCGGTGGAGCTGTGTGGTGGGTGCATCGGTGGAGCTGTGTGGTGGGTGCATCGGTGGAGCTGTGTGGTGGGTGCATCGGTGGAGCTGTGTGGTGGGTGCATCGGTGGAGCTGTATGGTGGGTGCATCGGTGGAGCTGTGTGGTGGGTGCATTGGTGGAGCTGTGTGGTGGGTGCATTGGTGGAGCTGAATGGTGGGTGCCTCAGTGGAGCTGTGTGGTGGGTGCATCGGTGGAGCTGTGTCGGTGGAGCTGTGTGGTGGTTGCATCAGTGGAGCTGGGTGGTGGGTGCATTGGTGGAGCTGTGTGGTTGGTGCATCAGTGGAGCCGTGCCGGTGGAGCTATGTGGTGGTTGCATCAGTAGAGCTGGGTGGTGGGTGCATCGGTGGAGCTGTGTGGTGGGTGCATCGCTGGAGCTGTGTCGGTGGAGCTGTGTGGAGGCTGCATCGGTGGGCCTGTGTTGTGGGTGCATCAGTGGAGCTGTGTGGTGGGCGCCTCGGTGAAGCTGTGTGGCGGGTGCATTGGTGGAGCTGTGTGGTGGGTGCCTCGGTGGAGCTGTGTGGTGGGTGCATCGGTGGAGCTGTGTGGTGGGTGCCCCGGTGGAGCTGTGTGGTGGGTGCATCAGTGGAGCTGTGTGGTGGGTGCATCGGTGGAGCTCTATGGTGGGTGCCTCGGTGGAGCTGTGTGGTGGGTGCATCGGTGGAGCTGTGTGGTGGGTGCATCGGTGGAGCTGTATGGTCATCAGTGGAGCAGGGTGGTGGGTGCGTCGGTGGAGCTGTGTCGGTGGAGCTGTGTGGTGGGTGCATCGGTGGAGCTCTGTCGGTGGAGCTGTGTGGTGGGTGCATCGGTGGAGCTGGGTGGTGGGTGCATCAGTGGAGCTGTGTCGGTGGAGCTGTGTGGTGGCTGCATCGGTGGAGCTGTGTGGTGGGTGCATCGATGGAGCTGTGTGGTGGGTGCATCGGTGGAGCTGTGTGGTAGGTGCATCGGTGGAGCTGTGTGGTGGGTGCATCGGTGGAGCTGTGTATGTGGAGCTGTGTGATGGGTGCATCGGTGGAGGTGTGTGGTGGGTGCCTCGGTGGAGCTGTGTGGTGAGTGCATCGGTGGAGCTGTGTGGTGGGTGCATCGGTGGAGTTGTATGGTGGGTGCATCGGTGGAACTGTATGGTGGGTGCCTCGGTGGAGCTGTGTGGTGGGTGCATCGGTGGAGCTGTGTGGTGGGTGCATCGGTGGAGCTGTCTGGTGGGTGCCTCGGTGGAGCTGTATGGTGGGTGCCTCGGTGGAGCTGTGTGGTGGATGCATCGGTGGAGCTGTGTTGGTGGAGCTGTGTGGTGGGTGCATCGGTGGAGCTGTGTGGTGGGTGCATCAATGGAGTTGTGTGTTGGGTACATCTGTGGAGCTGTGTGGTAGGTGCATCTGTGGAGCTGTGTGGTGGGTGCATCGGTGGAGCTGTGTGGTGGGTGTATCGGTGGAGCTGTGTCGGTGGAGCTGTGTGGTGGCTGCATCGGTGGAGCTGTGTGGTGGGTGCATCAGTGGAGCTGTGTGGTGGGCGCCTCGGTGAAGCTGTGTGGCGGGTGCATTGGTGGAGCTGTGTGGTGGGTGCCTCGGTGGAGCTGTGTGGTGGGTGCATCGGTGGAGCTGTGTGGTGGGTGCCCCGGTGGAGCTGTGTGGTGGGTGCATCAGTGGAGCTGTGTGGTGGGTGCATCGGTGGAGCTCTATGGTGGGTGCCTCGGTGGAGCTGTGTGGTGGGTGCATCGGTGGAGCTGTGTGGTGGGTGCATCGGTGGAGCTTTATGGTCATCAGTGGAGCAGGGTGGTGGGTGCGTCGGTGGAGCTGTGTCGGTGGAGCTGTGTGGTGGGTGCATCGGTGGAGCTGTGTCGGTGGAGCTGTGTGGTGGCTACATCGGTGGAGCTGTGTAGTGGGTGCATCGGTGGAGCTGTGTGGTGGGTGCATCGGTGGAGCTGTGTGGTGGGTGCCTCGGTGGAGCTGTGTGGTGGGTGCATCGGTGGAGCTGTGTGGTGGGTGCATCGGTCGAGCTGTGTAGGTGGAGCTGTGTGGTGGGTGCCTCGGTGGAACTGTGTGGTGGGTGCCTCGGTGGAGCTGTGTGGTGGGTGCATCGGTGTAGCTGTGTGGTGGCTGCATCGGTGGGGCTGTGTGGTGGGTGCATCGGTGGAGCTGTGTGGTGGGTGCATCGGTGGAGCTGTATGGTGGGCGCATCGGTGGAGCTGTGTGGTGGGTGCATTGGTGGAGCTGTGTGGTGGGTGCATTGGTGGAGCTGAATGGTGGGTGCCTCGGTGGAGCTGTGTGGTGGGTGCATCGGTGGAGCTGTGTCGGTGGAGCTGTGTGGTGGTTGCATCAGTGGAGCTGGGTGGTGGGTGCATTGGTGGAGCTGTGTGGTTGGTGCATCAGTGGAGCTGTGCCGGTGGAGCTATGTGGTGGTTGCATCAGTGGAGCTGGGTGGTGGGTGCATCGGTGGAGCTGTGTGGTGGGTGCATCGGTGGAGCTGTGTCGGTGGAGCTGTGTGGTGGCTACATCGGTGGACCTGTGTGGTGGGTGCATCGGTGGAGCTGTGTGGTGGGCGCTTCGGTGGAGCTGTGTGGCGGGTGCATCGGTGGAGCTGTGTGGTGGATGCCTCGGTGGAGCTGTGTGGTGGGTGCATCGGTGGAGCTGTGTGGTGGGTGCCCCGGTGGAGCTGTGTGGTGCGTGCATCAGTGGAGCTGTGTAGTGGGTGCATCGGTGGAGCTCTATGGTGGGTGCCTCGGTGGAGCTGTGTGGTGGGTGCATCGGTGGAGCTGTGTGGTGGGTGCATCGGTGGAGCTGTATGGTCATCGGTGGAGCAGGGTGGTGGGTGCGTCGGTGGAGCTGTGTCGTTGGAGCTGTGTGGTGGGTGCATCGGTGGAGCTGTGTCGGTGGAGCTGTGTGGTGGGCTCATCGTTGGAGCTGGGTGGTGGGTGCAGCGTTGGAGCTGTGTCGGTGGAGCTGTGTGGTGGCTGCATCGGTGGAGCTGTGTGGTGGGTGCATCGGTGGAGCTGTGTGGTGGGTGCATCGGTGGAGCTGTGTGGTAGGTGCATCGGTGGAGCTGTGTGGTGGGTGCATCGGTGGAGTTGTGTATGTGGAGCTGTGTGGTGGGTGCATCGGTGGAGGTGTGTGGTGGGTGCCTCGGTGGAGCTGTGTGGTGGGTGCATCGGTGGAGCTGTGTGGTGGGTGCATCGGTGGAGTTGTATGGTGGGTGCATCGGTGGAACTGTATGGTGGGTGCCTCGGTGGAGCTGTGTGGTGGGTGCATCGGTGGAGCTGTGTGGTGGGTGCATCGGTGGAGCTGTCTGGTGGGTGCCTCGGTGGAGCTGTATGGTGGGTGCCTCGGTGGAGCTGTGTGGTGGATGCATCGGTGGAGCTGTGTTGGTGGAGCTGTGTGGTGGGTGCATCGGTGGAGCTGTGTGGTGGGTGCATCAATGGAGTTGTGTGGTGGGTACATCTGTTGAGCTGTGTGGTAGGTGCATCTGTGGAGCTGTGTGGTGGGTGCATCGGTGGAGCTAGGTGGTGGGTGCATCGGTGGAGCTGTGTCGGTGGAGCTGTGTGGTGGCTGCATTGGTGGAGCTGTGTGGTGGGTGCATCGGTGGAGCTGTGTGGTGGGTGCATCAGTGGAGCTGTGTGGTGGGTGCCTCGGTGGAGCTGTGTGTTGGGTGCATCGGTGGAGCTGTGTGGTGGGTGCATCGGTGGAGCTGTATGGTGGGTGCCTCAGTGGAGCTGTGTGGTGGGTGCATCGGTGGAGCTGTGTGGTGGGTGCATCGGTGGAGCTGTATGGTGGGTGCCTCGGTAGAGCTGTATGGTGGGTGCCTCGGTGGAGCTGTGTGGTGGGTGCATCGGTGGAGCTGTGTGGTGGGTGCATCGGTGGAGCTGTGTCGGTGGAGCTGTGTGGTGGCTGCATCGGTGGAGCTGTGTGGTGGGTGCCTCGGTGGAGCTGTGTGGTGGGTGCATCGGTGGAGCTGTGTGGTGGGTGCATCGGTGGAGCTGTGTGGTGGGTGCATCGGTGGAGCTGTGTCGGTGGAGCTGTGTGGTGTTTGCATCAGTGGAGCTGGGTGGTGGGTGCATCGGTGGAGCTGTGTGGTGGGTGCATTGGTGGAGCTGTGTAGGTGGAGCTGTATGGTGGGTGCCTCGGTGGAGCTGTGTGGTGGGTGCATCGGTGGAGCTGTATGGTGGGTGCCTCAGTGGAGCTGTATGGTGGGTGCCTCGGTGGAGCTGTGTGGTGGGTGCATCGGTGGAGCTGTGTGGTGGGTGCATCGGTGGAGCTGTGTCGGTGGAGCTGTGTGGTGGCTGCATCGGTGGAGCTGTGTGGTGGGTGCATCGGTGGAGTTGTGTGGTGGGTGCAATCAGTGGAGCTGTGTGGTGGGTGCCTCGGTGGAGCTGTGTGGTGGGTGCATCGGTGGAGCTGTATGGTTGATGCCTTGGTGGAGCTGTATGGTGGGTGCCTCGGTAGAGCTGTGTGGTGGGTGCCTCGGTGGAGCTGTGTGGTGGGTGCATCGGTCGAGCTGTGTGGTGGGTGCCTCGGTGGAGCTGTGTGGTGGGTGCATCGGTGGAGCTGTGTGGTGGGTGCATCGGTGGAGCTGTTTGGTGGGTGCCTCGGTGGAGCTGTATGGTGGGCACCTCAGTGGAGCTGTGTGGTGGGTGCAACGGCGGAGCTGTGTGGTGGGTGCATCGATGGAGCTGTGTCGGAGGAGCTGTGTGGTGGCTGCATTGGTGGAGCTGTGTGGTGGGTGCATCGGTGGAGCTGTGTGGTGGGTGCCTCGGTGGAGCTGTGTGGTGGGTGCATCTGTGGAGCTGTGTGGTGGGTGCCTCGATGGAGCTGTGTGGTGGGTGTATCGGTGGAGCTGTGTGGTGGGTGCATCGGTGGAGCTGCGTGGTGGGTGCATCGGTGGAGCTGTGTGGTGGGTGCCTAGGTGGAGCTGTATGGTGGGTGCCTCGGTGGAGCTGTATGGTGGGTGCATCGGTGGAGCTGTGTGGTGGGTGCATCGGTGGAGCTGTGTGGTGGGTGCATCAGTGGAGCTGTGTCGGTGGAGCTGTGTGGTGACTGCATCAGTGGAGCTGTGTGGTGGGTGCATCGGTGGAGCTGTGTGGTGGGTGCATCGGTGGAGCTGTTTGGTGGGTGCCTCGGTGGAGCTGTATGGTGGGCACCTCGGTGGAGCTGTGTGGTGGGTGCAACGGTGGAGCTGTGTGGTGGGTGCATCAGTGGAGCTGTGTCGGAGGAGCTGTGTGGTGGCTGCATCAGTGGAGCTGTGTGGTGGGTGCATCGGTGGAGCTGTGTGGTGGGTGCATCGGTGGAGCTGTGTGGTGGGTGCATCTGTGGAGCTGTGTGGTGGGTGCCTCGGTGGAGCTGTGTGGTGGGTGTATCGGTGGAGCTGTGTGGTGGGTGCATCGGTGGAGCTGCGTGGTGGGTGCATCGGTGGAGCTGTGTGGTGGCTGCCTCGGTGGAGCTGTATGGTGGGTGTATCGGTGGAGCTGTGTGGTGGGTGCATCGGTGGAGCTGCGTGGTGGGTGCATCGGTGGAGCTATGTGGTGGGTGCCTCGGTGGAGCTGTGTGGTGGGTGCATCGGTGGAGCTGTATGGTGGGTGCCTTGGTGGAGATGTATGGTGGGTGCCTCGGTGGAGCTGTGTGGTGGGTGCCTCGGTGGAGCTGTGTGGTGGGTGCATCGGTGGAGCTGTGTGGTGGGTGCATCGGTGGAGCTGTGTGGTGGGTGCATCGGTGGAGCTGTGTGGTGGGTGCCTCGGTGGAGCTGATTGGTGGGTGCATCGGTGGAGCTGTGTGGTGGGTGCATCGGTGGAGCTGTATAGGTGGAGCTGTATGGTGGGTGCCTCGGTGGAGCTGTGTGGTGGGTACATCGGTGGAGCTGTATGGTGGGTGCCTCAGTGGAGCTGTATGGTGGGTGCCTCGGTGGAGCTGTGTGGTGGGTGCATCGGTGGAGCTGTGTGGTGGGTGCATCGGTGGAGCTGTGTCGGTGGAGCTGTGTGGTGGCTGCATCAGTGGAGCTGTGTGGTGGGTGCATCGGTGAAGCTGTGTGGTGGGTGCATCGGTGGAGTTGTGTGGTGGGTGCATCTAAGGAGCTATGTGGTGGGTGCCTCGGTGGAGCTGTGTGGTGGGTGCATCGGTGGAGCTGTATGGTGGGTGCCTTGGTGGAGATGTATGGTGGGTGCCTCGGTGGAGCTGTGTGGTGGGTGCCTCGGTGGAGCTGTGTGGTGGGTGCATCGGTGGAGCTGTGTGGTGGGTGCATCGGTGGAGCTGTGTCACTGGAGCTGTGTGGTGGGTGCTTTGGTGGAGCTGGGTGGCGGGTGCATCGGTGGAGCTGTGTCGGTGGAGCTGTGTGGTGGCTACATCGGTGGAGCTGTGTAGTGGGTGCATCGGTGGAGCTGTGTGGTGGGTGCATCGGTGGAGCTGTGTGGTGGGTGCCTCGGTGAAGCTGTGTGGTGGGTGCATCGGTGGAGCTGTGTGGTGGGTGCATCGGTCGAGCTGTGTAGGTGGAGCTGTGTGGTGGGTGCCTCGGTGGAACTGTGTGGTGGGTGCCTCGGTGGAGCTGTGTGGTGGGTGCATCGGTGGAGCTGTGTGGTGGGTGCATCGGTGTAGCTGTGTGGTGGCTGCATCGGTGGGGCTGTGTGGTGGGTGCATCGGTGGAGCTGTGTGGTGGGTGCATCGGTGGAGCTGTATGGTGGGCGCATCGGTGGAGCTGTGTGGTGGGTGCATTGGTGGAGCTGTGTGGTGGGTGCATTGGTGGAGCTGAATGGTGGGTGCCTCGGTGGAGCTGTGTGGTGGGTGCATCGGTGGAGCTGTGTCGGTGGAGCTGTGTGGTGGTTGCATCAGTGGAGCTGGGTGGTGGGTGCATTGGTGGAGCTGTGTGGTTGGTGCATCAGTGGAGCTGTGCCGGTGGAGCTATGTGGTGGTTGCATCAGTGGAGCTGGGTAGTGGGTGCATCGGTGGAGCTGTGTGGTGGGTGCATCGGTGGAGCTGTGTCGGTGGAGCTGTGTGGTGGCTACATCGGTGGACCTGTGTGGTGGGTGCATCGGTGGAGCTGTGTGGTGGGCGCTTCGGTGGAGCTGTGTGGCAGGTGCATCGGTGGAGCTGTGTGGTGGATGCCTCGGTGGAGCTGTGTGGTGGGTGCATCGGTGGAGCTGTGTGGTGGGTGCCCCGGTGGAGCTGTGTGGTGCGTGCATCAGTGGAGCTGTGTAGTGGGTGCATTGGTGGAGCTCTATGGTGGGTGCCTCGGTGGAGCTGTGTGGTGGGTGCATCGGTGGAGCTGTGTGGTGGGTGCATCGGTGGAGCTGTATGGTCATCGGTGGAGCAGGGTGGTGGGTGCGTCGGTGGAGCTGTGTCGTTGGAGCTGTGTGGTGGGTGCATCGGTGGAGCTGTGTCGGTGGAGCTGTGTGGTGGGCTCATCGTTGGAGCTGGGTGGTGGGTGCAGCGTTGGAGCTGTGTCGGTGGAGCTGTGTGGTGGCTGCATCGGTGGAGCTGTGTGGTGGGTGCATCGGTGGAGCTGTGTGGTGGGTGCATCGGTGGAGCTGTGTGGTAGGTGCATCGGTGGAGCTGTGTGGTGGGTGCATCGGTGGAGTTGTGTATGTGGAGCTGTGTGGTGGGTGCATCGGTGGAGGTGTGTGGTGGGTGCCTCGGTGGAGCTGTGTGGTGGGTGCATCGGTGGAGCTGTGTGGTGGGTGCATCGGTGGAGTTGTATGGTGGGTGCATCGGTGGAACTGTATGGTGGGTGCCTCGGTGGAGCTGTGTGGTGGGTGCATCGGTGGAGCTGTGTGGTGGGTGCATCGGTGGCGCTGTCTGGTGGGTGCCTCGGTGGAGCTGTATGGTGGGTGCCTCGGTGGAGCTGTGTGGTGGATGCATCGGTGGAGCTGTGTTGGTGGAGCTGTGTGGTGGGTGCATCGGTGGAGCTGTGTGGTGGGTGCATCAATGGAGTTGTGTGGTGGGTACATCTGTGGAGCTGTGTGGTAGGTGCATCTGTGGAGCTGTGTGGTGGGTGCATCGGTGGAGCTAGGTAGTGGGTGCATCGGTGGAGCTGTGTCGGTGGAGCTGTGTGGTGGGTGCATCGGTGTAGCTGTGTGGTGGCTGCATCGGTGGGGCTGTGTGGTGGGTGCATCGGTGGAGCTGTGTGGTGGGTGCATCGGTGGAGCTGTATGGTGGGCGCATCAGTGGAGCTGTGTGGTGGGTGCATTGGTGGAGCTGTGTGGTGGGTGCATTGGTGGAGCTGAATGGTGGGTGCCTCGGTGGAGCTGTGTGGTGGGTGCATCGGTGGAGCTGTGTCGGTGGAGCTGTGTGGTGGTTGCATCAGTGGAGCTGGGTGGTGGGTGCATTGGTGGAGCTGTGTGGTTGGTGCATCAGTGGAGCTGTGCCGGTGGAGCTATGTGGTGGTTGCATCAGTGGAGCTGGGTGGTGGGTGTGGTGGGTGCCTCGGTGGAGCTGTGTGGTGGGTGCATCAGTGGAGCTGTGTCGGTGGAGCTGTGTGGTGGCTGCATCAGTGGAGCTGTGTGGTGGGTGCCTCGGTGAAGCTGTGTGGTGGGTGCATCGGTGGAGCTGTGTGGTGGGTGCATCGGTGGAGCTATTTGGTGGGTGCCTCGGTGGAGCTGTATGGTGGGCACCTCGGTGGAGCTGTGTGGTGGGTGCAACGGTGGAGCTGTGTGGTGGGTGCATCGGTGGAGCTGTGTTGGAGGAGCTGTGTGGTGGCTGCATCAGTGGAGCTGTGTGGTGGGTGCATCGGTGGAGCTGTGTGGTGGGTGCATCGGTGGAGCTGTGTGGTGGGTGCATCTGTGGAGCTGTGTGGTGGGTGCCTCGGTGGAGCTGTGTGGTGGGTGTATCGGTGGAGCTGTGTGGTGGGTGCATCGGTGGAGCTGCGTGGTGGGTGCATCGGTGGAGCTGTGTGGTGGGTGCCTCGGTGGAGCTGTATGGTGGGTGCCTCGGTGGAGCTGTATGGTGGGTGCATCGGTGGAGCTGTGTTGTCGGTGCATCGGTGGAGCTGTGTGGTGGGTGCATCAGTGGAGCTGTGTCGGTGGAGCTGTGTGGTGGGTGCATCGGTGGAGCTGTGTGGTGGGTGCATTGGTGGAGCTGTGTGGTGGGTGCATCGGTGGAGCTGTGTGGTGGGTGCATTGGTGGAGCTGTATGGTGGGTGTCTCAGTGGAGCTGTGTGGTGGGTGCATCAGTGGAGCTGTGTGGTGGGTGCATCGGTGGAGCTGTGTGGTGGGTGCATCTGTGGAGCTGTGTGGTGGGTGCCTCGGTGGAGCTGTGTGGTGGGTGTATCGGTGGAGCTGTGTGGTGGGTGCATCGGTGGAGCTGAGTGGTGGGTACATCGGTGGAGGTGTGTGGTGGGTGCCTCGGTGGAGCTGTATGGTGGGTGCCTCGGTGGAGCTGTATGGTGGGTGCATCAGTGGAGCTGTGTGGTGGGTGCATCGGTGGAGCTGTGTGGTGGGTGCATCAGTGGAGCTGTGCCAGTGGAGCTGTGTGGTGGCTGCATCGGTGGAGCTGTGTGGTGGGTGCATCGGTGGAGCTGTGTGGTCGGTGCATCGGTGGAGCTGTGTGGTGGGTGCATCGGTGGAGCTGTATGGTGGGTGTCTCAGTGGAGCTGTGTGGTGGGTGCATCAGTGGAGCTGGGTGGTGGGTGCATCGGTGGAGCTGTGTGGTGGGTGCATTGGTGGAGCTGTGTCGGTGGAGCTGTGTGGTGGGTGCATCAGTGGAGCTGTGTGGTGGGTGCATCGGTGGAGCTGTGTGGTGGGTGCCTCGGTGGAGCTGATTGGTGGGTGCATCGGTGGAGCTGTGTGGTGGGTGCATCGGTGGAGCTGTATAGGTGGAGCTGTATGGTGGGTGCCTCGGTGGAGCTGTGTGGTGGGTGCATCGGTGGAGCTGTATGGTGGGTGCCTCAGTGGAGCTGTATGGTGGGTGCCTCGGTGGAGCTGTGTGGTGGGTGCATCGGTGGAGCTGTGTGGTGGGTGCATCGGTGGAGCTGTGTCGGTGGAGCTGTGTGGTGGCTGCATCAGTGGAGCTGTGTGGTGGGTGCATCGGTGAAGCTGTGTGGTGGGTGCATCGGTGGAGTTGTGTGGTGGGTGCATCTAAGGAGCTATGTGGTGGGTGCCTCGGTGGAGCTGTGTGGTGGGTGCATCGGTGGAGCTGTATGGTGGGTGCCTTGGTGGAGATGTATGGTGGGTGCCTCGGTGGAGCTGTGTGGTGGGTGCCTCGGTGGAGCTGTGTGGTGGGTGCATCGGTGGAGCTGTGTGGTGGGTGCATCGGTGGAGCTGTGTCACTGGAGCTGTGTGGTGGGTGCTTTGGTGGAGCTGGGTGGCGGGTGCATCAGTGGAGCTGTGTCGGTGGAGCTGTGTGGTGGCTACATCGGTGGAGCTGTGTAGTGGGTGCATCGGTGGAGCTGTGTGGTGGGTGCATCGGTGGAGCTGTGTGGTGGGTGCCTCGGTGGAGCTGTGTGGTGGGTGCATCGGTGGAGCTGTGTGGTGGGTGCATCGGTCGAGCTGTGTAGGTGGAGCTGTGTGGTGGGTGCCTCGGTGGAACTGTGTGGTGGGTGCCTCGGTGGAGCTGTGTGGTGGGTGCATCGGTGGAGCTGTGTGGTGGGTGCATCGGTGTAGCTGTGTGGTGGCTGCATCGGTGGGGCTGTGTGGTGGGTGCATCGGTGGAGCTGTGTGGTGGGTGCATCGGTGGAGCTGTATGGTGGGTGCATCGGTGGAGCTGTGTGGTGGGTGCATTGGTGGAGCTGTGTGGTGGGTGCATTGGTGGAGCTGAATGGTGGGTGCCTCGGTGGAGCTGTGTGGTGGGTGCATCGGTGGAGCTGTGTGGTGGTTGCATCAGTGGAGCTGGGTGGTGGGTGCATTGGTGGAGCTGTGTGGTTGGTGCATCAGTGGAGCTGTGCCGGTGGAGCTATGTGGTGGTTGCATCAGTGGAGCTGGGTGGTGGGTGCATCGGTGGAGCTGTGTGGTGGGTGCATCGGTGGAGCTGTGTTGGTGGAGCTGTGTGGTGGCTACATCGGTGGACCTGTGTGGTGGGTGCATCGGTGGAGCTGTGTGGTGGGCGCTTCGGTGGAGCTGTGTGGCGGATGCATCGGTGGAGCTGTGTGGTGGATGCCTCGGTGGAGCTGTGTGGTGGGTGCATCGGTGGAGCTGTGTGGTGGGTGCCCCGGTGGAGCTGTGTGGTGCGTGCATCAGTGGAGCTTTGTAGTGGGTGCATCGGTGGAGCTCTATGGTGGGTGCCTCGGTGGAGCTGTGTGGTGGGTGCATCGGTGGAGCTGTGTGGTGGGTGCATCGGTGGAGCTGTATGGTCATCGGTGGAGCAGGGTGGTGGGTGCGTCGGTGGAGCTGTGTCGTTGGAGCTGTGTGCATCGGTGGAGCTGTGTCGGTGGAGCTGTGTGGTGGGTGCATTGGTGGAGCTGTGTGGTGGGTGCATCGGTGGAGCTGTGTGGTGGGTGCATTGGTGGAGCTGTATGGTGGGTGTCTCAGTGGAGCTGTGTGGTGGGTGCATCAGTGGAGCTGTGTGGTGGGTGCATCGGTGGAGCTGTGTGGTGGGTGCATCTGTGGAGCTGTGTGGTGGGTGCCTCGGTGGAGCTGTGTGGTGGGTGTATCGGTGGAGCTGTGTGGTGGGTGCATCGGTGGAGCTGAGTGGTGGGTACATCGGTGGAGCTGTGTGGTGGGTGCCTCGGTGGAGCTGTATGGTGGGTGCCTCGGTGGAGCTGTATGGTGGGTGCATCAGTGGAGCTGTGTGGTGGGTGCATCGGTGGAGCTGTGTGGTGGGTGCATCAGTGGAGCTGTGCCAGTGGAGCTGTGTGGTGGCTGCATCGGTGGAGCTGTGTGGTGGGTGCATCGGTGGAGCTGTGTGGTCGGTGCATCGGTGGAGCTGTGTGGTGGGTGCATTGGTGGAGCTGTGTCGGTGGAGCTGTGTGGTGGGTGCATCGGTGGAGCTGTGTGGTGGGTGCATCGGTGGAGCTGTGTGGTGGGTGCCTCGGTGGAGCTGATTGGTGGGTGCATCGGTGGAGCTGTGTGGTGGGTGCATCGGTGGAGCTGTATAGGTGGAGCTGTATGGTGGGTGCCTCGGTGGAGCTGTGTGGTGGGTGCATCGGTGGAGCTGTATGGTGGGTGCCTCAGTGGAGCTGTATGGTGGGTGCCTCGGTGGAGCTGTGTGGTGGGTGCATCGGTGGAGCTGTGTGGTGGGTGCATCGGTGGAGCTGTGTCGGTGGAGCTGTGTGGTGGCTGCATCAGTGGAGCTGTGTGGTGGGTGCATCGGTGAAGCTGTGTGGTGGGTGCATCGGTGGAGTTGTGTGGTGGGTGCATCTAAGGAGCTATGTGGTGGGTGCCTCGGTGGAGCTGTGTGGTGGGTGCATCGGTGGAGCTGTATGGTGGGTGCCTTGGTGGAGATGTATGGTGGGTGCCTCGGTGGAGCTGTGTGGTGGGTGCCTCGGTGGAGCTGTGTGGTGGGTGCATCGGTGGAGCTGTGTGGTGGGTGCATCGGTGGAGCTGTGTCACTGGAGCTGTGTGGTGGGTGCTTTGGTGGAGCTGGGTGGCGGGTGCATCGGTGGAGCTGTGTCGGTGGAGCTGTGTGGTGGCTACATCGGTGGAGCTGTGTAGTGGGTGCATCGGTGGAGCTGTGTGGTGGGTGCATCGGTGGAGCTGTGTGGTGGGTGCCTCGGTGGAGCTGTGTGGTGGGTGCATCGGTGGAGCTGTGTGGTGGGTGCATCGGTCGAGCTGTGTAGGTGGAGCTGTGTGGTGGGTGCCTCGGTGGAACTGTGTGGTGGGTGCCTCGGTGGAGCTGTGTGGTGGGTGCATCGGTGGAGCTGTGTGGTGGGTGCATCGGTGTAGCTGTGTGGTGGCTGCATCGGTGGGGCTGTGTGGTGGGTGCATCGGTGGAGCTGTGTGGTGGGTGCATCGGTGGAGCTGTATGGTGGGCGCATCGGTGGAGCTGTGTGGTGGGTGCATTGGTGGAGCTGTGTGGTGGGTGCATTGGTGGAGCTGAATGGTGGGTGCCTCGGTGGAGCTGTGTGGTGGGTGCATCGGTGGAGCTGTGTCGGTGGAGCTGTGTGGTGGTTGCATCAGTGGAGCTGGGTGGTGGGTGCATTGGTGGAGCTGTGTGGTTGGTGCATCAGTGGAGCTGTGCCGGTGGAGCTATGTGGTGGTTGCATCAGTGGAGCTGGGTGGTGGGTGCATCGGTGGAGCTGTGTGGTGGGTGCATCGGTGGAGCTGTGTTGGTGGAGCTGTGTGGTGGCTACATCGGTGGACCTGTGTGGTGGGTGCATCGGTGGAGCTGTGTGGTGGGCGCTTCGGTGGAGCTGTGTGGCGGATGCATCGGTGGAGCTGTGTGGTGGATGCCTCGGTGGAGCTGTGTGGTGGGTGCATCGGTGGAGCTGTGTGGTGGATGCCCCGGTGGAGCTGTGTGGTGCGTGCATCAGTGGAGCTGTGTAGTGGGTGCATCGGTGGAGCTCTATGGTGGGTGCCTCGGTGGAGCTGTGTGGTGGGTGCATCGGTGGAGCTGTGTGGTGGGTGCATCGGTGGAGCTGTATGGTCATCGGTGGAGCAGGGTGGTGGGTGCGTCGGTGGAGCTGTGTCGTTGGAGCTGTGTGCATCGGTGGAGCTGTGTCGGTGGAGCTGTGTGGTGGGCTCATCGTTGGAGCTGGGTGGTGGGTGCAGCGTTGGAGCTGTGTCGGTGGAGCTGTGTGGTGGCTGCATCGGTGGAGCTGTGTGGTGGGTGCATCGGTGGAGCTGTGTGGTGGGTGCATCGGTGGAGCTGTGTGGTAGGTGCATCGGTGGAGCTGTGTGGTGGGTGCATCGGTGGAGTTGTGTATGTGGAGCTGTGTGGTGGGTGCATCGGTGGAGGTGTGTGGTGGGTGCCTCGGTGGAGCTGTGTGGTGGGTGCATCGGTGGAGCTGTGTGGTGGGTGCATCGGTCGAGCTGTGTAGGTGGAGCTGTGTGGTGGGTGCCTCGGTGGAACTGTGTGGTGGGTGCCTCGGTGGAGCTGTGTGGTGGGTGCATCGATGGAGCTGTGTGGTGGGTGCATCGGTGGAGCTGTATGGTGGGTGCCTCAGTGGAGCTGTGTGGTGGGTGCATCGGTGGAGCTGTGTGGTGGGTGCATCGGTGGAGCTGTATGGTGGGTGCCTCGGTAGAGCTGTATGGTGGGTGCCTCGGTGGAGCTGTGGGGTGGGTGCATCGGTGGAGCTGTGTGGTGGGTGCATCGGTGGAGCTGTGTCGGTGGAGCTGTGTGGTGGCTGCATCGGTGGAGCTGTGTGGTGGGTGCATCGGTGGAGCTGTGTGGTGGGTGCATCGGTGGAGCTGTGTGGTGGGTGCATCGGTGGAGCTGTGTGGTGGG
Organism: Lissotriton helveticus; assembly: GCF_964261635.1. Lineage (NCBI taxonomy): Eukaryota > Metazoa > Chordata > Amphibia > Caudata > Salamandridae > Lissotriton > Lissotriton helveticus. Next base: position 454,160,782 of record NC_136063.1, on the reverse strand, counting down.
TGCATCGGTGGAGCTGTGTGGTGGGTGCCTCGGTAGAGCTGTATGGTGGGTGCCTCGGTGGAGCTGTGTTGTGGGTGCATCGGTGGAGCTGTGTGGTGGGTGCATCGGTGGAGCTGTGTCGGTGGAGCTGTGTGGTGGCTGCATCGGTGGAGCTGTGTGGTGGGTGCATCGGTGGAGCTGTGTGGTGGGTGCATCGGTGGAGCTGTGTGGTGGGTGCATCGGTGGAGCTGTGTGGTGGGTGCATCGGTGGAGCTGTGTGGTGGGTGCCTCGGTGGAGCTCTGTGGTGGGTGCATCGGTGGAGCTGTGTAGTGGGTGCCTCAGTGGAGCTTTGTGGTGGGTGCCTCGGTGGAGCTGTATGGTGGGTGCCTCAGTGGAGCTGTGAGGTGGGTGCATCAGTGGAGCTGTGTGGTGGGTGCATCGGTGAAGATGTGTGGTGGGTGCATCGGTGGAGCTGTGTCGGTGGAGCTGTGTGGTGGCTACATCAGTGGAGCTGTGTAGTGGGTGCATCGGTGGAGCTGTGTGGTGGCTGCATCGGTGGAGCTGTGTGGTGGGTGCATCGGTGGAGCTGTGTGGTGGGTGCATCGGTGGAGCTGTGTGGCGGGTGCATCAGTGGAGCTGTGTTGGTGGAGCTGTGTGGTGGCTGCATCGGTGGAGCTGTGTGGTGGGTGCATCGGTGGAGCTGTGTGGTGGGTGCATCGGTGGAGCTGTGTGGTGGGTGCATCGGTGGAGCTGTGTGGTGGGTGCATCGGTGGAGCTGTATGGTGGGTGCATCGGTGGAGCTGTGTGGTGGGTGCATTGGTGGAGCTGTGTGGTGGGTGCATTGGTGGAGCTGAATGGTGGGTGCCTCAGTGGAGCTGTGTGGTGGGTGCATCGGTGGAGCTGTGTCGGTGGAGCTGTGTGGTGGTTGCATCAGTGGAGCTGGGTGGTGGGTGCATTGGTGGAGCTGTGTGGTTGGTGCATCAGTGGAGCTGTGCCGGTGGAGCTATGTGGTGGTTGCATCAGTAGAGCTGGGTGGTGGGTGCATCGGTGGAGCTGTGTGGTGGGTGCATCGCTGGAGCTGTGTCGGTGGAGCTGTGTGGAGGCTGCATCGGTGGACCTGTGTGGTGGGTGCATCAGTGGAGCTGTGTGGTGGGCGCCTCGGTGAAGCTGTGTGGCGGGTGCATTGGTGGAGCTGTGTGGTGGGTGCCTCGGTGGAGCTGTGTGGTGGGTGCATCGGTGGAGCTGTGTGGTGGGTGCCCCGGTGGAGCTGTGTGGTGGGTGCATCAGTGGAGCTGTGTGGTGGGTGCATCGGTGGAGCTCTATGGTGGGTGCCTCGGTGGAGCTGTGTGGTGGGTGCATCGGTGGAGCTGTGTGGTGGGTGCATCGGTGGAGCTGTATGGTCATCAGTGGAGCAGGGTGGTGGGTGCGTTGGTGGAGCTGTGTCGGTGGAGCTGTGTGGTGGGTGCATCGGTGGAGCTCTGTCGGTGGAGCTGTGTGGTGGGTGCATCGGTGGAGCTGGGTGGTGGGTGCATCAGTGGAGCTGTGTCGGTGGAGCTGTGTGGTGGCTGCATCGGTGGAGCTGTGTGGTGGGTGCATCGATGGAGCTGTGTGGTGGGTGCATCGGTGGAGCTGTGTGGTAGGTGCATCGGTGGAGCTGTGTGGTGGGTGCATCGGTGGAGCTGTGTATGTGGTGCTGTGTGATGGGTGCATCGGTGGAGGTGTGTGGTGGGTGCCTCGGTGGAGCTGTGTGGTGGGTGCATCGTTGGAGCTGTGTGGTGGGTGCATCGGTGGAGTTGTATGGTGGGTGCATCGGTGGAACTGTATGGTGGGTGCCTCGGTGGAGTTGTGTGGTGGGTGCATCGGTGGAGCTGTGTGGTGGGTGCATCGGTGGAGCTGTCTGGTGGGTGCCTCGGTGGAGCTGTATGGTGGGTGCCTCGGTGGAGCTGTGTGGTGGATGCATCGGTGGAGCTGTGTTGGTGGAGCTGTGTGGTGGGTGCATCGGTGGAGCTGTGTGGTGGGTGCATCAATGGAGTTGTGAGTTGGGTACATCTGTGGAGCTGTGTGGTAGGTGCATCTGTGGAGCTGTGTGGTGGGTGCATCGGTAGAGCTGTGTGGTGGGTGTATCGGTGGAGCTGTGTCGGTGGAGCTGTGTGGTGGCTGCATCGGTGGAGCTGTGTGGTGGGTGCATCAGTGGAGCTGTGTGGTGGGCGCCTCGGTGAAGCTGTGTGGTGGGTGCATTGGTGGAGCTGTGTGGTGGGTGCCTCGGTGGAGCTGTGTGGTGGGTGCATCGGTGGAGCTGTGTGGTGGGTGCCCCGGTGGAGCTGTGTGGTGGGTGCATCAGTGGAGCTGTGTGGTGGGTGCATCGGTGGAGCTCTATGGTGGGTGCCTCGGTGGAGCTGTGTGGTGGGTGCATCGGTGGAGCTGTGTGGTGGGTGCATCGGTGGAGCTGTATGGTCATCAGTGGAGCAGGGTGGTGGGTGCGTCGGTGGAGCTGTGTCGGTGGAGCTGTGTGGTGGGTGCATCGGTGGAGCTGTGTCGGTGGAGCTGTGTGGTGGCTACATCGGTGGAGCTGTGTAGTGGGTGCATCGGTGGAGCTGTGTGGTGGGTGCATCGGTGGAGCTGTGTGGTGGGTGCCTCGGTGGAGCTGTGTGGTGGGTGCATCGGTGGAGCTGTGTGGTGGGTGCATCGGTCGAGCTGTGTAGGTGGAGCTGTGTGGTGGGTGCCTCGGTGGAACTGTGTGGTGGGTGCCTCGGTGGAGCTGTGTGGTGGGTGCATCGGTGTAGCTGTGTGGTGGCTGCATCGGTGGGGCTGTGTGGTGGGTGCATCGGTGGAGCTGTGTGGTGGGTGCATCGGTGGAGCTGTATGGTGGGCGCATCGGTGGAGCTGTGTGGTGGGTGCATTGGTGGAGCTGTGTGGTGGGTGCATTGGTGGAGCTGAATGGTGGGTGCCTCGGTGGAGCTGTGTGGTGGGTGCATCGGTGGAGCTGTGTCGGTGGAGCTGTGTGGTGGGCTCATCGTTGGAGCTGGGTGGTGGGTGCAGCGTTGGAGCTGTGTCGGTGGAGCTGTGTGGTGGCTGCATCGGTGGAGCTGTGTGGTGGGTGCATCGGTGGACCTGTGTGGTGGGTGCATCGGTGGAGCTGTGTGGTAGGTGCATCGGTGGAGCTGTGTGGTGGGTGCATCGGTGGAGTTGTGTATGTGGAGCTGTGTGGTGGGTGCATCAGTGGAGGTGTGTGGTGGGTGCCTCGGTGGAGCTGTGTGGTGGGTGCATCGGTGGAGCTGTGTGGTGGGTGCATCGGTGGAGTTGTATGGTGGGTGCATCGGTGGAACTGTATGGTGGGTGCCTCGGTGGAGCTGTGTGGTGGGTGCATCGGTGGAGCTGTGTGGTGGGTGCATCGGTGGAGCTGTCTGGTGGGTGCCTTGGTGGAGCTGTATGGTGGGTGCCTCGGTGGAGCTGTGTGGTGGATGCATCGGTGGAGCTGTGTTGGTGGAGCTGTGTGGTGGGTGCATCGGTGGAGCTGTGTGGTGGGTGCATCAATAGAGTTGTGTGGTGGGTACATCTGTGGAGCTGTGTGGTAGGTGCATCTGTGGAGCTGTGTGGTGGGTGCATCGGTGGAGCTAGGTAGTGGGTGCATCGGTGGAGCTGTGTCGGTGGAGCTGTGTGGTGGGTGCATCGGTGTAGCTGTGTGGTGGCTGCATCGGTGGGGCTGTGTGGTGGGTGCATCGGTGGAGCTGTGTGGTGGGTGCATCGGTGGAGCTGTATGGTGGGCGCATCAGTGGAGCTGTGTGGTGGGTGCATTGGTGGAGCTGTGTGGTGGGTGCATTGGTGGAGCTGAATGGTGGGTGCCTCGGTGGAGCTGTGTGGTGGGTGCATCGGTGGAGCTGTGTCGGTGGAGCTGTGTGGTGGTTGCATCAGTGGAGCTGGGTGGTGGGTGCATTGGTGGAGCTGTGTGGTTGGTGCATCAGTGGAGCTGTGCCGGTGGAGCTATGTGGTGGTTGCATCAGTGGAGCTGGGTGGTGGGTGTGGTGGGTGCCTCGGTGGAGCTGTGTGGTGGGTGCATCAGTGGAGCTGTGTCGGTGGAGCTGTGTGGTGGCTGCATCAGTGGAGCTGTGTGGTGGGTGCCTCGGTGAAGCTGTGTGGTGGGTGCATCGGTGGAGCTGTGTGGTGGGTGCATCGGTGGAGCTATTTGGTGGGTGCCTCGGTGGAGCTGTATGGTGGGCACCTCGGTGGAGCTGTGTGGTGGGTGCAACGGTGGAGCTGTGTGGTGGGTGCATCGGTGGAGCTGTGTCGGAGGAGCTGTGTGGTGGCTGCATCAGTGGAGCTGTGTGGTGGGTGCATCGGTGGAGCTGTGTGGTGGGTGCATCGGTGGAGCTGTGTGGTGGGTGCATCTGTGGAGTTGTGTGGTGGGTGCCTCGGTGGAGATGTGTGGTGGGTGTATCGGTGGAGCTGTGTGGTGGGTGCATCGGTGGAGCTGCGTGGTGGGTGCATCGGTGGAGCTGTGTGGTGGGTGCCTCGGTGGAGCTGTATGGTGGGTGCCTCGGTGGAGCTGTATGGTGGGTGCATCGGTGGAGCTGTGTTGTCGGTGCATCGGTGGAGCTGTGTGGTGGGTGCATCAGTGGAGCTGTGTCGGTGGAGCTGTGTGGTGGGTGCATCGGTGGAGCTGTGTGGTGGGTGCATTGGTGGAGCTGTGTGGTGGGTGCATCGGTGGAGCTGTGTGGTGGGTGCATTGGTGGAGCTGTATGGTGGGTGTCTCAGTGGAGCTGTGTGGTGGGTGCATCAGTGGAGCTGTGTGGTGGGTGCATCGGTGGAGCTGTGTGGTGGGTGCATCTGTGGAGCTGTGTGGTGGGTGCCTCGGTGGAGCTGTGTGGTGGGTGTATCGGTGGAGCTGTGTGGTGGGTGCATCGGTGGAGCTGAGTGGTGGGTACATAGGTGGAGCTGTGTGGTGGGTGCCTCGGTGGAGCTGTATGGTGGGTGCCTCGGTGGAGCTGTATGGTTGGTGCATCAGTGGAGCTGTGTGGTGGGTGCATCGGTGGAGCTGTGTGGTGGGTGCATCAGTGGAGCTGTGCCAGTGGAGCTGTGTGGTGGCTGCATCGGTGGAGCTGTGTGGTGGGTGCATCGGTGGAGCTGTGTGGTCGGTGCATCGGTGGAGCTGTGTGGTGGGTGCATCGGTGGAGCTGTATGGTGGGTGTCTCAGTGGAGCTGTGTGGTGGGTGCATCGGTGGAGCTGTGTGGTGGGTGCATTGGTGGAGCTGTGTCGGTGGAGCTGTGTGGTGGGTGCATCGGTGGAGCTGTGTGGTGGGTGCATCGGTGGAGCTGTGTGGTGGGTGCCTCGGTGGAGCTGATTGGTGGGTGCATCGGTGGAGCTGTGTGGTGGGTGCATCGGTGGAGCTGTATAGGTGGAGCTGTATGGTGGGTGCCTCAGTGGAGCTGTGTGGTGGGTGCATCGGTGGAGCTGTATGGTGGGTGCCTCAGTGGAGCTGTATGGTGGGTGCCTCGGTGGAGCTGTGTGGTGGGTGCATCGGTGGAGCTGTGTGGTGGGTGCATCGGTGGAGCTGTGTCGGTGGAGCTGTGTGGTGGCTGCATCAGTGGAGCTGTGTGGTGGGTGCATCGGTGAAGCTGTGTGGTGGGTGCATCGGTGGAGTTGTGTGGTGGGTGCATCTAAGGAGCTATGTGGTGGGTGCCTCGGTGGAGCTGTGTGGTGGGTGCATCGGTGGAGCTGTATGGTGGGTGCCTTGGTGGAGATGTATGGTGGGTGCCTCGGTGGAGCTGTGTGGTGGGTGCCTCGGTGGAGCTGTGTGGTGGGTGCATCGGTGGAGCTGTGTGGTGGGTGCATCGGTGGAGCTGTGTCACTGGAGCTGTGTGGTGGGTGCTTTGGTGGAGCTGGGTGGCGGGTGCATCGGTGGAGCTGTGTCGGTGGAGCTGTGTGGTGGCTACATCGGTGGAGCTGTGTAGTGGGTGCATCGGTGGAGCTGTGTGGTGGGTGCATCGGTGGAGCTGTGTGGTGGGTGCCTCGGTGGAGCTGTGTGGTGGGTGCATCGGTGGAGCTGTGTGGTGGGTGCATCGGTCGAGCTGTGTAGGTGGAGCTGTGTGGTGGGTGCCTCGGTGGAACTGTGTGGTGGGTGCCTCGGTGGAGCTGTGTGGTGGGTGCATCGGTGGAGCTGTGTGGTGGGTGCATCGGTGTAGCTGTGTGGTGGCTGCATCGGTGGGGCTGTGTGGTGGGTGCATCGGTGGAGCTGTGTGGTGGGTGCATCGGTGGAGCTGTATGGTGGGCGCATCGGTGGAGCTGTGTGGTGGGTGCATTGGTGGAGCTGTGTGGTGGGTGCATTGGTGGAGCTGAATGGTGGGTGCCTCGGTGGAGCTGTGTGGTGGGTGCATCGGTGGAGCTGTGTCGGTGGAGCTGTGTGGTGGTTGCATCAGTGGAGCTGGGTGGTGGGTGCATTGGTGGAGCTGTGTGGTTGGTGCATCAGTGGAGCTGTGCCGGTGGAGCTATGTGGTGGTTGCATCAGTGGAGCTGGGTGGTGGGTGCATTGGTGGAGCTGTGTGGTGGGTGCATCGGTGGAGCTGTGTTGGTGGAGCTGTGTGGTGGCTACATCGGTGGACCTGTGTGGTGGGTGCATCGGTGGAGCTGTGTGGTGGGCGCTTCGGTGGAGCTGTGTGGCGGATGCATCGGTGGAGCTGTGTGGTGGATGCCTCGGTGGAGCTGTGTGGTGGGTGCATCGGTGGAGCTGTGTGGTGGGTGCCCCGGTGGAGCTGTGTGGTGCGTGCATCAGTGGAGCTGTGTAGTGGGTGCATCGGTGGAGCTCTATGGTGGGTGCCTCGGTGGAGCTGGGTGGTGGGTGCATCGGTGGAGCTGTGTGGTGGGTGCATCGGTGGAGCTGTATGGTCATCGGTGGAGCAGGGTGGTGGGTGCGTCGGTGGAGCTGTGTCGTTGGAGCTGTGTGCATCGGTGGAGCTGTGTCGGTGGAGCTGTGTGGTGGGCTCATCGTTGGAGCTGGGTGGTGGGTGCAGCGTTGGAGCTGTGTCGGTGGAGCTGTGTGGTGGCTGCATCGGTGGAGCTGTGTGGTGGGTGCATCGGTGGAGCTGTGTGGTGGGTGCATCGGTGGAGCTGTGTGGTAGGTGCATCGGTGGAGCTGTGTGGTGGGTGCATCGGTGGAGTTGTGTATGTGGAGCTGTGTGGTGGGTGCATCGGTGGAGGTGTGTGGTGGGTGCCTCGGTGGAGCTGTGTGGTGGGTGCATCGGTGGAGCTGTGTGGTGGGTGCATCGGTGGAGTTGTATGGTGGGTGCATTGGTGGAACTGTATGGTGGGTGCCTCGGTGGAGCTGTGTGGTGGGTGCATCGGTGGAGCTGTGTGGTGGGTGCATCGGTGGAGCTGTCTGGTGGGTGCCTCGGTGGAGCTGTATGGTGGGTGCCTCGGTGGAGCTGTGTGGTGGATGCATCGGTGGAGCTGTGTTGGTGGAGCTGTGTGGTGGGTGCATCGGTGGAGCTGTGTGGTGGGTGCATCAATGGAGTTGTGTGGTGGGTACATCTGTGGAGCTGTGTGGTAGGTGCATCTGTGGAGCTGTGTGGTGGGTGCATCGGTGGAGCTAGGTGGTGGGTGCATCGGTGGAGCTGTGTCGGTGGAGCTGTGTGGTGGCTGCATTGGTGGAGCTGTGTGGTGGGTGCATCGGTGGAGCTGTGTGGTGGGTGCATCAGTGGAGCTGTGTGGTGGGTGCCTCGGTGGAGCTGTGTGGTGGGTGCATCGATGGAGCTGTGTGGTGGGTGCATCGGTGGAGCTGTATGGTGGGTGCCTCAGTGGAGCTGTGTGGTGGGTGCATCGGTGGAGCTGTGTGGTGGGTGCATCGGTGGAGCTGTATGGTGGGTGCCTCGGTAGAGCTGTATGGTGGGTGCCTCGGTGGAGCTGTGGGGTGGGTGCATCGGTGGAGCTGTGTGGTGGGTGCATCGGTGGAGCTGTGTCGGTGGAGCTGTGTGGTGGCTGCATCGGTGGAGCTGTGTGGTGGGTGCATCGGTGGAGCTGTGTGGTGGGTGCATCGGTGGAGCTGTGTGGTGGGTGCATCGGTGGAGCTGTGTGGTGGGTGCCTCGGTAGAGCTGTATGGTGGGTGCCTCGGTGGAGCTGTGTTGTGGGTGCATCGGTGGAGCTGTGTGGTGGGTGCATCGGTGGAGCTGTGTGGTGGCTGCATCGGTGGAGCTGTGTGGTGGGTGCATCGGTGGAGCTGTGTGGTGGGTGCATCGGTGGAGCTGTGTGGTGGGTGCATCGGTGGAGCTGTGTGGTGGGTGCATCGGTGGAGCTGTGTGGTGGGTGCCTCGGTGGAGCTCTGTGGTGGGTGCATCGGTGGAGCTGTGTAGTGGGTGCCTCAGTGGAGCTTTGTGGTGGGTGCCTCGGTGGAGCTGTATGGTGGGTGCCTCAGTGGAGCTGTGAGGTGGGTGCATCAGTGGAGCTGTGTGGTGGGTGCATCGGTGAAGATGTGTGGTGGGTGCATCGGTGGAGCTGTGTCGGTGGAGCTGTGTGGTGGCTACATCAGTGGAGCTGTGTAGTGGGTGCATCGGTGGAGCTGTGTGGTGGCTGCATCGGTGGAGCTGTGTGGTGGGTGCATCGGTGGAGCTGTGTGTTGGGTGCATCGGTGGAGCTGTGTGGTGGGTGCATCGGTGGAGCTGTGTGGCGGGTGCATCAGTGGAGCTGTGTGTTGGGTGCATCGGTGGAGCTGTGTGGTGGGTGCATCGGTGGAGCTGTGTGGTGGCTGCATCGGTGGAGCTGTGTGGTGGGTGCATCGGTGGAGCTGTGTGGTGGGTGCATCGGTGGAGCTGTGTGGTGGGTGCATCGGTGGAGCTGTGTGGTGGGTGCATCGGTGGAGCTGTATGGTGGGTGCATCGGTGGAGCTGTGTGGTGGGTGCATTGGTGGAGCTGTGTGGTGGGTGCATTGGTGGAGCTGAATGGTGGGTGCCTCAGTGGAGCTGTGTGGTGGGTGCATCGGTGGAGCTGTGTCGGTGGAGCTGTGTGGTGGTTGCATCAGTGGAGCTGGGTGGTGGGTGCATTGGTGGAGCTGTGTGGTTGGTGCATCAGTGGAGCTGTGCCGGTGGAGCTATGTGGTGGTTGCATCAGTAGAGCTGGGTGGTGGGTGCATCGGTGGAGCTGTGTGGTGGGTGCATCGCTGGAGCTATGTCGGTGGAGCTGTGTGGAGGCTGCATCGGTGGACCTGTGTGGTGGGTGCATCAGTGGAGCTGTGTGGTGGGCGCCTCGGTGAAGCTGTGTGGCGGGTGCATTGGTGGAGCTGTGTGGTGGGTGCCTCGGTGGAGCTGTGTGGTGGGTGCATCGGTGGAGCTGTGTGGTGGGTGCCCCGGTGGAGCTGTGTGGTGGGTGCATCAGTGGAGCTGTGTGGTGGGTGCATCGGTGGAGCTCTATGGTGGGTGCCTCGGTGGAGCTGTGTGGTGGGTGCATCGGTGGAGCTGTGTGGTGGGTGCATCGGTGGAGCTGTATGGTCATCAGTGGAGCAGGGTGGTGGGTGCGTCGGTGGAGCTGTGTCGGTGGAGCTGTGTGGTGGGTGCATCGGTGGAGCTCTGTCGGTGGAGCTGTGTGGTGGGTGCATCGGTGGAGCTGGGTGGTGGGTGCATCAGTGGAGCTGTGTCGGTGGAGCTGTGTGGTGGCTGCATCGGTGGAGCTGTGTGGTGGGTGCATCGATGGAGCTGTGTGGTGGGTGCATCGGTGGAGCTGTGTGGTAGGTGCATCGGTGGAGCTGTGTGGTGGGTGCATCGGTGGAGCTGTGTATGTGGTGCTGTGTGATGGGTGCATCGGTGGAGGTGTGTGGTGGGTGCCTCGGTGGAGCTGTGTGGTGGGTGCATCGGTGGAGCTGTGTGGTGGGTGCATCGGTGGAGTTGTATGGTGGGTGCATCGGTGGAACTGTATGGTGGGTGCCTCGGTGGAGCTGTGTGGTGGGTGCATCGGTGGAGCTGTGTGGTGGGTGCATCGGTGGAGCTGTCTGGTGGGTGCCTCGGTGGAGCTGTATGGTGGGTGCCTCGGTGGAGCTGTGTGGTGGATGCATCGGTGGAGCTGTGTTGGTGGAGCTGTGTGGTGGGTGCATCGGTGGAGCTGTGTGGTGGGTGCATCAATGGAGTTTTGTGTTGGGTACATCTGTGGAGCTGTGTGGTAGGTGCATCTGTGGAGCTGTGTGGTGGGTGCATCGGTGGAGCTGTGTGGTGGGTGTATCGGTGGAGCTGTGTCGGTGGAGCTGTGTGGTGGCTGCATCGGTGGAGCTGTGTGGTGGGTGCATCAGTGGAGCTGTGTGGTGGGCGCCTCGGTGAAGCTGTGTGGTGGGTGCATTGGTGGAGCTGTGTGGTGGGTGCCTCGGTGGAGCTGTGTGGTGGGTGTATCGGTGGAGCTGTGTGGTGGGTGCCCCGGTGGAGCTGTGTGGTGGGTGCATCAGTGGAGCTGTGTGGTGGGTGCATCGGTGGAGCTCTATGGTGGGTGCCTCGGTGGAGCTGTGTGGTGGGTGCATCGGTGGAGCTGTGTGGTGGGTGCATCGGTGGAGCTGTATGGTCATCAGTGGAGCAGGGTGGTGGGTGCATCGGTGGAGCTGTGTCGGTGGAGCTGTGTGGTGGGTGCATCGGTGGAGCTGTGTCGGTGGAGCTGTGTGGTGGCTACATCGGTGGAGCTGTGTAGTGGGTGCATCGGTGGAGCTGTGTGGTGGGTGCATCGGTGGAGCTGTGTGGTGGGTGCCTCGGTGGAGCTGTGTGGTGGGTGCATCGGTGGAGCTGTGTGGTGGGTGCATCGGTCGAGCTGTGTAGGTGGAGCTGTGTGGTGGGTGCCTCGGTGGAACTGTGTGGTGGGTGCCTCGGTGGAGCTGTGTGGTGGGTGCATCGGTGTAGCTGTGTGGTGGCTGCATCGGTGGGGCTGTGTGGTGGGTGCATCGGTGGAGCTGTGTGGTGGGTGCATCGGTGGAGCTGTATGGTGGGCGCATCGGTGGAGCTGTGTGGTGGGTGCATTGGTGGAGCTGTGTGGTGGGTGCATTGGTGGAGCTGAATGGTGGGTGCCTCGGTGGAGCTGTGTGGTGGGTGCATCGGTGGAGCTGTGTCGGTGGAGCTGTGTGGTGGTTGCATCAGTGGAGCTGGGTGGTGGGTGCATTGGTGGAGCTGTGTGGTTGGTGCATCAGTGGAGCTGTGCCGGTGGAGCTATGTGGTGGTTGCATCAGTGGAGCTGGGTGGTGGGTGCATCGGTGGAGCTGTGTGGTGGGTGCATCGGTGGAGCTGTGTCGGTGGAGCTGTGTGGTGGCTACATCGGTGGACCTGTGTGGTGGGTGCATCGGTGGAGCTGTGTGGTGGGCGCTTCGGTGGAGCTGTGTGGCGGGTGCATCGGTGGAGCTGTGTGGTGGATGCCTCGGTGGAGCTGTGTGGTGGGTGCATCGGTGGAGCTGTGTGGTGGGTGCCCCGGTGGAGCTGTGTGGTGCGTGCATCAGTGGAGCTGTGTAGTGGGTGCATCGGTGGAGCTCTATGGTGGGTGCCTCGGTGGAGCTGTGTGGTGGGTGCATCGGTGGAGCTGTGTGGTGGGTGCATCGGTGGAGCTGTATGGTCATCGGTGGAGCAGGGTGGTGGGTGCGTCGGTGGAGCTGTGTCGTTGGAGCTGTGTGGTGGGTGCATCGGTGGAGCTGTGTCGGTGGAGCTGTGTGGTGGGCTCATCGTTGGAGCTGGGTGGTGGGTGCAGTGTTGGAGCTGTGTGGTGGCTGCATCGGTGGAGCTGTGTGGTGGGTGCATCGGTGGAGCTGTGTGGTGGGTGCATCGGTGGAGCTGTGTGGTAGGTGCATCGGTGGAGCTGTGTGGTGGGTGCATCGGTGGAGTTGTGTATGTGGAGCTGTGTGGTGGGTGCATCGGTGGAGGTGTGTGGTGGGTGCCTCGGTGGAGCTGTGTGGTGGGTGCATCGGTGGAGCTGTGTGGTGGGTACATCGGTGGAGTTGTATGGTGGGTGCATCGGTGGAACTGTATGGTGGGTGCCTCGGTGGAGCTGTGTGGTGGGTGCATCGGTGGAGCTGTGTGGTGGGTGCATCGGTGGAGCTGTCTGGTGGGTGCCTCGGTGGAGCTGTATGGTGGGTGCCTCGGTGGAGCTGTGTGGTGGATGCATCGGTGGAGCTGTGTTGGTGGAGCTGTGTGGTGGGTGCATCGGTGGAGCTGTGTGGTGGGTGCATCAATGGAGTTGTGTGGTGGGTACATCTGTGGAGCTGTGTGGTAGGTGCATCTGTGGAGCTGTGTGGTGGGTGCATCGGTGGAGCTAGGTGGTGGGTGCATCGGTGGAGCTGTGTCGGTGGAGCTGTGTGGTGGCTGCATTGGTGGAGCTGTGTGGTGGGTGCATCGGTGGAGCTGTGTGGTGGGTGCATCAGTGGAGCTGTGCGGTGGGTGCCTCGGTGGAGCTGTGTGGTGGGTGCATCGGTGGAGCTGTGTGGTGGGTGCATCGGTGGAGCTGTATGGTGGGTGCCTCAGTGGAGCTGTGTGGTGGGTGCATCGGTGGAGCTGTGTGGTGGGTGCATCGGTGGAGCTGTATGGTGGGTGCCTCGGTAGAGCTGTATGGTGGGTGCCTCGGTGGAGCTGTGTGGTGGGTGCATCGGTGGAGCTGTGTGGTGGGTGTATTGGTGGAGCTGTGTGGTGGGTGCATCGGTGGAGCTGTCTGGTGGGTGCCTCGGTGGAGCTGTATGTTGGGTGCCTCGGTGGAGCTGTGTGGTGGATGCATCGGTGGAGCTGTGTTGGTGGAGCTGTGTGGTGGGTGCATCGGTGGAGCTGTGTGGTGGGTGCATCAATGGAGTTGTGTGTTGGGTACATCTGTGGAGCTGTGTGGTAGGTGCATCTGTGGAGCTGTGTGGTGGGTGCATCGGTGGAGCTGTGTCGGTGGAGCTGTGTGGTGGCTGCATCGGTGGAGCTGTGTGGTGGGTGCATCAGTGGAGCTGTGTGGTGGGCGCCTCGGTGAAGCTGTGTGGTGGGTGCATTGGTGGAGCTGTGTGGTGGGTGCCTCGGTGGAGCTGTGTGGTGGGTGCATCGGTGGAGCTGTGTGGTGGGTGCCCCGGTGGAGCTGTGTGGTGGGTGCATCAGTGGAGCTGTGTGGTGGGTGCATCGGTGGAGCTCTATGGTGGGTGCCTCGGTGGAGCTGTGTGGTGGGTGCATCGGTGGAGCTGTGTGGTGGGTGCATCGGTGGAGCTGTATGGTCATCAGTGGAGCAGGGTGGTGGGTGCGTCGGTGGAGCTGTGTCGGTGGAGCTGTGTGGTGGGTGCATCGGTGGAGCTGTGTCGGTGGAGCTGTGTGGTGGCTACATCGGTGGAGCTGTGTAGTGGGTGCATCGGTGGAGCTGTGTGGTGGGTGCATCGGTGGAGCTGTGTGGTGGGTGCCTCGGTGGAGCTGTGTGGTGGGTGCATCGGTGGAGCTGTGTGGTGGGTGCATCGGTCGAGCTGTGTAGGTGGAGCTGTGTGGTGGGTGCCTCGGTGGAACTGTGTGGTGGGTGCCTCGGTGGAGCTGTGTGGTGGGTGCATCGGTGTAGCTGTGTGGTGGCTGCATCGGTGGGGCTGTGTGGTGGGTGCATCGGTGGAGCTGTGTGGTGGGTGCATCGGTGGAGCTGTATGGTGGGCGCATCGGTGGAGCTGTGTGGTGGGTGCATTGGTGGAGCTGTGTGGTGGGTGCATTGGTGGAGCTGAATGGTGGGTGCCTCGGTGGAGCTGTGTGGTGGGTGCATCGGTGGAGCTGTGTCGGTGGAGCTGTGTGGTGGGCTCATCGTTGGAGCTGGGTGGTGGGTGCAGCGTTGGAGCTGTGTCGGTGGAGCTGTGTGGTGGCTGCATCGGTGGAGCTGTGTGGTGGGTGCATCGGTGGACCTGTGTGGTGGGTGCATCGGTGGAGCTGTGTGGTAGGTGCATCGGTGGAGCTGTGTGGTGGGTGCATCGGTGGAGTTGTGTATGTGGAGCTGTGTGGTGGGTGCATCAGTGGAGGTGTGTGGTGGGTGCCTCGGTGGAGCTGTGTGGTGGGTGCATCGGTGGAGCTGTGTGGTGGGTGCATCGGTGGAGTTGTATGGTGGGTGCATCGGTGGAACTGTATGGTGGGTGCCTCGGTGGAGCTGTGTGGTGGGTGCATCGGTGGAGCTGTGTGGTGGGTGCATCGGTGGAGCTGTCTGGTGGGTGCCTTGGTGGAGCTGTATGGTGGGTGCCTCGGTGGAGCTGTGTGGTGGATGCATCGGTGGAGCTGTGTTGGTGGAGCTGTGTGGTGGGTGCATCGGTGGAGCTGTGTGGTGGGTGCATCAATAGAGTTGTGTGGTGGGTACATCTGTGGAGCTGTGTGGTAGGTGCATCTGTGGAGCTGTGTGGTGGGTGCATCGGTGGAGCTAGGTAGTGGGTGCATCGGTGGAGCTGTGTCGGTGGAGCTGTGTGGTGGGTGCATCGGTGTAGCTGTGTGGTGGCTGCATCGGTGGGGCTGTGTGGTGGGTGCATCGGTGGAGCTGTGTGGTGGGTGCATCGGTGGAGCTGTATGGTGGGCGCATCAGTGGAGCTGTGTGGTGGGTGCATTGGTGGAGCTGTGTGGTGGGTGCATTGGTGGAGCTGAATGGTGGGTGCCTCGGTGGAGCTGTGTGGTGGGTGCATCGGTGGAGCTGTGTCGGTGGAGCTGTGTGGTGGTTGCATCAGTGGAGCTGGGTGGTGGGTGCATTGGTGGAGCTGTGTGGTTGGTGCATCAGTGGAGCTGTGCCGGTGGAGCTATGTGGTGGTTGCATCAGTGGAGCTGGGTGGTGGGTGTGGTGGGTGCCTCGGTGGAGCTGTGTGGTGGGTGCATCAGTGGAGCTGTGTCGGTGGAGCTGTGTGGTGGCTGCATCAGTGGAGCTGTGTGGTGGGTGCCTCGGTGAAGCTGTGTGGTGGGTGCATCGGTGGAGCTGTGTGGTGGGTGCATCGGTGGAGCTATTTGGTGGGTGCCTCGGTGGAGCTGTATGGTGGGCACCTCGGTGGAGCTGTGTGGTGGGTGCAACGGTGGAGCTGTGTGGTGGGTGCATCGGTGGAGCTGTGTCGGAGGAGCTGTGTGGTGGCTGCATCAGTGGAGCTGTGTGGTGGGTGCATCGGTGGAGCTGTGTGGTGGGTGCATCGGTGGAGCTGTGTGGTGGGTGCATCTGTGGAGTTGTGTGGTGGGTGCCTCGGTGGAGATGTGTGGTGGGTGTATCGGTGGAGCTGTGTGGTGGGTGCATCGGTGGAGCTGCGTGGTGGGTGCATCGGTGGAGCTGTGTGGTGGGTGCCTCGGTGGAGCTGTATGGTGGGTGCCTCGGTGGAGCTGTATGGTGGGTGCATCGGTGGAGCTGTGTTGTCGGTGCATCGGTGGAGCTGTGTGGTGGGTGCATCAGTGGAGCTGTGTCGGTGGAGCTGTGTGGTGGGTGCATCGGTGGAGCTGTGTGGTGGGTGCATTGGTGGAGCTGTGTGGTGGGTGCATCGGTGGAGCTGTGTGGTGGGTGCATTGGTGGAGCTGTATGGTGGGTGTCTCAGTGGAGCTGTGTGGTGGGTGCATCAGTGGAGCTGTGTGGTGGGTGCATCGGTGGAGCTGTGTGGTGGGTGCATCTGTGGAGCTGTGTGGTGGGTGCCTCGGTGGAGCTGTGTGGTGGGTGTATCGGTGGAGCTGTGTGGTGGGTGCATCGGTGGAGCTGAGTGGTGGGTACATAGGTGGAGCTGTGTGGTGGGTGCCTCGGTGGAGCTGTATGGTGGGTGCCTCGGTGGAGCTGTATGGTTGGTGCATCAGTGGAGCTGTGTGGTGGGTGCATCGGTGGAGCTGTGTGGTGGGTGCATCAGTGGAGCTGTGCCAGTGGAGCTGTGTGGTGGCTGCATCGGTGGAGCTGTGTGGTGGGTGCATCGGTGGAGCTGTGTGGTCGGTGCATCGGTGGAGCTGTGTGGTGGGTGCATCGGTGGAGCTGTATGGTGGGTGTCTCAGTGGAGCTGTGTGGTGGGTGCATCGGTGGAGCTGTGTGGTGGGTGCATTGGTGGAGCTGTGTCGGTGGAGCTGTGTGGTGGGTGCATCGGTGGAGCTGTGTGGTGGGTGCATCGGTGGAGCTGTGTGGTGGGTGCCTCGGTGGAGCTGATTGGTGGGTGCATCGGTGGAGCTGTGTGGTGGGTGCATCGGTGGAGCTGTATAGGTGGAGCTGTATGGTGGGTGCCTCAGTGGAGCTGTGTGGTGGGTGCATCGGTGGAGCTGTATGGTGGGTGCCTCAGTGGAGCTGTATGGTGGGTGCCTCGGTGGAGCTGTGTGGTGGGTGCATCGGTGGAGCTGTGTGGTGGGTGCATCGGTGGAGCTGTGTCGGTGGAGCTGTGTGGTGGCTGCATCAGTGGAGCTGTGTGGTGGGTGCATCGGTGAAGCTGTGTGGTGGGTGCATCGGTGGAGTTGTGTGGTGGGTGCATCTAAGGAGCTATGTGGTGGGTGCCTCGGTGGAGCTGTGTGGTGGGTGCATCGGTGGAGCTGTATGGTGGGTGCCTTGGTGGAGATGTATGGTGGGTGCCTCGGTGGAGCTGTGTGGTGGGTGCCTCGGTGGAGCTGTGTGGTGGGTGCATCGGTGGAGCTGTGTGGTGGGTGCATCGGTGGAGCTGTGTCACTGGAGCTGTGTGGTGGGTGCTTTGGTGGAGCTGGGTGGCGGGTGCATCGGTGGAGCTGTGTCGGTGGAGCTGTGTGGTGGCTACATCGGTGGAGCTGTGTAGTGGGTGCATCGGTGGAGCTGTGTGGTGGGTGCATCGGTGGAGCTGTGTGGTGGGTGCCTCGGTGGAGCTGTGTGGTGGGTGCATCGGTGGAGCTGTGTGGTGGGTGCATCGGTCGAGCTGTGTAGGTGGAGCTGTGTGGTGGGTGCCTCGGTGGAACTGTGTGGTGGGTGCCTCGGTGGAGCTGTGTGGTGGGTGCATCGGTGGAGCTGTGTGGTGGGTGCATCGGTGTAGCTGTGTGGTGGCTGCATCGGTGGGGCTGTGTGGTGGGTGCATCGGTGGAGCTGTGTGGTGGGTGCATCGGTGGAGCTGTATGGTGGGCGCATCGGTGGAGCTGTGTGGTGGGTGCATTGGTGGAGCTGTGTGGTGGGTGCATTGGTGGAGCTGAATGGTGGGTGCCTCGGTGGAGCTGTGTGGTGGGTGCATCGGTGGAGCTGTGTCGGTGGAGCTGTGTGGTGGTTGCATCAGTGGAGCTGGGTGGTGGGTGCATTGGTGGAGCTGTGTGGTTGGTGCATCAGTGGAGCTGTGCCGGTGGAGCTATGTGGTGGTTGCATCAGTGGAGCTGGGTGGTGGGTGCATTGGTGGAGCTGTGTGGTGGGTGCATCGGTGGAGCTGTGTTGGTGGAGCTGTGTGGTGGCTACATCGGTGGACCTGTGTGGTGGGTGCATCGGTGGAGCTGTGTGGTGGGCGCTTCGGTGGAGCTGTGTGGCGGATGCATCGGTGGAGCTGTGTGGTGGATGCCTCGGTGGAGCTGTGTGGTGGGTGCATCGGTGGAGCTGTGTGGTGGGTGCCCCGGTGGAGCTGTGTGGTGCGTGCATCAGTGGAGCTGTGTAGTGGGTGCATCGGTGGAGCTCTATGGTGGGTGCCTCGGTGGAGCTGGGTGGTGGGTGCATCGGTGGAGCTGTGTGGTGGGTGCATCGGTGGAGCTGTATGGTCATCGGTGGAGCAGGGTGGTGGGTGCGTCGGTGGAGCTGTGTCGTTGGAGCTGTGTGCATCGGTGGAGCTGTGTCGGTGGAGCTGTGTGGTGGGCTCATCGTTGGAGCTGGGTGGTGGGTGCAGCGTTGGAGCTGTGTCGGTGGAGCTGTGTGGTGGCTGCATCGGTGGAGCTGTGTGGTGGGTGCATCGGTGGAGCTGTGTGGTGGGTGCATCGGTGGAGCTGTGTGGTAGGTGCATCGGTGGAGCTGTGTGGTGGGTGCATCGGTGGAGTTGTGTATGTGGAGCTGTGTGGTGGGTGCATCGGTGGAGGTGTGTGGTGGGTGCCTCGGTGGAGCTGTGTGGTGGGTGCATCGGTGGAGCTGTGTGGTGGGTGCATCGGTGGAGTTGTATGGTGGGTGCATTGGTGGAACTGTATGGTGGGTGCCTCGGTGGAGCTGTGTGGTGGGTGCATCGGTGGAGCTGTGTGGTGGGTGCATCGGTGGAGCTGTCTGGTGGGTGCCTCGGTGGAGCTGTATGGTGGGTGCCTCGGTGGAGCTGTGTGGTGGATGCATCGGTGGAGCTGTGTTGGTGGAGCTGTGTGGTGGGTGCATCGGTGGAGCTGTGTGGTGGGTGCATCAATGGAGTTGTGTGGTGGGTACATCTGTGGAGCTGTGTGGTAGGTGCATCTGTGGAGCTGTGTGGTGGGTGCATCGGTGGAGCTAGGTGGTGGGTGCATCGGTGGAGCTGTGTCGGTGGAGCTGTGTGGTGGCTGCATTGGTGGAGCTGTGTGGTGGGTGCATCGGTGGAGCTGTGTGGTGGGTGCATCAGTGGAGCTGTGTGGTGGGTGCCTCGGTGGAGCTGTGTGGTGGGTGCATCGATGGAGCTGTGTGGTGGGTGCATCGGTGGAGCTGTATGGTGGGTGCCTCAGTGGAGCTGTGTGGTGGGTGCATCGGTGGAGCTGTGTGGTGGGTGCATCGGTGGAGCTGTATGGTGGGTGCCTCGGTAGAGCTGTATGGTGGGTGCCTCGGTGGAGCTGTGGGGTGGGTGCATCGGTGGAGCTGTGTGGTGGGTGCATCGGTGGAGCTGTGTCGGTGGAGCTGTGTGGTGGCTGCATCGGTGGAGCTGTGTGGTGGGTGCATCGGTGGAGCTGTGTGGTGGGTGCATCGGTGGAGCTGTGTGGTGGGTGCATCGGTGGAGCTGTGTGGTGGGTGCCTCGGTAGAGCTGTATGGTGGGTGCCTCGGTGGAGCTGTGTTGTGGGTGCATCGGTGGAGCTGTGTGGTGGGTGCATCGGTGGAGCTGTGTGGTGGCTGCATCGGTGGAGCTGTGTGGTGGGTGCATCGGTGGAGCTGTGTGGTGGGTGCATCGGTGGAGCTGTGTGGTGGGTGCATCGGTGGAGCTGTGTGGTGGGTGCATCGGTGGAGCTGTGTGGTGGGTGCCTCGGTGGAGCTCTGTGGTGGGTGCATCGGTGGAGCTGTGTAGTGGGTGCCTCAGTGGAGCTTTGTGGTGGGTGCCTCGGTGGAGCTGTATGGTGGGTGCCTCAGTGGAGCTGTGAGGTGGGTGCATCAGTGGAGCTGTGTGGTGGGTGCATCGGTGAAGATGTGTGGTGGGTGCATCGGTGGAGCTGTGTCGGTGGAGCTGTGTGGTGGCTACATCAGTGGAGCTGTGTAGTGGGTGCATCGGTGGAGCTGTGTGGTGGCTGCATCGGTGGAGCTGTGTGGTGGGTGCATCGGTGGAGCTGTGTGTTGGGTGCATCGGTGGAGCTGTGTGGTGGGTGCATCGGTGGAGCTGTGTGGCGGGTGCATCAGTGGAGCTGTGTGTTGGGTGCATCGGTGGAGCTGTGTGGTGGGTGCATCGGTGGAGCTGTGTGGTGGCTGCATCGGTGGAGCTGTGTGGTGGGTGCATCGGTGGAGCTGTGTGGTGGGTGCATCGGTGGAGCTGTGTGGTGGGTGCATCGGTGGAGCTGTGTGGTGGGTGCATCGGTGGAGCTGTATGGTGGGTGCATCGGTGGAGCTGTGTGGTGGGTGCATTGGTGGAGCTGTGTGGTGGGTGCATTGGTGGAGCTGAATGGTGGGTGCCTCAGTGGAGCTGTGTGGTGGGTGCATCGGTGGAGCTGTGTCGGTGGAGCTGTGTGGTGGTTGCATCAGTGGAGCTGGGTGGTGGGTGCATTGGTGGAGCTGTGTGGTTGGTGCATCAGTGGAGCTGTGCCGGTGGAGCTATGTGGTGGTTGCATCAGTAGAGCTGGGTGGTGGGTGCATCGGTGGAGCTGTGTGGTGGGTGCATCGCTGGAGCTATGTCGGTGGAGCTGTGTGGAGGCTGCATCGGTGGACCTGTGTGGTGGGTGCATCAGTGGAGCTGTGTGGTGGGCGCCTCGGTGAAGCTGTGTGGCGGGTGCATTGGTGGAGCTGTGTGGTGGGTGCCTCGGTGGAGCTGTGTGGTGGGTGCATCGGTGGAGCTGTGTGGTGGGTGCCCCGGTGGAGCTGTGTGGTGGGTGCATCAGTGGAGCTGTGTGGTGGGTGCATCGGTGGAGCTCTATGGTGGGTGCCTCGGTGGAGCTGTGTGGTGGGTGCATCGGTGGAGCTGTGTGGTGGGTGCATCGGTGGAGCTGTATGGTCATCAGTGGAGCAGGGTGGTGGGTGCGTCGGTGGAGCTGTGTCGGTGGAGCTGTGTGGTGGGTGCATCGGTGGAGCTCTGTCGGTGGAGCTGTGTGGTGGGTGCATCGGTGGAGCTGGGTGGTGGGTGCATCAGTGGAGCTGTGTCGGTGGAGCTGTGTGGTGGCTGCATCGGTGGAGCTGTGTGGTGGGTGCATCGATGGAGCTGTGTGGTGGGTGCATCGGTGGAGCTGTGTGGTAGGTGCATCGGTGGAGCTGTGTGGTGGGTGCATCGGTGGAGCTGTGTATGTGGTGCTGTGTGATGGGTGCATCGGTGGAGGTGTGTGGTGGGTGCCTCGGTGGAGCTGTGTGGTGGGTGCATCGGTGGAGCTGTGTGGTGGGTGCATCGGTGGA
Organism: Lissotriton helveticus; assembly: GCF_964261635.1. Classification (NCBI taxonomy): domain Eukaryota; kingdom Metazoa; phylum Chordata; class Amphibia; order Caudata; family Salamandridae; genus Lissotriton; species Lissotriton helveticus. The sequence continues at coordinate 454,140,219 of NC_136063.1, read as the reverse complement.
GTTGTATGGTGGGTGCATCGGTGGAACTGTATGGTGGGTGCCTCGGTGGAGCTGTGTGGTGGGTGCATCGGTGGAGCTGTGTGGTGGGTGCATCGGTGGAGCTGTCTGGTGGGTGCCTCGGTGGAGCTGTATGGTGGGTGCCTCGGTGGAGCTGTGTGGTGGATGCATCGGTGGAGCTGTGTTGGTGGAGCTGTGTGGTGGGTGCATCGGTGGAGCTGTGTGGTGGGTGCATCAATGGAGTTTTGTGTTGGGTACATCTGTGGAGCTGTGTGGTAGGTGCATCTGTGGAGCTGTGTGGTGGGTGCATCGGTGGAGCTGTGTGGTGGGTGTATCGGTGGAGCTGTGTCGGTGGAGCTGTGTGGTGGCTGCATCGGTGGAGCTGTGTGGTGGGTGCATCAGTGGAGCTGTGTGGTGGGCGCCTCGGTGAAGCTGTGTGGTGGGTGCATTGGTGGAGCTGTGTGGTGGGTGCCTCGGTGGAGCTGTGTGGTGGGTGTATCGGTGGAGCTGTGTGGTGGGTGCCCCGGTGGAGCTGTGTGGTGGGTGCATCAGTGGAGCTGTGTGGTGGGTGCATCGGTGGAGCTCTATGGTGGGTGCCTCGGTGGAGCTGTGTGGTGGGTGCATCGGTGGAGCTGTGTGGTGGGTGCATCGGTGGAGCTGTATGGTCATCAGTGGAGCAGGGTGGTGGGTGCATCGGTGGAGCTGTGTCGGTGGAGCTGTGTGGTGGGTGCATCGGTGGAGCTGTGTCGGTGGAGCTGTGTGGTGGCTACATCGGTGGAGCTGTGTAGTGGGTGCATCGGTGGAGCTGTGTGGTGGGTGCATCGGTGGAGCTGTGTGGTGGGTGCCTCGGTGGAGCTGTGTGGTGGGTGCATCGGTGGAGCTGTGTGGTGGGTGCATCGGTCGAGCTGTGTAGGTGGAGCTGTGTGGTGGGTGCCTCGGTGGAACTGTGTGGTGGGTGCCTCGGTGGAGCTGTGTGGTGGGTGCATCGGTGTAGCTGTGTGGTGGCTGCATCGGTGGGGCTGTGTGGTGGGTGCATCGGTGGAGCTGTGTGGTGGGTGCATCGGTGGAGCTGTATGGTGGGCGCATCGGTGGAGCTGTGTGGTGGGTGCATTGGTGGAGCTGTGTGGTGGGTGCATTGGTGGAGCTGAATGGTGGGTGCCTCGGTGGAGCTGTGTGGTGGGTGCATCGGTGGAGCTGTGTCGGTGGAGCTGTGTGGTGGTTGCATCAGTGGAGCTGGGTGGTGGGTGCATTGGTGGAGCTGTGTGGTTGGTGCATCAGTGGAGCTGTGCCGGTGGAGCTATGTGGTGGTTGCATCAGTGGAGCTGGGTGGTGGGTGCATCGGTGGAGCTGTGTGGTGGGTGCATCGGTGGAGCTGTGTCGGTGGAGCTGTGTGGTGGCTACATCGGTGGACCTGTGTGGTGGGTGCATCGGTGGAGCTGTGTGGTGGGCGCTTCGGTGGAGCTGTGTGGCGGGTGCATCGGTGGAGCTGTGTGGTGGATGCCTCGGTGGAGCTGTGTGGTGGGTGCATCGGTGGAGCTGTGTGGTGGGTGCCCCGGTGGAGCTGTGTGGTGCGTGCATCAGTGGAGCTGTGTAGTGGGTGCATCGGTGGAGCTCTATGGTGGGTGCCTCGGTGGAGCTGTGTGGTGGGTGCATCGGTGGAGCTGTGTGGTGGGTGCATCGGTGGAGCTGTATGGTCATCGGTGGAGCAGGGTGGTGGGTGCGTCGGTGGAGCTGTGTCGTTGGAGCTGTGTGGTGGGTGCATCGGTGGAGCTGTGTCGGTGGAGCTGTGTGGTGGGCTCATCGTTGGAGCTGGGTGGTGGGTGCAGTGTTGGAGCTGTGTGGTGGCTGCATCGGTGGAGCTGTGTGGTGGGTGCATCGGTGGAGCTGTGTGGTGGGTGCATCGGTGGAGCTGTGTGGTAGGTGCATCGGTGGAGCTGTGTGGTGGGTGCATCGGTGGAGTTGTGTATGTGGAGCTGTGTGGTGGGTGCATCGGTGGAGGTGTGTGGTGGGTGCCTCGGTGGAGCTGTGTGGTGGGTGCATCGGTGGAGCTGTGTGGTGGGTACATCGGTGGAGTTGTATGGTGGGTGCATCGGTGGAACTGTATGGTGGGTGCCTCGGTGGAGCTGTGTGGTGGGTGCATCGGTGGAGCTGTGTGGTGGGTGCATCGGTGGAGCTGTCTGGTGGGTGCCTCGGTGGAGCTGTATGGTGGGTGCCTCGGTGGAGCTGTGTGGTGGATGCATCGGTGGAGCTGTGTTGGTGGAGCTGTGTGGTGGGTGCATCGGTGGAGCTGTGTGGTGGGTGCATCAATGGAGTTGTGTGGTGGGTACATCTGTGGAGCTGTGTGGTAGGTGCATCTGTGGAGCTGTGTGGTGGGTGCATCGGTGGAGCTAGGTGGTGGGTGCATCGGTGGAGCTGTGTCGGTGGAGCTGTGTGGTGGCTGCATTGGTGGAGCTGTGTGGTGGGTGCATCGGTGGAGCTGTGTGGTGGGTGCATCAGTGGAGCTGTGCGGTGGGTGCCTCGGTGGAGCTGTGTGGTGGGTGCATCGGTGGAGCTGTGTGGTGGGTGCATCGGTGGAGCTGTATGGTGGGTGCCTCAGTGGAGCTGTGTGGTGGGTGCATCGGTGGAGCTGTGTGGTGGGTGCATCGGTGGAGCTGTATGGTGGGTGCCTCGGTAGAGCTGTATGGTGGGTGCCTCGGTGGAGCTGTGTGGTGGGTGCATCGGTGGAGCTGTGTGGTGGGTGTATTGGTGGAGCTGTGTGGTGGGTGCATCGGTGGAGCTGTCTGGTGGGTGCCTCGGTGGAGCTGTATGTTGGGTGCCTCGGTGGAGCTGTGTGGTGGATGCATCGGTGGAGCTGTGTTGGTGGAGCTGTGTGGTGGGTGCATCGGTGGAGCTGTGTGGTGGGTGCATCAATGGAGTTGTGTGTTGGGTACATCTGTGGAGCTGTGTGGTAGGTGCATCTGTGGAGCTGTGTGGTGGGTGCATCGGTGGAGCTGTGTGGTGGGTGTATCGGTGGAGCTGTGTCGGTGGAGCTGTGTGGTGGCTGCATCGGTGGAGCTGTGTGGTGGGTGCATCAGTGGAGCTGTGTGGTGGGCGCCTCGGTGAAGCTGTGTGGCGGGTGCATTGGTGGAGCTGTGTGGTGGGTGCCTCGGTGGAGCTGTGTGGTGGGTGCATCGGTGGAGCTGTGTGGTGGGTGCCCCGGTGGAGCTGTGTGGTGGGTGCATCAGTGGAGCTGTGTGGTGGGTGCATCGGTGGAGCTCTATGGTGGGTGCCTCGGTGGAGCTGTGTGGTGGGTGCATCGGTGGAGCTGTGTGGTGGGTGCATCGGTGGAGCTGTATGGTCATCAGTGGAGCAGGGTGGTGGGTGCGTCGGTGGAGCTGTGTCGGTGGAGCTGTGTGGTGGGTGCATCGGTGGAGCTGTGTCGGTGGAGCTGTGTGGTGGCTACATCGGTGGAGCTGTGTAGTGGGTGCATCGGTGGAGCTGTGTGGTGGGTGCATCGGTGGAGCTGTGTGGGTGCATCGGTGGAGCTGTGTGGTGGGTGCATCGGTGGAGCTGAGTCGGTGGAGCTGTGTGGTGGCTGCATCGGTGGAGCTGTGTGGTGGGTGCATCGGTGGAGCTGTGTGGTGGGTGCATCGGTGGAGCTGTGTGGTGGGTGCATCGGTGGAGCTGTGTGGTGGGTGCATCGGTGGAGCTGTATGGTGGGTGCCTCGGTAGAGCTGTATGGTGGGTGCCTCGGTGGAGCTGTGTTGTGGGTGCATTGGTGGAGCTGTGTGGTGGGTGCATCGGTGGAGCTGTGTCGGTGGAGCTGTGTGGTGGCTGCATCGGTGGAGCTGTGTGGTGGGTGCATCGGTGGAGCTGTGTGGTGGGTGCATCGGTGGAGCTGTGTGGTGGGTGCATCGGTGGAGCTGTGTGGTGGGTGCATCGGTGGAGCTGTGTGGTGGGTGCCTCGGTGGAGCTCTGTGGTGGGTGCATCGGTGGAGCTGTGTAGTGGGTGCCTCAGTGGAGCTTTGTGGTGGGTGCCTCGGTGGAGCTGTATGGTGGGTGCCTCAGTGGAGCTGTGAGGTGGGTGCATCAGTGGAGCTGTGTGGTGGGTGCATCGGTGAAGATGTGTGGTGGGTGCATCGGTGGAGCTGTGTCGGTGGAGCTGTGTGGTGGCTGCATCGGTGGAGCTGTATGGTGGGTGCCTCGGTAGAGCTGTATGGTGGGTGCCTCGGTGGAGCTGTGTTGTGGGTGCATCGGTGGAGCTGTGTGGTGGGTGCATCGGTGGAGCTGTGTCGGTGGAGCTGTGTGGTGGCTGCATCGGTGGAGCTGTGTGGTGGGTGCATCGGTGGAGCTGTGTGGTGGGTGCATCGGTGGAGCTGTGTGGTGGGTGCATCGGTGGAGCTGTGTGGTGGGTGCCTCGGTGGAGCTCTGTGGTGGGTGCATCGGTGGAGCTGTGTAGTGGGTGCCTCAGTGGAGCTTTGTGGTGGGTGCCTCGGTGGAGCTGTATGGTGGGTGCCTCAGTGGAGCTGTGAGGTGGGTGCATCAGTGGAGCTGTGTGGTGGGTGCATCGGTGAAGATGTGTGGTGGGTGCATCGGTGGAGCTGTGTCGGTGGAGCTGTGTGGTGGCTGCATCGGTGGAGCTGTGTAGTGGGTGCATCGGTGGAGCTGTGTGGTGGCTGCATCGGTGGAGCTGTGTGGTGGGTGCATCGGTGGAGCGGTGTGGTGGGTGCATCGGTGGAGCTGTGTGGTGGGTGCATCGGTGGAGCTGTGTGGCGGGTGCATCAGTGGAGCTGTGTTGGTGGAGCTGTGTGGTGGCTGCATCGGTGGAGCTGTGTGGTGGGTGCATCGGTGGAGCTGTGTGGTGGGTGCATCGGTGGAGCTGTGTGGTGGGTGCATCGGTGGAGCTGTGTGGTGGGTGCATCGGTGGAGCTGTATGGTGGGTGCATCGGTGGAGCTGTGTGGTGGGTGCATTGGTGGAGCTGTGTGGTGGAGCTGTGTGGTGGTTGCATCAGTGGAGCTGGGTGGTGGGTGCATTGGTGGAGCTGTGTGGTTGGTGCATCAGTGGAGCTGTGCCGGTGGAGCTATGTGGTGGTTGCATCAGTAGAGCTGGGTGGTGGGTGCATCGGTGGAGCTGTGTGGTGGGTGCATCGCTGGAGCTGTGTCGGTGGAGCTGTGTGGAGGCTGCATCGGTGGACCTGTGTGGTGGGTGCATCAGTGGAGCTGTGTGGTGGGCGCCTCGGTGAAGCTGTGTGGCGGGTGCATTGGTGGAGCTGTGTGGTGGGTGCCTCGGTGGAGCTGTGTGGTGGGTGCATCGGTGGAGCTGTGTGGTGGGTGCCCCGGTGGAGCTGTGTGGTGGGTGCATCAGTGGAGCTGTGTGGTGGGTGCATCGGTGGAGCTCTATGGTGGGTGCCTCGGTGGAGCTGTGTGGTGGGTGCATCGGTGGAGCTGTGTGGTGGGTGCATCGGTGGAGCTGTATGGTCATCAGTGGAGCAGGGTGGTGGGTGCGTCGGTGGAGCTGTGTCGGTGGAGCTGTGTGGTGGGTGCATCGGTGGAGCTCTGTCGGTGGAGCTGTGTGGTGGGTGCATCGGTGGAGCTGGGTGGTGGGTGCATCAGTGGAGCTGTGTCGGTGGAGCTGTGTGGTGGCTGCATCGGTGGAGCTGTGTGGTGGGTGCATCGATGGAGCTGTGTGGTGGGTGCATCGGTGGAGCTGTGTGGTAGGTGCATCGGTGGAGCTGTGTGGTGGGTGCATCGGTGGAGCTGTGTATGTGGAGCTGTGTGATGGGTGCATCGGTGGAGGTGTGTGGTGGGTGCCTCGGTGGAGCTGTGTGGTGGGTGCATCGGTGGAGCTGTGTGGTGGGTGCATCGGTGGAGTTGTATGGTGGGTGCATCGGTGGAACTGTATGGTGGGTGCCTCGGTGGAGCTGTGTGGTGGGTGCATCGGTGGAGCTGTGTGGTGGGTGCATCGGTGGAGCTGTCTGGTGGGTGCCTCGGTAGAGCTGTATGGTGGGTGCCTCGGTGGAGCTGTGTGGTGGGTGCATCGGTGGAGCTGTGTGGTGGGTGCATTGGTGGAGCTGTGTGGTGGGTGCATCGGTGGAGCTGTGTGGTGGGTGTATCGGTGGAGCTGTGTCGGTGGAGCTGTGTGGTGGGTGCATCGGTGGAGCTGGGTGGTGGGTGCATCAGTGGAGCTGTGTCGGTGGAGCTGTGTGGTGGCTGCATCGGTGGAGCTGTGTGGTGGGTGCATCGGTGGAGCTGTGTGGTGGGTGCATCGGTGGAGCTGTGTGGTAGGTGCATCGGTGGAGCTGTGTGGTGGGTGCATCGGTGGAGCTGTGTATGTGGAGCTGTGTGATGGGTGCATCGGTGGAGGTGTGTGGTGGGTGCATCGGTGGAGCTGTGTGGTGGGTGCATCGGTGGAGCTGTATGGTGGGTGACTCAGTGGAGCTGTGTGGTGGGTGCATCGGTGGAGCTGTGTGGTGGGTGCATCGGTGGAGCTGTATGGTGGGTGCCTCGGTAGAGCTGTATGGTGGGTGCCTCGGTGGAGCTGTGTGGTGGGTGCATCGGTGGAGCTGTGTGGTGGGTGCATTGGTGGAGCTGTGTGGTGGGTGCATCGGTGGAGCTGTCTGGTGGGTGCCTCGGTGGAGCTGTATGGTGGGTGCCTCGGTGGAGCTGTGTGGTGGATGCATCGGTGGAGCTGTGTTGGTGGAGCTGTGTGGTGGGTGCATCGGTGGAGCTGTGTGGTGGGTGCATCAATGGAGTTGTGTGTTGGGTACATCTGTGGAGCTGTGTGGTAGGTGCATCTGTGGAGCTGTGTGGTGGGTGCATCGGTGGAGCTGTGTGGTGGGTGTATCGGTGGAGCTGTGTCGGTGGAGCTGTGTGGTGGCTGCATCGGTGGAGCTGTGTGGTGGGTGCTTCAGTGGAGCTGTGTGGTGGGCGCCTCGGTGAAGCTGTGTGGCGGGTGCATTGGTGGAGCTGTGTGGTGGGTGCCTCGGTGGAGCTGTGTGGTGGGTGCATCGGTGGAGCTGTGTGGTGGGTGCCCCGGTGGAGCTGTGTGGTGGGTGCATCAGTGGAGCTGTGTGGTGGGTGCATCGGTGGAGCTCTATGGTGGGTGCCTCGGTGGAGCTGTGTGGTGGGTGCATCGGTGGAGCTGTGTGGTGGGTGCATCGGTGGAGCTGTATGGTCATCAGTGGAGCAGGGTGGTGGGTGCGTCGGTGGAGCTGTGTCGGTGGAGCTGTGTGGTGGGTGCATCGGTGGAGCTGTGTCGGTGGAGCTGTGTGGTGGCTACATCGGTGGAGCTGTGTAGTGGGTGCATCGGTGGAGCTGTGTGGTGGGTGCATCGGTGGAGCTGTGTGGGTGCATCGGTGGAGCTGTGTGGTGGGTGCATCAGTGGAGCTGTGTCGGTGGAGCTGTGTGGTGGCTGCATCGGTGGAGCTGTGTGGTGGGTGCATCGGTGGAGCTGTGTGGTGGGTGCATCGGTGGAGCTGTGTGGTGGGTGCATCGGTGGAGCTGTATGGTCATCAGTGGAGCAGGGTGGTGGGTGCGTCGGTGGAGCTGTGTCGGTGGAGCTGTGTGGTGGGTGCATCGGTGGAGCTGTGTGGTGGGTGCATCGTCGGTGCTGGGTGGTGGGTGCATCAGTGGAGCTGTGTCAGTGGAGCTGTGTGGTGGCTGCATCGGTGGAGCTGTGTGGTGGCTGCATCGGTGGAGCTGTGTGGTGGGTGCATCGGTGGAGCTCTATGGTGGGTGCCTCGGTGGAGCTGTGTGGTGGGTGCATCGGTGGAGCTGTGTGGTGGGTGCATCGGTGGAGCTGTATGGTCATCAGTGGAGCAGGGTGGTGGGTGCGTCGGTGGAGCTGTGTCGGTGGAGCTGTGTGGTGGGTGCATCGGTGGAGCTCTGTCGGTGGAGCTGTGTGGTGGGTGCATCGGTGGAGCTGGGTGGTGGGTGCATCAGTGGAGCTGTGTCGGTGGAGCTGTGTGGTGGCTGCATCGGTGGAGCTGTGTGGTGGGTGCATCGGTGGAGCTGTGTGGTGGGTGCATCGGTGGAGCTGTGTGGTAGGTGCATCGGTGGAGCTGTGTGGTGGGTGCATCGGTGGAGCTGTGTATGTGGAGCTGTGTGATGGGTGCATCGGTGGAGGTGTGTGGTGGGTGCATCGGTGGAGCTGTGTGGTGGGTGCATCGGTGGAGCTGTATGGTGGGTGCCTCAGTGGAGCTGTGTGGTGGGTGCATCGGTGGAGCTGTGTGGTGGGTGCATCGGTGGAGCTGTATGGTGGGTGCCTCGGTAGAGCTGTATGGTGGGTGCCTCGGTGGAGCTGTGTGGTGGGTGCATCGGTGGAGCTGTGTGGTGGGTGCATTGGTGGAGCTGTGTGGTGGGTGCATCGGTGGAGCTGTCTGGTGGGTGCCTCGGTGGAGCTGTATGGTGGGTGCCTCGGTGGAGCTGTGTGGTGGATGCATCGGTGGAGCTGTGTTGGTGGAGCTGTGTGGTGGGTGCATCGGTGGAGCTGTGTGGTGGGTGCATCAATGGAGTTGTGTGTTGGGTACATCTGTGGAGCTGTGTGGTAGGTGCATCTGTGGAGCTGTGTGGTGGGTGCATCGGTGGAGCTGTGTGGTGGGTGTATCGGTGGAGCTGTGTCGGTGGAGCTGTGTGGTGGCTGCATCGGTGGAGCTGTGTGGTGGGTGCTTCAGTGGAGCTGTGTGGTGGGCGCCTCGGTGAAGCTGTGTGGCGGGTGCATTGGTGGAGCTGTGTGGTGGGTGCCTCGGTGGAGCTGTGTGGTGGGTGCATCGGTGGAGCTGTGTGGTGGGTGCATCGGTGGAGCTGTGTGGTGGGTGCATCGGTGGAGCTGTGTATGTGGAGCTGTGTGATGGGTGCATCGGTGGAGGTGTGTGGTGGGTGCATCGGTGGAGCTGTGTGGTGGGTGCATCGGTGGAGCTGTATGGTGGGTGCCTCAGTGGAGCTGTGTGGTGGGTGCATCGGTGGAGCTGTGTGGTGGGTGCATCGGTGGAGCTGTATGGTGGGTGCCTCGGTAGAGCTGTATGGTGGGTGCCTCGGTGGAGCTGTGTGGTGGGTGCATCGGTGGAGCTGTGTGGTGGGTGCATTGGTGGAGCTGTGTGGTGGGTGCATCGGTGGAGCTGTCTGGTGGGTGCCTCGGTGGAGCTGTATGGTGGGTGCCTCGGTGGAGCTGTGTGGTGGATGCATCGGTGGAGCTGTGTTGGTGGAGCTGTGTGGTGGGTGCATCGGTGGAGCTGTGTGGTGGGTGCATCAATGGAGTTGTGTGTTGGGTACATCTGTGGAGCTGTGTGGTAGGTGCATCTGTGGAGCTGTGTGGTGGGTGCATCGGTGGAGCTGTGTGGTGGGTGTATCGGTGGAGCTGTGTCGGTGGAGCTGTGTGGTGGCTGCATCGGTGGAGCTGTGTGGTGGGTGCTTCAGTGGAGCTGTGTGGTGGGCGCCTCGGTGAAGCTGTGTGGCGGGTGCATTGGTGGAGCTGTGTGGTGGGTGCCTCGGTGGAGCTGTGTGGTGGGTGCATCGGTGGAGCTGTGTGGTGGGTGCCCCGGTGGAGCTGTGTGGTGGGTGCATCAGTGGAGCTGTGTGGTGGGTGCATCGGTGGAGCTCTATGGTGGGTGCCTCGGTGGAGCTGTGTGGTGGGTGCATCGGTGGAGCTGTGTGGTGGGTGCATCGGTGGAGCTGTATGGTCATCAGTGGAGCAGGGTGGTGGGTGCGTCGGTGGAGCTGTGTCGGTGGAGCTGTGTGGTGGGTGCATCGGTGGAGCTGTGTCGGTGGAGCTGTGTGGTGGCTACATCGGTGGAGCTGTGTAGTGGGTGCATCGGTGGAGCTGTGTGGTGGGTGCATCGGTGGAGCTGTGTGGGTGCATCGGTGGAGCTGTGTGGTGGGTGCATCAGTGGAGCTGTGTCGGTGGAGCTGTGTGGTGGCTGCATCGGTGGAGCTGTGTGGTGGGTGCATCGGTGGAGCTGTGTGGTGGGTGCATCGGTGGAGCTGTGTGGTGGGTGCATCGGTGGAGCTGTATGGTCATCAGTGGAGCAGGGTGGTGGGTGCGTCGGTGGAGCTGTGTCGGTGGAGCTGTGTGGTGGGTGCATCGGTGGAGCTCTGTCGGTGGAGCTGTGTGGTGGGTGCATCGGTGGAGCTGGGTGGTGGGTGCATCAGTGGAGCTGTGTCGGTGGAGCTGTGTGGTGGCTGCATCGGTGGAGCTGTGTGGTGGGTGCATCGATGGAGCTGTGTGGTGGGTGCATCGGTGGAGCTGTGTGGTAGGTGCATCGGTGGAGCTGTGTGGTGGGTGCATCGGTGGAGCTGTGTATGTGGTGCTGTGTGATGGGTGCATCGGTGGAGGTGTGTGGTGGGTGCCTCGGTGGAGCTGTGTGGTGGGTGCATCGGTGGAGCTGTGTGGTGGGTGCATCGGTGGAGTTGTATGGTGGGTGCATCGGTGGAACTGTATGGTGGGTGCCTCGGTGGAGCTGTGTGGTGGGTGCATCGGTGGAGCTGTGTGGTGGGTGCATCGGTGGAGCTGTCTGGTGGGTGCCTCGGTGGAGCTGTATGGTGGGTGCCTCGGTGGAGCTGTGTGGTGGATGCATCGGTGGAGCTGTGTTGGTGGAGCTGTGTGGTGGGTGCATCGGTGGAGCTGTGTGGTGGGTGCATCAATGGAGTTTTGTGTTGGGTACATCTGTGGAGCTGTGTGGTAGGTGCATCTGTGGAGCTGTGTGGTGGGTGCATCGGTGGAGCTGTGTGGTGGGTGTATCGGTGGAGCTGTGTCGGTGGAGCTGTGTGGTGGCTGCATCGGTGGAGCTGTGTGGTGGGTGCATCAGTGGAGCTGTGTGGTGGGCGCCTCGGTGAAGCTGTGTGGTGGGTGCATTGGTGGAGCTGTGTGGTGGGTGCCTCGGTGGAGCTGTGTGGTGGGTGTATCGGTGGAGCTGTGTGGTGGGTGCCCCGGTGGAGCTGTGTGGTGGGTGCATCAGTGGAGCTGTGTGGTGGGTGCATCGGTGGAGCTCTATGGTGGGTGCCTCGGTGGAGCTGTGTGGTGGGTGCATCGGTGGAGCTGTGTGGTGGGTGCATCGGTGGAGCTGTATGGTCATCAGTGGAGCAGGGTGGTGGGTGCATCGGTGGAGCTGTGTCGGTGGAGCTGTGTGGTGGGTGCATCGGTGGAGCTGTGTCGGTGGAGCTGTGTGGTGGCTACATCGGTGGAGCTGTGTAGTGGGTGCATCGGTGGAGCTGTGTGGTGGGTGCATCGGTGGAGCTGTGTGGTGGGTGCCTCGGTGGAGCTGTGTGGTGGGTGCATCGGTGGAGCTGTGTGGTGGGTGCATCGGTCGAGCTGTGTAGGTGGAGCTGTGTGGTGGGTGCCTCGGTGGAACTGTGTGGTGGGTGCCTCGGTGGAGCTGTGTGGTGGGTGCATCGGTGTAGCTGTGTGGTGGCTGCATCGGTGGGGCTGTGTGGTGGGTGCATCGGTGGAGCTGTGTGGTGGGTGCATCGGTGGAGCTGTATGGTGGGCGCATCGGTGGAGCTGTGTGGTGGGTGCATTGGTGGAGCTGTGTGGTGGGTGCATTGGTGGAGCTGAATGGTGGGTGCCTCGGTGGAGCTGTGTGGTGGGTGCATCGGTGGAGCTGTGTCGGTGGAGCTGTGTGGTGGTTGCATCAGTGGAGCTGGGTGGTGGGTGCATTGGTGGAGCTGTGTGGTTGGTGCATCAGTGGAGCTGTGCCGGTGGAGCTATGTGGTGGTTGCATCAGTGGAGCTGGGTGGTGGGTGCATCGGTGGAGCTGTGTGGTGGGTGCATCGGTGGAGCTGTGTCGGTGGAGCTGTGTGGTGGCTACATCGGTGGACCTGTGTGGTGGGTGCATCGGTGGAGCTGTGTGGTGGGCGCTTCGGTGGAGCTGTGTGGCGGGTGCATCGGTGGAGCTGTGTGGTGGATGCCTCGGTGGAGCTGTGTGGTGGGTGCATCGGTGGAGCTGTGTGGTGGGTGCCCCGGTGGAGCTGTGTGGTGCGTGCATCAGTGGAGCTGTGTAGTGGGTGCATCGGTGGAGCTCTATGGTGGGTGCCTCGGTGGAGCTGTGTGGTGGGTGCATCGGTGGAGCTGTGTGGTGGGTGCATCGGTGGAGCTGTATGGTCATCGGTGGAGCAGGGTGGTGGGTGCGTCGGTGGAGCTGTGTCGTTGGAGCTGTGTGGTGGGTGCATCGGTGGAGCTGTGTCGGTGGAGCTGTGTGGTGGGCTCATCGTTGGAGCTGGGTGGTGGGTGCAGTGTTGGAGCTGTGTGGTGGCTGCATCGGTGGAGCTGTGTGGTGGGTGCATCGGTGGAGCTGTGTGGTGGGTGCATCGGTGGAGCTGTGTGGTAGGTGCATCGGTGGAGCTGTGTGGTGGGTGCATCGGTGGAGTTGTGTATGTGGAGCTGTGTGGTGGGTGCATCGGTGGAGGTGTGTGGTGGGTGCCTCGGTGGAGCTGTGTGGTGGGTGCATCGGTGGAGCTGTGTGGTGGGTACATCGGTGGAGTTGTATGGTGGGTGCATCGGTGGAACTGTATGGTGGGTGCCTCGGTGGAGCTGTGTGGTGGGTGCATCGGTGGAGCTGTGTGGTGGGTGCATCGGTGGAGCTGTCTGGTGGGTGCCTCGGTGGAGCTGTATGGTGGGTGCCTCGGTGGAGCTGTGTGGTGGATGCATCGGTGGAGCTGTGTTGGTGGAGCTGTGTGGTGGGTGCATCGGTGGAGCTGTGTGGTGGGTGCATCAATGGAGTTGTGTGGTGGGTACATCTGTGGAGCTGTGTGGTAGGTGCATCTGTGGAGCTGTGTGGTGGGTGCATCGGTGGAGCTAGGTGGTGGGTGCATCGGTGGAGCTGTGTCGGTGGAGCTGTGTGGTGGCTGCATTGGTGGAGCTGTGTGGTGGGTGCATCGGTGGAGCTGTGTGGTGGGTGCATCAGTGGAGCTGTGCGGTGGGTGCCTCGGTGGAGCTGTGTGGTGGGTGCATCGGTGGAGCTGTGTGGTGGGTGCATCGGTGGAGCTGTATGGTGGGTGCCTCAGTGGAGCTGTGTGGTGGGTGCATCGGTGGAGCTGTGTGGTGGGTGCATCGGTGGAGCTGTATGGTGGGTGCCTCGGTAGAGCTGTATGGTGGGTGCCTCGGTGGAGCTGTGTGGTGGGTGCATCGGTGGAGCTGTGTGGTGGGTGTATTGGTGGAGCTGTGTGGTGGGTGCATCGGTGGAGCTGTCTGGTGGGTGCCTCGGTGGAGCTGTATGTTGGGTGCCTCGGTGGAGCTGTGTGGTGGATGCATCGGTGGAGCTGTGTTGGTGGAGCTGTGTGGTGGGTGCATCGGTGGAGCTGTGTGGTGGGTGCATCAATGGAGTTGTGTGTTGGGTACATCTGTGGAGCTGTGTGGTAGGTGCATCTGTGGAGCTGTGTGGTGGGTGCATCGGTGGAGCTGTGTGGTGGGTGTATCGGTGGAGCTGTGTCGGTGGAGCTGTGTGGTGGCTGCATCGGTGGAGCTGTGTGGTGGGTGCATCAGTGGAGCTGTGTGGTGGGCGCCTCGGTGAAGCTGTGTGGCGGGTGCATTGGTGGAGCTGTGTGGTGGGTGCCTCGGTGGAGCTGTGTGGTGGGTGCATCGGTGGAGCTGTGTGGTGGGTGCCCCGGTGGAGCTGTGTGGTGGGTGCATCAGTGGAGCTGTGTGGTGGGTGCATCGGTGGAGCTCTATGGTGGGTGCCTCGGTGGAGCTGTGTGGTGGGTGCATCGGTGGAGCTGTGTGGTGGGTGCATCGGTGGAGCTGTATGGTCATCAGTGGAGCAGGGTGGTGGGTGCGTCGGTGGAGCTGTGTCTGTGGAGCTGTGTGGTGGGTGCATCGGTGGAGCTGTGTCGGTGGAGCTGTGTGGTGGCTACATCGGTGGAGCTGTGTAGTGGGTGCATCGGTGGAGCTGTGTGGTGGGTGCATCGGTGGAGCTGTGTGGGTGCATCGGTGGAGCTGTGTGGTGGGTGCATCGGTGGAGCTGAGTCGGTGGAGCTGTGTGGTGGCTGCATCGGTGGAGCTGTGTGGTGGGTGCATCGGTGGAGCTGTGTGGTGGGTGCATCGGTGGAGCTGTGTGGTGGGTGCATCGGTGGAGCTGTGTGGTGGGTGCATCGGTGGAGCTGTATGGTGGGTGCCTCGGTAGAGCTGTATGGTGGGTGCCTCGGTGGAGCTGTGTTGTGGGTGCATTGGTGGAGCTGTGTGGTGGGTGCATCGGTGGAGCTGTGTCGGTGGAGCTGTGTGGTGGCTGCATCGGTGGAGCTGTGTGGTGGGTGCATCGGTGGAGCTGTGTGGTGGGTGCATCGGTGGAGCTGTGTGGTGGGTGCATCGGTGGAGCTGTGTGGTGGGTGCATCGGTGGAGCTGTGTGGTGGGTGCCTCGGTGGAGCTCTGTGGTGGGTGCATCGGTGGAGCTGTGTAGTGGGTGCCTCAGTGGAGCTTTGTGGTGGGTGCCTCGGTGGAGCTGTATGGTGGGTGCCTCAGTGGAGCTGTGAGGTGGGTGCATCAGTGGAGCTGTGTGGTGGGTGCATCGGTGAAGATGTGTGGTGGGTGCATCGGTGGAGCTGTGTCGGTGGAGCTGTGTGGTGGCTGCATCGGTGGAGCTGTATGGTGGGTGCCTCGGTAGAGCTGTATGGTGGGTGCCTCGGTGGAGCTGTGTTGTGGGTGCATCGGTGGAGCTGTGTGGTGGGTGCATCGGTGGAGCTGTGTCGGTGGAGCTGTGTGGTGGCTGCATCGGTGGAGCTGTGTGGTGGGTGCATCGGTGGAGCTGTGTGGTGGGTGCATCGGTGGAGCTGTGTGGTGGGTGCATCGGTGGAGCTGTGTGGTGGGTGCCTCGGTGGAGCTCTGTGGTGGGTGCATCGGTGGAGCTGTGTAGTGGGTGCCTCAGTGGAGCTTTGTGGTGGGTGCCTCGGTGGAGCTGTATGGTGGGTGCCTCAGTGGAGCTGTGAGGTGGGTGCATCAGTGGAGCTGTGTGGTGGGTGCATCGGTGAAGATGTGTGGTGGGTGCATCGGTGGAGCTGTGTCGGTGGAGCTGTGTGGTGGCTGCATCGGTGGAGCTGTGTAGTGGGTGCATCGGTGGAGCTGTGTGGTGGCTGCATCGGTGGAGCTGTGTGGTGGGTGCATCGGTGGAGCGGTGTGGTGGGTGCATCGGTGGAGCTGTGTGGTGGGTGCATCGGTGGAGCTGTGTGGCGGGTGCATCAGTGGAGCTGTGTTGGTGGAGCTGTGTGGTGGCTGCATCGGTGGAGCTGTGTGGTGGGTGCATCGGTGGAGCTGTGTGGTGGGTGCATCGGTGGAGCTGTGTGGTGGGTGCATCGGTGGAGCTGTGTGGTGGGTGCATCGGTGGAGCTGTATGGTGGGTGCATCGGTGGAGCTGTGTGGTGGGTGCATTGGTGGAGCTGTGTGGTGGAGCTGTGTGGTGGTTGCATCAGTGGAGCTGGGTGGTGGGTGCATTGGTGGAGCTGTGTGGTTGGTGCATCAGTGGAGCTGTGCCGGTGGAGCTATGTGGTGGTTGCATCAGTAGAGCTGGGTGGTGGGTGCATCGGTGGAGCTGTGTGGTGGGTGCATCGCTGGAGCTGTGTCGGTGGAGCTGTGTGGAGGCTGCATCGGTGGACCTGTGTGGTGGGTGCATCAGTGGAGCTGTGTGGTGGGCGCCTCGGTGAAGCTGTGTGGCGGGTGCATTGGTGGAGCTGTGTGGTGGGTGCCTCGGTGGAGCTGTGTGGTGGGTGCATCGGTGGAGCTGTGTGGTGGGTGCCCCGGTGGAGCTGTGTGGTGGGTGCATCAGTGGAGCTGTGTGGTGGGTGCATCGGTGGAGCTCTATGGTGGGTGCCTCGGTGGAGCTGTGTGGTGGGTGCATCGGTGGAGCTGTGTGGTGGGTGCATCGGTGGAGCTGTATGGTCATCAGTGGAGCAGGGTGGTGGGTGCGTCGGTGGAGCTGTGTCGGTGGAGCTGTGTGGTGGGTGCATCGGTGGAGCTCTGTCGGTGGAGCTGTGTGGTGGGTGCATCGGTGGAGCTGGGTGGTGGGTGCATCAGTGGAGCTGTGTCGGTGGAGCTGTGTGGTGGCTGCATCGGTGGAGCTGTGTGGTGGGTGCATCGATGGAGCTGTGTGGTGGGTGCATCGGTGGAGCTGTGTGGTAGGTGCATCGGTGGAGCTGTGTGGTGGGTGCATCGGTGGAGCTGTGTATGTGGAGCTGTGTGATGGGTGCATCGGTGGAGGTGTGTGGTGGGTGCCTCGGTGGAGCTGTGTGGTGGGTGCATCGGTGGAGCTGTGTGGTGGGTGCATCGGTGGAGTTGTATGGTGGGTGCATCGGTGGAACTGTATGGTGGGTGCCTCGGTGGAGCTGTGTGGTGGGTGCATCGGTGGAGCTGTGTGGTGGGTGCATCGGTGGAGCTGTCTGGTGGGTGCCTCGGTAGAGCTGTATGGTGGGTGCCTCGGTGGAGCTGTGTGGTGGGTGCATCGGTGGAGCTGTGTGGTGGGTGCATTGGTGGAGCTGTGTGGTGGGTGCATCGGTGGAGCTGTGTGGTGGGTGTATCGGTGGAGCTGTGTCGGTGGAGCTGTGTGGTGGGTGCATCGGTGGAGCTGGGTGGTGGGTGCATCAGTGGAGCTGTGTCGGTGGAGCTGTGTGGTGGCTGCATCGGTGGAGCTGTGTGGTGGGTGCATCGGTGGAGCTGTGTGGTGGGTGCATCGGTGGAGCTGTGTGGTAGGTGCATCGGTGGAGCTGTGTGGTGGGTGCATCGGTGGAGCTGTGTATGTGGAGCTGTGTGATGGGTGCATCGGTGGAGGTGTGTGGTGGGTGCATCGGTGGAGCTGTGTGGTGGGTGCATCGGTGGAGCTGTATGGTGGGTGACTCAGTGGAGCTGTGTGGTGGGTGCATCGGTGGAGCTGTGTGGTGGGTGCATCGGTGGAGCTGTATGGTGGGTGCCTCGGTAGAGCTGTATGGTGGGTGCCTCGGTGGAGCTGTGTGGTGGGTGCATCGGTGGAGCTGTGTGGTGGGTGCATTGGTGGAGCTGTGTGGTGGGTGCATCGGTGGAGCTGTCTGGTGGGTGCCTCGGTGGAGCTGTATGGTGGGTGCCTCGGTGGAGCTGTGTGGTGGATGCATCGGTGGAGCTGTGTTGGTGGAGCTGTGTGGTGGGTGCATCGGTGGAGCTGTGTGGTGGGTGCATCAATGGAGTTGTGTGTTGGGTACATCTGTGGAGCTGTGTGGTAGGTGCATCTGTGGAGCTGTGTGGTGGGTGCATCGGTGGAGCTGTGTGGTGGGTGTATCGGTGGAGCTGTGTCGGTGGAGCTGTGTGGTGGCTGCATCGGTGGAGCTGTGTGGTGGGTGCTTCAGTGGAGCTGTGTGGTGGGCGCCTCGGTGAAGCTGTGTGGCGGGTGCATTGGTGGAGCTGTGTGGTGGGTGCCTCGGTGGAGCTGTGTGGTGGGTGCATCGGTGGAGCTGTGTGGTGGGTGCCCCGGTGGAGCTGTGTGGTGGGTGCATCAGTGGAGCTGTGTGGTGGGTGCATCGGTGGAGCTCTATGGTGGGTGCCTCGGTGGAGCTGTGTGGTGGGTGCATCGGTGGAGCTGTGTGGTGGGTGCATCGGTGGAGCTGTATGGTCATCAGTGGAGCAGGGTGGTGGGTGCGTCGGTGGAGCTGTGTCGGTGGAGCTGTGTGGTGGGTGCATCGGTGGAGCTGTGTCGGTGGAGCTGTGTGGTGGCTACATCGGTGGAGCTGTGTAGTGGGTGCATCGGTGGAGCTGTGTGGTGGGTGCATCGGTGGAGCTGTGTGGGTGCATCGGTGGAGCTGTGTGGTGGGTGCATCAGTGGAGCTGTGTCGGTGGAGCTGTGTGGTGGCTGCATCGGTGGAGCTGTGTGGTGGGTGCATCGGTGGAGCTGTGTGGTGGGTGCATCGGTGGAGCTGTGTGGTGGGTGCATCGGTGGAGCTGTATGGTCATCAGTGGAGCAGGGTGGTGGGTGCGTCGGTGGAGCTGTGTCGGTGGAGCTGTGTGGTGGGTGCATCGGTGGAGCTGTGTGGTGGGTGCATCGTCGGTGCTGGGTGGTGGGTGCATCAGTGGAGCTGTGTCAGTGGAGCTGTGTGGTGGCTGCATCGGTGGAGCTGTGTGGTGGCTGCATCGGTGGAGCTGTGTGGTGGGTGCATCGGTGGAGCTCTATGGTGGGTGCCTCGGTGGAGCTGTGTGGTGGGTGCATCGGTGGAGCTGTGTGGTGGGTGCATCGGTGGAGCTGTATGGTCATCAGTGGAGCAGGGTGGTGGGTGCGTCGGTGGAGCTGTGTCGGTGGAGCTGTGTGGTGGGTGCATCGGTGGAGCTCTGTCGGTGGAGCTGTGTGGTGGGTGCATCGGTGGAGCTGGGTGGTGGGTGCATCAGTGGAGCTGTGTCGGTGGAGCTGTGTGGTGGCTGCATCGGTGGAGCTGTGTGGTGGGTGCATCGGTGGAGCTGTGTGGTGGGTGCATCGGTGGAGCTGTGTGGTAGGTGCATCGGTGGAGCTGTGTGGTGGGTGCATCGGTGGAGCTGTGTATGTGGAGCTGTGTGATGGGTGCATCGGTGGAGGTGTGTGGTGGGTGCATCGGTGGAGCTGTGTGGTGGGTGCATCGGTGGAGCTGTATGGTGGGTGCCTCAGTGGAGCTGTGTGGTGGGTGCATCGGTGGAGCTGTGTGGTGGGTGCATCGGTGGAGCTGTATGGTGGGTGCCTCGGTAGAGCTGTATGGTGGGTGCCTCGGTGGAGCTGTGTGGTGGGTGCATCGGTGGAGCTGTGTGGTGGGTGCATTGGTGGAGCTGTGTGGTGGGTGCATCGGTGGAGCTGTCTGGTGGGTGCCTCGGTGGAGCTGTATGGTGGGTGCCTCGGTGGAGCTGTGTGGTGGATGCATCGGTGGAGCTGTGTTGGTGGAGCTGTGTGGTGGGTGCATCGGTGGAGCTGTGTGGTGGGTGCATCAATGGAGTTGTGTGTTGGGTACATCTGTGGAGCTGTGTGGTAGGTGCATCTGTGGAGCTGTGTGGTGGGTGCATCGGTGGAGCTGTGTGGTGGGTGTATCGGTGGAGCTGTGTCGGTGGAGCTGTGTGGTGGCTGCATCGGTGGAGCTGTGTGGTGGGTGCTTCAGTGGAGCTGTGTGGTGGGCGCCTCGGTGAAGCTGTGTGGCGGGTGCATTGGTGGAGCTGTGTGGTGGGTGCCTCGGTGGAGCTGTGTGGTGGGTGCATCGGTGGAGCTGTGTGGTGGGTGCATCGGTGGAGCTGTGTGGTGGGTGCATCGGTGGAGCTGTGTATGTGGAGCTGTGTGATGGGTGCATCGGTGGAGGTGTGTGGTGGGTGCATCGGTGGAGCTGTGTGGTGGGTGCATCGGTGGAGCTGTATGGTGGGTGCCTCAGTGGAGCTGTGTGGTGGGTGCATCGGTGGAGCTGTGTGGTGGGTGCATCGGTGGAGCTGTATGGTGGGTGCCTCGGTAGAGCTGTATGGTGGGTGCCTCGGTGGAGCTGTGTGGTGGGTGCATCGGTGGAGCTGTGTGGTGGGTGCATTGGTGGAGCTGTGTGGTGGGTGCATCGGTGGAGCTGTCTGGTGGGTGCCTCGGTGGAGCTGTATGGTGGGTGCCTCGGTGGAGCTGTGTGGTGGATGCATCGGTGGAGCTGTGTTGGTGGAGCTGTGTGGTGGGTGCATCGGTGGAGCTGTGTGGTGGGTGCATCAATGGAGTTGTGTGTTGGGTACATCTGTGGAGCTGTGTGGTAGGTGCATCTGTGGAGCTGTGTGGTGGGTGCATCGGTGGAGCTGTGTGGTGGGTGTATCGGTGGAGCTGTGTCGGTGGAGCTGTGTGGTGGCTGCATCGGTGGAGCTGTGTGGTGGGTGCTTCAGTGGAGCTGTGTGGTGGGCGCCTCGGTGAAGCTGTGTGGCGGGTGCATTGGTGGAGCTGTGTGGTGGGTGCCTCGGTGGAGCTGTGTGGTGGGTGCATCGGTGGAGCTGTGTGGTGGGTGCCCCGGTGGAGCTGTGTGGTGGGTGCATCAGTGGAGCTGTGTGGTGGGTGCATCGGTGGAGCTCTATGGTGGGTGCCTCGGTGGAGCTGTGTGGTGGGTGCATCGGTGGAGCTGTGTGGTGGGTGCATCGGTGGAGCTGTATGGTCATCAGTGGAGCAGGGTGGTGGGTGCGTCGGTGGAGCTGTGTCGGTGGAGCTGTGTGGTGGGTGCATCGGTGGAGCTGTGTCGGTGGAGCTGTGTGGTGGCTACATCGGTGGAGCTGTGTAGTGGGTGCATCGGTGGAGCTGTGTGGTGGGTGCATCGGTGGAGCTGTGTGGGTGCATCGGTGGAGCTGTGTGGTGGGTGCATCAGTGGAGCTGTGTCGGTGGAGCTGTGTGGTGGCTGCATCGGTGGAGCTGTGTGGTGGGTGCATCGGTGGAGCTGTGTGGTGGGTGCATCGGTGGAGCTGTGTGGTGGGTGCATCGGTGGAGCTGTATGGTCATCAGTGGAGCAGGGTGGTGGGTGCGTCGGTGGAGCTGTGTCGGTGGAGCTGTGTGGTGGGTGCATCGGTGGAGCTGTGTGGTGGGTGCATAGGTGGAGCTGGGTGGTGGGTGCATCAGTGGAGCTGTGTCAGTGGAGCTGTGTGGTGGCTGCATCGGTGGAGCTGTGTGGTGGCTGCATCGGTGGAGCTGTGTGGTGGGTGCATCGGTGGAGCTCTATGGTGGGTGCCTCGGTGGAGCTGTGTGGTGGGTGCATCGGTGGAGCTGTGTGGTGGGTGCATCGGTGGAGCTGTATGGTCATCAGTGGAGCAGGGTGGTGGGTGCGTCGGTGGAGCTGTGTCGGTGGAGCTGTGTGGTGGGTGCATCGGTGGAGCTCTGTCGGTGGAGCTGTGTGGTGGGTGCATCGGTGGAGCTGGGTGGTGGGTGCATCAGTGGAGCTGTGTCGGTGGAGCTGTGTGGTGGCTGCATCGGTGGAGCTGTGTGGTGGGTGCATCGGTGGAGCTGTGTGGTGGGTGCATCGGTGGAGCTGTGTGGTAGGTGCATCGGTGGAGCTGTGTGGTGGGTGCATCGGTGGAGCTGTGTATGTGGAGCTGTGTGATGGGTGCATCGGTGGAGGTGTGTGGTGGGTGCATCGGTGGAGCTGTGTGGTGGGTGCATCGGTGGAGCTGTATGGTGGGTGCCTCAGTGGAGCTGTGTGGTGGGTGCATCGGTGGAGCTGTGTGGTGGGTGCATCGGTGGAGCTGTATGGTGGGTGCCTCGGTAGAGCTGTATGGTGGGTGCCTCGGTGGAGCTGTGTGGTGGGTGCATCGGTGGAGCTGTGTGGTGGGTGCATTGGTGGAGCTGTGTGGTGGGTGCATCGGTGGAGCTGTCTGGTGGGTGCCTCGGTGGAGCTGTATGGTGGGTGCCTCGGTGGAGCTGTGTGGTGGATGCATCGGTGGAGCTGTGTTGGTGGAGCTGTGTGGTGGGTGCATCGGTGGAGCTGTGTGGTGGGTGCATCAATGGAGTTGTGTGTTGGGTACATCTGTGGAGCTGTGTGGTAGGTGCATCTGTGGAGCTGTGTGGTGGGTGCATCGGTGGAGCTGTGTGGTGGGTGTATCGGTGGAGCTGTGTCGGTGGAGCTGTGTGGTGGCTGCATCGGTGGAGCTGTGTGGTGTGTGCATCAGTGGAGCTGTGTGGTGGGCGCCTCGGTGAAGCTGTGTGGCGGGTGCATTGGTGGAGCTGTGTGGTGGGTGCCTCGGTGGAGCTGTGTGGTGGGTGCATCGGTGGAGCTGTGTGGTGGGTGCCCCAGTGGAGCTGTGTGGTGGGTGCATCAGTGGAGCTGTGTGGTGGGTGCATCGGTGGAGCTCTATGGTGGGTGCCTCGGTGGAGCTGTGTGGTGGGTGCATCGGTGGAGCTGTGTGGTGGGTGCATCGGTGGAGCTGTATGGTCATCAGTGGAGCAGGGTGGTGGGTGCGTCGGTGGAGCTGTGTCGGTGGAGCTGTGTGGTGGGTGCATCGGTGGAGCTGTGTCGGTTGAGCTGTGTGGTGGCTACATCGGTGGAGCTGTGTAGTGGGTGCATCGGTGGAGCTGTGTGGTGGGTGCATCGGTGGAGCTGTGTGGGTGCATCGGTGGAGCTGTGTGGTGGGTGCATCGGTGGAGCTGTGTCGGTGGAGCTGTGTGGTGGCTGCATCGGTGGAGCTGTGTGGTGGGTGCATCGGTGGAGCTGTGTGGTGGGTGCATCGGTGGAGCTGTGTGGTGGGTGCATCGGTGGAGCTGTGTGGTGGGTGCATCGGTGGAGCTGTATGGTGGGTGCCTCGGTAGAGCTGTATGGTGGGTGCCTCGGTGGAGCTGTGTTGTGGGTGCATCGGTGGAGCTGTGTGGTGGGTGCATCGGTGGAGCAGTGTCGGTGGAGCTATGTGGTGGCTGCATCGGTGGAGCTGTGTGGTGGGTGCATCGGTGGAGCTGTGTGGTGGGTGCATCGGTGGAGCTGTGTGGTGGGTGCATCGGTGGAGCTGTGTGGTGGGTGCATCGGTGGAGCTGTGTGGTGGGTGCCTCGGTGGAGCTCTGTGGTGGGTGCATCGGTGGAGCTGTGTAGTGGGTGCCTCAGTGGAGCTTTGTGGTGGGTGCCTCAGTGGAGCTGTATGGTGGGTGCCTCAGTGGAGCTGTGAGGTGGGTGCATCAGTGGAGCTGTGTGGTGGGTGCATCGGTGAAGATGTGTGGTGGGTGCATCGGTGGAGCTGTGTCGGTGGAGCTGTGTGGTGGCTGCATCGGTGGAGCTGTGTAGTGGGTGCATCGGTGGAGCTGTGTGGTGGCTGCATCGGTGGAGCTGTGTGGTGGGTGCATCGGTGGAGCGGTGTGGTGGGTGCATCGGTGGAGCTGTGTGGTGGGTGCATCGGTGGAGCTGTGTGGCGGGTGCATCAGTGGAGCTGTGTTGGTGGAGCTGTGTGGTGGCTGCATCGGTGGAGCTGTGTGGTGGTTGCATCGGTGGAGCTGTGTGGTGGGTGCATCGGTGGAGCTGTGTGGTGGGTGCATCGGTGGAGCTCTGTGGTGGGTGCATCGGTGGAGCTGTATGGTGGGTGCATCGGTGGAGCTGTGTGGTGGGTGCATTGGTGGAGCTGTGTGGTGGGTGCATTGGTGGAGCTGAATGGTGGGTGCCTCAGTGGAGCTGTGTGGTGGGTGCATCGGTGGAGCTGTGTCGGTGGAGCTGTGTGGTGGTTGCATCAGTGGAGCTGGGTGGTGGGTGCATTGGTGGAGCTGTGTGGTTGGTGCATCAGTGGAGCTGTGCCGGTGGAGCTATGTGGTGGTTGCATCAGTAGAGCTGGGTGGTGGGTGCATCGGTGGAGCTGTGTGGTGGGTGCATCGCTGGAGCTGTGTCGGTGGAGCTGTGTGGAGGCTGCATCGGTGGACCTGTGTGGTGGGTGCATCAGTGGAGCTGTGTGGTGGGCGCCTCGGTGAAGCTGTGTGGCGGGTGCATTGGTGGAGCTGTGTGGTGGGTGCCTCGGTGGAGCTGTGTGGTGGGTGCATCGGTGGAGCTGTGTGGTGGGTGCCCCGGTGGAGCTGTGTGGTGGGTGCATCAGTGGAGCTGTGTGGTGGGTGCATCGGTGGAGCTCTATGGTGGGTGCCTCGGTGGAGCTGTGTGGTGGGTGCATCGGTGGAGCTGTGTGGTGGGTACATCGGTGGAGCTGTATGGTCATCAGTGGAGCAGGGTGGTGGGTGCGTCGGTGGAGCTGTGTCGGTGGAGATGTGTGGTGGGTGCATCGGTGGAGCTCTGTCGGTGGAGCTGTGTGGTGGGTGCATCAGTGGAGCTGGGTGGTGGGTGCATCAGTGGAGCTGTGTCGGTGGAGCTGTGTGGTGGCTGCATCGGTGGAGCTGTGTGGTGGGTGCATCGATGGAGCTGTGTGGTGGGTGCATCGGTGGAGCTGTGTGGTAGGTGCATCGGTGGAGCTGTGTGGTGGGTGCATCGGTGGAGCTGTGTATGTGGAGCTGTGTGATGGGTGCATCGGTGGAGGTGTTTGGTGGGTGCCTCGGTGGAGCTGTGTGGTGGGTGCATCGGTGGAGCTGTGTGGTGGGTGCATCGGTGGAGTTGTATGGTGGGTGCATCGGTGGAACTGTATGGTGGGTGCCTCGGTGGAGCTGTGTGGTGGGTGCATCGGTGGAGCTGTGTGGTGGGTGCATCGGTGGAGCTGTCTGGTGGGTGCCTCAGTGGAGCTGTATGGTGGGTGCCTCGGTGGAGCTGTGTGGTGGATGCATCGGTGGAGCTGTGTTGGTGGAGCTGTGTGGTGGGTGCATCGGTGGAGCTGTGTGGTGGGTGCATCAATGGAGTTGTGTGTTGGGTACATCTGTGGAGCTGTGTGGTAGGTGCATCTGTGGAGCTGTGTGGTGGGTGCATCGGTGGAGCTGTGTGGTGGGTGTATCGGTGGAGCTGTGTCAGTGTAGCTGTGTGGTGGCTGCATCGGTGGAGCTGTGTGGTGGGTGCATCAGTGGAGCTGTGTGGTGGGCGCCTCGGTGAAGCTGTGTGGCGGGTGCATTGGTGGAGCTGTGTGGTGGGTGCCTCGGTGGAGCTGTGTGGTGGGTGCATCGGTGGAGCTGTGTGGTGGGTGCCCCGGTGGAGCTGTGTGGTGGGTGCATCAGTGGAGCTGTGTGGTGGGTGCATCGGTGGAGCTCTATGGTGGGTGCCTCGGTGGAGCTGTGTGGTGGGTGCATCGGTGGAGCTGTGTGGTGGGTGCATCGGTGGAGCTGTATGGTCATCAGTGGAGCAGGGTGGTGGGTGCGTCGGTGGAGCTGTGTCGGTGGAGCTGTGTGGTGGGTGCATCGGTGGAGCTCTGTCGGTGGAGCTGTGTGGTGGGTGCATCGGTGGAGCTGGGTGGTGGGTGCATCAGTGGAGCTGTGTCGGTGGAGCTGTGTGGTGGCTGCATCGGTGGAGCTGTGTGGTGGGTGCATCGGTGGAGCTGTGTGGTGGGTGCATCGGTGGAGCTGTGTGGTAGGTGCATCGGTGGAGCTGTGTGGTGGGTGCATCGGTGGAGCTGTGTGGGTGCATCGGTGGAGCTGTGTGGTGGGTGCATCAGTGGAGCTGTGTCGGTGGAGCTGTGTGGTGGCTGCATCGGTGGAGCTGTGTGGTGGGTGCATCGGTGGAGCTGTGTGGTGGGTGCATCGGTGGAGCTGTGTGGTGGGTGCATCGGTGGAGCTGTATGGTCATCAGTGGAGCAGGGTGGTGGGTGCGTCGGTGGAGCTGTGTCGGTGGAGCTGTGTGGTGGGTGCATCGGTGGAGCTGTGTGGTGGGTGCATCGGTGGAGCTGGGTGGTGGGTGCATCAGTGGAGCTGTGTCAGTGGAGCTGTGTGGTGGCTGCATCGGTGGAGCTGTGTGGTGGCTGCATCGGTGGAGCTGTGTGGTGGGTGCATCGGTGGAGCTCTATGGTGGGTGCCTCGGTGGAGCTGTGTGGTGGGTGCATCGGTGGAGCTGTGTGGTGGGTGCATCGGTGGAGCTGTATGGTCATCAGTGGAGCAGGGTGGTGGGTGCGTCGGTGGAGCTGTGTCGGTGGAGCTGTGTGGTGGGTGCATCGGTGGAGCTCTGTCGGTGGAGGTGTGTGGTGGGTGCATCGGTGGAGCTGTGTGGTGGGTGCATCGGTGGAGCTGTATGGTGGGTGCCTCAGTGGAGCTGTGTGGTGGGTGCATCGGTGGAGCTGTGTGGTGGGTGCATCGGTGGAGCTGTATGGTGGGTGCCTCGGTAGAGCTGTATGGTGGGTGCCTCGGTGGAGCTGTGTGGTGGGTGCATCGGTGGAGCTGTGTGGTGGGTGCCTCGGTGGAGCTGTGTGGTGGGTGCATCGGTGGAGCTGTGTGGTGGGTGCCCCGGTGGAGCTGTGTGGTGGGTGCATCAGTGGAGCTGTGTGGTGGGTGCATCGGTGGAGCTCTATGGTGGGTGCCTCGGTGGAGCTGTGTGGTGGGAGCTGTATGGTCATCAGTGGAGCAGGGTGGTGGGTGCGTCGGTGGAGCTGTGTCGGTGGAGCTGTGTGGTGGGTGCATCGGTGGAGCTGTGTCGGTTGAGCTGTGTGGTGGCTACATCGGTGGAGCTGTGTAGTGGGTGCATCGGTGGAGCTGTGTGGTGGGTGCATCGGTGGAGCTGTGTGGGTGCATCGGTGGAGCTGTGTGGTGGATGCATCGGTGGAGCTGTGTCGGTGGAGCTGTGTGGTGGCTGCATCGGTGGAGCTGTGTGGTGGGTGCATCGGTGGAGCTGTGTGGTGGGTGCATCGGTGGAGCTGTGTGGTGGGTGCATCGGTGGAGCTGTATGGTGGGTGCCTCGGTAGAGCTGTATGGTGGGTGCCTCGGTGGAGCTGTGTTGTGGGTGCATCGGTGGAGCTGTGTGGTGGGTGCATCGGTGGAGCTGTGTCGGTGGAGCTATGTGGTGGCTGCATCGGTGGAGCTGTGTGGTGGGTGCATCGGTGGAGCTGTGTGGTGGGTGCATCGGTGGAGCTGTGTGGTGGGTGCATTGGTGGAGCTGTGTGGTGGGTGCATCGGTGGAGCTGTGTGGTGGGTGCCTCGGTGGAGCTCTGTGGTGGGTGCATCGGTGGAGCTGTGTAGTGGGTGCCTCAGTGGAGCTTTGTGGTGGGTGCCTCGGTGGAGCTGTATGGTGGGTGCCTCAGTGGAGCTGTGAGGTGGGTGCATCAGTGGAGCTGTGTGGTGGGTGCATCGGTGAAGATGTGTGGTGGGTGCATCGGTGGAGCTGTGTCGGTGGAGCTGTGTGGTGGCTGCATCGGTGGAGCTGTGTAGTGGGTGCATCGGTGGAGCTGTGTGGTGGCTGCATCGGTGGAGCTGTGTGGTGGGTGCATCGGTGGAGCGGTGTGGTGGGTGCATCGGTGGAGCTGTGTGGTGGGTGCATCGGTGGAGCTGTGTGGCGGGTGCATCAGTGGAGCTGTGTTGGTGGAGCTGTGTGGTGGCTGCATCGGTGGAGCTGTGTGGTGGTTGCATCGGTGGAGCTGTGTGGTGGGTGCATCGGTGGAGCTGTGTGGTGGGTGCATCGGTGGAGCTGTGTGGTGGGTGCATCGGTGGAGCTGTATGGTGGGTGCATCGGTGGAGCTGTGTGGTGGGTGCATTGGTGGAGCTGTGTGGTGGGTGCATTGGTGGAGCTGAATGGTGGGTGCCTCAGTGGAGCTGTGTGGTGGGTGCATCGGTGGAGCTGTGTCGGTGGAGCTGTGTGGTGGTTGCATCAGTGGAGCTGGGTGGTGGGTGCATTGGTGGAGCTGTGTGGTTGGTGCATCAGTGGAGCTGTGCCGGTGGAGCTATGTGGTGGTTGCATCAGTAGAGCTGGGTGGTGGGTGCATCGGTGGAGCTGTGTGGTGGGTGCATCGCTGGAGCTGTGTCGGTGGAGCTGTGTGGAGGCTGCATCGGTGGACCTGTGTGGTGGGTGCATCAGTGGAGCTGTGTGGTGGGCGCCTCGGTGAAGCTGTGTGGCGGGTGCATTGGTGGAGCTGTGTGGTGGGTGCCTCGGTGGAGCTGTGTGGTGGGTGCATCGGTGGAGCTGTGTGGTGGGTGCCCCTGTGGAGCTGTGTGGTGGGTGCATCAGTGGAGCTGTGTGGTGGGTGCATCGGTGGAGCTCTATGGTGGGTGCCTCGGTGGAGCTGTGTGGTGGGTGCATCGGTGGAGCTGTGTGGTGGGTGCATCGGTGGAGCTGTATGGTCATCAGTGGAGCAGGGTGGTGGGTGCGTCGGTGGAGCTGTGTCGGTGGAGCTGTGTGGTGGGTGCATCGGTGGAGCTCTGTCGGTGGAGCTGTGTGGTGGGTGCATCGGTGGAGCTGGGTCGGTGGAGCTGTGTGGTGGCTGCATCGGTGGAGCTGTGTGGTGGGTGCATCGATGGAGCTGTGTGGTGGGTGCATCGGTGGAGCTGTGTGGTAGGTGCATCGGTGGAGCTGTGTGGTGGGTGCATCGGTGGAGCTGTGTATGTGGAGCTGTGTGATGGGTGCATCGGTGGAGGTGTTTGGTGGGTGCCTCGGTGGAGCTGTGTGGTGGGTGCATCGGTGGAGCTGTGTGGTGGGTGCATCGGTGGAGTTGTATGGTGGGTGCATCGGTGGAACTGTATGGTGGGTGCCTCGGTGGAGCTGTGTGGTGGGTGCATCGGTGGAGCTGTGTGGTGGGTGCATCGGTGGAGCTGTCTGGTGGGTGCCTCGGTGGAGCTGTATGGTGGGTGCCTCGGTGGAGCTGTGTGGTGGATGCATCGGTGGAGCTGTGTTGGTGGAGCTGTGTGGTGGGTGCATCGGTGGAGCTGTGTGGTGGGTGCATCAATGGAGTTGTGTGTTGGGTACATCTGTGGAGCTGTGTGGTAGGTGCATCTGTGGAGCTGTGTGGTGGGTGCATCGGTGGAGCTGTGTGGTGGGTGTATCGGTGGAGCTGTGTCAGTGGAGCTGTGTGGTGGCTGCATCGGTGGAGCTGTGTGGTGGGTGCATCAGTGGAGCTGTGTGGTGGGCGCCTCGGTGAAGCTGTGTGGCGGGTGCATTGGTGGAGCTGTGTGGTGGGTGCCTCGGTGGAGCTGTGTGGTGGGTGCATCGGTGGAGCTGTGTGGTGGGTGCCCCGGTGGAGCTGTGTGGTGGGTGCATCAGTGGAGCTGTGTGGTGGGTGCATCGGTGGAGCTCTATGGTGGGTGCCTCGGTGGAGCTGTGTGGTGGGTGCATCGGTGGAGCTGTGTGGTGGGTGCATCGGTGGAGCTGTATGGTCATCAGTGGAGCAGGGTGGTGGGTGCGTCGGTGGAGCTGTGTCGGTGGAGCTGTGTGGTGGGTGCATCGGTGGAGCTCTGTCGGTGGAGCTGTGTGGTGGGTGCATCGGTGGAGCTGGGTGGTGGGTGCATCAGTGGAGCTGTGTCGGTGGAGCTGTGTGGTGGCTGCATCGGTGGAGCTGTGTGGTGGGTGCATCGGTGGAGCTGTGTGGTGGGTGCATCGGTGGAGCTGTGTGGTAGGTGCATCGGTGGAGCTGTGTGGTGGGTGCATCGGTGGAGCTGTGTATGTGGAGCTGTGTGATGGGTGCATCGGTGGAGGTGTGTGGTGGGTGCCTCGGTGGAGCTGTGTGGTGGGTGCATCGGTGGAGCTGTGTGGTGGGTGCATCGGTGGAGTTGTATGGTGGGTGCATCGGTGGAACTGTATGGTGGGTGCCTCGGTGGAGCTGTGTGGTGGGTGCATCGGTGGAGCTGTGTGGTGGGTGCATCGGTGGAGCTGTCTGGTGGGTGCCTCGGTGGAGCTGTATGGTGGGTGCCTCGGTGGAGCTGTGTGGTGGATGCATCGGTGGAGCTGTGTTGGTGGAGCTGTGTGGTGGGTGCATCGGTGGAGCTGTGTGGTGGGTGCATCAATGGAGTTGTGTGTTGGGTACATCTGTGGAGCTGTGTGGTAGGTGCATCTGTGGAGCTGTGTGGTGGGTGCATCGGTGGAGCTGTGTGGTGGGTGTATTGGTGGAGCTGTGTCGGTGGAGCTGTGTGGTGGCTGCATCGGTGGAGCTGTGTGGTGGGTGCATCGGTGGAGCTGTGTGGTGGGAGCATCGGTGGAGCTGTGTGGTGGGTGCATCGGTGGAGCTGTGTGGTGGATGCATTGGTGGAGCTGTGTCGGTGGAGCTGTGTGGTGGCTGCATCGGTGGAGCTGTGTGGTGGGTACATCGGTGGAGCTGTGTGGTGGATGCATCGGTGGATCTGTATGGTGGGTGCATCGGTGGTGCTGTGTGGTGGGTGCATCTGTGGAGCTGTGTGGTGGGTGTATCGGTGGAGCTGTGTGGTGGGTGCATCGGTGGAGCTGTGTCGGTGGAGCTGTGTGGTGGTTGCATCAGTGGAGCTGGGTGGTGGGTGCATCGGTGGAGCTGTGTGGTGGGTGCATCGGTGGAGCTGTGTCGGTGGAGCTGTGTGGTGGCTGCATCGGTGGAGCTGTGTGGTGGGTGCATCGGTGGAGCTGTGTGGTGGGTGCATCGGTGGGGCTGTGTGGTGGGTGCCTCGGTGGAGCTGTGTGGTGGGTGCATCAGTGGAGCTGTGTGGTGGGTGCATCGGTGGAGCTGTGTAGGTGGAGCTGTATGGTGGGGGCCTCGGTGGAGCTGTGTGGTGGGTGCATCGGTGGAGCTGTATGGTGGGTGCCTCAGTGGAGCTGTATGGTGGGTGCCTCGGTGGAGCTGTGTGGTGGGTGCATCGGTGGAGCTGTGTGGAGGGTGCATCGGTGGAGCTGTGTCGGTGGAGCTGTGTGGTGGTTGCATCGGTGGAGCTGTGTGGTGGGTGCATCGGTGGAGCTGTGTGGTGGGTGCATCGGTGGAGTTGTGTGGTGGGTGCATCTGTGGAGCTGTGTGGTGGGTGTCTCGGTGGAGCTGTGTGGTGGGTGCATCGGTGGAGCTGTATGGTTGATGCCTTGGTGGAGCTGTATGGTGGGTGCCTCGGTGGAGCTGTGTGGTGGGTGCCTCGGTGGAGCTGTGTGGTGGGTGCATCAGTAGAGCTGTGTGGTGGGTGCATCGGTGGAGCTGTGTCAGTGGAGCTGTGTGGTGGGTGCATCGGTGGAGCTGGGTGGTGGGTGCATGGGTAGAGCTGTGTCGGTGGAGCTGCGTGGTGGCTGCATCGGTGGAGCTGTGTGGTGGGTGCATCGGTGGAGCTGTGTGGTGGGTGCATCGGTGGAGCTGTGTGGTGGGTGCCTCGGTGGAGCTGTGTGGTGGGTGCATCGGTGGAGCTGTGTGGTGGGTGCATCCATCGAGCTGTGTAGGTGGAGCTGTGTGGTGGGTGCCTCGGTGGAACTGTGTGGTGGGTGCCTCGGTGGAGCTGTGTGGTGGGTGCATCGGTGGAGCTGTGTGGTGGGTGCATCGTTGGAGTTGTATGGTGGGTGCATCGGTGGAACTGTATGGTGGGTGCCTCGGTGGAGCTGTGTGGTGGGTGCATCGGTGGAGCTGTGTGGTGGGTGCATCGGTGGAGCTGTCTGGTGGGTGCCTCGGTGGAGCTGTATGGTGGGTGCCTCGGTGGAGCTGTGTGGTGGATGCATCGGTGGAGCTGTGTTGGTGGAGCTGTGTGGTGGGTGCATCGGTGGAGCTGTCTGGTGGGTGCCTCGGTGGAGCTGTATGGTGGGTGCCTCGGTGGAGCTGTGTGGTGGATGCATCAGTGGAGCTGTGTTGGTGGAGCTGTGTGGTGGGTGCATCGGTGGAGCTGTGTGGTGGGTGCATCAATGGAGTTGTGTGTTGGGTACATCTGTGGAGCTGTGTGGTAGGTGCATCTGTGGAGCTGTGTGGTGGGTGCATCGGTGGAGCTGTGTGGTGGGTGTATTGGTGGAGCTGTGTCGGTGGAGCTGTGTGGTGGCTGCATCGGTGGAGCTGTGTGGTGGGTGCATCGGTGGAGCTGTGTGGTGGGAGCATCGGTGGAGCTGTGTGGTGGGTGCATCGGTGGAGCTGTGTGGTGGATGCATTGGTGGAGCTGTGTCGGTGGAGCTGTGTGGTGGCTGCATCGGTGGAGCTGTGTGGTGGGTACATCGGTGGAGCTGTGTGGTGGATGCATCGGTGGATCTGTATGGTGAGTGCATCGGTGGTGCTGTGTGGTGGGTGCATCTGTGGAGCTGTGTGGTGGGTGTATCGGTGGAGCTGTGTGGTGGGTGCATCGGTGGAGCTGTGTCGGTGGAGCTGTGTGGTGGTTGCATCAGTGGAGCTGGGTGGTGGGTGCATCGGTGGAGCTGTGTGGTGGGTGCATCTGTGGAGCTGTGTCGGTGGAGCTGTGTGGTGGCTGCATCGGTGGAGCTGTGTGGTGGGTGCATCGGTGGAGCTGTGTGGTGGGTGCATCGGTGGGGCTGTGTGGTGGGTGCCTCGGTGGAGCTGTGTGGTGGGTGCATCAGTGGAGCTGTGTGGTGGGTGCATCGGTGGAGCTGTGTAGGTGGAGCTGTATGGTGGGGGCCTCGGTGGAGCTGTGTGGTGGGTGCATCGGTGGAGCTGTATGGTGGGTGCCTCAGTGGAGCTGTATGGTGGGTGCCTCGGTGGAGCTGTGTGGTGGGTGCATCGGTGGAGCTGTGTGGAGGGTGCATCGGTGGAGCTGTGTCGGTGGAGCTGTGTGGTGGTTGCATCGGTGGAGCTGTGTGGTGGGTGCATCGGTGGAGCTGTGTGGTTGGTGCATCGGTGGAGTTGTGTGGTGGGTGCATCTGTGGAGCTGTGTGGTGGGTGTCTCGGTGGAGCTGTGTGGTGGGTGCATCGGTGGAGCTGTATGGTTGATGCCTTGGTGGAGCTGTATGGTGGGTGCCTCGGTGGAGCTGTGTGGTGGGTGCCTCGGTGGAGCTGTGTGGTGGGTGCATCAGTAGAGCTGTGTGGTGGGTGCATCGGTGGAGCTGTGTCAGTGGAGCTGTGTGGTGGGTGCATCGGTGGAGCTGGGTGGTGGGTGCATGGGTAGAGCTGTGTCGGTGGAGCTGCGTGGTGGCTGCATCGGTGGAGCTGTGTGGTGGGTGCATCGGTGGAGCTGTGTGGTGGGTGCATCGGTGGAGCTGTGTGGTGGGTGCCTCGGTGGAGCTGTGTGGTGGGTGCATCGGTGGAGCTGTGTGGTGGGTGCATCCATCGAGCTGTGTAGGTGGAGCTGTGTGGTGGGTGCCTCGGTGGAACTGTGTGGTGGGTGCCTCGGTGGAGCTGTGTGGTGGGTGCATCGGTGGAGCTGTGTGGTGGGTGCATCGTTGGAGTTGTATGGTGGGTGCATCGGTGGAACTGTATGGTGGGTGCCTCGGTGGAGCTGTGTGGTGGGTGCATCGGTGGAGCTGTGTGGTGGGTGCATCGGTGGAGCTGTCTGGTGGGTGCCTCGGTGGAGCTGTATGGTGGGTGCCTCGGTGGAGCTGTGTGGTGGATGCATCGGTGGAGCTGTGTTGGTGGAGCTGTGTGGTGGGTGCATCGGTGGAGCTGTGTGGTGGGTGCATCAATGGAGTTGTGTGTTGGGTACATCTGTGGAGCTGTGTAGTAGGTGCATCTGTGGAGCTGTGTGGTGGGTGCATCGGTGGAGCTGTGTGGTGGGTGTATCGGTGGAGCTGTGTCGGTGGAACTGTGTGGTGGCTGCATCGGTGGAGCTGTGTGGTGGGTGCATCGGTGGAGCTGTGTGGTGGGAGCATCGGTGGAGCTGTGTGGTGGGTGCATCGGTGGAGCTGTGTGGTGGATGCATTGGTGGAGCTGTGTCGGTGGAGCTGTGTGGTGGCTGCATTGGTGGAGCTGTGTGGTGGGTACATCGGTGGAGCTGTGTGGTGGATGCATCGGTGGATCTGTATGGTGGGTGCATCGGTGGTGCTGTGTGGTGGGTGCATCTGTGGAGCTGTGTGGTGGGTGTATCGGTGGAGCTGTGTGGTGGAGCTGTGTGGTGGTTGCATCAGTGGAGCTGGGTGGTGGGTGCATCGGTGGAGCTGTGTGGTGGGTGCATCGGTGGAGCTGTGTCGGTGGAGCTGTGTGGTGGCTGCATCGGTGGAGCTGTGTGGTGGGTGCATCGGTCGAGCTGCGTGGTGGGTGCATCGGTGGAGCTGTGTGGTGGGTGCCTCGGTGGAGCTGTTTGGTGGGTGCATCAGTGGAGCTGTGTGGTGGGTGCATCGGTGGAGCTGTGTAGGTGGAGCTGTATGGTGGGGGCCTCGGTGGAGCTGTGTGGTGGGTGCATCGGTGGAGCTGTATGGTGGGTGCCTCAGTGGAGCTGTATGGTGGGTGCCTCGGTGGAGCTGTGTGGTGGGTGCATCGGTGGAGCTGTGTGGAGGGTGCATCGGTGGAGCTGTGTCGGTGGAGCTGTGTGGTGGCTGCATCGGTGGAGCTGTGTGGTGGGTGCATCGGTGGAGCTGTGTGGTGGGTGCATCGGTGGAGTTGTGTGGTGGGTGCATCTGTGGAGCTGTGTGGTGGGTGTCTCGGTGGAGCTGTGTGGTGGGTGCATCGGTGGAGCTGTATGGTTGATGCCTTGGTGGAGCTGTATGGTGGGTGCCTCGGTGGAGCTGTGTGGTGGGTGCCTCGGTGGAGCTGTGTGGTGGGTGCATCAGTAGAGCTGTGTGGTGGGTGCATCGGTGGAGCTGTGTCAGTGGAGCTGTGTGGTGGGTGCATCGGTGGAGCTGGGTGGTGGGTGCATCGGTGGAGCTGTGTCGGTGGAGCTGTGTGGTGGCTGCATCGGTGGAGCTGTGTGGTGGGTGCATCGGTGGAGCTGTGTGGTGGGTGCATCGGTGGAGCTGTGTGGTGGGGGCCTCGGTGGAGCTGTGTGGTGGGTGCATCGGTGGAGCTGTGTGGTGGGTGCATCCGTCGAGCTGTGTAGGTGGAGCTGTGTGGTGGGTGCCTCGGTGGAACTGTGTGGTGGGTGCCTCGGTGGAGCTGTGTGGTGGGTGCATTGGTGGAGCTGTGTGGTGGGAGCATCGGTGGAGCTGTATGGTGGGTGCATCGGTGGAGCTTTATGGTGGGTACCTCGGTGGAGCTGTGTGGTGGGTGCATCGGTGGAGCTGTGTGGTGGAGCTGTATGGTGGGTGCATCGGTGGAGCTGTGTGGTGGGTGCATCGATGGAGCTGTATGGTGGGTGTATCGGTGGAGCTGTGTGGTGGGTGCATCGGTGGAGCTGTGTCGGTGGAGCTGTGTGGTGTTTGCATCAGTGGAGCTGGGTGGTGGGTGCATCGGTGGAGCTGTGTGGTGGGTGCATCGGTGGAGCTGTGTGGTGGGTGCATCGGTGGAGCTGTGTTTTGGGTGCATCGGTGGTGCTGTGTGGTGGGTGCATCTGTGGAGCTGTGTGGTGGGTGCATCGGTTGAGCTGTATGGTGGGTGTATCGGTGGAGCTGTGTGGTGGGTGCATCGGTGGAGCTGTGTCGGTGGAGCTGTGTAGTGGTTGCATCAGTGGAGCTGGGTGGTGGGTGCATCGGTGGAGCTGTGTGGTGGGTGCATCGGTGGAGCTGTGTCGGTGGAGCTGTGTGGTGGCTGCATCGGTGGAGCTGTGTGGTGGGTGCATCAGTGGAGCTGTGTGGTGGGTGCATCGGTGGAGCTGTGTGGTGGGTGCCTCGGTGGAGCTGTGTGGTGGGTGCATCGGTGGAGCTGTGTGGTGGGTGCATTGGTGGAGCTGTGTAGGTGGAGCTGTATGGTGGGTGCCTCGGTGGAGCTGTGTAGTGGGTGCATCGGTGGAGCTGTATGGTGGGTGCCTCAGTGGAGCTGTGTGGTGGGTGCCTCGGTGGAGCTGTGTGTGGTGGGTGCATCGGTGGAGCTGTGTGGTGGGTGCATCGGTGGAGCTGTGTCGGTGGAGCTGTGTGGTGGCTGCATCGGTGGAGCTGTGTGGTGGGTGCATCGGTGGAGCTGTGTGGTGGGTGCATCGGTGGAGTTGTGTGGTGGGTGCATCTGTGGAGCTGTGTGGTGGGTGCCTCGGTGGAGCTGTGTGGTGGGTGCATTGGTGGAGCTGTATGGTTGATGCCTTGGTGGAGCTGTATGGTGGGTGCCTCGGTGGAGCTGTGTGGTGGGTGCCTCAGTGGAGCTGTGTGGTGGGTGCATCAGTGGAGCTGTGTGGTGGGTGCATCGGTGGAGCTGTGTCAGTGGAGCTGTGTGGTGGGTGCATAGGTGGAGCTGGGTGGTGGGTGCATCGGTGGAGCTGTGTCGGTGGAGCTGTGTGGTGGCTGCATCGGTGGAGCTGTGTGGTGGGTGCATCGGTGGAGCTGTGTGGTGGGTGCATCGGTGGAGCTGTGTGGTGGGTGCATCGGGGGAGCTGTGTGGTGGGTGCATCCGTCGAGCTGTGTAGGTGGAGCTGTGTGGTGGGTGCCTCGGTGGAACTGTGTGGTGGGTGCCTCAGTGGAGCTGTGTGGTGGGTGCATTGGTGGAGCTGTGTGGTGGGTGCATCAGTGGAGCTGTATGGTGGGTGCATCGGTGGAGCTTTATGGTGGGTGCCTCGGTGGAGCTGTGTGGTGGGTGCATCGGTGGAGCTGTGTGGTGGAGCTGTATGGTGGGTGCATCGGTGGAGCTGTGTGGTGGGTGCATCGATGGAGCTGTATGGTGGGTGTATCGGTGGAGCTGTGTGGTCGGTGCATCGGTGGAGCTGTGTCGGTGGAGCTGTGTGGTGTTTGCATCAGTGGAGCTGGGTGGAGGGTGCATCGTTGGAGCTGTGTGGTGGGTGCATCGGTGGAGCTGTGTGGTGGGTGCCTCGGTGGAGCTGTGTGGTGGGTGCATCGGTGGAGCTGTGTGGTGGGTGCATCGGTGGAGCTGTGTAGGTGGAGCTGTATGGTGGGTGCCTCGGTGGAGCTGTGTGGTGGGTGCATCGGTGGAGCTGTGTGGTGGGTGCATCGGTGGAGCTGTTTGGTGGGTGCCTCGGTGGAGCTGTATGGTGGGCACCTCGGTGGAGCTGTGTGGTGGGTGCAACGGTGGAGCTGTGTGGTGGGTGCATCGATGGAGCTGTGTCAGTGGAGCTGTGTGGTGGGTGCATAGGTGGAGCTGGGTGGTGGGTGCATCGGTGGAGCTGTGTCGGTGGAGCTGTGTGGTGGCTGCATCGGTGGAGCTGTGTGGTGGGTGCATCGGTGGAGCTGTGTGGTGGGTGCATCGGTGGAGCTGTGTGGTGGGTGCCTCGGTGGAGCTGTGTGGTGGGTGCATCGGTGGAGCTGTGTGGTGGGTGCATCCGTCGAGCTGTGTAGGTGGAGCTGTGTGGTGGGTGCCTCAGTGGAACTGTGTGGTGGGTGCCTCGGTGGAGCTGTGTGGTGGGTGCATTGGTGGAGCTGTGTGGTGGGTGCATCGGTGGAGCTGTATGGTGGGTGCATCGGTGGAGCTTTATGGTGGGTGCCTCGGTGGAGCTGTGTGGTGTGTGCATCGGTGGAGCTGTGTGGTGGAGCTGTATGGTGGGTGCATCGGTGGAGCTTTATGGTGGGTGCCTCGGTGGAGCTGTGTGGTGGGTGCATCGGTGGAGCTGTGTGGTGGAGCTGTATGGTGGGTGCATCGGTGGAGCTGTGTGGTGGGTGCATCGATGGAGCTGTATGGTGGGTGTATCGGTGGAGCTGTGTGGTCGGTGCATCGGTGGAGCTGTGTCGGTGGAGCTGTGTGGTGTTTGCATCAGTGGAGCTGGGTGGAGGGTGCATCGTTGGAGCTGTGTGGTGGGTGCATCGGTGGAGCTGTGTGGTGGGTGCCTCGGTGGAGCTGTGTGGTGGGTGCATCGGTGGAGCTGTGTGGTGGGTGCATCGGTGGAGCTGTGTAGGTGGAGCTGTATGGTGGGTGCCTCGGTGGATCTGTGTGGTGGGTGCATCGGTGGAGCTGTGTGGTGGGTGCATCGGTGGAGCTGTTTGGTGGGTGCCTCGGTGGAGCTGTATGGTGGGCACCTCGGTGGAGCTGTGTGGTGGGTGCAACGGTGGAGCTGTGTGGTGGGTGCATCGATGGAGCTGTGTCAGTGGAGCTGTGTGGTGGGTGCATAGGTGGAGCTGGGTGGTGGGTGCATCGGTGGAGCTGTGTCGGTGGAGCTGTGTGGTGGCTGCATCGGTGGAGCTGTGTGGTGGGTGCATCGGTGGAGCTGTGTGGTGGGTGCATCGGTGGAGCTGTGTGGTGGGTGCCTCGGTGGAGCTGTGTGGTGGGTGCATCGGTGGAGCTGTGTGGTGGGTGCATCCGTCGAGCTGTGTAGGTGGAGCTGTGTGTTGGGTGCCTCAGTGGAACTGTGTGGTGGGTGCCTCGGTGGAGCTGTGTGGTGGGTGCATTGGTGGAGCTGTGTGGTGGGTGCATCGGTGGAGCTGTATGGTGGGTGCATCGGTGGAGCTTTATGGTGGGTGCCTCGGTGGAGCTGTGTGGTGGGTGCATCGGTGGAGCTGTGTGGTGGAGCTGTATGGTGGGTGCATCGGTGGAGCTGTGTGGTGGGTGCATCGATGGAGCTGTATGGTGGGTGTATCGGTGGAGCTGTGTGGTCGGTGCATCGGTGGAGCTGTGTCGGTGGAGCTGTGTGGTGTTTGCATCAGTGGAGCTGGGTGGTGGGTGCATCGTTGGAGCTGTGTGGTGGGTGCATCGGTGGAGCTGTGTGGTGGGTGCCTCGGTGGAGCTGTGCGGTGGGTGCATCGGTGGAGCTGTGTGGTGGGTGCATCAGTGGAGCTGTGTAGGTGGAGCTGTATGGTGGGTGCCTCGGTGGAGCTGTGTGGTGGGTGCATCGGTGGAGCTGTGTGGTGGGTGCATCGGTGGAGCTGTTTGGTGGGTGCCTCAGTGGAGCTGTATGGTGGGTGCCTCGGTGGAGCTGTGTGGTGGGTGCATCGGTGGAGCTGTGTGGTGGGTGCATCGGTGGAGCTGTGTCGGTGGAGCTGTGTGGTGGCTGCATCGGTGGAGCTGTGTGGTGGGTGCATCGGTGGAACTGTGTGGTGGGTGCATCGGTGGAGCTGTGTGGTGGGTGCATCTGTGGAGCTGTGTGGTGGGTGCCTCGATGGAGCCGTGTGGTGGGTGTATCGGTGGAGCTGTGTGGTTGGTGCATCGGTGGAGCTGCGTGGTGGGTGCATCAGTGGAGCTGTGTGGTGGGTGCCTCGGTGGAGCTGTATGGTGGGTGCCTCGGTGGAGCTGTATGGTGGGTGCATCGGTGGAGCTGTGTGGTGGGTGCATCGGTGGAGCTGTGTGGTGGGTGCATCAGTGGAGCTGTGTCGGTGGAGCTGTGTGGTGGCTGCATCGGTGGAGCTGTGTGGTGGGTGCATCGGTGGAGCTGTGTGGTGGGTGCATCGGTGTAGCTGTGTGGTGGGTGCATCGGTGGAGCTGTATGGTGGGTGTCTCAGTGGAGCTGTGTGGTGGGTGCATCGGTGGAGCTGTGTGGTGGGTGCATCGGTGGAGCTGTGTCGGTGGAGCTGTGTGGTGGTTGCATCAGTGGAGCTGGTTGGTGGGTGCATCGGTGGAGCTGTGTGGTGGGTGCATCGGTGGAGCTGTGTCGGTGGAGCTGTGTGGTGGGTGCATCGGTGGAGCTGTGTGGTGGGTGCATCGGTGGAGCTGTGTGGTGGGTGCATCGGTGGAGCTGTGTGGTGGGTGCCTCGGTGGAGCTGTGTGGTGGGTGCATCGGTGGAGCTGTGTGGTGGGTGCATCGGTGGAGCTTTGTAGGTGGAGCTGTATGGCGGGTGCCTTGGTGGAGCTGTGTGGTGGGTGCATCGGTGGAGCTGTATGGTGGGTGCCTCAGTGGAGCTGTATGGTGGGTGCATCGGTGGAGCTGTGTGGTGGGTGCCTCGGTGGAGCTGTGTGGTGGGTGCATCGGTGGAGCTGTGTGGTGGGTGCATCGGTGGAGCTGTGTGGTGGGTGCCTCGGTGGAGCTGTGTGGTGGGTGCATCGGTGGAGCTGTGTGGTGGGTGCATCCATCGAGCTGTGTAGGTGGAGCTGTGTGGTGGGTGCCTCGGTGGAACTGTGTGGTGGGTGCCTCGGTGGAGCTGTGTGGTGGGTGCATCGGTGGAGCTGTGTGGTGGGTGCATCGTTGGAGTTGTATGGTGGGTGCATCGGTGGAACTGTATGGTGGGTGCCTCGGTGGAGCTGTGTGGTGGGTGCATCGGTGGAGCTGTGTGGTGGGTGCATCGGTGGAGCTGTCTGGTGGGTGCCTCGGTGGAGCTGTATGGTGGGTGCCTCGGTGGAGCTGTGTGGTGGATGCATCGGTGGAGCTGTGTTGGTGGAGCTGTGTGGTGGGTGCATCGGTGGAGCTGTGTGGTGGGTGCATCAATGGAGTTGTGTGTTGGGTACATCTGTGGAGCTGTGTAGTAGGTGCATCTGTGGAGCTGTGTGGTGGGTGCATCGGTGGAGCTGTGTGGTGGGTGTATCGGTGGAGCTGTGTCGGTGGAACTGTGTGGTGGCTGCATCGGTGGAGCTGTGTGGTGGGTGCATCGGTGGAGCTGTGTGGTGGGAGCATCGGTGGAGCTGTGTGGTGGGTGCATCGGTGGAGCTGTGTGGTGGATGCATTGGTGGAGCTGTGTCGGTGGAGCTGTGTGGTGGCTGCATTGGTGGAGCTGTGTGGTGGGTACATCGGTGGAGCTGTGTGGTGGATGCATCGGTGGATCTGTATGGTGGGTGCATCGGTGGTGCTGTGTGGTGGGTGCATCTGTGGAGCTGTGTGGTGGGTGTATCGGTGGAGCTGTGTGGTGGTTGCATCAGTGGAGCTGGGTGGTGGGTGCATCGGTGGAGCTGTGTGGTGGGTGCATCGGTGGAGCTGTGTCGGTGGAGCTGTGTGGTGGCTGCATCGGTGGAGCTGTGTGGTGGGTGCATCGGTCGAGCTGCGTGGTGGGTGCATCGGTGGAGCTGTGTGGTGGGTGCCTCGGTGGAGCTGTTTGGTGGGTGCATCAGTGGAGCTGTGTGGTGGGTGCATCGGTGGAGCTGTGTAGGTGGAGCTGTATGGTGGGGGCCTCGGTGGAGCTGTGTGGTGGGTGCATCGGTGGAGCTGTATGGTGGGTGCCTCAGTGGAGCTGTATGGTGGGTGCCTCGGTGGAGCTGTGTGGTGGGTGCATCGGTGGAGCTGTGTGGAGGGTGCATCGGTGGAGCTGTGTCGGTGGAGCTGTGTGGTGGCTGCATCGGTGGAGCTGTGTGGTGGGTGCATCGGTGGAGCTGTGTGGTGGGTGCATCGGTGGAGTTGTGTGGTGGGTGCATCTGTGGAGCTGTGTGGTGGGTGTCTCGGTGGAGCTGTGTGGTGGGTGCATCGGTGGAGCTTTATGGTTGATGCCTTGGTGGAGCTGTATGGTGGGTGCCTCGGTGGAGCTGTGTGGTGGGTGCCTCGGTGGAGCTGTGTGGTGGGTGCATCAGTAGAGCTGTGTGGTGGGTGCATCGGTGGAGCTGTGTCAGTGGAGCTGTGTGGTGGGTGCATCGGTGGAGCTGGGTGGTGGGTGCATCGGTGGAGCTGTGTCGGTGGAGCTGTGTGGTGGCTGCATCGGTGGAGCTGTGTGGTGGGTGCATCGGTGGAGCTGTGTGGTGGGTGCATCGGTGGAGCTGTGTGGTGGGGGCCTCGGTGGAGCTGTGTGGTGGGTGCATCGGTGGAGCTGTGTGGTGGGTGCATCCGTCGAGCTGTGTAGGTGGAGCTGTGTGGTGGGTGCCTCGGTGGAACTGTGTGGTGGGTGCCTCGGTGGAGCTGTGTGGTGGGTGCATTGGTGGAGCTGTGTGGTGGGAGCATCGGTGGAGCTGTATGGTGGGTGCATCGGTGGAGCTTTATGGTGGGTACCTCGGTGGAGCTGTGTGGTGGGTGCATCGGTGGAGCTGTGTGGTGGAGCTGTATGGTGGGTGCATCGGTGGAGCTGTGTGGTGGGTGCATCGATGGAGCTGTATGGTGGGTGTATCGGTGGAGCTGTGTGGTGGGTGCATCGGTGGAGCTGTGTCGGTGGAGCTGTGTGGTGTTTGCATCAGTGGAGCTGGGTGGTGGGTGCATCGGTGGAGCTGTGTGGTGGGTGCATCGGTGGAGCTGTGTGGTGGGTGCATCGGTGGAGCTGTGTTTTGGGTGCATCGGTGGTGCTGTGTGGTGGGTGCATCTGTGGAGCTGTGTGGTGGGTGCATCGGTGGAGCTGTATGGTGGGTGTATCGGTGGAGCTGTGTGGTGGGTGCATCGGTGGAGCTGTGTCGGTGGAGCTGTGTAGTGGTTGCATCAGTGGAGCTGGGTGGTGGGTGCATCGGTGGAGCTGTGTGGTGGGTGCATCGGTGGAGCTGTGTCGGTGGAGCTGTGTGGTGGCTGCATCGGTGGAGCTGTGTGGTGGGTGCATCAGTGGAGCTGTGTGGTGGGTGCATCGGTGGAGCTGTGTGGTGGGTGCCTCGGTGGAGCTGTGTGGTGGGTGCATCGGTGGAGCTGTGTGGTGGGTGCATTGGTGGAGCTGTGTAGGTGGAGCTGTATGGTGGGTGCCTCGGTGGAGCTGTGTAGTGGGTGCATCGGTGGAGCTGTATGGTGGGTGCCTCAGTGGAGCTGTGTGGTGGGTGCCTCGGTGGAGCTGTGTGTGGTGGGTGCATCGGTGGAGCTGTGTGGTGGGTGCATCGGTGGAGCTGTGTCGGTGGAGCTGTGTGGTGGCTGCATCGGTGGAGCTGTGTGGTGGGTGCATCGGTGGAGCTGTGTGGTGGGTGCATCGGTGGAGTTGTGTGGTGGGTGCATCTGTGGAGCTGTGTGGTGGGTGCCTCGGTGGAGCTGTGTGGTGGGTGCATTGGTGGAGCTGTATGGTTGATGCCTTGGTGGAGCTGTATGGTGGGTGCCTCGGTGGAGCTGTGTGGTGGGTGCCTCAGTGGAGCTGTGTGGTGGGTGCATCAGTGGAGCTGTGTGGTGGGTGCATCGGTGGAGCTGTGTCAGTGGAGCTGTGTGGTGGGTGCATAGGTGGAGCTGGGTGGTGGGTGCATCGGTGGAGCTGTGTCGGTGGAGCTGTGTGGTGGCTGCATCGGTGGAGCTGTGTGGTGGGTGCATCGGTGGAGCTGTGTGGTGGGTGCATCGGTGGAGCTGTGTGGTGGGTGCATCGGGGGAGCTGTGTGGTGGGTGCATCCGTCGAGCTGTGTAGGTGGAGCTGTGTGGTGGGTGCCTCGGTGGAACTGTGTGGTGGGTGCCTCAGTGGAGCTGTGTGGTGGGTGCATTGGTGGAGCTGTGTGGTGGGTGCATCAGTGGAGCTGTATGGTGGGTGCATCGGTGGAGCTTTATGGTGGGTGCCTCGGTGGAGCTGTGTGGTGGGTGCATCGGTGGAGCTGTGTGGTGGAGCTGTATGGTGGGTGCATCGGTGGAGCTGTGTGGTGGGTGCATCGATGGAGCTGTATGGTGGGTGTATCGGTGGAGCTGTGTGGTCGGTGCATCGGTGGAGCTGTGTCGGTGGAGCTGTGTGGTGTTTGCATCAGTGGAGCTGGGTGGAGGGTGCATCGTTGGAGCTGTGTGGTGGGTGCATCGGTGGAGCTGTGTGGTGGGTGCCTCGGTGGAGCTGTGTGGTGGGTGCATCGGTGGAGCTGTGTGGTGGGTGCATCGGTGGAGCTGTGTAGGTGGAGCTGTATGGTGGGTGCCTCGGTGGAGCTGTGTGGTGGGTGCATCGGTGGAGCTGTGTGGTGGGTGCATCGGTGGAGCTGTTTGGTGGGTGCCTCGGTGGAGCTGTATGGTGGGCACCTCGGTGGAGCTGTGTGGTGGGTGCAACGGTGGAGCTGTGTGGTGGGTGCATCGATGGAGCTGTGTCAGTGGAGCTGTGTGGTGGGTGCATAGGTGGAGCTGGGTGGTGGGTGCATCGGTGGAGCTGTGTCGGTGGAGCTGTGTGGTGGCTGCATCGGTGGAGCTGTGTGGTGGGTGCATCGGTGGAGCTGTGTGGTGGGTGCATCGGTGGAGCTGTGTGGTGGGTGCCTCGGTGGAGCTGTGTGGTGGGTGCATCGGTGGAGCTGTGTGGTGGGTGCATCCGTCGAGCTGTGTAGGTGGAGCTGTGTGGTGGGTGCCTCAGTGGAACTGTGTGGTGGGTGCCTCGGTGGAGCTGTGTGGTGGGTGCATTGGTGGAGCTGTGTGGTGGGTGCATCGGTGGAGCTGTATGGTGGCTGCATCGGTGGAGCTTTATGGTGGGTGCCTCGGTGGAGCTGTGTGGTGTGTGCATCGGTGGAGCTGTGTGGTGGAGCTGTATGGTGGGTGCATCGGTGGAGCTTTATGGTGGGTGCCTCGGTGGAGCTGTGTGGTGGGTGCATCGGTGGAGCTGTGTGGTGGAGCTGTATGGTGGGTGCATCGGTGGAGCTGTGTGGTGGGTGCATCGATGGAGCTGTATGGTGGGTGTATCGGTGGAGCTGTGTGGTCGGTGCATCGGTGGAGCTGTGTCGGTGGAGCTGTGTGGTGTTTGCATCAGTGGAGCTGGGTGGAGG
The DNA here is from genome assembly GCF_964261635.1 of Lissotriton helveticus. Taxonomy (NCBI): domain Eukaryota; kingdom Metazoa; phylum Chordata; class Amphibia; order Caudata; family Salamandridae; genus Lissotriton; species Lissotriton helveticus. The sequence goes on along the minus strand of NC_136063.1, from coordinate 454,096,705 downwards.
GTGCATCGTTGGAGCTGTGTGGTGGGTGCATCGGTGGAGCTGTGTGGTGGGTGCCTCGGTGGAGCTGTGTGGTGGGTGCATCGGTGGAGCTGTGTGGTGGGTGCATCGGTGGAGCTGTGTAGGTGGAGCTGTATGGTGGGTGCCTCGGTGGATCTGTGTGGTGGGTGCATCGGTGGAGCTGTGTGGTGGGTGCATCGGTGGAGCTGTTTGGTGGGTGCCTCGGTGGAGCTGTATGGTGGGCACCTCGGTGGAGCTGTGTGGTGGGTGCAACGGTGGAGCTGTGTGGTGGGTGCATCGATGGAGCTGTGTCAGTGGAGCTGTGTGGTGGGTGCATAGGTGGAGCTGGGTGGTGGGTGCATCGGTGGAGCTGTGTCGGTGGAGCTGTGTGGTGGCTGCATCGGTGGAGCTGTGTGGTGGGTGCATCGGTGGAGCTGTGTGGTGGGTGCATCGGTGGAGCTGTGTGGTGGGTGCCTCGGTGGAGCTGTGTGGTGGGTGCATCGGTGGAGCTGTGTGGTGGGTGCATCCGTCGAGCTGTGTAGGTGGAGCTGTGTGTTGGGTGCCTCAGTGGAACTGTGTGGTGGGTGCCTCGGTGGAGCTGTGTGGTGGGTGCATTGGTGGAGCTGTGTGGTGGGTGCATCGGTGGAGCTGTATGGTGGGTGCATCGGTGGAGCTTTATGGTGGGTGCCTCGGTGGAGCTGTGTGGTGGGTGCATCAGTGGAGCTGTGTGGTGGAGCTGTATGGTGGGTGCATCGGTGGAGCTGTGTGGTGGGTGCATCGATGGAGCTGTATGGTGGGTGTATCGGTGGAGCTGTGTGGTCGGTGCATCGGTGGAGCTGTGTCGGTGGAGCTGTGTGGTGTTTGCATCAGTGGAGCTGGGTGGTGGGTGCATCGTTGGAGCTGTGTGGTGGGTGCATCGGTGGAGCTGTGTGGTGGGTGCCTCGGTGGAGCTGTGCGGTGGGTGCATCGGTGGAGCTGTGTGGTGGGTGCATCAGTGGAGCTGTGTAGGTGGAGCTGTATGGTGGGTGCCTCGGTGGAGCTGTGTGGTGGGTGCATCGGTGGAGCTGTGTGGTGGGTGCATCGGTGGAGCTGTTTGGTGGGTGCCTCAGTGGAGCTGTATGGTGGGTGCCTCGGTGGAGCTGTGTGGTGGGTGCATCGGTGGAGCTGTGTGGTGGGTGCATCGGTGGAGCTGTGTCGGTGGAGCTGTGTGGTGGCTGCATCGGTGGAGCTGTGTGGTGGGTGCATCGGTGGAACTGTGTGGTGGGTGCATCGGTGGAGCTGTGTGGTGGGTGCATCTGTGGAGCTGTGTGGTGGGTGCCTCGATGGAGCCGTGTGGTGGGTGTATCGGTGGAGCTGTGTGGTTGGTGCATCGGTGGAGCTGCGTGGTGGGTGCATCAGTGGAGCTGTGTGGTGGGTGCCTCGGTGGAGCTGTATGGTGGGTGCCTCGGTGGAGCTGTATGGTGGGTGCATCGGTGGAGCTGTGTGGTGGGTGCATCGGTGGAGCTGTGTGGTGGGTGCATCAGTGGAGCTGTGTCGGTGGAGCTGTGTGGTGGCTGCATCGGTGGAGCTGTGTGGTGGGTGCATCGGTGGAGCTGTGTGGTGGGTGCATCGGTGTAGCTGTGTGGTGGGTGCATCGGTGGAGCTGTATGGTGGGTGTCTCAGTGGAGCTGTGTGGTGGGTGCATCGGTGGAGCTGTGTGGTGGGTGCATCGGTGGAGCTGTGTCGGTGGAGCTGTGTGGTGGTTGCATCAGTGGAGCTGGTTGGTGGGTGCATCGGTGGAGCTGTGTGGTGGGTGCATCGGTGGAGCTGTGTCGGTGGAGCTGTGTGGTGGGTGCATCGGTGGAGCTGTGTGGTGGGTGCATCGGTGGAGCTGTGTGGTGGGTGCATCGGTGGAGCTGTGTGGTGGGTGCCTCGGTGGAGCTGTGTGGTGGGTGCATCGGTGGAGCTGTGTGGTGGGTGCATCGGTGGAGCTTTGTAGGTGGAGCTGTATGGCGGGTGCCTTGGTGGAGCTGTGTGGTGGGTGCATCGGTGGAGCTGTATGGTGGGTGCCTCAGTGGAGCTGTATGGTGGGTGCCTCGGTGGAGCTGTGTGGTGGGTGCATCGGTTGAGCTGTGTGGTGGGTGCATCGGTGGAGCTGTGTCGGTGGAGCTGTGTGGTGGCTGCATCAGTGGAGCTGTGTGGTGGGTGCATCGGTGAAGCTGTGTGGTGGGTGCATCGGTGGAGTTGTGTGGTGGGTGCATCTAAGGAGCTATGTGATGGGTGCCTCGGTGGAGCTGTGTGGTGGGTGCATCGGTGGAGCTGTATGGTGGGTGCCTCGGTGGAGATGCATGGTGGGTGCCTCGGTGGAGCTGTGTGGTGGGTGCCTCGGTGGAGCTGTGTGGTGGGTGCATCGGTGGAGCTGTGTGGTGGGTGCATCGGTGGAGCTGTGTCACTGGAGCTGTGTGGTGGGTGCTTTGGTGGAGCTTGGTGGTGGGTGCATCGGTGGAGCTGTGTCGGTGGAGCTGTGTGGTGGCTGCATCATTGGAGCTGTGTAGTGGGTGCATCGGTGGAGCCGTGTGGTGGGTGCATCGGTGGAGCTGTGTGGTGGGTGCCTTGGTGGAGCTGTGTGGTGGGTGCATCGGTGGAGCTGTGTGGTGGGTGCATCGGTCGAGCTGTGTAGGTGGAGCTGTGTGGTGGGTGCCTCGGTGGAACTGTGTAGTGGGTGCCTCGGTGGAGCTGTGTGGTGGGTGCATCGGTGGAGCTGTGTGGTGGCTGCATCGGTGGAGCTGTGTGGTGGGTGCATCGGTGGAGCTGTGTGGTGGTTGCATCGGTGGAGCTGTATGGTGGGTGCATCGGTGGAGCTGTGTGGTGGGTGCATTGGTGGAGCTGTGTGGTGGGTGCATTGGTGGAGCTGAATGGTGGGTGCCTCGGTGGAGCTGTGTGGTGGGTGCATCAGTGGAGCTGTGTCGGTGGAGGTGTGTGGTGGTTGCATCAGTGGAGCTGGGTGGTGGGTGCATTGGTGGAGCTGTGTGGTTGGTGCATCAGTGGAGCTGTGCCGGTGGAGCTATGTGGTGGTTGCATCAGTGGAGCTGGGTGGTGGGTGCATCCGTGGAGCTGTGTGGTGGGTGCATCGGTGGAGCTGTGTCGGTGGAGCTGTGTGGTGGCTACATCGGTGGACCTGTGTGGTGGGTGCATCGGTGGAGCTGTGTGGTGGGCGCCTCGGTGGAGCTGTGTGGCGGGTGCATCGGTGGAGCTGTGTGGTGGGTGCCTCGGTGGAGCTGTGTGGTGGGTGCATCGGTGGAGCTGTGTGGTGGGTGCCCCGGTGGAGCTGTGTGGTAGGTGCATCAGTGGAGCTGTGTGGTGGGTGCATCGGTGGAGCTCTATGGTGGGTGCCTCGGTGGAGCTGTGTGGTGGGTGCATCGGTGGAGCTGTGTGGTGGGTGCATCGGTGGAGCTGTATGGTCATCAGTGGAGCAGGATGGTGGGTGCGTCGGTGGAGCTGTGTCGGTGGAGCTGTGTGGTGGGTGCATCGGTGGAGCTGTGTCGGTGGAGCTGTGTGGTGGGTGCATCGGTGGAGCTGTGTGGTAGGTGCATCGGTGGAGCTGTGTGGTGGGTGCATCGGTGGAGCTGTGTATGTGGAGCTGTGTGGTGGGTGCATCGGTGGAGGTGTGTGGTGGGTGCCTTGGTGGAGCTGTGTGGTGGGTGCATCGGTGGAGCTGTGTGGTGGGTGCAGCGGTGGAGTTGTATGGTGGGTGCATCGGTGGAACTGTATGGTGGGTGCCTCGGTGGAGCTGTGTGGTGGGTGCATCGGTGGAGCTGTGTGGTGGGTACATTAGTGGATCTGTCTGGTGGGTGCCTCGGTGGAGCTGTATGGTGGGTGCCTCGGTGGAGCTGTGTGTTGGAAGCATCGGTGGAGCTGTGTTGGTGGAGCTGTTTGGTGGGTGCATTGGTGGAGCTGTGTGGTGGGTGCATCAATGGAGTTGTGTGGTGGGTACATCTGTGGAGCTGTGTGGTAGGTGCATCGGTGGAGCTGTGTGGTGGGTGTATCGGTGGAGCTGTGTCGGTGGAGCTGTGTGGTGGCTGCATCGGTGGAGCTGTGTGGTGGGTGCATCGGTGGAGCTGTGTGGTGGGAGCATCGGTGGAGCTGTGTGGTGGGTGCATCGGTGGAGCTGTGTGGTGGATGCATTGGTGGAGCTGTGTTGGTGGAGCTTTGTGGTAGCTGCATCAGTGGTGCTGTGTGGTGGGTGCATCGGTGGAGCTGTGTGGTGGCTGCATCAGTGGAGTTGTGTGGTGGGTACATCGGTGGAGCTGTGTGGTGGATGCATCGGTGGAGTTGTATGGTGGGTGCATCGGTGGTGCTGTGTGGTGGGTGCATCTGTGGAGCTGTGTGGTGGGTGCATTGGTGGAGCTGTATGGTGGGTGTATCGGTGGAGCTGTGTGGTGGGTGCATTGGTGGAGCTGTGTGGTGGGTGCATCGGTGGAGCTGTATGGTGGGTGCATCTGTGGAGCTTTATGGTGGGTGCCTCGGTGGTGCTGTGTGGTGGGTGCATCGGTGGAGCTGTGTGGTGGAGCTGTATGGTGGGTGCATCGGTGGAGCTGTGTGGTGGGTGCATCGATGGAGCTGTATGGTGGGTGTATCGGTGGAGCTGTGTGGTGGGTGCATTGGTGGAGCTGTGTCGGTGGAGCTGTGTGGTGTTTGCATCAGTGGAGCTGGGTGGTGGGTGCATCGGTGGAGCTGTGTGGTGGGTGCATCGGTGGAGCTGTGTGATGGGTGCCTTGGTGGAGCTGTGTGGTGGGTGCATCGGTGGAGCTGTGTGGTGGGTGCATCGGTGGAGCTGTGTAGGTGGAGCTTTATGGTGGGTGCCTCGGTGGAGCTGTGTGGTGGGTGCATCAGTGGAGCTGTGTGGTGGGTGCATCGGTGGAGCTGTTTGGTGGGTGCCTCGGTGGAGCTGTATGGTGGGCACCTCGGTGGAGCTGTGTGGTGGGTGCAACAGTGGAGCTGTGTGGTGGGTGCATCGATGGAGCTGTGTCGGTGGAGCTGTGTGGTGGCTGCATCGGTGGAGCTGTGTGGTAGGTGCATCGGTGGAGCTGTGTGGTGGCTGCATCGGTGGAGTTGTGTGGTGGGTACATCGGTGGAGCTGTGTGGTGGATGCATCGGTGGAGCTGTATGGTGGGTGCATCGGTGGTGCTGTGTGGTAGGTGCATCTGTGGAGCTGTGTGGTGGGTGCATTGGTGGAGCTGTATGGTGGGTGTATCGGTGGAGCTGTGTGGTGGTTGCATCGGTGGAGCTGTGTCGGTGGAGCTGTGTGGTGGTTGCATCAGTGGAGCTGGGTGGTGGGTGCATCGGTGGAGCTGTGTGGTGGGTGCATCGGTGGAGCTGTGTCGGTGGAGCTGTGTGGTGGCTGCATCAGTGGAGCTGTGTGGTGGGTGCATCGGTGGAGCTGTGTGGTGGGTGCATCGGTGGAGCTGTGTGGTGGGTGCCTCGGTGGAGCTGTGTGGTGGGTGCATCGGTGGAGCTGTGTGGTGGGTGCATCGGTGGAGCTGTGTAGGTGGAGCTGTATGGTGGGTGCCTCGGTGGAGCTGTGTGGTGGGTGCATCGGTGGAGCTGTATGGTGGGTGCCTCAGTGGAGCTGTATGGTGGGTGCCTCGGTGGAGCTGTGTGGTGGGTGCATCGGTGGAGCTGTGTGGTGGGTGCATCGGTGGAGCTGTGTCGGTGGAGCTGTGTGGTGGCTGCATCGGTGGAGCTGTGTGGTGGGTGCATCGGTGGAGCTGAGTGGTGGGTGCATCTGTGGAGTTGTGTGGTGGGTGCATCTGTGGAGCTGTGTGGTGGGTGCCTCGGTGGAGCTGTGTGGTGGGTGCATCGGTGGAGCTGTATGGTTGATGCCTTGGTGGAGCTGTATGGTGGGTGCCTCGGTGGAGCTGTGTGGTGGGTGCCTCGGTAGAGCTGTGTGGTGGGTGCATCAGTGGAGCTGTGTGGTGGGTGCATCGGTGGAGCTGTGTCAGTGGAGCTGTGTGGTGGGTGCATTGTTGGAGCTGGGTGGTGGGTGCATCGTTGGAGCTGTGTCGGTGGAGCTGTGTGGTGGCTGCATCGGTGGAGCTGTGTGGTGGGTGCATCGGTGGAGCTGTGTGGTGGGTGCATCGGTGGAGCTGTGTTGTGGGTGCCTCGGTGGAGCTGTGTGGTGGGTGCATCGGTGGAGCTGTGTGGTGGGTGCATCGGTAGAGCTGTGTAGGTGGAGCTGTGTGGTGGGTGCCTCGGTGGAACTGTGTGGTGGGTGCCTCGGTGGAGCTGTGTGGTGGGTGCATCGGTGGAGCTGTGTGGTGGGTGCATCGGTGGAGCTGTATGGTGGGTGCATCTGTGGAGCTTTATGGTGGGTGCCTCGGTGGTGCTGTGTGGTGGGTGCATCGGTGGAGCTGTGTGGTGGAGCTGTATGGTGGGTGCATCGGTGGAGCTGTGTGGTGGGTGCATCGATGGAGCTGTATGGTGTGTGTATCGGTGGAGCTGTGTGGTGGGTGCATCGGTGGAGCTGTGTGGTGTTTGCATCAGTGGAGCTGGGTGGTGGGTGCATCGGTGGAGCTGTGTGGTGGGTGCATCGGTGGAGCTGTGTGGTGGGTGCCTTGGTGGAGCTGTGTGGTGGGTGCATCGGTGGAGCTGTGTGGTGGGTGCATCGGTGGAGCTGTGTAGGTGGAGCTGTATGGTGGGTGCCTCGGTGGAGCTGTGTGGTGGGTGCATCAGTGGAGCTGTGTGGTGGGTGCATCGGTGGAGCTGTTTGGTGGGTGCCTCGGTGGAGCTGTATGGTGGGCGCCTCGGTGGAGCTGTGTGGTGGGTGCAACAGTGGAGCTGTGTGGTGGGTGCATCGATGGAGCTGTGTCGGTGGAGCTGTGTGGTGGCTGCATCGGTGGAGCTGTGTGGTAGGTGCATCGGTGGAGCTGTGTGGTGGGTGCATCAGTGGAGCTGTGTGGTGGGTGCATCTGTGGAGTTGTGTGGTGGGTGCCTCGATGGAGCTTTGTGGTGTGTGTATCGGTGGAGCTGTGTGGTGGGTGCATCGGTGGAGCTGCGTGGTGGGTGCATCGATGGAGCTGTGTGGTGGGTGCCTCGGTGGAGCTGTATGGTGGGTGCCTCAGTGGAGCTGTATGGTGGGTGCCTCGGTGGAGCTGTGTAGTGGGTGCATCGGTGGAGCTGTGTGGTAGGTGCATCGGTGGAGCTGTGTGGTGGCTGCATCGGTGGAGTTGTGTGGTGGGTACATCGGTGGAGCTGTGTGGTGGATGCATCGGTGGAGCTGTATGGTGGGTGCATCGGTGGTGCTGTGTGGTGGGTGCATCTGTGGAGCTGTGTGGTGGGTGCATTGGTGGAGCTGTATGGTGGGTGTATCGGTGGAGCTGTGTGGTGGTTGCATCGGTGGAGCTGTGTCGGTGGAGCTGTGTGGTGGTTGCATCAGTGGAGCTGGGTGGTGGGTGCATCGGTGGAGCTGTGTGGTGGGTGCATCGGTGGAGCTGTGTCGGTGGAGCTGTGTGGTGGCTGCATCAGTGGAGCTGTGTGGTGGGTGCATCGGTGGAGCTGTGTGGTGGGTGCATCGGTGGAGCTGTGTGGTGGGTGCCTCGGTGGAGCTGTGTGGTGGGTGCATCGGTGGAGCTGTGTGGTGGGTGCATCGGTGGAGCTGTGTAGGTGGAGCTGTATGGTGGGTGCCTCGGTGGAGCTGTGTGGTGGGTGCATCGGTGGAGCTGTATGGTGGGTGCCTCAGTGGAGCTGTATGGTGGGTGCCTCGGTGGAGCTGTGTGGTGGGTGCATCGGTGGAGCTGTGTGGTGGGTGCATCGGTGGAGCTGTGTCGGTGGAGCTGTGTGGTGGCTGCATCGGTGGAGCTGTGTGGTGGGTGCATCGGTGGAGCTGAGTGGTGGGTGCATCGGTGGAGTTGTGTGGTGGGTGCATCTGTGGAGCTGTGTGGTGGGTGCCTCGGTGGAGCTGTGTGGTGGGTGCATCGGTGGAGCTGTATGGTTGATGCCTTGGTGGAGCTGTATGGTGGGTGCCTCGGTGGAGCTGTGTGGTGGGTGCCTCGGTAGAGCTGTGTGGTGGGTGCATCAGTGGAGCTGTGTGGTGGGTGCATCGGTGGAGCTGTGTCAGTGGAGCTGTGTGGTGGGTGCATTGTTGGAGCTGGGTGGTGGGTGCATCGTTGGAGCTGTGTCGGTGGAGCTGTGTGGTGGCTGCATCGGTGGAGCTGTGTGGTGGGTGCATCGGTGGAGCTGTGTGGTGGGTGCATCGGTGGAGCTGTGTTGTGGGTGCCTCGGTGGAGCTGTGTGGTGGGTGCATCGGTGGAGCTGTGTGGTGGGTGCATCGGTAGAGCTGTGTAGGTGGAGCTGTGTGGTGGGTGCCTCGGTGGAACTGTGTGGTGGGTGCCTCGGTGGAGCTGTGTGGTGGGTGCATCGGTGGAGCTGTGTGGTGGGTGCATCGGTGGAGCTGTATGGTGGGTGCATCTGTGGAGCTTTATGGTGGGTGCCTCGGTGGTGCTGTGTGGTGGGTGCATCGGTGGAGCTGTGTGGTGGAGCTGTATGGTGGGTGCATCGGTGGAGCTGTGTGGTGGGTGCATCGATGGAGCTGTATGGTGGGTGTATCGGTGGAGCTGTGTGGTGGGTGCATCGGTGGAGCTGTGTGGTGTTTGCATCAGTGGAGCTGGGTGGTGGGTGCATCGGTGGAGCTGTGTGGTGGGTGCATCGGTGGAGCTGTGTGGTGGGTGCCTTGGTGGAGCTGTGTGGTGGGTGCATCGGTGGAGCTGTGTGGTGGGTGCATCGGTGGAGCTGTGTAGGTGGAGCTGTATGGTGGGTGCCTCGGTGGAGCTGTGTGGTGGGTGCATCAGTGGAGCTGTGTGGTGGGTGCATCGGTGGAGCTGTTTGGTGGGTGCCTCGGTGGAGCTGTATGGTGGGCGCCTCGGTGGAGCTGTGTGGTGGGTGCAACAGTGGAGCTGTGTGGTGGGTGCATCGATGGAGCTGTGTCGGTGGAGCTGTGTGGTGGCTGCATCGGTGGAGCTGTGTGGTAGGTGCATCGGTGGAGCTGTGTGGTGGGTGCATCGGTGGAGCTGTGTGGTGGGTGCATCTGTGGAGTTGTGTGGTGGGTGCCTCGATGGAGCTTTGTGGTGGGTGTATCGGTGGAGCTGTGTGGTGGGTGCATCGGTGGAGCTGCGTGGTGGGTGCATCGATGGAGCTGTGTGGTAGGTGCCTCGGTGGAGCTGTATGGTGGGTGCCTCAGTGGAGCTGTATGGTGGGTGCCTCGGTGGAGCTGTGTAGTGGGTGCATCGGTGGAGCTGTGTGGTGGGTGCATCAGTGGAGCTGTGTCGGTGGAGCTGTGTGGTGGCTGCATCGATGGAGCTGTGTGGTGGCTGCATCGGTGGAGCTGTGTGGTGGGTGAATCGGTGGAGCTGTGTGGTGGGTGCATCGGTAAAGCTGTATGGTGGGTGCCTCAGTGGAGCTGTGTGGTGGGTGCATCGGTGGAGCTGTATGGTGGGTGCATCGGTGGAGCTGTGTCGGTGGAGCTGTGTGGTGGGTGCATCGGTGGAGCTGTGTGGTGGGTGCATCGGTGGAGCTGTGTCGGTGGAGCTGTGTGGTGGCTGCATCGGTGGAGCTGTGTGGTGGGTGCATCGGTGGAGCTGTGTGGTGGGTGCATCGGTGGAGCTGTGTGGTGGGTGCCTCGGTGGAGCTGTGTGGTGGATGCATTGGTGGAGCTGTGTCAGTGGAGCTTTGTGGTGGCTGCATCAGTGGTGCTGTGTGGTGGGTGCATCGGTGGAGCTGTGTGGTGGCTGCATCGGTGGAGTTGTGTGGTGGGTACATCGGTGGAGCTGTGTGGTGGATGCATCGGTGGAGCTGTATGGTGGGTGCATCGGTGGTGCTGTGTGGTGGGTGCATCTGTGGAGCTGTGTGGTGGGTGCATTGGTGGAGCTGTATGGTGGGTGTATCGGTGGAGGTGTGTGGTGGGTGCATCGGTGGAGCTGTGTCGGTGGAGCTGTGTGGTGGTTGCATCAGTGGAGCTGGGTGGTGGGTGCATCGGTGGAGCTGTGTGGTGGGTGCATCGGTGGAGCTGTGTCAGTGGAGCTGTGTGGTGGCTGCATCGGTGGAGCTGTGTGGTGGGTGCATCGGTGGAGCTGTGTGGTGGGTGCATCGGTGGAGCTGTGTGGTGGGTGCCTCGGTGGAGCTGTGTGGTGGGTGCATCGGTGGAGCTGTGTGGTGGGTGCATCGGTGGAGCTGTGTAGGTGGAGCTGTATGGTGGGTGCCTCGGTGGAGCTGTGTGGTGGGTGCATCGGTGGAGCTGTATGGTGGGTGCCTCAGTGGAGCTGTATGGTGGGTGCCTCGGTGGAGCTGTGTGGTGGGTGCATCGGTGGAGCTGTGTGGTGGGTGCATCGGTGGAGCTGTGTCGGTGGAGATGTGTGGTGGCTGCATCGGTGGAGCTGTGTGGTGGGTGCATCGGTGAAGCTGTGTGGTGGGTGCATCGGTGGAGTTGTGTGGTGGGTGCATCTGTGGAGCTGTGTGGTGGGTGCCTCGGTGGAGCTGTGTGGTGGGTGCATCGGTGGAGCTGTATGGTTGATGCATTGGTGGAGCTGTATGGTGGGTGCCTCGGTGGAGCTGTGTGGTGGGTGCCTCGGTGGAGCTGTGTGGTGGGTGCATCAGTGGAGCTGTGTGGTGGGTGCATCGGTGGAGCTGTGTCAGTGGAGATGTGTGGTGGGTGCATTGTTGGAGCTGGGTGGTGGGTGCATCGTTGGAGCTGTGTCGGTGGAGCTGTGTGGTGGGTGCATTGGTGGAGCTGTGTGGTGGGTGCATCGGTGGAGCTGTGTGGTGGGTGCATCGGTGGAGCTATGTGGTGGGTGCCTCGGTGGAGCTGTCTGGTGGGTGCATCGGTGGAGCTTTGTGGTTGGTGCATCAGTAGAGTTGTGTAGGTGGAGCTGTGTGGTGGGTGCCTCGGTGGAACTGTGTGGTGGGTACCTCGGTGGAGCTGTGTGGTGGGTGCATTGGTGGAGCTGTGTGGTGGGTGCATCGGTGGAGCTGTATGGTGGGTGCATCTGTGGAGCTTTATGGTGGGTGCCTCGGTGGAGCTGTGTGGTGGGTGCATCGGTGGAGCTGTGTGGTGGAGCTGTATGGTGGGTGCATCGGTGGAGCTGTGTGGTGGGTGCATCGATGGAGCTGTATGGTGGGTGTATCGGTGGAGCTGTGTGGTGGGCGCATCGGTGGAGCTGTGTCGGTGGAGCTGTGTGGTGTTTGCATCAGTGGAGCTGGGTGGTGGGTGCATCGGTGGAGCTGTGTGGTGGGTGCATCGGTGGAGCTGTGTGGTGGGTGCCTCGGTGGAGCTGTGTGGTGGGTGCATCGGTGGAGCTGTGTGGTGGGTGCATCGGTGGAGCTGTGTAGGTGGAGCTCTATGGTGGGTGCCTTGGTGGAGCTGTGTGGTGGGTGCATTGGTGGAGCTGTATGGTGGGTGTATCGGTGGAGCTGTGTGGTGGGTGCATCGGTGGAGCTGTGTCGGTGGAGCTGTGTGGTGGTTGCATCAGTGGAGCTGGGTGGTGGGTGCATCGGTGGAGCTGTGTGGTGGGTGCATCGGTGGAGCTGTGTCGGTGGAGCTGTGTGGTGGCTGCATCGGTGGAGCTGTGTGGTGGGTGCATCGGTGGAGCTGTGTGGTGGGTGCATCGGTGGAGCTGTGTGGTGGGTGCCTCGGTGGAGCTGTGTGGTGGGTGCATCGGTGGAGCTGTGTGGTGGGTGCATCGGTGGAGCTGTGTAGGTGGAGCTGTATGATGGGTGCCTCGGTGGAGCTGTGTGGTGGGTGCATCGGTGGAGCTGTATGGTGGGTGCCTCAGTGGAGCTGTATGGTGGATGCCTCGGTGGAGCTGTGTGGTGGGTGCATCGGTGGAGCTGTGTGGTGGGTGCATCGGTGGAGCTGTGTCGGTGGAGCTGTGTGGTGGCTGCATCGGTGGAGCTGTGTGGTGGGTGCATCGGTGGAGCTGTGTGGTGGGTGCATCGGTGGAGTTGTGTGGTGGGTGCATCTGTGGAGCTGTGTGGTGGGTGCCTCGGTGGAGCTGTGTGGTGGGTGCATCGGTGGAGCTGTATGGTTGATGCCTTGGTGGAGCTGTATGGTGGGTGCCTCGGTGGAGCTGTGTGGTGGGTGCCTTGGTGGAGCTGTGTGGTGGGTGCATCAGTGGAGCTATGTGGTGGGTGCATCGGTGGAGCTGTGTCAGTGGAGCTGTGTGGTGGGTGCATTGTTGGAGCTGGGTGGTGGGTGCATCGTTGGAGCTGTGTCGGTGGAGCTGTGTGGTGGCTGCATCGGTGGAGCTGTGTGGTGGGTGCATCGGTGGAGCTGTGTGGTGGGTGCATCGGTGGAGCTGTGTGGTGGGTGCCTCGGTGGAGCTGTGTGGTGGGTGCATCGGTGGAGCTGTGTGGTGGGTGCATCGGTAGAGCTGTGTAGGTGGAGCTGTGTGGTGGGTGCCTCAGTGGAACTGTGTGGTGGGTGCCTCGGTGGAGCTGTGTGGTGGGTGCATTGGTGGAGCTGTGTGGTGGGTGCATCAGTGGAGCTGTGTGGTGGGTGCATCGGTGCAGCTGTGTCAGTGGAGCTGTGTGGTGGGTGCATTGTTGGAGCTGGGTGGTGGGTGCATCGTTGGAGCTGTGTCGGTGGAGCTGTGTGGTGGGTGCATCGGTGGAGCTGTGTGGTGGGTGCATCGGTGGAGCTGTGTGGTGGGTGCATCGGTGGAGCTATGTGGTGGGTGCCTCGGTGGATCTGTCTGGTGGGTGCATCGGTGGAGCTGTGTGGTTGGTGCATCAGTAGAGCTGTGTGGTGGGTGCCTCGGCGGAACTGTGTGGTGGGTGCCTCGGTGGAGCTGTGTGGTGGGTGCATTGGTGGAGCTGTGTGGTGGGTGCATCGGTGGAGCTGTATGGTGGGTGCATCTGTGGAGCTTTATGGTGGGTGCCTCGGTGGAGCTGTGTGGTGGGTGCATCGGTGGAGCTGTGTGGTGGAGCTGTATGGTGGGTGCATCGGTGGAGCTGTGTGGTGGGTGCATCAATGGAGCTGTATGGTGGGTGTATCGGTGGAGCTGTGTGGTGGGTGCATCGGTGGAGCTGTGTCGGTGGAGCTGTGTGGTGTTTGCATCAGTGGAGCTGGGTGGTGGGTGCATCGGTGGAGCTGTGTGGTGGGTGCATCGGTGGAGCTGTGTGGTGGGTGCATCGGTGGAGCTGTGTGGTGGGTGCATCGGTGGAGCTGTGTAGGTGGAGCTGTATGGTGGGTGCCTCGGTGGAGCTGTGTGGTGGGTGCATTGGTGGAGCTGTATGGTGTGTGTATCGGTGGAGCTGTGTGGTGGGTGCATCGGTGGAGCTGTGTCGGTGGAGCTGTGTGGTGGTTGCATCAGTGGAGCTGGGTGGTGGGTGCATCGGTGGAGCTGTGTGGTGGGTGCATCGGTGGAGCTGTGTCGGTGGAGCTGTGTGGTGGCTGCATCGGTGGAGCTGTGTGGTGGGTGCATCGGTGGAGCTGTGTGGTGGGTGCATCGGTGGAGCTGTGTGGTGGGTGCCTCGGTGGAGCTGTGTGGTGGGTGCATCGGTGGAGCTGTGTGGTGGGTGCATCGGTGGAGCTGTGTAGGTGGAGCTGTATGGTGGGTGCCTCAGTGGAGCTGTGTGGTGGGTGCATCGGTGGAGCTGTATGGTGGGTGCATCGGTGGAGCTGTGTAGGTGGAGCTCTATGGTGGGTGCCTCGGTGGAGCTGTGTGGTGGGTGCATTGGTGGAGCTGTATGGTGGGTGTATCGGTGGAGCTGTGTGGTGGGTGCATTGGTGGAGCTGTGTCGGTGGAGCTGTGTGGTGGTTGCATCAGTGGAGCTGGGTGGTGGGTGCATCGGTGGAGCTGTGTGGTGGGTGCATCGGTGGAGCTGTGTCGGTGGAGCTGTGTGGTGGCTGCATCGGTGGAGCTGTGTGGTGGGTGCATCGGTGGAGCTGTGTGGTGGGTGCATCGGTGGAGCTGTGTGGTGGGGGCCTCGGTGGAGCTGTGTGGTGGGTGCATCGGTGGAGCTGTGTGGTGGGTGCATCGGTGGAGCTGTGTAGGTGGAGCTGTATGATGGGTGCCTCGGTGGAGCTGTGTGGTGGGTGCATCGGTGGAGCTGTATGGTGGGTGCCTCAGTGGAGCTGTATGGTGGGTGCCTCGGTGGAGCTGTGTGGTGGGTGCATCGGCTGAGCTGTGTGGTGGGTGCATCGGTGGAGCTGTGTCGGTGGAGCTGTGTGGTGGGTGCATCGGTGGAGCTGTGTGGTGGGTGCATCGGTGGAGTTGTGTGGTGGGTGCATCTGTGGAGCTGTGTGGTGGGTGCCTCGGTGGAGCTGTGTGGTGGGTGCATCGGTGGAGCTGTATGGTTGATGCCTTGGTGGAGCTGTATGGTGGGTGCCTCGGTGGAGCTGTGTGGTGGGTGCCTTGGTGGAGCTGTGTGGTGGGTGCATCAGTGGAGCTATGTGGTGGGTGCATCGGTGGAGCTGTGTCAGTGGAGCTGTGTGGTGGGTGCATTGTTGGAGCTGGGTGGTGGGTGCATCGTTGGAGCTGTGTCGGTGGAGCTGTGTGGTGGCTGCATCGGTGGAGCTGTGTGGTGGGTGCATCGGTGGAGCTGTGTGGTGGGTGCATCGGTGGAGCTGTGTGGTGGGTGCCTCGGTGGAGCTGTGTGGTGGGTGCATCGGTGGAGCTGTGTGGTGGGTGCATCGGTAGAGCTGTGTAGGTGGAGCTGTGTGGTGGGTGCCTCGGTGGAACTGTGTGGTGGGTGCCTCGGTGGAGCTGTGTGGTGGGTGCATTGGTGGAGCTGTGTGGTGGGTGCATCAGTGGAGCTGTGTGGTGGGTGCATCGGTGGAGCTGTGTCAGTGGAGCTGTGTGGTGGGTGCATTGTTGGAGCTGGGTGGTGGGTGCATCGTTGGAGCTGTGTCGGTGGAGCTGTGTGGTGGGTGCATCGGTGGAGCTGTGTGGTGGGTGCATCGGTGGAGCTGTGTGGTGGGTGCATCGGTGGAGCTATGTGGTGGGTGCCTCGGTGGATCTGTCTGGTGGGTGCATCGGTGGAGCTGTGTGGTTGGTGCATCGGTAGAGCTGTGTGGTGGGTGCCTCGGTGGAACTGTGTGGTGGGTGCCTCGGTGGAGCTGTGTGGTGGGTGCATTGGTGGAGCTGTGTGGTGGGTGCATCGGTGGAGCTGTATGGTGGGTGCATCTGTGGAGCTTTATGGTGGGTGCCTCGGTGGAGCTGTGTGGTGGGTGCATCGGTGGAGCTGTGTGGTGGAGCTGTATGGTGGGTGCATCGGTGGAGCTGTGTGGTGGGTGCATCAATGGAGCTGTATGGTGGGTGTATCGGTGGAGCTGTGTGGTGGGTGCATCGGTGGAGCGGTGTCGGTGGAGCTGTGTGGTGTTTGCATCAGTGGAGCTGGGTGGTGGGTGCATCGGTGGAGCTGTGTGGTGGGTGCATCGGTGGAGCTGTGTGGTGGGTGCATCGGTGGAGCTGTGTGGTGGGTGCATCGGTGGAGCTGTGTAGGTGGAGCTGTATGGTGGGTGCCTCGGTGGAGCTGTGTTTTGGGTGCATTGGTGGAGCTGTATGGTGTGTGTATCGGTGGAGCTGTGTGGTGGGTGCATCGGTGGAGCTGTGTCGGTGGAGCTGTGTGGTGGTTGCATCAGTGGAGCTGGGTGGTGGGTGCATCGGTGGAGCTGTGTGGTGGGTGCATCGGTGGAGCTGTGTCGGTGGAGCTGTGTGGTGGCTGCATCGGTGGAGCTGTGTGGTGGGTGCATCGTGGAGCTGTGTGGTGGGTGCATCGGTGGAGCTGTGTGGTGGGTGCCTCGGTGGAGCTGTGTGGTGGGTGCATCGGTGGAGCTGTGTGGTGGGTGCATCGGTGGAGCTGTGTAGGTGGAGCTGTATGGTGGGTGCCTCGGTGGAGCTGTGTGGTGGGTGCATTGGTGGAGTTGTGTGGTGGGTGCATCTGTGGAGCTGTGTGGTGGGTGCCTCGGTGGAGCTGTGTGGTGGGTGCATCGGTGGAGCTGTATGGTTGATGCCTTGGTGGAGCTGTATGGTGGGTGCCTCGGTGGAGCTGTGTGGTGGGTGCCTTGGTGGAGCTGTGTGGTGGGTGCATCAGTGGAGCTATGTGGTGGGTGCATCGGTGGAGCTGTGTCAGTGGAGCTGTGTGGTGGGTGCATTGTTGGAGCTGGGTGGTGGGTGCATCGTTGGAGCTGTGTCGGTGGAGCTGTGTGGTGGCTGCATCGGTGGAGCTGTGTGGTGGGTGCATCGGTGGAGCTGTGTGGTGGGTGCATCGGTGGAGCTGTGTGGTGGGTGCCTTGGTGGAGCTGTGTGGTGGGTGCATCGGTGGAGCTGTGTGGTGGGTGCATCGGTAGAGCTGTGTAGGAGGAGCTGTGTGGTGGGTGCCTCAGTGGAACTGTGTGGTGGGTGCCTCGGTGAAGCTGTGTGGTGGGTGCATTGGTGGAGCTGTGTGGTGGGTGCATCGGTGGGGCTGTATGGTGGCTGCATCTGTGGAGCTTTATGGTGGGTAGCTCGGTGGTGCTGTGTGGTGGGTGCATCGGTGGAGCTGTGTGGTGGAGCTGTATGGTGGGTGCATCGGTGGAGCTGTGTGGTCGGTGCATCGATGGAGCTGTATGGTGGGTGTATCGGTGGAGCTGTGTGGTGGGTGCTTCGGTGGAGCTGTGTCGGTGGAGCTGTGTGGTGTTTGCGTCAGTGGAGCTGGGTGGTGGGTGCATCGGTGGAGCTGTGTGGTGGGTGCATCGGTGGAGCTGTGTGGTGGGTGCCTCGGTGGAGCTGTGTGGTGGGTGCATCGGTGGAGCTGTGTGGTGGGTGCATCAGTGGAGCTGTGTAGGTGGAGCTGTATGGTGGGTGCCTCGGTGGAGCTGTGTGGTGGGTGCATCAGTGGAGCTGTGTGGTGGGTGCATCGGTGGAGCTGTTTGGTGGGTGCCTCGGTGGAGCTGTATGGTGGGCGCCTCGGTGGAGCTGTGTGGTGGGTGACACGGTGGAGCTGTGTGGTGGGTGCATCAGTGGAGCTGTGTCGGTGGAGATGTGTGGTGGCTGCATCGGTGGAGCTGTGTGGTGGGTGCATCGGTGGAGCTGTGTGGTGGGTGCATCGGTGGAGTTGTGTGGTGGGTGCATCTGTGGAGCTGTGTGGTGGGTGCCTCGGTGGAGCTGTGTGGTGGGTGCATCGGTGGAGCTGTATGGTTGATGCCTTGGTGGAGCTGTATGGTGGGTGCCTCGGTGGAGCTGTGTGGTGGGTGCCTCAGTGGAGCTGTGTGGTGGGTGCATCAGTGGAGCTGTGTGGTGGGTGCATCGGTGGAGCTGTGTCAGTGGAGCTGTGTGGTGGGTGCATTGTTGGAGCTGGGTGGTGGGTGCATCGTTGGAGCTGTGTCGGTGGAACTGTGTGGTGGGTGCCTCAGTGGAACTGTGTGGTGGGTGCCTCGGTGGAGCTGTGTGGTGGGTGCATTGGTGGAGCTGTGTGGTGGGTGCATCGGTGGGGCTGTATGGTGGCTGCATCTGTGGAGCTTTATGGTGGGTAGCTCGGTGGTGCTGTGTGGTGGGTGCATCGGTGGAGCTGTGTGGTGGAGCTGTATGGTGGGTGCATCGGTGGAGCTGTGTGGTGGGTGCATCGATGGAGCTGTATGGTGGGTGTATCGGTGGAGCTGTGTGGTGGGTGCTTCGGTGGAGCTGTGTCGGTGGAGCTGTGTGGTGTTTGCGTCAGTGGAGCTGGGTGGTGGGTGCATCGGTGGAGCTGTGTGGTGGGTGCATCGGTGGAGCTATGTGGTGGGTGCCTCGGTGGATCTGTCTGGTGGGTGCATCGGTGGAGCTGTGTGGTTGGTGCATCAGTAGAGCTGTGTGGTGGGTGCCTCGGTGGAACTGTGTGGTGGGTGCCTCGGTGGAGCTGTGTGGTGGGTGCATTGGTGGAGCTGTGTGGTGGGTGCATCGGTGGAGCTGTATGGTGGGTGCATCTGTGGAGCTTTATGGTGGGTGCCTCGGTGGAGCTGTGTGGTGGGTGCATCGGTGGAGCTGTGTGGTGGAGCTGTATGGTGGGTGCATCGGTGGAGCTGTGTGGTGGGTGCATCAATGGAGCTGTATGGTGGGTGTATCGGTGGAGCTGTGTGGTGGGTGCATCGGTGGAGCTGTGTCGGTGGAGCTGTGTGGTGTTTGCATCAGTGGAGCTGGGTGGTGGGTGCATCGGTGGAGCTGTGTGGTGGGTGCATCGGTGGAGCTGTGTGGTGGGTGCATCGGTGGAGCTGTGTGGTGGGTGCATCGGTGGAGCTGTGTAGGTGGAGCTGTATGGTGGGTGCCTCGGTGGAGCTGTGTGGTGGGTGCATTGGTGGAGCTGTATGGTGTGTGTATCGGTGGAGCTGTGTGGTGGGTGCATCGGTGGAGCTGTGTCGGTGGAGCTGTGTGGTGGTTGCATCAGTGGAGCTGGGTGGTGGGTGCATCGGTGGAGCTGTGTGGTGGGTGCATCGGTGGAGCTGTGTCGGTGGAGCTGTGTGGTGGCTGCATCGGTGGAGCTGTGTGGTGGGTGCATCGGTGGAGCTGTGTGGTGGGTGCATCGGTGGAGCTGTGTGGTGGGTGCCTCGGTGGAGCTGTGTGGTGGGTGCATCGGTGGAGCTGTGTGGTGGGTGCATCGGTGGAGCTGTGTAGGTGGAGCTGTATGGTGGGTGCCTCAGTGGAGCTGTGTGGTGGGTGCATCGGTGGAGCTGTATGGTGGGTGCATCGGTGGAGCTGTGTAGGTGGAGCTCTATGGTGGGTGCCTCGGTGGAGCTGTGTGGTGGGTGCATTGGTGGAGCTGTATGGTGGGTGTATCGGTGGAGCTGTGTGGTGGGTGCATCGGTGGAGCTGTGTCGGTGGAGCTGTGTGGTGGTTGCATCAGTGGAGCTGGGTGGTGGGTGCATCGGTGGAGCTGTGTGGTGGGTGCATCGGTGGAGCTGTGTGGTGGCTGCATCGGTGGAGCTGTGTGGTGGGTGCATCGGTGGAGCTGTGTGGTGGGTGCATCGGTGGAGCTGTGTGGTGGGGGCCTCGGTGGAGCTGTGTGGTGGGTGCATCGGTGGAGCTGTGTGGTGGGTGCATCGGTGGAGCTGTGTAGGTGGAGCTGTATGATGGGTGCCTCGGTGGAGCTGTGTGGTGGGTGCATCGGTGGAGCTGTATGGTGGGTGCCTCAGTGGAGCTGTATGGTGGGTGCCTCGGTGGAGCTGTGTGGTGGGTGCATCGGCTGAGCTGTGTGGTGGGTGCATCGGTGGAGCTGTGTCGGTGGAGCTGTGTGGTGGGTGCATCGGTGGAGCTGTGTGGTGGGTGCATCGGTGGAGTTGTGTGGTGGGTGCATCTGTGGAGCTGTGTGGTGGGTGCCTCGGTGGAGCTGTGTGGTGGGTGCATCGGTGGAGCTGTATGGTTGATGCCTTGGTGGAGCTGTATGGTGGGTGCCTCGGTGGAGCTGTGTGGTGGGTGCCTTGGTGGAGCTGTGTGGTGGGTGCATCAGTGGAGCTATGTGGTGGGTGCATCGGTGGAGCTGTGTCAGTGGAGCTGTGTGGTGGGTGCATTGTTGGAGCTGGGTGGTGGGTGCATCGTTGGAGCTGTGTCGGTGGAGCTGTGTGGTGGCTGCATCGGTGGAGCTGTGTGGTGGGTGCATCGGTGGAGCTGTGTGGTGGGTGCATCGGTGGAGCTGTGTGGTGGGTGCCTCGGTGGAGCTGTGTGGTGGGTGCATCGGTGGAGCTGTGTGGTGGGTGCATCGGTAGAGCTGTGTAGGTGGAGCTGTGTGGTGGGTGCATCAGTGGAGCTGTGTGGTGGGTGCATCGGTGGAGCTGTGTCAGTGGAGCTGTGTGGTGGGTGCATTGTTGGAGCTGGGTGGTGGGTGCATCGTTGGAGCTGTGTCGGTGGAGCTGTGTGGTGGGTGCATCGGTGGAGCTGTGTGGTGGGTGCATCGGTGGAGCTGTGTGGTGGGTGCATCGGTGGAGCTATGTGGTGGGTGCCTCGGTGGATCTGTCTGGTGGGTGCATCGGTGGAGCTGTGTGGTTGGTGCATCGGTAGAGCTGTGTGGTGGGTGCCTCGGTGGAACTGTGTGGTGGGTGCCTCGGTGGAGCTGTGTGGTGGGTGCATTGGTGGAGCTGTGTGGTGGGTGCATCGGTGGAGCTGTATGGTGGGTGCATCTGTGGAGCTTTATGGTGGGTGCCTCGGTGGAGCTGTGTGGTGGGTGCATCGGTGGAGCTGTGTGGTGGAGCTGTATGGTGGGTGCATCGGTGGAGCTGTGTGGTGGGTGCATCAATGGAGCTGTATGGTGGGTGTATCGGTGGAGCTGTGTGGTGGGTGCATCGGTGGAGCGGTGTCGGTGGAGCTGTGTGGTGTTTGCATCAGTGGAGCTGGGTGGTGGGTGCATCGGTGGAGCTGTGTGGTGGGTGCATCGGTGGAGCTGTGTGGTGGGTGCATCGGTGGAGCTGTGTGGTGGGTGCATCGGTGGAGCTGTGTAGGTGGAGCTGTATGGTGGGTGCCTCGGTGGAGCTGTGTTTTGGGTGCATTGGTGGAGCTGTATGGTGTGTGTATCGGTGGAGCTGTGTGGTGGGTGCATCGGTGGAGCTGTGTCGGTGGAGCTGTGTGGTGGTTGCATCAGTGGAGCTGGGTGGTGGGTGCATCGGTGGAGCTGTGTGGTGGGTGCATCGGTGGAGCTGTGTCGGTGGAGCTGTGTGGTGGCTGCATCGGTGGAGCTGTGTGGTGGGTGCATTGTGGAGCTGTGTGGTGGGTGCATCGGTGGAGCTGTGTGGTGGGTGCCTCGGTGGAGCTGTGTGGTGGGTGCATCGGTGGAGCTGTGTGGTGGGTGCATCGGTGGAGCTGTGTAGGTGGAGCTGTATGGTGGGTGCCTCGGTGGATCTGTGTGGTGGGTGCATCGGTGGAGTTGTGTGGTGGGTGCATCTGTGGAGCTGTGTGGTGGGTGCCTCGGTGGAGCTGTGTGGTGGGTGCATCGGTGGAGCTGTATGGTTGATGCCTTGGTGGAGCTGTATGGTGGGTGCCTCGGTGGAGCTGTGTGGTGGGTGCCTTGGTGGAGCTGTGTGGTGGGTGCATCAGTGGAGCTATGTGGTGGGTGCATCGGTGGAGCTGTGTCAGTGGAGCTGTGTGGTGGGTGCATTGTTGGAGCTGGGTGGTGGGTGCATCGTTGGAGCTGTGTCGGTGGAGCTGTGTGGTGGCTGCATCGGTGGAGCTGTGTGGTGGGTGCATCGGTGGAGCTGTGTGGTGGGTGCATCGGTGGAGCTGTGTGGTGGGTGCCTTGGTGGAGCTGTGTGGTGGGTGCATCGGTGGAGCTGTGTGGTGGGTGCATCGGTAGAGCTGTGTAGGAGGAGCTGTGTGGTGGGTGCCTCAGTGGAACTGTGTGGTGGGTGCCTCGGTGGAGCTGTGTGGTGGGTGCATTGGTGGAGCTGTGTGGTGGGTGCATCGGTGGGGCTGTATGGTGGCTGCATCTGTGGAGCTTTATGGTGGGTAGCTCGGTGGTGCTGTGTGGTGGGTGCATCGGTGGAGCTGTGTGGTGGAGCTGTATGGTGGGTGCATCGGTGGAGCTGTGTGGTGGGTGCATCGATGGAGCTGTATGGTGGGTGTATCGGTGGAGCTGTGTGGTGGGTGCTTCGGTGGAGCTGTGTCGGTGGAGCTGTGTGGTGTTTGCGTCAGTGGAGCTGGGTGGTGGGTGCATCGGTGGAGCTGTGTGGTGGGTGCATCGGTGGAGCTGTGTGGTGGGTGCCTCGGTGGAGCTGTGTGGTGGGTGCATCGGTGGAGCTGTGTGGTGGGTGCATCAGTGGAGCTGTGTAGGTGGAGCTGTATGGTGGGTGCCTCGGTGGAGCTGTGTGGTGGGTGCATCAGTGGAGCTGTGTGGTGGTTGCATCGGTGGAGCTGTTTGGTGGGTGCCTCGGTGGAGCTGTATGGTGGGCGCCTCGGTGGAGCTGTGTGGTGGGTGACACGGTGGAGCTGTGTGGTGGGTGCATCGGTGGAGCTGTGTCGGTGGAGATGTGTGGTGGCTGCATCGGTGGAGCTGTGTGGTGGGTGCATCGGTGGAGCTGTGTGGTGGGTGCATCGGTGGAGTTGTGTGGTGGGTGCATCTGTGGAGCTGTGTGGTGGGTGCCTCGGTGGAGCTGTGTGGTGGGTGCATCGGTGGAGCTGTATGGTTGATGCCTTGGTGGAGCTGTATGGTGGGTGCCTCGGTGGAGCTGTGTGGTGGGTGCCTCAGTGGAGCTGTGTGGTGGGTGCATCAGTGGAGCTGTGTGGTGGGTGCATCGGTGGAGCTGTGTCAGTGGAGCTGTGTGGTGGGTGCATTGTTGGAGCTGGGTGGTGGGTGCATCGTTGGAGCTGTGTCGGTGGAACTGTGTGGTGGGTGCCTCAGTGGAACTGTGTGGTGGGTGCCTCGGTGGAGCTGTGTGGTGGGTGCATTGGTGGAGCTGTGTGGTGGGTGCATCGGTGGGGCTGTATGGTGGCTGCATCTGTGGAGCTTTATGGTGGGTAGCTCGGTGGTGCTGTGTGGTGGGTGCATCGGTGGAGCTGTGTGGTGGAGCTGTATGGTGGGTGCATCGGTGGAGCTGTGTGGTGGGTGCATCGATGGAGCTGTATGGTGGGTGTATCGGTGGAGCTGTGTGGTGGGTGCTTCGGTGGAGCTGTGTCGGTGGAGCTGTGTGGTGTTTGCGTCAGTGGAGCTGGGTGGTGGGTGCATCGGTGGAGCTGTGTGGTGGGTGCATCGGTGGAGCTGTGTGGTGGGTGCCTCGGTGGAGCTGTGTGGTGGGTGCATCGGTGGAGCTGTGTGGTGGGTGCATCAGTGGAGCTGTGTAGGTGGAGCTGTATGGTGGGTGCCTCGGTGGAGCTGTGTGGTGGGTGCATCAGTGGAGCTGTGTGGTGGGTGCATCGGTGGAGCTGTTTGGTGGGTGCCTCGGTGGAGCTGTATGGTGGGCGCCTCGGTGGAGCTGTGTGGTGGGTGACACGGTGGAGCTGTGTGGTGGGTGCATCGGTGGAGCTGTGTCGGTGGAGATGTGTGGTGGCTGCATCGGTGGAGCTGTGTGGTGGGTGCATCGGTGGAGCTGTGTGGTGGGTGCATCGGTGGAGTTGTGTGGTGGGTGCATCTGTGGAGCTGTGTGGTGGGTGCCTCGGTGGAGCTGTGTGGTGGGTGCATCGGTGGAGCTGTATGGTTGATGCCTTGGTGGAGCTGTATGGGGGGTGCCTCGGTGGAGCTGTGTGGTGGGTGCCTCGGTGGAGCTGTGTGGTGGGTGCATCAGTGGAGCTGTGTGGTGGGTGCATCGGTGGAGCTGTGTCAGTGGAGCTGTGTGGTGGGTGCATTGTTGGAGCTGGGTGGTGGGTGCATCGTTGGAGCTGTGTCGGTGGAACTGTGTGGTGGGTGCATCGGTGGAGCTGTGTGGTGGGTGCATCGGTGGAGCTGTGTGGTGGGTGCATCGGTGGAGCTATGTGGTGGGTGCCTCGGTGGAGCTGTCTGGTGGGTGCATCGGTGGAGCTTTGTGGTTGGTGCATCAGTAGAGTTGTGTAGGTGGAGCTGTGTGGTGGGTGACTCGGTGGAACTGTGTGGTGGGTGCCTCGGTGGAGCTGTGTGGTGGGTGCATTGGTGGAGCTGTGTGGTGGGTGCATCGGTGGAGCTGTATGGTGGGTGCATCTGTGGAGCTTTATGGTGGGTGCCTCGGTGGAGCTGTGTGGTGGGTGCATCGGTGGAGCTGTGTGGTGGAGCTGTATGGTGGGTGCATCGGTGGAGCTGTGTGGTGGGTGCATCGATGGAGCTGTATGGTGGGTGTATCGGTGGAGCTGTGTGGTGGGCGCATCGGTGGAGCTGTGTCGGTGGAGCTGTGTGGTGTTTGCATCAGTGGAGCTGGGTGGTGGGTGCATCGGTGGAGCTGTGTGGTGGGTGCATCGGTGGAGCTGTGTGGTGGGTGCCTCGGTGGAGCTGTGTGGTGGGTGCATCGGTGGAGCTGTGTGGTGGGTGCATCGGTGGAGCTGTGTAGGTGGAGCTCTATGGTGGGTGCCTCGGTGGAGCTGTGTGGTGGGTGCATTGGTGGAGCTGTATGGTGGGTGTATCGGTGGAGCTGTGTGGTGGGTGCATCGGTGGAGCTGTGTCGGTGGAGCTGTGTGGTGGTTGCATCAGTGGAGCTGGGTGGTGGGTGCATCGGTGGAGCTGTGTGGTGGGTGCATCGGTGGAGCTGTGTCGGTGGAGCTGTGTGGTGGCTGCATCGGTGGAGCTGTGTGGTGGGTGCATCGGTGGAGCTGTGTGGTGGGTGCATCGGTGGAGCTGTGTGGTGGGTGCCTCGGTGGAGCTGTGTGGTGGGTGCATCGGTGGAGCTGTGTGGTGGGTGCATCGGTGGAGCTGTGTAGGTGGAGCTGTATGATGGGTGCCTCGGTGGAGCTGTGTGGTGGGTGCATCGGTGGAGCTGTATGGTGGGTGCCTCAGTGGAGCTGTATGGTGGGTGCCTCGGTGGAGCTGTGTGGTGGGTGCATCGGTGGAGCTGTGTGGTGGGTGCATCGGTGGAGCTGTGTCGGTGGAGCTGTGTGGTGGCTGCATCGGTGGAGCTGTGTGGTGGGTGCATCGGTGGAGCTGTGTGGTGAGTGCATCGGTGGAGTTGTGTGGTGGGTGCATCTGTGGAGCTGTGTGGTGGGTGCCTCGGTGGAGCTGTGTGGTGGGTGCATCGGTGGAGCTGTATGGTTGATGCCTTGGTGGAGCTGTATGGTGGGTGCCTCGGTGGAGCTGTGTGGTGGGTGCCTTGGTGGAGCTGTGTGGTGGGTGCATCAGTGGAGCTATGTGGTGGGTGCATCGGTGGAGCTGTGTCAGTGGAGCTGTGTGGTGGGTGCATTGTTGGAGCTGGGTGGTGGGTGCATCGTTGGAGCTGTGTCGGTGGAGCTGTGTGGTGGGTGCATCGGTGGAGCTGTGTGGTGGGTGCATCGGTGGAGCTGTGTGGTGGGTGCATCGGTGGAGCTGTGTGGTGGGTGCCTCGGTGGAGCTGTGTGGTGGGTGCATCGGTGGAGCTGTGTGGTGGGTGCATCGGTAGAGCTGTGTAGGTGGAGCTGTGTGGTGGGTGCCTCGGTGGAACTGTGTGGTGGGTGCCTCGGTGGAGCTGTGTGGTGGGTGCATTGGTGGAGCTGTGTCAGTGGAGCTGTGTGGTGGGTGCATCGGTGGAGCTGTGTCGGTGGAGCTGTGTGGTGGTTGCATCAGTGGAGCTGGGTGGTGGGTGCATCGGTGGAGCTGTGTGGTGGGTGCATCGGTGGAGCTGTGTCGGTGGAGCTGTGTGGTGGCTGCATCGGTGGAGCTGTGTGGTGGGTGCATCGGTGGAGCTGTGTGGTGGGTGCATCGGTGGAGCTGTGTGGTGGGTGCATCGGTGGAGCTGTGTGGTGGGTGCCTCGGTGGAGCTGTGTGGTGGGTGCATCGGTGGAGTTGTGTGGTGGGTGCATCGGTGGAGCTGTGTAGGTGGAGCTGTATGGTGGGTGCCTCGGTGGAGCTGTGTGGTGGGTGCATCGGTGGAGCTGTATGGTGGGTGCCTCAGTGGAGCTGTATGGTGGGTGCCTCGGTGGAGCTGTGTGGTGGGTGCATCGGTGGAGCTGTGTGGTGGGAGCATCGGTGGAGCTGTGTCGGTGGAGCTGTGTGGTGGCTGCATCGGTGGAGCTGTGTGGTGGGTGCATCGGTGGAGCTGTGTGGTGGGTGCATCGGTGGAGTTGTGTGGTGGGTGCATCTGTGGAGCTGTGTGGTGGGTGCCTCGGTTTAGCTGTGTGGTGGGTGCATTGGTGGAGCTGTATGGTTGATGCCTTGGTGGAGCTGTATGGTGGGTGCCTCGGTGGAGCTGTGTGGTGGGTGCCTTGGTGGAGCTGTGTGGTGGGTGCATCAGTGGAGCTATGTGGTGGGTGCATCGGTGGAGCTGTGTCAGTGGAGCTGTGTGGTGGGTGCATTGTTGGAGCTGGGTGGTGGGTGCATCGTTGGAGCTGTGTCGGTGGAGCTGTGTGGTGGCTGCATCGGTGGAGCTGTGTGGTGGGTGCATCGGTGGAGCTGTGTGGTGGGTGCATCGCCGGAGCTGTGTGGTGGGTGCCTCGGTGGAGCTGTGTGGTGGGTGCTTCGGTGGAGCTGTGTGGTGGGTGCATCGGTAGAGCTGTGTAGGTGGAGCTGTGTGGTGGGTGCCTCGGTGGAACTGTGTGGTGGGTGCCTCGGTGGAGCTGTGTGGTGGGTGCATTGGTGGAGCTGTGTGGTGGGTGCATCGGTGGGGCTGTATGGTGGCTGCATCTGTGGAGCTTTATGGTGGGTGGCTCGGTGGTGCTGTGTGGTGGGTGCATCGGTGGAGCTGTGTGGTGGAGCTGTATGGTGGGTGCATTGGTGGAGTTGTGTGGTGGGTGCATTGGTGGAGCTGTATGGTGGGTGTATCGGTGGAGCTGCGTGGTGGGTGCATCGGTGGAGCTGTGTCGGTGGAGCTGTGTGGTGGTTGCATCAGTGGAGCTGGGTGGTGGGTGCATCGGTGGAGCTGTGTGGTGGGTGCATCGGTGGAGCTGTGTCGGTGGAGCTGTGTGGTGGCTGCATCGGTGGAGCTGTGTGGTGGGTGCATCGGTGGAGCTGTGTGGTGGGTGCATCGGTGGAGCTGTGTGGTGGGTGCCTCGGTGGAGCTGTGTGGTGGGTGCATCGGTGGAGCTGTGTGGTGGGTGCATCGGTGGAGCTGTGTAGGTGGAGCTGTGTGGTGGCTGCATCGGTGGAGCTGTGTGGTGGGTGCATCGGTGGAGCTGTGTGGTGGGTGCATCGGTGGAGCTGTGTGGTGGGTGCCTCGGTGGAGCTGTGTGGTGGGTGCATCGGTGGAGCTGTGTGGTGGGTGCATCGGTGGAGCTGTGTAGGTGGAGCTGTATGGTGGGTGCCTCAGTGGAGCTGTGTGGTGGGTGCATCGGTGGAGCTGTATGGTGGGTGCCTCAGTGGAGCTGCATGGTGGGTGCCTCGGTGGAGCTGTGTGGTGGGTGCATCGGTGGAGCTGTGTGGTGGGTGCATCGGTGGAGCTGTGTCGGTGGAGCTGTGTGGTGGCTGCATCGGTGGAGCTGTGTGGTGGGTGCATCGGTGGAGCTGTGTGGTGGGTGCATCGGTGGAGTTGTGTGGTGGGTGCATCTGTGGAGCTGTGTGGTGGGTGCATCGGTGGAGCTGTGTGGTGGCTGCATCGGTGGAGCTGTGTGGTGGCTGCATCGGTGGAGCTGTGTGGTGGGTGCATCGGTGGAGCTGTGTAGGTGGAGCTGTGTGGTGTGTGCATCGGTGGAGCTGTGTGGTGGGTGCCTCGGTGGAGCTGTGTGGTGGGTGCATCGGTTGAGCTGTGTGGTGGGTGCATCGGTGGAGCTGTGTGGTGGGTGCATCGGTGGAGCTGTATGGTGGGTGCATCGGTGGAGCTGTGTGGTGGGTGCCTCGGTGGAGCTGTGTGGTGGGTGCCTTGGTGGAGCTGTGTGGTGGGTGCATCAGTGGAGCTATGTGGTGGGTGCATCGGTGGAGCTGTGTCAGTGGAGCTGTGTGGTGGGTGCATTGTTGGAGCTGGGTGGTGGGTGCATCGTTGGAGCTGTGTCGGTGGAGCTGTGTGGTGGCTGCATCGGTGGAGCTGTGTGGTGGGTGCCTCGGTGGAGCTGTGTGGTGGGTGCTTCGGTGGAGCTGTGTGGTGGGTGCATCGGTAGAGCTGTGTAGGTGGAGCTGTGTGGTCGGTGCCTCGGTGGAACTGTGTGGTGGGTGCCTCGGTGGAGCTGTGTGGTGGGTGCATTGGTGGAGCTGTGTGGTGGGTGCATCGGTGGGGCTGTATGGTGGCTGCATCTGTGGAGCTTTATGGTGGGTGGCTCGGTGGTGCTGTGTGGTGGGTGCATCGGTGGAGCTGTGTGGTGGAGCTGTATGGTGGGTGCATCGGTGGAGCTGTGTGGTGGGTGCATCGATGGAGCTGGGTGGTGGGTGCATCGGTGGAGCTGTGTTGTGGGTGCATCGGTGGAGCTGTGTGGTGGGTGCCTCGGTGGAGCTGTGTGGTGGGTGCATCGGTGGAGCTGTGTGGTGGGTGCATCGGTGGAGCTGTGTAGGTGGAGCTGTATGGTGGGTGCCTCGGTGGAGCTGTGTGGTGGGTGCATCAGTGGAGCTGTGTGGTGGGTGCATCGGTGGAGCTGTTTGGTGGGTGCCTCGGTGGAGCTGTATGGTGGGCGCCTCGGTGGAGCTGTGTGGTGGGTGACACGGTGGAGCTGTGTGGTGGGTGCATCGATGGAGCTGTGTCGGTGGAGCTGTGTGGTGGCTGCATCGGTGGAGCTGTGTGGTAGGTGCATCGGTGGAGCTGTGTGGTGGGTGCATCGGTGGAGCTGTGTGGTGGGTGCATCTGTGGAGCTGTGTGGTGGGTGCCTCGATGGAGCTGTGTGGTGGGTGTATCGGTGGAGCTGTGTGGTGGGTGCATCGGTGGAGCTACGTGGTGGGTGCATCGGTGGAGCTGTGTGGTGGGTGCCTCGGTGGAGCTGTATGGTGGGTGCCTCGGTGGAGCTGTATGGTGGGTGCCTCGATGGAGCTGTGTGGTGGGTGCATCGGTGGAGCTGTGTGGTGGGTGCATCAGTGGAGCTGTGTCGGTGGAGCTGTGTGGTGGCTGCATCGATGGAGCTGTGTGGTGGGTGCATCGGTGGAGCTGTGTGGTGGGTGCATCGGTGGAGCTGTGTGGTGGGTGCATCGGTAAAGCTGTATGGTGGGTGCCTCAGTGGAGCTGTGTGGTGGGTGCATCGGTGGAGCTGTGTGGTGGGTGCATCGGTGGAGCTGTGTCGGTGGAGCTGTGTGGTGATTGCATCATTGGAGCTGGGTGGTGGGTGCATCGGTGGAGCTGTGTGTTGGGTGCATCGGTGGAGCTGTGTCGGTGGAGCTGTGTGGTGGCTTCATCGGTGGAGCTGTGTGGTGGGTGCATCGGTGGAGCTGTGTGGTGGGTGCATCGGTGGAGCTGTGTGGTGGGTGCCTCGGTGGAGCTGTGTGGTGGATTGTTTGGTGGAGCTGTGTCGGTGGAGCTTTGTGGTGGCTGCATCAGTGGTGCTGTGTGGTGGGTGCATCGGTGGAGCTGTGTGGTGGCTGCATCGGTGGAGTTGTGTGGTGGGTACATCGGTGGAGCTGTGTGGTGGATGCATCGGTGGAGCTGTATGGTGGGTGCATCGGTGGTGCTGTGTGGTGGGTGCATCTGTGGAGCTGTGTGGTGGGTGCATTGGTGGAGCTGTATGGTGGGTGTATCGGTGGAGCTGTGTGGTGGGTGCATCGGTGGAGCTGTGTCGGTGGAGCTGTGTGGTGGTTGCATCAGTGGAGCTGGGTGGTGGGTGCATCGGTGGAGCTGTGTGGTGGGTGCATCGGTGGAGCTGTGTCGGTGGAGCTGTGTGGTGGCTGCATCGGTGGAGCTGTGTGGTGGGTGCATCGGTGGAGCTGTGTGGTAGCTGTGTCGGTGGAGCTGTGTGGTGGCTGCATCGATGGAGCTGTGTGGTGGGTGCATCGGTGGAGCTGTGTGGTGGGTGCATCGGTGGAGTTGTGTGGTGGGTGCATCTGTGGAGCTGTGTGGTGGGTGCCTCGGTGGAGCTGTGTGGTGGGTGCATCGGTGGAGCTGTATGGTTGATGCCTTGGTGGAGCTGTATGGTGGGTGCCTCGGTGGAGCTGTGTGGTGGGTGCCTTGGTGGAGCTGTGTGGTGGGTGCATCAGTGGAGCTATGTGGTGGGTGCATCGGTGGAGCTGTGTCAGTGGAGCTGTGTGGTGGGTGCATTGTTGGAGCTGGGTGGTGGGTGCATCGTTGGAGCTGTGTCGGTGGAGCTGTGTGGTGGCTGCATCGGTGGAGCTGTGTAGTGGGTGCATCGGTGGAGCTGTGTGGTGGGTGCATCGGTGGAGCTGTGTGGTGGGTGCCTCGGTGGAGCTGTGTGGTGGGTGCATCGGTGGAGCTGTGTGGTGGGTGCATCGGTAGAGCTGTGTAGGTGGAGCTGTGTGGTGGGTGCCTCGGTGGAACTGTGTGGTGGGTGCCTCGGTGGAGCTGTGTGGTGGGTGCATTGGTGGAGCTGTGTGGTGGGTGCATCGGTGGAGCTGTATGGTGGCTGCATCTGTGGAGCTTTATGGTGGGTGCCTCGGTGGTGCTGTGTGGTGGGTGCATCGGTGGAGCTGTGTGGTGGAGCTGTATGGTGGGTGCATCGGTGGAGCTGTGTGGTGGGTGCATCGATGGAGCTGTATGGTGGGTGTATCGGTGGAGCTGTGTGGTGGGTGCATCGGTGGAGCTGTGTCGGTGGAGCTGTGTGGTGTTTGCATCAGTGGAGCTGGGTGGTGGGTGCATCGGTGGAGCTGTTTGGTGGGTGCATCGGTGGAGCTGTGAGGTGGGTGCCTCGGTGGAGCTGTGTGGTGGGTGCATCGGTGGAGCTGTGTGGTGGGTGCATCGGTGGAGCTGTGTAGGTGGGTGCCTCGGTGGAGCTGTGTGGTGGGTGCATCGGTGGAGCTGTGTGGTGGGTGCATCGGTGGAGCTGTGTAGGTGGAGCTGTATGGTGGGTGCCTCGGTGGAGCTGTGTGGTGGGTGCATCGGTGGAGCTGTATGGTGGGTGCCTCAGTGGAGCTGTATGGTGGGTGCCTCGGTGGAGCTGTGTGGTGGGTGCATCGGTGGAGCTGTGTGGTGGGTGCATCGGTGGAGCTGTGTCGGTGGAGCTGTGTGGTGGCTGCATCGGTGGAGCTGTGTGGTGGGTGCATCAGTGGAGCTGTGTGGTGGGTGCATCGGTGGAGTTGTGTGGTGGGTGCATCTGTGGAGCTGTGTGGTGGGTGCCTCGGTGGAGCTGTGTGGTGGGTGCATCGGTGGAGCTGTATGGTTGATGCCTTGGTGGAGCTGTATGGTGGGTGCCTCGGTGGAGCTGTGTGGTGGGTGCCTCGGTGGAGCTGTGTGGTGGGTGCATCGGTGGAGCTGTGTCAGTGGAGCTGTGTGGTGGGTGCATTGTTGGAGCTGGGTGGTGGGTGCATCATTGGAGCTGTGTCGGTGGAGCTGTGTGGTGGGTGCATCGGTGGAGCTGTGTGGTGGGTGCATCGGTGGAGCTATGTGGTGGGTGCCTCGGTGGAGCTGTCTGGTGGGTGCATCGGTGGAGCTGTGTGGTTGGTGCATCGGTAGAGCTGTGTAGGTGGAGCTGTGTGGTGGGTGCCTCGGTGGAACTGTGTGGTGGGTGCCTCGGTGGAGCTGTGCGGTGGGTGCATTGGTGGAGCTGTGTGGTGGGTGCATCGGTGGAGCTGTATGGTGGGTGCATTTGTGGAGCTTTATGGTGGGTGCCTCGGTGGAGCTGTGTGGTGGGTGCATCGGTGGAGCTGTGTGGTGGAGCTGTATGGTTGGTGCATCGGTGGAGCTGTGTGGTGGGTGCATCGATGGAGCTGTATGGTGGGTGTATCGGTGGAGCTGTGTGGTGGGTGCATCGGTGGAGCTGTGTCGGTGGAGCTGTGTTGTGTTTGCATCAGTGGAGCTGGGTGGTGGGTGCATCGGTGGAGCTGTGTGGTGGGTGCATCGGTGGAGCTGTGTGGTGGGTGCCTCTGTGGAGCTGTGTGGTGGGTGCCTCTGTGGAGCTGTGTGGTGGGTGCATCGGTGGAGCTGTGTGGTGGGTGCATCGGTGGAGCTGTGTGGTGGGTGCAACGGTGGAGCTGTGTGGTGGGTGCATCGGTGGAGCTGTGTGGTGGGTGCATCGGTGGAGCTGTTTGGTGGGTGCCTCGGTGGAGCTGTATGGTGGGCGCCTCGGTGGAGCTGTGTGGTGGGTGCAACGGTGGAGCTGTGTGGTGGGTGCATCGATGGAGCTGTGTCGGTGGAGCTGTGTGGTGGCTGCATCGGTAGAGCTGTGTGGTGGGTGCATCGGTGGAGCTGTGTGGTGGGTGCATCGGTGGAGCTGTGTGGTGGGTGCATCTGTGGAGCTGTGTGGTGGGTGCCTCGATGGAGCTGTGTGGTGGATGCATCGGTGGAGCTGTATGGTGGGTGCATTGGTGGAGCTGTGTCGGTGGAGTTTTGTGGTGGCTGCATCAGTGGTGCTGTGTGGTGGGGGCATCGGTGGAGCTGTGTGGTGGCTGCATCGGTGGAGTTGTGTGGTGGGTACATCGGTGGAGCTGTGTGGTGGATGCATCGGTGGAGCTGTATGGTGGGTGCATCGGTGGTGCTGTGTGGTGGGTGCATCTGTGGAGCTGTGTGGTGGGTGCATTGGTGGAGCTGTATGGTGGGTGTATCGGTGGAGCTGTGTGGTGGGTGCATCGGTGGAGCTGTGTCGGTGGAGCTGTGTGGTGGTTGCATCAGTGGAGCTGGGTGGTGGGTGCATCGGTGGAGCTGTGTGGTGGGTGCATCGGTGGAGCTGTGTCGGTGGAGCTGTGTGGTGGCTGCATCGGTGGAGCTGTGTGGTGGGTGCATCGGTGGAGCTGTGTGGTGGGTGCATCGGTGGCGCTGTGTGGTGGGTGCCTCGGTGGAGCTGTGTGGTGGGTGCATCGGTGGAGCTGTGTGGTGGGTGCATCGGTGGAGCTGTGTAGGTGGAGCTGTATGGTGGGTGCCTCGGTGGAGCTGTGTGGTGGGTGCATTGGTGGAGCTGTATGGTGGGTGCCTCAGTGGAGCTGTATGGTGGATGCCTCGGTGGAGCTGTGTGGTGGGTGCATCGGTGGAGCTGTGTGGTGGGTGCATCGGTGGAGCTGTGTCGGTGGAGCTGTGTGGTGGCTGCATCGGTGGAGCTGTGTGGTGGGTGCATCGGTGGAGCTGTGTGGTGGGTGCATCGGTGGAGTTGTGTGGTGGGTGCATCTGTGGAGCTGTGTGGTGGGTGCCTCGGTGGAACTGTGTGGTGGGTGCATCGGTGGAGCTGTATGGTTGATGCCTTGGTGGAGCTGTATGGTGGGTGCCTCGGTGGAGCTGTGTGGTGGGTGCCTCGGTGGAGCTGTGTGGTGGGTGCATCGGTGGAGCTGTGTCAGTGGAGCTGTGTGGTGGGTGCATTGTTGGAGCTGGGTGGTGGGTGCATTGTTGGAGCTGTGTCGGTGGAGCTGTGTGGTGGGTGCATCGGTGGAGCTGTGTGGTGGGTGCATCGGTGGAGCTATGTGGTGGGTGCCTCGGTGGAGCTGTCTGGTGGGTGCATCGGTGGAGCTGTGTGGTTGGTGCATCGGTAGAGCTGTGTAGGTGGAGCTGTGTGGTGGGTGCCTCGGTGGAGCTGTGCGGTGGGTGCATTGGTGGGTGCATTGGTGGAGCTGTGTGGTGGGTGCATCGTGGAGCTGTATGGTGGGTACATCTGTGGAGCTTTATGGTGGGTGCCTCGGTGGAGCTGTGTGGTGGGTGCATCGGTGGAGCTGTGTGGTGGAGCTGTATGGTGGGTGCATCAGTGGAGCTGTGTGGTGGGTGCATCGATGGAGCTGTATGGTGGGTGTATCGGTGGAGCTGTGTGGTGGGTGCATCGGTGGAGCTGTGTCGGTGGAGCTGTGTGGTGTTTGCATCAGTGGAGCTGGGTGGTGGGTGCATCGGTGGAGCTGTGTGGTGGGTGCATCGGTGGAGCTGTGTGGTGGGTGCCTCGATGGAGCTGTGTGGTGGGTGCATCGGTGGAGCTGTGTGGTGGGTGCATCGGTGGAGCTGTGTAGGTGGAGCTGTATGGTGGGTGCCTCGGTGGAGCTGTGTGATGGGTGCATCGGTGGAGCTGTGTGGTGGGTGCATCGGTGGAGCTGTTTGGTGGGTGCCTCGGTGGAGCTGTGTGGTGGGTGCCTCGGTGGAGCTGTGTGGTGGGTGCATCGGTGGAGCTGTGTCAGTGGAGCTGTGTGGTGGGTGCATTGTTGGAGCTGGGTGGTGGGTGCATCGTTGGAGCTGTGTCGGTGGAGCTGTGTGGTGGGTGCATCGGTGGAGCTGTGAGGTGGGTGCCTCGGTGGAGCTGTGTGGTGGGTGCATCGGTGGAGCTGTGTGGTGGGTGCATCGGTGGAGCTGTGTAGGTGGGTGCCTCGGTGGAGCTGTGTGGTGGGTGCATCGGTGGAGCTGTGTGGTGGGTGCATCGGTGGAGCTGTGTAGGTGGAGCTGTATGGTGGGTGCCTCGGTGGAGCTGTGTGGTGGGTGCATCGGTGGAGCTGTATGGTGGGTGCCTCAGTGGAGCTGTATGGTGGGTGCCTCGGTGGAGCTGTGTGGTGGGTGCATCGGTGGAGCTGTGTGGTGGGTGCATCGGTGGAGCTGTGTCGGTGGAGCTGTGTGGTGGCTGCATCGGTGGAGCTGTGTGGTGGGTGCATCAGTGGAGCTGTGTGGTGGGTGCATCGGTGGAGTTGTGTGGTGGGTGCATCTGTGGAGCTGTGTGGTGGGTGCCTCGGTGGAGCTGTGTGGTGGGTGCATCGGTGGAGCTGTATGGTTGATGCCTTGGTGGAGCTGTATGGTGGGTGCCTCGGTGGAGCTGTGTGGTGGGTGCCTCGGTGGAGCTGTGTGGTGGGTGCATCGGTGGAGCTGTGTCAGTGGAGCTGTGTGGTGGGTGCATTGTTGGAGCTGGGTGGTGGGTGCATCATTGGAGCTGTGTCGGTGGAGCTGTGTGGTGGGTGCATCGGTGGAGCTGTGTGGTGGGTGCATCGGTGGAGCTATGTGGTGGGTGCCTCGGTGGAGCTGTCTGGTGGGTGCATCGGTGGAGCTGTGTGGTTGGTGCATCGGTAGAGCTGTGTAGGTGGAGCTGTGTGGTGGGTGCCTCGGTGGAACTGTGTGGTGGGTGCCTCGGTGGAGCTGTGCGGTGGGTGCATTGGTGGAGCTGTGTGGTGGGTGCATCGGTGGAGCTGTATGGTGGGTGCATTTGTGGAGCTTTATGGTGGGTGCCTCGGTGGAGCTGTGTGGTGGGTGCATCGGTGGAGCTGTGTGGTGGAGCTGTATGGTTGGTGCATCGGTGGAGCTGTGTGGTGGGTGCATCGATGGAGCTGTATGGTGGGTGTATCGGTGGAGCTGTGTGGTGGGTACATCGGTGGAGCTGTGTCGGTGGAGCTGTGTGGTGTTTGCATCAGTGGAGCTGGGTGGTGGGTGCATCGGTGGAGCTGTGTGGTGGGTGCATCGGTGGAGCTGTGTGGTGGGTGCCTCTGTGGAGCTGTGTGGTGGGTGCCTCTGTGGAGCTGTGTGGTGGGTGCATCGGTGGAGCTGTGTGGTGGGTGCATCGGTGGAGCTGTGTGGTGGGTGCAACGGTGGAGCTGTGTGGTGGGTGCATCGGTGGAGCTGTGTGGTGGGTGCATCGGTGGAGCTGTTTGGTGGGTGCCTCGGTGGAGCTGTATGGTGGGCGCCTCGGTGGAGCTGTGTGGTGGGTGCAACGGTGGAGCTGTGTGGTGGGTGCATCGATGGAGCTGTGTCGGTGGAGCTGTGTGGTGGCTGCATCGGTGGAGCTGTGTGGTGGGTGCATCGGTGGAGCTGTGTGGTGGGTGCATCGGTGGAGCTGTGTGGAGGGTGCATCTGTGGAGCTGTGTGGTGGGTGCCTCGATGGAGCTGTGTGGTGGGTGTATCGGTGGAGCTGTGTGGTGGGTGCATCGGTGGAGCTGCGTGGTGGGTGCATCGGTGGAGCTGTGTTGTGGGTGCCTCGGTGGAGCTGTGTGGTGGATGCATTGGTGGAGCTGTGTCGGTGGAGCTTTGTGGTGGCTGCATCAGTGGTGCTGTGTGGTGGATGCATCGGTGGAGCTGTGTGGTGGCTGCATCGGTGGAGTTGTGTGGTGGGTACATCGGTGGAGCTGTGTGGTGGATGCATCGGTGGAGCTGTATGGTGGGTGCATCGGTGGTGCTGTGTGGTGGGTGCATCTGTGGAGCTGTGTGGTGGGTGCATTGGTGGAGCTGTATGGTGGGTGTATCGGTGGAGCTGTGTGGTGGGTGCATCGGTGGAGCTGTGTCGGTGGAGCTGTGTGGTGGTTGCATCAGTGGAGCTGTGTGGTGGGTGCATCGGTGGAGCTGTGTGGTGGGTGCATCGGTGGAGCTGTGTCGGTGGAGCTGTGTGGTGGCTGCATCGGTGGAGCTGTGTGGTGGGTGCATCGGTGGAGCTGTGTGGTGGGTGCATCGGTGGCGCTGTGTGGTGGGTGCCTCGGTGGAGCTGTGTGGTGGGTGCATCGGTGGAGCTGTGTGGTGGGTGCATCGGTGGAGCTGTGTAGGTGGAGCTGTATGGTGGGTGCCTCGGTGGAGCTGTGTGGTGGGTGCATTGGTGGAGCTGTATGGTGGGTGCCTCAGTGGAGCTGTATGGTGGATGCCTCGGTGGAGCTGTGTGGTGGGTGCATCGGTGGAGCTGTGTGGTGGGTGCATCGGTGGAGCTGTGTCGGTGGAGCTGTGTGGTGGCTGCATCGGTGGAGCTGTGTGGTGGGTGCATCGGTGGAGCTGTGTGGTGGGTGCATCGGTGGAGTTGTGTGGTGGGTGCATCTGTGGAGCTGTGTGGTGGGTGCCTCGGTGGAGCTGTGTGGTGGGTGCATCGGTGGAGCTGTATGGTTGATGCCTTGGTGGAGCTGTATGGTGGGTGCCTCGGTGGAGCTGTGTGGTGGGTGCCTCGGTGGAGCTGTGTGGTGGGTGCATCGGTGGAGTTGTGTGGTGGGTGCATCTGTGGAGCTGTGTGGTGGGTGCCTCGGTGGAGCTGTGTGGTGGGTGCATCGGTGGAGCTGTATGGTTGATGCCTTGGTGGAGCTGTATGGTGGGTGCCTCGGTGGAGCTGTGTGGTGGGTGCCTCGGTGGAGCTGTGTGGTGGGTGCATCGGTGGAGCTGTGTCAGTGGAGCTGTGTGGTGGGTGCATTGTTGGAGCTGGGTGGTGGGTGCATCGTTGGAGCTGTGTCGGTGGAGCTGTGTGGTGGGTGCATCGGTGGAGCTGTGTGGTGGGTGCATCGGTGGAGCTATGTGGTGGGTGCCTCGGTGGAGCTGTCTGGTGGGTGCATCGGTGGAGCTGTGTGGTTGGTGCATCGGTAGAGCTGTGTAGGTGGAGCTGTGTGGTGGGTGCCTCGGTGGAGCTGTGCGGTGGGTGCATTGGTGGGTGCATTGGTGGAGCTGTGTGGTGGGTGCATCGGTGGAGCTGTATGGTGGGTACATCTGTGGAGCTTTATGGTGGGTGCCTCGGTGGAGCTGTGTGGTGGGTGCATCGGTGGAGCTGTGTGGTGGAGCTGTATGGTGGGTGCATCGGTGGAGCTGTGTGGTGGGTGCATCGATGGAGCTGTATGGTGGGTGTATCGGTGGAGCTGTGTGGTGGGTGCATCGGTGGAGCTGTGTCGGTGGAGCTGTGTGGTGTTTGCATCAGTGGAGCTGGGTGGTGGGTGCATCGGTGGAGCTGTGTGGTGGGTGCATCGGTGGAGCTGTGTGGTGGGTGCCTCGATGGAGCTGTGTGGTGGGTGCATCGGTGGAGCTGTGTGGTGGGTGCATCGGTGGAGCTGTGTAGGTGGAGCTGTATGGTGGGTGCCTCGGTGGAGCTGTGTGATGGGTGCATCGGTGGAGCTGTGTGGTGGGTGCATCGGTGGAGCTGTTTGGTGGGTGCCTCGGTGGAGCTGTATGGTGGGCGCCTCGGTGGAGCTGTGTGGTGGGTGCAACGGTGGAGCTGTGTGGTGGGTGCATCGATGGAGCTGTGTCGGTGGAGCTGTGTGGTGGCTGCATCGGTGGAGCTGTGTGGTGGGTGCATCGGTGGAGCTGTGTGGTGGGTGCATCGGTGGAGCTGTGTGGTGGGTGCATCTGTGGAGCTGTGTGGTGGGTGCCTCGATGGAGCTGTGTGGTGGGTGTATCGGTGGAGCTGTGTGGTGGGTGCATCGGTGGAGCTGCGTGGTGGGTGCATCGGTGGAGCTGTGTGGTGGGTGCCTCGTGGAGCTGTGTGGTGGGTGAATCGGTGGCGCTGTGTGGTGGGTGCATCGGTGGAGCTGTGTGGTGGGTGCATCGGTGGAGCTGTGTGGTGGGTGGATCAGTGGAGCTGTGTCGGTGGAGCTGTGTGGTGGCTGCATTGATGGAGCTGTGTGGTGGGTGCATCGGTGGAGCTGTGTGGTAGGTGCATCGGTGGAGCTGTGTGGTGGGTGCATCGGTAAAGCTGTATGGTGGGTGCCTCAGTGGAGCTGTGTGGTGGGTGCATCGGTGGAGCTGTGTGGTGGGTGCATCGGTGGAGCTGTGTCGGTGGAGCTCTGTGGTGGTTGCATCAGTGGAGCTGGGTGGTGGGTGCATCGGTGGAGCTGTGTGGTGGGTGCATCGGTGGAGCTGTGTCGGTGTAGCTGTGTGGTGGCTGCATCGGTGGAGCTGTGTGGTGGGTGCATCGGTGGAGCTGTGTGGTGGGTGCATCGGTGGAGCTGTGTGGTGGGTACCTCGGTGGAGCTGTGTGGTGGGTGCATCGGTGGAGCTGTGTGGTGGGTGCATCGGTGGAGCTGTGTAGAGATGGAGCTGTATGGTGGGTGCCTCAGTGGAGCTGTGTGGTGGGTGCATCGGTGGAGCTGTATGGTGGGTGCCTCAGTGGAGCTGTATGGTGGGTGCCTCGGTGGAGCTGTGTGGTGGGTGCATCGGTGGAGCTGTGTGGTGGGTGCATCGGTGGAGCTGTGTCGGTGGAGCTGTGTGGTGGCTGCATCAGTGGAGCTGTGTGGTGGGTGCATCGGTGGAGCTGTGTGGTGGGTGCATCGGTGGAGTTGTGTGGTGGGTGCATCTAAGGAGCTGTGTGGTGGGTGCTTCGGTGGAGCTGTGTGGTGGGTGCATCGGTGGAGCTGTATGGTGGGTGCCTTGGTGGAGATGTATGGTGGGTGCCTCGGTGGAGCTGTGTGGTGGGTGCCTCGGTGGAGCTGTGTGGTAGGTGCATCGGTGGAGCTATGTGGTGGGTGCATTGATGGAGCTGTGTCACTGGAGCTGTGTGGAGGGTGCATCGGTGGAGCTGGGTGGTGGGTGCATCGGTGGAGCTGTGTCGGTGGAGCTGTGTGGTGGCTGCATTGGTGGAGCTGTGTGGTGGGTGCATCGGTGGAGCTGTGTGGTGGGTGCATCGGTGGAGCTGTGTGGTGGGTGCCTCGGTGGAGCTGTGTGGCGGGTGCATCGGTGGAGCTGTGTGGTGGGTGCATCGGTCGAGGTGTGTAGGTGGAGCTGTGTGGTGGGTGCCTCGGTGGAACTGTGTGGTGGGTGCCTCGGTGGAGCTGTGTGGAAGGTGCATTGGTGGAGCTGTGTGGTGGATGCATCAGTGGAGCTGTATGGTGGGTGCATCGGTGGAGCTTTATGGTGGGTGCCTCGGTGGAGCTGTGTGGTGGGTGCATCGGTGGAGCTGTGTGGTGGTTGCATCAGTGGAGCTGGGTGGTGGGTGCATCAGTGGAGCTGTGTGGTGGGTGCATCGTTGGAGCTGTGTGGTGGGTGCCTCGGTGGAGCTGTGTGGTGGGTGCATCATTGGAGCTGTGTGGTGGGTGCATTGGTGGAGCTGTGTAGGTGGAGCTGTATGGTGGGTGCCTCGGTGGAGCTGTGTGCCGGGTGCATCGGTGGAGCTGTATGCTGGGTGCATCGGTGGAGCTGTATGGTGGGTGCCTTGGTGGAGCTGTATGGTGGGTGCCTCGGTGGAGCTGTGTGGTGGGTGCATCGGTGAAGCTGTGTGTTGGGTGCATCGGTGGAGCTGTGTCGGTGGAGCTGTGTGGTGGCTGCATCGGTGGAGCTGTGTGGTGGGTGCATCGGTGGAGCTGTGTGGTGGGTGCATCGGTGGAGTTGTGTGGTGGGTGCATCTGTGGAGCTGTGTGGTGGGTGCCTCGGTAGATCTGTGTGGTGGGTGCATCGGTGGAGCTGTGTGGTGGGTGCATCGGTGGAGCTGTGTGGTGGGTACATCTGTGGAGCTGTGTGGTGGGTGTATCGGTGGAGCTGTGTGGTGGGTGCATCGGTGGAGCTGTGTGGTGGGTGCATCGGTGGAGCTGTGTGGTGGGTGCCTCGGTGGAGCTGTATGGTGGGTGCCTCGGTGGAGCTGTATGGTGGGTGCCTCGGTGGAGCTGTGTCGGTGGAGCTGTGTGGTGGCTGCATCGGTGGAGCTGTGTGGTGGGTGCATCGGTGGAGCTGTGTGGTGGGTGCATTGGTGGAGCTGTGTGGTGGGTGCATCGGTGGAGCTGTGTGGTGGGTGCATCGGTAGAGCTGTGTGGTGGGTGCATCGGTGGAGCTGTGTCGGTGGAGCTGTGTGATGGCTACATCGGTGGAGCTGTGTGGTGGCTGCATCGGTGGAGCTGTGTGGTGGCTGCATCGGTGGAGCTGTGTGGTGGGTGCCTCGGTGGAGCTGTGTGGTGGGTGCATCGGTGGAGCTGTGTGGTGGGTGCATCGGTAGAGCTGTGTAGGTGGAGCTGTGTGGTGGGTGCCTCGGTGGAACTGTGTGGTGGGTGCCTCGGTGGAGCTGTGTGGTGGGTGCATTGGTGGAGCTGTGTGGTGGGTGCATCGGTGGAGCTGTATGGTGGCTGCATCTGTGGAGCTTTATGGTGCGTGCCTCGGTGGTGCTGTGTGGTGGGTGCATCGGTGGAGCTGTGTGGTGGAGCTGTATGGTGGGTGCATCGGTGGAGCTGTGTGGTGGGTGCATCGATGGAGCTGTATGGTGGGTGTATCGGTGGAGCTGTGTGGTGGGTGCATCGGTGGAGCTGTGTCGGTGGAGCTGTGTGGTATTTGCATCAGTGGAGCTGGGTGGTGGGTGCATCGGTGGAGCTGTGTGGTGGGTGCATCGGTGGAGCTGTGAGGTGGGTGCCTCGGTGGAGCTGTGTGGTGGGTGCATCGGTGGAGCTGTGTGGTGGGTGCATCGGTGGAGCTGTGTAGGTGGGTGCCTCGGTGGAGCTGTGTGGTGGGTGCATCGGTGGAGCTGTGTGGTGGGTGCATCGGTGGAGCTGTGTAGGTGGAGCTGTATGGTGGGTGCCTCGGTGGAGCTGTGTGGTGGGTGCATCGGTGGAGCTGTATGGTGGGTGCCTCAGTGGAGCTGTATGGTGGGTGCCTCGGTGGAGCTGTGTGGTGGGTGCATCGGTGGAGCTGTGTGGTGGGTGCATCGGTGGAGCTGTGTCGGTGGAGCTGTGTGGTGGCTGCATCGGTGGAGCTGTGTGGTGGGTGCATCAGTGGAGCTGTGTGGTGGGTGCATCGGTGGAGTTGTGTGGTGGGTGCATCTGTGGAGCTGTGTGGTGGGTGCCTCGGTGGAGCTGTGTGGTGGGTGCATCGGTGGAGCTGTATGGTTGATGCCTTGGTGGAGCTGTATGGTGGGTGCCTCGGTGGAGCTGTGTGGTGGGTGCCTCGGTGGAGCTGTGTGGTGGGTGCATCGGTGGAGCTGTGTCAGTGGAGCTGTGTGGTGGGTGCATTGTTGGAGCTGGGTGGTGGGTGCATCATTGGAGCTGTGTCGGTGGAGCTGTGTGGTGGGTGCATCGGTGGAGCTTTGTGGTGGGTGCATCGGTGGAGCTATGTGGTGGGTGCCTCGGTGGAGCTGTCTGGTGGGTGCATCGGTGGAGCTGTGTGGTTGGTGCATCGGTAGAGCTGTGTAGGTGGAGCTGTGTGGTGGGTGCCTCGGTGGAACTGTGTGGTGGGTGCCTCGGTGGAGCTGTGCGGTGGGTGCATTGGTGGAGCTGTGTGGTGGGTGCATCGGTGGAGCTGTATGGTGGGTGCATTTGTGGAGCTTTATGGTGGGTGCCTCGGTGGAGCTGTGTGGTGGGTGCATCGGTGGAGCTGTGTGGTGGAGCTGTATGGTTGGTGCATCGGTGGAGCTGTGTGGTGGGTGCATCGATGGAGCTGTATGGTGGGTGTATCGGTGGAGCTGTGTGGTGGGTGCATCGGTGGAGCTGTGTCGGTGGAGCTGTGTGGTGTTTGCATCAGTGGAGCTGGGTGGTGGGTGCATCGGTGGAGCTGTGTGGTGGGTGCATCGGTGGAGCTGTGTAGTGGGTGCCTCTGTGGAGCTGTGTGGTGGGTGCCTCTGTGGAGCTGTGTGGTGGGTGCATCGGTGGAGCTGTGTGGTGGGTGCATCGGTGGAGCTGTGTGGTGGGTGCAACGGTGGAGCTGTGTGGTGGGTGCATCGGTGGAGCTGTGTGGTGGGTGCATCGGTGGAGCTGTTTGGTGGGTGCCTCGGTGGAGCTGTATGGTGGGCGCCTCGGTGGAGCTGTGTGGTGGGTGCAACGGTGGAGCTGTGTGGTGGGTGCATCGATGGAGCTGTGTCGGTGGAGCTGTGTGGTGGGTGCATCGGTGGAGCTGTGTGGTGGGTGCATCTGTGGAGCTGTGTGGTGGGTGCCTCGATGGAGCTGTGTGGTGGGTGTATCGGTGGAGCTGTGTGGTGGGTGCATCGGTGGAGCTGCGTGGTGGGTGCATCGGTGGAGCTGTGTGGTGGGTGCCTCGGTGGAGCTGTATGGTGGGTGCCTCGGTGGAGCTGTATGGTGGGTGCCTCGGTGGAGCTGTGTGGTGGGTGCATCGGTGGAGCTGTGTGGTGGGTGCATCAGTGGAGCTGTGTCGGTGGAGCTGTGTGGTGGCTGCATCGATGGAGCTGTGTGGTGGGTGCATCGGTGGAGCTGTGTGGTGGGTGCATCGGTGGAGCTGTGTGGTGGGTGCATCGGTAAAGCTGTATGGTGGGTGCCTCAGTGGAGCTGTGTGGTGGGTGCATCGGTGGAGCTGTGTGGTGGGTGCATCGGTGGAGCTGTGTCGGTGGAGCTGTGTGGTGATTGCATCATTGGAGCTGGGTGGTGGGTGCATCGGTGGAGCTGTGTGTTGGGTGCATCGGTGGAGCTGTGTCGGTGGAGCTGTGTGGTGGCTTCATCGGTGGAGCTGTGTGGTGGGTGCATCGGTGGAGCTGTGTGGTGCGTGCATCGGTGGAGCTGTGTGGTGGGTGCCTCGGTGGAGCTGTGTGGTGGATTGTTTGGTGGAGCTGTGTCAGTGGAGCTTTGTGGTGGCTGCATCAGTGGTGCTGTGTGGTGGGTGCATCGGTGGAGCTGTGTGGTGGCTGCATCGGTGGAGTTGTGTGGTGGGTACATCGGTGGAGCTGTGTGGTGGATGCATCGGTGGAGCTGTATGGTGGGTGCATCGGTGGTGCTGTGTGGTGGGTGCATCTGTGGAGCTGTGTGGTGGGTGCATTGGTGGAGCTGTATGGTGGGTGTATCGGTGGAGCTGTGTGGTGGGTGCATCGGTGGAGCTGTGTCGGTGGAGCTGTGTGGTGGTTGCATCAGTGGAGCTGGGTGGTGGGTGCATCGGTGGAGCTGTGTGGTGGGTGCATCGGTGGAGCTGTGTCGGTGGAGCTGTGTGGTGGCTGCATCGGTGGAGCTGTGTGGTGGGTGCATCGGTGGAGCTGTGTGGTAGCTGTGTCGGTGGAGCTGTGTGGTGGCTGCATCGGTGGAGCTGTGTGGTGGGTGCATCGGTGGAGCTGTGTGGTGGGTGCATCGGTGGAGTTGTGTGGTGGGTGCATCTGTGGAGCTGTGTGGTGGGTGCCTCGGTGGAGCTGTGTGGTGGGTGCATCGGTGGAGCTGTATGGTTGATGCCTTGGTGGAGCTGTATGGTGGGTGCCTCGGTGGAGCTGTGTGGTGGGTGCCTTGGTTGAGCTGTGTGGTGGGTGCATCAGTGGAGCTATGTGGTGGGTGCATCGGTGGAGCTGTGTCAGTGGAGCTGTGTGGTGGGTGCATTGTTGGAGCTGGGTGGTGGGTGCATCGTTGGAGCTGTGTCGGTGGAGCTGTGTGGTGGCTGCATCGGTGGAGCTGTGTAGTGGGTGCATCGGTGGAGCTGTGTGGTGGGTGCATCGGTGGAGCTGTGTGGTGGGTGCCTCGGTGGAGCTGTGTGGTGGGTGCATCGGTGGAGCTGTGTGGTGGGTGCATCGGTAGAGCTGTGTAGGTGGAGCTGTGTGGTGGGTGCCTCGGTGGAACTGTGTGGTGGGTGCCTCGGTGGAGCTGTGTGGTGGGTGCATTGGTGGAGCTGTGTGGTGGGTGCATCGGTGGAGCTGTATGGGGCTGCATCTGTGGAGCTTTATGGTGGGTGCCTTGGTGGTGCTGTGTGGTGGGTGCATCGGTGGAGTTGTGTGGTGGAGCTGTATGGTGGGTGCATCGGTGGAGCTGTGTGGTGGGTGCATCGATGGAGCTGTATGGTGGGTGTATCGGTGGAGCTGTGTGGTGGGTGCATCGGTGGAGCTGTGTCGGTGGAGCTGTGTGGTGTTTGCATCAGTGGAGCTGGGTGGTGGGTGCATCGGTGGAGCTGTGTGGTGGGTGCATCGGTGGAGCTGTGAGGTGGGTGCCTCGGTGGAGCTGTGTGGTGGGTGCATCGGTGGAGCTGTGTGGTGGGTGCATCGGTGGAGCTGTGTAGGTGGGTGCCTCGGTGGAGCTGTGTGGTGG
This sequence comes from Lissotriton helveticus, assembly GCF_964261635.1. Classification (NCBI taxonomy): domain Eukaryota; kingdom Metazoa; phylum Chordata; class Amphibia; order Caudata; family Salamandridae; genus Lissotriton; species Lissotriton helveticus. Next base: position 454,052,608 of record NC_136063.1, on the reverse strand, counting down.
GTGCATCGGTGGAGCTGTGTGGTGGGTGCATCGGTGGAGCTGTGTAGGTGGAGCTGTATGGTGGGTGCCTCGGTGGAGCTGTGTGGTGGGTGCATCGGTGGAGCTGTATGGTGGGTGCCTCAGTGGAGCTGTATGGTGGGTGCCTCGGTGGAGCTGTGTGGTGGGTGCATCGGTGGAGCTGTGTGGTGGGTGCATCGGTGGAGCTGTGTCGGTGGAGCTGTGTGGTGGCTGCATCGGTGGAGCTGTGTGGTGGGTGCATCATTGGAGCTGTGTGGTGGGTGCATCGGTGGAGTTGTGTGGTGGGTGCATCTGTGGAGCTGTGTGGTGGGTGCCTCGGTGGAGCTGTGTGGTGGGTGCATCGGTGGAGCTGTATGGTTGATGCCTTGGTGGAGCTGTATGGTGGGTGCCTCGGTGGAGCTGTGTGGTGGGTGCCTCGGTGGAGCTGTGTGGTGGGTGCATCGGTGGAGCTGTGTCAGTGGAGCTGTGTGGTGGGTGCATTGTTGGAGCTGGGTGGTGGGTGCATCATTGGAGCTGTGTCGGTGGAGCTGTGTGGTGGGTGCATCGGTGGAGCTGTGTGGTGGGTGCATCGGTGGAGCTATGTGGTGGGTGCCTCGGTGGAGCTGTCTGGTGGGTGCATCGGTGGAGCTGTGTGGTTGGTGCATCGGTAGAGCTGTGTAGGTGGAGCTGTGTGGTGGGTGCCTCGGTGGAACTGTGTGGTGGGTGCCTCGGTGGAGCTGTGCGGTGGGTGCATTGGTGGAGCTGTGTGGTGGGTGCATCGGTGGAGCTGTATGGTGGGTGCATTTGTGGAGCTTTATGGTGGGTGCCTCGGTGGAGCTGTGTGGTGGGTGCATCGGTGGAGCTGTGTGGTGGAGCTGTATGGTTGGTGCATCGGTGGAGCTGTGTGGTGGGTGCATCGATGGAGCTGTATGGTGGGTGTATCGGTGGAGCTGTGTGGTGGGTGCATCGGTGGAGCTGTGTCGGTGGAGCTGTGTGGTGTTTGCATCAGTGGAGCTGGGTGGTGGGTGCATCGGTGGAGCTGTGTGGTGGGTGCATCGGTGGAGCTGTGTGGTGGGTGCCTCTGTGGAGCTGTGTGGTGGGTGCCTCTGTGGAGCTGTGTGGTGGGTGCATCGGTGGAGCTGTGTGGTGGGTGCATCGGTGGAGCTGTGTGGTGGGTGCAACGGTGGAGCTGTGTGGTGGGTGCATCGGTGGAGCTGTGTGGTGGGTGCATCGGTGGAGCTGTTTGGTGGGTGCCTCGGTGGAGCTGTATGGTGGGCGCCTCGGTGGAGCTGTGTGGTGGGTGCAACGGTGGAGCTGTGTGGTGGGTGCATCGATGGAGCTGTGTCGGTGGAGCTGTGTGGTGGCTGCATCGGTGGAGCTGTGTGGTGGGTGCATCGGTGGAGCTGTGTGGTGGGTGCATCGGTGGAGCTGTGTGGTGGGTGCATCTGTGGAGCTGTGTGGTGGGTGCCTCGATGGAGCTGTGTGGTGGGTGTATCGGTGGAGCTGTGTGGTGGGTGCATCGGTGGAGCTGCGTGGTGGGTGCATCGGTGGAGCTGTGTTGTGGGTGCCTCGGTGGAGCTGTGTGGTGGATGCATTGGTGGAGCTGTGTCGGTGGAGCTTTGTGGTGGCTGCATCAGTGGTGCTGTGTGGTGGGTGCATCGGTGGAGCTGTGTGGTGGCTGCATCGGTGGAGTTGTGTGGTGGGTACATCGGTGGAGCTGTGTGGTGGATGCATCGGTGGAGCTGTATGGTGGGTGCATCGGTGGTGCTGTGTGGTGGGTGCATCTGTGGAGCTGTGTGGTGGGTGCATTGGTGGAGCTGTGTGGTGGGTGCATCGGTGGAGCTGTGTGGTGTGTGCATCGGTGGAGCTGTGTCGGTGGAGCTGTGTGGTGGCTGCATCGGTGGAGCTGTGTGGTGGGTGCATCGGTGGAGCTGTGTGGTGGGTGCATCGGTGGCGCTGTGTGGTGGGTGCCTCGGTGGAGCTGTGTGGTGGGTGCATCGGTGGAGCTGTGTGGTGTGTGCATCGGTGGAGCTGTGTAGGTGGAGCTGTATGGTGGGTGCCTCGGTGGAGCTGTGTGGTGGGTGCATTGGTGGAGCTGTATGGTGGGTGCCTCAGTGGAGCTGTATGGTGGATGCCTCGGTGGAGCTGTGTGGTGGGTGCATCGGTGGAGCTGTGTGGTGGGTGCATCGGTGGAGCTGTGTCGGTGGAGCTGTGTGGTGGCTGCATCGGTGGAGCTGTGTGGTGGGTGCATCGGTGGAGCTGTGTGGTGGGTGCATCGGTGGAGTTGTGTGGTGGGTGCATCTGTGGAGCTGTGTGGTGGGTGCCTCGGTGGAGCTGTGTGGTGGGTGCATCGGTGGAGCTGTATGGTTGATGCCTTGGTGGAGCTGTATGGTGGGTGCCTCGGTGGAGCTGTGTGGTGGGTGCCTCGGTGGAGCTGTGTGGTGGGTGCATCGGTGGAGCTGTGTCAGTGGAGCTGTGTGGTGGGTGCATTGTTGGAGCTGGGTGGTGGGTGCATCGTTGGAGCTGTGTCGGTGGAGCTGTGTGGTGGGTGCATCGGTGGAGCTGTGTGGTGGGTGCATCGGTGGAGCTATGTGGTGGGTGCCTCGGTGGAGCTGTCTGGTGGGTGCATCGGTGGAGCTGTGTGGTTGGTGCATCGGTAGAGCTGTGTAGGTGGAGCTGTGTGGTGGGTGCCTCGGTGGAGCTGTGCGGTGGGTGCATTGGTGGGTGCATTGGTGGAGCTGTATGGTGGGCGCCTCGGTGGAGCTGTGTGGTGGGTGCAACGGTGGAGCTGTGTGGTGGGTGCATCGATGGAGCTGTGTCGGTGGAGCTGTGTGGTGGCTGCATCGGTGGAGCTGTGTGGTGGGTGCATCGGTGGAGCTGTGTGGTGGGTGCATCGGTGGAGCTGTGTGGTGGGTGCATCTGTGGAGCTGTGTGGTGGGTGCCTCGATGGAGCTGTGTGGTGGGTGTATCGGTGGAGCTGTGTGGTGGGTGCATCGGTGGAGCTGCGTGGTGGGTGCATCGGTGGAGCTGTGTTGTGGGTGCCTCGGTGGAGCTGTGTGGTGGATGCATTGGTGGAGCTGTGTCGGTGGAGCTTTGTGGTGGCTGCATCAGTGGTGCTGTGTGGTGGGTGCATCGGTGGAGCTGTGTGGTGGCTGCATCGGTGGAGTTGTGTGGTGGGTACATCGGTGGAGCTGTGTGGTGGATGCATCGGTGGAGCTGTATGGTGGGTGCATCGGTGGTGCTGTGTGGTGGGTGCATCTGTGGAGCTGTGTGGTGGGTGCATTGGTGGAGCTGTATGGTGGGTGTATCGGTGGAGCTGTGTGGTGGGTGCATCGGTGGAGCTGTGTCGGTGGAGCTGTGTGGTGGTTGCATCAGTGGAGCTGGGTGGTGGGTGCATCGGTGGAGCTGTGTGGTGGGTGCATCGGTGGAGCTGTGTCGGTGGAGCTGTGTGGTGGCTGCATCGGTGGAGCTGTGTGGTGGGTGCATCGGTGGAGCTGTGTGGTGGGTGCATCGGTGGCGCTGTGTGGTGGGTGCCTCGGTGGAGCTGTGTGGTGGGTGCATCGGTGGAGCTGTGTGGTGGGTGCATCGGTGGAGCTGTGTAGGTGGAGCTGTATGGTGGGTGCCTCGGTGGAGCTGTGTGGTGGGTGCATTGGTGGAGCTGTATGGTGGGTGCCTCAGTGGAGCTGTATGGTGGATGCCTCGGTGGAGCTGTGTGGTGGGTGCATCGGTGGAGCTGTGTGGTGGGTGCATCGGTGGAGCTGTGTCGGTGGAGCTGTGTGGTGGCTGCATCGGTGGAGCTGTGTGGTGGGTGCATCGGTGGAGCTGTGTGGTGGGTGCATCGGTGGAGTTGTGTGGTGGGTGCATCTGTGGAGCTGTGTGGTGGGTGCCTCGGTGGAGCTGTGTGGTGGGTGCATCGGTGGAGCTGTATGGTTGATGCCTTGGTGGAGCTGTATGGTGGGTGCCTCGGTGGAGCTGTGTGGTGGGTGCCTCGGTGGAGCTGTGTGGTGGGTGCATCGGTGGAGCTGTGTCAGTGGAGCTGTGTGGTGGGTGCATTGTTGGAGCTGGGTGGTGGGTGCATCGTTGGAGCTGTGTCGGTGGAGCTGTGTGGTGGGTGCATCGGTGGAGCTGTGTGGTGGGTGCATCGGTGGAGCTATGTGGTGGGTGCCTCGGTGGAGCTGTCTGGTGGGTGCATCGGTGGAGCTGTGTGGTTGGTGCATCGGTAGAGCTGTGTAGGTGGAGCTGTGTGGTGGGTGCCTCGGTGGAGCTGTGCGGTGGGTGCATTGGTGGGTGCATTGGTGGAGCTGTGTGGTGGGTGCATCGGTGGAGCTGTATGGTGGGTACATCTGTGGAGCTTTATGGTGGGTGCCTCGGTGGAGCTGTGTGGTGGGTGCATCGGTGGAGCTGTGTGGTGGAGCTGTATGGTGGGTGCATCGGTGGAGCTGTGTGGTGGGTGCATCGATGGAGCTGTATGGTGGGTGTATCGGTGGAGCTGTGTGGTGGGTGCATCGGTGGAGCTGTGTTGGTGGAGCTGTGTGGTGTTTGCATCAGTGGAGCTGGGTGGTGGGTGCATCGGTGGAGCTGTGTGGTGGGTGCATCGGTGGAGCTGTGTGGTGGGTGCCTCGATGGAGCTGTGTGGTGGGTGCATCGGTGGAGCTGTGTGGTGGGTGCATCGGTGGAGCTGTGTAGGTGGAGCTGTATGGTGGGTGCCTCGGTGGAGCTGTGTGATGGGTGCATCGGTGGAGCTGTGTGGTGGGTGCATCGGTGGAGCTGTTTGGTGGGTGCCTCGGTGGAGCTGTATGGTGGGCGCCTCGGTGGAGCTGTGTGGTGGGTGCAACGGTGGAGCTGTGTGGTGGGTGCATCGATGGAGCTGTGTCGGTGGAGCTGTGTGGTGGCTGCATCGGTGGAGCTGTGTGGTGGGTGCATCGGTGGAGCTGTGTGGTGGGTGCATCGGTGGAGCTCTGTGGTGGGTGCATCTGTGGAGCTGTGTGGTGGGTGCCTCGATGGAGCTGTGTGGTGGGTGTATCGGTGGAGCTGTGTGGTGGGTGCATCGGTGGAGCTGCGTGGTGGGTACATCGGTGGAGCTGTGTGGTGGGTGCCTCGTGGAGCTGTGTGGTGGGTGCATCGGTGGAGCTGTGTGGTGGGTGCATCGGTGGAGCTGTGTGGTGGGTGCATCGGTGGAGCTGTGTGGTGGGTACCTCGGTGGAGCTGTGTGGTGGGTGCATCGGTGGAGCTGTATGGTGGGTGCATCGGTGGAGCTGTGTAGAGATGGAGCTGTATGGTGGGTGCCTCAGTGGAGCTGTGTGGTGGGTGCATCGGTGGAGCTGTATGGTGGGTGCCTCAGTGGAGCTGTATGGTGGGTGCCTCGGTGGAGCTGTGTGGTGGGTGCATCGGTGGAGCTGTGTGGTGGGTGGATCGGTGGAGCTGTGTTGGTGGAGCTGTGTGGTGGCTGCATCGGTGGAGCTGTGTGGTGGGTGCATCGGTGGAGCTGTGTGGTGGGTGCATCGGTGGAGTTGTGTGGTGGGTGCATCTAAGGAGCTGTGTGGTGGGTGCCTCGGTGGAGCTGTGTGGTGGGTGCATCGGTGGAGCTGTATGGTGGGTGCCTTGGTGGAGATGTATGGTGGGTGCCTCGGTGGAGCTGTGTGGTGGGTGCCTCGGTGGAGCTGTGTGGTAGGTGCATCGGTGGAGCTATGTGGTGGGTGCAATGATGGAGCTGTGTCACTGGAGCTGTGTGGAGGGTGCATCGGTGGAGCTGGGTGGTGGGTGCATCGGTGGAGCTGTGTCGGTGGAGCTGTGTGGTGGCTGCATCGGTGGAGCTGTGTGGTGGGTGCATCGGTGGAGCTGTGTGGTGGGTGCATCGGTGGAGCTGTGTGGTGGGTGCCTCGGTGGAGCTGTGTGGCGGGTGCATCGGTGGAGCTGTGTGGTGGGTGCATCGGTCGAGGTGTGTAGGTGGAGCTGTGTGGTGGGTGCCTCGGTGGAACTGTGTGGTGGGTGCCTCGGTGGAGCTGTGTGGAAGGTGCATCGGTGGAGCTGTGTGGTGGATGCATCAGTGGAGCTGTATGGTGGGTGCATCGGTCGAGCTGTATGGTGGGTGCCTCGGTGGAGCTGTGTGGTGGGTGCATCGGTGGAGCTGTGTGGTGGTTGCATCAGTGGAGCTGGGTGGTGGGTGCATCAGTGGAGCTGTGTGGTGGGTGCATCGGTGGAGCTGTGTGGTGGGTGCCTCGGTGGAGCTGTGTGGTGGGTGCATCATTGGAGCTGTGTGGTGGGTGCATTGGTGGAGCTGTGTAGGTGGAGCTGTATGGTGGGTGCCTCGGTGGAGCTGTGTGCCGGGTGCATCGGTGGAGCTGTGTGCTGGGTGCATCGGTGGAGCTGTATGGTGGGTGCCTTGGTGGAGCTGTATGGTGGGTGCCTCGGTGGAGCTGTGTGGTGGGTGCATCGGTGAAGCTGTGTGTTGGGTGCATCGGTGGAGCTGTGTCGGTGGAGCTGTGTGGTGGCTGCATCGGTGGAGCTGTGTGGTGGGTGCATCGGTGGAGCTGTGTGGTGGGTGCATCGGTGGAGTTGTGTGGTGGGTGCATCTGTGGAGCTGTGTGGTGGGTGCCTCGGTAGATCTGTGTGGTGGGTGCATTGGTGGAGCTGTGTGGTGGGTGCATCGGTGGAGCTGTGTGGTGGGTGCATCTGTGGAGCTGTGTGGTGGGTGTATCGGTGGAGCTGTGTGGTGGGTGCATCGGTGGAGCTGTGTGGTGGGTGCATCGGTGGAGCTGTGTGGTGGGTGCCTCGGTGGGGCTGTATGGTGGGTGCCTCAGTGGAGCTGTATGGTGGGTGCCTCGGTGGAGCTGTGTCGGTGGAGCTGTGTGGTGGCTGCATCGGTGGAGCTGTGTGGTGGGTGCATCGGTGGAGCTGTGTGGTGGGTGCATTGGTGGAGCTGTGTGGTGGGTGCATCGGTGGAGCTGTGTGGTGGGTGCATCGGTAGAGCTGTGTGGTGGGTGCATCGGTGGAGCTGTGTCGGTGGAGCTGTGTGATGGCTACATCGGTGGAGCTGTGTGGTGGCTGCATCGGTGGAGCTGTGTGGTGGCTGCATCGGTGGAGCTGTGTGGTGGGTGCCTTGGTGGAGCTGTGTGGTGGGTGCATCGGTGGAGCTGTGTGGTGGGTGCATCGGTAGAGCTGTGTAGGTGGAGCTGTGTGGTGGGTGCCTCGGTGGAACTGTGTGGTGGGTGCCTCGGTGGAGCTGTGTGGTGGGTGCATTGGTGGAGCTGTGTGGTGGGTGCATCGGTGGAGCTGTATGGTGGCTGCATCTGTGGAGCTTTATGGTGGGTGCCTCGGTGGTGCTGTGTGGTGGGTGCATCGGTGGAGCTGTGTGGTGGAGCTGTATGGTGGGTGCATCGGTGGAGCTGTGTGGTGGGTGCATCGATGGAGCTGTATGGTGGGTGTATCGGTGGAGCTGTGTGGTGGGTGCATCGGTGGAGCTGTGTCGGTGGAGCTGTGTGGTGTTTGCATCAGTGGAGCTGGGTGGTGGGTGCATCGGTGGAGCTGTGTGGTGGGTGCATCGGTGGAGCTGTGAGGTGGGTGCCTCGGTGGAGCTGTGTGGTGGGTGCATCGGTGGAGCTGTGTGGTGGGTGCATCGGTGGAGCTGTGTAGGTGGGTGCCTCGGTGGAGCTGTGTGGTGGGTGCATCGGTGGAGCTGTGTGGTGGGTGCATCGGTGGAGCTGTGTAGGTGGAGCTGTATGGTGGGTGCCTCGGTGGAGCTGTGTGGTGGGTGCATCGGTGGAGCTGTATGGTGGGTGCCTCAGTGGAGCTGTATGGTGGGTGCCTCGGTGGAGCTGTGTGGTGGGTGCATCGGTGGAGCTGTGTGGTGGGTGCATCGGTGGAGCTGTGTCGGTGGAGCTGTGTGGTGGCTGCATCGGTGGAGCTGTGTGGTGGGTGCATCAGTGGAGCTGTGTGGTGGGTGCATCGGTGGAGTTGTGTGGTGGGTGCATCTGTGGAGCTGTGTGGTGGGTGCCTCGGTGGAGCTGTGTGGTGGGTGCATCGGTGGAGCTGTATGGTTGATGCCTTGGTGGAGCTGTATGGTGGGTGCCTCGGTGGAGCTGTGTGGTGGGTGCCTCGGTGGAGCTGTGTGGTGGGTGCATCGGTGGAGCTGTGTCAGTGGAGCTGTGTGGTGGGTGCATTGTTGGAGCTGGGTGGTGGGTGCATCATTGGAGCTGTGTCGGTGGAGCTGTGTGGTGGGTGCATCGGTGGAGCTGTGTGGTGGGTGCATCGGTGGAGCTATGTGGTGGGTGCCTCGGTGGAGCTGTCTGGTGGGTGCATCGGTGGAGCTGTGTGGTTGGTGCATCGGTAGAGCTGTGTAGGTGGAGCTGTGTGGTGGGTGCCTCGGTGGAACTGTGTGGTGGGTGCCTCGGTGGAGCTGTGCGGTGGGTGCATTGGTGGAGCTGTGTGGTGGGTGCATCGGTGGAGCTGTATGGTGGGTGCATTTGTGGAGCTTTATGGTGGGTGCCTCGGTGGAGCTGTGTGGTGGGTGCATCGGTGGAGCTGTGTGGTGGAGCTGTATGGTTGGTGCATCGGTGGAGCTGTGTGGTGGGTGCATCGATGGAGCTGTATGGTGGGTGTATCGGTGGAGCTGTGTGGTGGGTGCATCGGTGGAGCTGTGTCGGTGGAGCTGTGTGGTGTTTGCATCAGTGGAGCTGGGTGGTGGGTGCATCGGTGGAGCTGTGTGGTGGGTGCATCGGTGGAGCTGTGTAGTGGGTGCCTCTGTGGAGCTGTGTGGTGGGTGCCTCTGTGGAGCTGTGTGGTGGGTGCATCGGTGGAGCTGTGTGGTGGGTGCATCGGTGGAGCTGTGTGGTGGGTGCAACGGTGGAGCTGTGTGGTGGGTGCATCGGTGGAGCTGTGTGGTGGGTGCATCGGTGGAGCTGTTTGGTGGGTGCCTCGGTGGAGCTGTATGGTGGGCGCCTCGGTGGAGCTGTGTGGTGGGTGCAACGGTGGAGCTGTGTGGTGGGTGCATCGATGGAGCTGTGTCGGTGGAGCTGTGTGGTGGCTGCATCGGTGGAGCTGTGTGGTGGGTGCATCGGTGGAGCTGTGTGGTGGGTGCATCGGTGGAGCTGTGTGGTGGGTGCATCTGTGGAGCTGTGTGGTGGGTGCCTCGATGGAGCTGTGTGGTAGGTGTATCGGTGGAGCTGTGTGGTGGGTGCATCGGTGGAGCTGCGTGGTGGGTGCATCGGTGGAGCTGTGTTGTGGGTGCCTCGGTGGAGCTGTGTGGTGGATGCATTGGTGGAGCTGTGTCGGTGGAGCTTTGTGGTGGCTGCATCAGTGGTGCTGTGTGGTGGGTGCATCGGTGGAGCTGTGTGGTGGCTGCATCGGTGGAGTTGTGTGGTGGGTACATCGGTGGAGCTGTGTGGTGGATGCATCGGTGGAGCTGTATGGTGGGTGCATCGGTGGTGCTGTGTGGTGGGTGCATCTGTGGAGCTGTGTGGTGGGTGCATTGGTGGAGCTGTATGGTGGGTGTATCGGTGGAGCTGTGTGGTGGGTGCATCGGTGGAGCTGTGTCGGTGGAGCTGTGTGGTGGTTGCATCAGTGGAGCTGGGTGGTGGGTGCATCGGTGGAGCTGTGTGGTGGGTGCATCGGTGGAGCTGTGTCGGTGGAGCTGTGTGGTGGCTGCATCGGTGGAGCTGTGTGGTGGGTGCATCGGTGGAGCTGTGTGGTGGGTGCATCGGTGGCGCTGTGTGGTGGGTGCCTCGGTGGAGCTGTGTGGTGGGTGCATCGGTGGAGCTGTGTGGTGGGTGCATCGGTGGAGCTGTGTAGGTGGAGCTGTATGGTGGGTGCCTCGGTGGAGCTGTGTGGTGGGTGCATTGGTGGAGCTGTATGGTGGGTGCCTCAGTGGAGCTGTATGGTGGATGCCTCGGTGGAGCTGTGTGGTGGGTGCATCGGTGGAGCTGTGTGGTGGGTGCATCGGTGGAGCTGTGTCGGTGGAGCTGTGTGGTGGCTGCATCGGTGGAGCTGTGTGGTGGGTGCATCGGTGGAGCTGTGTGGTGGGTGCATCGGTGGAGTTGTGTGGTGGGTGCATCTGTGGAGCTGTGTGGTGGGTGCCTCGGTGGAGCTGTGTGGTGGGTGCATCGGTGGAGCTGTATGGTTGATGCCTTGGTGGAGCTGTATGGTGGGTGCCTCGGTGGAGCTGTGTGGTGGGTGCCTCGGTGGAGCTGTGTGGTGGGTGCATCGGTGGAGCTGTGTCAGTGGAGCTGTGTGGTGGGTGCATTGTTGGAGCTGGGTGGTGGGTGCATCGTTGGAGCTGTGTCGGTGGAGCTGTGTGGTGGGTGCATCGGTGGAGCTGTGTGGTGGGTGCATCGGTGGAGCTATGTGGTGGGTGCCTCGGTGGAACTGTCTGGTGGGTGCATCGGTGGAGCTGTGTGGTTGGTGCATCGGTAGAGCTGTGTAGGTGGAGCTGTGTGGTGGGTGCCTCGGTGGAGCTGTGCGGTGGGTGCATTGGTGGGTGCATTGGTGGAGCTGTGTGGTGGGTGCATCGGTGGAGCTGTATGGTGGGTACATCTGTGGAGCTTTATGGTGGGTGCCTCGGTGGAGCTGTGTGGTGGGTGCATCGGTGGAGCTGTGTGGTGGAGCTGTATGGTGGGTGCATCGGTGGAGCTGTGTGGTGGGTGCATCGATGGAGCTGTATGGTGGGTGTATCGGTGGAGCTGTGTGGTGGGTGCATCGGTGGAGCTGTGTCGGTGGAGCTGTGTGGTGTTTGCATCAGTGGAGCTGGGTGGTGGGTGCATCGGTGGAGCTGTGTGGTGGGTGCATCGGTGGAGCTGTGTGGTGGGTGCCTCGATGGAGCTGTGTGGTGGGTGCATCGGTGGAGCTGTGTGGTGGGTGCATCGGTGGAGCTGTGTAGGTGGAGCTGTATGGTGGGTGCCTCGGTGGAGCTGTGTGATGGGTGCATCGGTGGAGCTGTGTGGTGGGTGCATCGGTGGAGCTGTTTGGTGGGTGCCTCGGTGGAGCTGTATGGTGGGCGCCTCGGTGGAGCTGTGTGGTGGGTGCAACGGTGGAGCTGTGTGGTGGGTGCATCGATGGAGCTGTGTCGGTGGAGCTGTGTGGTGGCTGCATCGGTGGAGCTGTGTGGTGGGTGCATCGGTGGAGCTGTGTGGTGGGTGCATCGGTGGAGCTGTGTGGTGGGTGCATCTGTGGAGCTGTGTGGTGGGTGCCTCGATGGAGCTGTGTGGTGGGTGTATCGGTGGAGCTGTGTGGTGGGTGCATCGGTGGAGCTGCGTGGTGGGTGCATCGGTGGAGCTGTGTGGTGGGTGCCTCGTGGAGCTGTGTGGTGGGTGCATCGGTGGAGCTGTGTGGTGGGTGCATCGGTGGAGCTGTGTGGTGGGTGCATCGGTGGAGCTGTGTGGTGGGTGCATCAGTGGAGCTGTGTCGGTGGAGCTGTGTGGTGGCTGCATCGATGGAGCTGTGTGGTGGGTGCATCGGTGGAGCTGTGTGGTAGGTGCATCGGTGGAGCTGTGTGGTGGGTGCATCGGTAAAGCTGTATGGTGGGTGCCTCAGTGGAGCTGTGTGGTGGGTGCATCGGTGGAGCTGTGTGGTGGGTGCATCAGTGGAGCTGTGTCGGTGGAGCTGTGTGGTGGTTGCATCAGTGGAGCTGGGTGGTGGGTGCATCGGTGGAGCTGTGTGGTGGGTGCATCGGTGGAGCTGTGTCGGTGTAGCTGTGTGGTGGCTGCATCGGTGGAGCTGTGTGGTGGGTGCATCGGTGGAGCTGTGTGGTGGGTGCATCGGTGGAGCTGTGTGGTGGGTACCTCGGTGGAGCTGTGTGGTGGGTGCATCGGTGGAGCTGTGTGGTGGGTGCATCAGTGGAGCTGTGTAGAGATGGAGCTGTATGGTGGGTGCCTCAGTGGAGCTGTGTGGTGGGTGCATCAGTGGAGCTGTATGGTGGGTGCCTCAGTGGAGCTGTATGGTGGGTGCCTCGGTGGAGCTGTGTGGTGGGTGCATCGGTGGAGCTGTGTGGTGGGTGCATCGGTGGAGCTGTGTCGGTGGAGCTGTGTGGTGGCTGCATCGGTGGAGCTGTGTGGTGGGTGCATCGGTGGAGCTGTGTGGTGGGTGCATCGGTGGAGTTGTGTGGTGGGTGCATCTAAGGAGCTGTGTGGTGGGTGCCTCGGTGGAGCTGTGTGGTGGGTGCATCGGTGGAGCTGTATGGTGGGTGCCTTGGTGGAGATGTATGGTGGGTGCCTCGGTGGAGCTGTGTGGTGGGTGCCTCGGTGGAGCTGTGTGGTAGGTGCATCGGTGGAGCTATGTGGTGGGTGCATTGATGGAGCTGTGTCACTGGAGCTGTGTGGAGGGTGCATCGGTGGAGCTGGGTGGTGGGTGCATCGGTGGAGCTGTGTCGGTGGAGCTGTGTGGTGGCTGCATCGGTGGAGCTGTATGGTGGGTGCATCGGTGGAGCTGTGTGGTGGGTGCATCGGTGGAGCTGTGTGGTGGGTGCCTCGGTGGAGCTGTGTGGCGGGTGCATCGGTGGAGCTGTGTGGTGGGTGCATCGGTCGAGGTGTGTAGGTGGAGCTGTGTGGTGGGTGCCTCGGTGGAACTGTGTGGTGGGTGCCTCGGTGGAGCTGTGTGGAAGGTGCATCGGTGGAGCTGTGTGGTGGATGCATCAGTGGAGCTGTATGGTGGGTGCATCGGTGGAGCTTTATGGTGGGTGCCTCGGTGGAGCTGTGTGGTGGGTGCATCGGTGGAGCTGTGTGGTGGTTGCATCAGTGGAGCTGGGTGGTGGGTGCATCAGTGGAGCTGTGTGGTGGGTGCATCGGTGGAGCTGTGTGGTGGGTGCCTCGGTGGAGCTGTGTGGTGGGTGCATCATTGGAGCTGTGTGGTGGGTGCATTGGTGGAGCTGTGTAGGTGGAGCTGTATGGTGGGTGCCTCGGTGGAGCTGTGTGCCGGGTGCATCGGTGGAGCTGTGTGCTGGGTGCATCGGTGGAGCTGTATGGTGGGTGCCTCGGTGGAGCTGTATGGTGGGTGCCTCGGTGGAGCTGTGTGGTGGGTGCATCGGTGAAGCTGTGTGTTGGGTGCATCGGTGGAGCTGTGTCGGTGGAGCTGTGTGGTGGCTGCATCGGTGGAGCTGTGTGGTGGGTGCATCGGTGGAGCTGTGTGGTGGGTGCATCGGTGGAGTTGTGTGGTGGGTGCATCTGTGGAGCTGTGTGGTGGGTGCCTCGGTAGATCTGTGTGGTGGGTGCATCGGTGGAGCTGTGTGGTGGGTGCATCGGTGGAGCTGTGTGGTGGGTGCATCTGTGGAGCTGTGTGGTGGGTGTATCGGTGGAGCTGTGTGGTGGGTGCATCGGTGGAGCTGTGTGGTGGGTGCATCGGTGGAGCTGTGTGGTGGGTGCCTCAGTGGAGCTGTATGGTGGGTGCCTCGGTGGAGCTGTATGGTGGGTGCCTCGGTGGAGCTGTATGGTGGGTGCCTTGGTGGAGCTGTTTGGTGGGTGCATCGGTGGGGCTGTGTGGTGGGTGCATCGGTGGAGCTGTGTCGGTGGAGCTGTGTGGTGGCTGCATCGGTGGAGCTGTGTGGTGGGTGCATCGGTGGAGCTGTGTGGTGGGTGCATTGGTGGAGCTGTGTGGTGGGTGCATCGGTGGAGCTGTGTGGTGGGTGCATCGGTAGAGCTGTGTGGTGGGTGCATCGGTGGAGCTGTGTCGGTGGAGCTGTGTGATGGCTACATCGGTGGAGCTGTGTGGTGGCTGCATCGGTGGAGCTGTGTGGTGGCTGCATCGGTGGAGCTGTGTGGTGGGTGCATCGGTGGAGCTGTGTGGTGCGTGCATCGGAGGAGCTGTGTGGTGGGTGCATCGGTGGAGCTGTGTGGTGGGTGCATCGGTGGAGCTGTGTGATGGCTGCATCGGTGGAGCTGTGTGGTGGCTGCATCGGTGGAGCTGTGTGGTGGGTGCATCGGTGGAGCTGTGTAGGTGGAGCTGTGTGGTGGGTGCATCGGTTGAGCTGTGTGGTGGGTGCATCGGTGGAGCTGTGTGGTGGGTGCATCGGTGGAGCTGTATGGTGGGTGCATCGGTGGAGCTGTATGGTGGGTGCCTCGGTGGAGCTGTGTGATGGGTGCATCGGTGGAGCTGTGTCGGTGGAGCTGTGTGGTGGCTGCATCGGTGGAGCTGTGTGGTGGGTGCATCGGTGGAGCTGTGTGGTGGGTGCATCTGTGGAGCTGTGTGGTGGGTGCATCTGTGGAGCTGTGTGGTAGGTGCATCGGTGGAGCTGTGTGGTGGGTGTATCGGTGGAGCTGTGTCGTTGGAGCTGTGTGGTCACTGCATCGGTGGAGCTTTGTGGTGGGTGCATCGGTAGAGCTGTGTAGGTGGAGCTGTGTGGTGGGTGCCTCGGTGGAACTGTGTGGTGGGTGCCTCGGTGGAGCTGTGCGGTGGGTGCATTGGTGGAGCTGTGTGGTGGGTGCATCGGTAGAGCTGTATGGTGGGTGCATCTGTGGAGCTTTATGGTGGGTGCCTCGGTGGAGCTGTGTGGTGGGTGCATTGGTGGAGCTGGGTGGTGGGTGCATCAGTGGAGCTGTGTGGTGGGTGCATCGGTGGAGCTGTGTGGTGGGTGCCTCGGTGGAGCTGTGTGGTGAGTGCATCATTGGAGCTGTGTGGTGGGTGCATTGGTGGAGCTGTGTAGGTGGAGCTGTATGGTGGGTGCCTCGGTGGAGCTGTGTGCCGGGTGCATCGGTGGAGCTGTGTGCTGGGTGCATCGGTGGAGCTGTATGGTGGGTGCCTCAGTGGAGCTGTATGGTGGGTGCCTCGGTGGAGCTGTGTGGTGGGTGCATCGGTGAAGCTGTGTGTTGGGTGCATCGGTGGAGCTGTGTCGGTGGAGCTGTGTGGTGGCTGCATCGGTGGAGCTGTGTGGTGGGTGCATCGGTGGAGCTGTGTGGTGGGTGCATCGGTGGAGTTGTGTGGTGGGTACATCTGTGGAGCTGTGTGGTGGGTGCCTCGGTAGATCTATGTGGTGGGTGCATCGGTGGAGCTGTGTGGTGGGTGCATCGGTGGAGCTGTGTGGTGGGTGCATCTGTGGAGCTGTGTGGTGGGTGTATCGGTGGAGCTGTGTGGTGGGTGCATCGGTGGAGCTGTGTGGTGGGTGCATCGGTGGAGCTGTGTGGTGGGTGCCTCGGTGGAGCTGTATGGTGGGTGCCTCGGTGGAGCTGTATGGTGGGTGCCTCGGTGGAGCTGTATGGTGGGTGCCTCGGTGGAGCTGTGTGGTGGGTGCATCGGTGGAGCTGTGTGGTGGGTGCATCGGTGGAGCTGTGTCGGTGGAGCTGTGTGGTGGCTGCATCGGTGGAGCTGTGTGGTGGGTGCATCGGTGGAGCTGTGTGGTGGGTGCATTGGTGGAGCTGTGTGGTGGGTGCATCGGTGGAGCTGTGTGGTGGGTGCATCGGTAGAGCTGTGTGGTGGGTGCATCGGTGGAGCTGTGTCAGTGGAGCTGTGTGATGGCTACATCGGTGGAGCTGTGTGGTGGCTGCATCGGTGGAGCTGTGTGGTGGCTGCATCGGTGGAGCTGTGTGGTGGGTGCCTCGGTGGAGCTGTGTGGTGCGTGCATCGGAGGAGCTGTGTGGTGGGTGCATCGGTGGAGCTGTGTGGTGGGTGCATCGGTGGAGCTGTGTGGTGGCTGCATCGGTGGAGCTGTGTGGTGGCTGCATCGGTGGAGCTGTGTGGTGGGTGCATCGGTGGAGCTGTGTAGGTGGAGCTGTGTGGTGTGTGCATCGGTGGAGCTGTGTGGTGGTTGCCTCGGTGGAGCTGTGTGGTGGGAGCATCGGTGGAGCTGTATGGTGGGTGCATCGGTGGAGCTGTATGGTGGGTGCATCGGTGGAGCTGTATGGTGGGTGCCTCGGTGGAGCTGTGTGATGGGTGCATCGGTGGAGCTGTGTCGGTGGAGCTGTGTGGTGGCTGCATCAGTGGAGCTGTTTGGTGGGTGCATCGGTGGAGCTGTATGGTGGGTGCATCGGTGGAGCTGTATGGTGGGTGCCTCGGTGGAGCTGTGTGATGGGTGCATCGGTGAAGCTGTGTCGGTGGAGCTGTGTGGTGGCTGCATCGGTGGAGCTGTGTGGTGGGTGCATCGGTGGAGCTGTGTGGTGGGTGCATCTGTGGAGCTGTGTGGTGGGTGCATCTGTGGAGCTGTGTGGTGGGTGCATCGGTGGAGCTTTGTGGTGGGTGCATCGGTGGAGCTGTGTCAGTGGAGCTGTGTGTTGGGTGCATTGTTGGAGCTGGGTGGTGGGTGCATCGTTGGAGCTGTGTCGGTGGAGCTGTGTGGTGGGTGCATCGGTGGAGCTGTGTGGTGGGTGCATCGGTGGAGCTGTGTGGTGGGTGCATCAGTGGAGCTATGTGGTGGGTGCCTCGGTGGAGCTGTCTGGTGGGTGCATCGGTGGAGCTGTGTGGTTGGTGCATCGGTAGAGCTGTGTAGGTGGAGCTGTGTGGTGGGTGCCTCGGTGGAACTGTGTGGTGGGTGCCTCGGTGGAGCTGTGTGGTGGGTGCATCGGTGGAGCTGTGTGGTGGGTGCATCGGTGGAGCTGTGTCGGTGGAGCTGTGTGGTGGCTGCATCGGTGGAGCTGTGTGGTGGGTGCATCGGTGGAGCTGTGTGGTGGGTGCATTGGTGGAGCTGTGTGGTGGGTGCATCGGTGGAGCTGTGTGGTGGGTGCATCGGTAGAGCTGTGTGGTGGGTGCATCGGTGGAGCTGTGTCAGTGGAGCTGTGTGATGGCTACATCGGTGGAGCTGTGTGGTGGCTGCATCGGTGGAGCTGTGTGGTGGCTGCATCGGTGGAGCTGTGTGGTGGGTGCCTCGGTGGAGCTGTGTGGTGCGTGCATCGGAGGAGCTGTGTGGTGGGTGCATCGGTGGAGCTGTGTGGTGGGTGCATCGGTGGAGCTGTGTGGTGGCTGCATCGGTGGAGCTGTGTGGTGGCTGCATCGGTGGAGCTGTGTGGTGGGTGCATCGGTGGAGCTGTGTAGGTGGAGCTGTGTGGTGTGTGCATCGGTGGAGCTGTGTGGTGGTTGCCTCGGTGGAGCTGTGTGGTGGGAGCATCGGTGGAGCTGTATGGTGGGTGCATCGGTGGAGCTGTATGGTGGGTGCATCGGTGGAGCTGTATGGTGGGTGCCTCGGTGGAGCTGTGTGATGGGTGCATCGGTGGAGCTGTGTCGGTGGAGCTGTGTGGTGGCTGCATCAGTGGAGCTGTTTGGTGGGTGCATCGGTGGAGCTGTATGGTGGAGCTGTGTGGTGGCTGCATCGGTGGAGCTGTGTGGTGGGTGCATCGGTGGAGCTGTGTGGTGGGTGCATCTGTGGAGCTGTGTGGTGGGTGCATCTGTGGAGCTGTGTGGTGGGTGCATCGGTGGAGCTTTGTGGTGGGTGCATCGGTGGAGCTGTGTCAGTGGAGCTGTGTGTTGGGTGCATTGTTGGAGCTGGGTGGTGGGTGCATCGTTGGAGCTGTGTCGGTGGAGCTGTGTGGTGGGTGCATCGGTGGAGCTGTGTGGTGGGTGCATCGGTGGAGCTGTGTGGTGGGTGCATCAGTGGAGCTATGTGGTGGGTGCCTCGGTGGAGCTGTCTGGTGGGTGCATCGGTGGAGCTGTGTGGTTGGTGCATCGGTAGAGCTGTGTAGGTGGAGCTGTGTGGTGGGTGCCTCGGTGGAACTGTGTGGTGGGTGCCTCGGTGGAGCTGTGTGGTGGGTGCATTGGTGGAGCTGTGTGGTGGGTGCATCGGTGGAGCTGTATGGTGGGTGCATCTGTGGAGCTTTATGGTGGGTGCCTCGGTGGAGCTGTGTGGTGGGTGCATCGGTGGAGCTGTGTGGTGGAGCTGTATGGTGGGTGCATCGGTGGAGCTGTGTGGTGGGTGCATCGATGGAGCTGTATGGTGGGTGTATCGGTGGAGCTGTGTGGTGGGTGCATCGGTGGAGCTGTGTCGGTGGAGCTGTGTGGTGTTTGCATCAGTGGAGCTGGGTGGTGGGTGCATCGGTGGAGCTGTGTTGTGGGTGCTTCGGTGGAGCTGTGTGGTGGGTGCCTCGGTGGAGCTGTGTGGTGGGTGCATCGGTGGAGCTGTGTCGGTGGAGCTGTGTGGTGGTTGCATCAGTGGAGCTGGGTGGTGGGTGCATCGGTGGAGCTGTGTGGTGGGTGCATCGGTGGAGCTGTGTCGGTGGAGCTGTGTGGTGGCTGCATCGGTGGAGCTGTGTGGTGGGTGCATCGGTGGAGCTGTGTGGTGGGTGCATCGGTGGAGCTGTGTGGTGGGTGCCTCGGTGGAGCTGTGTGGTGGGTGCATCGGTGGAGCTGTGTGGTGGGTGCATCGGTGGAGCTGTGTAGAGATGGAGCTGTATGGTGGGTGCCTCAGTGGAGCTGTGTGGTGGGTGCCTCGGTGGAGCTGTGTGGTGGGTGCATCATTGGAGCTGTGTGGTGGGTGCATTGGTGGAGCTGTGTAGGTGGAGCTGTATGGTGGGTGCCTCGGTGGAGCTGTGTGCCGAGTGCATCGGTGGAGCTGTGTGCTGGGTGCATCGGTGGAGCTGTATGGTGGGTGCCTCGGTGGAGCTGTATGGTGGGTGCCTCGGTGGAGCTGTGTGGTGGGTGCATCGGTGAAGCTGTGTGTTGGGTGCATCGGTGGAGCTGTGTGGTGGGTGCATCGGTGGAGCTGTGTGGTGGGTGCATCGGTGGAGTTGTGTGGTGGGTGCATCTGTGGAGCTGTGTGGTGGGTGCCTCGGTAGATCTGTGTGGTGGGTGCATCGGTGGAGCTGTGTGGTGGGTGCATCGGTGGAGCTGTGTGGTGGGTGCATCTGTGGAGCTGTGTGGTGGGTGTATCGGTGGAGCTGTGTGGTGGGTGCATCGGTGGAGCTGTGTGGTGGGTGCATCGGTGGAGCTGTGTGGTGGGTGCCTCGGTGGAGCTGTATGGTGGGTGCCTCGGTGGAGCTGTATGGTGGGTGCCTCGGTGGAGCTGTATGGTGGGTGCCTCGGTGGAGCTGTGTGGTGGGTGCATCGGTGGAGCTGTGTGGTGGGTGCATCGGTGGATCTGTGTCGGTGGAGCTGTGTGGTGGCTGCATCGGTGGAGCTGTGTGGTGGGTGCATCGGTGGAGCTGTGTGGTGGGTGCATTGGTGGAGCTGTGTGGTGGGTGCATCGGTGGAGCTGTGTGGTGGGTGCATCGGTAGAGCTGTGTGGTGGGTGCATCGGTGGAGCTGTGTCGGTGGAGCTGTATGGTGGGTGCCTCGGTGGAGCTGTGTGGTGGGTGCATCGGTGGAGCTGTGTGGTGGGTGCATCGGTGGAGCTGTTTGGTGGGTGCCTCGGTGGAGCTGTATGGTGGGCGCCTCGGTGGAGCTGTGTGGTGGGTGCAACGGTGGAGCTGTGTGGTGGGTGCATCGATGGAGCTGTGTCGGTGGAACTGTGTGGTGGCTGCATCGGTGGAGCTGTGTGGTGGGTGCATCGGTGGAGCTGTGTGGTGGGTGCATCGGTGGAGCTGTGTGGTGGGTGCATCTGTGGAGCTGTGTGGTGGGTGCCTCGGTAGATCTGTGTGGTGGGTGCATCGGTGGAGCTGTGTGGTGGGTGCATCGGTGGAGCTGTGTGGTGGGTGCATCTGTGGAGCTGTGTGGTGGGTGTATCGGTGGAGCTGTGTGGTGGGTGCATCGGTGGAGCTGTGTGGTGGGTGCATCGGTGGAGCTGTGTGGTGGGTGCCTCGGTGGAGCTGTATGGTGGGTGCCTCGGTGGAGCTGTATGGTGGGTGCCTCGGTGGAGCTGTATGGTGGGTGCCTTGGTGGAGCTGTTTGGTGGGTGCATCGGTGGAGCTGTGTGGTGGGTGCATCGGTGGAGCTGTGTCGGTGGAGCTGTGTGGTGGCTGCATCGGTGGAGCTGTGTGGTGGGTGCATCGGTGGAGCTGTGTGGTGGGTGCATTGGTGGAGCTGTGTGGTGGGTGCATCGGTGGAGCTGTGTGGTGGGTGCATCGGTAGAGCTGTGTGGTGGGTGCATCGGTGGAGCTGTGTCGGTGGAGCTGTGTGATGGCTACATCGGTGGAGCTGTGTGGTGGCTGCATCGGTGGAGCTGTGTGGTGGCTGCATCGGTGGAGCTGTGTGGTGGGTGCCTCGGTGGAGCTGTGTGGTGGGTGCATCGGTGGAGCTGTGTGGTGGGTGCATCGGTAGAGCTGTGTAGGTGGAGCTGTGTGGTGGGTGCCTCGGTGGAACTGTGTGGTGGGTGCCTCGGTGGAGCTGTGTGGTGGGTGCATTGGTGGAGCTGTGTGGTGGGTGCATCGGTGGAGCTGTATGGTGGCTGCATCTGTGGAGCTTTATGGTGGGTGCCTCGGTGGTGCTGTGTGGTGGGTGCATCGGTGGAGCTGTGTGGTGGAGCTGTATGGTGGGTGCATCGGTGGAGCTGTGTGGTGGGTGCATCGATGGAGCTGTATGGTGGGTGTATCGGTGGAGCTGTGTGGTGGGTGCATCGGTGGAGCTGTGTCGGTGGAGCTGTGTGGTGTTTGCATCAGTGGAGCTGGGTGGTGGGTGCATCGGTGGAGCTGTGTGGTGGGTGCATCGGTGGAGCTGTGAGGTGGGTGCCTCGGTGGAGCTGTGTGGTGGGTGCATCGGTGGAGCTGTGTGGTGGGTGCATCGGTGGAGCTGTGTAGGTGGGTGCCTCGGTGGAGCTGTGTGGTGGGTGCATCGGTGGAGCTGTGTGGTGGGTGCATCGGTGGAGCTGTGTAGGTGGAGCTGTATGGTGGGTGCCTCGGTGGAGCTGTGTGGTGAGTGCATCGGTGGAGCTGTATGGTGGGTGCCTCAGTGGAGCTGTATGGTGGGTGCCTCGGTGGAGCTGTGTGGTGGGTGCATCGGTGGAGCTGTGTGGTGGGTGCATCGGTGGAGCTGTGTCGGTGGAGCTGTGTAGTGGCTGCATCGGTGGAGCTGTGTGGTGGGTGCATCAGTGGAGCTGTGTGGTGGGTGCATCGGTGGAGTTGTGTGGTGGGTGCATCTGTGGAGCTGTGTGGTGGGTGCCTCGGTGGAGCTGTGTGGTGGGTGCATCGGTGGAGCTGTATGGTTGATGCCTTGGTGGAGCTGTATGGTGGGTGCCTCGGTGGAGCTGTGTGGTGGGTGCCTCGGTGGAGCTGTGTGGTGGGTGCATCGGTGGAGCTGTGTCAGTGGAGCTGTGTGGTGGGTGCATTGTTGGAGCTGGGTGGTGGGTGCATCATTGGAGCTGTGTCGGTGGAGCTGTGTGGTGGGTGCATCGGTGGAGCTGTGTGGTGGGTGCATCGGTGGAGCTATGTGGTGGGTGCCTCGGTGGAGCTGTCTGGTGGGTGCATCGGTGGAGCTGTGTGGTTGGTGCATCGGTAGAGCTGTGTAGGTGGAGCTGTGTGGTGGGTGCCTCGGTAGAACTGTGTGGTGGGTGCCTCGGTGGAGCTGTGCGGTGGGTGCATTGGTGGAGCTGTGTGGTGGGTGCATCAGTGGAGCTGTATGGTGGGTGCATTTGTGGAGCTTTATGGTGGGTGCCTCGGTGGAGCTGTGTGGTGGGTGCATCGGTGGAGCTGTGTGGTGGAGCTGTATGGGTGGTGCATCGGTGGAGCTGTGTGGTGGGTGCATCGATGGAGCGGTATGGTGGGTGTATCGGTGGAGCTGTGTGGTGGGTGCATCGGTGGAGCTGTGTCGGTGGAGCTGTGTGGTGTTTGCATCAGTGGAGCTGGGTGGTGGGTGCATCGGTGGAGCTGTGTGGTGGGTGCATCGGTGGAGCTGTGTGGTGGGTGCCTCTGTGGAGCTGTGTGGTGGGTGCCTCTGTGGAGCTGTGTGGTGGGTGCATCGGTGGAGCTGTGTGGTGGGTGCATCGGTGGAGCTGTGTGGTGGGTGCAACGGTGGAGCTGTGTGGTGGGTGCATCAGTGGAGCTGTGTGGTGGGTGCATCGGTGGAGCTGTTTGGTGGGTGCCTCGGTGGAGCTGTATGGTGGGCGCCTCGGTGGAGCTGTGTGGTGGGTGCAACGGTGGAGCTGTGTGGTGGGTGCATCGATGGAGCTGTGTCGGTGGAGCTGTGTGGCGGCTGCTTCGGTGGAGCTGTGTGGTGGGTGCATCGGTGGAGCTGTGTGGTGGGTGCATCGGTGGAGCTGTGTGGTGGGTGCATCTGTGGAGCTGTGTGGTGGGTGCCTCGATGGAGCTGTGTGGTGGGTGTATCGGTGGGGCTGTGTGGTGGGTGCATCGGTGGAGCTGCGTGGTGGGTGCATCGGTGGAGCTGTGTTGTGGGTGCCTCGGTGGAGCTGTGTGGTGGATGCATTGGTGGAGCTGTGTCGGTGGAGCTTTGTGGTGGCTGCATCAGTGGTGCTGTGTGGTGGGTGCATCGGTGGAGCTGTGTGGTGGCTGCATCGGTGGAGTTGTGTGGTGGGTACATCGGTGGAGCTGTGTGGTGGATGCATCGGTGGAGCTGTATGGTGGGTGCATCGGTGGTGCTGTGTGGTGGGTGCATCTGTGGAGCTGTGTGGTGGGTGCATTGGTGGAGCTGTATGGTGGGTGTATCGGTGGAGCTGTGTGGTGGGTGCATCGGTGGAGCTGTGTCGGTGGAGCTGTGTGGTGGTTGCATCAGTGGAGCTGGGTGGTGGGTGCATCGGTGGAGCTGTGTGGTGGGTGCATCGGTGGAGCTGTGTCGGTGGAGCTGTGTGGTGGCTGCATCGGTGGAGCTGTGTGGTGGGTGCATCGGTGGAGCTGTGTGGTGGGTGCATCGGTGGCGCTGTGTGGTGGGTGCCTCGGTGGAGCTGTGTGGTGGGTGCATCGGTGGAGCTGTGTGGTGGGTGCATCGGTGGAGCTGTGTAGGTGGAGCTGTATGGTGGGTGCCTCGGTGGAGCTGTGTGGTGGGTGCATTGGTGGAGCTGTATGGTGGGTGGCTCAGTGGAGCTGTATGGTGGATGCCTCAGTGGAGCTGTGTGGTGGGTGCATCGGTGGAGCTGTGTGGTGGGTGCATCGGTGGAGCTGTGTCGGTGGAGCTGTGTGGTGGCTGCATCGGTGGAGCTGTGTGGTGGGTGCATCGGTGGAGCTGTGTGGTGGGTGCATCGGTGGAGTTGTGTGGTGGGTGCATCTGTGGAGCTGTGTGGTGGGTGCCTCGGTGGAGCTGTGTGGTGGGTGCATCGGTGGAGCTGTATGGTTGATGCCTTGGTGGAGCTGTATGGTGGGTGCCTCGGTGGAGCTGTGTGGTGGGTGCCTCGGTGGAGCTGTGTGGTGGGTGCATCGGTGGAGCTGTGTCAGTGGAGCTGTGTGGTGGGTGCATTGTTGGAGCTGGGTGGTGGGTGCATCGTTGGAGCTGTGTCGGTGGAGCTGTGTGGTGGGTGCATCGGTGGAGCTGTGTGGTGGGTGCATCGGTGGAGCTATGTGGTGGGTGCCTCGGTGGAGCTGTCTGGTGGGTGCATCGGTGGAGCTGTGTGGTTGGTGCATCGGTAGAGCTGTGTAGGTGGAGCTGTGTGGTGGGTGCCTCGGTGGAGCTGTGCGGTGGGTGCATTGGTGGGTGCATTGGTGGAGCTGTGTGGTGGGTGCATCGGTGGAGCTGTATGGTGGGTACATCTGTGGAGCTTTATGGTGGGTGCCTCGGTGGAGCTGTGTGGTGGGTGCATCGGTGGAGCTGTGTGGTGGAGCTGTATGGTGGGTGCATCGGTGGAGCTGTGTGGTGGGTGCATCGATGGAGCTGTATGGTGGGTGTATCGGTGGAGCTGTGTGGTGGGTGCATCGGTGGAGCTGTGTCGGTGGAGCTGTGTGGTGTTTGCATCAGTGGAGCTGGGTGGGGGTGCATCGGTGGAGCTGTGTGGTGGGTGCATCGGTGGAGCTGTGTGGTGGGTGCCTCGATGGAGCTGTGTGGTGGGTGCATCGGTGGAGCTGTGTGGTGGGTGCATCGGTGGAGCTGTGTAGGTGGAGCTGTATGGTGGGTGCCTCGGTGGAGCTGTGTGATGGGTGCATCGGTGGAGCTGTGTGGTGGGTGCATCAGTGGAGCTGTTTGGTGGGTGCCTCGGTGGAGCTGTATGGTGGGCGCCTCGGTGGAGCTGTGTGGTGGGTGCAACGGTGGAGCTGTGTGGTGGGTGCATCGATGGAGCTGTGTCGGTGGAGCTGTGTGGTGGCTGCATCGGTGGAGCTGTGTGGTGGGTGCATCGGTGGAGCTGTGTGGTGGGTGCATCGGTGGAGCTGTGTGGTGGGTGCATCTGTGGAGCTGTGTGGTGGGTGCCTCGATGGAGCTGTGTGGTGGGTGTATCGGTGGAGCTGTGTGGTGGGTGCATCGGTGGAGCTGCGTGGTGGGTGCATCGGTGGAGCTGTGTGGTGGGTGCCTCGTGGAGCTGTGTGGTGGGTGCATCGGTGGAGCTGTGTGGTGGGTGCATCGGTGGAGCTGTGTGGTGGGTGCATCGGTGGAGCTGTGTGGTGGGTGCATCAGTGGAGCTGTGTCGGTGGAGCTGTGTGGTGGCTGCATCGATGGAGCTGTGTGGTGGGTGCATCGGTGGAGCTGTGTGGTAGGTGCATCGGTGGAGCTGTGTGGTGGGTGCATCGGTAAAGCTGTATGGTGGGTGCCTCAGTGGAGCTGTGTGGTGGGTGCATCGGTGGAGCTGTGTGGTGGGTGCATCGGTGGAGCTGTGTCGGTGGAGCTGTGTGGTGGTTGCATCAGTGGAGCTGGGTGGTGGGTGCATCGGTGGAGCTGTGTGGTGGGTGCATCGGTGGAGCTGTGTCGGTGTAGCTGTGTGGTGGCTGCATCAGTGGAGCTGTGTGGTGGGTGCATCGGTGGAGCTGTGTGGTGGGTGCATCGGTGGAGCTGTGTGGTGGGTACCTCGGTGGAGCTGTGTGGTGGGTGGATCGGTGGAGCTGTGTGGTGGGTGCATCGGTGGAGCTGTGTAGAGATGGAGCTGTATGGTGGGTGCCTCAGTGGAGCTGTGTGGTGGGTGCATCGGTGGAGCTGTATGGTGGGTGCCTCAGTGGAGCTGTATGGTGGGTGCCTCGGTGGAGCTGTGTGGTGGGTGCATCGGTGGAGCTGTGTGGTGGGTGCATCGGTGGAGCTGTGTCGGTGGAGCTGTGTGGTGGCTGCATCGGTGGAGCTGTGTGGTGGGTGCATCGGTGGAGCTGTGTGGTGGGTGCATCGGTGGAGTTGTGTGGTGGGTGCATCTAAGGAGCTGTGTGGTGGGTGCCTCGGTGGAGCTGTGTGGTGGGTGCATCGGTGGAGCTGTATGGTGGGTGCCTTGGTGGAGATGTATGGTGGGTGCCTCGGTGGAGCTGTGTGGTGGGTGCCTCGGTGGAGCTGTGTGGTAGGTGCATCGGTGGAGCTATGTGGTGGGTGCATTGATGGAGCTGTGTCACTGGAGCTGTGTGGAGGGTGCATCGGTGGAGCTGGGTGGTGGGTGCATCGGTGGAGCTGTGTCGGTGGAGCTGTGTGGTGGGTGCATCGGTGGAGCTGTGTCGGTGGAGCTGTGTGATGGCTACATCGGTGGAGCTGTGTGGTGGCTGCATCGGTGGAGCTGTGTGGTGGCTGCATCGGTGGAGCTGTGTGGTGGGTGCATCGGTGGAGCTGTGTGGTGCGTGCATCGGAGGAGCTGTGTGGTGGGTGCATCGGTGGAGCTGTGTGGTGGGTGCATCGGTGGAGCTGTGTGATGGCTGCATCGGTGGAGCTGTGTGGTGGCTGCATCGGTGGAGCTGTGTGGTGGGTGCATCGGTGGAGCTGTGTAGGTGGAGCTGTGTGGTGGGTGCATCGGTTGAGCTGTGTGGTGGGTGCATCGGTGGAGCTGTGTGGTGGGTGCATCGGTGGAGCTGTATGGTGGGTGCATCGGTGGAGCTGTATGGTGGGTGCCTCGGTGGAGCTGTGTGATGGGTGCATCGGTGGAGCTGTGTCGGTGGAGCTGTGTGGTGGCTGCATCGGTGGAGCTGTGTGGTGGGTGCATCGGTGGAGCTGTGTGGTGGGTGCATCTGTGGAGCTGTGTGGTGGGTGCATCTGTGGAGCTGTGTGGTAGGTGCATCGGTGGAGCTGTGTGGTGGGTGTATCGGTGGAGCTGTGTCGTTGGAGCTGTGTGGTCACTGCATCGGTGGAGCTTTGTGGTGGGTGCATCGGTAGAGCTGTGTAGGTGGAGCTGTGTGGTGGGTGCCTCGGTGGAACTGTGTGGTGGGTGCCTCGGTGGAGCTGTGCGGTGGGTGCATTGGTGGAGCTGTGTGGTGGGTGCATCGGTAGAGCTGTATGGTGGGTGCATCTGTGGAGCTTTATGGTGGGTGCCTCGGTGGAGCTGTGTGGTGGGTGCATCGGTGGAGCTGTGTGGTGGAGCTGTATGGTGGGTGCATTGGTGGAGCTGTGTGGTGGGTGCATCGATGGAGCTGTATGGTGGGTGTATCGGTGGAGCTGTGTGGTGGGTGCATCGGTGGAGCTGTGTCAGTGGAGCTGTGTGGTGTTTGCATCAGTGGAGCTGGGTGGTGGGTGCATCGGTGGAGCTGTGTGGTGGGTGCATCGGTGGAGCTGTGTGGTGGGTGCCTCGATGGAGCTGTGTGGTGGGTGCATCGGTGGAGCTGTGTGGTGGGTGCATCGGTGGAGCTGTGTAGGTGGAGCTGTATGGTGGGTGCCTTGGTGGAGCTGTGTGGTGGGTGCATCGGTGGAGCTGTGTGGTGGGTGCATCGGTGGAGCTGTTTGGTGGGTGCCTCGGTGGAGCTGTATGGTGGGCGCCTCGGTGGAGCTGTGTGGTGGGTGCAACGGTGGAGCTGTGTGGTGGGTGCATCGATGGAGCTGTGTCGGTGGAACTGTGTGGTGGCTGCATCGGTGGAGCTGTGTGGTGGGTGCATCGGTGGAGCTGTGTGGTGGGTGCATCGGTGGAGCTGTGTGGTGGGTGCATCTGTGGAGCTGTGTGGTGGGTGCCTCGATGGAGCTGTGTGGTGGGTGTATCGGTGGAGCTGTGTGGTGGGTGCATCGGTGGAGCTGCGTGGTGGGTGCATCGGTGGAGCTGTGTGGTGGGTGCCTCGGTGGAGCTGTATGGTGGGTGCCTCGGTGGAGCTGTATGGTGGGTGCCACGGTGGAGCTGTGTGGTGGGTGCATCGGTGGAGCTGTGTGGTGGGTGCATCAGTGGAGCTGTGTCGGTGGAGCTGTGTGGTGGCTGCATCGATGGAGCTGTGTGGTGGGTGCATCGGTGGAGCTGTGTGGTGGGTGCATCGGTGGAGCTGTGTGGTGGGTGCATCGGTAAAGCTGTATGGTGGGTGCCTCAGTGGAGCTGTGTGGTGGGTGCATCGGTGGAGCTGTGTGGTGGGTGCATCGGTGGAGCTGTGTCGGTGGAGCTGTGTGGTGGTTGCATCAGTGGAGCTGGGTGGTGGGTGCATCGGTGGAGCTGTGTGGTGGGTGCATCGGTGGAGCTGTGTTGGTGGAGCTGTGTGGTGGCTGCATCGGTGGAGCTGTGTGGTGGGTGCATCGGTGGAGCTGTGTGGTGGGTGCATCGGTGGAACTGTGTGGTGGGTGCCTCGGTGGAGCTGTGTGGTGGGTGCATCGGTGGAGCTGTGTGGTGGGTGCATCGGTGGAGCTGTGTAGAGATGGAGCTGTATGGTGGGTGCCTCAGTGGAGCTGTGTGGTGGGTGCATCGGTGGAGCTGTATGGTGGGTGCCTCAGTGGAGCTGTATGGTGGGTGCCTCGGTGGAGCTGTGTGGTGGGTGCATCGGTGGAGCTGTGTGGTGGGTGCATCGGTGGAGCTGTGTCGGTGGAGCTGTGTGGTGGCTGCATCGGTGGAGCTGTGTGGTGGGTGCATCGGTGGAGCTGTGTGGTGGGTGCATCATTGGAGCTGTGTGGTGGGTGCATTGGTGGAGCTGTGTAGGTGGAGCTGTATGGTGGGTGCCTCGGTGGAGCTGTGTGCCGGGTGCATCGGTGGAGCTGTGTGCTGGGTGCATCGGTGGAGCTGTATGGTGGGTGCCTCGGTGGAGCTGTATGGTGGGTGCCTCGGTGGAGCTGTGTGGTGGGTGCATCGGTGAAGCTGTGTGTTGGGTGCATCGGTGGAGCTGTGTCGGTGGAGCTGTGTGGTGGCTGCATCGGTGGAGCTGTGTGGTGGGTGCATCGGTGGAGCTGTGTGGTGGGTGCATCGGTGGAGTTGTGTGGTGGGTGCATCTGTGGAGCTGTGTGGTGGGTGCCTCGGTAGATCTGTGTGGTGGGTGCATCGGTGGAGCTGTGTGGTGGGTGCATCGGTGGAGCTGTGTGGTGGGTGCATCTGTGGAGCTGTGTGGTGGGTGTATCGGTGGAGCTGTGTGGTGGGTGCATCGGTGGAGCTGTGTGGTGGGTGCATCGGTGGAGCTGTGTGGTGGGTGCCTCGGTGGAGCTGTATGGTGGGTGCCTCAGTGGAGCTGTATGGTGGGTGCCTCGGTGGAGCTGTATGGTGGGTGCCTCGGTGGAGCTGTTTGGTGGGTGCATCGGTGGAGCTGTGTGGTGGGTGCATCGGTGGAGCTGTGTCGGTGGAGCTGTGTGGTGGCTGCATCGGTGGAGCTGTGTGGTGGGTGCATCGGTGGAGCTGTGTGGTGGGTGCATTGGTGGAGCTGTGTGGTGGCTGCATCGGTGGAGCTGTGTGGTGGGTGCATCGGTAGAGCTGTGTGGTGGGTGCATCGGTGGAGCTGTGTCGGTGGAGCTGTGTGATGGCTACATCGGTGGAGCTGTGTGGTGGCTGCATCGGTGGAGCTGTGTGGTGGCTGCATCGGTGGAGCTGTGTGGTGGGTGCATCGGTGGAGCTGTGTGGTGCGTGCATCGGAGGAGCTGTGTGGTGGGTGCATCGGTGGAGCTGTGTGGTGGGTGCATCGGTGGAGCTGTGTGATGGCTGCATCGGTGGAGCTGTGTGGTGGCTGCATCGGTGGAGCTGTGTGGTGGGTGCATCGGTGGAGCTGTGTAGGTGGAGCTGTGTGGTGGGTGCATCGGTGGAGCTGTATGGTGGGTGCATCGGTGGAGCTGTATGGTGGGTGCCTCGGTGGAGCTGTGTGATGGGTGCATCGGTGGAGCTGTGTCGGTGGAGCTGTGTGGTGGCTGCATCGGTGGAGCTGTGTGGTGGGTGCATCGGTGGAGCTGTGTGGTGGGTGCATCTGTGGAGCTGTGTGGTGGGTGCATCTGTGGAGCTGTGTGGTAGGTGCATCGGTGGAGCTGTGTGGTGGGTGTATCGGTGGAGCTGTGTCGTTGGAGCTGTGTGGTCACTGCATCGGTGGAGCTTTGTGGTGGGTGCATCGGTAGAGCTGTGTAGGTGGAGCTGTGTGGTGGGTGCCTCGGTGGAACTGTGTGGTGGGTGCCTCGGTGGAGCTGTGCGGTGGGTGCATTGGTGGAGCTGTGTGGTGGGTGCATCGGTGGAGCTGTATGGTGGTTGCATCTGTGGAGCTTTATGGTGGGTGCCTCGGTGGAGCTGTGTGGTGGGTGCATCGGTGGAGCTGTGTGGTGGAGCTGTATGGTGGGTGCATTGGTGGAGCTGTGTGGTGGGTGCATCGATGGAGCTGTATGGTGGGTGTATCGGTGGAGCTGTGTGGTGGGTGCATCGGTGGAGCTGTGTTGGTGGAGCTGTGTGGTGTTTGCATCAGTGGAGCTGGGTGGTGGGTGCATCGGTGGAGCTGTGTTGTGGGTGCATTGGTGGAGCTGTGTGGTGGAGCTGTGTGGTGTTTGCATCAGTGGAGCTGGGTGGTGGGTGCATCGGTGGAGCTGTGTGGTGGGTGCATCGGTGGAGCTGTGTGGTGGGTGCCTCGATGGAGCTGTGTGGTGGGTGCATCAGTGGAGCTGTGTGGTGGGTGCATCCGTGGAGCTGTGTAGGTGGAGCTGTATGGTGGGTGCCTCGGTGGAGCTGTGTGGTGGGTGCATCGGTGGAGCTGTGTGGTGGGTGCATCGGTGGAGCTGTTTGGTGGGTGCCTCGGTGGAGCTGTATGGTGGGCGCCTCGGTGGAGCTGTGTGGTGGGTGCAACGGTGGAGCTGTGTGGTGGGTGCATCGATGGAGCTGTGTCGGTGGAACTGTGTGGTGGCTGCATCGGTGGAGCTGTGTGGTGGGTGCATCGGTGGAGCTGTGTGGTGGGTGCATCGGTGGAGCTGTGTGGTGGGTGCATCTGTGGAGCTGTGTGGTGGGTGCCTCGATGGAGCTGTGTGGTGGGTGTATCGGTGGAGCTGTGTGGTGGGTGCATCGGTGGAGCTGCGTGGTGGGTGCATCGGTGGAGCTGTGTGGTGGGTGCCTCGGTGGAGCTGTATGGTGGGTGCCTCGGTGGAGCTGTATGGTGGGTGCCACGGTGGAGCTGTGTGGTGGGTGCATCGGTGGAGCTGTGTGGTGGGTGCATCAGTGGAGCTGTGTCGGTGGAGCTGTGTGGTGGTTGCATCAGTGGAGCTGGGTGGTGGGTGCATCGGTGGAGCTGTGTGGTGGGTGCATCGGTGGAGCTGTGTCGGTGGAGCTGTGTGGTGGCTGCATCGGTGGAGCTGTGTGGTGGGTGCATCGGTGGAGCTGTGTGGTGGGTGCATCGGTGGAACTGTGTGGTGGGTGCCTCAGTGGAGCTGTGTGGTGGGTGCATCGGTGGAGCTGTGTGGTGGGTGCATCGGTGGAGCTGTGTAGAGATGGAGCTGTATGGTGGGTGCCTCAGTGGAGCTGTGTGGTGGGTGCATCGGTGGAGCTGTATGGTGGGTGCCTCAGTGGAGCTGTATGGTGGGTGCCTCGGTGGAGCTGTGTGGTGGGTGCATCGGTGGAGCTGTGTGGTGGGTGCATCGGTGGAGCTGTGTCGGTGGAGCTGTGTGGTGGCTGCATCGGTGGAGCTGTGTGGTGGGTGCATCGGTGGAGCTGTGTGGTGGGTGCATCGGTGGAGTTGTGTGGTGGGTGCATCTAAGGAGCTGTGTGGTGGGTGCCTCGGTGGAGCTGTGTGGTGGGTGCATCGGTGGAGCTGTATGGTGGGTGCCTTGGTGGAGATGTATGGTGGGTGCCTCGGTGGAGCTGTGTGGTGGGTGCTTCGGTGGAGCTGTGTGGTAGGTGCATCGGTGGAGCTGTGTGGTGGGTGCATTGGTGGAGCTGTGTCACTGGAGCTGTGTGGTGGGTGCATCGGTGGAGCTGGGTGTTGGGTGCATCGGTGGAGCTGTGTCGGTGGAGCTGTGTGGTGGCTGCATCGGTGGAGCTGTGTGGTGGGTGCATCGGTGGAGCTGTGTGGTGGGTGCATCGGTGGAGCTGTGTGGTGGGTGCCTCGGTGGAGCTGTGTGGTGGGTGCATCGGTGGAGCTGTGTGGTGGGTGCATCGGTGGAGCTGTGTAGAGATGGAGCTGTATGGTGGGTGCCTCAGTGGAGCTGTGTGGTGGGTGCATCGGTGGAGCTGTATGGTGGGTGCCTCAGTGGAGCTGTATGGTGGGTGCCTCGGTGGAGCTGTGTGGTGGGTGCATCGGTGGAGCTGTGTGGTGGGTGCATCGGTGGAGCTGTGTCAGTGGAGCTGTGTGGTGGCTGCATCGGTGGAGCTGTGTGGTGGGTGCATCGGTGGAGCTGTGTGGTGGGTGCATCGGTGGAGTTGTGTGGTGGGTGCATCTAAGGAGCTGTGTGGTGGGTGCCTCGGTGGAGCTGTGTGGTGGGTGCATCGGTGGAGCTGTATGGTGGGTGCCTTGGTGGAGATGTATGGTGGGTGCCTCGGTGGAGCTGTGTGGTGGGTGCCTCAGTGGAGCTGTGTGGTAGGTGCATCGGTGGAGCTGTGTGGTGGGTGCATTGGTGGAGATGTGTCACTGGAGCTGTGTGGTGGGTGCATCGGTGGAGCTGGGTGTTGGGTGCATCGGTGGAGCTGTGTCGGTGGAGCTGTGTGGTGGCTGCATCGGTGGAGCTGTGTGGTGGGTGCATCGGTGGAGCTGTGTGGTGGGTGCATCGGTGGAGCTGTGTGGTGGGTGCCTCGGTGGAGTTGTGTGGCGGGTGCATCGGTGGAGCTGTGTGGTGGGTGCATCGGTTGAGGTGTGTAGGTGGAGCTGTGTGGTGGGTGCCTCGGTGGAACTGTGTGGTGGGTGCCTCAGTGGAGCTGTGTGGAAGGTGCATCGGTGGAGCTGTGTGGTGGATGCATCAGTGGAGCTGTATGGTGGGTGCATCGGTGGAGCTTTATGGTGGGTGCCTCGGTGGAGCTGTGTGGTGGGTGCATCGGTGGAGCTGTGTGGTGGTTGCATCAGTGGAGCTGGGTGGTGGGTGCATCAGTGGAGCTGTGTGGTGGGTGCATCGGTGGAGCTGTGTGGTGGGTGCCTCGGTGGAGCTGTGTGGTGGGTGCATCATTGGAGCTGTGTGGTGGGTGCATTGGTGGAGCTGTGTAGGTGGAGCTGTATGGTGGGTGCCTCGGTGGAGCTGTGTGCCGGGTGCATCGGTGGAGCTGTGTGCTGGGTGCATCGGTGGAGCTGTATGGTGGGTGCCTCGGTGGAGCTGTATGGTGGGTGCCTCGGTGGAGCTGTGTGGTGGGTGCATCGGTGAAGCTGTGTGTTGGGTGCATCGGTGGAGCTGTGTCGGTGGAGCTGTGTGGTGGCTGCATCGGTGGAGCTGTGTGGTGGGTGCATCGGTGGAGCTGTGTGGTGGGTGCATCGGTGGAGTTGTGTGGTGGGTACATCTGTGGAGCTGTGTGGTGGGTGCCTCGGTAGATCTATGTGGTGGGTGCATCGGTGGAGCTGTGTGGTGGGTGCATCGGTGGAGCTGTGTGGTGGGTGCATCTGTGGAGCTGTGTGGTGGGTGTATCGGTGGAGCTGTGTGGTGGGTGCATCGGTGGAGCTGTGTGGTGGGTGCATCGGTGGAGCTGTGTGGTGGGTGCCTCGGTGGAGCTGTATGGTGGGTGCCTCGGTGGAGCTGTATGGTGGGTGCCTCGGTGGAGCTGTATGGTGGGTGCCTCGGTGGAGCTGTGTGGTGGGTGCATCGGTGGAGCTGTGTGGTGGGTGCATCGGTGGAGCTGTGTCGGTGGAGCTGTGTGGTGGCTGCATCGGTGGAGCTGTGTGGTGGGTGCATCGGTGGAGCTGTGTGGTGGGTGCATTGGTGGAGCTGTGTGGTGGGTGCATCGGTGGAGCTGTGTGGTGGGTGCATCGGTAGAGCTGTGTGGTGGGTGCATCGGTGGAGCTGTGTCAGTGGAGCTGTGTGATGGCTACATCGGTGGAGCTGTGTGGTGGCTGCATCGGTGGAGCTGTGTGGTGGCTGCATCGGTGGAGCTGTGTGGTGGGTGCATCGGTGGAGCTGTGTGGTGCGTGCATCGGAGGAGCTGTGTGGTGGGTGCATCGGTGGAGCTGTGTGGTGGGTGCATCGGTGGAGCTGTGTGGTGGCTGCATCGGTGAAGCTGTGTGGTGGCTGCATCGGTGGAGCTGTGTGGTGGGTGCATCGGTGGAGCTGTGTAGGTGGAGCTGTGTGGTGTGTGCATCGGTGGAGCTGTGTGGTGGTTGCCTCGGTGGAGCTGTGTGGTGGGTGCATCGGTGGAGCTGTATGGTGGGTGCATCGGTGGAGCTGTATGGTGGGTGCATCGGTGGAGCTGTATGGTGGGTGCCTCGGTGGAGCTGTGTGATGGGTGCATCGGTGGAGCTGTGTCGGTGGAGCTGTGTGGTGGCTGCATCGGTGGAGCTGTTTGGTGGGTGCATCGGTGGAGCTGTATGGTGGGTGCATCGGTGGAGCTGTATGGTGGGTGCCTCGGTGGAGCTGTGTGATGGGTGCATCGGTGAAGCTGTGTCGGTGGAGCTGTGTGGTGGCTGCATCGGTGGAGCTGTGTGGTGGGTGCATCGGTGGAGCTGTGTGGTGGGTGCATCTGTGGAGCTGTGTGGTGGGTGCATCTGTGGAGCTGTGTGGTGGGTGCATCGGTGGAGCTTTGTGGTGGGTGCATCGGTGGAGCTGTGTCAGTGGAGCTGTGTGTTGGGTGCATTGTTGGAGCTGGGTGGTGGGTGCATCGTTGGAGCTGTGTCGGTGGAGCTGTGTGGTGGGTGCATCGGTGGAGCTGTGTGGTGGGTGCATCGGTGGAGCTGTGTGGTGGGTGCAACAGTGGAGCTATGTGGTGGGTGCCTCGGTGGAGCTGTCTGGTGGGTGCATCGGTGGAGCTGTGTGGTTGGTGCATCGGTAGAGCTGTGTAGGTGGAGCTGTGTGGTGGGTGCCTCGGTGGAACTGTGTGGTGGGTGCCTCGGTGGAGCTGTGTGGTGGGTGCATTGGTGGAGCTGTGTGGTGGGTGCATCGGTGGAGCTGTATGGTGGGTGCATCTGTGGAGCTTTATGGTGGGTGCCTCGGTGGAGCTGTGTGGTGGGTGCATCGGTGGAGCTGTGTGGTGGAGCTGTATGGTGGGTGCATCGGTGGAGCTGTGTGGTGGGTGCATCGATGGAGCTGTATGGTGGGTGTATCGGTGGAGCTGTGTGGTGGGTGCATCGGTGGAGCTGTGTCGGTGGAGCTGTGTGGTGTTTGCATCAGTGGAGCTGGGTGGTGGGTGCATCGGTGGAGCTGTGTTGTGGGTGCTTCGGTGGAGCTGTGTGGTGGGTGCCTCGGTGGAGCTGTGTGGTGGGTGCATCGGTGGAGCTGTGTGGTGGTTGCATCAGTGGAGCTGGGTGGTGGGTGCATCGGTGGAGCTGTGTGGTGGGTGCATCGGTGGAGCTGTGTCGGTGGAGCTGTGTGGTGGCTGCATCGGTGGAGCTGTGTGGTGGGTGCATCGGTGGAGCTGTGTGGTGGGTGCATCGGTGGAGCTGTGTGGTGGGTGCCTCGGTGGAGCTGTGTGGTGGGTGCATCGGTGGAGCTGTGTGGTGGGTGCATCGGTGGAGCTGTGTAGAGATGGAGCTGTATGGTGGGTGCCTCAGTGGAGCTGTGTGGTGGGTGCCTCGGTGGAGCTGTGTGGTGGGTGCATCATTGGAGCTGTGTGGTGGGTGCATTGGTGGAGCTGTGTAGGTGGAGCTGTATGGTGGGTGCCTCGGTGGAGCTGTGTGCCGGGTGCATCGGTGGAGCTGTGTGCTGGGTGCATCGGTGGAGCTGTATGGTGGGTGCCTCGGTGGAGCTGTATGGTGGGTGCCTCGGTGGAGCTGTGTGGTGGGTGCATCGGTGAAGCTGTGTGTTGGGTGCATCGGTGGAGCTGTGTCGGTGGAGCTGTGTGGTGGCTGCATCGGTGTAGCTGTGTGGTGGGTGCATCGGTGGAGCTGTGTGGTGGGTGCATCGGTGGAGTTGTGTGGTGGGTACATCTGTGGAGCTGTGTGGTGGGTGCCTCGGTAGATCTATGTGGTGGGTGCATCGGTGGAGCTGTGTGGTGGGTGCATCGGTGGAGCTGTGTGGTGGGTGCATCTGTGGAGCTGTGTGGTGGGTGTATCGGTGGAGCTGTGTGGTGGGTGCATCGGTGGAGCTGTGTGGTGGGTGCATCGGTGGAGCTGTGTGGTGGGTGCCTCGGTGGAGCTGTATGGTGGGTGCCTCGGTGGAGCTGTATGGTGGGTGCCTCGGTGGAGCTGTATGGTGGGTGCCTCGGTGGAGCTGTGTGGTGGGTGCATCGGTGGAACTGTGTGGTGGGTGCATCGATGGAGCTGTATGGTGGGTGTATCGGTGGAGCTGTGTGGTGGGTGCATCGGTGGAGCTGTGTCGGTGGAGCTGTGTGGTGTTTGCATCAGTGGAGCTGGGTGGTGGGTGCATCGGTGGAGCTGTGTTGTGGGTGCATTGGTGGAGCTGTGTGGTGGGTGCCTCGGTGGAGCTGTGTGGTGGGTGCATCGGTGGAGCTGTGTCGGTGGAGCTGTGTGGTGGTTGCATCAGTGGAGCTGGGTGGTGGGTGCATCGGTGGAGCTGTGTGGTGGGTGCATCGGTGGAGCTGTGTCGGTGGAGCTGTGTTTTGGCTGCATCGGTGGAGCTGTGTGGTGGGTGCATCGGTGGAACTGTGTGGTGGGTGCATCGGTGGAGCTGTGTGGTGGGTGCCTCGGTGGAGCTGTGTGGTGGGTGCATCGGTGGAGCTGTGTGGTGGGTGCATCGGTGGAGCTGTGTAGAGATGGAGCTGTATGGTGGGTGCCTCAGTGGAGCTGTGTGGTGGGTGCATCGGTGGAGCTGTATGGTGGGTGCCTCAGTGGAGCTGTATGGTGGGTGCCTCGGTGGAGCTGTGTGGTGGGTGCATCGGTGGAGCTGTGTGCTGGGTGCATCGGTGGAGCTGTGTCGGTGGAGCTGTGTGGTGGCTGCATCGGTGGAGCTGTGTGGTGGGTGCATCGGTGGAGCTGTGTGGTGGGTGCATCGGTGGAGTTGTGTGGTGGGTGCATCTAAGGAGCTGTGTGGTGGGTGCCTCGGTGGAGCTGTGTGGTGGGTGCATCGGTGGAGCTGTATGGTGGGTGCCTTGGTGGAGATGTATGGTGGGTGCTTCGGTGGAGCTGTGTGGTGGGTGCCTTGGTGGAGCTGTGCGGTAGGTGCATCGGTGGAGCTGTGTGGTGGGTACATTGGTGGAGCTGTGTCACTGGAGCTGTGTGGTGGGTGCATCGGTGGAGCTGGGTGGTGGGTGCATCGGTGGAGCTGTGTCGGTGGAGCTGTGTGGTGGCTGCATCGGTGGAGCTGTGTGGTGGGTGCATCGGTGGAGCTTTGTGGTGGGTGCATCGGTGGAGCTGTGTGGTGGGTGCCTCGGTGGAGCTGTGTGGCGGGTGCATCGGTGGAGCTGTGTGGTGGGTGCATCGGTCGAGGTGTGTAGGTGGAGCTGTGTGGTGGGTGCCTCGGTGGAACTGTGTGGTGGGTGCCTCGGTGGAGCTGTGTGGAAGGTGCATCGGTGGAGCTGTGTGGTGGATGCATCAGTGGAGCTGTATGGTGGGTGCATCGGTAGAGCTTTATGGTGGGTGCCTCGGTGGAGCTGTGTGGTGGGTGCATCGGTGGAGCTGTGTGGTGGTTGCATCAGTGGAGCTGGGTGGTGGGTGCATCAGTGGAGCTGTGTGGTGGGTGCATCGGTGGAGCTGTGTGGTGGGTGCCTCGGTGGAGCTGTGTGGTGGGTGCATCATTGGAGCTGTGTGGTGGGTGCATTGGTGGAGCTGTGTAGGTGGAGCTGTATGGTGGGTGCCTCAGTGGAGCTGTGTGCTGGGTGCATCGGTGGAGCTGTATGGTGGGTGCCTCGGTGGAGCTGTATGGTGGGTGCCTCGGTGGAGCTGTGTGGTGGGTGCATCGGTGAAGCTGTGTGTTGGGTGCATCGGTGGAGCTGTGTCGGTGGAGCTGTGTGGTGGCTGCATCGGTGTAGCTGTGTGGTGGGTGCATCGGTGGACTTGTGTGGTGGGTGCATCGGTGGAGTTGTGTGGTGGGTACATCTGTGGAGCTGTGTGGTGGGTGCCTCGGTAGATCTATGTGGTGGGTGCATCGGTGGAGCTGTGTGGTGGGTGCATCGGTGGAGCTGTGTGGTGGGTGCATCTGTGGAGCTGTGTGGTGGGTGTATCGGTGGAGCTGTGTGGTGGGTGCATTGGTGGAGCTGTGTGGTGGGTGCATCGGTGGAGCTGTGTGGTGGGTGCCTCGGTGGAGCTGTATGGTGGGTGCCTCGGTGGAGCTGTATGGTGGGTGCCTCGGTGGAGCTGTATGGTGGGTGCCTCGGTGGAGCTGTGTGGTGGGTGCATCGGTGGAGCTGTGTGGTGGGTGCATCGATGGAGCTGTATGGTGGGTGTATCGGTGGAGCTGTGTGGTGGGTGCATCGGTGGAGCTGTGTCGGTGGAGCTGTGTGGTGTTTGCATCAGTGGAGCTGGGTGGTGGGTGCATCGGTGGAGCTGTGTTGTGGGTGCATCGGTGGAGCTGTGTGGTGGGTGCCTCGGTGGAGCTGTGTGGTGGGTGCATCGGTGGAGCTGTGTCGGTGGAGCTGTGTGGTGGTTGCATCAGTGGAGCTGGGTGGTGGGTGCATCGGTGGAGCTGTGTGGTGGGTGCATCGGTGGAGCTGTGTCGGTGGAGCTGTGTTTTGGCTGCATCGGTGGAGCTGTGTGGTGGGTGCATCGGTGGAACTGTGTGGTGGGTGCATCGGTGGAGCTGTGTGGTGGGTGCCTCGGTGGAGCTGTGTGGTGGGTGCATCGGTGGAGCTGTGTGGTGGGTGCATCGGTGGAGCTGTGTAGAGATGGAGCTGTATGGTGGGTGCCTCAGTGGAGCTGTGTGGTGGGTGCATCGGTGGAGCTGTATGGTGGGCGCCTCAGTGGAGCTGTATGGTGGGTGCCTCGGTGGAGCTGTGTGGTGGGTGCATCGGTGGAGCTGTGTGGTGGGTGCATCGGTGGAGCTGTGTCGGTGGAGCTGTGTGGTGGCTGCATCGGTGGAGCTGTGTGGTGGGTGCATCGGTGGAGCTGTGTGGCGGGTGCATCGGTGGAGTTGTGTGGTGGGTGCATCTAAGGAGCTGTGTGGTGGGTGCCTCGGTGGAGCTGTATGGTGGGTGCCTCGGTGGAGCTGTGTGGTGGGTGCATCGGTGAAGCTGTGTGTTGGGTGCATCGGTGGAGCTGTGTCGGTGGAGCTGTGTGGTGGCTGCATCGGTGTAGCTGTGTGGTGGGTGCATCGGTGGACTTGTGTGGTGGGTGCATCGGTGGAGTTGTGTGGTGGGTACATCTGTGGAGCTG
This sequence comes from Lissotriton helveticus, assembly GCF_964261635.1. Taxonomy (NCBI): domain Eukaryota; kingdom Metazoa; phylum Chordata; class Amphibia; order Caudata; family Salamandridae; genus Lissotriton; species Lissotriton helveticus. Next base: position 454,014,269 of record NC_136063.1, on the reverse strand, counting down.
TGTGGTGGGTGCCTCGGTAGATCTATGTGGTGGGTGCATTGGTGGAGCTGTGTGGTGGGTGCATCGGTGGAGCTGTGTGGTGGGTGCATCTGTGGAGCTGTGTGGTGGGTGTATCGGTGGAGCTGTGTGGTGGGTGCATTGGTGGAGCTGTGTGGTGGGTGCATCGGTGGAGCTGTGTGGTGGGTGCCTCGGTGGAGCTGTATGGTGGGTGCCTCGGTGGAGCTGTATGGTGGGTGCCTCGGTGGAGCTGTATGGTGGGTGCCTCGGTGGAGCTGTGTGGTGGGTGCATCGGTGGAGCTGTGTGGTGGGTGCATCGATGGAGCTGTATGGTGGGTGTATCGGTGGAGCTGTGTGGTGGGTGCATCGGTGGAGCTGTGTCGGTGGAGCTGTGTGGTGTTTGCATCAGTGGAGCTGGGTGGTGGGTGCATCGGTGGAGCTGTGTTGTGGGTGCATCGGTGGAGCTGTGTGGTGGGTGCCTCGGTGGAGCTGTGTGGTGGGTGCATCGGTGGAGCTGTGTCGGTGGAGCTGTGTGGTGGTTGCATCAGTGGAGCTGGGTGGTGGGTGCATCGGTGGAGCTGTGTGGTGGGTGCATCGGTGGAGCTGTGTCGGTGGAGCTGTGTTTTGGCTGCATCGGTGGAGCTGTGTGGTGGGTGCATCGGTGGAACTGTGTGGTGGGTGCATCGGTGGAGCTGTGTGGTGGGTGCCTCGGTGGAGCTGTGTGGTGGGTGCATCGGTGGAGCTGTGTGGTGGGTGCATCGGTGGAGCTGTGTAGAGATGGAGCTGTATGGTGGGTGCCTTAGTGGAGCTGTGTGGTGGGTGCATCGGTGGAGCTGTATGGTGGGCGCCTCAGTGGAGCTGTATGGTGGGTGCCTCGGTGGAGCTGTGTGGTGGGTGCATCGGTGGAGCTGTGTGGTGGGTGCATCGGTGGAGCTGTGTCGGTGGAGCTGTGTGGTGGCTGCATCGGTGGAGCTGTGTGGTGGGTGCATCGGTGGAGCTGTGTGGCGGGTGCATCGGTGGAGTTGTGTGGTGGGTGCATCTAAGGAGCTGTGTGGTGGGTGCCTCGGTGGAGCTGTGTGGTGGTTGCATCGGTGGAGCTGTATGGTGGGTGCCTTGGTGGAGATGTATGGTGGGTGCCTCGGTGGAGCTGTGTGGTGGGTGCCTTGGTGGAGCTGTGCGGTAGGTGCATCGGTGGAGCTGTGTGGTGGGTGCATTGGTGGAGCTGTGTCACTGGAGCTGTGTGGTGGGTGCATCGGTGGAGCTGGGTGGTGGGTGCATCGGTGGAGCTGTGTCGGTGGAGCTGTGTGGTGGCTGCATCGGTGGAGCTGTGTGGTGGGTGCATCGGTGGAGCTTTGTGGTGGGTGCATCGGTGGAGCTGTGTGGTGGGTGCCTCGGTGGAGCTGTGTGGCGGGTGCATCGGTGGAGCTGTGTGGTGGGTGCATCGGTCGAGGTGTGTAGGTGGAGCTGTGTGGTGGGTGCCTCGGTGGAACTGTGTGGTGGGTGCCTCGGTGGAGCTGTGTGGAAGGTGCATCGGTGGAGCTGTGTGGTGGATGCATCAGTGGAGCTGTATGGTGGGTGCATCGGTGGAGCTTTATGGTGGGTGCCTCGGTGGAGCTGTGTGGTGGGTGCATCGGTGGAGCTGTGTGGTGGTTGCATCAGTGGAGCTGGGTGGTGGGTGCATCAGTGGAGCTGTGTGGTGGGTGCATCGGTGGAGCTGTGTGGTGGGTGCCTCGGTGGAGCTGTGTGGTGGGTGCATCATTGGAGCTGTGTGGTGGGTGCATTGGTGGAGCTGTGTAGGTGGAGCTGTATGGTGGGTGTCTCAGTGCAGCTGTGTGCTGGGTGCATCGGTGGAGCTGTGTGCTGGGTGCATCGGTGGAGCTGTATGGTGGGTGCCTCGATGGAGCTGTATGGTGGGTGCCTCGGTGGAGCTGTGTGGTGGGTGCATCGGTGAAGCTGTGTGTTGGGTGCATCGGTGGAGCTGTGTCGGTGGAGCTGTGTGGTGGCTTCATCGGTGGAGCTGTGTGGTGGGTGCATCGGTGGAGCTGTGTGGTGGGTGCATCGGTGGAGTTGTGTGGTGGGTGCATCTGTGGAGCTGTGTGGTGGGTGCCTCGGTAGATCTGTGTGGTGGGTGCATCGGTGGAGCTGTGTGGTGGGTGCATCGGTGGAGCTGTGTGGTGGGTGCATCTGTGGAGCTGTGTGGTGGGTGTATCGGTGGAGCTGTGTGGTGGGTGCATCGGTGGAGCTGTGTGGTGGGTACATCGGTGGAGCTGTGTGGTGGGTGCCTCGGTGGAGCTGTATGGTGGGTGCCTCGGTGGAGCTGTATGGTGGGTGCCTCGGTGGAGCTGTATGGTGGGTGCCTCGGTGGAGCTGTGTGGTGGGTGCATCGGTGGAGCTGTGTGGTGGGTGCATCGGTGGAGCTGTGTCGGTGGAGCTGTGTGGTGGCTGCATCGGTGGAGCTGTGTGGTGGGTGCATCGGTGGAGCTGTGTGGTGGGTGCATTGGTGGAGCTGTGTGGTGGGTGCATCGGTGGAGCTGTGTGGTGGGTGCATCGGTAGAGCTGTGTGGTGGGTGCATCGGTGGAGCTGTGTCGGTGGAGCTGTGTGATGGCTACATCGGTGGAGCTGTGTGGTGGCTGCATCGGTGGAGCTGTGTGGTGGCTGCATCGGTGGAGCTGTGTGGTGGGTCCATCGGTGGAGCTGTGTGGTGCGTGCATCGGAGGAGCTGTGTGGTGGGTGCATCGGTGGAGATGTGTGGTGGGTGCATCGGTGGAGCTGTGTGGTGGCTGCATCGGTGGAGCTGTGTGGTGGCTGCATCGGTGGAGCTGTGTGGTGTGTGCATCGGTGGAGCTGTGTAGGTGGAGCTGTGTGGTGTGTGCATCGGTGGAGCTGTGTGGTGGGTGCCTCGGTGGAGCTGTGTGGTGGGTGCATCGGTTGAGCTGTGTGGTGGGTGCATCGGTGGAGCTGTGTGGTGGGTGCATCGGTGGAGCTGTATGGTGGGTGCATTGGTGGAGCTGTATGGTGGGTGCCTCGGTGGAGCTGTGTGATGGGTGCATCGGTGGAGCTGTGTCGGTGGAGCTGTGTGGTGGCTGCATCGGTGGAGCTGTGTGGTGGGTGCATCGGTGGAGCTGTGTGGTGGGTGCATCTGTGGAGCTGTGTGGTGGGTGCATCTGTGGAGCTGTGTGGTGGGTGCATCGGTGGAGCTGTGTGGTGGGTGTATCGGTGGAGCTGTGTCGTTGGAGCTGTGTGGTCACTGCATCGGTGGAGCTTTGTGGTGGGTGCATCGGTGGAGCTGTGTCAGTGGAGCTGTGTGGTGGGTGCATTGTTGGAGCTGGGTGGTGGGTGCATCGTTGGAGCTGTGTCGGTGGAGCTGTGTGGTGGGTGCATCGGTGGAGCTGTGTGGTGGGTGCATCGGTGGAGCTGTGTGGTGGGTGCATCAGTGGAGCTATGTGGTGAGTGCCTCGGTGGAGCTGTCTGGTGGTTGCATCGGTGGAGCTGTGTGGTTGGTGCATCGGTAGAGCTGTGTAGGTGGAGCTGTGTGGTGGGTGCCTCGGTGGAACTGTGTGGTGGGTGCCTCGGTGGAGCTGTGTGGTGGGTGCATTGGTGGAGCTGTGTGGTGGGTGCATCGGTGGAGCTGTATGGTGGGTGCATCTGTGGAGCTTTATGGTGGGTGCCTTGGTGGAGCTGTGTGGTGGGTGCATCGGTGGAGCTGTGTGGTGGAGCTGTATGGTGGGTGCATCGGTGGAGCTGTGTGGTGGGTGCATCGATGGAGCTGTATGGTGGGTGTATCGGTGGAGCTGTGTGGTGGGTGCATCGGTGGAGCTGTGTTGGTGGAGCTGTGTGGTGTTTGCATCAGTGGAGCTGGGTGGTGGGTGCATCGGTGGAGCTGTGTTGTGGGTGCATCGGTGGAGCTGTGTGGTGGGTGCCTCGGTGGAGCTGTGTGGTGGGTGCATCGGTGGAGCTGTGTGGTGGGTGCATCGGTGGAGCTGTGTAGGTGGAGCTGTATGGTGGGTGCCTCGGTGGAGCTGTGTGGTGGGTGCATCGGTGGAGCTGTGTGGTGGGTGCATCGGTGGAGCTGTTTGGTGGGTGCCTCGGTGGAGCTGTATGGTGGGCGCCTCGGTGGAGCTGTGTGGTGGGTGCAACAGTGGAGCTGTGTGGTGGGTGCATCGATAGAGCTGTGTCGGTGGAGCTGTGTGGTGGCTGCATCGGTGGAGCTGTGTGGTGGGTGCATCGGTGGAGCTGTGTGGTGGGTGCATCGGTGGAGCTGTGTGGTGGGTGCATCTGTGGAGCTGTGTGGTGGGTGCCTCGATGGAGCTGTGTGGTGGGTGTATCGGTGGAGCTGTGTGGTGGGTGCATCGGTGGAGCTGCATGGTGGGTGCATCGGTGGAGCTGTGTGGTGGGTGCCTCGGTGGAGCTGTATGGTGGGTGCCTCGGTGGAATTGTATGGTGGGTGCCACGGTGGAGCTGTGTGGTGGGTGCATCGGTGGAGCTGTGTGGTGGGTGCATCAATGGAGCTGTGTCAGTGGAGCTGTGTGGTGGCTGCATCGATGGAGCTGTGTGGTGGGTGCATCGGTGGAGCTGTGTGGTGGGTGCATCGGTGGAGCTGTGTGGTGGGTGCATCGGTAAAGCTGTATGGTGGGTGCCTCAGTGGAGCTGTGTGGTGGGTGCATCGGTGGAGCTGTGTGGTGGGTGCATCGGTGGAGCTGTGTCGGTGGAGCTGTGTGGTGGTTGCATCAGTGGAGCTGGGTGGTGGGTGCATCGGTGGAGCTGTTTGGTGGGTGCATCGGTGGAGCTGTGTCGGTGGAGCTGTGTGGTGGCTGCATCGGTGGAGCTGTGTGGTGGGTGCATCGGTGGAGCTGTGTGGTGGGTGCATCGGTGGAGCTGTGTGGTGGGTGCCTCGGTGGAGCTGTGTGGTGGGTGCATCGGTGGAGCTGTGTGGTGGGTGCATCGGTGGAGCTGTGTAGAGATGGAGCTGTATGGTGGGTGCCTCAGTGGAGCTGTGTGGTGGGTGCATCGGTGGAGCTGTATGGTGGGTGCCTCAGTTGAGCTGTATGGTGGGTGCCTCGGTGGAGCTGTGTGGTGGGTGCATCGGTGGAGCTGTGTGGTGGGTGCATTGGTGGAGCTGTGTCGGTGGAGCTGTGTGGTGGCTGCATCGGTGGAGCTGTGTGGTGGGTGCATCGGTGGAGCTGTGTGGTGGGTGCATCGGTGGAGTTGTGTGGTGGGTGCATCTAAGGAGCTGTGTGGTGGGTGCCTCGGTGGAGCTGTGTGGTGGGTGCATCGGTGGAGCTGTGTGGTGGGTGCATCGGTGGAGCTGTGTAGAGATGGAGCTGTATGGTGGGTGCCTCAGTGGAGCTGTGTGGTGGATGCATCGGTGGAGCTGTATGGTGGGTGCCTCAGTTGAGCTGTATGGTGGGTGCCTCGGTGGAGCTGTGTGGTGGGTGCATCGGTGGAGCTGTGTGGTGGGTGCATTGGTGGAGCTGTGTCGGTGGAGCTGTGTGGTGGCTGCATCGGTGGAGCTGTGTGGTGGGTGCATCGGTGGAGCTGTGTGGTGGGTGCATCGGTGGAGTTGTGTGGTGGGTGCATCTAAGGAGCTGTGTGGTGGGTGCCTCGGTGGAGCTGTGTGGTGGGTGCATCGATGGAGCTGTATGGTGGGTGCCTTGGTGGAGATGTATGGTGGGTGCCTCGGTGGAGCTGTGTGGTGGGTGTCTCGGTGGAGCTGTGTGGTGGATGCATCGGTGGACTTGTGTGGTGGGTGCATCGGTGGAGCTGTGTCACTGGAGCTGTGTGGTGGGTGCATCGGTGGAGCTGGGTGGTGGGTGCATCGGTGGAGCTGTGTCGGTGGAGCTGTGTGGTGGCTGAATCGGTGGAGCTGTGTGGTGGGTGCATCGGTGGAGCTGTGTGGTGGAGCTGTGTGGTGTTTGCATCAGTGGAGCTGGGTGGTGGGTGCATCGGTGGAGCTGTGTTGTGGGTGCATCGGTGGAGCTGTGTGGTGGGTGCCTCGGTGGAGCTGTGTGGTGGGTGCATCGGTGGAGCTGTGTCGGTGGAGCTGTGTGGTGGTTGCATCAGTGGAGCTGGGTGGTGGGTGCATCGGTGGAGCTGTGTGGTGGGTGCATCGGTGGAGCTGTGTCGGTGGAGCTGTGTGGTGGCTGCATCGGTGGAGCTGTGTGGTGGGTGCATCGGTGGAGCTGTGTGGTGGGTGCATCGGTGGAGCTGTGTGGTGGGTGCCTCGGTGGAGCTGTGTGGTGGGTGCATCGGTGGAGCTGTGTGGTGGGTGCATCGGTGGAGCTGTGTAGAGATGGAGCTGTATGGTGGGTGCCTCAGTGGAGCTGTGTGGTGGGTGCATCGGTGGAGCTGTATGGTGGGTGCCTCAGTGGAGCTGTATGGTGGGTGCCTCGGTGGAGCTGTGTGGTGGGTGCATCGGTGGAGCTGTGTGGTGGGTGCATCGGTGGAGCTGTGTCGGTGGAGCTGTGTGGTGGCTGCATCGGTGGAGCTGTGTGGTGGGTGCATCGGTGGAGCTGTGTGGTGGGTGCATCGGTGCAGTTGTGTGGTGGGTGCATCTAAGGAGCTGTGTGGTGGGTGCCTCGGTGGAGCTGTGTGGTGGGTGCATCGGTGGAGCTGTATGGTGGGTGCCTTGGTGGAGATGTATGGTGGGTGCCTCGGTGGAGCTGTGTGGTGGGTGCCTCGGTGGAGCTGTGTGGTAGGTGCATCGGTGGAGCTGTGTGGTGGGTGCATTGGTGGAGCTGTGTCACTGGAGCTGTGTGGTGGGTGCATCGGTGGAGCTGGGTGGTGGGTGCATCGGTGGAGCTGTGTTGGTGGAGCTGTGTGGTGGCTGCATCGGTGGAGCTGTGTGGTGGGTGCATCGGTGGAGCTTTGTGGTGGGTGCATCGGTGGAGCTGTGTGGTGGGTGCCTCGGTGGAGCTGTGTGGCGGGTGCATCGGTGGAGCTGTGTGGTGGGTGCATCGGTCGAGGTGTGTAGGTGGAGCTGTGTGGTGGGTGCCTCGGTGGAACTGTGTGGTGGGTGCCTCGGTGGAGCTGTGTGGAAGGTGCATCGGTGGAGCTGTGTGGTGGATGCATCAGTGGAGCTGTATGGTGGGTGCATCGGTGGAGCTTTATGGTGGGTGCCTCGGTGGAGCTGTGTGGTGGGTGCATCGGTGGAGCTGTGTGGTGGTTGCATCAGTGGAGCTGGGTGGTGGGTGCATCAGTGGAGCTGTGTGGTGGGTGCATCGGTGGAGCTGTGTGGTGGGTGCCTCGGTGGAGCTGTGTGGTGGGTGCATCATTGGAGCTGTGTGGTGGGTGCATTGGTGGAGCTGTGTAGGTGGAGCTGTATGGTGGGTGCCTCGGTGGAGCTGTGTGCCGGGTGCATCGGTGGAGCTGTGTGCTGGGTGCATCGGTGGAGCTGTATGGTGGGTGCCTCGGTGGAGCTGTATGGTGGGTGCCTCGGTGGAGCTGTGTGGTGGGTGCATCGGTGAAGCTGTGTGTTGGGTGCATCGGTGGAGCTGTGTCGGTGGAGCTGTGTGGTGGCTGCATCGGTGGAGCTGTGTGGTGGGTGCATCGGTGGAGCTGTGTGGTGGGTGCATCAGTGGAGTTGTGTGGTGGGTGCATCTGTGGAGCTGTGTGGTGGGTGCCTCGGTAGATCTGTGTGGTGGGTGCATCGGTGGAGCTGTGTGGTGGGTACATCGGTGGAGCTGTGTGGTGGGTGCATCTGTGGAGCTGTGTGGTGGGTGTATCGGTGGAGCTGTGTGGTGGGTGCATCGGTGGAGCTGTGTGGTGGGTGCATCGGTGGAGCTGTGTGGTGGGTGCCTCGGTGGAGCTGTATGGTGGGTGCCTCGGTGGAGCTGTATGGTGGGTGCCTCGTGGAGCTGTATGTTGGGTGCCTCGGTGGAGCTGTGTGGTGGGTGCATCGGTGGAGCTGTGTGGTGGGTGCATCGGTGGAGCTGTGTCGGTGGAGCTGTGTGGTGGCTGCATCGGTGGAGCTGTGTGGTGGGTGCATCGGTGGAGCTGTGTGGTGGGTGCATTGGTGGAGCTGTGTGGTGGGTGTATCGGTGGAGCTGTGTGGTGGGTGCATCGGTAGAGCTGTGTGGTGGGTGCATCGGTGGAGCTGTGTAGGTGGAGCTGTGTGATGGCTACATCGGTGGAGCTGTGTGGTGGCTGCATCGGTGGAGCTGTGTGGTGGGTGCATCGGTGGAGCTGTGTGGTGCGTGCATCGGAGGAGCTGTGTGGTGGGTGCATCGGTGGAGCTGTGTGGTGGGTGCATCGGTGGAGCTGTGTGGTGGCTGCATCGGTGGAGCTGTGTGGTGGCTGCATCGGTGGAGCTGTGTGGTGTGTGCATCGGTGGAGCTGTGTAGGTGGAGCTGTGTGGTGTGTGCATCGGTGGAGCTGTGTGGTGGGTGCATCGGTCGAGGTGTGTAGGTGGAGCTGTGTGGTGGTTGCCTCGGTGGAACTGTGTGGTGGGTGCCTCGGTGGAGCTGTGTGGAAGGTGCATCGGTGGAGCTGTGTGGTGGATGCATCAGTGGAGCTGTATGGTGGGTGCATCGGTGGAGCTTTATGGTGGGTGCCTCGGTGGAGCTGTGTGGTGGGTGCATCGGTGGAGCTGTGTGGTGGTTGCATCAGTGGAGCTGGGTGGTGGGTGCATCAGTGGAGCTGTGTGGTGGGTGCATCGGTGGAGCTGTGTGGTGGGTGCCTCGGTGGAGCTGTGTGGTGGGTGCATCATTGGAGCTGTGTGGTGGGTGCATTGGTGGAGCTGTGTAGGTGGAGCTGTATGGTGGGTGCCTCGGTGGAGCTGTGTGCCGGGTGCATCGGTGGAGCTGTGTGCTGGGTGCATCGGTGGAGCTGTATGGTGGGTGCCTCGGTGGAGCTGTATGGTGGGTGCCTCGGTGGAGCTGTGTGGTGGGTGCATCGGTGAAGCTGTGTGTTGGGTGCATCGGTGGAGCTGTGTCGGTGGAGCTGTGTGGTGGGTGCATCGGTGGAGCTGTGTGGTGGGTGCATCGGTGGAGCTGTGTGGTGGGTGCATCGGTGGAGTTGTGTGGTGGGTGCATCTGTGGAGCTGTGTGGTGGGTGCCTCGGTAGATCTGTGTGGTGGGTGCATCGGTGGAGCTGTGTGGTGGGTGCATCGGTGGAGCTGTGTGGTGGGTGCATCTGTGGAGCTGTGTGGTGGGTGTATCGGTGGAGCTGTGTGGTGGGTGCATCGGTGGAGCTGTGTGGTGGGTGCATCGGTGGAGCTGTGTGGTGGGTGCCTCGGTGGAGCTGTATGGTGGGTGCCTCGGTGGAGCTGTATGGTGGGTGCCTCGGTGGAGCTGTATGGTGGGTGCCTCGGTGAAGCTGTGTGGTGGGTGCATCGGTGGAGCTGTGTGGTGGGTGCATCGGTGGAGCTGTGTGGTGGCTGCATCGGTGGAGCTGTGTGGTGGGTGCATCGGTGGAGCTGTGTGGTGGGTGCATTGGTGGAGCTGTGTGGTGGGTGCATCGGTGGAGCTGTGTGGTGGGTGCATCGGTAGAGCTGTGTGGTGGGTGCATCGGTGGAGCTGTGTCGGTGGAGCTGTGTGATGGCTACATCGGTGGAGCTGTGTGGTGGCTGCATCGGTGGAGCTGTGTGGTGGCTGCATCGGTGGAGCTGTGTGGTGGGTGCATCGGTGGAGCTGTGTGGTGCGTGCATCGGAGGAGCTGTGTGGTGGGTGCATCGGTGGAGCTGTGTGGTGGGTGCATCGGTGGAGCTGTGTGGTGGCTGCATCGGTGGAGCTGTGTGGTGGCTGCATCGGTGGAGCTGTGTGGTGTGTGCATCGGTGGAGCTGTGTAGGTGGAGCTGTGTGGTGTGTGCATCGGTGGAGCTGTGTGGTGGGTGCCTCGGTGGAGCTGTGTGGTGGGTGCATCGGTTGAGCTGTGTGGTGGGTACATCGGTGGAGCTGTGTGGTGGGTGCATCGGTGGAGCTGTATGGTGGGTGCATCGGTGGAGCTGTATGGTGGGTGCCTCGGTGGAGCTGTGTGATGGGTGCATCGGTGGAGCTGTGTCGGTGGAGCTGTGTGGTGGCTGCATCGGTGGAGCTGTGTGGTGGGTGCATCGGTGGAGCTGTGTGGTGGGTGCATCTGTGGAGCTGTGTGGTGGGTGCATCTGTGGAGCTGTGTGGTGGGTGCATCGGTGGAGCTGTGTGGTGCGTGTATCGGTGGAGCTGTGTCGTTGGAGCTGTGTGGTCACTGCATCGGTGGAGCTTTGTGGTGGGTGCATCGGTGGAGCTGTGTCGGTGGAGCTGTGTGGTGGGTGCATCGGTGGAGCTGTGTGGTGGGTGCATCGGTGGAGCTGTGTGGTGGGTGCATCAGTGGAGCTATGTGGTGGGTGCCTCGGTGGAGTTGTCTGGTGGGTGCATCGGTGGAGCTGTGTGGTTGGTGCATCGGTAGAGCTGTGTAGGTGGAGCTGTGTGGTGGGTGCCTCGGTGGAACTGTGTGGTGGGTGCCTCGGTGGAGCTGTGTGGTGGGTGCATTGGTGGAGCTGTGTGGTGGGTGCATCGGTGGAGCTGTATGGTGGGTGCATCTGTGGAGCTTTATGGTGGGTGCCTCGGTGGAGCTGTGTGGTGGGTGCATCGATGGAGCTGTATGGTGGGTGTATCGGTGGAGCTGTGTGGTGGGTGCATCGGTGGAGCTGTGTTGGTGGAGCTGTGTGGTGTTTGCATCAGTGGAGCTGTGTGGTGGGTGCATCGATGGAGCTGTATGGTGGGTGTATCGGTGGAGCTGTGTGGTGGGTGCATCGGTGGAGCTGTGTTGGTGGAGCTGTGTGGTGTTTGCATCAGTGGAGCTGGGTGGTGGGTGCATCGGTGGAGCTGTGTTGTGGGTGCATCGGTGGAGCTGTGTGGTGGGTGCCTCGGTGGAGCTGTGTGGTGGGTGCATCGGTGGAGCTGTGTGGTGGGTGCATCGGTGGAGCTGTGTAGGTGGAGCTGTATGGTGGGTGCCTCGGTGGAGCTGTGTGGTGGGTGCATCGGTGGAGCTGTGTGGTGGGTGCATCAGTGGAGCTGTTTGGTGGGTGCCTCGGTGGAGCTGTATGGTGGGCGCCTCGGTGGAGCTGTGTGGTGGGTGCAACGGTGGAGCTGTGTGGTGGGTGCATCGATAGAGCTGTGTCGGTGGAGCTGTGTGGTGGCTGCATCGGTGGAGCTGTGTGGTGGGTGCATCGGTGGAGCTGTGTGGTGGGCGCATCGGTGGAGCTGTGTGGTGGGTGCATCTGTGGAGCTGTGTGGTGGGTGCCTCGATGGAGCTGTGTGGTGGGTGTATCGGTGGAGCTGTGTGGTGGGTGCATCGGTGGAGCTGCATGGTGGGTGCATCGGTGGAGCTGTGTGGTGGGTGCCTCGGTGGAGCTGTATGGTGGGTGCCTCGGTGGAGCTGTATGGTGGGTGCCACGGTGGAGCTGTGTGGTGGGTGCATCGGGGGAGCTGTGTGGTGGGTGCATCAGTGGAGCTGTGTCGGTGGAGCTGTGTGGTGGCTGCATCGATGGAGCTGTGAGGTGGGTGCATCGGTGGAGCTGTGTGGTGGGTGCATCGGTGGAGCTGTGTGGTGGGTGCATCGGTAAAGCTGTATGGTGGGTGCCTCAGTGGAGCTGTGTGGTGGGTGCATCGGTGGAGCTGTGTGGTGGGTGCATCGGTGGAGCTGTGTCGGTGGAGCTGTGTGGTGGTTGCATCAGTGGAGCTGGGTGGTGGGTGCATCGGTGGAGCTGTTTGGTGGGTGCATCGGTGGAGCTGTGTCGGTGGAGCTGTGTGGTGGCTGCATCGGTGGAGCTGTGTGGTGGGTGCATCGGTGGAGCTGTGTGGTGGGTGCATCGGTGGAGCTGTGTGGTGGGTGCCTCGGTGGAGCTGTGTGGTGGGTGCATCGGTGGAGCTGTGTGGTGGGTGCATCGGTGGAGCTGTGTAGAGATGGAGCTGTATGGTGGGTGCCTCAGTGGAGCTGTGTGGTGGGTGCATCGGTGGAGCTGTATGGTGGGTGCCTCAGTTGAGCTGTATGGTGGGTGCCTCGGTGGAGCTGTGTGGTGGGTGCATCGGTGGAGCTGTGTGGTGGGTGCATCGGTGGAGCTGTGTCGGTGGAGCTGTGTGGTGGCTGCATCGGTGGAGCTGTGTGTTGGGTGCATCGGTGGAGCTGTGTGGTGGGTGCATCGGTGGAGTTGTGTGGTGGGTGCATCTAAGGAGCTGTGTGGTGGGTGCCTTGGTGGAGCTGTGTGGTGGGTGCATCGATGGAGCTGTATGGTGGGTGCCTTGGTGGAGATGTATGGTGGGTGCCTCGGTGGAGCTGTGTGGTGGGTGTCTCGGTGGAGCTGTGTGGTGGGTGCATCGGTGGAGCTGTGTGGTGGGTGCATCGGTGGAGCTGTGTCACTGGAGCTGTGTGGTGGGTGCATCAGTGGAGCTGGGTGGTGGGTGCATCGGTGGAGCTGTGTCGGTGGAGCTGTGTGGTGGCTGCATCGGTGGAGCTGTGTGGTGGGTGCATCGGTGGAGCTGTGTGGTGGGTGCATCGGTGGAGCTGTGTGGTGGGTGCCTCGGTGGAGCTGTGTGGTGGGTGCATCGGTGGAGCTGTGTGGTGGGTGCATCGGTCGAGGTGTGTAGGTGGAGCTGTGTGGTGGGTGCCTTGGTGGAACTGTGTGGTGGGTGCCTCGGTGGAGCTGTGTGGAAGGTGCATCGGTGGAGCTGTGTGGTGGATGCATCAGTGGAGCTGTATGGTGGGTGCATCAGTGGAGCTTTATGGTGGGTGCCTCGGTGGAGCTGTGTGGTGGGTGCATCGGTGGAGCTGTGTGGTGGAGCTGTGTGGTGGTTGCATCTGTGGAGCTGGGTGGTGGGTGCATCGGTGAAGCTGTGTGGTGGGTGCATCGGTGGAGCTGTGTGGTGGGTGCCTCGGTGGAGCTGTGTGGTGGGTACATCATTGGAGCTGTGTGGTGGGTGCATTGGTGGAGCTGTGTAGGTGGAGCTGTATGGTGGGTGCCTCGGTGGAGCTGTGTGCCGGGTGCATCGGTGGAGCTGTGTGCTGGGTGCATCGGTGGAGCTGTATGGTGGGTGCCTCGGTGGAGCTGTATGGTGGGTGCCTCGGTGGAGCTGTGTGGTGGGTGCATCGGTGAAGCTGTGTGTTGGGTGCATCGGTGGAGCTGTGTCGGTGGAGCTGTGTGGTGGCTGCATCGGTGGAGCTGTGTGGTGGGTGCATCGGTGGAGCTGTGTGGTGGGTGCATCGGTGGAGCTGTGTGGTGGGTGCATCTGTGGAGCTGTGTGGTGGGTGCCTCGGTAGATCTGTGTGGTGGGTGCATCGGTGGAGCTGTGTGGTGGGTGCATCGGTGGAGCTGTGTGGTGGGTGCATCTGTGGAGCTGTGTGGTGGGTGTATCGGTGGAGCTGTGTGGTGGGTGCATCGGTGGAGCTGTGTGGTGGGTGCATCAGTGGAGCTGTGTGGTGGGTGCCTCGGTGGAGCTGTATGGTGGGTGCCTCGGTGGAGCTGTATGGTGGGTGCCTCGGTGGAGCTGTATGGTGGGTGCCTCGGTGGAGCTGTGTGGTGGGTGCATCGGTGGAGCTGTGTGGTGGGTGCATCGGTGGAGCTGTGTCGGTGGAGCTGTGTGGTGGCTGCATCGGTGGAGCTGTGTGGTGGGTGCATCGGTGGAGCTGTGTGGTGGGTGCATTGGTGGAGCTGTGTGGTGAGTGCATCGGTGGAGCTGTGTGGTGGGTGCATCAGTAGAGCTGTGTGGTGGGTGCATCGGTGGAGCTGTGTCGGTGGAGCTGTGTGATGGCTACATCGGTGGAGCTGTGTGGTGGCTGCATCGGTGGAGCTGTGTGGTGGGTGCATCGGTGGAGCTGTGTGGTGGGTGCATCGGTGGAGCTGTGTGGTGCGTGCATCGGAGGAGCTGTGTGGTGGGTGCATCGGTGGAGCTGTGTGGTGGGTGCATCGGTGGAGCTGTGTGGTGGCTGCATCGGTGGAGCTGTGTGGAGGCTGCATCGGTGGAGCTGTGTAGTGGGTGCATCGGTGGAGCTGTGTAGGTGGAGCTGTGTGGTGTGTGCATCGGTGGAGCTGTGTGGTGGGTGCCTCGGTGGAGCTGTGTGGTGGGTGCATCGGTGGAGCTGTGTGGTGGGTGCATTGGTGGAGCTGTGTGGTGGGTGCATCGGTGGAGCTGTATGGTGGGTGCATCGGTGGAGCTGTATGGTGGGTGCCTCGGTGGAGCTGTGTGATGGGTGCATCGGTGAAGCTGTGTCGGTGGAGCTGTGTGGTGGCTGCATCGGTGGAGCTGTGTGGTGGGTGCATCGGTGGAGCTGTGTGGTGGGTGCATCTGTGGAGCTGTGTGGTGGGTGCATCTGTGGAGCTGTGTGGTGGGTGCATCGGTGGAGCTGTGTGGTGGGTGTATCGGTGGAGCTGTGTCGTTGGAGCTGTGTGGTCACTGCATCGGTGGAGCTTTGTGCTGGGTGCATTGGTGGAGCTGTGTGGTGGGTGCATTGGTGTGGCTGTGTCGGTGGAGCTGTGTGGTGGCTGCATCGGTGGAGCTAAGTGGTGGGTGCATCTGTGGAGCTGTGTGGTGGGTGCATCGGTGGAGCTGTATGGTGGGTGCATCGGTGGAGCTGTGTGGTGGGTACATCGGTGGAGCTGTGTGGTGGGTGCATCGGTGGAGCTGTGTGGTGGTGCATCGGTGGAGCTGTGTGGTGGGTGCATCGGTGGAGCTGTATGGTGGGTGTATCGGTGGAGCTGTGTGGTGGGTGCATCAGTGAAGCTGTGTGGTGGCTAGCTGTGTGGTGGGTGCATCGGTGGAGCTGTGTGGTGGGTGCATCGGTGGAGCTGTGTAGGTGGAGCTGTGTGGTGGGTGCATCGGTGGAGCTGTGTGGTGGGTGCCTCGGTGAATCTGTGTGGTGGGTGCATCGGTGGAGCTGTTTGGTGGGTGCATCGGTGGAGCTGTATGGTGGGTGCATCGGTGGAGCTGTATGGTGGCACTTTGTTTATTAGCTGATAGTCATCCGCATTTATATCCCCTGCGTAGAAGGAGTGTTTTAAACTGAGTGCTGCGTATTCAGCCCTATCTAAATCTATACCCGTGAGTTAGGTTCATGTGGCATGTAGTTGGTGCCATACTTTGGGGGCCCCCATTTGACAATGAATTCATTCTAGCTCTTTGACCTTGCTGACCAACTGGTCCCTTTTCTCTTTGCGGACCTTGTTGTCCACCGCAGAGATAGCTATGAACTCACCCATTATTACAGCCTTGAAAGCCTCCCAAAGTTTGTAATAGTGGTCTTGGGGGTGTTGTTGAATTCTAAGAAGGTTTGTATTGCTTGTGTGACCAGTGATACGACCTCGGCTCATTTTAAGAGGGTTTCCTAAGTTGCCATTTCTTTGTACGGTGTTCCGTTGGAGGGAGTTCTAATGTTAAGGGTCATGCTACATGGTCAGATAAAGCTGCGGGATCTATATAAGAGTCTACTGTGAGAGCGTGTACGTCTCTACTCCCTAAAAAATAGCTGAGTTGTGCGTATATTTGTGTGAATGAGAAAAAAGGTATATTCCTTGGCTTGCGGGTGAAACTCCCTCTAAAGGTCACGTAAGTCCAGCTCTGGCAGCCACTCAGCCCCCCAGAGAGAGCTCCTGTTTGGCCATATCAATACGTCATCCTATCTTTGTCAGTATCCAATACCAGGTTGAGGTCCCCACCAAGGCGTATATATTTTTCCTGAGAGGACATTATCTCCGACACAGCCATATGTAGGAATTGCTCCAGCCCTGTATTGGGGGTGTAAACCGAACCTAGCACTATTTGTTGGTCCCCAAGGAGTCTACCTTTTATTTCTGCTACCTTAGGAACCACCCACTTCTAAAAGGCCTGGATATTAGTATGGCCACCCCAACCATTTTAGTGGGTGCAAAGGAAAAGAACTGGTGAGGGAAAGTGCGGGATTGGAGTTAGTGCCAGTCCCTTATCAGAAGGCGGGTTTCCTTAAGTAAGAATATATCTGCCCTAAAGCGTTCAAGGTAGGAGAATATTATTCAGTATTTGATTGAGTTGTTGAGGCCTTTCACGTTCAATGTGAAGACCTTAACCTGCCATCGGGTCTTGTGCAAATGTGGTAAGGAAAAGCTAGGCTATGCGCACCTATTGTGAGTACAAACCTCCCTCGCTCACCCCCCATCTCCTAGCCCCTGCATGAGTATATCAGTTCCGTCAGAGAATATCAGAGATGAGTACTTTCCCCCAACAAAAACAAAGCTAACTGAGTGCAAGAACATGAGAATACAAGATCAAGTTAGAACAGGTGCACAGGTCCCTGGCAAATGGTAGTAGAGGGCGAATGTTGTGGCCCCTAAACCCTCCCCAAACCAACCCCGCCGCCCGCCCAGCTAACCTTGCAGTAATTAGCATTTGCAATGCCCAGTCTGTTCATATGCTGCCCTTATTGGACTGGTCCCCAGCTCGTGACTCAATGCTAAACTCGAGTGTACTAACACTTACCCGTACTTGGGAATAGTAGTAGATCATAAAATCACCTGGAAACAGGCCATCGACTCCAGGAAACTACTCTTTATGAGGGCGACTGTAGCGTTAGTAAATTTTGCATGAAGGTTGGGTAGAAGGCCCCCGGTGGAACTGATTGAAATTTATGAAGCTAAATGTATCCCTGTTGCAATCTATGGAGCGGGAGTATGGGGTTATGGAAAGATAGATTCCTTGCAGAAAGTAGAAAATGGTTTTCTAAGGTATCTCCTTGCCGTCCCCCAAGGCACCTCATCTCTTTTGTGCCATCTGGAACTGGGACTTACATTCTTGACCGATATCATTAAAATACAACCCCTTCTCCTCTGGCATCGAGTTTGGACGTCAGATAAAACCATTTTCTGCCAAGGGTTTCTGCAGGACTGTATCTCCCTAGACCACGCACATAAGATCGGGTGGATTGAATATGTTAAAAATTTCCTCTATGACCTGGGAATGGAAAAATATTTTAACTCCCCGTCCCAAATCTTAGAAGTGTCCAGGAAAGCATTCAAACTGCAATGTTTATCACATTTAGAACAACTACGGTTTGCACAAGAAGCTAGAAAACCGTCAGTTTAACATTCGTTGCAAATACAAACAACTCTTAGAATACAACCCTACCTAACGCTTAAGTTGACGGGTTATGAAAGATTCTTACTAACAAGGTTTAGGTTGAATCTTATCTTTCACTTAGTGACCTTTCCCAAAGTAAACAACTGGGCTACAGTGCTACCACATTGCCCTTGTGACGACGTCTCAATTCAATCTACAATTCACACTATACTATTCTGCAAATTTTATAATGAACCACGAAGACTCTGGTTGATTCCAATGTTAAAAACCATGGGCCTTTTAAGATGCAGACCTGCACTCATCTCCTTGCAAAAATTGGAGGAGGAGTGCAAAATGAAGATAATAGTCAAATTCCTGGAATTCATTGTTAGACATAGATCAAACTTAGAGTAGCGTAAACCCTAACCCAATAAAATTGAACTTTCCTTTACTGTATGAGTTTTTATCGTTGTTGAAGGATTATACAATTGTATTCAATGTACTGTAACATTTTTATAATGAACTTTTAATCTTAATGTTTTATTGAATTTTGTATCCATAACACTAATCGTTGCTTTAAACTTTTCTATGTACTTTTATGGTTTTTACATTAACTAAAACCGAATAAAGATTTTTTTTTTACTCTAGCAGAGCTTGACGTTCCAGTGCAATCTTGGCCAGGTCAGGTTTCATAGTCCCAGAGGCTGGCCAGCGTCTTTGCCAATGAGTGCGCCTGCGAGGCAGTGGCCTCGTCAATCCTGCATCATGAGTTGATACTATTAGCCCTCGAGGTGGAAGATACGTCAAAAGGAGTGGCATCAGAAGTAGGAAATCCCAATGTTTTGCAGATGGGAGGTCGCTGGGTCACATTGCGACCACTTCTGTAGAGATATCATAGCTAGGTCTTGATAAAGCGTTGGTGTGTGCCCCCTAAAAGTAAGTGGATACTTTTTGCTGGCGTTCCGCAGGATATTTTCTTTTAACTGGAAATTGTGGATACAGAATGGTATGTACGCAGGCGTGTTTGGTGCAGGTCTTGGCAGGCCAACTCTGTGCGCTTGATACATTTTTATCTCTAAATCTGGCAATGACTCCTGTATGGAAAGGAGAAGATCTCTGAGGTAGAGGGTGAGGTCTGAACCCTCCACAGAGGATGGCACTCCCTTAATTCATATGTTATTTCACCTCAACCTATTTTCCAGGTCCTCTGCGTGGGCCTCCAAAAAGGAACAAGTGACCGGCTCCTCCCCAACATCAGAGCCCAACAGCTGGCTATTGCTGGACATCGTCTGTTGGTCCCCGACCAGAGTTTTAGGGGGCTTGGTCAGCATTTCCTTGAGGGTCCAGTCCTTCTTTGCCTGAGCTGTTATCATGGCCCCAGAGGACGAATCCACCTCACCTTCCTTCTCTCCGCAGAACACTGTCTGCCGCAAGGGAGTGGGTGCCTGAGCAGGCAATATGGGGGGATACCAGTTGTATTCCGAGTGAGCTGGGGTTCTCAAACAGCACCTTCCATGCCCGCTGCTGTAGGGTTTCCAGCACCTTCTGTGCCTAGGATTTCTTCTTGCTCGACATCAGGGCTATTACCTACAAAATTGGGCTCCTCGGACACCGCTGGGTCCAGCTGGCTGTTCGGCTCTGTTATAGGAGAGGTGGGTGGCCCCAAGTAGCTCTTGATGGAAACGGGTCTGCTGACATTTGTGAAAAATGGAAGTAACCGAGGTCCCGGCCCTCAAGGCAGTCCCAGACATTTTTTGCATCTTGTCAGGGCAATCTCAGACCGGGGCCGAGCATCGTGCTCGTCTTAGGGGCCCTCTCTTCAGACCAACAGTGGACTGCTGCTGTCAGAATGCTAGATGGATCTCCTCACCTCTGGGGGAACCGAGTTATCCCCCCTGTCCATCAGTGCGGTTCCCACTCCCGAACTCCCAACACACAGATGGAGTCCTTTCCACTATACTTAGTGGTTACCATAAGGGGGAGGTATCGATCTTGGTGGACTGCCTAGAGTAAGCTCCCTCACTCAGGAAGATGTCATAAGAAGACTCTGAGTTTAGTCTTGTGCCAGAAGAGCACGTGGGGGTCCCACCTCAATCAAGCGGCCCCCAGTGCATGGGGGAAACAACAGCACAATAAGCAGCCTCCTCTACTGCTCAGCAATGTCCACTCCGCTCCTCCAGCCATTGGGCACTCCTGGGCCACCTGAGTTGGCTCTCCCCACGTACCCTTGGGCCAAGGCATTGGCCACCTGATCACTTCAGGCACTCTCCGCACCCACGTCCCACAGCGAGGGCCCTGCTGATGCTGGTGACTTCCTTAGGCACCCACTGCTGAGATCCAATCGCAGGCCAGTCCCGCACCACCAACAGGGCCACTCTCTAGGCAGCACCGCTCCAGGTTCCCGCATCGCGGATCACAGTGTGAGTCCAAAAGCTGGGTCTCACCGGCAGCAGGATTCACTTCCATGGCAACCGCAGCCAGGGCCAGCGCCGCCAATCACTGCGAGGGTGCACTGGGAGTTCGACGGGCAACCAGCATCCCAGACGGCCCCCCGGAGCAGCCCTGCTTCTTCAACCAATACGCTGGGCGATGTCCGCCATCTTGTTACATCAGCCCCTCTCAGGGTCTCATCACAGACCTCAATTAATGATGGCTGGCATAGAGGTCCAGTGCTGCGTTATGTGCCTTGCCATCCGCACAACACCAGGGTCTGAGCGATGGGCTCACTGTGGCATTCTGATATGGCCTAGGCCGGCGGAGGGAACGAAGAGATGGGGGATGCTCATCTTATTCATCTGACATCTTGGCCATGGCCTGCTAATAGTATTTTGAACAAGTATGGGGGACTTAACAATGGTTGAAGTCACTCTCTCAAGAGGAAATTCCTTTTATACAGGAGACTCATTTGAAGTGTAATGCTCCAAAAAGTTTTGTTCCAAAGAGGTATTCTCAAACGTACTTCGCTTCAGGGGGCATGGCAGCAAGAGGAGTAGCAATTTGTCTGGGCAATGGCATCGACTGGGAAGTAGGAAGTAATTAGGGATCTTTGTGGCAGATTGTTGTGGCTGAAAGTCTTGGTCCATGGTTTGCCCCTCAACTTGGTGTACTATTACGGACCCATTAGCGACAAGATTGATCCCTTTTACGCATCTACAATATTCTTATGGAAGGCGAAGGACCGGTGATCTTAGGGGGGATTTTAATTTTATTCAGGATTTATCTTTGGATACGTCTGATAGGGATAACAACAGCTAAAGCCCAACACTAAGACAGTGATCTCTGCTCTAAAACAGGATGTCAGTCTTTAATATCCCTGGTGTGCTGGTCATCCTGGCATAGGTCAATTTTCATGTTTTTTGCACCGCGTCCCATCTTGATTTTTTGGGGGAGTTCCCAGCCCTTTAATTTGGACGAATGCTTTTTTCGGATCATTCAGCGGTTTCAACCTCATTAGAATTGGCTGTCCCACTAGAGAAGGGTATAGGTAGCAGCTCGATAGGGCTTTATTAACCAATCAGGAATCGCTGGAAGACATGCATGAATTTATAACTGATTTCTTTTTTTAATCAATAGGAATACGACCTCGCTGTTTTCTATTTGGGAAACTTTTAAGGCTGCTGCACGCAGGCATATTATTGCTTCCAAAGCTAATCAAAATAAAGAATGCACTAGGCAAATAAAGGAATTACAATTAGAGGTTGATACTACTACGAGGGCTGTTATTAGTTCAGCAGGTGGAGGATCTTTAGAGAATGGTTAAGTGAAGGCTACACACAATGTAAGGGATTAATTTTAGTACTAGAAGAAATTAATAATGTATCAGCAACACCTTTATGAGGCGAGCCAGCAGATCAGTAAATTCTTGGCTTGGTCCACCCGGCTCAAGCAAGATAAATCTGCTGTCAGAAAAGTTGAGATTCTGGCTACTCAAAGGATGGTATCTGAGAAGGATGTCTGTCTTTTTAAAACATTAGAAACAGTTATTTGAAACTATGTATTCTGTATCTTCTTCTTGTATAGTGCAGTATTTTCCGGCCACATGCATCAATGTTCCCGTTTGCGAATTCTTAATTGCGAAAATTAAGGAATCGCAATTAAGAATTCGCAAACGGCTATGCATCAAGAAATCGCAATTTTGTTTGCCATTTCTTAATTTTCCTTAATTCCGATTCACAATTTGCGAATCGCAATTAAGGAATCCCTTCCCATTGATTCCTATGGGCCTAGAGCCCCACAGGAATGAATGTGAAGGCATTCTCATTTTGCGATTCGCAATTAAGGAATCGCAAAATGAGAATGCAATTTCAAGGGTGCAGGGGGGGTCCTAAGGACCCCCCTGCACCCCTGAAATGTACCTTTAAGTACATTTTTCACACACACATGCCCCAAGGGCATGTGTGTGTGTAAAATTAAACTTTCAAAAATGCACTTTTGTGCACTTTTGAAAGTTTTCGCAAATTACCATGAAGGTTAACTTCATGGTAATTTACCACTACCTATTTGCAATTTCGCAATTTAAAAAAAATCATGCATTGCATTTAAGAAATCGCAAAATTGCGATTTCTTAAATGCAATCAAAATTTAAGAAATCGCAAATAAATTGCGATTTCTTAAATTGCGAAAAAAGCAAAAAGCTTCATGCATCCCAAAAAAGGGATTTGTATTCGCAAACGGCCGAATTTTGCAATTCGCACCGTTTGCGAATGCAAAAACCCTTGATGCATGTGCCCCTTCGTTCCTTATGCTTGCCCAAACTCCCTGATTCTTTGGTGATGGGGAAGATAACAGAGCCCGAAGTAATCGAAGTTCTGGGTAAAATGCCAAATGCAAAAGGTTGTGCCAACAATGGCTTCCCCTCTGAATTGTATCAATTATTTTTGAAAAAACGGATTCCCTTTTTAATTGAATTATTTAATTACATAAAGGAAGCTGGGGCAGTTCCCCTCTCCTTTAAGAAGTCTATTATAGTGAGGGCCACGTGCATGAAACCATTTTGCATTTGCAAAAGGTGAAAAACGCTAAATTCTGCAATTTGTGAATGCAAAATAGCCTTTCAAGATGTATGAAAGGCTTTGGCAGTACATTTTGGGTAATTGCAATTTTTCACGATTACCTAAAATTGCCACTACAAATTTGTGATTCTCTAAGCACATGTGGCAAGAATGTTCTAAATGCAAACAGAGCATTTAGAAAATGCTATCACCATCAACTCCAAGTCGATAATGACCATGTGCAATTGTTGAAAATGCAAAAGAATCATTTTTCAAATTGCCATGTAGTGCACACATGCCCCTAGTGCATGTGTGTGCTTTACATGTGCTTCAGGGGGCCTTAGGCTCCCGGTCACCCTTGCTTTTGCATTACCGATTAGGTCATCACAAATTAGGTCATGCAAAACCATTTGCACCTACTCGACGATGCGGTGAGTGCAGGTTAAGTGGTTTTATTTATTTGTTTATTTTACTTTCTCTATACTGTCGTCTGTCCACTCCCCCCACTCACCTGCCCCGCCCCACCACCCCACCACTGTTACCTGTGCCGGCTGCGCCTCCTTTAATATGAGCATATGTAGAATGCCTATATTATAGCCTGCATGCAGCTTGATGATGGAACATTAGGTTTTTTCATTTATCGCTGCCAGTTCACTGGCTTTGCGCACGCTGAAATATGATGTGTTTGATCTTCCTTGCCCTAATTCATTGCTTTCGGTCTATGGACTCTGTGCACATGTTGGAATATGATGTGTTTGATTTTCTTTTCCTTCTTTGTCTGTTATTTACAACTGAACCTATGAAATTATTCCATATATCTAACCAGTCTTTCCTTTAAATTATAGTTACCCCTGATGAAGGGTGATCGCCACCCGAAATGGATTCAGTTTTTGAGCAACATTGATGAAAATCCCTTCTTTGTTAAGGATGCTACATTCCTGTCGTCAACAAGTGTGGTCTGACATTTGTAAACCAGACATCTACCCTGAAAGCAACTTAATAAACTTCCGTTTTTGCAGCGCAAAACTTTGTTTATTGTTTTAGACTTTTGTGAAATCGACCATCATTTGTGTACATGGAAGCCTTAGGGCACTGCTCTAAGTGCTGTATCTAGATCACTGCAGTGATCTAGTTTTCTTTCATGTTAATTCATTGGCATGAGCAGGGGCCGTTTCAGCACCCCATGCTGAGTTTGTTTACATTTATATTTGTGAATCATAACCATTGCGTTTATTATTTATAATGGCATTCCTCCTCACCCAATTGGTTTTGCACCACTTCATATGTCCTTTGAAGTTATATCTCATATAACTGATAATGAAGCCGATACTAAAGTCAATACATGTGAAGAGGCTTCCGATATACCCACGCTCATTCGAGACGTCAGATAATTTAGTACATCACGCGGTTCAACTCCTCAAGAAATCAGACAACTTGAATTCCTTTTGCGAAAGGAAATCAACCAGTGTTTACATGCAGCTAACTTCATCCAATACCATAAAGTAAAGAGATCCTGAGAGGGTTATGTTTAGCTACCAAACCCATGCTGTTTAAACTCAACAAGAGGTTTATGGCAAAATTGTATGCTATTTTGAATAAGTGCTCATTCGACCATATCTTGTTGATCACTGAAGAAGTGCCTCAGGTCTTGTCAGGACTTGAAGCAGAGATCCATTACTTAAAAAGCAATCTATAGAAGATAGTGGGAAGCTGACACTTGGCAAACAATGCTTAAATATATCAACTCAAAACTTGACACTTATGCAAAAAAAAAAAATCCACGCGCATAAGGTTTGCAAGTTTAAAAGGCATGCCATTGATTATAATCTTGATGAAGTGTACACTTGGGCTGAGATGTACATCCAAAAACACGTTTTAAAGAAGTCAACTACCACCTCATCTGCAGAGAGCATCCCCACCAATAGTGACATTCAGCCCAATCGCCCACTGATCACATCTAGCATTTTTCTGGCTGAAAAGCAAATGACACCAGCAACAGATATATCTACAGCTAGAGTTTCTTTTTTGTTGACGAGCCCATAATCCAAACACCCCCGGATAGCTTCCCCAGTTGCGACAGCATCAGAATGACAAAATCCACAGGGGACATGGCTATAGAAAAAGAAGGAGTGGCAACCAGGAGTCAAATGCAACATTAGTAGTCAACATATCTTACACCGTTCTAACTACCTTACAGATGTCAGTCCTTAACAAGGGTATGTCATTTGTTCACACACATCAAACTAATTTGTTGGAAACGGAATTGTCCTTTTTAAAAATCATGCTAAAATTATGTTTATGACATATATTTGACAATCTGGAAGCCCCTATTTAGGTGCATGCAGAACCTGAATATCTCGAGTTCAAGCCCAAGAGTACTTTTCTAGCTCCCACATCTCACAAAACCCTCAACATGTTTGAGGCATTGGTGAAAAAAGACTTCCGGCAGATGAGTTTTCATGGCTCAAATGTGAAGAACATCTCCAAGCAAGAGTATGACGCACTCATTTATCTTGATCCTAACGAATATTTGGCATTTCAGTTGGTGGTAAGGATGATGGATCGTAGCTTTTACAAGAACAAAGTCATGATGCTTGTTACCTATGAACACGCCTACATGCCATTGAAAAATGAATCAGCTTCTGCTTTCATGGCTACACTAAATCAGATTTTAGACAGCGCTTTGCAATTCAGGTGAATGAGTGAAAATACCAGGCGCTACTTAAAAACAGATTTTCCATGAAGACCACGTCTTTATTTGCTGCCAAAGATACACACAAGTATGTGTGATCCCCCATTTAGACCCATTGTATCTGGGTGTGGGTCTATCCCTGAACCTTTTGGCAGTTATCACAACTCATTTCTACAACCCTTTGTTCAAAACTTGCGTTCTTATGTTCAAGAAACAAATGATTTTCTGACAAACCTTGCTTATTTATCATTAGTTGAGATGGAAGAATGGTGGTTCTGTACCATTGATGTCACTTCTTTGTACACATCTAAAACTGCTGAACAAGGCATTGAGGCCGTGGAATGGGCACTGGCCAACTCAGATGAGATACGTGCCAATGAGGGTTTTCTTCTAGAAGTACAGCATTTTTGTCTGGTTCACAGCTATTTTGCATGGAGAGATACCTATTAACTACAGAAGAGCAGCACATCCATGGGTGTTTCTGGGGCACCCAGCTATACCAACATTTTCATGTCCAAATCATAGGACAGTTTCATTTACAATTCTGACACATCTCATCACGTATTGACTATATATCAATAATATATGCTTGATTTGGCTGGACAGCTAATATTTACCTAAGCAGCCGATATTGGATCTCAATTCCAAGAATCTGATTGCCCAGTTCACTCACACTTTTTTAACTCTCACATCACTTATCTGGATGCAGAATTTGAGCTCACATCCATGGGCCTTTACACCGAAGGCTTCAAGAAGCCCACAGATCATATGTGAACAGAAAGCGTCTGATAAGACTGTCAGTTTAAACACAAATTTTCCAAACGTGGTTATCTTGAAGATGTGCTGAAGACTGCACTACAAAGAACATCTACTCTTGAACTCTCAACATTGTTCCTTAAAACACAAGCCATGAAATCATTACTGGACATGTTTGTATCCACATTTTCAACTCAATCATACACAAACAGGTAGATAGGTCATCTCAAACCGTTGGTAGCTGCAAAAAGAACCTGAATTTAGAATATCTTCCTACTAAGTTCCGGCGGATATTAACCTTTTACCCACTCCAGACGTCTTTTGGAGTATTTACGGGAAAAGGGGTCTGTGTGAAAAAGCACGACTGAGTTACTCTAATGTCTTGCGTTAGATTATCGCCTTACCAAACGTTGGCCGCCATGTAGTGTAGTTCCTATATTCCCAATAGGCTCTGCGCATTGGAATAATATAAACAGCAGTGTAGACGTAGGACTGAGGTCATCTAGGTCTCTACTGACTATATCAGACTTACTTAGTTTTGCCAGCTAGCTCAGAGGTCACTAGAAACTTTCTCGAATGTTCAGGAAAGAGTTCACTCTCCTGATTTAGACAAGAAGGGATTAGCTTCTGACAAACGCATAAACATGACAACTTTGCTCCCTCAGAATAAAGAGTGTATCTCTAGAGTCCTGTGAAAACAATAGACAACTATTTCACTCAGTCAATCGTGCATAGTTAGTTTCACCAGAGTGCAGAGAAATAGAGAGACGGGCGTTTTCAATGAAAGGTGTTATTTATTGAGCAGTCTTCTTTCTCATGCAAGAGAAATGAATTGCCACAATTGCAATAGTTATCATGAAGTAAAGTGCGTACAGTAAAAGGAGTATTATGAAATGATACTGTAAAAGCATTGATATGGTTTCTTAGCCATATGATACTTTAAAATGGATAAAATATATACATACATAAAAACATTGACTAACGTACTCAACTGGTGCTTCTAAGATACGCCTACCCCGGTGTACCTGACCTAAGCCTAATACGTGGGAAGGAGTAAGTAAGTTGCAGTTTAAGTTAAGTTGGTTTTTGCCAAGAATCTGAATCAAGAAATCTCTTAAGGGTTTAGTCAACTCCGTACCTTGGTTCTAGAATGTAGGAGGTCTTGTATCTCACTCTCAGGACTCGATCTCCCAGCAACCCGCAAGGGTGACTGGAAACACCGGAGCTGGATTTTCTCGGCTGGAGAAAAAGACAGCGTCTTTCTCAGTGCGTTAAAAGGGAGGGTCGGCTTCCTTCGGCTCTCGCATCAGCTGGGCTTCGGGCAAGTAGATAGCCGCTCTGCTCCAAACCACCATGTGTTTGCTTAAGGCAACGTTGGTATATTTATACCTGAAAGGTGCCGGGTTTGACGTAAGGTTGGACATAAGACGTCACTAAGAACTAACAGTTCTTTCTGGACTCCAGGAGTTCTTGTGCAAATCAAAACAAAAGCAGGGGGAATTCCCTGGCTGCTGGAGGCTTGGTTTGTTTAAAGAACGTGTTGTACTTTCTAGGAGTCTTGGGGAGTAGCCTTGCCGTATTTGGACTGCATGGGCTATTACTAAATATGGATATGATTCTTATGCCTTTATAAGGATATTATTTATTATAACCACATAAGGGCATAAATCGGGAATATCGAATTAGGGTCCTAGATAGAAACACAACACTTCCTGATAATCCATAACTGTGGGGCGTGGTGTCTGCAGGTCTGTCTTCCTCTGTCAGTGCCTCCCTTCCTGTGGCTGCTACAGATGTTGATGGGCCTGATGCTGTTGGACCACAGGAAGAGGTACATGGTCCTGGAAAACCCTGCACAGTTGTGTGTGAATGTCCTGCAGCACCCCAATGAGGTCTGCATCTCATGGTGTATGTCCCTCTGCAGCTGCTTCATATCCTGGATTTTGGTGAGTAGCTGGCCCATCATCCCTTGGGACTCCTCATAGGCTCACAAGACATGGTGGATGGTGGCCTTGGTGTGAGTGGCCTCAGTGGCCTTACTCTGCTGGCCCACAATTATCCTCCCACAACCCCAACACCCATGAACCTGTGCCCTTGGCTCACGGTGCCCTCTCCCAGTGATTGTCACTTCAGGATCCAGGACTGGGGGCACACAATGGTTGAAACTGTGCTAGGTACACAAGTTGTGGGGAGTGAGGTTGGCTGAGGTGTTGCGGCTGGGGTGGGAGGTGTTGTTGTGGGGCGAGTGAGAGTCAATGTTGCCGTCTGCCCAGGCTGACCAGATGGACCAGCACAATCATCCAGATCACCAGGAGTGTTGTCATCACTGAAGGCTTGGTCCTGGGGTGAAGTGGGGGTCTCTTCTGTTGGCAAGTCTGGGAAGGTGCTCTTCCAGTTTGACCTGTTATGAAATAGAGAACATTGTAATTGATAGAAGTGTGGTATCTACACCCTAAAGTGTTGTGACACAGTAAGTAGTAACCTAGGAAAAACACAACTTTTCAGTGGTATTGAACTTGCTAAGAAGGCATTTGTAGACATTAAATACATGTACTTGAATTAGGCAGATCATTAGATGTCCTTAGATGTTGCACTTTGGAGTAAGGAATAAACATGGCATCTTCCAAACATTCAAACCAACACAGAGTAGTGGTAACATGTGTATTTGACCATTCCAAGCCCTAGCTATGTACAAAATAGGCGATCACAGAACTTGGTTGTATATTATATTTGAGCCATACACTTGGTATGGTGTCACTCATTCAATCAATTGTTTCAGTTTAGGAGACCAGGGCAACATAAAGCAAAGTAGGCAGAAATGTCTCTGAATAGAGCATTGTATGTAGATTGCTCACTCCACAAGAAACATGAAAAATAAAAATCAGTTGTAATATATCAGACAAGTGAGAATGAGTAAAATTACAATGATATCTTGTTTTGAGTTACAGATGCAGAACTTCATAGTAGTTGTAGTCATTTCAATCTCTATTTGCCAACACTTGCAAAATGGTAAACTCCATGAGTAAAGAACATCAGTTGTAATATGTCAAGTGAGAATGGGCAACATCACAATTTCATCTTGTTTTGAGTTACAGAAACAGGGCCTCATCGTAGCTGTAGTGATTTCAATCTCTACTTCCCCACACTTGCAAAATGGTTAATTCCATGAGAAATTAACATCAGCTGTAATATGTCAGACAAGTGAGATTGGCAACACCAAAATGTAATCTTGTTTTAAGTTACAGAAACAGGGCCTCATAGTAGTTGTAATCATTTCAATCTCCACTCGCCAACACTCGGAAAATGTTTAACTCCATGAGAAATGAACATCAGTTGTACTATGTCAGACAAGTGGGAATGGGCAACATGACAATTTTATTTTAGTTTAGAATTACAGAAACAGGGCCTCATGGTAGTTGTAGTCATTTCAATCTCTACTTGCCAATACTGATTTTTATAAAAATTGGCAGGAATATATATTATATTGTGGAAAGGGTCCTTTTTAGGTCGAGGGACCGGAAGTCCGGAGAATTATTGTTGTTTAGAGTGGCTGCTTTATCCCGCCTCTCTTTTCGTCTCTCCTCCATTGGCTGGCTTCCTAGACGGAGGCCAGCCATTGGAGGAGAGAGCCGTCCCTCCAAAGAAGCTCCGTCTTTTTCGGATTTGGGGGCGTAAGTTTTGCTGTTCTTTAGCTCGTGATGTCGTCCGTCACTCAGGACAGCAAAACACGCCCCTTAATCCGAAAATTTTCGGCCGCCATTTTTTTTTTGTTGGTTTTGGTGTTGCCCGGAACGGTGCAGGAGTTGCCCTGTAGACCACTTGTTTTACTTTGAGCGCTTGTTTAATTGAGTCTAAAAAGCACAGAGCCCCTTTTAGACTTCACCCCTGCAGGCAGATTCAATAAATGTATCTTGTAAAACATGAACCCTGCCATATTAGAAAGAATATATGGGTTTTGCATTCATTTCTTTGAATGAATGAAGGGGGGGGGGGCGGGTGCTCCGGTTGTCTGAAGGATGAAGTGATTTCTGTTCTTTTGGGCGCTCCGTGGAATCCTCGACATAAACGGGTCAGCGTTTGAAGTCCTTAAATAAACTCGTGAAAGATGACTGTCACTCGTTTCAGGGAGGCGGCGGCACTTTCAGTATTTCCCGCACCGACACTTTGTAGTCCTGGACACAGGCGAAACTTCTGGGGGGGTCTACTCTTTGGATGTTCTGTGAGCGGGGGCGGTCAGCAGCCGCCACTGTAAGAAAGCCCTGGAGTGACCAGGCTGATACTGGCTTTAAATGGCCTTTGCTCAGGGGCGCAAGAACATGGCAGTCCATTTCTATTGTTGGGAAATGTCCCGGACAGACAGACGGCCCCAGCAGCAGCGTCTGCTCATGATGGGGGGGGCAAGCTGAGCGCCCCTCCCAGCCCTGGAGGCGGGGGCCCTGCTCAGAGGGGCTGTGCTTGATTTTAGGGGGGCTGTGTTGCCCCCTCGGGGCGGATCACGGCACCCGTGTGTGCTTTGGCTGGGGGGGGGGGGGGCTGGAAGGACTGGTGTGTGGTGAGGTTTCGGCCTTCTGTGGTGCCTGGCCCTCGTCCTGTCCCTGCCCGTCGCCCCTGTGTGCAGGGCAGGGTGGACTGAGCTTGTGTACGCTTGTAGCACACGCAGCCACTGCTCGGGGCATGGCTACATGGATGCATTTATTTATTTATTTATTTATAACGTTTTATAGAGCGCGAACCAGACCCAAAATAGGGTATCAGAGCACTTTACATCAGGCATCAGGTGAAACATTCAAAGGGAGCAAACGCATACAGGGAAAAAACACAGTCTGCGGGGAACGGGGAGTAACAACATTGAGACAGCTTGTTCTGAAACACAAATAGGAAGACCATTCAAGTTCGTGTGGGTCATCATTTCTCTTGGCAACAGTGAGAATAATGTTCTGAGCCCAAAACCATTTAAATACATGCAGGCCATACATTAAGCGCACCAGCAAATAACAGTAGTTTGGGGATTGTCGCTCTTGTGACGTGGTTGTCTTAATTTAAGGTAGGAATTTGCTCATCAGGAATGATTTTGTTTCCTTTTTAGGTCTCGGACCTAAAGGCTGTGCTTGCGCAGTCTGGGGTCGGAGAATTAATGTCCCTTAGTAGCGCTTTGGAACCCGCCTCCCTGCCCTGTCTCTCCTCCATTGGCTGGCTTCCTAAACGGAGGCCAGCCATTGGAGGAGAGATGCGTCACTCCGATTTAGCCCCGTCTTTTTTGGATTTGGGGGCGTAAGTTTTGCTGTTCTTTAGACAGTGACGTCATGCGTCACTCAAAACAGCAAAACCACGCCCCCGATTCCGAAAAATTCGGAATCCTGCAGCCGCCATTTTCTTTCCCCCGCAGTGAAGGTGAGCCTCGAGCCTCTGCCTCTGCCCCCGTTTGTGCCGTTTTTAGTGCTCCTGCACCCCTGTTTGTGCTGTTGTTTGGTCCCTACTTGTGCTCACAATCAACTTCCATGCCTACAATGTCCGTGCTGAGCCTGGGTGGAGAGCAGACCCGGCGAAGGACCCCTGCCACAACACCGCCTGCCACATCGCTGTTGCCATTTCTCCAGGTAAAGCGTGCTACCGCGCCCCCTTTCCCCTACATGCAGCAGGTAACGAGACCACCATTATCTCATTTTCTAATAATCCCAGCAGCCCATAGTGGCTTGGGGCCAGTGACTGGGGCGGTGGTGCCGAGGCAGGGTTCTCTGCCTCTCGCGCCTCTGTGTTCTGTCTCGCGCCGCGACCCTCCCAGCCATGACCTCACCCTCCGTGATGGTTTCTGTGCCTGACACCGCCTGGGCTGAGTCGTCTCTGGAGCAGAGCCTGACGGCCAGCACTGCCTCCGCAGTGCTGCCCCCAGCCCGCTTCCACATCTCCCAGTGTATTATCTGTCCGGTCCCACGCTCCATGTTCCGTGTTCCTGCACTTTTTCTCCCTGTCTTTCTCCCCTCTCAGTCCTCACTCTGTGTTACTTCGCCCTCTAATTGTGATTCTTACCCGCTTCCCCTCCTCTCTCTTGCCACGTCAGTTTCTCGCGCTTTTGTCCAACATTTCTACAATTCTCGATTTCTCTCCCTCTCTCTAGTTTGTGCCGTTCTTAGTGCCCCTGACCCCGTTTCTGCCGGTGTTTCTTGCCTCTGACTCCCTGTTTCTGCACCCCTTCCCTCCGCCCGCAACTCTCCGCTCTCGCACCCCTTCCCTCTAGCCACATTTATTTTAACTCCTCCCACGCTCCCTCCCCGCAAACTCTCTTGCATCAGGGAATTCAGCAACTCCTGCCTGCCCTGTTTCCTAACCTCACACCTGCACCTTGCCCCTCCACCCGCAGGAGATGTGTTTGCATTCCTCACGAATATACCTGCTCCGTGGCTCCTCTGTTCCCCTTTCCTCTACCTGCTCTATCTCCCTTACTTCATCGTTACTTTTTTCTAGACTCCTATCTGCCTGTTGTCTTGTCCGTCCCTCTGCCACTGCCTGCTCTGCTCCTGTAGCTCCTTGCTTGCTCCGGCTTCCCTCTTCCTACCTCTCAGCCTGCTCCCTCGCGCGTTATCTTTCTGCCTGCTCCGGCTCCTCCTGTCTCTCTTCTTACCTCTCTGCCTGCTCCAGCTCGTGCCTCTCTGCTTGTAAGGTCCCGTTTCTCTGCTTCTGCTTGTCCGCGGCGGGGCTCCAAAGATTGGGTCCAGATGTGCGCCAGCTGCAGGAGGGGTTCGCCTCCCGTCCACGCCCTCACAACCTAGCCAGCCCCCCCGCCACAGTCTCTGTCCTCTGGCCCGACCCACCTCTTCCATCCCTCCCACCCCCCACTGCTGCTCTAGGGGCATTCCTCACGGGACAGTGCATCATATAGGGTGAACATAGGATAACATCAAGTGACGCAGGATACATCACAGTGCATAAGCGAATAGAAGGGGTTAGAAGTAACACATCGACGCAGGACAGAGAGGCGCACAGTATTGTAACATTTACATAGCGCTTACTACCCCTGTGAGGCGCCGAAGTGCTCGCTCGCATTAGTGCAGGCTGCCCTTGTAGGGCGTGTGGTTGGAAGTATGTTAATTTTGTCTTGAACCTATGTAGAAAGTGGTTCCATGTCGATCTTGATGACCACTGAGAGATTTGGTTATCATGTTATGGGACACACGAGGAAGTGTGAGACCCTGGTGTGCAGTGTATGGTTGGCAGTAAGGTGAGTGTGCAGTGTATGGTTGGCAGTAAGGTGGGTGTGCAGTGTATGGGTGGCAATATGACCAGCAATATTTGCGGTTACACTGTATTAATCGCAAGTAGCAGTTCTTTGCTTTGAGCTTCAGAAGGCACGTCTTCACCTTCGAAGCATTGTAATTAAGAGAGGCAAGCAGACAACCTTTACCCAATATCTGGCACTCCATGTAGCGACCTCAGAAAGATGGAAGCCTGAGTCTGCCGTTCCAGAATTCGATCTCGGTGCCCAGCAGCATGCGTTCAACTCACTGAGCTGCCCTGCTAGGAATTGAAACCTCGTCCACTCTTAAACCAAATGTGATAGGAATGCAGTTTCCATAATCTTAAAATGCCACCCCTTCATCCGCAGCCATATTTATAATATGCAATTTCGATGCAGGTAAATATTTTCCTTTTTCAGTCACAAGTTGTAGGTTTGTGTTTAGGGTTTGGATTGTCATTAATGGTTGTGTGCATCTGTTTGTCATGGCGTAGCGGTCATGCACTCCTCAGTGGGGTTGTTTGTTAAAAGGTTGCTGCTGTGCTAGAAAATAGCACGGCTTAGGACAACTAAAACTCAGGGACATGAACGTCTGGTATTGCAGTCGTGGTGTAATTAGGGCCTTCGCAGAAATATATTTTTGACAGTAGAACGTGATGCAATCCTTTTTTTGTAGTTTGGGGTCACCCGTTCAAAATGCCCGCTTATTGTCTTCATTCCTCAAATGCTGAGGTGGCAAAAGCAAGAAACCTAATATGAACATTCAGACTATCCCAAAACAATTTATAGCACACTAAACTTAACCTGAAAATTGCAAGATGTGATATTTATTATTATGACATCGTTCACTAAATTCCAAGAAATGGAAGAAGGGATGTACAGAGGCTTCAATTGAAAGGTTTAACAAAAAAATGCTTTGGTGAGTATTGGAGTATTTCATAAAGAGAAAAAAAAGCTTTTTAAATGAGAAGATATGTAACTCATTATTGAATAAACTTCAAAAGATGTTACAAGCTCAGAACGCACCAACTCATCCATCTGGGCCCTGGATATCCCCAAAGGAAAATAACCTTTTTATTTTATAATAAAATGGAAGAAAATTGTGGTGTCTTTGGAATGCCATTTTTTGCTTGCTCTTTGAAGCTCTCTGGTATTTTTGATCCGGTGTCGCCCCTCTCTGCTTTTGACAGCATGTTAAAAGTCGAGTCGAGTGGTTGTTTTGGTGAACTGTGATCCGGATTTCAGCACTTCAAATCCCAGTCCGGGCCTCTGTTTCCCCTTAATGCCCCATTAACTAGCTTGGGCCTTGCCTGTTCGCTGTGGTGCCCTGGCCCTTCCTCACCTCCTGTTTGGGGTTTTGGGAATGTGTTTTGAGGAGATCACTTTACAAAAGGCGCTGCAGCCTCTGAGGGATCCCTCTAACCCAAGGCCTGCTCCCAAGTGACAGCAGGCTCTCTCGATAGAAACAGGCCAAAGCGGGCCCTCTCCAACTCCCAGGGGTGCTCCCCTCCCGCTGTCCGTGTCTTTTTCCCGCCCCTCCCGCTGATGAGGTCGCCGCTCTCGTTTCTCTTGTGCCTGGAGAGTTTGGCGGTGTATCAGGAAACTGTTGCCTTTTATGCCAGGTCCATGATGGGCAGTGGAACGAGCGCTAATGAGCCTGGGATAGATTGTTCTTGTTTCTCCTGACAGCTTATGTGTGCTGATCAGCGGCATGAGAGGTAAGTGCCGGTCTTGGGGTGGGAGGTATTTGTAGCATGTTTGTTTGTTGCTTATTGTTAGCATGCATTCCACATCACTCTCAAACACACTACCTCACAACTTTACTCTCTCTCTATCTCACTAGCTCACTCTCTCTCTATCTTACTACCTCACTCTATCTATTTCTATCTCACACTCTCACTCTCACTACCTCACTATATCATGACTCACTCCCTCAAAAAATCACTACATCACTCTCTCACTAACTCTCTCTCTATCTCACTACCTCACAACTTCACTCTCTCTCTCACTACCTCACTCTCTCTCTATCTCACTACCTCACTCTCTCTCTTTCTATCTCACTAAGCCACTTTCACTCTCTCTTTCACTACCTCACTCTCTCTCTATCTCACTACCTCACAAACTCACTCACTGTTTCTATCTCACTACCTCAGAACATCCCTCTCCCTCACTACCTCACTCTTTCACTACCTCACTCTCTGTCTCTCACTACCTCACTCTCTATCTACCTCTCTCTCACTACATAACTCTCTCTACCTCACTACTCCACTCTATCTATCTCACTACCTCACTATCTCACAACTTCTCTCTCTCAAAACATCACTACCTCACTCTCTCACTACCTCACTCTCTAGCTCACAACTTCACTCTCTCTCTCTCTAACTCACTACCTCAATCACTCTCTATCTCACTACCTCACTCTTTCTATCTCACTAACTCACTTTCACTCTCTTTCACTACCTCTCTCTCTATCTCACTACATCACAACATCACTCTATGCTTATATCTCACTACCACACAACATCCCTCTCCCTCACTACCTCACTCTTTCACTACCTCACTCTCTATCTCACTACCTCACTCTCTATCTCACTACCTCACTCTCTATCTACCTCACTCTCTCTCACTACCTCACTCTCTCTCTATTTCAATACCTCACTCTCTCTCTCGATCTCACTACCTCACTCTCTCTCTCTGCTAATGCAATAGGTATCACATATGCAAAAAAAAAAAAGCTAATGCCAATAGAAATGACAATGGCATTTATTTAGGGATACAAAAAAAGATAAAAAAAATAATGCGCAATACCAATAGCTCTACCTATAATATTGCCGAGACCATTGCATTGTAAATGCTTGTTGTTATTTGATCTGAATTTGTTCAGTTTGTGAGTAATACGGTACAAACACTTAGGGCCATATGTATCAACATTCCGTTTTGCGATTTCTAAATAGCGATTTTTAAGGAATCGCTAGTTAGAAATCGCAAAATGGTATGTATGTAGAAAATCGCTTTTTTTTTGCGATTCCTTAAAATTCCTTAATTGCGATTAGCAAATTGCTAATCGCAATTAAGGAATAATTTCCCATTCATTTCTATGGGCCAGGAGGCCCATAGGAATGAAGGGGAAATTTGCGATTCGCAATTTGCTAATCGCAAATTGAGAATATTTTCAAGGGGGCAGGGGTGTCCAAAGGACACCCTGTTGCACCCCTGAAATCTGCATGGGTGCACATGTGGCGCACATACATGCCCTGAGGGCATGTTATGTGCATCACATGGCACTTTGAAAAATGAATAAATATGCATTTTGAAAGGAATTCGCAACTTACCACAAACTAGAAGTTGGTGGTAATTTGCGATTCCTTAAGGCCAATTACCTATTTTTTTGGGCTTCTTACATTGCATTTAAGGAATCGCAATTTTTGCGATTTCCTTATTTTTCAAGCAGATTTGCTTGATACATACCATTAGTTGAAATTGCATTCGCAAACGCCGAAATTCTGGCTTGATACATATGGCCCTTAGTGATATATTGAGCTGCAGAATACCATGGAACCATCACAGCATACCTCAGCACTTGGCTATGGCGAAATATAATATAATTGGTTATTCAAAGCCCACGCAATATAAAAAGGCATACATAATGTTTAGACCACACTTTTTCTTTGGCCTCTGTTTTAATGTGAAATATAGCTTATTACTCTTTTTGTAATGGATAGAAAGACATGAGGCATTTTAGCTAACTCTGTAGAGTTAGGGTAAAGTATTGTTATTGATTTTATTTGTTTTTTTACCATTTTTACAAGAGATCTCAGTACATTGTTGAGACTGCCTTGTTCACATGTCTTTGAGTCTTTTCAAACTTAGCATCATTAGAGTAGACCACTTCCACTTTTGTCTTTGATAAATATTTGAGAACACAAAGGACCCGATTATGAATTTGGCGATGGGGTGGCGGTGCTGGCCCACCGCTGCCCTGTCATACCCATGTGAGAACTGCCCTCCGTTGTATGGCTTTATTAGTCACTAGTGGGTGATTGCATTGCTATTACCATGGTGGTGCCTATAGAATATACACTGCAATGGGGATATCGAAGGAAGTTCCAGCCTGACATGTAATTCATCGTCCATGCCGTGCTGGAACTGGGGGTGCATGCACACAGCGGACGCACATATTGTGCCCCCTTGTGTGCATCCACTTGGAGTAGGACCCCTTTCTTTTCTAACTGCCACTATTTTCATGGAGGAAAGACCTCCATGAAATCAGTGGCGGTAAGGAAAGTCACAATATGCTTGGGGGGACCACGGCTGTCCCACTTAGCATATTGATGCCTTTTGATTCCTGCGCCAACGCCTGGGAATAGTGGTTCCCTGGCCGCGTCGGCGGTCCCAGGGCAGCATAACTGACTTGGTCATAATGTGGCGGTTGGCTGACCGCCACTGCTGCTCACCACGGGTCTGGTGTGTTGAGGATCAGCAGACTTGTAATCAGTCCCAAAATGTGTTTGGAAACATAGACATTAAGATGGTAAATGGCTCCTTCATTTCAGTTTCCAATCTAACTTCAGTTAAGTGTCTCATATCATAGCCATCACAATGGATAACCTTAAAGTGGGGATGGTCACATTTACCAAAAGAGGACAGGAGAGGAAGTAGCTGATTCCATTTCAAACCTCTTTCAACCATCCATGTTATTTCAACTCCTTTCAAACCGAAATTATTTTCAACACCTACTTTCTTAGCATGCTGTCTGGTCCAAAAAATGAGACCGCTCAACAAAACAAGCCCTAACCTTCTTCCACATGAACTGACTTACAAAAATAAAGAACACAGAGACAGACAAGCAAATATAGAAAGTCAGAAGATTGGCCATTAGGAAACCACATCATGCCAGCAACTTAATTTTGAAAGGATGACAATTATTAGCTTAAATGCAATTTGGGCTCATTACTGCCCCAAAAAAGGAGCTTATTTACATGCCACTTGTTCTGCTGGTGCATCACCTTTACCCTGGGAAAAAGTGACGCACTTTTCGGAGCAAGGGGCTTGTATATATGCCCCAAAATTAGGGAAGAAAATAAACTAGTTTGCATCAATGATGTTTACTAATTATTAGAAATACATTTGAAACACACATTTCTGGTCACAGGAGATTGAAAACCAAGAGAAAACTAGATAATAAATAAAATTATGGAGTAAAGCATTATATAATTGGTTAATAGCACAAAGTGACTATAAACATAGCCTAATTCTGCTAAATAACACCAACAACCATAGAGACTCTGCTGACATTTGGAAAGCAATACAGCTCTATTTCTTCTTCAAAAACATTACATAGAAATTTCAAAATGTTACCTCATCACATCTATCTGTTTAGTTCTACATAAAACAGGTACATTTCTTTGTGGAATACTGTTAGAAAAATGAATACAGGAAAATAAAAATTTAAAAATAACACCTGTATTTGGGCAATTACTACTGTAACCATTATTTCCTTATGCCCTTTCTAAAACAGAGTTGCACACATTAAACACAATGGTTAAAAAAGAATACCCAGAGAAGCAAAACAGGACATTGTACTACAGAGAGAGGAGAAAATAAATTAAACAGAGTGAAGGAGAGGATGCCTACAGAAAAACAATAGTACTGATAAGCCTACAATAAATGTCTCTAATGTTTCTACACACCCTCACCTTAGTAATTAAGGAGTTAATAGGAAGCACTTGACAACGAGAACACCTTTAAAAGCTAGCTATTCCAACAAAGAAAATGCTGCCTATTGAAGAAAAATAGACACTTTCAACAGAAGATACAAGATAAGGATTATAACTGCACAGTATTATGAAGCACACATCCTTTCATAAGGAAAAAGACTGAGAAACTCATACAGAAACAATATGTTCAACGGATTGTAAAAAAAGCACTCCATGTCAAAAGAAAACTCTTCATTTTCATTTTGAATTGCGTCAAAACCCTTGACATTTTAATTATAACCAATAAAATACATAAGCTATTGAAGAAACAGCTATCAAGACTATATCAAGACTCAACTTCAGTAACATTTTTCAGGGAACTTGAACACATATGTCAAGCACTGAATCATACTTTCATGGAGAGAGTTACCATTAATAGAATAATTGGGTGCTCTCAGTCACATATGAAGGCCAGTGTTATCAAGTCTTACATGAAAATGTAGGAGGGAAAGAAAAAAAAGTGATTGAAAAAAACAATACATAGTGAGATTTTCTGGAAAACAACAGAACCCCGATTATGAATGGAAATGCACTTCTTTTTCTAATATCAAAGTCACATCCATTCTGAAACTGATGACATTTCTAATGGCATATAAAATGTCATCGCTGCTTAAAAAATCAAACTTCTCCAAAACTTAAACATCTCCCCATTTCGGACAATTACTAACATCCAAGGACATTTTTAAAGTTGTTTGAGAAATCACATGTGACACCAATTCCATCATAGCAAAATGCTCTCCACACATCATGCAACGATACGAAAACTTGTGCGAATATTATACTTTGTCAAAACACCATCATTGCAATTGAAAGAATGAAAATATGCTCTACATCACTCTAATCCAGCACAAGTCAACAAAATTATGGACTATATCCAATGTAAGTACTTTGATCCATTTTCTGAGAAAAATAATTGTTCAGACATTACCTTTACTTCAAGTGGCTACCCCTACACACAAGACGCCTCGTGACACAAGCCCTCATCACCATCCGACTTGACTAAAGCAATGTCCTCTACGTAGGAATCGGCACACACCTTATACAGAGACTTCAGACCATACAGAATGCCTCAGCCAGACTCATCCTCGACTTTCCCTGCGAACCCACATCACATCCGACCTCAGGAAACTTCACTGGCTCCCTGTACAGAAGAGATGCCAATTCAAGCTGCTCATCCACGCACAAAAGGCTCTACACAACCGTGGACCCGCCTATATTAACCACTGCCTGAACTTCCACCAACCATTGAGAAGATTACGCTCTGCCTCCCTTTCACTTGCCCATACTACCTGCATATACTGAAGTAGAAGTGGAGGACCCACCTTCTCTTACATCGCAGCAAAGATCTGGAACCGCCTCCTCACACACCTCCGGGCCATCACCTTACTTCTGGAATTCCAAATGGCCATCAAGACCTGGCTGTTTGATTAAGCCTCAGGCTTGCAAGCGCCTGGATACCCTATCTAGTGATTAGCCGTGCTTTATACATTTTGATTCAATAATTGAATGAATCAGCAAATCCATCAATGGACTTAGCCAATTACAAAATGGATATTTTTGAACTTTAAGAAACAATTTCTCAAATCCCTAATCATATTTGCATTTGTTGCAGAAGAACGCTTTATAAGAAGCAAGTAAAAAGGATTGATCTCCTTGAAACAAAGAAAAATGAGGATAAATTGACATTGAGAAATCAAACTCTATTTCTAATTGCAGAAAGAAAGATACGATCTCTGCAAAAACCATATAATCTGCAATTACTACCTTGGAAAACTAGACCATAATTTCATGTTTTCATATGGAATTCATAACAATTTGAAAATAACTCAATCCCTACAGCAACTACAGCAACTGAATGTATTTATATGAAAACATTTTAAGTCAAACAATGCATCTTTTCAAGCCACAGTTAAAATGCAACCAAAATCTGAAAAGATTTTGCTGCATGAAATATTTGTGCACTGGATATAAAACTTGTTTTTCTCTCATTAGAGTTTAACAAAAATATAACCACTCTTGGAAATGAACAAAAAATAGAGGAACATATAGTGGTTTTAGTCAATTGAGTACCCACAAAAAGAAACAAAAATGGCAAGAATTATTTAGCATAGTAATAGTTCAGAAAGCAATACATTAGCTTCAGAAAAACAATACATCGCTAAATTGCATATTTCCTGCTCTTTGGCAGATCTCCACAGAGCCTCGCAGAGTTTTTCTGTAACTCCTCAGAATTCTGTGGACTGCAACTCCATGAGTTCCGGCTACCTGGTGTGACTCAGTGATAGTAGCAGTTTTTAAGAAGGGAGACAGATAAGACCCTACTTTATATGAACATAGTTTATTAATTTATGTCGAGGTAAAAATTATTGACCTGGTCATTTTGGATAGATTAACACACTGGACTGATGAACACAGCTTTTTGTCTGATCTCCAGTATGGTTTTAGACCCGGTAGGAGCACAGTAAAGCAGGACCTCAATCTGTACTTGATAATTAACAAGTATATCAAGGATAATAGGGGTTCAGTATATCTGGCCTTCAAGGACCTCAGCTCTGCTTTGACATGGTGAATAGAGATAAACTAGGGGCAGAGCTGAGGTCCATGGGGGTTGAAACTGATCTTGTTGCCTTTTTGAAAGATCTCCATAATGGTCGGGTGGGCTCGGTTAGATTCGGGAGTAGCAGGGAATGCATGAAGCATTTTAACATAAACAAGGAGTGTGTCAGGGTGCATTTTGGTACCCTTTCTTTTTATTATGTATTTTACGCATCTGGAAACGGTGCTTATCAAACATGGTCTTGACATACAAAGGCTCCCAGCTCTTCTCTATGCAGAGGGTGCAGTTCTGATTGCACGTAAAGCCAGAAGCCTCGAAAGACTTTTAGATCTCTTCATTAAATTTATGAAAAGTGTGGATTTGGTAACCAATTTTAAAAAATCTTATTTTATGGTGGTGTGTCCAAAGAACACTTAAATCTCAAGCTTCTCAGTGCCAGGGCATTAAGCAAGGTGCATAATTGTACACATCCCCAAATGTGTATCCCTTGAATGACTTTGTTACGCCCACTCATTCATTTTTAAGAATTTTCTCGTAGAGTCATCACATTCAGCTATACTTGTTTACAGTTTATTTGCACATTGTGATGTTAGGTTTTTTCTTTTGGTCTGACGATGAAAACGTTTTTAATATTGATATCATACTGTGTATGATTAAATGTTTTGATTTGTATGTTTCTATGGTTTTAACAAAAAAAATCAAATAAAGTTATATATGATGATTAGTTCTGCCCACCCTTAATAGTTTCTGGTGGCACTGGTGTAACACTGGTCAGGTGGGAATCCTATCTGTTGCTCTGCCACCCTCTGGAGTACCTCCTACCCATGTATTAAAGTTATGTGCTGATTGCCTTGCTGGAAGGGGAGGCAAAATATTTAGCATCAGTGCTCCTGGCTGAGCTCACTGAGTGGGCAGAGAAAAACTCCTTAGTCCCCCT
This sequence comes from Lissotriton helveticus, assembly GCF_964261635.1. NCBI lineage: Eukaryota > Metazoa > Chordata > Amphibia > Caudata > Salamandridae > Lissotriton > Lissotriton helveticus. The sequence goes on along the minus strand of NC_136063.1, from coordinate 453,972,357 downwards.
AAACCACACTGGCATTATTAAGGACACAGGAACCTCAACCAATATATTAATGCTGTTTCCTCCCAACAGGGCCGGACTGGCTACCGGGCAGTTTGGAATGCTGCCGAGCTGGGGGCTGATTTTACTGCAGTGGGGGCTGATGTCGTTCATGGAGACCTGCGTGTGCTTCGAAATACTGAAAGCAAAACAAATTTCGTTTAGCTCACGCAGGTCCCCATTAACGAAATCAGCCCCCAGCTCAGCAGCATTCCAAACTGCCCGGTAGCCAGTCCGGCCCTGCCTCCCACCGTTCCTTCTCAATTTATATCTTGTAGAACTAACAACAACACTTAATACGGTAAACTCTCACTCCCCAAAGATGGCAGGGTTTAATGTTTCGGACCTGATGTATGCAAACCTCAAATTTAGCTGAAAAAATAACTTGTTAAATACATATTTGAGTGGGATCACCATGCCGGCACAAATGTTCTACCACCCAGCGTTTCCCTTGTTCTCCCGAGTAAAATGATACCTCACTTGTGTGGATGAGCCAAAGGCCTGTGACTGGGAAGAGCCAAAAACATAGGTATTAAAGGTATAGCACCGCAAATGCTAAGCGCTACATTTTTAAAAAAATATGTTTTTTGCCGATTCTGCGTTGGACATCTACACAAGTAAGGAACGCTGCATGGTAGGACATTTGTGCCAGCACAGTGATCCCACACAAAAATGTGTGCAAAAAGTGATTTGTTTAGCTAAATTTTAGGTTTGCAGAGGATTCTGGGTAGAAAAACGTTGGGGGATCCACGCAAGCCATAACTCACTAGACTCCTCAGGATTTTAGTTTTCAGAAATGTGCAGTTTGGTAGGTTTCCCAAGATGGCAGTGAGTCCCGGGCCAAAAAACAAGCCCCCTACGCCCCTGCAAAACCAGGTAGTTTTATGATAGGTAATTTTTAAGAGATTTAGGCCGTTTCCTGTTGCAGCCACTATGCCTACCCACACAAGTGATGTACCATTTTTATCAGGAGACCTAGGGGAACGCTAGGTGGTAGAAAACTTGTGTCAGCCTGGTGATCCCACAACTTTCCCACGCAGAACGGTGAGGAAAATGTGACCGTGAGACAGGGGATCTGGGTAGGGAATGGTTGGGGAATCCATGCAAGCCATACCTGGACTCGACTCCCCAGGCTGTCTAGTTTTCAGAAATGTGTGGGTTTGGTAGGTTTCCCTAGCTGCCTGCTAAGCCTGGGGCCAAAAGCTCAGGTGCCCCCTCTTGCAAAACCAGGTTGTATGGTGAAAGGTAATTTTGAAGTCTCCACAATATGTTTAGGGCCCTTGCCTGTCGCGGCCACTAAGCCTACGCACACAAGTGAGGTACCATGTTTCTCAGAAGACTTTGGGGAATGTAGGTGGGTGGAATTCTGTGGATCTACGCAGATTCCAGAACTTTCGATCACAGAAATGTGGGGAAAATAAGTTTATAATTATAAAGTTTGAGGTTTGCAAGGGATTCTGGGTAAAAGAACCTGGTGAAAGTCAGACAAGTGACCCCCATCCTGGATTTTCCAAGGTGTCTAGTTTAAAAAAATGTATAGGTTTGCTAGGTTTCCCTAGGTGCCGGCAGAGCTAGGGTTCAAAATCCACACCTAGACAATTGCTAAACCGTAAAAAATGTGGTGTGTCCACGTTGCATTTTGGGCCGTTTCTGGTTGCGGTTACTAGGCCTACTCACACAAGTGAGGTACCATTTTTCTCGGAAGACTTTGGGAAATGCGGGCTGGGTGGAATTTTGTGGATCCAAGCAGATTCCAGAACTTTCCACCACAGAAGGGTTGACAGAGGCACTCTATTAACACCCAACAAACAACAGTGGTCACACCATAGCTGGAGGTAGTTTTCTACCCACCCAGGTAAGAGACACCGGTTCCCCTTAAGGGCTACTAAGGGCCTAGGTAACTGCTAAATCTTATTTGCCATCCGTGTTCCCTCCCTTCTAGCTGCCTAAAATAGGACTCTCCTCAGCTCCGAATATCTCCTATCTCAACCTACGCCCCATAGTGAACCTTCACCAGAGAGTGCCTATGCCTGCATCTTCTTCCCCTGAGTATTCACCGCTGCAGTGAACCACAGGGCATATCTGGCCTCCTGGTCTCCTCTGGACCTTGTAGACCCACTTTCTATTCTTTATTTCATCTGCTATTGCCTTTTTGATTCCCCTTCCTCGCTTCTTGTCATGAGGGAATCAGTCCTCCCACCCCAACTGCAGATGTCTCTTCCAGTGTAGGTCAGTCACCAATGTTATTCTCTTTTGAAATATCAATCCCCACGAGTTTTGCTGCTTCTCTTCTCTCGTTGACATGGTATAATTGTTCCTCCAAATTAAAGCCTTTTCTAAGAGGATAAGTCTATCTGTAGCAGATGTTAGATCTAAGTTCCTCTGTGATTGGTCTGAAGGTTGAATATCATTGCAGTTTGGATTTGAGATGTCGTTGTTTAAGTCCCAGGAGTAATTCTGGAAGAAGATCTCACCTTTCTGTCTCACAACTTGTAGCACAGCTGGTCTTTCAGAGTAGCAGTGGAATTGGTGAGTATGTGACAGAGTCTCTCAGAATTTTGCAAGTTTCACAGGCCAACTCTGTGAACTTTATCTAACTGTGTAATGTATGTCATACCTCCTTCAGAGAAAATGAGAATGGAGAGGTGTGTGTACCTCACTCTTCTCTGTAATGTGTTAGACTCATCCTGATTCAGATTGTTGTGAGTCAGACAGCCCTGCCAGAGAAACTCTCACCCCTGAATGTTGATATACATGTGCATGTCTCTCATCCAAATTAATGGAAACAGAAGCTACACACCACTGTTGGTGATTTATAATAGTAGTTTATTATTTGTGTATTATCATCACTTAAAATATATGAACCAGATGATGGTATTTATGATCATCTCAGTTGTCATTATATAAAACAAAAAGGACATAAAAAAAACTCAAAGCATTTTACATCACACATTCCTACTTCCCTAATAGCTTAGTATAAACCTCTACCTAAAATCTCTCTCTCCATATATATATATATACGTAATTTGCCTCCTGGCTATTTTATAGGGTAAATTATTAGTACCCCCCCCCCTGCCTATCACATGATAAGTCACGTAGCTATACCCACATTCCTCAGGAAGTTTTTGGACCTGAATTCAGATAATGGCATTTTGGCTTTTCCCCCATAGTAATCAGCCTGTGTGCCATGCCTTGTGTCGTTTTATACCTTTCCCTCCAAATAATTCTCCAAGGTGAGGTGATGGGAAAGCATCTGTGCAGCCTCTTATCTGTATGAACAATGCCTCAGTTAGAGATATGCTGAAAAGGCGAGCAGCTAAAGCTAATTTTGCTTTCTTCTTCCTTCTAAGCTTGTTCTGTGTGAGGCCTTGCAGTGCTATTCGCTACAGGCAGTCCCATTGAATGGCAGATTGTTTAATGCAATGTTTATAATAATGTTATTAGGCTAATTAATGTCAACCTGAAGCTAAAAGAATCACAATGTTGCTTACACTATTAGTTAATATCACCATTTAGATTATTAGATTTATAGGCCCTAAGCCTTTACTTACATACACAAACTACAGTACCTCTTCATGGCTGTCTTCCAACAGTGAGTAAGATAGGTTCCCTCAAAAGTGGAAAGGTCTTGACCATCTGCTCTTTTGTCGAGTGACTTGTTAAACGGGGTCTCCCTGCTATACCTGTTCTCCATTTCCTCCCCTTTGGTGAGGACCATCTCCAGCCTGCCTTTTGTTTCCATGAGGTGGTGCGCTATGTGTGTGTAGAAGGCCACCATTGAGTACACTCTTCTGTGAACCTCCAGCAATCCTGACCTTACATCTTGATTGAACTCTCCCATTTTAGAGGTCTGAGTGCAGGTCATTTAAGCTCCTAGCAAAGTCCTTTATCAGGTTCTCTTAAGGAGGTCAGAATTAGTAAGAGAAATGATAGGATCAGATGGTAATGGGTTAGCTTCCCCCACCTAAGCTCACTCCTTCTCTTGTGTTGATTGCTATTACACTGTAGATTGAATGTTTGGCAATAGGCCATTCTGGTGCTCTTTCATAAGGCATTTATTTAGCCAGACACACTCCAAAGCTCTGCCAGAAGTCTTTAGTCATTGCACTAGGCCTACATTTCCAGCTCTCTAACGTTCTCAACCCCTTCAGTGGTTTGAGCTGCTAGAGGCTACAGCTATTGTGAAATATCAGGTCTCAAACCTCAAAGGCCACTGCCTCCATTCATGGGGTCAGGGAGCCTCACCTATGGAGTTTGAAGTTTAGTTTATTTGCAAACTTTATTTAATACCATTGCATACCACCACAATCATAACACCAAGGCGAGACAGATACTTAAATCTACAATTACGTTTAAAAGCCAGGTACTCTGGGATCCGTTTAAAGGTTTAGTTTGAAAAAATACATTTAGTTCTAACATTCAAATTGTTTATAAGTGGTACTGCAATGATTCATCACCAGTTAACACTTCCCCCGATGGAGACCCGTCGGCACTCCGTTACCCATCTCTTTCCCTTTACCCGCAAACACTTAGCCATCAGTCCTTTTCATTGTTAAAGTGCACGTGCTTTGTGAAGTTTGGGCTTAGCATAGTCCTAAGGTCTGTAGCTAGCGTGTATGGGTGTTTAAAGGAGTGGAAGATTGTAATTTTCTTAGGATGCATAACAATAGGGAAAAGTACTATTGCCATTTAATGTCTTAAAGGACGAACGTAAATGAAATGCAATTGAGGGATCCCCTTGCTGATGTTCATAGCAAGGGAATGGGAACCAGTCTTGTGAAATTGCTGTAGGCTCCTGCCGCAAGCTTGCTTTTATGATACTGAATGACCTAAGAAGATCAATGCTGTGGAGAAGTGTGTTTATCTCCCTGTATCTTTGTGATAAAGTCCGATATCAGTTTCTGGGTTTTGTAGGGGTGTTGGGAGGGTCCAGGTCGAGAATGAAGAGTGCCCCTGAATCTTTGTACAAATCTCCCACAGCGGTCCACGGTAGAGGGATCCATGTGTGGTAAGCATATAGCTGAAGCCTCTAAGAAAGTGTATGCTCCATTTGTCATTAATAGTTCCCTGAGTAAAGTTCTCCATTCACCCTCTATAGTGGAGCAACAGCACAGGAGGTGCAACCATGATTCGTATTTGTAGTTGCATAATCTGAAATCTTCTCAGTTTTTCTGGTTAGCCCAGGCTGGCTTGAAGTCCGGTATTTGTACAGCCAGCATTCTCATGCACATGATCTCACTTCGAGTTTTGCAGTTAAGGGAGGCAGAAATATAAGGCTAGGGTTTGGATACCAGATATGAAGAGTTTATCAGGGCCAAGATAAAGGTTGATTTTAATTAGGCCTGATCTTGCTGACATGAAGCCAGTTGCACTTGTCTTTTTCTAGTCTTTTTTCAAGTTGTGTAGGAAATGGAAGTCAGTGCTAATGTTGATAGATTTTTCTCTGTGGTCGCTGGAGCTCTCTTAAGCTGTTTGTTCCGTGGGGAGCCCGCTTAAAAAAAAATATGTCTGAGGCAGGCCTTTAGGGAATTTTCCGGTGCCTTCAAGATACAGATGTAATTTTTCAGAAAATCAGCCTCGATGTTAAGAGCTTGTTTTACCAGCCCAAATCCCAGTCTAAATCTTCCCCTGAATAAGTATTTCGGTAATTGGAAGATTTTTTTGTAGCCCACACACTGAGCCTGCTCCAGAATTTTAGAGCAGGCTCCGGGAAAAGCATGGTGCCCATATTTGAGTGCTGGGAGGAGGGATATTGAATTAGTTTCTTTATTCCTTCTGCAGACGGGCATTTTATGTTGTTATTAAGCCTAATTAAGCCATAAGTGATTGCTGTTGATTTCGTTTTTAATGCATTTTTTATGAGCAGATGGTTGAGCGGAATCTGTGAACCACACCCCCAGATATTTATATTTTAGGGCCGACGTGATGATCGAGGGGTCATAGTGCATAAGATTTGGTTTTTTATTTTTATAACGGTCGAATACAAGTATTTTTGTCTTGTCTGGATTGATGGTAAGAGAATTTGTGACACTCTATTCCTGTAGTCTGATCAATGTTTGTTGGAGCCCCACTTTCGTCTGCGTATTGGAGAATGTTAAGGGCTCTGTGGCCTATACGGGGTAGAGACAGGCAATTGGTGATCAGGGCTTTTCCCAGGTCAGCTGTGTATAGATTGAAAAGTAGGGATGCTTGCTAGTTTCTTTCAAAGGTTCCGCCTATTAACTTTGTCAAATGCTGCAGTGAAGTCAATAAAACGACAGAAAAGTGGTGGTTGGTTGTTCTGTGCGGCCAGGTGGCAGAGGGCGGATTATGCTACGATGTTGTCATTGGTGGCTGCACCCCCACGAAAGTCTGTTTGAAAGAAGGGGAGCAGCAATTTTTCTTCTGACTCGCTTTTTAGATTTTTCTGTAAGATTTCAGCATATGCCTTTGCCTCTAGATCTAGCAGAGCTATTAGGCGATAACCACTTGGCTTTCGGGGATTGCCTTTTTTGAAAATCAGGCATAGTGTTGAGCCTCTCTAAGCTTCGAGGAATTTGGCTCATTGAGTAGGTCGAGTTGAAGAGCGGTGTTAAAAGAGTAGCCAAATCTACTCGGGCACATTTAAAAATTCCAGATGAGAGACTGATAGGGCCTGATGCTCCGTCATCTTTCATGCCCGATATAAGAAGATGAAGATAGTTCTTGTTGTTCTTCTGATTGTTGCGATCTGAGCTCCATTTAATTTGTGTTGTGTACAAAATAACCCACCCAGTAACATGATTCTCCCAATCCGTTGCTAAAACTGCGTTTTCCCTTGAATTTTGAGGAGATTTTAGGTTGTTCCAAGAAACGAGCTAGAGATCCTTCCTTAAGCATCTCGAATATTTATATCCACTCCTTCTCTTGAAGTGCAAGTTCGAGGTCCCCGATGGCTCTTTTGTGAGCTTTCCTTGAGTCTTTTACTGCTTTTAGGCTTCTGCTAGTTGGATTCTCTTTATACAAACGTGTAGTCCTCCTTAAGTTCTTCTGTGAAGGGTTAATGTGCTGTTTCAGAAAAAAAAATTGTGGGTGGTTTTGAGCGGCCCTTGTGTCCCAAGACAGAATTTAACAGGTCTTTGGTCTTAGTGTCCCATTATGTTAGGAGTTGTTCCCCAGGTTGATTCTTGTACCCGCTCTTTCCATTCCTGAGCCATTTGACCACCTGAGGCAAGTAAAAGGGTCGCCATTCGATTCCTTCTGACTAATGTCATTGTCTCTGCTCTGGTTGAAATGTCTAACTCCTGACCTTTGTCTGCTATCTGATGGTTTAAGTCCAGGGTTTCTGACTAGGGAATTGTGGTCACTCTCTTCTCGGTCTGTTATTTCAAATCTCTGTAGATGGGTTGACAGGGGATGGACATAAAGATGTAATTGATTATTGGATTTCTTTTGAATGTGGGGCAGGATGTGTTCCTGGGTGTTTTAGGACCTGGTCTGCAGGTTTTAAGCGGAAGGAGGAAAGTAGCTTGTTAAGTTGTTCTCCTTCCTTGCTAGTATGTTTAACTGTGATATGTATGCCTAGGAGCTTGATGTTAAAGTCTCCTGCCCCACCACTTCGTGATAGGGGTGAGATTTGATTATTTCTTTTAGGCTTGAGCACAAGGAATATATGACTTGTGCTCCCGAGGTTTTTCGAAGGTTAAAGTAGCAATTAATCAGAAGCAAAGGAGCAACCTTCTGGCCGAATCTTAAGCCTTTTATAGATGCAACTTGCAGACCCTCTTGGGTTTGGATGAATGCTGATGCTGAAGGTTTTGCTGATTGTTTGATGAAAATTGAGAGACTGCCTGAGGGATGCCCAAATAGGCTTGTCCATGTGGCTGATTGAAAGGATCCATGGAAGCCATATTTTACAGTGGGATTTAGGACCCATGTTTCCTGCATGCATAAGATGTCTTTACTTAGCAGAAATTCCCATCCAGGATTCGATCGTAGACTTGAAGCCAGACCTGCCACATTCCATGAGATGATTGAGAGCGAATTTTGTGTTGCCTGTTGACCAATTCAGAGGCTTAGAGAAAGTGAAATGCAGTGTTGCATTGTGCTAGGTAGAGGAATGACAATTATGGCTCTGATGCATTGACAGCTGGTTCATATCCATGTGGTTTTGTGCTGGTTTTTGACATCTAACGTTTGTTTCCTTAATTCTGCAATGAATTACCAGGGGTTAGAGGCTATTGTGGAACTTACTAGCCAGTCGTGAGTGCACCCCATGTACCCTTCAGCACGCATCCTCAAGGGACAGTTGTGTTCTCCATAAGTCATACATGGTTGTATTTTGGGGGAAGTATGATTTCAAGCTCAATGTCCCATTTCTCGAATGTGAGGGCTTCTATCAGGATGGCTTTTCTTATTGCTTTTTAACCCCAGTTGGTGATTGTGGACTCTACTGTCCCTTTTCCAGGGACATTGGTAAATTTAACCGTGATGAGCTCTGCCGAGGTGAGGTTTTTCAGAGATGGTATATGTTAAAATAGTCGTAGCAAGTTTACTCGGATTAGAGTGCCCATAGGACCATTCAGGATGCAGTGGGAAATGAATGCTAGGCCCGCATCTAGCTTATCCACCCTCATTCGTCCAATGCCATTAGTAAAGGATTGTGTTGGTACCTGTTTGTGCAGACCATGAGGTTCGATATTATCTTTGCCTGGTGAGCCTGTTCACTGGGCAGTCCTGTTCATGTACAGTTGACTATGAGGATTCCTGGCGTTATTGTATTGTGAAGATATTCTGCTGTTTCTCCCCGGTTCCTTTTCCTCCATTGGAAATTGGCACTGGAGGGGTATGATGGTGGCTAGCTAATCCTCGGAGATTGTGCCATGAAGATCCTTCTTATGCCTTCCCTTGTGTCAGTGTTCAGGTTATCTTGAGCCTGGCCGATGTACTCCCCAAAAATGGCAGTGGCATTATTGTAGTTTACCAGTTGTGTTGCTGTGTGATTGTGCAGCACAGCTCTGAGAGTAGCAGCGGTCTGGGGGACCATGGTGGTGTATTCTTTGTTTAGTTGGGCCGGTCCTGTTGTGTTAGAGGAAGGACAAGGGTCTGCGATTCCTGGTGTGCTCTGACACAGAATAGTGCTACCCTGTTTTTCCTACTTAGTTAGTTGTGGTAGACTCCCGGTTAAGCCGTGGTGTAGCTTCGTTTTTTGAGGTGGACCGAGTTATACTCTTTACATAAAGTGAGAAGATCGATGGAGAGCGTCTATTTGCCGGTTCTAGATTTATTGTGGCTGAAAGCGAAAGTGCTCCCATTACATCCCCCAACTCAGAGTTCCCTTGCATTATTGACAAGGGTGATACTCCTGTGCCTTCTAATGCAATGCTGTTTTCAGTGGGTCTACTACCTTGGTTAAAAATTGGGAAGAATTTGACTGTATTTCCTTGTTGTCTGGGTAGGCATACAATGGTCCTGTTGTCGCCAGGTGCCTTTTTGTAAGTGCTGGGTTTTTTTAGAGATTTTTCAGTTTCTTTTTGGCTCTTCATGAAAGAGTGACTGTTTCTGAAGGAGGTGGATTGAGACCGTGCTCAGTAGAGCATTTAACTGTAAGAACATTTGTGACAGGTGTTATTTTATTGTCTGAAAGGCCTAAATCCGAATCATTTCTAGAGCTGATTTTCCCAGAAGTTTCTGAGTACGGTGGCGAGTCTGCTGTCGGAGTGGAGTTGCTAGATGACTTTACTTGGTGGTCTGTTTGTGTATTCCTGAGTGTAGAAATATTTTACATTGTCTAGCAGTGCCCATTAAATATCTGGCAGCGAGGATAGCTTGTCAGTTAGTTGAGTGCAGGAGCAAAATTGACCTACTTCTATCTGACCTAGTTTATATTCAAGCAGTGTTAGCCTAGTTCCTAGGTCCACTAGGCTTGTGACAATCAACTGTATTAGAAAAATCTGGAGCGCCATTGTTTGTGATTGCCAAAGGAGAGCTTAGGCTATTGTATCTTCTTTAAAGGTTGAGCGGGCAAGGTTGGCTGTTACTGGGCTTATGGGGCTAGCTGGTGCACTGTTAAATGTGTAGGATTGATGCGGGGAGTCTAGGTTAATGCATGAAGTCCTCTTGAGAGTGGGGTTCGGGCCAGAGGTGTTTCCATTTGTGCACATATGTGAGCTTCTAATGACACTAGGAACTGGTCTGACAGGGCCCCATGCTCGTAGACTGATGTACTGTGCCTCCTGAGCTCCTTGGGGGATGGTGCCCGGTCCACGGTGGTCAACAGGCTTACTTGATCCCCTATTCCCGGGACTAAGTTGCTCATGTGAATTTGCACAGATCTTTTTGAAGTCTGCGAGGAGCATAGGGTGGGAATTTGCTTGTCTCATGTATCCCCTGTATGTTCTGGAGACTCCAGTCTCATCAGGCCGGCATATTTAAGGATAAGGTTAGCCTTGTGTTTACCTTTGGTCTCTTTGTGAAATGGGGGGGGACTTCCTTGTGTGATTTTGGAAAGTGACATTGAATCCGACCATGAGTAGAAGGGCGAGGATGAAGAGGCTCTTTGCGAGATCTTTCCATTGGCGGGTTACCTTCCCTGAGTTTTCCGTGATCCATTACGGAGAGAAATTGACTTGGGCCAGTGGGTTCAGGCTGCTTACTCTTGCAACCCTCCCCCTCCACTCGTGCTTTCAAGTTCTAGGTTCACAAGGAGCTGGACCCCCCTTTAGTCTCTCTTGAGGTGAGTTAAAGCTCTTGTTAAGGTGGTCTACTTGCCTCTTCCTAGCCAGGTTTCTTCTTTTAACCATGCTGGTATCCCAGACTGTACTGGCATGCTGGCACTGGCGCCAGAAAATTCAGCAAATTCTCAGTTTCCAACATCCTTTGATCTTTTATTCGAAGGTCTATAGTAACAGCAGTGGCAGGAGATAAAAGGGGGAGAAGCTCTTGTGATGCAGCGCCCAGGCCAGACCTCCATTCATGGGATCAGGGAGCCTCACCTATGTGCTATGTCTCAGGGATGTCCAGCAGCTTGTAATCAATTTCTCAGGCTTCTGGTATCCTTCCCTCAATTGGCCTCTATTTCTCTCCAGGGTCTTTAATGTCACAAATCACAGGAATCTCCCCAATGTGCATTGCCTACAGCCTTCACTTCACTAACCATCATCGCTTCTCAGGCAGCATTCTGGAAATGTTCCCACAAAGTTGCCTACAGCTCTCACCTCCATCTCACAGGTCTAGGCGTTGCATGGCAGCTCCGAACCCAGATTTGTCACTCACATAAAGGGTGTGGGGAGCCATGGTTCCCAAAACCCTAGGAAATCCCAAAGTTTCGCCTACGTCCGAGGGTTCACATGCACTCGAAGCCTGCCTGTGGTGATGGCTTGTCACCTACTCATAATAATGTATTTCTGTTGATACAGCCTTCCAGTCATTAAGTGCCTCTTCTTGTTTTTGTGCAAATCCATTCAGGCTTTTTGAGGATGTAAGGCAAATGCCAATGTCTATTCCTGATGTCAAACATCTGCCATTTTGGAAAAAGTCCTCAGGCAATCAAACAAGCGTGTTTTAAGGGGCTACTTAAGTGAGTGGCCCAAAATGTACTACAAGACCCCTAGTAGCGTTTCATTTACAGGCCCTGGATATATGATATAGCATTATACAAGGGATTTATAAGTAAATTAACTATGGCAATCAAGTGTAAACCAAGGTAACCATATTTAGGGGAGTGAGCACAATCACTTAAGCACTGGCCAGTAAAGCGCACAGAATCCTAAGGCCAGCCAATTTCAGCAGAAAAAAGGAGGTAGGTAGACAAATGGTTTTGGAAAAATACCACCCTAAGGCTAAGTGGTCTAGAAGTGCTGTTTATGCCTCTCTTCGTTGCCTGCTTTCTTCTGCTGTGAAGCACCCTGACTGCACATACGGTGGAGATGAGTTATACAAAAGCTTATTAAAATAAATTGTGAGATCATTAGTCATGCATGACCAGAGCATAGGTTATAGTCTGCATACTTAAGAATTATTGGTCATTTTCACGAGTTTTTATGTTTTGTTTCATAACATACCTTAATTTTAACTGTGGCTTCTTTGTGGATTTCTGAGAGTCTTTTTAACAGTGTTTGCCTTGTGAGTAGACAAAATATAACTTACACTTAACAAAATATTTCTGTGAATTTGTAATTTTGATGCCATACTGCATAACCCTCTAACGCAACCATCCATCACAGCACATGTCCTTCAGCCATGAACAGTGGGGGCTAGACACAGAGTCTATCTGCAGGCAATCTACAGCTTTAGGCCCTAGTTAGCCCATAGGGCAGGGTGCATTGTAGTTCAAAGGTTGGGCATGTACTTTTAGGTTTTACATGTTCTGGTAGTAAAAGTTCCTGATTTAATTATTCACTACTCCGAGGCCTAACTGTTCGAGAGGATAACATTGGGTTGCCTTATTACTTTTCATATGTGATAACTTTTGATTGGGGCAGCTAAGCATTTCATGTTTGGTATTTATGAAATTGTAAATAAAATCATCCTTAATGATAAAGTTAAATTTTAAATTACAATTCTGAAAATGTACTTTTGAAAAGTTAACATTTTACCGCCCTTTGCTACTTGGTGCCTTCAGCCTCCTCTAGGTCACATTACTGGGTGTAACTGACAGTTAGACTTTGTGAATTCCCCCCAGATGGTCACACAATAGAGAGATTTTGTGGGATTATGCGTGCTTGAATGGGCCATCTGCTGAAAAGATGAGTTGGCGGAGCTGGGCACAGCCCTACTTGCAACTGGATAGGCTGTGCTCTGCCTTCACGCAAATGGCTTGTCACCTCCTCATTGCCTCTGCAGCCAGCTTGGAGCCAGGGCAGGATAGTCAGAAAATTCAACGCACTACGAAGAGAACCTTTTTGAAACTCCTCTCATCTTCAAAGAAGGCACCAGGTATAAAAATAAAATAGGGCCCCACAACCCACTCTTCATTTCTCTTTCTGAACCTGCGGAAGGACTCTCAGAGGACTGTCTGCTGATGTGGCCTGCTGTGTACTCCACAAGTCTGCTTTGCTGCACCTAAAGGAATACTTTGCTGCCTAGAGCCTGGCTTGAACCCTCATAGCCCTTCCTTGTTCCTTAACCCCTGCATCTTCACCCGAATCCAGGACTACCCGAGTGACTCCAAAGACTGGTTGGATGGCCTCCTGTTCAGAGCCATAGGGACATAAACGGATCCCACCTACTTGATCTCGCACCTGGACCCATCCTGAGTGAGTCCTGAACCGCCGAGTAGTGCCCACCAACCCGGGACCCTTGGTCATGGTGCTAATGGTGCCCAGATAGCCAAAATCCAAAACCTGGAACTTAAATAATTGTTGGCTAAAAAACTGCCCTGAGAACCGAGGAAAGACCAGAACCACCTGCTCGTTGTTCCGCCCAGGGTACCTTGACTGTCAGCCTGACTTTGCAGCTGATCCCACTACGTTATTTTTCACAGCAGAAAATCCTGTCCAGCAGTACTTCTCCAAAGGGGTGTCTGACTTCCTGGAACTGTCTTTGGCTACAACCTCCTGCCTCATCCTGTTGGAGATTTTTGACTCCCAAAAAAGCGAGTAATACTAAATGTAGAAATCTTCACTGTGACTTCATTCAGCAGCTCCCCAACAGCAATGCTCCCTTCTGAAACACTGCCTGTGGCTTTGCCTTACTGAACTTTATATTCTCAGAAAATGTTTCATGCAAAATCAGGTCTAGTGTGGCTAGATGTCCATGGTTGGCGCTTTGAAGGTTTAGGTGCTAGCTTTTACTAAAAACATAACTTAATTTCTACTTATAGGATTTGAGTTGTTTTGGCATCAAATAATCTATTAAAATATACAACATCCTTCTAAATTGGTGGAATTTTTCTTGTGTTGTGTTTTCATGTTATTACTGTTTATGAGCTGTATAAATACTTGACACGTTGCCTCTAAGTTAAGCCTCACTGCTTTTGTGGCAAGCTACACAGAGTTAAGCACTGGTTAATTTGTGATTTTTTGTTATTCTCCCTGAAAGGGATTGTGGCTGTTGCTTGACCAGGGCTCACACTCGTCAACCAAAAATCCAATTTCTCACAAGCACAAAGGGAGATACATAGGCATATTCAGAGGCATAGTCAGGATCCAAGGTTTGGCAATGGTTGCTGAGTAAATTCAGAGATTTTGAAACTATTTTGTGACTGTTAGATGTAATCAGTGATGTCTTATGTCAGTGATATATTAGTCATAGACACTGGCCATTAAAGATGGAATTGCAGATGGCATAATTGATGACATCACTAATAACATCATTAATGGCCTCACTTATGAGATTATATATGAGGGAATGATTGAACTTTGTTTAAACACACATGCATATCTTATAAGTAGAATTGACTATTACTTACCCTAACAAAGTATTTTCAGAGAAAATGTTATATACATCAACATACACATATATATTTCGAGATTGGATGCCCTTATGGCACAAAATGATGCTTTATGAAGTCCCATATCTGACACCAATCCTTGAAATATGGAAAATATTTCAATGACCTTTGTTAAATATCGATAATATATCATGGGTCCCTGTGAAATATGGATTTCATTATCACAATCACAGTCCTAAATCAGTTTCTGCACAGATTTATCCTTGCCCACTGCTTGATTAAAATTATGGGCCTGATTCACAAAAGTAATCTGCGACAAAATCTTCACTTTGGGCATTTTTGAGTAGTAAAGTTAGGATTCCTAACTTTACTATTCCTAAATGCCCTTTGTAATTACCGAAGGTCATAAAGGTAGGATTTTGTCTCAGATTACTTTTGTGAATCGGGCCCTATATTCCTGAAAGACACACATAACTTGACCTTTCTAATTCCAGTCAGTCTCCATTGCCATCTGCACATTTCAGATAACAACTGCAGAAGCCTCTTCCCTAACTAACTTAAGACAAAATCCAAAATTTACTACCATTTTGGTATTCCCAGAAGGCACTTACTCCTTTTGGTATTCACAGAAGGGACTTACTCATTTCGGTATTCACAGAAGTTAGGAGTCCTAACTTTAGGACTCCTAAATGACTTCTGTGAGTGAATACCGAAAGTCTTAAAGATAGGATTTTTCTCATTTTAGGAGTAGTAAAGTTAGGACTCCACTCAGATGTGTCACGATATGATTGTTTCTAACAACCAGGAAGTAATTTGAAATAGACACACGGATTAGGTTACTGCAGCGGCTGCTGAGCGACGTGTACTCGGTGATACAGAGGACACAGGTTTGCGTTGATGGTGTTTTTTGCTTGACAACAGGTGAGTCATACTCTGAGCAATATTCTGGTTGCATTTACGTTCTATCGGAGAAGGCTCGAGTAATCTCTGGTATTTTGTTTGATGTTCCAGCTTCCGTGTCAGGGCGCCTTGACACCATTGCTTCCACGCCACCTTGATGTTCATGCGAACTATATGTAGATCGTGAATTTTAAACAGAAAAATATTGTTTACAAGGTTAGTCGCATGGTTTGTAGCATCAAATATTAAATGTCAGAGACGGCTGCCTTTTGAGTTTCAGTACTCATCTATCTGTTTTACACGCAAACAGCAGTGAGATTAACAATATATCTTGTCATTGTTGTTACAGCTTTACTGGTGTTGCATCGTGCTTTTTGTTTACTTCTTGGCGACGCTATCTGCTTCTTGTTTCAGCAACACTGGGTTTACTTCGAATACATGGTGAGATTTTGAACTAATCAGACTCACAAGTCTATTGACGAATTTGATGCCACATTGTGGCTTAACATCTATAGACAGTAGCAAGCTGCTTCAAGGAACACACATGTTTGAGCAGAGCCTGAGTAGGTATGAAGAGTCTTTGGTGAACCACACAGAAAAACACCGGTCGTTGGTCTCCACTTGTGCTTTAATAGATTTTTTCTTTTTTTGTCGTGTGTTTAGTATCTTTTGGATGAAGACAGTAAGGGGCCTATTAGGATGACGGGTGGATTTAGTCCGCCCGCCATCCTATCGGTCATTGGGACCGCCGCCATAAGGGTGGGGGTCCCATGGGGGGTATTAGGATGCGCCCGCCACTGTGGCGGGCGCATCCTGCATTTTTAGCATTGTGGCGGGCGGTGCTCTCAGCACCGCCTGCCACAATGCTAAAAGTACACAAATGCATTTGCATTAACAAAGCGGCAGGCACCGCGCAGTGCCTGCCGCTTTGTTAATGCAAATGCAGGGGGATACCACAGGTACCCCCTGTGTGCACCCCCCACCTCTCCTTCACTTCGGGGACCCGCAGGGGGCCCCCGAAGTGAAGACCGCATGCCTTTCGATGGCGGCATCGCCGCCATGGAAAGGCATCTGTCATGGCCCATCATAATATGGCTGGCGGTGTCTAATAGACACCGCCACCATATGAAACCGTTTCCGCCCCGGCCGCAAGGCGACCGGGGCGGAAAAGCGGCAGACGGTCTTTCTGTCCGTCGCGGACCCCCCAGCCATCCTAATGTGGCAGGGGGTCATTTGAGTGCGGATGGCGGGCGGATTGCCCCTGCCAGGCCGGCGGTGGCTACCGCCAGCCTGGCGGGGCAATCCGCCCGCCACACTTATGGGCCCCTAAGTGCTTATTTTCATGGTTACTTCACTAAATCACTGATTGCAGCACTATATGGTGTAGGGTGCACGATGAGTTTTATCACCACATGACATCTCTTGATTCCTTCTTTTGAACATCTTGCAGTTGATCCAAGTGTGCATTTTTTTTAAATGTTTCCCATTTTCTTTACTACAGATTACCCAGGACAGAGGGACCCAGTGTCCCGAAATGCATTGGGTTTTGTCATTTTGTTTTTGTTTAAACAAAGTTTGTATCATTGAAACTTTTTAAAATGTTGATGGCATCCATGTAAGCATTCATATGTAAACTCATGACGTATTTATGTGTATTGTGAAAAGCACAATAGTATATTGTTTCATTAAACATTTGTTTTCAAACTAAGTAATTTACACCAATTTGTAGTGCATATTGGAGTCCTAGTCGCCACTTAGGAACTAAGCCACTTTCTATAATCTATCGCCACCCATGGGGTGGTGTTAAGGAGGCGCAATGAGGAGAAATGTTTTCATTTCTACTTGTTTTTAGGTCTCGCCTGGCTTTAGCAGCGCGCATGCGCTGCCCCACCATGCAAAGTTCTTGAATTCGATCAGATTCCAGAAGTCATGTCTGAGCTCCGCACATACTTTTCATTAGTGTGCATCTTTTGGTGCCATTGAATATGCTGAACAGAGTGTAATGATTGTACCGGAGGATTTGTAGTACCTCCTTGTTGCCATCCTGTCCACTTTTGGCCCTGCCCCCGGGACTGGATCTTTTACTGGTAGCAGAACACAATGGGTTTTATAATGACTGTCCACCACCACATCCACCACCACCACATCCACCACCACATCCACCAAATGTCCACCACCACCATGTCCACCACCACCACCTCCACCACCACCACGTCCACCACCACCACCACCAGCACCACCACCACGTCCACCACCAACACATCCACCACCACCACCACAACATCCACCACCACATCAACCACCACCACCAGCACCACCACCACTTCAACCACCACTACGTCCACCACCACCATGTCCACAACCACCACGACCACCACCACCACATCCACCACCACAATGTCAACCACCACATCCACCACCACTACGTCCACCACCACCACGTCCACCACGTCCACTACTATGTCCACCACCACCACGTCCACCACCACCATGTCCACATCCACCACCACATCCACCACCACAATGTCAACCACCGCATCCACCACCACCACCACATCCACCATCACTACGTGCACCACCACCACTTCCACCACCACGTCCACCACCATGTCCACATCCACCACCGCACCGCCACCACATCCACCAGCACATTCACCACCACCACATCCACCACCACCACCACACCCACCACCATCATGTCCACCACCACCATGTCATCCACCACCACCACATCCACCACCACCACGTCCACCACCACATCCACCCCCACTACCACATCCACCCCCAACACCACGTCCACCACCACCATGACCACCACCACCACGTCCACCACCACATCCACCTCCATGTCTACCACGTCCACCACCACATCCACCACCACATCCACCACCACGTCCATGTCCACCACCACCACCTCCACCACCACCACCACAATGTCCACCACCACCACGTCCACCACCAACAACACCACATCCACCACCACCACGTTCACCACCACCATGTTCACCACGTCTGCCAACACCACGTCCACCACCACTACCGCACCCACCATCACCACCATGTCCACCACCACCACATCCACCACCACGTCCACCACCACCACATTCACCACTACCACATCCACCACCACCACATCCACTACCACCATGTCCACCACCATGTCTACCACCTCATCCACCACCAACACATCCACATCCACCACCACCACCACATACACCATCACCACATCTATGTCCACCATCACCACATCCACCACTGTTACCACCACCACGTCTACCACCACCACCACGTCCACCACCACCACTACCATGTCCACCACTACCACATCCACCACCATCACATCCACCACTACCACATCCACCACCACCACGTCCACCACCAACACCACCACCACCACCACTTCCACCACCACCATGTCCACCACCACCCCCATGTCCACCACCACCACATCCACCACCACCATGTCCACCAACACCATGTCCACCACCACCACATCCACCACCACCATCATGTCCACCACCATGTCCACCACCAAGTCCACCACCACCACATCCACCCCCATGTCCACCACCACGTCCACCACCACCATGTCCACCACATCCACCACCATGTCCACCACCACCACGTCATACACCACCATGTCCACCACCACCACCACCACCACATCCACCACCACCAACTCCACCACCAACACCATGCCCACCACCACCACGCCTACCACCACCATGTCCACCACCACCACATCCACCACCATCAAGTCCACCACTACTACGTCTACCACCACATCCACCACCACCACCACGTCCACCACCACCACCATGTCCACCACCACATCCACCACCACTACATTAACCACATGCCTACCATCACCACGTCCACCACCACACGTCCACCTCCACCACCACCACATCCACCACCACCACATCCATCACCACCACCACATCCACCACCACCACATCCACCACCACTACTAGCACCACGACCATGTCCACCACCACCATGTCCTCCACCACCATGTCCACCACCACCACCATGTCCATCACCACCATGTCCACCACCACCACCACCACATCCACCACCATGTCCACCACCACTACGTCCACCACCACCACGTCTACCACCAACACATCCACCACCACCATGTCCACCACCACTATGTCCACAACCATGTCCACCACATCCAACACCACATCCACCATGTCCACCATGTCCACCACCATGTCAAACACCACCACCATGCCCACCACCACCACCAACCCACCACCACCACATCCACGACATCCACCACCACCACCACATCCACTACCACCACGTCCACCACCACCACCACATCCACCACCCCACCACATCCACCACCACCATCATGTCGACCACCACCGCCATGTCCACCACCACTATGCCCACCACCACCACCACTTCCACCACCACCCGTGACAGGTAAAGTCTCACTGGAGGGCGGGGTAATAGGAGTGTCAACCCAGGCTGTACATGGGACATTTAAGGATGCATTGTGTGCAAGATTATGGAAATAGGGGCTAGAAGTATTACACCAGACCCAAGATACATTTTGAAGAGGCGCAATGTCACAGGGGCTCCTGTAAAAGCACTTGCAGCATCTCTGCCTCTCAGTGGCATACCTGCACGAGCCACTCACTCAAAACAAGCATTCGCATAGCCAATAGTTCTCGCCTTTGGGACCTAATAGGTGTTTAGCAATGCAACACTTGATGTTGTTGCACCAAGGATATTGTGCTGAATAACAAAACACTTATAAGGTCCCAAAAGCAAGACCTAATTGGCTATGCCAATGCTTGTTTTTTCTTACATGTGCAGCACAGAAAGAGGAAATCGCCTAAATTGATTGATTTTGTACAGGAAGGTGTCCCTTCCTGCACAAAATCAATCAGCCCCACGACGCAGGCACCCTTGCACCACGTGCTGCCCATGTTCCGCTGACCCAGAAGAAAAGGACAGGAATGTGCTGTATCTCAGAGATACAGCGCATCGCTGCTCTTTTGTTTTGACGTAGGTCAGTGCCGCAAGATTCCTTGCAGCGCTGCCCTGTGCCAAAACCTCATAAATGATGCCCTTTGTCTCGCCCATTGAAAAATCAGTAACATTGGCTAGGCAGAGGATGGAAATTAAGCATGCTTTGGTTCATGGCACTGGTTGTCATCACATCCAGTTTATAGATCTAAGTAAAGTATTTTAATGAAACACACTTTGCAAACACTGTGCTTGAAAGACACCTGGGAACTGAATGCTTTCATTCCTAGACACTGCACTCCACTGTGCTTTTCAATGTCTCCCGTTTGCAATTTACATAATTTCCTAATTGTTTGCCACTGCAATCACATTTGTGATTACATGGAGCAGCTATCATCATTGCTGAGCGCAAAGTCGGTTGATAGCCTGAAGTATAATTTAGAAAGGACTGGGAATTAGCATAAAACAAAAAATAAAATAGCAGGTTTTTTTAAATAACAGTATCTTGTTAGTGAGACAGTTGCTCTGAAAGTAACATTCACCTTCAAGAAACTGCCTTAACATACATTCCACCCATCATAGCTTGCTTTTTTTGCAGCATTCTTGAGCTGCTCCCAGGTCACTTAATCTCCCTGAGCTGTTCCTTCAAAACCAACGTCCGCCCCTTGCAGCTTTTTTTCCGGTTTTCTTTGCTTGTTTTTCAGACAGTAGGATGGACTTGAATGTATTGGAGCGCTTAATTTGAGCACCAGTTACATTACAGGATGACACATTAATTTTTTCGGTAGACATGGGGAGATTAAGTGAATCACAGGATGTTCATCTGACACAGAGATTCAATCCTGGTTACCCAGCTCTAAAGTCATCAGTTCCATCCGTTAGTCCACATCCGAGCCACTATACTCTTAATCCGAGCCTTGCTTTCTTCAGCTGTCTGACGGAGAGTGCTTTAAGCACATCATGCAAAGGTGTTACAAGGATGCATGTGCCTGCTGGGTGAGGTGTCCATCTCTAAACTTGCGCTGACCTCCAGCACTTGTTACACTTTTAGCACTGTCTGGTCCTAGGTTGCAGCTCATTAGTGCCAGTTCAAAACCCAAATATAGCAATAAGCACCAAAAAGGTGACCAGTCAACCTTTGCAAAGGGCATTCCACTACACAGTAACACATGCCACTGCATTTTCAGTAACATTTGAACCATTTGGGCTAGAAATCTGCAGATTATGAATCTGATAATGGATTATGTGGCAAATGCCGCAAATCCACAAGTGAGTAAAAAAATTTGCAATTTGAATAATAAACCTCACCGAAATCTGAACCTTTCGCAGAAGCCAAAAGGCTTGTGATAGTTGTGGCTGTTCCACTCCAAGGCTGACCTGATCTGAATGTTTTGTGTGAAATCTGATGCCATTTGTTGTCTGGAGGTGCATGTTGCAGCATCTATGTGATTGTCAACATTTTGTGCCTCTTTTGCCTTGCTCAATAAACAAGTCATAAACCTTTTTCGAAATTTCTGTAACTTATATTTCACAACTGCTCACCAAGCTACAATTTACCACCAAAAAACGTATTAATCATAAAGGCGAAACCACATAATTCAGCTCAACAACACAATTACACAACACACCATATACATCCACTCCATCCCATACATCATGCCATAAAATTCAACAGCACACCACATAATTAGGCTCCACTACATACCACTCTACAGCACATATGATTACACTCCATGACACACAATTCCACTTCACATAATTCCAGTACACTCAATACCACATAACTATCCAGATATTTCCACTACACAAATCTATTCCACATCACACAATTCACAATTCCACAACTAACCAATCCAATCCACATAATTCCACTTCACACCACATACATACACTCCATAACACGAGTAAAAGACATTGGCCCACATGCATCAAAGCAAAAAAGGGTTGCAAACGGGCAGATTCTCAGAAACTGCCCCTTTGCGATCAGTATTTTTGCATTTGGGATGCAAATCGCAATTTAAGTAATCTCTAAATTGCGATTACTTAAATTGCCATTGCATTTAAGGAATCGAAAATTGAGATTCCTTAAATGCAATGCATTAAAGTAAAGAAAACTAGCGATTTAGCTAATAGGGGGCGCAAATTAGCATGAAGTTGAACTTTGAAAAATGCACTAAAGTGCATTTTTCAAAGTTCCATTTTACACACACACATGCCCTTGGGGCATGTGTATGCACAAGATGTACTCATATGCTTGTTTCAGGGGTGCAACAGGGTGTCCTTTTGACACCCTGGCACCCTTGAAATTGCATTCTCAATTTGCGATTCTCTAATTGAGAATCGCAAATTGAGAATGTCTTCCCATTCATTCCAATGGGCCTCTAGGCAATTAAGCAATGTTTAGAAATTGCTATTTTTAAGCGATTTCTACATGCATAGCCTTTTGTTATTCCTTATTATCGAATTCTTATTTTTCGCCAAAAAGGAATCACAAATGGGATTGTTGATGCATGTGCCAGATTGTGATTTATAATACCAATAGCTCTAACTCTACCAGATGCAAGACCTATTGCATTTCCAATGCTTTTTCCTATTTTTGTGTTTTCTACCTGGTGTTTTAGGCATAAACCCATGGGAGAAAGTAATACATTTCTGAAAAGTAAATACAAATTGAGATTCAGAAATGCGAAGTTTGTGTAAATCGCTGATGTTTTTTTCAAACAAACTAATTATTGAAATCAAGAATAATGTAAAAAAATTGGGAAGGGAACATGGAAATAGGTGGCTTTTTCATCTGTAAATATTTGCCCTAATGGCCATTTTAAAAAGGAATATGCTAGTTTGTCTATCGGAACCTTGTGGTTGCAGCGGTAAATAGTGTTTGTTGGTTGTCCAAAAACAAGCAGTACCCAGAGCCAACTAATGAGCTGCAGATTATAATGTTAGTTATTTTCTTACAAACCATGCATCAATTCACATGGTAAAATATAAGGAAGGTGAAATGGGCATAAATGAAATTATGCTTTTTCAATATGTGCCAAGATACTGAGTTGAGGAATGTTGTACAACTCTGAATGTGGGCTTATGAGGAAAGTCAGGAAAATGGTCAGGCGATTTAGTCGATGTTTCTTAAGTAATTTTGCCCGGCGTTAAACGCCTCTAATACCATACGAGGGTTATCAAATAAAGAGGCAGGCGCTGGAGACAGGAAGACAGGAAACAGGTTTTATTCCGACGGAGCAGAACACATCAGATCGGACAACAAGGTATCGTCTCGAGGTGCTCTCTAGCAGCCCCTCTAAGGCCTGGCCTTTTATACACTGGTTTATGACATGTGGCCACTTTTTATTACAATAAAGACATTGTGAAGTAATGAAAAATGACATCCCCGGTATCCCCCCAGTTCCGGCTCATTCCAACACGTGGCTACAGTAGAGGTCCTCACCCCCAATACAATAGGAGGGGGCTATCACGCAGCCGAGTGTTCCGCCGATTCCTTTGGAATGTGTGCGCCTGATCGGGTCTCAGGGGGTGGGGAGGTCATGATCAATAGTAGCTCCTTTGAAGAGGGGCGAGTGCATACAGTAGTGGGCAATAAAACTGTATCCTCAGGCCAAGGGATGACCAGCGGTCCGTGCAGACAATCGGGCTCAGAGGAAGGGGTCATCAAAGGAGAGATATCCATGAAAGAAAAGGATCGGTGTGGACAATCGAGCATAGAGGAAGGGTTTATCAAAAGAGGGGTATTCATGGGAGGAAAGGAGGTGTTGGTCAGGCGCAGGGTGTGATTCCCAGAGACAGAGTCATGCGGAAGAGGAGGGTTCATGACTTGTGCATGTGAGCGCGGGGGCAGCCAGGGTGCATGGGGGATGCTTGCAGGGTCAGAGAAGTGCGCTGATGATCGATCGTGAACAGGGAGACCATGGTACCTAAAATGGCTGTCGTGTATGTTCATACGTGAGTCTGAGGAATGGGCAAGATGGCGCAGATGATGTTCAGTTCACGAACTAAAATTCCACAGTCCTCCCTTTTAACATGTTTAGCCAGCTTGTCAATTCGGATCTATCCCCATGAGACCACGTATTTCGATCTCATAGAGGGGACTCATGTGCTCAGTTCTAAAGTCCAAAGTCTTAGGGCACATACAGTTAGAAACGAGTGAACACAAAGGTGGCAAACATTGAATACTTAAGCAACACCCACACAGTATCACGAATGGTATCAGTATAAATGTAAACAACCTCCATCCCCAGTCCTTCAAAGTGTCCCAAAACCAGCTTCCAAGCGACCATCCTTCTTGCTCCTGGTGAACCTCTGAGGATAGTCTGTGGAGGTGTTCGATTGCTTTGTAAACTGAAGGCGAGTTATCTGGCACGTAGGTGCAACAGCTGGAGCCGATGATGCGGCATGCTCCTCCGCGGTCGGCCAGAACCACATCTAGGACAAGGCGGTTCTGAAGAGCCACCAGGCGGACTGCCTGAAGCTCAGCCATGTTGTTAGCGAGGATGCCAGCCGTGATGTTAATGGTTGTTTCTACTGCCTGCGTCAGGTGTCGGATAGCGCGGCTATTTGCCATTGGGCCCCACAGAGGAACAAGTCCTTTCACCGCATCCAGGAACTGTGCTCCGGTTGTAGAAAAGTCAGCCCATATCGCACCCGATGCCCAGGCCGCTGGTGCAGGGCGACTCTTCGTTAGCATCTTGAATAGCTACCAAATAAAGAGACGGGCACTGGAAGTAGGAAAACAAGAACAGGGTTTATTACTCATGAGGAGAGCCTGTCCTTTGGGACACTCGCATAGTGTCTTCGGGAGGTGCTCTAACAAGTTTCTCTGAGGCTTCGTCTTTTATACACAGGTTTATGGCACACAGGCATCCTTTACTACAATCAACACATTGTATAGTATGGAGGTATTCCAACACGTGGCTACAGTAGGGCCCTTATTCTCCATGCAAATAGGAGGGGGCTATCATGCGGCTGAGTGTCCTGCTGATTCCATTGGAATGTGTGTGCCTGATCGAGTCTCAGGGGGTGGGGTGGCCATGATCAATAGTAGCTTCTTCCAAGAGAGACGAGTCCATAAAGTAGTGGGCAATAAACCGTATCCTCGGGCTAAGGGATGACCAGCGGTCCGTGCAAACATTCAGGCTCGGAGGAAGAGGTCATCAAAGGAGGGGTATTCACGGAGGGACAGGAGGTGTTGGTCAGGCGTGGGGTGCGATTCTTAGGGACAGAGTCATGCGGGAGGGGTGGGCTCATGACTCGCGCATGTGGGAGAGGGGGCAGTCAGGGTGCATGGGGGAATGCTTGCAGGGTCAGGGAAGTGCGCTGATGAGCGATCGTGAACAGGGAGACCATGGTACCTAAAATGGCTGTCATGTACATGTGTGCATGGATCTATGCTGGCAGAATAACACACTCAGTGCTTTCGCAATATCCGTTCTGCTTACAACAAGGGGTGCTATGAACACAAATGAACGCCGCTTATGTACATACACATTTGCCATTTTTAACAGTCGCCGCTTTTTACATAAGCAAGTTCAATTTCTACCTAGTCGATGTGATTGGCGGAATGCAATACATGTTAATTTACACCTGTCGGGTTCTTCATACAAGCCTAGAGATCGGCATAATGTTTAGTCGGTGTAGAACCAAGAAAAATGTTCCGATACATAAAAATCAGCTTCACATTTTCTCTCTAGTGACATCAACATACAGGAAGAATGCTCTGATACCTTCCGACTTGTCAGTACTATAGGGGATTTTGGAAAACTAACCACATGAGTGACCGACGAAACATTTCTTAAAAGGCAATACAAAATGGTTGAGGGAGGTATTCAATTTGATACAAGTAATTTAGTCAAGGGGCGAATAGAAAGTTCTG
Organism: Lissotriton helveticus; assembly: GCF_964261635.1. NCBI lineage: Eukaryota > Metazoa > Chordata > Amphibia > Caudata > Salamandridae > Lissotriton > Lissotriton helveticus. The sequence continues at coordinate 453,946,201 of NC_136063.1, read as the reverse complement.
GAAAGGGGGGAGGGTCTTTGTCGCAATGTCTTTTAACATAGTCCGTCTTCTTTTGTTGGCGCTGCTGAGCACCGGCGGTGGAGCTATAGGTCCAGCTCGGATTCGTCCTTACACGTTGCAGGGTGCGATCAGTCCTGCTGTTGGATCACAGTCCTGTTTCCTAACTTATTGTCTTAGGGGTGCCTTATGCTGGGCACCTGCGTGTCTTTCCTTTTCCGTGACAAAATCCCAGTCCATAGTCAAATTTTATATGAAAGAGTTTGTTGAACAATCGAGGGAGGAGAGGGCGGAGTGGGGCCAGATCTTCGAACACACCAAGGGACCAAGGGAGCAAAGGACAATGAGCAGGCAGGCCCATCAGTCGGAAAAAGGGACGGGGACTTCAGGCACGAGTGGGTCAGCAAGTCGAGGGCTTCAAGGCAGCCCCTTATTCCTTCATCAGCTGAACTTGAAAGTTGTGCCTCGTCCCGCGTCTCGTTGCTCTGCGGCTCCACCTTTGGTCGTCACACGTGCTCCATGATCTGTGGCCAGGCTGTGCGTCACGTCCAGCTCCTCTCCTTTGGCGATTGTATCTTTAAATGGGTGAAAAACAAGTTGTTTAGACAAACTGGTCGGGAGAACAGATATACATCTCAATTCCTTCCCTATTCCTGAGTAGGTGGGGGATAGGTTCATCGGTCACAGTCAGAGGTCGTTATTTATGGAGTCTGTAGAAGGGCATTGCATATTGAATTCATAGACTTGTTTGGCGTTCATTCGCGATATATGATAAGAGAAATTGAACTTTTGTACACAATGTATTACGTTACAAAAAATCGAGTCCTTATGGAGAGACTCGTTCTTCCCTTTAACCCAAGTATCGACAATATCACATCTCCTTTCGGGGTCGGCTAATTCTTGCAAGCAGGGGCATTATCATAGGGTTGATTGGGGGCGAGTGGGTGCTTTTGGACAGAGAGCTAGGGTCGATCGGGGGAAGTGGGGTACTCTGGACATCCGCACTTAGGTGCAAGGGGGTGGGGCAATCGGGACATTGGGGATCGCATTTTCTAACAAACTGAGAAACAGAGGACCATTGACGTTATAGTTCCCCTATAAAAGGCCAAATTAGGGGACATCCGTCGTCTTACCGGTCCTTTCCTTCATTACCAACTCGGGTTCTATTGTTTGTAGAAGGGAGGGGTAGTAATATGGTAAGTCTCAATCGTTTTGGGTTTGGTCAATTTTGCTGAACACCTTTGCGTTCGAGGAAACCCAATTACGTTTGTGTCGGAGGGACACAATGCCATCATACAAGAAAAAGAGGAAACGGGGGGCTTCTGGAGAGAGGGAGAGAGAGAGAGAGAGAGAGAGAGAGAGAGAGAGAGAGAGAGAGTCGTACTCTAAACGAACCATTCGGTACTCGTATGCCGTGAGGAGAGAGAGACGTGTACAATAATGGTCCATTCAGTGCACACACAATTTAGAACGGCAGGGGTTAAGTAATGCGTAAACACAAGCGGAGGGACGACGTAGATCCATACATCACGTACACACAAACTCAGACGGGGAAGACAGTACATGTATTATACACAAAAAAATCCAAGACAAAACATGAAACAGTTATTGGCCAAAATTATCCCTTTTCTGTATGCTGTGCATTTTTATCATCCTAAGCTCTTTTTACCTTTTTCTTATCTTTTATTCGTCGGCTGCCTCTTACTGGTGGCTTTGATTGTACACGCTTACGCCTTTGGCAACTGGTTGTGAACTAACCTGGTCGGGCTAATGCTCACGGAGGTTTATCCGAGTCATTCTTAGCAAGTGCGTTTCCAGGCTGAGACAACAGTTGGTGTCAATTGGAGAGCAATGGGGCAGCTTTTAGTTATGTGCCTATGAGGATGCGGAAAAGGAGGTAGTAGGTTTTCAAATATTGGCAATATCCCTAGTCCTCTCGGCGGAGGATACTTGTGTAACCCCTACCTCGAAATATACCCTAAACTTTTCCCTATTTAGTTAAGCGTGGAGTGATTAATCATGTGTGCACGTTATTTTTGGTGGTATTATTCGGAGTGCATGGGTCCAATAATCGAACGCCTTTTTCCCGTCTTCTTCGTCCGCCAGATCACCATTTTCCTTCTTTGTATTCCTAATCGATGTTCCGAGGTGACCTGCAGAAAGAGGGAAAAAGAAGGGGCGGGGGCAGCATTTAAGAATACAACAGCGCGCATAAACCCGAAAAGGCTTTTACTTACTACATACGCGGTCTATCTCCCCGGAACGCAGTTCTTGCTAATTCGGCATTTAAGCCCAGATGAACCTTTTAGTGTGCGAGAGATGTTTATCGGAAGCCGGTGGATAGCATAGGTCACCCAAGTGTGGTATTACAGATCGTATGTAGGGAGGCCAGATGGCACTCCTTTGGAGCGACTTAGGGGCATTTTAGTACAATCTTTCTGATACAGGTAGCATATAAAGTATAGACTGAATTCCAGGATCTTTTAGCGGTTGCTTTAAGCTGTACAAAAGTGTGCAAAGTACATACAACAAAAACCGTACCATTCATTTTTGCAGTATCTCTGCGTACTATACCTTTTTAATCTTTAAACAGTGGTCATTTATTCGAAACTTACTAATTCACACGTGACAACTACGTTTGCTTTTTCCCAAAATCTTTAATAAGAATGTCAGTGCAAAAAATATGGGCCTACAACCCCGTGTGCCGGCCACGGAGCAGGCTAGAACTGTAGATGTGGGAATACTTTATTAGAAAAACTTTTAGTGGAGTCCGTTGTCGTTTATTTCATAAAAAGTGCACCAAGTACAATAAAAATCATATTGAATCTTTAGTGTGAGCGAATATCATAGGCATCGAAATTTCGAACTTTCAATAATCATGATGCGCCAAATTCAACAACAATTCATTGTCCGAATGTTCAATTAATACCCATCTGATGTCAATTTACCGTCTGAACACATAACCAGTACCCATCCAATATCAATTCTTTGTTCGAACATATAACCCGTACCCATCTCATATCAATTCATTTCCCGAACTGACAGTACACATCCTGAATCCATTAATTGTCCGAACATATAATCTGTACACATCCTATATCAATTCATGTGGTTAAAAAAAACCTTCATACATATCTCATGACACCAGGGCCGAACAATCGGGGTACAACAAGGAGTTGAAAGTTTCATTTGCATCGGCGCCATTTTGGGTGCAGTCAGGCAGATTCAGGCATAGTCTAAATCTCTACTAAGTCATGGTTGGCCCAGAGCTTCCTTTGGCAGTCCAAAGTTCTGTTAAAGGGAAAAAAAAAGGGATCGGTGGTTTGAACCATCAGTCAAAAAGAGGGGGAGGGAGGCAACAATGTTCCTACCGGGTCATACTGTGCTTCCACCGGAACTGATCCGAACTGTGGTCTATAGGACTCTTGTCATTCAAACTGAGACTGGCGCCAGCATGGGAGCGCCGACATCCTGCGGCTACGTTTCCATCGTTCCGTGGGCAATCATGGCAGTCACTCCCCATCGGGGGTATTTGCGGGAGTCGGGGACTCCCGTGGCTCCTCTAGAATCTTCAAGGTTGTGGAGAACTATGACGGTGGAGTCAACAAGTGACCGGGCCATTCCTTCATGCAGGGCCCGCTCTTGCCAGGTCGATCGCCATTTTGAGAGTTCGGCAGCTACCGGCGATCGCGGTGTCAAATGAGCGGACGGGCTCCCACCTGTCGGGCGAGGCGTTGCAGCATTGCCACAGTGGAAGAACCCTTTTCCGGGCGCCTGGAGCGCTGAGGGTGCAGTTGGGAAGCCTCCACCTGGGGAGGCGGGAGAGGCCTGTTCGCACCGTCTCTCCCTCCCAGTGCACCCCACGGCGTCTCGTTTGACATTTGTTATGGCCGGACCAGGCGATGAGGACGGGGGGGGGGGTCGGAGGCATGTGCAAGACATCCCCCCCCATAGTTGTCGCAGCCATTATACAAGAAAGAAGTGGCGCCTGGCGTGTTGTTGCTGCCATTACGGAAGAAAAAAGAAAGAAGTGGCGCCTGGCGTGTTGTCGCTGCCATTACGAAGGAGAAAAGGAAAAAAATGTCCCGTCCGTCTTTGGGCCGGGCTTCCGGTGGATGTTGGCCGGACGCCCCTTGCTCTGACCCCATAAACGGGTTCCTTGGTTCATCGGCTGCAGCCGGATCTCGTCAGCCCCAGCCCCCGGTCGTTGGTGGCCGGGTCGGGAGAGAATGTGGCGGGACTACCTGCAACTCTCAAGTGCCACCGCGGCCGGACTTGGAGAGAGAGGGGAGGGTCGAGGACATAGACATTCCCCCCCCCTGCATTTCTCCGGTGTTGTCAAGGTAATCCCCTGGCCGGGTCCCGCGGGCCTCGGCATCTCCTCCGGCTACACCCTACGTGAGGATCCCCAGCCGACTGTTGGCAGCAGGACCCGCCCTATATGTGTTGTTTCCGGCTGGGCGTAGCCGTAAACTTGTTGCACTTTGGAAGTTTCCAGAATGGGGGCGGATGTTCTGCTGACTTGCATTTTCCCCTGTTTACCGTTCTTATTTCTAACTTTTTTTTGTTTCTTAGGGCATTAATAAGTTTTATCATTACGTATTGTTATCGTTTCTTTGTTTGTTATTTATTAAAAAGTTCATGTTCATCAGTGGCCTACTGATTTTCGCTTTCCTATTCTTTTCTTTCCAGGTGGTTTTATGCTAAAGTTTTCTGTTAACAGGTTACAGTGATCACTTCGCTATTATTGTATATGTCCTTTTTACTAGGGGTGCTTTCTGGTCGGACCAGATGACCTTCCTCTAGTAAATGGTCCGGGTGAAACTGGCGTATCAACCAGTGGGGAGTAGATAGGCATGACAGATTACAACGGGGGACAAAGGTCCGCATTACCTACCCTTCACTACTTGCAAAGACTAGAGTATGGCGACTTCTGTGCTCATTTGCAAAATAGAGAATACCTCCAAAAGAACCAATTCCGAACAGTCAATGTTCGGTCAATCAATCAATCAATGAGGAACGAAATAGGTATGACGTGTTAAAGGTTTGCGTTACCTACCCTTCACTTTCTGCAAAGGGAGAGAGAATATTCCTATTCTTCCCCGTTTGCAGGCAGAGAAGATTCCTAAGAGAACCAACTTCGAACAATTTAATGCTCGATTCAATCAATCAATCAATGGGGAGGAAAAAATAGGCACGACGTGTTAAAGTTTTGCGTTGCCTACCCTTCACTATCTGCAAAGATTAAACAGAGTATGCGACTCTGTGTTTGTTTGCAAATAGAGAATCTCCCAGAAGCAATCAATAGGCAATACTAGTATTTTCAAACAATCAATCAATTTCGCAATTTGTCGTGTGTCACGACCTTACCCGGACCGGACCATGTGGACAGTTCTTCGCCTTCCTTTTTCCAGCGCCCGATCGTTCTCTTTCTCCATGTTTTTACCGCAGCATTCCTGTGGGATTCCAGTCAGGACAATAGGTCACTTGAGAGAGAGGTCCGTTCGGAATCGGTGAAGCTCATTCAATCGGCAGCCGGACGAGGGCCCTCTCAAGGCAGGTATACTCCAATCATTTAAATGTTCACCCCATCGTCTGGACCTCTCTTACCGGACCTTATGTCGCTGATGGGCCCCGCGTTTGGGACGCCAACTGTAGAAAAGTCAGCCCATATCGCACCCGATGCCCAGGCCGCTGGTGCAGGGCGACTCTTCGTTAGCATCTTGAATAGCTACCAAATAAAGAGACGGGCACTGGAAGTAGGAAAACAAGAACAGGGTTTATTACTCATGAGGAGAGCCTGTCCTTTGGGACACTTGCATAGTGTCTTCGGGAGGTGCTCTAACAAGTTTCTCTGAGGCTTCGTCTTTTATACACAGGTTTATGGCACACAGGCATCCTTTACTACAATCAACACATTGTATAGTATGGAGGTATTCCAACACGTGGCTACAGTAGGGCCCTTATTCTCCATGCAAATAGGAGGGGGCTATCATGCGGCTGAGTGTCCTGCTGATTCCATTGGAATGTGTGTGCCTGATCGAGTCTCAGGGGGTGGGGTGGCCATGATCAATAGTAGCTTCTTCCAAGAGAGACGAGTGCATAAAGTAGTGGGCAATAAACCGTATCCTCGGGCTAAGGGATGACCAGCGGTCCGTGCAAACATTCAGGCTCGGAGGAAGAGGTCATCAAAGGAGGGGTATTCACGGAGGGACAGGAGGTGTTGGTCAGGCGCGGGGTGCGATTCTTAGGGACAGAGTCATGCGGGAGGGGTGGGCTCATGACTCGCGCATGTGGGAGAGGGGGCAGTCAGGGTGCATGGGGGAATGCTTGCAGGGTCAGGGAAGTGCGCTGATGAGCGATCGTGAACAGGGAGACCATGGTACCTAAAATGGCTGTCATGTACATGTGTGCATGGATCTATGCTGGCAGAATAACACACTCAGTGCTTTCGCAATATCCGTTCTGCTTACAACAAGGGGTGCTATGAACACGAATGAACGCCGCTTATGTACATACACATTTGCCATTTTTAACAGTGTGGAGTCGGCTTGTCCAATGTCTCCGGCGCGCTTTTGCCGGTGATGGTAGGCTGGGGCCACATACGTGGGGGGAAGAATGAAGGCGATGTAGCACGTACCCCTCCAACCTTTCGGGAGCCAAGTGTAAGCTTTGATGCCACAAACAAAGTACATATTCGGAGAAGCAACAAAGGAGGGGGGATCAACTGAGACCAATGTTCTGGTGATACGGCAGGAACTGTGACCCACCAGCTGTGTTCCCTGGCCTTTGAGGCACACGAGACCTGTGACATTAATGACGGACAGGGCCACAGTCAGAGTGGCAGCCGTTCGCTTCCGCAGGTGGGAGAAGGTGGGTCTAGCCGGATTGTGGAGCACTTGCATTTCGACTCGTTCTTTGGCAGGGATGTTCATATGGAAGGCGGAACCTGAGGTCACAGGACAAAAGGGGGCAGACGTCCTTCCTGTTTTGTTCAGCCAGAACCCATAGTAGAAGTGTGACACTGTTTGACCAGAAGCGGCGTTGTCCTTGTGGCTTTCCTGCAGGAGGATCAACCAGGCGAGGCAGGAGCCGTGTACTGAGAAAGGAGAAGGGATGAAGGGGATGGAGTGTCCAGTGGCATGCGGGAGCAACCCGCAGATCCAGCAGTTCGTGGCATTTGCAGCAAGGTTGTGCTGGTGCAATAATTGCACGAAGGAATTGTTCCAGAACTCCTTACGCCTTTCTCGGAGCTGAGGCGAGAGGGTGATCAGGTGATGCTCTTTCATGGTGGTTGGCTGTGCAGTGGTCGGCAACATCTGATGAGCGGGAGTGCTGTCCTCCAAGATCCAGAAGGAAGTCATGAGGAGGAGGCAAAGGAGGAAGAGAATGAAGAAGGCGATTGTCTTTGATTTGTGCAAATTGTCAGTCTTTGGGTTCCTGTAGTGGGTATTTCCTGTTGCTTTCATCATCTTCTTATCTGGCGCTTCCATCATCTTCTTATCTGGCGCTTCTATCATCTTCAAGGTGCTCGGTAGTGGGCAGAACCACAGACTTTGTTTAGCTTCTCTCCGGGTAACCCTTGGTTGTTTTAGGTCACCGTTCTGAGATTTTAACTTAGTCTGTGGTCTACTTAGCCGAAGCTTCCTCCTTTCGACGCAGGAAATACCCTTCCTGGGATGGCACAGTGGGATCAGGGAATTTTGCAAGTTCAAGTGCCTCGGTATCAGGATAGCAGTTCAGTGATGGCCGGTCTTTGTTCAGGAGCTCTTCTTGGGTGTCGACGTTTTCTGTCGTGGCCAGGGTCGAGGAGACCTTCTTGCAGTGGTGGGCGTGCAGTCAGTGCCTTTTTCCCTCTACTCGAAGAGCCGTCCGAGTGGTGATCAGTACTTGCCAGGGGCCCGTCCACCGGGGTTCCAGACTCTTTGCCCGTTGAAAATTCCGGACTAAAACATAATCTCCCGGTTGGATATCGTGACCGGGACCCCTGGAAGCATCGGGGATGGCCTGCTGCACCTGTTGATGAATGACAGACAACGTTTTAGTTAATTTGCACAAATAATCTGACAGCAGGACGTCGGGGACGTCGTGAATGGAGGTTGGTTTGGGGGCAGTCCAGAGGTTCATTGGTCGCCCAAACACAACCTCGTAGGGGGTCAAGTGGTGCTTAGTGGGAGTGGAGCGCATCGATAGCAATGCCAGTGGGAGGGCATCTGGCCAATTAAGTCCTGTGGTGGCCACTATTTTTGACAGTTTCAGTTTCAGTGTAGCATTGTGTCGCTCAACTAGGCCAGCGGATTGGGGGTGGAAGACCGCATGGAACCTCTGCTTTACCCCCAGCCCCTTCAAGATTAGTTGGATAACTTCAGCTATGAAGTGGGGGCCATTGTCGCTCTATAAAATTTGACAAAGGCCGTAGCGAGGAAAAAACTCTTTCAGTAGTACTTTGGCAGTAGTCATGGCAGTGTTATCACGGGTTGGATAGGCTTCCACCCATTTGCTGAAGGCACATACAATGACTAATACGTACTTCAAGCCTTGGCATCTCTCCAGCTGGATGTAATCCATCTGGAGGACCTCAAAGGGGTGGTCGGGGATCCCAAACCCTCCCCGGGGTACTACAGTCCCTTTCCCGGGGTTGTGTTGTAGGCAGATAAGGCACTGTTGGACCAGGCGTTTGGCTGAGTCGGGGATTTTGTTGTTGTGCCAGACTTTGGACATGAGTTCAATCATGGGGGCAGAACCTATGTGTGCAGGGGAGTGTGCCATAGTCAGTATGGGAATCAAGTATGAGCCAGGCAGCAACCATTTGTTAGTGTCTTTTGTCCGCCAGCAGCCTTCATCGTCCTTCAGACCCACCCGTGCCCATTCAGTCAGTTCGTGAGGTGTGCTGGCCGACTGGATGTCCCTAATCGTTTCCCTAGCGTCAGTCCATTTTTCTGCTTGTGACCTGGTCACATATATGCGTGTCGTTGTCCTATTCTCAGCTGTGGTTCGGGCAGTGATGTCGGCCAGTGCGTTTCCCTGTCCAACTAAGTCCGTCACCTTCTTGTGTGCCTGGCATTTGATCACTGCTAATCATTTGGGGAGGAGGACTGCTTCAATCAGGGCGGAGACTAGATCTCCGTGAAGGATGGGCGTGCCGTGGGACGTCAGGAATCCCCTTTCCCTCCACAAGAGCCCAAAATGATGAACCACCCCGAAGGCATACTGGCTGTCCGTGTAAATGTTTGTCGTGGTTCCTGCTGCTATAATACATGCTCGTGTGAGGGCAATTAGCTCTGCCGCCTGTGCGGATCGTTGCGTGATGCGGGCTGTTTCAACTACTGTTCGGGCTGTCGTCACCGCATAGGCAGCTGAAGTGGTGCCGTCTGGGAGTTTGATACAAGAGCCGTCTACCCATAGCTCTCCATCAGGGTCTGTAAAAGCAATGTCTCGGAGGTCAATTCTACTCCTGGTCTGTTCGTCCGTGAGGGTCACACAGTCGTGTATAGGGGGCACATCGGGGTCATTTTCAGGCAAGGGCAACAGTGTGGCAGGATTCAAAGTTGTGCATCTCTTCAGAGTGATGTGGGGTGCAAGTAGAGTCAATTCGTACCCTGTCAGTCGTGCACTAGTCAGATGTTGGGTCTTGGTCTGGTTCAAAAGGGTGTCAACTGCATGGGGTACTAACACCGTGAGAGAGTTCGAAAGTACAATTCCCTCACTCTGACGGATAGAGACAGCAGCGGCGGCTACTGCTCGAAGGCAGGCAGGTAAAGCTCTGGCGACTGGGTCAAGAGTGGCAGAGAAGTAGGCACAAGGGCGTTGTTTGGGGCCGATGGGCTGAGTTAGAACAGACAATGCGCATCCCTCCCTTTCGTGAGTGAAGAGGGAGAAGGGCTTGGAGTAATCTGGTGTTCCTAGGACGGGTGCCGAGCAAAGGGCATCCCGCAACTCCTTAAAGGACGCTTGGAATTCGGGGGTCCAAGGGAGTGGGAAGGGAACATCTTTGGCCAACAGGGAAAGTAGGGGCTTTATAATGAGACTGAAATTTGGTAACCATTGTCGGCAAAAAGAGGTAAGGCCCACCAATGAACGGACTTGCTTCTGTGTTTTTGGGATGGGGGTGTCTAGGATGGTTTGGATTCGGTCGGGCGTAAGTTTCCTCCCTTCTTTGGACAGGAGAAGGCCTAGGTATGTCACTTGAGGCTGGCAGAACTGCAGTTTCTTTTTGGAGACTTTGTGGCCATTCTCCGCAAGAAAGTGCAGGAGTTGGATAGTGGCCGTGATTGCAAGTGGAGTGGTGTCGGCCGCCAAAAGGATATCATCGACATATTGGATCAACACCACTCCATCTGGTAGCTGGACGGCGTCCAGCTGTCTTTTGAGGGCCTGGCTGTAAATGCTGGGACTTTCAGTGTAGCCCTGGGGAGCTCTACAAAATCGGTACGAACGGTTTTTTAAGGTGAAGCCGAAGAGATAACGGCTGTCTGGATGGATGGGGATAGAGAAAAATGCTTTCTTGAGATCAATAACGGTGAAGGTGGTGGCAGTGGACGGGATGAGGGTCAGAATGGTGGTGATGTCTGAGACTACGGGGTACTGTGGCACCACCACTTTGTTGACTTCTCGCAGGTCGATGATGAAGCGGTACGCTTTCTCATCTCCCTCACCTTGCTTCTTAACAATGGGTAGGATAGGGCTGTTGCAGACATTACTAACCACTTCCTCTACCACTCCTGCATCTACCAGGGACTGAATAATCGCTACCAATGCCTTCTCGCCTTCGGGCGATATCCGGTACTGTGGGAGTTTCGGGAGTATTGCGTCTGGTCGAACAGTTATGTGCACAGGGTCGATCATCATTCGTCCTACATCCGAGTCGTTTCTGGCCCATAGGTACAGGGGTAGGGTGTCGAGCACGGTTAGGTCAGCATCAGTTATAGAGTACATATGTCGTGCGGGGCGGGATCTGGACATGCTCGGGTTGTCGTACAGGATGACTCGGACTCCATCTGGGGAACACCTAATAGTAGCTCGGAAATGTTTTAGTAAATCAATACCCATAATGGCGTCAGGAGAGTTGGAGGAGAGCAGAAATGTTGTGTCAGTGGGGTTGTTTCCTAGGTCAAAGGAGATAGGTACAGACAGGGGATTTGTGGAGGGCTTTCCATCGAAACCTATCGATGTAATGTGTGAGCCAGACAAGGGTGCCCTTGGAATCAGTCGCTTTGATAATACACTACGTGTCGCTCCAGTGTCTACCAAGAATGGAGACTTTGTACCCAGGACCTTAGCGGTGACGTAAGGACCTTGCTGGTCAACACAGAGCTCGACTGGATCCCTCCCTTGCCCCTGGCAGTCCTATGCGAAATCGGGAGTGTTCTCACTGTCAGATAGTTGGTACTGGTTCTGTCGGGGACGGTCAAATGTGTTCAATCGTCCTGGTCTGTCGCAGTTGGTGTCATTTGTGTACCCCCCGCCCCTGCCCTCCAGTCCTGGGGCCATTCGTCATGTCCCTCGTTTCTTTATTTTTAATTAGTTCCAGAAGAGCCGGACATTGAGACTTCCAATGTCCAAATCCTCTGCAAAATGCACACTGATTATCTTCTATGTCCCTACGTCCAGGGTAGGGAGTGGGTGTGCGGTCCTTTGGGGGTGGATTTCTAGGGGCGATTGATTGATAGCTCCCCCTGTGTAGTTCTTTCCCGACTGCCACCCCTTGTATCTTGGCTATCATCACCCTTTCTTTCAAATCTCTCTTCTTTCTCTCGATTGCCCTATCGTTCTCATCCTTTTGGTGTTCGTAGTACTGAGCCATTTGGAGGATAGCGGTGGGTTTGGAGGCCCCCCAACTACTCTCGCTCGTTTGTAACTTTTGGGAAACTTCTCGTGACAGACCCTTTACGTAGTTTTGCACAAATAGGTGTTGTCCGGTTGCGGTGGTCATGTCTTGGCCACTGTAGTCGGAGAACACCGTTTCAAATCGGGAGAAGTATTCTGATACGTCTTCCTGGGGTTTCTGGCGGCAAGCCGTGACTATTGACCAATCTACCTTTTTCTCTGGGATCAAGGTTTTTAACTTCTGAACTATTTTGTCCGGGAGTTCCAGTATGTCTTTTATCGGTTTCCTTCCGGGCTCTCGTCGCCTATCTAGCTCACTGAGTTGATTCCAGGTATGTCCGAACAGATCTGTGTGTTCGGCTTTCCGGATTTGCTTCCACACGTCAGCCGGCAGACATAACTCGAAAAACAAATCAATGTCAGCTAGAGTCATTATCGTTGAGCCCAAGGCTGTGCCTAATTCGGTGTAAAATGCTGTCGGGTTCTTCCTTAAATCAGGCAGGGTTTGCCTAAAGGTTAAAATATCTTGTCGATCCCATGGTTGGTAACCCCAATTGTACACAACCCTCCCTTTTGCATCTGCATGGTTGATATCGTCGTTTGTTCCCTGACCTCTGGGGGGAACCCAGTAGGGGGCGGCTTCTCTGATAGGCATCATAGTGTTGGCTACTTCTAATGGGGACTCAGCCGTTTCAGGGACTGTGATCTTAACCTCTGGTTTCTGTTCCGTAAGGTGGCGGAAGACTTCAAGCGTTTGCGTGAAGAGGTCCGTCACATCACGCTCAGTCCCATCTCCAACATTGACCTTTCTATATAGAGCCGTCAGCTTAGCAGGACCCTTATTTTGATACCTATCCTCATATGCGTTCAGGGTGTGGTAACTGAACCGCAAAATGAAATGCTGTCTGTGGCTACCGGCATGTGAATTGTGCATATCCATCGTATATTCTTCGCTCTCTTTCCGTTCTACCAATGTCTTTGCTATCTTGTCAATCCCATCCCGCTCGTCTTTGCTCAACCTATTTGGTCTGGCCGTTAGCTGCTTGCTAGTCTCGAGTTCATCTGATGTTGTTACCAATGTGGCTGGTGCGAAGGCCGTAAGAGCCGGGGCACTAGCGCTAGAGTCACCCTCGCCCGCACTCAGAACTGGTAGGTGCTGTGCCAGTGGCTGGCAGGGGGCATAAGGAGGGGGCATGTAAATAATCGGAGGACCTAGCAGTAACTCGTCGTTTGCCCGTTGTTTGGAGGGCATCTCTGGGTAGAGCGTAGAGGGGGTCCTAACAGGGCATTGGCCTGCCGACCCTGATTCTTGCGTTTGTCTAACTTCCTCTCTCCTTCTTATTTCTTCATCTAGTTCCTTCGCTGCCAGGTGGGCTGCCTTTCGTAACTCTTTCCCTATTCTTGCTTTTTCTTTTTTCCTTCGTTGCTCTGCTTCTTTGCGCCACATGCCGATACTATCGAGCATGGTGGGTGTTGCCTTATTTATTCTAACAGCTGCTTCTAGCGCTTTTATTTTATGTTCATCAAAGGAACCTATCAGTGGCCACTGACTTTCGGGGTCCTTTTTTGTATATTTATGCCATAACTTACTATAAGCTATAGCGACTAGTCCTTGTTTAATGAACATGTCCTTATTAGGGGTGCCTTCCAATGGAGCTGGATGTTTCATCTCTAATAAGCGGTCCGGGTTGTTCCAACTACCAATCAGTGGGGAGAAGACAGGCATGACAGATTACAACGGGGGACAAAGGTCCGCACTACCTATCTCTCACTGTTTGCAAAGACTAGACAGAATATGGCTATTCTACGTTATTTGCAAGCAGAGAACCTCAAAAGAACTATACTCCAAGCAATCTATGTTCGGACAATCAATCAGTGGGGAGAAAAATAGGCACGACAGATTACAATGGGGGACAAAAGTCTGCGTTACCTACCCTTCACTATCCGTAAAGGGAGATAGAATATTCCTATTCCTCCCCGTTTGCAGGCAGCGAATATCTCAAAGAGCGACAATGCAAATACTAGTATTTCAATCAATCAAACAATCAATCAATTCGCAATTCGTCGTGTGTCACGACCTTACCCGGACCGCATGGACAGTTTCTCGTCTTCCGCCTCCAGCGCCCGATCGTCCTCTACTCTCTGCTGCTACCGTGGCACTCCTGATGGTTCCCAGTCAGGACCGTAGATCACTCGGGAGAGGTCTGCTTGGAACCAGTGAAGTTCGGATGATCGGCTGTCAGACGAGGGTCTATCGGACAGGAGCTCTCCCGATCGTTGCAGTCGTTCACTCTGTCGTCGGGACCTCTCCCACTGGATCCACGTGTCGCTGATGGGCCCCACACTTGGGACGCCAATTGAGGAAAGTCAGGAAAATGGTCAGGCGATTTAGTCGATGTTTCTTAAGTAATTTTGCCCGGTGTTAAACGCCTCTAATACCATACGAGGGTTATCAAATAAAGAGGCAGGCGCTGGAGACAGGAAGACAGGAAACAGGTTTTATTCCGACGGAGCAGAACACATCAGATCGGACAACAAGGTATCGTCTCGAGGTGCTCTCTAGCAGCCTCTCTAAGGCCTGGCCTTTTATACACTGGTTTATGACATGTGGCCGCTTTTTATTACAATAAAGACATTGTGAAGTAATGAAAAATGACATCCCCGGTATCCCCCCAGTTCCGGCTCATTCCAACACGTGGCTACAGTAGAGGTCCTCACCCCCCATACAATAGGAGGGGGCTATCACGCAGCCGAGTGTTCCGCCGATTCCTTTGGAATGTGTGCGCCTGATCGGGTCTCAGGGGGTGGGGAGGTCATGATCAATAGTAGCTCCTTTGAAGAGGGGCGAGTGCATACAGTAGTGGGCAATAAAACTGTATCCTCAGGCCAAGGGATGACCAGCGGTCCGTGCAGACAATCGGGCTCAGAGGAAGGGGTCATCAAAGGAGAGATATCCATGAAAGAAAAGGATCGGTGTGGACAATCGAGCATAGAGGAAGGGTTTATCAAAAGAGGGGTATTCATGGGAGGAAAGGAGGTGTTGGTCAGGCGCAGGGTGTGATTCCCAGAGACAGAGTCATGCGGAAGAGGAGGGTTCATGACTTGTGCATTTGAGCGCGGGGGCAGCCAGGGTGCATGGGGGATGCTTGCAGGGTCAGAGAAGTGCGCTGATGATCGATCATGAACAGGGAGACCATGGTACCTAAAATGGCTGTCGTGTATGTTCATACGTGAGTCTGAGGAATGGGCAAGATGGCGCAGATGATGTTCAGTTCACGAACTAAAATTCCACACTTACCCTTACTGCCACGTGATTCAAAGGGAATTTTGCAAAATGTGTTCTTTCTTGTACATTAATTTACATCTTGGAAGGCAAAAATGGACAATGTTTCAATTGATAATATCAAAAGTTCTACTATTCTGCTCAGCAATACTTCAGGTAAAACTGTACCCTACGTGTGGCCAGGACTATATCCCACAACAACAATGCAAAATGCAACATGAAGATGTCAAAATTTCACCTTGAAAATCGACACATTGTGGGGAAGTGGGTACTGACATATTTTGCAGGTGGCAAGGCATACGTGCCAGACCCAGACATCTAAACACCCTCAAAAGTCCAGTGTAGTGACACTTGTATAGATCCCACTATGTTTTCTTAACCAAAATGCCCATCAGACATCATACTTTGGCTAAAATAGCACACTTTCTCATATTTATGTGAGGGAAAATTCCAGGCATTGAGGGGCTCCACAAAATTCCCACGAATCCAGTACCCTAATTGTGTGTCTGAGTCTATTGCCAGTGACATGAAAGGCCCCAAAACGCAACAAAGAACGTTTTTTCCTTTCAAGTGACCCACTCTGGTGGAGTGGGTAGCTGCTGTATTTGAGCCCAAGATTCGCCACCACATGGAAGCCTACCAAAACTAGACAATTCTGAAAGAGGAATTCAGTGTGGTAAGACTTGCGTAGATCCCACTATTTTTCTTACCCAGAGTGCTCTGTAAACATCAGACTTTGGGTAAAATCAAACATTTTCTGCATATTTCTGTTAGAGGAACTTCTGGAATCCACAGAGATCCACATAATTCGTATCACTCAGCATTCTCACCCTTCTTCTAATGAAAACAGTACCATATTATTTTTATATTTATTCATTTGTAGAGCGCCTGGTTACACCAACGGTGTGTCCCCGCGCTGAGGCATGGACAGAGAAGAGGTTACGCGAGGTGGGGACTTTTTATATTTTATTCTCTGCGCTGGAGAATAGCCAGGTCTTTAGCTGTTTGCGGAACGTTATCTCGTTAGGTTCCATCCTTAAAGTTCTTGGCAGGGAGTTCCAGGTTTTCGCCACCAGGAACCTGAAGGAGCGTGCTCCTGTGCGGGCTTTGAAGATTCTGGGGATTTTTACCAGTGCCTGGTCAGTAGATCTAAGGGTACGTCCAGGAATGTATTTTGTCAGCAAAGGTTGCAGGTATTTTGGGCCTTTTCGTGCTAGTATGCGGTGGCAGTAGCACATTGCCTTGAACTTGGCTCTTTTTTCTACTGGAAGCCAATGGAGCGTTTCCAGGGCCTTCTTAGTGTAGGTCTTCCTCGGGAGGCTGAGCACCAGACGTGCAGCAGCATTCTGCACGCGTTGTAGTTTGGCTAAGCCTGTTTTAGAGGACCCAAGGTATAGAACATTTCCATAGTCCAGTTGTGAAGTAACAACTGCATGGACTAGGGTTTTTCTAGTTTGAGCTGGAAGTAGGTCTATGACTTTCCTAAGGGTTTTTATGATGCCATAGCATTTCCCGGTTACCTTCTGTATTTGGTTATCGAAGGATAGTTTATGGTCCAGCCACATGCCTAAGTTATTTACCTCATGCTTGGGGCTGGGGACCTGTCCTAGTACTTCCGGCCACCACGCAGAGGACCAGATGGTAGGTGTCTTTCCTACCACTAGTACCTCCGTTTTATCCCCATTTAATCTGAGGCAGTGGTTTGACATCCAGTCAGCTACTTCCTTATGACAGTTACCAAAGCAGGCGGCTGCCTGACTTTTGGATTGGGATAGCTTAACAATGAGTTGCGTGTCATCCGCATAGGATACTATCGCCACTTCATGCTTCTCCACACATTCTGCCAGTGGGCCCACATACAGGTTGAAAAGTGTGGGGCTCAGGACAGATCCCTGAGGGACTCCCTGGGGCAAGGGGTAGCTATTGCACAAGTGTGTTTTCTGGGCTACTTGGAAGCTGTATGACTGGATGTACTACCTGAGGCAATAACAAACTAACACACGGACCATGCGATTATAGATGGTATATTAACCTCATATTGTCAAAATTTTCATCTGTTGCTTTCATGGGTGATATGCCCAGCTACACGAGTGAGCTACCATTTTAACGGGAAAAGCGTGGGAACACTACCTAGTAGAAATGTTGTGGCAGCGGGCACTCTTGCGCAAAGCTTGAATAGTGAGGCTATTCACTATGGCAAGTGAGAGAAAAGTGTGATGTACCCCCTCTCCTCAACCCCATATGTCAAAGCTGCACTCAAAATGTTATCTTTGTTGCCATATGGATGGAGTAAATTTGGGCCCCAGTCGAAAGAAAGACTATTGTGGTTTTAGCGGTGATAGTGTGACTTGATGTCAGGACTAGCCAGCCCTCACCCGTTCAAATTTTTTTTTTAAGATTGAGCTGCTGGCCTGCTGATTCTGTGATTTAATTTCTATGCTTGACAAAACATGATAAATAAAGTGAAAAAAGAATGAACTGCTGGCATGATGTGGGGCAGAATGGGGAGAGGGGGGAATTCTTAAAGCTCCCCCCCCCCTGGGACAGAAAGACTGTTTGAGTTTCAGGTGTCAGTGTATAGATTATTGCTTGTTGTCTCCCACCCTATTCTTTAAAAACAAAAAAATCACCTGGCACTGTTGTCAAAGTAGGCTTTCAAGGTCCTGATAGTCAGAAAGACAGCTGGGCCCCTTATGAATGGGGACACAGCCCAACGCCTGAAGAAGCTTCTTTTTGAAAGAAAATCCCTGGTGTTAAGTAGGGTTTCTACCTCAGGGTAAATATTTGGGGTAAACCAAGATCTGGAAACCTGCCACCACGCCCGATACGGGTACTATCGTTAATATCGAACCCCACAGAATAAATGGTGTCAGACTGAGGTGGAAAGGAGAAAAGGCCGATGTAACATCTGATTCTATCATTAATAGTTGTTTGTTGGAAATCTCGGCAATCCTCGAACAGGATGAAACTGTGGTTGCCAGTATTGATCACTTTGATAGAATCAATTCAACCATCAGTAAGAAGTTTACCAAAGAGGTAGGGCACAAGAATAGACAAAATAGGGGGTGGTTTGACCATGCTTGTTCTAATGCCCGGAGAGATCTTAAAGAAGCTTTAGCAGTCAAACCAAGAGACAAGAGTCTAGTGATCCAACTTAGACAGGATTTTAAATTGGTGCTTAAACGCAGAAAGGATGAACTACAGCAGGAAGCGTGGGACAATCTAAGTCAAGCAGCAGAACTAAGGAACTGTACTTTGTTCTGGTCCACGGTGAATAGCCCATTCCTCAAGGACGAGAAGGCGCCAGAGCTCACATCTAATGTGAGCATGGAGGCTTGGATTCAGCATTTTTCTATCATATTTGACTCTGGTAACAGACTAGCCTCCTATGGAAAAGGCTGGCCTATTGTTGCCTTAAACATCACCATAGATGAGGTTATGGTTATTATAAGAGCCAGCAAGGGAGGGAAGGCCCAAGGACCCGATGGGGTACCCATAGATGTTTATAAGACCGCCCCGGAGATCTGGGGCCCATTGTTGGTCAAGATCTTTAATGCAGCTGTTAGCTGTAAAATACCATCTACTTGGGCAGAATCAATAATCATCCCTATCTATAAGAAAGGAGACCGGGGCGATCCAAAAAATTATCGACCAATATCCCTACTGGACTCATCCGTTAAAGTTATGAGTCGGGTCCTTTTAGCCAGATTAGAGGAATGGGCAGAGACGAATGAGATTTTAACTAATAGTCAGTTTGGGTTCCGAAAAGGACGTGGTACAATTGAGCAGTGCTTGAATTTAGAACTTGTGGTCGGGAAATATACTCAGGCTAAAAAAGGGTCACTATATTTATGCTTTGCTGACCTAAGCAGTGCTTTTGATATGGTAGACCACGCCATATTGTGGGCTAAACTGATCGAAATGGGAGCTCCCGACGGTATAGTGTATTTTCTGGCTCGCCTGTATGAAAAACTTAGTACCAGTGTCCGATATGGGCCTAATGGGGAATGTACAAGCAAGTTCATGATCGGGAGGGGAATCAGGCAGGGGTGTGTTTTAGCACCCCTACTTTTTACACTTTTCATAAATGAGGTGGATTCTGTCCTGCAGACAGTCACGGCAGACGTACCTAGAGTTAACAACCTTAATATTCCTGTGTTACTCTATGCGGACGACGCTGTGCTGCTGTCCAGGACCCCCCAGGGTCTCCAACGTTTGATGGACAGGTTTGTGCAGTTCATCAAAAATAGGAAACTGGTGATTAATAGGTCAAAAACCTACGTGATGGAGTGTGGGCCAGGTCGAGCTAAAACGAAAGTTAACTCTCATTATTTTATAGAAGGCGAACAGGTTCTAAAAGTTGACAACTTCTGCTATTTGGGGATCAATTTTTCTAAAAATGGTAGCTGGGATATTGAACATAAAGCGGTAAAAACTAAGATGATTAGGAGTGCCAACGGGGTTTTTGTATTTGCCAAGAAGCTGGGGAATAGACGCATTGCGGACATGCTAAAAAAAATTCAATCCAGATGTCTATCTGCGGCCCTTTATGGGGCAGGAGTTTGGGGCGTGACATCTGCCGGGAGCTTACAGGTAGAGGAGAATAACTTCTTGAAAGGCTCCTGTGCTTACCCAAATCTACCTCCAACATCTTGGTTCATAAGGAAACAGGGATTCATTTTTTGTACGATCTAATCATGTTAAGACCCTTATTATTGTGGCGCTCTGTTTGGCTGAAGGAAGGTACCTCATTGAATAGAGCTATTATTGAGGATTGCCTTTCCTTGGACCAGCACCTGAAGATCCCCTGGATCAAATATAATATCGACAATTTTCAAAAGGTTTTTGGATATAATGTGATTAATGATCGGTATTGTGCGTCTGATAACTCCAAGTCAAACCTGAAAATTATGTTTTTGAACTTTTGTATAGAAAGGCGTGCTTTGGAAGAATCAAAACTATCTACCTGTAAGCTGTTCAACAGCATGAATGAGCTTATTGGATTTCATCCTTACCTGACACAGGTGACCAGAGTTTCACACCAGTTTGTACTAACCAGAATGAGGATGGGAATAGTGCATTATCTGGTTGCGTGCCCTAATGTAAAAATACGCCCTACTGGACCCTGTGCTTGTGATTACAAGACGGAACAGAGCACTATGCACTTTCTTTTATCTTGCCAATTGTATAGCGAATTACGGAAAATCTTCCTAAAGCCCATCTTGAAAAGATTTGGAGTAAGAACAATTATTGACTCTATGAAACTGCTTTTTAATCTGCACCATCCGGACATTTGCTTTTTTACGGCTACTTTCCTACTTAGGGCTATTGGTGCTAGGAAAAGTATGTGTTTTTAACCATTTTTAATTATTTATTCCATCTCGCACTGGATAACAAATGTATTATGTGTTCTTTTTCTTTTAATTAATGAAATGTCTGCATTTGAAATTGTATGTGCTTTTATGGACATGTTTTTTATGCTCCGAATAAAGCTTTATGAAATGAAATGAAAATGGGTAAACCGCCAATCAGCCACTCTGGGGAGAATACAGACTACTGGGGCTGTTATAGGTTGGGGTCATGGCCTAACACCAGGACATCTAACCTAAAAAAAGGAGTTGTTCCCTTGAGGTTGATATAACAGAAAGCTAAAACATAGCCTCAAAATTCACAAAACAGTCAAAAACTGTTGCAATCACAAGGATATATAATTTATAACATATTTATTATGCATTAAAGAGTTAAAAACAATTAATTACATGTCTACACATAACATGGTTCCCTAATCAAATGATTAAAAAGACAGACTGATGATAACATAATCAATTATGACCTGCACAATTGAAAAGACAGACAAAAATTGTAAAACATAAAAATTGTAAAATACAGTTAGTACATTTAGAGCTGCCAGATATTAACACCTATGTTTTACCAGTATTGATTTTGTATATAAACATGGGTGATGGAGACTTAAATTGTACTACAGTAAAAAGCGTCAACGCGTTTCGGTGGTTCAGTACACATGGGGTCCACCTTTACCAAGACTTTTCTTTGTAGTCTGTCTTAATGAAGGGTCTGTACACTTTCCCTACAATAAATATACATACAATTATACATTTATACATGCTATTGTTTATACATTGTTAAAATGTTAATCTTGTGACGTCTTTGAATAACATCATAAGAGGTAATCATTTAAGGATACACTTGGTCACTATGCTATACAGAATTCAGACTCATCTATATTTATATCTATGTAGTCCACATATGCTGGGTTAGGTAACATCACACTACGTAAAATCACACTAGATTAAACTATGCATCTATCCATACAATATATAGCGGTCTCTATACATCTATCTACAATACAATTTTCTGCTTATTTGACTGTCGCTATGTAGTTCTATCCTTCGTTGGAAGGCACACCTTAAATCATTGTTGCCTCTACATTCCAATTTCCTAACTACAGAGATACTCTATTGGCTTTCTTACCCTTGGGGTTGTATCCCAGGGGACTGCGGCTCTCTGCTGTGAGTGTGCTAACGCACTTGTAGTTGTGGTAACAAAAACTCGGGGATTCCCAGAAGAGATCCTGAAATTTATAAAGGAGAGTGCTTAGGCTAATATTCTGCCTACTCTTTATGTATGCGCTGCTAATTTCAAGCGATAGTACTGTATGGGCTAATACCTGTTTCTGATCTACACCTTCAAAGGGGACGGATTTCTTGATGATCACGTTCACCAGTGGTCTATCTTGTGGACTTATATGTCAGCGCTGGTCAAGATCTTCTCCTATTGACTGTGAGAGGGATCAATTTAAGGATTGCGTTAATTGTAAAACGGTTTGGGGTGCCATTTACGCTTTGTGTTTAACCCCCATGCCTATAGTGACATACCAGCTCTTGTAGGGGCTCGCCGAGAGTCTCACAGGATTTGATTGAGGCGGAGCGATGAAACTACCCTTCCTTTTCTTGGGTAATGGGCCTGGTGAAGTATAGATAAAAAAGCAATACACTTGTAAGAAGTTTATTCTGGCCTGCTTTGATGGTTGCACTGTAAGACCTACAATAACATACCTGCTTTTGCCGGCGCTCACCGAAAATTTCGCGGGATTTAAGAGGGAACTGTAAGGCTTCTCCTCTTTCTTGTGGAAAAAACGCCTAACGGGGTTTGAACAGAAGAGCCATATACTCGTAAGAAATGTATTCTGTCCCCCTTTGCTGGTATTATTTAGACTAGAAAGCCCCCTATGTTAAAACGGATGCATACCTGAAAAATTAAAAGGCTTCAAATAGTCCTCTCCTTAAGCACTATGGCTGGGTCAACTGAGGCTGTCAATTCAATCAGGACGTGATAGCCTGATATATAAAAAAAGGGGAGGGAAAAGGGAAGAAAGAAAAAGGTATAATCTTGTCAGATGTTTTGCTTAGATTTGCAGTGAGGGCTAGCTACTCTGGCTTCTTTTAAGAGCGCCCTGGCTGAAATCTTACCTCTGAAAGAAAGCCGCTCCCGCTGCTGATGGGGGTTCCATATCGAGTACATACGACACGGTTTCCCGCGGTTTTCTAAATATGCATTTGCAGCTTGTGATTGGACTAGAATACATAAAAATAGGCCAATCAGAGGGTAAGGGCTAGGAGCCGAAGTGTTTTCATCTTACGGCTACGTAGACTCAAATATGATTGGCCCAGTACTGGAGCTACCATGAACCTCCCCCTTCTTAGATTGCGGTTGCCTCTTTGGTCCTCCGCTGTCGTGTCAGCATATTGCCACCTCTTTTTATCGACTAGTGATGCCAGTTTAAGCCCCTGGTGGAAAGGAATATCTAAAGTGTTAGGAGAGTTTTAATTGGTTTAGATGTTAGGCTATAGATTTGGAAAACGAGCTATTGATTAGATTCTCTGTTAAAAGCATTATGTTTGTAATGCTATTAAATAGATTGAAAAGCGGATTATGCGCTATTGCTACATAGAATGGCAGTTAATAGTAAATATGTGATTCTCTCTATTACAAAAAGGATGGATTTTACCGGGTTCAAGAAATGCAAAGTCCTGTTTCTAATTCTAATTATTAGGTAACTGCTTTCGAATAGGGCACAGCGATTAGGTCTGCTAGCTGGTATTTCTACATGTGTAAACAATGTCCTGTATACAGACCAGAAATGGTTATAAACACTTGGTCCAATCTTCCCGAGTGTTCAGACCTTTTACTATAGTGTTTAAGTAACAGAAATACCATTGTTCCCTGACTTTTCTTGTTTTTTCAATGTCCCCTCCTCTCCTATTTATCCTGATTTTCTCTAATATAAACCACCTGATATCTTCACAGGAATGGTTCATTGCTTTGAAATGTTCTGTTAAGGGCGCATTGAGTTTATCAGTGCGTATAGCAGATTTATGCTCTAAGACACGTGTTCTTAATTCTCTACTTGTTTCTCCAACATAACCCAAATTGCATGGGCACAGTAGTAAGTACACCACGTTCTGACTGCGGCAGTTGTTAAATGTTAAGGGTGTGAGTTTCTTGCCATTATACTCAAAACTGTTGCCCATGATACATTGAGGACATATGGAACAGGATCCGCACTTATAGTTACCTGATGCCAAGCTACCCGTAAGGGTACGTTGGCTCTCAGTTGGGGGTTTATACGTGTGTACTAAACTATTCCTGATGGTTTTGTTCCTGCGGAACGAAAACAATGGTTTGTTGAGTTGGGTTTCACGGTTGTGGTTCAGAATTTTCCAGTGTCTGTTGACAATGTTTTTAATTTGATTGCTCACATGGGAGTATTGTGTGACGAATACTATCCGATCGAGGGGCGTATTCTTTTTATTCATATTTCTATGTGGGTCTAACAGACTGTCCCTATCATAAAACCGTGCACGTTTAAGTGCATGTTTAATTAGTTTGTTAGGGTAACCCCTATTTTTCAGTTTAGTCTTAGTATTCTCTGCGTGTCTGTAAAAATCTTCCAGATTGGTGCAGTTTCGTCTAAGTCTCAGGAACTCACCAAATGGAACATTGTCTTTTTGAGCTTTGGGGTGGTTGCTTGAGTAGAGGAGTAGGGTGTTCTTATCAGCCGGTTTTGTGAATAGTTCTACTTTTAATATCCCCTCTTCTTTCTTAATTATTATGTCGAGAAATTCGACTCTTTGGTTACTGTGGTGTCCTGTAAATTTTAGATTGGGATCACCGAGGTTGAGCCATTTTAATAAACAATCAAGGTCCTCGCTGGTACCGCTCCAGATGAAAATGATATCATCAATATAGCGGTGCCAGCAGGAGATGTTCTCAAAATACGGGGCAATCTCATTGAAGATATGCCTGGCCTCGAAGTTGCCAACGTACAAGCATGCCAGGCTGGGGGCACAAGTGGCCCCCATGCTGGTACCCTTGACTTGAAGGTAGAGCTCCTCTTTGAAGAGAAAGAAGTTCTTCTTCAGTATCAAGTAGATGCAAGACATGATGAAGTGAGCATTGCCCCCTCTCAAATCTTCCCTCTCCAAAATAGATGCAATCACTTCTATGGTGTCATTTTGTGGAATATTTGTGTAGAGGGCTTCAATATCCGGGGTGACCTAAAATTGGGTCGCCCTGTTGAACCCTCTACCTTCAAAAGTTGTGATTGCGTGTGATGTATCCTTTAGATAAGATCTCTGTTTTTTGACTAAGGGTTGGAGAAAGAAGTCCACGTAGCGGCTCAAGGGCTCTAGAATAGAGCCTATTCCACTAATAATTGGCCTCATCGATGGATCTTCTATATTTTTATGGATCTTGGGAAGTCCATAGATTGCCGGAGTAACAGGATGATTGTTCAGGAGAAATTTGTATTCATTATCGCTAATGAAGCCTTCCTCTCTCCCCCTGTTTAAAAGGTTAGTAACCTCTATTTTAAGTGTATTCAATTCTGCGAATTGTGTTCTTTTATAGTGTTCCTTTACGTTTAATAGATCTCGAATTTTATTCTCGTATTTAGGGGTATCAAAAATCACCACTCCTCCCCCTTTGTCCGCAGGCTTTATAGTTAGTTCATCGCATTTCTGCAGATCTGCGAGCGCCTTTCTTTGTTCACCTGATAAGTTATTATTGAATTTGTTATTCGCGGTTTTGTGGTAGAGGGCTTTAATATCTACCTCTACAATATGTTCAAAGATCTCTAAATTTTTGTATAATTGATTTAGGCCAGGGAAAAAGGTAGATTTAGGTTTAAATCCTGTGACACTATCTGGAGGTGTGTAATCTCTATTTTCAAAAAATTTATTTAACCGTATCTTTCTAAAACATTTTTTTAGATCACTCTCCAAATTGAAAAGTGAGTGAACGTTGGTTGGGGCGAAGCTAAAGCCTTTTTGGAGCACATCTTGTTCGACACTGGTTAATACCCTGTTTGATAAGTTTACAATGGGGAATTCTCCTACCTCCAGTATTGCTTGCTTCTTGTTGCAATATACTCTTTCGTGCTGTTTTGAGGTGGATGGTTCCGGGGAGGTTCTTGATGGTTGTAGCCTCTGTAGTTCCTTTGTCCCCGATTTGGGTGTCTTTCTAAAAAAGACTCCCGATCTGAATTGGAACCACCCCTATTCTCATGCGGTCTGTCTGGCTCTTCTTCGCTGCCTGACCCCGAAGTTTCGGAGAATGTGATCCTTCTTTGCTCCCACCTCTAGAGTAAATGGGTCTTTGGTGGTAAGGTCTTTCCCCCCGGGGTTCATTTCTATTAGTGTAGTAATCTTTTTGGATACATGGATAGACTCCCTCTTCTGAGTACTTTTCTACATCCTTTTTAAACTTTTAAGTTTCTTGTTAGTGAGGTATTCCCTATATCCTTCAACATCATGGTTAATCTCTTCAAGTTTCTTTTTATTGTCCTCGAGTGCTGATGACTGTTGTAATGTGTTTCTAGTTTGTCTATTTCTTGTTTCTCTATATCTATAATCTCTTGTGCCGTTTCTATGATTAATATCAGCCAATCGCGGCTGCAACGGTTGGCTATCAGAGTCCATGTCTTGATGAATTTTGGATGTTCTACAAAGAGACCTGGTTCGTTCCGTACTTGTAAACCAATAGGTATGACTCCCGATTTCAGGTAGTCAATAAGAAACTCAGCGTGAAGTTCCGTTCTTATTAACTTCTTTTTTAGGTTTAGAATCTTCACAAGCTGTTCGTGACTGCTGTTATTCAGACTTTTTGCACCACTTGCCCTAGGATTAAGGTTCATCAATCTGTTATATTGGTCGTCTGAAAACCCAAAGGTTTTGAGTTTATCCATAATACTCAGTGGTTGTAATATATCAGCCCACTGTTGCTCAAAAAATTAGAGTCTATGAGACACAATGCCACTCCAACCAACTGGTTGTACAAGTTATGTAAAAAGAGAGAGAGGAACCCTTTAAAACAGTCAAGGGAAATGAGGTTATCTAACCTAAAAAAAGGAGTTGTTCCCTTGAGGTTTATATTACAGAAAGCTAAAACATAGCCTCCAAATTCACAAAACAGTCAAAAACTGTTGCAATCACAAGGAAATCTAGGTTATAACATATTTATTATGCATTAAAGAGTTAAAAACAACTAATTACATGTCTACACATAACATGGTTCCCTAATCAAATGATTAAACAAGCATTATGAATGCATTAGGGCTCGGGTTTTATTTGAGTTTGAGATAATGAGATTGTAAATTGCAATGTGTTTTAGGCATGTGTTTTGGAGTGGAAGCATATGATGTGTGCTTGAGATATGTGTCTTGTATTGGAATGTTATAAATGGTGGCATGCTGCACGTTAACGCATTATGTTTAAAAGCTGAAGTGCAGCTTAGTGCGATAGGTACAATTTTAGTTGGTGGATGCGTTATCAATTTGTGTGTGCAGTGATGTGTGGCATTGATGTGTGGTGGATGTGTGTGCCTGTAGGTATTGTGCAGTAATGATTGTTGGTGTGTGTGTTTTGTGGAAGCGTGTAGTGGTGGCTTGAGGTGTGTATGACTGGTGTTAGCGTTCAGTAAGAGCTGTTACTGAGTGTGGCTGTGAAGCGTAGAGAGCTGGATGGTAATGTGTGTTGTTGGTGTGTGGTATATAAATAAATAATACCGGATCTATTTTTGTCTAGGCATAGTAATAACAGATAGCTCAATAAATAAGAGTCAAGATTCGAGGTAGTAGGAGTTTGCAGGTTTAATACAGCATAAAGGACAGGAACAGGACAACCTGCACAGGAATAGGATGGCAGCTGCCTGGGGAAAGGACTGGCGTAACATTTAATAACAGTACACAAGCATATATACGAAAACAGTTGCATTACAGTACATACAATGGGCGGAGCAGTGGGTGTGGTCAATAACAGTCGCGAAAGATAAGGGTGAAAGTAGGTGTAACAGAGGCGTATACATAGACATGTGATGTAAACGTAACAGAATATGTCATGAATGGGGTGGAGACATGGAGGGGGCTACCTAAGGAGCCGGGACCTCTAACCTAGTGGTGCGCGCAAGTTGGCAATGACGTGTTACTAGGAGAAGCTGGGGCTATGAACTCTGTGCTAGGAGCAGAGACTGGAGTCTGGAGAGTCAGGGCGACATGTACCTAAACAGTATCTAGTATCTGATGTTTAGAGAACATGTTGATAGAATCCAAAAGTTATCAGGGTAAAGGCTAACAGACTCTAAGACTGGAGCATGCATTATTCTACATGTAGTGCGTGATGAAGAATAGTAAAGGCCCATTTAATACAGTATTTCTCTTACATGGAGACGTAAAGGCTAGACAATGACGGAAACTATTGATGCAGTTCAGTAGCTGAGGAATGCAGAGAAGGAGGGCTGAACTGATAACTGGAATCATAACATACTCTTGGCAGACTCAGAGACAGAGCCAGGCTGAACCGGGCACTGTGACGCAGGAAGTAAGTGAAGGGTCAGGAACACAGGTGGGGGCCGTGTCGCTCCTCAGCGAGGGCTCAGGAGACAGAAGCTGAAATCTGGTGTCCAGGCCCTTTTGAGGCATAGAAACGGGAACTTTACAATGAAATAACGTGCACACTGAGAAACGTGGCAACGTAACTTTACATAGGCCTGATATTCGTAGTATTCACGAGAACTGGAAACTGGCATACTAGAGGTGGACACAACTATAATTGCGTCTTTAATCGAACATGGGGAATACATATGCATATTAATCATGCACACATAACATATGATGGAGGACGCGTAGGGACACAGAACATGGCAGAATTTACTTTTCCACATTCCCTCCTTGTCACTACGTTTCCATCAGGAAACATCAATATTCATGATACCATCTATCATTTCATACAGCATCAATTGCTCGTCTCGAATTTTCTTGGAACGGGATTTAGAACGGGACTTGGGACTAGGAATACAAGAGGTAGCACAAATGCCGCAAATCGCAGGGCCACATTGTATACAGAGGCAGCAGCTGAATATGATCGCTACTGCAATACCCAGAAAAGACAAGACTTTCCATCCCCAGGCGGAAATTATATTCCAGAACCAACCGGACCATGTCCAGGTGCCTGGATCTTGGTGTAACAGATGGGCAATTTTATGAAGTCTGGTTATAGCTGAATAAACAGACGGCGCGTTATTTGGAATGAAAATGCAGCAGCTAGATCCGATGACTCTACATGCCCCGCCCCTATCGGCCAGTATGACGTCAAGGACGAGACGATTCTGCAAAACGACAAATCTCATAGCAGATTGCTCTTCGGTTAAGTTACCTAGAGCAGAGGCAGTCTCATTTACTACAGCTTCAAGGGTTCTGGTTAACCTACGGATTAGCTTACTATTCTGAACAGGTCCTATAAAGAAGAAGAAACCTTTATTAAAATCTGTATACTGTTCTAGAGTGGTTTCAGTATAATCGACAATTGGGGACTCGATCTCCCTTTTATGTCTAATGTGTACTAGATGTGTGTTTCTGTGATAATCAGATGGGGCTAGGAAAACTGGTGGCAGTAGGAAGGCAATGTAACAGGTTCCCTCCCAATCGAGGGGCAGACGAACATATGCGGTCTGACCACAAATAAAATAAGAATGACGTGAAGCTTTGAAAATAGATTTCCTACTGTCACTATACTTGACAATAGTAGTACAATCACTATGTCCTACATGTACGGAACCATAATTTCTAACACATAATTCGCCTTTGACTGGTAGTACTGAAATAGCAGGTAAGTCTGGAGTGGAATCAGACTGAACATTCAGGACCATAACATTTGAAGAATAATTACCTAAATTGTAAACTTCATTTTCTAGATCTAACCCTGTTCTGTGGGGAAGACCTTGCTTGTCTGGGAAACATGTACTGTTAAGAAAAGACATATCTGTTGAGGATGACGTTAACGTGGACCATGCTCCACACGAACCATTATGTGAAAATGGATAAGGAAAGAGTGGCAGAACTCCCTTCGGTGTCTGGAAAGGGGGGAGTCGACCACACACCCAACAATTAGTGGCATTGCTGGTCTGGTGTGAATAATGTAACATGCGGATAAAAGAATTGTTACGCATAGCGAGGCGGTAAGAGAGTTCATGAGGAGGCAGATCACTAAACGTGTGCTCTACTGTAACATTAGAAGAATTATTTACATGAGAAACTGGAAAATACAGGTAAAATGCGTAACTAGTGCAGGAAATCATAATGCTGAGAAACAAAACGAAACTTAGAAAAACGATACATCGGATTGAGTTTTGACTAACTCTCTCACTATGGGGGTCTATTTTATACATGTCAGAAACCGGTCTAACCGTTTCACCTAGGGGAGGACTTAGACAATCAAACTGGCTGACTTATTTTACTAGACCTTAGTTTTAATTTATACTCCTGTTGCGGAGTTTTCTCTAACAGGGAGGGTGCAGTATCATTGTTCTTTGCGGGACAGTCCTTAAGAATAGTACTTTGGCAGTCCTTAAAATGCTCGGAAATGTTCTTTGAGACTGGCTTCAATCCATAAAATTTTTTGATGTGCGAAAGATGCACCCAGCCTTTGCGTCCCTCCAACTTCACGGCTGTACGGGTGGCGAAGAGGACCTGTCGGGGCTCCTTCCAGCGAGGCTCCAGCGGACTTGAACGATCGAAATTTCGCACTAGGACCATGGATCCGGGAACAATTTCATGCGGTGCCACCTCGGTATTGTCTGGAAATGCGGCGGCAACCTGTGAACGACAAGAGTTGAGGGCAGACATCAAGGAAGCTAGGTAATCTGAAAGCATATTACTTGAAACATCGGTAATACTTCGAGGTCTAGGAGTACCCCACATGTTAGGGGGGCGGCCGAAAACGACCTCGTACGGGGACAGACCTGATCTGGAATGTGCGACCATGCGCATATAGAACAGGGCAACTGGCAGAGCTATTAGCCAGTCCACACCTTTCTCTTGACAAACTTTTGCAATACGGATTTTCAAAGTCTGGTTATGTCTCTCTACGAGACCGGCTGCTTCAGGATGGCGTACACAATGGAACTTCCACTGGTACCCTAACAGAAGGGAAACATGCTTCATGAGTTCAGATGAGAATGGCTGGCCGTTATCAGAATATACGACTCTAGGGAGTCCGTAACGGGGGAAGAACTCACAAACCAACTGCTTGGCAGTGGTCGTGGCTGTGTAATCTGGGACTGGATATGCCTCCGTCCACCTGGACAAAGCGCATACAACTACAAGGACATACTTGAAACCTCGACATCGCTCCATCTGAATATAATCCATCTGGAGGACTTCAAAAGGGTGGTCAGGGGGCTGGAATCCACCTTGTTCCACCGGGACACTTTTACCTGGATTAAACTGACAACATATCATACAGGTACGGACTTTCTGCTTGGCTGCAGCTCGTAAATGCTTGTTGAACCAAAGGTTCTGGATACTGTCTAACATAGCTTTTTCTCCTAAATGTGCTGGACTATGTGCGGTATTAACAATGACTTGAACCATAGAGTCGGGGAGAAACCATGTGGCTCTACCCTTCGTTACCCATCCCTGGTCTGTCTGGACCCCTCCTTGTTCAGACCATTTCTTGATTTCATCGGGAGTAGCATGTAACTGGATATCTATGACATCTTGAGTAGGGTCCTTAACTGTCATACATGTAGTCGGATCTGGAGTATGTGTCTGTGTCGGATTAACTGGAATGTCTGGAGTCTGAGCTGTAAGCTTGGCTGTGCGATCTGCTAGATCGTTACCCTGGGAAATAATGTCAGTAACTTTCGTATGTGCTTTGCATTTCATGATAGCAATGGATGTCGGTAAGTGTATGGCATCTAACAGAGCTTGAATAAGGAGACCATGCTGAATCTTGGTTCCATGAGAAGTCATGAAACCTCTCTCCTGCCAGAGCACTCCAAAGTCGTGTACGACTCCAAATGCGTAGCGTGAATCTGTGTAAATATTAACTTTCAGGTTCTTAGAGTGTATGCAGGCTTGAGTCAGGGCAACTAGCTCTGCTGCTTGAGCAGACAGAGTGTCAATGCGGTGTGTCTCTATAACTTCGGTGTCAGTAGTCACTGCATACGCGGCGACTAGTTCTCCTGTACTTGTTCTCATACATGAACCATCCACATAAAGTGTCAGGTCGGGATCTGGTAATGGGATATCTGTCAGATCTTGTCTTGGTTTTGTCATAATGTTGACTACTTCCACACAATCGTGTGTGGTAGGATTCGAAGTAACTGATGGTAACAGTGTAGCAGGATTTAGGACGTTGCAGCGTCTGATCTCTATGTGTGGCTGGAACAGTGTCAATTCATAACCTGTTAAACGTGCAATTGTCAAGTGCTGAGTTTGTGTTCGGTTTAAAAGAACTTCCACTGAGTGTGGAACTTGTACTGTCAGGGAGTGTCCTAATACTATGGAATCACTTTGTCTGATAGCTAGTGCTGTGGCTGCAACTGACTTGAGGCACTCAGGCAGAGCCTGGGCTACAGGATCTAATGTGCTCGAGAAATAAGCACAGGGCTTGTATTGTCCTGCTTGATCTTGTGTGAGAACAGATAATGCTGTACCTTCACGTTCAGTGACGAAAAGTGTAAAAGGCTTACTGTAATTCGGTGTAGCTAGAACTGGAGCTTGACATAGGGCTTTCTTTAACTCATTGAAACTAAGTGTATGTTCAGATGTCCAAGGGAGGACAGTCGATACGGCTGCCTCCTGTGTTGTTAACTGTATCAGTGGCTTAGCTAGAAATGCATACTGAGGAATCCATTGTCTGCAATAAGAAGTAAGGCCGATAAAAGCACGTACCTCCTTCTGGGTCTTGGGCTGAGGAAGACTCGCTATTAGCTGGATACGGTCTGGTGTCAACTGCCTACCCCACTTGGACAGTAAGTGGCCTAAATAGATCACTTGCTGGACACAGAATTGAAGCTTCGAAGGGGACACCTTGTGCCCCATCTCGGCTAAGAAATACAAGACTGTAAGGGATGCTCGCTCGCAAGCACGTTCAGAACGGGCTGTGATCAGTAGATCATCGACATACTGGAGCAGGGCAGTGTCAGTTGGCATGTGAATGTTGTGTAGTTGTCTCTTGAGTGCTTGACTGTAAATACTAGGACTTTCTGTGAAACCTTGAGGAGCGCGTGTGAACATATAGCTCCTTCCATTTAAACAAAATCCGAAAAGAAACTGGCTGTCTGGATGAATGGGGACACTGAAAAACGCATTCTTGAGGTCTATGACTGTAAAAAATGAAGCTTCGGAATCAATGGCTGTCAATAGGGCAGAGATATCTGGGACAACTGGGTAC
The DNA here is from genome assembly GCF_964261635.1 of Lissotriton helveticus. Classification (NCBI taxonomy): domain Eukaryota; kingdom Metazoa; phylum Chordata; class Amphibia; order Caudata; family Salamandridae; genus Lissotriton; species Lissotriton helveticus. The sequence continues at coordinate 453,913,342 of NC_136063.1, read as the reverse complement.
TGGGGAATAATACATTTATTAAGTTCTCGAAGGTCAATCACCAATCGATATACTGGAGGTGCATTTGGATCGGTACGTTTCATGACTGGAATGATCGGAGAATTACATACATTGGAGTCAGTTTCTACAATTACTCCTTGAGCCATGAGCTCGTCAATAATTTTGGATAGGGCTGCTACAGCCTCCGGTGGCAATCTGTACTGTCTGATACGTGGCAGGACTACACCTGGCTTGAGAGTCACACGATGAGGTGTGATTTGCATATAGCCAACATCAGTTGGACCTTGCGCCCACAGATGCTGCGGAACATTAGACAATCTAGGATCAAAATCTCGTAATACATAGTGACCCTTGAAGTCACGTAGGAACAATCGTATTCCTTCTGGGGAACAACATATAACTGCACCTAACTCTTTCAGTGTCTTAATGCCTAATAGGTTTTCTGGACATGACTTAGTAAGTAACAGATCAGTAGTGCGGGACAATGGACCTACTTCTAGAGTAACTGGCTTTGATATTTCATTTACAATAGGCTTTCCTGAAAATCCAAGGGAAACATTTCTAGATCCTGAGAGCGGAGCCCCTGGAACTTCGGCGTGACTTATAGTGGTCCTACTTGCCCCTGTATCAATCAGAAACTTTCTATCTTTCCCTAATACTTGACTGTGAACATAGGGACCTTCTTGATGTACAGGTATCTCGATGAGAGGCAAGCCTACCTCCCTCTCTAGGCTGTTTCATGAATACGGTTGATACTCTGGATACTCTGACTGAGCATACTGGTACATCTGCTGTGTAACATGCTGTGTTGCAGCGATGGGCTGCGGTACAGTAACTGTCTGTTGTGCATTCTGTGGCTGAGGAGTCTGTGAAACTTGCTCTTGTCTAGGCGGACGTGGTCTTTCTTTAGTCTTACCGGTAGCTATATTGTGTTTCAGAACTGCACACTCGTTTATAAAATGACCTGGCTGTTTACAATAATTGCAATTTCCTTTAACGGGAGCTGCAGGATGACTGGCTTGATTCGGACCCCTTTTCTGACTGTCTTGAGGAACAGATTGTGCAACTAGTACTTTCATTTTCGTGTCTTTCATACGTTTCCTTTCATGTTCTTGCTCTTCTCTGATTCTATTCTGGTGATATTGAAGCATCTGTAGCATTTGGGACGGGGTATTAGCTTGCCAGGTACTTTCGACTTTCAAAACTCGGTTTTTAATTTGTGGACTTGAATTCTCTACTAATTTAGTAACAAAAAGATGAGGGTATGATTCACTACTTGTCTTGAGGCCACTGTTGATGCTAAAACATTTCTCAAATCTAGAATAAAAATCACTAATATCTTCATCTTGTTTCTGTTTACAGGCTGAGATTGCATCCCAGTCTTCCTTTTTAGTTGTTAATAATCTGGGTAAAACTTGAATCAATAATTCAGGTAATTCTTTACATTTATCTCCAAGACCGGTACCTGGTACTCGTGCCTTATCTTCGGCTTCTAGAACTGCCCAATCGATCTTTTTCTCTCCCACCTCCCATTCTTTTTCTTTGAGTTTCTCATATACCCCTGCGGGCAACAGGACCTTTAGCATTTTAATAATATCTGGATACGTGTATTCTCCCATACGGAGCATGTCTTTTAATTCTCGGTGGAACCCTGCTGGATCTTTATCATGACAGGGAATTAACTTTTTCATCTCTAAGAGTTCCATCTTTGTAATCGGGGTGTAAACAAACACTCGTTGCATTTCACCACCGTCTGTCTTAATTGGATGCACTTCTCGTAACGGATTTTGTCTATCTATATAAAAGGGTTTACTTTCTGGGGGTGAGACATGAACAAAATGCGGGTTCAAGAACGTTCTATATTTGTGGCGCTGTTCTAGAATGACACTAATTAAATCGGTACCTAAACCTTTCCATTTATACTGGAGTAACTCGTTCAGAACATCGTGTAACGGACCTGGATCAGAATGTTGACCCTCATACAATGTAATGAGGTGCTGGATCATATACATACCCACCAGTCGCTGCTCGGCTGGGGGCAATTTCAGAAACATTTGTGCCACTATTTCGTCTGGAAAAGTGGTAGAATCAGTAATCCATCGGACTGCTGATCGGACTAGTTCTTGTTCATGCATGGTACTTAACTCGCTATAACCGATTCGTGATTTCAGAATATGATCGGTAGCTTGGAATACTTGTTCTAGAGAACCTTGTTCTGGTGCTGGATGGTGAAAAACTGGCTTGTGTTCTAGACGTAAATGGCGATCTGGAAATCTAGATTTTCCTACATACGCTATTCTGGCGGGATTCTCGTCGTCTACCTCTTCAGTATCAGAGTTACTTTCTTTCTCGCTTACTCGTGCTTCTTTGCGTTGTTCGTGTATCCTTATTATTTCTTTACGAATCTTCTTGTACATACTCTCTATACTACTGATGGTCTTATGCTTACCCTCGGCTATATTATCACTCCACCTTGTCAGGGTTCTCATTTCGACTTGATCTTTGGTCGGATAATCTTGTTCCCTTATTAGACAATTAATCAGAAACTTTAATAGCATGAGCTGGACTTCAACTTTTCTTTGGCACATGACGTCACTAATACTTTCTGGATCATTCCCTGTACGGATGAAACGATATATTCTGTCTAGATCTTCTTTCATATCTGGTAGGGTGACTAGATACTCGGTCACCTTTCTTACGCGTAATGAATATAAAACCATATTATCCTCGCCTGGGACTGGATCATAGCCACATTCGGTAAGGGCTTTTCTTATTTCTGCAACAGACTGATATCTGGGCGTACGCTGTGACGCTTGTGCATGTAATTCGGCTAACGTTAAACGCTTGTGTGGCGGCGGGGTTCCTGGAGGACCTCCCCCTGCGGCCCCTAAACTAGAATCGTCGACTGATACTCTTCGTGCTGGCAGAGTGGTAAATTGAAATTCGGGCTGAACTTGTAGGACGGGCTGGACCGGGGGTGCCGTAGCAGGTACTGCAGTATCTGGAGGAGCGGGAAGTGCCTGATTTACAGGGACTGGCGGAGCAGGAACAGGATTTGCATATTCCGGGACTGTGTCGTCCAAATAGGACGAAATGAAAATATCAGCTGCGGTCGGTTTGTGACGTAGCTTGGTCGGAACTAATGGTGGCGGAAAGTTACTGGATGCCTCCGGGGTCGCTTTTGGCAAGCCCTCGGCAAGAAGAGGATACATACCCTTAATGAGGGCGTTCCTCTGTCTGTCTGACTGTTCGGTTTTAACTCGTTCACCTATCTCGATTAATTCTTTTTCTTGTGCTCGTTCTAAGGATTCTCTACTTAATTCAGACTTTCTGATTTCTTTTTCGGTTCTTTTATGAGATTCTTTGCGCCATAACTCGATGGCATCTTTCTGTGACTGTCTGGCTTTCTTTTTCCATAATGCCTCTTCTACTCTCATGATGCACTCGGCATCCCACGTACCTGATACGGGCCATCTATACTTTTCTTCTAACACCTTGGTATACTCTACCCATAAATCTAGATATAATATGGCGTTTATGCCATGCTTCTGATACATAAAATGACCTGGACTGTCCCTAGGAGGGACAGGAACTGCTGCTTCCAGCAGACCTTTTCTGGTTTTTAACTGACGCAGTTTTGAAAAGAGCGGCATGACTGCACTATAATCTGGACACAATACAATACATAATGAACACGATAATTACTTCACACTCATACCACGACATTAAAATACATGAATAACATTTAAAATAACAGTTCGAACAGAATACTACCTGGAATACGGAAAACAGAATACATGAATTTTCTCGAGAACAAAACTGACTAGAACAGGAACTAGATGCACTGCTAAAACAGTACTAAACTTACCGGTCTCATAAAGAGACACGTCAGGACCCGCATCCACCGAAGTGGACACTTCGTTTGGGATATGTGTACCACCAAACCCCACGGACCAGAGTCAATTAAATTGACCCTGTCTAGATACTACCCCAGCAACGGTACTCACCGGGCAGCAAGAACGGAAGGCCTCGGACTAGACTGGACTGCTTCGACGCCGGACGGACGGACTTCGGACTTCTGTTACGGGTGGACCTCCGGATACCTCGGACCTTGGACTCTCGGCTTGGGCTCTGGTCGGGACTCGCCGCGTTCCTCCACCGTCTCGTCTGGATGCTGGACCGCCTCCTCCGTCTCCTCCGTGGGCCTGAGGGATACTTGAAGCAGAAATATCTGCCGGTGCGCAGAAGAGTTCCGTCACGACTGCAGTGGGTCAGGGGGTCGGCGTGGCTTCACCGACGCGTGGGGAAAGGGCAAGTCCCTATTCGGGCGCCATTATGTGGTATATAAATAAATAATACCGGATCTATTTTTGTCTAGGCATAGTAATAACAGATAGCTCAATAAATAAGAGTCAAGATTCGAGGTAGTAGGAGTTTGCAGGTTTAATACAGCATAAAGGACAGGAACAGGACAACCTGCACAGGAATAGGATGGCAGCTGCCTGGGGAAAGGACTGGCGTAACATTTAATAACAGTACACAAGCATATATACGAAAACAGTTGCATTACAGTACATACAATGGGCGGAGCAGTGGGTGTGGTCAATAACAGTCGCGAAAGATAAGGGTGAAAGTAGGTGTAACAGAGGCGTATACATAGACATGTGATGTAAACGTAACAGAATATGTCATGAATGGGGTGGAGACATGGAGGGGGCTACCTAAGGAGCCGGGACCTCTAACCTAGTGGTGCGCGCAAGTTGGCAATGACGTGTTACTAGGAGAAGCTGGGGCTATGAACTCTGTGCTAGGAGCAGAGACTGGAGTCTGGAGAGTCAGGGCGACATGTACCTAAACAGTATCTAGTATCTGATGTTTAGAGAACATGTTGATAGAATCCAAAAGTTATCAGGGTAAAGGCTAACAGACTCTAAGACTGGAGCATGCATTATTCTACATGTAGTGCGTGATGAAGAATAGTAAAGGACCATTTAATACAGTATTTCTCTTACATGGAGACGTAAAGGCTAGACAATGACGGAAACTATTGATGCAGTTCAGTAGCTGAGGAATGCAGAGAAGGAGGGCTGAACTGATAACTGGAATCATAACATACTCTTGGCAGACTCAGAGACAGAGCCAGGCTGAACCGGGCACTGTGAGGCAGGAAGTAAGTGAAGGGTCAGGAACACAGGTGGGGGCCGTGTCGCTCCTCAGCGAGGGCTCAGGAGACAGAAGCTGAAATCTGGTGTCCAGGCCCTTTTGAGGCCTAGAAACGGGAACTTTACAATGAAATAACGTGCACACTGAGAAACGTGGCAACGTAACTTTACATAGGCCTGATATTCGTAGTATTCACGAGAACTGGAAACTGGCATACTAGAGGTGGACACAACTATAATTGCGTCTTTAATCGAACATGGGGAATACATATGCATATTAATCATGCACACATAACATATGATGGAGGACGCGTAGGGACACAGAACAGGGCAGAATTTACTTTTCCACAGGTGAAAGGGTGCACTGACAGCTGTTGATGAATGTGCCAATTGAAAGAGTGCCTGGTGCACTGTCAGCTGGTGGTGTGTGTGTCTGTTTGGTGAAAGTTGCACTGACATTATTTGTTGTGTTTGTTTTCTGTGTAGTGGTGAGTGTGTGATGGTGAGTCTGTGGGGGTGAGCCTGGGGGTGTGAGTGTGTGTTGGTGAGTGTGTTGTGGTGAGTGGTGACGAGTGTGTGGTCTTGAAAGAGTGAGGTGTGTAGTTTGTGTGTGTGTTATGTGTGTGGGGGGTATGTGTGTGTGGTGTGTGTATGGTGTGTGTGTGTGTGGTATGTGTGTGTGGTGTATGTGTGTGTGGTGTTTTCTGTATACTCACACAATGCCCTTACACATTCAAAAAATGCTCACCCGCACACTCCCAATGTCACCTTGCATAGTCACACACTGTTTATCTTGCACACTCATTCTGCACACTCACACAATGTGCACCCTTCGTCTTTACACACTGTCTCTGCAGTCACTCTGCACTCACTGTCACTTTACAGTCACTCTGCACTTACTGTCACTCTACAATCACTCTACACTCACTGTTACTCTTGCATTCACTCTGCTCTTACTGTCACTCTGTACTCACTGTGCACTCAGTGTCAATGTGCACTCTTTTGCACTCACTGTCACTGTGCACTCACTTTGCACTCACTGTCACTCTTCCTTGTGAGTGTGAGAAGCTTGCACCACTGATGCCTGTGATCTCCTTGTGAGTGTGAGAAGCTTGCACTGCTGCTGCCTGTGATCTCCTTGTGAGTGTGAGAAGCTTGCACCACTGCTGCCTGTAATCTCCTTGTGAGTGTAAGAAGCTTGCACCACTGGTGCTTGTGATCTCCTTGTGAGTATGAGAAGTTTGCCCAGCTGCTGCCTGTGATCTCCTTGTGAGTGTGAGAAGCTTGCACCGCTGCTGCCTGTGATCTCCTTGTGAGTGTGAGAAGCTTGCACCACTGCTGCCTGTGATCTCCTTGTGAGTGTGAGAAGCTTGCACCACTGCTGCCTGTAATCTCCTTGTGAGTGTGAGAAGATTGCACCGCTGCTGCCTGTGATCTCCTTGTGAGTGTAACAAACTTGGACCGCTGCTGCCTGTGATGTCCTTCTTGTGAGTGTGGGAAGCTTGCACCACTGCTGCCTGTAATCTCCTTGTGAGTGTGAGAAGCTTGCACCGCTGCTGCCTGTGATCTCCTTGTGAGTGTGAGAAGCTTGCTCCGCTGCTGCCTGTAATCTCCTTGTGAGTGTAAGAAGCTTGCACCACTGGTGCTTGTGATCTCCTTGTGAGTATGAGAAGTTTGCCCAGCTGCTGCCTGTGATCTCCTTGTGAGTGTGAGAAGCTTGCACCACTGCTGCCTGTGATCTCCTTGTGAGTGTGAGAAGCTTGCACCACTGCTGCCTGTGATCTCCGTGTGAGAAGCTTGCAGCACTGCTGCCTGTAATCTCCTTGTGAGTGTGAGAAGATTGCACCGCTGCTGCCTGTGATCTCCTTGTGAGTGTAACAAACTTCCACCGCTGCTGCCTATGATGTCCTTCTTGTGAGTGTGAGAAGCTTGCACCTCTGCTGCCTGTGGTCTCCTTGTGAGTGTAAGAAGCTTGCACCGCTGCTGCCCGTGATCGCCTTCTCGTGAGTATGAGAATCTTGCACCACTGCTGCCTGTGATCTCCTTGTGAGTGTGAGAAGCTTGCACCACTGCTGCCTGTAATCTCCTTGTGAGTGTAAGAAGCTTGCACCACTGGTGCTTGTGATCTCCTTGTGAGTATGAGAAGTTTTCCCAGCTGCTGCCTGTGATCTCATTGTGAGTGTGAGAAGCTTGCACCACTGCTGCCTGTGATCTCCTTGTGAGTGTGAGAAGCTTGCACCGCTGCTGCCTGTGATCTCCTTGTGAGTGTGAGAAGCTTGCACCACTGCTGCCTGTAATCTCCTTGTGAGTGTAAGAAGCTTGCACCACTGCTGCTTGTGATCTCCTTGTGAGTATGAGAAGTTTGCCCAGCTGCTGCCTGTGATCTCCTTGTGAGTGTGAGAAGCTTGCATCACTGCTGCCTGTAATCTCCTTGTGAGTGTAAGAAGCTTGCACCGCTGCTGCTTGTGAAGTCCTTGTGAGTATGAGAAGTTTGCCCAGCTGCTGCCTGTGATCTCCTTGTGAGTGTGAGAAGCTTGCACCGCTGCTGCCTGTGATCTCCTTGTGAGTGTGAGAAGCTTGCACCACTGCTGCCTGTAATCTCCTTGTAAGTGTAAGAAGTTTGCACCACTGGTGCTTGTGATCTCCTTGTGAGTGTGAGAAGCTAGCACCACTCCTGCCTGTAATCTACTTGTGAGTGTAAGAAGCTTGCACGTCTGCTGCTTGTGATCTCCTTGTGAGTATGAGAAGTTTGCCCAGCTGTTGCCTGTGATCTCCTTGTGAGTGTGAGAAGCTTGCACCACTGCTGCCTGTGATCTCCTTGTGAGTGTGAGAAGCTTGCACCGCTGCTGCCTGTGATCTCTTTGTGAGTGTGAGAAGCTTGCAGCACTGCTGCCTGTAATCTCCTTGTGAGTGTAAGAAGCTTGCACCACTGGTGCTTGTGATCTTCTTGTGAGTATGATAAGTTTGCCCAGCTGCTGCCTGTGATCTCCTTGTGAGTGTGAGAAGCTTGCACCACTGCTGCCTGTGATCTCCTTGTGAGTGTGAGAAGCTTGTACCGCTGCTGCCTGTGATCTCCTTGTGAGTGTGACAAACTTGCACCGCTGCTGCCTGTGATGTCCTTCTTGTGAGTGTGAGAAGCTTGCACCACTGCTGTCTGTGATCTCCTTGTGAGTGTAAGAAGCTTGCACCACTGCTGCCTGTGATCTCCTTGTAAGTGTAAGAAGCTTGCACCACTGGTGCTTGTGATCTCCTTGTGAGTATGAGAAGTTTGCCCAGCTGCTGCCTGTGATCTCCTTGTGAGTGTGAGAAGCTTGCACCACTGCTGCCTGTGATCTCCTTGTGAGTGTGAGAAGCTTGCACCGCTGCTGCCTGTGATCTCCTTGTGAGTGTGAGAAGCTTGCACCACTGCTGCCTGTAATCTCCTTGTGAGTGTGAGAAGATTGCACCGCTGCTGCCTGTGATCTCCTTGTGAGGGTAACAAACTTGCACTGCTGCTGCCTGTGATGTCCTTCTTGTGAGTGTGAGAAGATTGCACCACAGGTGCCTGTAATCTCCTTGTGAGTGTGAGAAGCTTGCACCGCTGCTGCCTGTGATCTCCTTGTGAGTGTGAGAAGCTTGCTCCGCTGCTGCCTGTAATCTCCTTGTGAGTGTAAGAAGCTTGCACCACTGGCGCTTGTGATCTCCTTGTGAGTATGAGAAGTTTGCCCAGCTGCTGCCTGTGATCTCCTTGTGAGTGTGAGAAGCTTGCACCACTGCTGCCTGTGATCTCCTTGTGAGTGTGAGAAGCTTGCACCGCTGCTGCCTGTGATCTCCTTGTGAGTGTGAGAAGCTTGCACCACTGCTGCCTGTAATCTCCTTGTGAGTGTAAGAAGCTTGCACCCCTGGTGCTTGTGATCTCCTTGTGAGTGTGAGAAGCTTGCACCACTGCTGCCTGTAATCTCCTTGTGAGTGTAAGAAGCTTGCACCACAGGTGCTTGTGATCTCCTTGTGAGTATGAGAAGTTTGCCCAGCTGCTGCCTGTGATCTCCTTATGAGTGTGAGAAGCTTGCACCACTGCTGCCGGTAATCTCCTTGTGAGTGTAAGAAGCTTGCACCACTGGTGCTTGTGATCTCCTTGTGAGTATGAGAAGTTTTCCCAGCTGCTGCCTGTGATCTCCTTGTGAGTGTGAGAAGCTTGCACCACTGCTGCCTGTGATCTCCTTGTGAGTGTAAGATGCTTGCACCGCTGCTGCATGTGATCTCCTTGTGAGTGTGAGAAGCTTGCACCACTGCTGCCTGTAATCTCCTTGTGAGTATAAGAAGCTTTCACCACTGGTGCTTGTGATCTCCTTGTGAGTGTGAGAAGCTTGCACCGCTGCTGCCTGTGATCACCTTCTCGTGAGTATGAGAATTTTTTACCACTGCTGCCTGTGATCTCCTTGTGAGTGTGAGAAGCTTGCACCGCTGCTGCCTGTGATCTCCTTGTGAGTGTGAGAATCTTGCACCACTGCTGCCTGTAATCTCCTTGTGAGTGTGAGAAGCTTGCACCACTGCTGCCTGTGATCTCCTTGTGAGTGTGAGAAGCTTGCACCGCTGCTGCCTGTGATCTCCTTGTGAGTGTGAGAAGATTGCAGCACTGCTGCCTGTAATCTCCTTGTGAGTGTGAGAAGATTGCACCACTGCTGCCTGTGATCTCCTTGTGAGTGTAACAAACTTCCACCGCTGCTGCCTATGATGTCCTTCTTGTGAGTGTGAGAAGCTTGCATCTCTGCTGCCTCTGGTCTCCTTGTGAGTGTAAGAAGCTTGCACCGCTGCTGCCCGTGATCGCCTTCTCGTGAGTATGAGAATCTTGCACCACTGCTGCCTGTGATCTCCTTGTGAGTGTGAGAAGCTTGCACCACTGCTGCCTGTAATCTCCTTGTGAGTGTAAGAAGCTTGCACCAATGGTGCTTGTGATCTCCTTGTGAGTATGAGAAGTTTTCCCAGCTGCTGCCTGTGATCTCCTTGTGAGTGTGAGAAGCTTGCACCACTGCTGCCTGTGATCTCCTTGTGAGTGTGAGAAGCTTGCACCGCTGCTGCCTGTGATCTCCTTGTGAGTGTGAGAAGCTTGCACCACTGCTGCCTGTAATCTCCTTGTGAGTGTAAGAAGCTTGCACCACTGGTGCTTGTGATCTACTTGTGAGTGTGGGAAGCTTGCACCACTGGTGCCTGTAATCTCCTTGTGAGTGTTAGAAGCTTGCCCCACTGGTGCTTGTGATCTCCTTGTGAGTATGAGAAGTTTGCCCAGCTGCTGCCTGTGATCTCCTTGTGAGTGTGAGAAGCTTGCACCACTGCTGCCTGTAATCTCCTTGTGAGTGTAAGAAGCTTGCACCACTGGTGCTTGTGATCTCCTTCTGAGTATGAGAAGTTTTCCCAGCTGCTGCCTGTGATCTCCTTGTGAGTGTGAGAAGCTTGCACCACTGCTGCCTGTGATCTCCTTGTGAGTATGAGAAGCTTGCACGGCTGCTGCCTGTGATCTCCTTGTGAGTGTGAGAAGCTTGCACCACTGCTGCCTGTAATCTCCTTGTGAGTGTAAGAAGCTTGCACCACTGGTGCTTGTGATCTCCTTGTGAGTGTGAGAAGCTTGCACCACTGCTGCCTGTAATCTCCTTGTGAGTGTAAGAAGCTTGCACCACTGGTGCTTGTGATCTCCTTGTGAGTATGAGAAGTTTGCCCAGCTGCTGCCTGTGATCTCTTTGTGAGTGTGAGAAGCTTGCACCACTGCTGCCTGTAATCTCCTTGTGAGTGTAAGAAGCTTGCACCACTGGTGCTTGTGATCTCCTTGTGAGTATGAGAAGTTTTCCCAGCTGCTACCTGTGATCTCCTTGTGAGTGTGAGAAGCTTGCACCACTGCTGCCTGTGATCTCCTTGTGAGTGTGAGAAGCTTGCACCGCTGCTGCCTGTGATCTCCTTGTGAGTGTGAGAAGCTTGCACCACTGCTGCCTGTAATCTCCTTGTGAGTGTAAGAAGCTTGCACCACTGGTGCTTGTGATCTCCTTGTGAGTATGAGAAGTTTGCCCAGCTGCTGCCTGTGATCTCCTTGTGAGTGTGAGAAGCTTGCACCACTGCTGCCTGTGATCTCCTTGTGAGTGTGAGAAGCTTGCACCGCTGCTGCCTGTGATCTCCTTGTGAGTGTGAGAAGCTTGCACCACTGCTGCCTGTAATCTCCTTGTGAGTGTGAGAAGATTGCACCGAGGCTGCCTGTGATCTCCTTGTGAGTGTAACAAACTTGCACCGCTGCTGCCTGTGATGTCCTTCTTGTGAGTGTGAGAAGCTTGCACCACTGCTGCCTGTAATCTCCTTGTGAGTGTGAGAAGCTTGCACCGCTGCTGGCTGTGATCTCCTTGTGAGTGTGAGAAGCTTGCTCCGCTGCTGCCTGTAATCTCCTTGTGAGTGTAAGAAGCTTGCACCACTGGTGCTTGTGATCTCCTTGTGAGTATGAGAAGTTTGCCCAGCTGCTGCCTGTGATCTCCTTGTGAGTGTGAGAAGCTTGCACCACTGCTGCCTGTGATCTCCTTGGGAGTGTGAGAAGCTGGCACCGCTGCTGCCTGTGATCTCCTTGTGAGTGTGACAAACTTGCACCGCTGCTGCCTGTGATGTCCTTCTTGTGAGTGTGAGAAGCTTGCACCACTGCTGTCTGTAATCTCCTTGTGAGTGTGAGAAGCTTGCACCGCTGCTGCCCGTGATCGCCTTCTCGTGAGTATGAGAATCTTGCACCACTGCTGCCTGTGATTTCCTTGTGAGTGTAAGAAGCTTGCACCGCTGCTGCCTGTGATCTCCTTGTAAGTGTAAGAAGCTTGCATCACTGGTGCTTGTGATCTCCTTGTGAGTATGAGAAGTTTGCCCAGCTGCTGCCTGTGATCTCCTTTTGAGTGTGAGAAGCTTGCACCACTGCTGCCTGTGATCTCCTTGTGAGTGTGAGAAGCTTGCACCGCTGCTGCCTGTGATCTCCTTGTGAGTGTGAGAAGCTTGCACTACTGCTGCCTATAATCTCCTTGTGAGTGTGAGAAGATGGCACCGCTGCTGCCTGTGATCTCCTTGTGAGTGTAACAAACTTGGACCGCTGCTGCCTGTGATGTCCTTCTTGTGAGTGTGGGAAGCTTGCACCACTGCTGCCTGTAATCTCCTTGTGAGTGTGAGAAGCTTGCACCGCTGCTGCCTGTGATCTCCTTGTGAGTGTGAGAAGCTTGCTCCGCTGCTGCCTGTAATCTCCTTGTGAGTGTAAGAAGCTTGCACCACTGGTGCTTGTGATCTCCTTGTGAGTATGAGAAGTTTGCCCAGCTGCTGCCTGTGATCTCCTTGTGAGTGTGAGAAGCTTGCACCACTGCTGCCTGTGATCTCCTTGTGAGTGTGAGAAGCTTGCACCACTGCTGCCTGTGATCTCCTTGTGAGTGTGAGAAGCTTGCAGCACTCCTGCCTGTAATCTCCTTGTGAGTGTGAGAAGATTGCACCGCTGCTGCCTGTGATCTCCTTGTGAGTGTAACAAACTTCCACCGCTGCTGCCTATGATGTCCTTCTTGTGAGTGTGAGAAGCTTGCACCTCTGCTGCCTGTGGTCTCCTTGTGAGTGTAAGAAGCTTGCACGGCTGCTGCCCGTGATCGCCTTCTCGTGAGTATGAGAATCTTGCACCACTGCTGCCTGTGATCTCCTTGTGAGTGTGAGAAGTTTGCACCACTGCTGCCTGTAATCTCCTTGTGAGTGTAAGAAGCTTGCACCACTGGTGCTTGTGATCTCCTTGTGAGTATGAGAAGTTTTCCCAGCTGCTGCCTGTGATCTCATTGTGAGTGTGAGAAGCTTGCACCACTGCTGCCTGTGATCTCCTTGTGAGTGTGAGAAGCTTGCACCGCTGCTGCCTGTGATCTCCTTGTGAGTGTGAGAAGCTTGCACCACTGCTGCCTGTAATCTCCTTGTGAGTGTAAGAAGCTTGCCCCACTGGTGCTTGTGATCTCCTTGTGAGTGTGAGAAGCTTGCACCACTGCTGCCTGTAATCTCCTTGTGAGTGTAAGAAGCTTGCACCACTGCTGCTTGTGATCTCCTTGTGAGTATGAGAAGTTTGCCCAGCTGCTGCCTGTGATCTCCTTGTGAGTGTGAGAAGCTTGCATCACTGCTGCCTGTAATCTCCTTGTGAGTGTAAGAAGCTTGCACCGCTGCTGCTTGTGAACTCCTTGTGAGTATGAGAAGTTTGCCCAGCTGCTGCCTGTGATCTCCTTGTGAGTGTGAGAAGCTTGCACCGCTGCTGCCTGTGATCTCCTTGTGAGTGTGAGAAGCTTGCACCACTGCTGCCTGTAATCTCCTTGTAAGTGTAAGAAGTTTGCACCACTGGTGCTTGTGATCTCCTTGTGAGTGTGAGAAGCTAGCACCACTCCTGCCTGTAATCTCCTTGTGAGTGTAAGAAGCTTGCACCCTGCTGCTTGTGATCTCCTTGTGAGTATGAGAAGTTTGCCCAGCTGCTGCCTGTGATCTCCTTGTGAGTGTGAGAAGCTTGCACCACTGCTGCCTGTGATCTCCTTGTGAGTGTGAGAAGCTTGCACCGCTGCTGCCTGTGATCTCTTTGTGAGTGTGAGAAGCTTGCAGCACTGCTGCCTGTAATCTCCTTGTGAGTGTAAGAAGCTTGCACCACTGGTGCTTGTGATCTTCTTGTGAGTATGATAAGTTTGCCCAGCTGCTGCCTGTGATCTCCTTGTGAGTGTGAGAAGCTTGCACCACTGCTGCCTGTGATCTCCTTGTGAGTGTGAGAAGCTTGCACCGCTGCTGCCTGTGATCTCCTTGTGAGTGTGACACACTTGCACCGCTACTGCCTGTGATGTCCTTCTTGTGAGTGTGAGAAGCTTGCACCACTGCTGTCTGTGATCTCCTTGTGAGTGTAAGAAGCTTGCACCACTGCTGCCTGTGATCTCCTTGTAAGTGTAAGAAGCTTGCACCACTGGTGCTTGTGATCTCCTTGTGAGTATGAGAAGTTTGCCCAGCTGCTGCTGTGATCTCCTTGTGAGTGTGAGAAGCTTGCACCACTGCTGCCTGTGATCTCCTTGTGAGTGTGAGAAGCTTGCACCGCTGCTGCCTGTGATCTCCTTGTGAGTGTGAGAAGCTTGCACCACTGCTGCCTGTAATCTCCTTGTGAGTGTGAGAAGATTGCACCGCTGCTGCCTGTGATCTCCTTGTGAGGGTAATAAACTTGCACCGCTGCTGCCTGTGATGTCCTTCTTGTGAGTGTGAGAAGATTGCACCACTGCTGCCTGTAATCTCCTTGTGAGTGTGAGAAGCTTGCACCGCTGCTGCCTGTGATCTCCTTGTGAGTGTGAGAAGCTTGCTCCGCTGCTGCCTGCAATCTCCTTGTGAGTGTAAGAAGCTTGCACCACTGGCGCTAGTGATCTCCTTGTGAGTATGAGAAGTTTGCCCAGCTGCTGCCTGTGATCTCCTTGTGAGTGTGAGAAGCTTGCACCACTGCTGGCTGTGATCTCCTTGTGAGTGTGAGAAGCTTGCACCGCTGCTGCCTGTGATCTCCTTGTGAGTGTGAGAAGCTTGCACCACTGCTGCCTGTAATCTCCTTGTGAGTGTAAGAAGCTTGCACCACTGGTGCTTGTGATCTCCTTGTGAGTGTGAGAAGCTTGCACCACTGCTGCCTGTAATCTCCTTGTGAGTGTAAGAAGCTTGCACCACAGGTGCTTGTGATCTCCTTGTGAGTATGAGAAGTTTGCCCAGCTGCTGCCTGTGATCTCCTTATGAGTGTGAGAAGCTTGCACCACTGCTGCCGGTAATCTCCTTGTGAGTGTAAGAAGCTTCCACCACTGGTGCTTGTGATCTCCTTGTGAGTATGAGAAGTTTTCCCAGCTGCTGCCTGTGATCTCCTTGTGAGTGTGAGAAGCTTGCACCACTGCTGCCTGTGATCTCCTTGTGAGTGTGAGATGCTTGCACCGCTGCTGCATGTGATCTCCTTGTGAGTGTGAGAAGCTTGCACCACTGCTGCCTGTAATCTCCTTGTGAGTGTAAGAAGCTTTCACCACTGGTGCTTGTGATCTCCTTGTGAGTGTGAGAAGCTTGCACCGCTGCTGCCTGTGATCGCCTTCTCGTGAGTATGAGAATTTTGCACCACTGCTGCCTGTGATCTCCTTGTGAGTGTGAGAAGCTTGCACCGCTGCTGCCTGTGATCTCCTTGTGAGTGTGAGAATCTTGCACCACTGCTGCCTGTAATCTCCTTGTGAGTGTGAGAAGCTTGCACCACTGCTGCCTGTGATCTCCTTGCGAGTGTGAGAAGCTTGCACCGCTGCTGCCTGTGATCTCCTTGTGAGTGTGAGAAGATTGCAGCACTGCTGCCTGTAATCTCCTTGTGAGTGTGAGAAGATTGCACCACTGCTGCCTGTGATCTCCTTGTGAGTGTAACAAACTTCCACCGCTGCTGCCTATGATGTCCTTCTTGTGAGTGTGAGAAGCTTGCATCTCTGCTGCCTCTGGTCTCCTTGTGAGTGTAAGAAGCTTGCACCGCTGCTGCCCGTGATCGCCTTCTCGTGAGTATGAGAATCTTGCACCACTGCTGCCTGTGATCTCCTTGTGAGTGTGAGAAGCTTGCACCACTGCTGCCTGTAATCTCCTTGTGAGTGTAAGAAGCTTGCACCACTGGTGCTTGTGATCTCCTTGTGAGTATATGAAGTTTTCCCAGCTGCTGCCTGTGATCTCCTTGTGAGTGTGAGAAGCTTGCACCACTGCTGCCTGTTATCTCCTTGTGAGTGTGAGAAGCTTGCACCGCTGCTGCCTGTGATCTCCTTGTGAGTATGAGAAGCTTGCACCACTGCTGCCTGTAATCTCCTTGTGAGTGTAAGAAGCTTGCACCACTGGTGCTTGTGATCTACTTGTGAGTGTGGGAAGCTTGCACCACTGCTGCCTGTAATCTCCTTGTGAGTGTTAGAAGCTTGCCCCACTGGTGCTTGTGATCTCCTTGTGAGTATGAATAGTTTGCCCAGCTGCTGCCTGTGATCTCCTTGTGAGTGTGAGAAGCTTGCACCACTGCTGCCTGTAATCTCCTTGTGAGTGTAAGAAGCTTGCACCACTGGTGCTTGTGATCTCCTTGTGAGTGTGAGAAGCTTGCACCACTGCTGCCTGTAATCTCCTTGTGAGTGTAAGAAGCTTTCACCACTGGTGCTTGTGATCTCCTTGTGAGTGTGAGAAGCTTGCACCACTGCTGCCTGTAATCTCCTTGTGAGTGTAAGAAGCTTGCACCACTGCTGCTTGTGATCTCCTTGTGAGTATGAGAAGTTTGCCCAGCTGCTGCCTGTGATCTCCTTGTGAGTGTAAGAAGCTTGCACCACTGCTGCCTGTGATCTCCTTGTGAGTGTGAGAAGCTTGCACCGCTGCTGCCTGTGATCTCTTTGTGAGTGTGAGAAGCTTGTACCACTGCTGCCTGTACACACTCACAGCAGGTTCTGTGCCAAGGCAGCAGCAGCAACAGAGCATATCTATGTATATCAAAGCATGCTTTTTATATGAATTCCAGCGGTGGGGGCTGAAAGGACAAGCAGGCTGGGAGAGGCGATGTCAGAGGCTTCTGTGAGCTCCCAGCCTGTCGTTTCCAGTGGTGGGGGCTGCAGTGAGGAGCGGTGGGGGCTGAAAGGATGAGCAGGCTGGGAGAGGCGACGTCAGAGGTTTCTGTGAGTTCACAGCCTGTCGTTTCCAGTGGTGGGGGCTGCAGTGAGGAGCGGTGGGGGCTGAAAGGAGCAGGCGGGGAGAGGCAATATCAGAGGCCTCTGCGAGCCGGCATCTGGTCTGGCAAAAGGCCAACACTTAAACATGAAAGGAGGCAGAGGGACGCGCGCCCGCAAAACTCACGACAGACTGGTGAACGCGCCCCAACCATCTGGATTCCATTACCGCAGCACCCTGACAGCTCTAATTGATAATTTATTGCACTGCCGTGCGCATAACCACACAGGATATGGCAGAAGTGCTGAAGCGAAAATACATATGGCCTATTGCGTGAAGGCTACTAGAAAGACGTCACCGCGAGGACCAATTACCATGCAGATGGCAAAACAAACTACTAAAAAATCTCGCGCACTGAGGAATTTTTCCTGCACGATTCAGAACCCCTTAACAATACGGCTCGGAGCTCCGCCCCACTTCTGATGAAGTGGTGACGTAGGCCGAGCCCTAAAAAACAGACTGATGATAACATAATCAATTATGACCTGCACAATTGAAAAGACAGACAAAAATTGTAAAACATAAAAATTGTAAAATACAGTTAGTACATTTAGAGCTGCCAGATATTAACACCTATGTTTTACCACTATTGATTTTGTATATAAACATGGGTGATGGAGACTTAAATTGTACTACAGTAAAAAGCGTCGACGCGTTTCGGTGGTACAGTACAAATGGGGTCCACCTTTATCAAGACTTTTATTTGTAGTCTGTCGTAATGAAGGGTCTGTACACTTTCCCTACAATAAATATACATACAATTATACATTTATACATGCTATTGTTTATACATTGTTAAAATGTTAATCTTGTGACGTCTTTGAATAACATCATAAGAGGTAATCATTTAAGGATACACTTAGTCACTATGCTATACAGAATTCAGACTCATCTATATTTATATCTATGTAGTCCACATATGCTGGGTTAGGTAACATCACACTACGTAAAATCACACTAGATTAAACTATGCATCTATCCATACAATATATAGCGGTCTCTATACATCTATCTACAATACAATTTTCTGCTTATTTGGCAGTCGCTATGTAGTTCTATCCTTCGTTGGAAGGCACACCTTTAATCATTGTTGCCTCTACATTCCAATTTCCTAACTACAGAGATACTCTATTGGCTTTCTTACCCTTGGGGTTGTATCCCAGGGGACTGCGGCTCTCTGCTGTGAGTTTGCTAGCGCACTTGTAGTTGTGGTAACAAAAACTCGGGGATTCCCAGAAGAGATCCTGTAAATTTATAAAGGAGAGTGCTTAGGGTAATATTCTGCCTACTCTTTATGTATGCCCTGCTAATTTCAAGCGATAGTACTGTATCGGCTAATACCTGTTTCTGATCTACACCTTCAAAGGGGACGGATTTCTTGATGATCACGTTCACCAGTGGTCTATCTTGTGGACTTATATGTCAGCGCTGGTCAAGATCTTCTCCTATTGACTGTGAGAGGTAGCTCCAGTACTGGGCCAATCATATTTGAGTCTACATAGCTGTAAGATGCAAACACTTCGGCTCCTAGCCCTTACCCTCTGATTGGCCTATTTTTATGTATTCTAGTCCAATCACAAGCTGCAAATGCATATTTAAAAAACGGCGGGAAACCGTGTCGTATGTACTCGATACGGAACCCCCATCAGCAGCGGGAGCGGCTTTCTTTCAGAGGTAAGATTTCAGCCAGGGCGCTCTTCAAAGAAGCCAGAGTAGCTAGCCCTCACTGCAAATCTAAGCAAAACATCTGACAAGATTATACCTTTTTCTTTCTTCCCTTTTCCCTCCCCTTTTTTTATATATCAGGCTATCACGTCCTGATTGAATTGACAGCCACAGTTGACCCAGCCATAGTGCTTAAGGAGAGGACTATTTGAAGCCTTTTCATTTTTCAGGTATGAATCCGTTTTAACATAGGGGGCTTTCTAGTCTAAATAATACCAGCAAAGTGGGACAGAATAAATTTCTTACGAGTATATGGCTCTTCTGTTTCAACTCCGTTAGGCGTTTTTTCCACAAGAAAGAGGAGAAGCCTTACAGTTCCCTCTTAAATGCCGCGAGATTTTCGGTGAGCGCCGGCAAAAGCAGGTATGTTATTGTAGGTCTTACAGTGCAACCATCAAAGCAGGCCAGAATAAACTTCTTACGAGTGTATGGCTTTTTTATCTATACTTCACCAGGCCCATTACCCAAGAAAAGGAAGGGTAGTTTCATCGCTCCGCCTCAATCAAATCCTGTGAGACTCTCGGCGAGCCCCTACAAGAGCTGGTATGTCACTATAGGCGTGGGGGTTAAACACAAAGCGTAAATGGTACCCCAAGCCATTTTACAATCAACGCTATCCTTAAATTGCTCCCACTCACAGTCAATAGGAGAAGATCTTGACCAGCGCTGACATATAAGTCCACAAGATAGACCACTGGTGAACGTGATCATCAAGAACTCCGTCCCCTTTGGAGGTGTAGATCAAAAACAGGTATTAGTCCATACAGTACTACCGCTTGAAATTAGCAGGGCATACATAAAGAGTAGGCAGAATATTACCCTAAGCACTCTCCTTTATAAATTTACAGGATCTCTTCTGGGAATCCCCGAGTTTTTGTTACCACAACTACAAGTGCGTTAGCACACTCACAGCAGAGAGCCGCAGTCCCCTGGGATACAACCCCAAGGGTAAGAAAGCCAATAGAGCATCTCTGTAGTTAGGAAATTGGAATGTAGAGGCAACACTGATTTAAGGTGTGCCTTCCAACGAAGGATAGAACTACATAGAGACTTTCAAATAAGCAGAAAATTGTATTGTAGATAGATGTCTAGAGACCGCTATATATTGTATGGATAGATGCATAGTTTAATCTAGTGTGATTTTACGTAGTGTGATGTTACCTAACCCAGCATATGTGGACTACATATATATAAATATAGATGAGTCTGAATTCTGTATAGCATAGTGACTAAGTGTAAACTTAAATGATTACCTCTTATGATGTTATTCAAAGACGTCACAAGATTAACATTTTAACAATGTATAAACAATAGCATGTATAAATGTATATTTGTATGTATATTTATTGTAGGGAAAGTGTACAGACCCTTTATTTAGACAGACTACAAAGAAAAGTCTTGATAAAGGTGGACCCCATTTGTACTGAACCACCGAAACGCGTCAACGCTTTTTACTTTAGTACAATTTAAGTCTCCATCACCCATGTTTTTATACAAAATCAATAGTGGTAAAACATAGGTGTTAATATCTGGCAGCTCTAAATGTACTAACTGTATTTTACAATTTTTATGTTTTACAATTTTTGTCTGTCTTTTCAATTGTGCAGGTCATAATTGATTATGTTATCATCAGTCTGTAGTTTTAATCATTTGATTAGGGAACCATGTTATGTGTAGACATGTAATTAATTGTTTTTAACTCTTTAATGCATAATAAATATGTTATAACCTATATATCCTTGTGATTGCAACAGTTTTTGACTGTTTTGTGAATTTTGAGGCTATGTTTTAGCTTTCTGTTATATCAACCTCAAGGGAACAACTCCTTTTTTTAGGTTAGATAACCTCATTTCCCTTGACTGTTTTAAGGGGTTCCTCTCTCTCATTTTACCAAACACCAGGAGAGGCAGCCCACATCCAATACTTTTTTAATAAAAGGTCATGGTGTCCAGTGGGCTTTCTGCCCCCGTAGGCATATTGGTGATAAACACCCCCAAACTGCCCCACACGGGACAGAAAGACTTGTGGGCCCCTTATTGGGTGCTAGCATGGTCCAATATCTGGGACTGGTGCCCTCACCCATACTTTTTCCTAAAACAAAATTCATGTTGTCTAGTGGGCTCTCTGTCCCGCAGAGCTTGCAGATTGGTGTAAACACCCTCAAACAGCCCCTTCTACATTTTTTACATTTTCGCTATACTTTACACTGAGGTTAGGGTGGACATCTCTGCATGGTAAAATATGGAAAATGAAAATAAATTAACATAAAAATATATAAAAAATATTCCTAAGGTAAGTTGTAATGTATCTTTCCTTTATATATGTACTTTAAATATTGGACAAAATAGAAAAAAAATACAACCCCATTAAATATATCAAATTAATTTTGAGTTGAAACTTAAAATAATGAAAATATATTACAATAAATTATAATTATTTTTCTTAAGTTAAACTTAAATTTAATTCCTATCCGAGGAAAAGGATATTGTGCATTAATAAGTATTAAAAGTGATACATGGAATAATTAAAATGAACATTATAGTTTTTAATAAACTTTAATGTTACATTTAAAAAACAAATAGGTTATTAAATATATATAGGCGATTTGCATTTGATTTTTTACACTAATTTATGTGTAACTATTGTAAATAATGTAGTTTAATTTAATCATATTTCACATAAGGTTGTATTTTAAATACCTACCTCTATTGTTTTCTATGAGAGGGTGTTGCAGTACCAGTGGTTGGCCACATGTAGTGCTGGACTTACTAAAATAGGTAAGTTACTACAAAAGTATAAGTTACATGCTTAAGTTACTACAAAATTGTAAGTTGCTACAAAGTGCACTATTATAGTTCTATAAAATGTGTTCCAAAGTGCTGTTTGTGAATCAGGCCCTATGTGTTTCTTTGTGGAGTAGCAATTTTCCATTCCTTGTAAAGACCAGGTACTGGATTTGGTGTTTCTGAATACACTGGAAAATGCATTTCATATTATTCAGGGTAGTTGATGGAGTATGTTCTTCATGCATGTATACCATTCAGCAAAGAAGAGTTAGATTTTAGATTCACATTTCATATTACATGTTGCTGTTTGTATTATAAACACACTAGGTTACATGTCGCCCGTTGCTGCGATCTCAGAAGAAAGGAAATTTAAGGAAACTTGTTATGATAACATTCAATTTACATTGCGTAATTTTTATTGAAACTTATTCATGTTAATATGGAAAACATTTCAAAGTGTTGTTTTAATTCTGTTTTTTTATTCAAGTGCTTGTGGATACACGATATTTTTTGTTTTTCCGTCTTGTGCGTAGACGAATAAATCAGAAGGTTTTCCGACGCATGAGCTGGCCACATACAGTTGTCCATGTGAGAAGCACGGATTCTCTAAATATAGTCCACACACTTGCAGCGTTTGTCCTTGTGCTTTGTTGATGGTCAGTGCAAAAGCGAGTTGCACCGGAAAGTGTAAACGTTCAGTATTGGAAAGATTATGAGGGCCCTGGCTGGCCGGGGGGCCAATATTAAAAAAAAAATTTTTTTGCCAGAAACCTTCGCGGGAGTGTACTCAACGACTTTTAACAATTTTTCTTTTATTTGCCAGAAACCTTCGCGGGAGTGTACTCAACAACTTCCCAAAGTTTCATGCCGATGGGATGAATGGTGTAGTAATGCATAAAGGACAAACGGACATACTTTGTTTTTTAAATATCTAGATATGGGAGAGATAGAGGCATTATAGGGGCTTATGCCTGCCTCTGGGACAGACACTCAAAACACAAACATTGGTGTAACCCCCTCTGGTTAGGGGAGAAAACCCTTGTATGCTGATTTGTGTGAGCCTGACTTCCTACTGATAATGTCCCTACTTAAGAGTGGCCAATTACAAGAATTGGATGATGTAGGCTCACTCACATAATGTGGCATGCTTCATCATTTGCCGCACAGAGAAAACATTTATTTCTAAGAACTTCCCCATGTCAGCCCCCACCAAGGGTTGAGTCCGCCCTGGTAGTCCGATCTCACAAGGGTGGGACGAGGTGGCAAATTATGAAGCATGTCACTCTGCATGAGTGTGCTTACCTTGCCCAGTTCTTGGAATTGCCACTCTTGTGTAGGGACATTAGCAGTAGGAAGTCAGGATCACACAAACCAGCATAAGAGGGATGTCTCCCCAAACATAACCAGAGGGCGTCACAACACTTTTTGTGATTTTTTAAATTATTTGTATTCACAAGCACACTTTCCCACAGTTTTACCCAACTCTAAAATGTTTATCATACACACAGTTCTAGATAGTCAAGTTCAGGATACTATATGGTAAATGTTGTTTATTTAATTTATTAAGGACTGAAATTCATGGGACAAATCCGTTACAGGTTCAAAATGGGATGCTATGCACTGATGTGTGTCTTTCCTCTTTGACCCTGTGCCCTGGGAAGTATATATATGCCATGGCAGTAAAAATAAAAGTGGCCAGGTATGGCATGTTAATGAGAGTAACAGTATAAAACACATTCACACATTTATTCCTATAGTGCAAAGGTCAAATTCAAATTTGTTACCAAGGTATAACAAAACTAAAATGAGAAAAACATGAATTCCTGTTGCACTGATTGCATGCACCAACTACTTGCACAGGGTAACATCCTTCATAGTAGTCATGAGGTCTCTCTGAAGTCACAGCCCCTCCTCACACAATAGTAATACATACCATGGTACACATCTGCATAATATAGTGTGTGTGTCTAGAGGACACAAAATGTATAACCACTAAATATGTATAAAATAGTCTAATATTGCCATTAGGTTGTTTTGGTGACATTATAAACTACAAGGCCAAGGGACCATCGTACACATGGTAGCCATTATGCATTTTTTATTCTACAAGTTATTTTAGGGTAACAGGCTTAAAAAAGCTGTTTTCATGTAGCTAAACAATGGGGACTGAATAATAATGTCTATATTTACCGTTCTTGAATAAATTGCTGATAAAATAGTGCACAATGGTGCAGATGTATTGTGACCCTGTGGCTGCATCTTTCAAAGTAAAATTTTGGTTTTACTATGTTTGCCACATAATTTGCAAAATTTGCAGATTTCGCCTAAATGTTCTTTCAAAATGGAATGGATGAAAGTAATTCTGCCAGATAATACATTGCATAATACGCATTTTTCCTGCATAGTTAAGATAGTCATGATGATGAAATTCCGATTTCACAGGCACCTGCAAATTATTTTCCATATTCCATGCTTTCCTGTGATATATTCGGTGGCGTTTGCCCTTCTTTAGTTATAGTTAGGTTAGAGTTTCCATAGGAGGAATAATTGTTGTTTTGCGAACAACTGGTACTGTTTTACGAATCTACATGAAACTTCCCCTCAAAAAAGTTCCCCTATGTCAGCTCCTTTCCTGGAAGGTTTTGCAATGATATGGCAAGCAGAGGCCAAGAAAATAGGGCTGGTCATCCCAAAACTTTGTTAGCACATGTTTATTCCCAATTGAAATTTGTTATCCAATAGAGAAACAAAGGCTTAGTGAAATTACATCAAATTTTCCAAAATGTCAGCACTTTACTTTGAGTGTGCTTTTTGTTATTTGGTGTAAATCCATTCAGTAATTTTCTGGAAAGTTGCCTTTAAAGAGGAGTTTAGGCTGGGCTTTAAGGGGTTAAAAACATAGGTTGTGCCTGAAAGTGTGGCCCATAATACTGTAAATTAAAAAGAAAATAGGGCACTGTGATTGGCCATGGGTGTTTTTTCTCATTTTGACCCTTTGGGACAGTGGGACTATGGCCCTTTTGTACAGAGCAATCTGATTGTCTTTCTGCAACCCAGACAAAAATGTTACACGACTCGGGTACTCAGTCCTTTTAATTTATTTTTTTAAAGTACATAAAGGGGCAGGATAGGGACACCCTGACCCTGTTGCAATTGTGATAGGGAACAAAAGGAATGCCCCCCACCCTCCAATAAGGGCCAAATTTAAAAAAAAGAATTGTACCATGGTACTTGCATAGAACGCCGCACAACACTTTCATAAGGTAACATAATGATCGTGCAGGTACCAATGCACTGCCATGGTGCTGCAATACTAGGCAAAGGCACAGCCTCAAACTGACGTTCTAGTTAGGTATGGTTATAAGTTCTTAGCTTTCATTAAAGAATTCTAGAAATTCACTGAAAAAAAACTAAAGTTAAAGTTGACATTATAGGTAAGAGTTGAAATATGATAAAAGCTAGCATTTAAAAAGCAAAAAACCCAGAACCTCTAACTATATCGTATGCCCCTACCATGCACTGCTCATAACCTCAAATATGACATCACTCCTGACATGTTAAATGACATTGATGACATCGAATCATCGTTTATGGCATCACTAATGACATCATATTATTATTGAGACACAGTCCTTTAGGGATTGTAATTGAAGTAATTAAACTGGCAATGCCTGTGGTCAATTTAATTTTCTATTCATCTTTATGGAATTGCCTTTTTAACTTCTTAAAGACTACACATGTCTCACAATTTTTTACAACCACATGTTATTGTTTTAATAAAGACACACCATAACTTCTGATCATTCCAATTGTCCCTTTTGTATCATCTTCTGTCTCTAGTTGTACTAGTCTTTACAGCCAAGCTCTTCCCTCTCTCCAACCGAGTGGCCATTCAGTGTCCCTGAGTAAGTCACCATCATCCTCATGCCATGTTGTTGTCTGGGGGCATTCTTTATCTCTGTATATAGACTATTCAAGACTGTTGCACCAATCCATTTTGAGATGATAGGGACTGCATTGGTGTTCCAGTAGCAAGCTATGTCCCTTTTTGCCTGGAGTCTGGCAATGCACACCGACATGCATTCACTTCAGGCACCACTCATGTCCTCCAGTATTCCCAGCACTACCACCCTAGGGGAGATCTGTCTTCCCCAATCCTTCCAAAGACCTCTTTAATTATCCTTTCTATGAATTTCCAATATTTCATTATTGCTGGGCGTGCCCAGATCATTTGGAAGATGTCTGCTTCTGGAGGTGGACACCTGGGACAGCCAGCAGTGTCCATTTCCCCCTCTCCAAAGCAATTTGTGAGCTACATAGGTGGCTTGTAGAAATTTGAGCTGAATAAGTCACAATGGGCAGAAATAGCGAGGTTTCAGGGGCCATGCAGACGTCTATCCAGCCTGCCTCCTCCAGGTTGCCCACCCAGGATTGCCATTTCTGTTTGAAGGAGTCAAAGGAGTTGGGGTAGTTAAATATGAGTGTTCTGTATATCTGGGCGATCCTCTCTTCCCCTAGTGAGCCCTGCAGGAGTTTATCCTTGAGGGGATTATATTATGGCACATGGGTGGGTCTTCTCTGTAGCAAGAGAGTGTGTGTCTCAGATGCAGATATTTGTGAAATTGGGTAGGAGAGAGCAAGAATTGGGACTGCGGCAATTGGAAGGATTTAATAGCTGAATCACACCTAATGTTGCTCAGTAGGGTGATTCCTATTTTGTTCCATATGGCAAATCCTTCCAATTGCGAATCTTTAATGAGTCAGTGCTCTGTCCAGAGTGGAGTGTGTAGTGTAAGGTTCTTGCTTTAGCCCATCATTTACAGCACAGCATGCCACATCTGGACTACCACTCTCATAGGCTCAGGGAGATGATGGGGTGTGAACCTCCATACAGTGCATGCAGGAAAATGTCTAGTCCTAGGTAAGCCAAATCCAGTCTATACATTGGGTCTCCCCATACCCCATTAAGCCAGTCAATGATTAACAAAGATGTGGGAGGTCCAATAATACAGACAAATGCCTGCCATGCCCATGCTGCAATCATATGTCTGCTGAAAGCACTTATTGAGCCCTATAGGAAGGTCCGACTTTGGGAGGTAAGGGTTTGAAACCAGGTGGCAGAGATCTCCATTGGGAAGTTCTGCAGGATATAGAGATAGAAGGCATGAGCAACATTTTGAACACTTCTACTCTGCCTTGGATGGTAGAGGGAGGGGTGTCCAGGTGCAAAAGTCCTGTTTCATGTGGGCTACTAGAGGGGGTGTGATTTGAGTAACCAGGTCAACTTCAGAATAACCAAAATATGGATATGTAGATACTGGAAGCTGAGCCGTCAGACTCTGATTGCCACTTGGCGTGCCTCATTCCAAGTTTTGTGGGAGAGGAACCAGAAGTGATTTAATCCAGTACGTATGAAGGCCCAATGCTACCTCATACAGCAACAAGATCTGCAGTATGTGTGTGCCCATTTCATTAAAGTTTAAGAGATAATGGAATACATTGTCTGCATATAAGGAAATCTGATCTTTTTCTTCCTCTACCCAATGCCAACCCTTCAGTTCTGTGTCTCCGCGAATGAGTTGAGCTAGTGGTTTGCCAACTAGGGTGAGAAGGAGGGGTGATGGCGGGTATCCTTGTACATCCCACACAGATTGGGAAGGGGGTGATAGCGTACCATTGATGAGTACTTGAGCCTGCAGCGAGGAATACAGAAGACGCAGTATGGCCTCTAAGAGCTAGAGGATGGAATTGAATGCTTTTTCAAAATCGACAAGGTTTACGGCACACAGGTCTCAGATCTCCGACCTCCGACCTAAGGGGCCAGCATGAGGTTCAAGCATCTAATGTAGTGTCAAATGCTGCATCCTTGCATGACGCTGCTTTGATTGGGGTGAACCAGGTCAGGGAGCACCTGGATGAGTCATCGGGCCGGTATCTTGGCTAAAGCCCAAACTGCCAAGCCCGGTCTTCCCTGAACCAGAAACATGCATCCTGGGACCGCCTTTGGGGTAACACCCCTCATCAGCCAGGCTAGCTTGAATCCAGTGGCAAAGTGAGCAAGGGACCTACGTCTGGGAATACCCTGCCAACTTAAGGCGAACTATGCAAACGCAAGGAGATGATGGACGGAGCGCTGAAACATTTCATACACTCACTCCCAGTGACAGATCTGGGTTGAATCCATCATCATTCTTTAGCTCACGTCTCCGCCTCTGGTCAGATCCACCTATATGCAAATCAGTCTGTGCTTCATGGGAACAATCCAGCCCGAACTGCCAAGCCAGGTCTTCCCTGAACCGGAAACAAGCACCCGGGGACCGGTTTCGGGGTAACACCCCTGATCAGCCAGGCTAGCTTGAATCCAGTGGCAAAGTGAGCAAGGGACCCACGATGGGCATACCCTGCCAACTTAAGATGAACAAAGCAAACACAAGGAGATGATGCAGAACTTTTCAGACACTCACCCCCAGTCATAAATCTGGGTTGAATCCATCATTGTTTTTTTAGCACACTTCGCCATATAAATATATATTTACATATTGCCTCATTTGACACCTGGGAAAGCCTTTCTGTTAGAGAGTGTTGCACAAATAAAATCCCACGCTTTATTCTGAAAACTGTGTTTTGAGGTGCCTCATTTTATGAGAGTGAAACCCCTTTCCAGGTGTTTTCTTGCTTCGCCGTGTGTGTGCCTCCGTGTGGGAGTGCTGTTTTGGGAGTTCGAAGCAGTACAGCAACGTAAATTAGATTGGAGTGATAGTAGTTAATTTGACCCCTTTAATGTTAACCGCTTTACCCAATGTGGCATCCTTTGGAGTGGGAATAATACATATATGCTGTCTTCAAAGTGTATGGGTGTCAGTGTGTAGGTTATAGTGTAGCATTGTTGTATTGCTACAAATAATGTTAAACGTTTTCTTTTGAATGTCAGTTTTATTTTCCCATAGACACTATTTTACATATACTTTCACATTTCACTTACTTTATTAAAAAAATTCTATTTTCTGTATAGTTTTTTACTGACATTTTAAACATACATTGTAATAAATAAATGTGATTACATTTGTTTTGATCTCTCCTTAACAGAATATTTGACATATACATTTTACATTTCAGCGTGTGATAATATCTGTAAACTATTTACCAACATTTTATTCTGTACATGAACAGTTCTACAATTATTTTCGAAATTATAGGCGTACTTATTATATAATAATAAATAGTACAAAATAAACATATACATTTTTAATCATTTTTCATATATTTACATTTCTAAAATGTATAGCATTTATATAACTTTGAAAACATTTTCAACTTTTTTTTATCTTAAAAGTACAAAATAAAAATATACATTGTAGGTATTTTCCATACAGTTACATTTTCAACATTTTTAAATACTTTTTCATATTTAGCAATTAGTTTTACACTCAGTTTTGTTCCAATTGGGTTTTGTATATAGGTAGTCTATTTTATTTTAATTTAGAGGCCATTTGTTTAATGCTACCTTGCTTTTTTTATCTATTCACCTCCTTCTTGGGTCACTTGAGGTTCCAGTCAGTCACAAGTCCCTGCTGCTGCCTACTGATCAGGTAAAAGTACTTTTAAGTTCCTTTCTTTGCATATGGAGATTTGGGGGGATTCAATTAGGGTTAGTATAGATAGATTAGGTTGCTGTTTCGTCTGATGTAGTCTTGAAGTGTTAGGTTGTAGTTTAGGGTTCTGTGGTGCAATTTGGTAGGTCTTAGTATGTTATGTATGGTTAAATGTAACGTTTTGTTTTTAGTATAATATGTATAGTTAATTATAGTTCTGCTAGGTCTTTGGTAAAGTGTATGGGGTACTTGTTTTGTGTGTGTGGGAATGTCATGGTTTTTACAATTCTTTTTGTTGGACTCGAGGACCTTCCCTATTTTTAAATGTATTTTTTTAAAGGAAAAAAGATTGGTCATTTTAATCAACATTACTTTCAATTTCCTTTATTTTTTCAGTTTTAATGAAGCATTTTTTGCTGAATAACTTTTTCTGGTTTTTGAAGTGTTCAGATGACTATGTCAATATATTTTTCATCTATTCCATTTTTGCGGAATTTTTAAAATTTATTTATGTGGATTTTTTTTGTGGATTACTCCAGATTATGGGCATCAGCGACAAATTGTAAGTTATATTTTATTAATTATTAGTGGGTGGGAAATGGTTATTTGCTTTATAGTTGTTTGTTTTTCCAATTATGTATTCATTGTTATGCACTGTATTTATTACTTAGATATAAGTGTTTCATTTTACGAGGTGTAATGTTATGTTTTAGCTGTGGTACATAATAATTTATTTATAAATATTATGATTATTTTTACTTATCAGTTTGACTGTATTCTGTTTTATTGTGATATATTTTTGACAGAACAGTAAAAATAATTAAAATCATATTTTGATTAAGTTGGCATGGTCCATTTTTTGTTAATTATTATTTTCTTTTTGATTTACTTAGAATGTTGGGATTTTTTTAGAGTAGTGGTCTTGCTATGGATTCTAGGTATGGTACGCCTTGGTAGCTTACAGATGTTTGTGCTTGCACTGTAGTGTTTGATACTTTTGTTTGTATACTTAGGTTTTAACTAAGTAAAAGATTCTGATACTCTAAATTGTTGGTAGCCTTGTTCTTTCCTTAATATTTCTAGCAATTGATAGAGGGAGGGTGGCTTCGGACTAGTGTGCTTTGGAAGGCACGGTGCCACTTTTCCACTGTTTTGTTTGTTTTGACTTCTGCAGCTATCTTCCTGTCATGTACATTCCATCATGGTATCTGATACTTGGGTTGGGGTATGTGACCAAAATGGTGTGGTCACTGGTCAGTCAACCCAAGTATCTTTAAAATAGTCCCTTTGGGACTTATTTTGTGTTCATGTGTTCGGTAGTAGGGAAATTTTATGAGGTGGCTGTAGTGGTTTGCTACTTCTGCAACTGGCACATATGCTAGGTCAAATAATTTGTTATCTCAATGGCAAATTGGACTACTCCGCACTTGTGGCCTGATTAAGAGTTTCACGGCCCGTCTGCCCAAAGGCCACGACCACAACAAGGTCTCAGCACTGGTGGTCTTCCGACTGCCATATTACAAGTTGACCACAGGGTGCACAGTATGGCTGCGGTGGTCTTGTGGTGGTGGGCAATGTCTTTCCATATCTGTCGATGACTGAGTGTACATTTCCCAATGTATTTCCATATCTGTGGATGCCTGAGTGTATATTTTGACTGCCTATGTGTTGAATGCACACACACATGATACTTAGGGAAAAATACCACCTACCCATTGCTGTAGTCTGACCAATATGTGGGCAGTCCAAGCAATGGGAATATGGTACAAAAGGCACTTACCTGTAAATCGCCGCAGCCAAGAGTCCTATTCCTTGGAGTGTAGATGCTGCTGTGAAGGGGGACCTGGAGAAAGGGATCCATGTCAAAATCTGCTGGGACAAATAGGAGAGGGTGAGTATGCACCCTAAATCCTTTGTTTAAGTCAACCTGTAGACGGTGGTCCAACTGCCGCGTTCGGCTCCTAGGAAAGCCAACTTGTAATATGGACGGTGATGTTGTTCTTCTGAACTGCCCTATGGCAGCTGCCTTTCCCTGACCGCGACCCCGGCAATTGGCGGTATGCTCACGGTGTCGGCGGTTCCGCTGCGGTCTTTGGAAAGGCAACACTCCCATCTCATAATACAGCGGTCGGACCTCTGAGCTCACGGCGGTTGGACTAAGACCATGTGTATGGTGGTTCATGGATCGCACAATCTCGTAATAGTGTTGATTTTACAATATTTCTCCACTTACCCTGTTTGTATGATTATAACAGCCCTGTATAGCTGTATGGAGGTATGTTTTTAATTTTTATTGAATGAGTCTTTGTTTGAAGTCAATGATATTTATTTGAGTATAGTATTTCTTAGTTTTGGCTTTTGTTTGTGTTAATAGTCCCCAGTATATAGCACTTTGTGTGATAAACACTGAAAGAATCTTTGTGTTGTGGAACTCACCATCTTTGGTGTACATTTGTGTGAATGTTCGAAGGCCTGATTGAATGTTGCCATCGTTTATCAAAGTTCTAGTTTGTGTCATTCTTAGCAGCTTGTTTTCTTTTGCATAGATTGTTGTTCCTCTGCCATTAGTGTTATCATACATAATGAAGGGTTCCTCATTATGGGTTGTAGTTAGTTTTTTTGGAAATATTTATGTCTTGGATTTTTTCTTTTAGAATAGAAGGGGTTTCAGTTTAGTGCTATGAGTCTTTTTGAGTTTGGGAGACCTGGGAGTTGCCCTATAGTGGTTACATAATTGGATAGGTGTTTGTGCTGGTTCGTTGGTTGTAACTTTAATTTTATTAGTTGTTTATTTTTATTTTTATGTTTTTTTTATGTTTGAATTGTTTGTGTCAATTTAGCCCTAATTTGGTGGAAGCTAATCAGCATTTATATGCTATTACATATTATATTTTGAAGTTATGTTTATAAAAATGAATTTAAGTTAATATTAGGTTGTAATATATAATTTTTTCTTATAGGTGTTCTATAGATTGTTTTATTTTGTGTTAATTTAAAATGTTTTTTAATGCCCATCCTCAAGCTGCACAGCATGTTTTAACAGATTAGTCACTCTAAATGCGTTTGTGAATCTTAACCACTTCTGTGCAACAACATGTGCCCTGATTTGCCACAATCTTTCTGGTAATTTTCTTTTGATCATAGTATTCTTTCCTCTGCTCCTTTAGCAAAATATTCCTTTTCCTTCACCTCAATTCATCTTTTACTCCACTTCATCTATGTAGGAAACTATTGTGTTATCTGGCCTTCTTTCCCTAAAAAAAATCCAATGGTGTTTTTCCTATTATCTGATGGGGATACATCATGTAGGCCTCCAACCTAATTGTAATTCTTTTCTCCAGTCAAAATTATTAACTTTTCCTAGTTGAAACCATTCTGCTATGGTTTTCTCCATCTCTCCACCACCCATTTGCAATTGGAATGCTATAGGAAAAATCTACATGTTCTATATCATACTCCTAGTATTCTTCCAGCAAACTGAAACACACTGTGTGATTTTCTCCATTGAATAGTGTGTGGGAAACCTATTCTCTTAACAATGTTCTCCAATAATCCAAGCATGCCCCTCGAACTGATGCCTCCCACCATTTGAACTTCTGCCCATCTAGAAAACAAATCAACTGATGAAAACAAATAAGGTGTGGATTGTTCCCTTTTCAATGGCCCCACAGTATCCAGAGTCATGGTCTGCCAGGTACCTTTCTGTAATGTATTTAGGTGTGTGAGTGTCTAGTTTCTGTTGCACTTTAAATAACTTCTAATCATTTTTCTCCTTTATATCTCCTCCTGCCCACTGAAAATCCAATCTAATTCTCTCTTAGGTCTTGATCACCCCTAGACAACCCCCATGTGCCAAGTCATTAAGCCTCTACCTTAAGGGCTCAGGAGGAATTGTGCTTGTGCCCATGAAGAGAAGATCCCCCTTTAGTGAAAGCTCATCCCTCACATCAGCCAAATGTGTTTTACCTCTGTTTTCATTTATTTTCCGGTAGACTATTTTCTTTGTACCCCTGTTCACCCTCTCAAATCTTTGTTTAGTTCCTTCTTCCATTCTTCCACACAATTTTTTTCTGAAATATTCTCATCTTCCTCAACATTTTCCACAAACCCTCTATCTGTGATTAACTTCAACAGACAAACCATCAAATTGTTTTCTACATTAGGACTAAACTTCACCTGCAAAGTGTATCACTGCAGACACACTCCCAATTTGTTTTATTCTTGCAGAAACAACAACCAGACCTTTTTTTAAAATAGTTCTATTTTCACAGCAAACACTGCCCCACATCACTCAACACAAGAATTTTGAATGTGTTTATAAATCTAAATGACTGCCAAATCATTGCAATGATAGAATAGTTTACTTCAGCTCTCCTTAGTGGTCAAAAATTCTAATGTAGCAGAGATTAAATCAAATAAACAGATGTGATTGCCTCCATAGGTGTTATGAATGCAGCCAATTCCTGTGGCTCCTCATTTACATGATTTGATGATAAGAGTACGTTATGTCCAAAATGGCGAAGATCCAGGCATTAACACTAGCATCATTACTTCCCATTTATTGAGATGCAGGAATTTATCTACACCACCCTTATATTGTTTCCTTAAGTTGACACATAGGGCCTGATGTAGATCTTGTCTGACAGGTTACTTCATCACAATGGTGACAGAGATCCTGTCCGCTGAAATATAAATCCCATAGGATATAGTGGGATTTATATTTCAGCAGAAGGGAGATTCATCACAGTTGTGAGGGAGTAACCTGTCTGCCAAGATCTAAATCAGGCCCATAGTCTTTTTTCACCAGTAGTCTTCTAGGCCACCACTGTTAGAGCAAACACCTCTGTGACATCCATGGGTAATATAAACCCCATCTTGCACAATTTCTCTAACTCAGTTTCCACTGCCTCATGCAACACTATTGGGAACTATCTTACCTTCGGCACTACTGGCTTGGTTTTCAGTAAGATCCCATGAAAAGAGGTAATTAAACATTGTAACTCCTCACTGAAACTCAAGGAAACTGAGGCTCAAATCTCCACAACCTTCTTCAAATGTGTTCTACCTGTATCTAATAGCACTGGGATTTAACAACACTCCTTCTTTCTGGTGAGGCCAATCTAAAATCTCATCAGCTTTGAAAGAAACATAAAGCTTGCCAACCACAATGCTTTCTCTAAGCTCAATGGGGGTTTAAAATTACCTTCTCATCTTCACATTCTACCTACTGTCGCCTCCAAGGTTAATGTCCATGTGTTTCTTTGAAAACATGTATCATACTCTTTCTGAAATTGTCAGTCTACAACAATTACGTCATAATTTCAACTCTTGTTTCATCCTTTCCCACTCATTCTGATACGATGACTCATTGTTTTGTGCCCAGTTGTGAAACAATCTCTTCACATACCACTTCCACGTCCTTTGATTTGCTAATGCTTGTGGCACTGCGGCAACAATTCATAAAATATCCCTTGTTTGTGCAACAGTTTCACTTTGCACTTTGATCAGAATGTCTTTACTTTTGTGTTTATAAGACCTACTAAACTACCCCTGAAATATTGTGCACCCACTACCTCTTTCTTGCTATCATCCTTCTTGATCTCTTTCACACACTTCATCATGTGTTTCAGCTGTGTTGCCACTCAGTGAGTGGTGGTTTGTTTTTCATCCACAATTCTTCTCACAGTTACATCAAACAGTCTTCTTCTCACTATATCCACATACTGGTGTGCCTATCACTGACAGACAAACCTATTCAAGTACCTTAAGCATTTATAGGAAAAAGGTCCTTTGTGATCGTCCTGTGTGTTTATGTTGGCACTTCTCGATCCTAATACCAGAATGTACTATGAAATGTGAAGCAGTTTTAGTTCTGGAGAGGGAAACTGCGAACAGGCATGTTTGCTGCTTCTGAACTGTTAATCTCTCCCTCATAGCATTATTGAGTACCTGCTAGGCTCTGTTACAGGGTGGTTGGTCTTTGCGTCTCTCCATCTGACGGCTCTTTTTGTTGCCTCAGTGACTGATGTGTGAGATGTCCTGGGTGTGTGTATGCAGTGTTTAGAGTTCCACCATTTGCTCAGTACTAATGATGCATCTATGCACATCAACAACCTATATACATCCTTAAAACATACTGAGAATTGCACTCCAGCAGTTTGATCGTCATTGCTTGCCTCCCCCACCAATAAAACACCTATTAGATTTGTTATTTGTCTTCTCTGCCACTGACTCTTTTCCCTTCCACTCAACTCTTCTCTGTAGCAAACACCCTGACTCCTCACTGAAAGGTTCTGTTGCTCCACCTTCACTTTCTCTTACTCCAGACATGTTGAAGTTTGGGCGTTGGATGTAAAGGAAGACTGAAGCCATGAGGTAACTCACAGGTACGTTTATTGGTTGCATCTCAGCCACTAACGTATCCTAATTTCTGAGGCTTAGAATATACTGAGACCCCACCTCCATGTTAGATTCCTCCTAATGGTGACATAAGCCGCCACATTATTTCTCACCGACTATGCTATATGCCTTCTGTACTAATAGCAGAAAGTAGCCTTCCTTCAGAATTTTTTTCTAATGACACACTGCCTATAAAATACTATGATGAAAGGTCAGTGGAACTGTTGCCAAGGTGCTTGCTATTTGAACATTTTCACATCATTCACTTAAAACATAATTTTCTTTATTTGCCTATACCGCATCACAAACATTTGTCTATATAGGCCATTATTACTAACTTAGGGATTCAAACTTTCTCTGCAGCAATACAGTTTCCAACATTCAAATTATTTCCTTCTATTTTGTAGCCCTGCTTTCTTCTATTCATACAGCTGTCATATTTCTTTAGGAAACTTTTTTGGTTGGAGGGTAATGTAATTATTAGGTCTTGCTTAGAGATAGCTCCAATTGTCTCACCAGCTTTATCTATTCAAAATATGTTATGAATACAACAGGTATTAATGCCAACATGCGTAGAGGAGCTTTGGGTCAGAACTCGTTATCCACTGATTTGTTTAACAGGCATTCCCATTTTTGCATCTGCCCATCAGAATTTACAGCATGGCACTTTAGATATTGGTTTTTTTGCATTGCAAGTGACAGCATTTTGCTTGATCACTTTTACACATCCACAAAAAAAAGTGCAATTCAGTGCAGTGACTGGTAGGAATGTTCTTTACTTTGCAAATGCTTTTTTTCTTTGCTATCTTTGTCGTTTCTAGGTCTGGCCTAGAGATAACTTTAGCTGTCTCACCAGCCCCATGTTTTCCAGACAAAATAATAATTAAAAATAAACATACATACAGGGGCTTTCCGTCACCCCTATTTGTCCATTGAACTGTTCAAGACATTTTGGTTCTGTCCAACACAGCATATAGCGCGGAGCAATATGTCAGTCCACTACATTCATTGGCTCTCTTGTACTGTGGGTGGCAGCAGTTTGCCTGATCACATGCACAGATGACTGAAAAGGAGTGAACTTCAGTGCCAGGGCTTGTGTGTCTGGGCCACACCCAAATGTTTGTTTATTTTATATTTGTGTCCATTTTTGCATATTGCATAGATTTGCCCAACATATTCAAGTCAGACCTATTGGCTCTGACAACATTTGTTTATTGTAATTGTCATCCCTCCATGTTTAAACTATACTTTAAGGTTCTAGTCATTTAAATCCCAAATTACCTTTTTTGCCAGCAAAAATAATTTTTTCCTGTGATGCGCATCAAAACTAAAAAGTGTTGCTATATCTGTTTTAACAACACTTGCCTGTTAGTAAGCACATGTGCTGTTAGATTGAAACTTAATGCTATGGTTTTTTTGTTGAGATGTTTATATCAAGTCCACATTAAGGTGACAGTACGTTTTCTTCTTTTTCCTTCTTTATCCATTTGTGAAATATACTTTCAGTGATAAATAGTAATCATCTCGCAAGTTTGCCACCGCCGAACCTATAGTGCTTCGTTTTAGACTTTGAGTGCTCTCTGAACTCTGTGCTGGTTCATATAATCAATACACTCGTCTGTATCAGTTTATATCTTTCGAATATGTACAAAAATACAGTTTAAAACTGAAACAAAACGGAAAAGAAGCAAAACGAAAAGTAATCTGAAGTGAACAGAGACCTCTTTAGATGAAGGCTGTATTGACAAACGCAAGTTATTCGGACAGTTGTATGATGGAACAACACATGCCTGAACAGCGCATGCCTGAACCACACGGTCTTAACCACTACTGTGTCTCTACCAAGCATATCTTTACCACTCATGCCTTTACCATGCAATTTAGTGGTAAAGACATGATTGGTACAGAGCAGTAGCGGCCCGTGGAGGGAGTTCTGGGGGGCGGTGAGGTGGGGCAGGGGAGGGGCAGGGTGGGGGGTAGTAATCAGCGAAATATGGATGAACGGAGGTAAGTAAACAATTAAATAAATTAAACGAATTTCATTGCGTGCGCTGCTTCGCATTTTGCCCTCCACGGGCTGCTACTGGTAAAGAGATATGTCTGCTAAAGATCAAACTCCTGTCCCCGCCCTCAAAACTATCCCTTTTCCCTAACCCTAAAAACGGACCCTTGCCCCTCTAAACTACCCCCACCCAGCCCCCCTTGCCCTGAGGCCTAAAACCTTCCCCAGCCATGAAAACTGTCCCTTACCCAGGGTTGGATTGGGATTGAAAATCGGCCCGGGAACGCCCCAAAAAAAATCAGCCCACATTTGCATAATCACTCCTCAAATCACTGCTTTGGGGTGATCTTATAAAAAAAACTTTAGGAGGGGGGTAAAAAATGTGCACGTGTTAGTTTACAGTGGTGATACAAGCGAGCCCACTTCTACTCAGGCCCCCTGCCACCACTCAGTATGTGCACACATTAATGGGCCGGCCAGCGAGACAAAGGGAGTGACACCTCTTGCTAAACGGAGGTAATGAGCGCCCATCTGCCTCTAAAAAGGCCACTCAGACACCCACTGGGCCCCTGGCTGTTCGAACAAGT
Source organism: Lissotriton helveticus (assembly GCF_964261635.1). Taxonomy (NCBI): domain Eukaryota; kingdom Metazoa; phylum Chordata; class Amphibia; order Caudata; family Salamandridae; genus Lissotriton; species Lissotriton helveticus. The sequence goes on along the minus strand of NC_136063.1, from coordinate 453,875,380 downwards.
GAGACAGCGCCCAAATGCCCCCCCAGACTGCTAAAAAAAGAGGTCCACAGCAGCACTCGGACATTGGCCCCTCGGGCATTGCCCGAATGCCCACGTTACCAATCCGAGGCTGCCCTTACCCCCACCCCGCCCTAAGCCCAACTAACTGAACCCACACACTAAAAACTACCCGGACCCCAGCCCTCCTCACCCTGAGCCCTAAAATCTGTCCCCTACCACCTGTAAAGTACCCCGGCCCACCCCCTTCTACCATGAGTCCTAAAACTGCTCCCTGCCCTTTAAATACCCCAATCCCCCCCTCTTCCGTGACCTAAACTACCCCACGCTGAAAACCTACCCCCCAATACCCAGTCCCAGGCTCTTTTACCTCCCTGCGTCATCTCCCGATCATTCCTCTGCCCACCGTTCCGATCTGCATCTAGACCGTGCATTGCCATAACCACGTATATGCGTGGTTAGGGCAAGCGTGTTCGGCTTGCGAAGAAACGGCACATGTGGCTGAGTCCGTGTTGTTTGTTAAGACCGTTCCTTATTCTGACGAGCAAAATACAAGTCTGCAAAAGTCGACAACTTAAAAAGCATTTGGCAGATGAAAACAGCGGTAACATCTGTGTAATGTCCTCAATTAGTGAAATATATTCGAGTTAAGAACATATGTGGCACAGGAAATCATCACTCTGTACTTATCTTTGGGCTCCAGTTTCAAAATATCAGGAAGATATCATGTGTAACAGAAACCTTAATGTTATGAAAATACAATTTCTAACAGTGCAACTCAACTGTAGTTAGGCGGACGTGTCATTTTCTACACTTACTATCATTATCCTTCATAAAATGAATTCCCGTTGTTCAATTTTTGTATTCGTTGCAATGTTTGCCAGGCTGAACCATTTAATCCCACACACAGTTTATGAAGACATCATATTTGCACTATTTTGACCTTTTCAACTTCCGTGATTTAATTAAGTGACAGCTCTCTTGGAGCCCTAACTGCCTCAGCAATCCTTCCGCCAAGAAAGGAACCATGCGGTGCCATTTTCTCTTCCCATTGCCATGTTTCTCACAGGACAAAGGTCTTCAGAACAATAAGTGAGAAGAATGTGAATTGGCCCGGCGATCAAAAACAACATGCTTAAAAGGTTAACATAGTACATTATTCACCTGTCCCTAGCAAACTATCCTAAACACAAAAAAACTAATTCCTTGCTCGATTTTCTTGACAAGGACTGTAAAGCAAATGGAAAATAGGCTCAGCATGCAGGTATTCTTGTGGCACTTGCAATAATAAGGAAGGGAACAAACAAAGGGTGCAAAAGGAATTCTTATTACGATCTGCAGAAGGTCTTGCTTTATAATGCCCCTTGTTTGCCTGGCAGCACTCAGGTCAGAGAGAGATCTTGCCAATAAAACAGACAATGTTTTTTTTAGCATTTAGAGATTGATCCTCAGTCGTATACATGCCAACAGACCCGACTCAGGCAGGAGACTCCCTATTTTTTTAGCTAAAAAGTGCTTTAATGTGACCGACTCCCGCATAAAATTACCTCGGCTTCAATTGAGGTCAAAGGGTAAATGCATTCTACTGATTGATTATTTTTTGTAAATCTTCTACTTTCCCCTTTTAAAATGTTGGCATGTATGTAGTTAGTGAATGCAACTGCAGTGTGGTGTGCATTAAGATTGCTCATTACTACATTCTAAATCTGAACTGTCATTAAAGAGTCTGCTGTTTCAGACCTAGAAAGGGCACTGTTGTTTGAATGGGGGAGGGTTTGGGCTGTGGTTGTGGCGCTCAGGATCAACATAATCTTTACTGGATAATTTTGGAGGATTTTAATATAGTCCATTCACTGCAGGTCTCAAATATCTATACAATCTGACCACACCGATACATCTCACAAAGACACTCAGATATGGGATGATAATGAAAAAATCCTCAGCTTACAACCCATGAACTGCAAACAACTCAATCGACAAACGTCTAACATTATGCAAGTAAGCAAAAAGGGCTTACATATTGTTCACTATGGCACTATATAATTGTGCACTTCCATATATAACTCTTATGGCCCACAATAATACTGAGACCATAATATGCAGCAGTCAGCAATGGATTGCAAATAATTCTGTGCAAATTCACATAATATATGTCTGCTTTGGAGGCAGTCCATAACCAGCATTGTACAGCCAAAAAACCAAATACCACTAAATAATCAATCAATCAATCAGGAGTTTGTTAAAGCGCGACTACTCACCCGTAAGGGTCTCAAGGCGCTAGGGGTGGGGGGGGTTTGGGGGGGTGCAGGTTCCATTCCATCAAGGAGGGGGTCTGTCGAAGAGCCAGTTTTTGAGGTTTCTTGCGAAGATGGGGAGCGATGTTGTCTGTCTGAGGTGGAGCGGAAGGGCGTTCCATGCTTTGGCCGCGAGGAAGGAGAAGGAGCGGCCTCCCGATCTGGTCTTTCTGGTGCGGGGGATCACAGCGTAGGAAAGCTGGGCTGATCGTAGGGTCCTTTGGGGTGCGTGGAATTTGAGTCGGCTGTTCAGGTATGCTGGTCCGGTGCCGTGGAGGGCCTTGTGTGCGTGGGTGAGCATCTTAAAGGTGATTCTCGCCTCGACGGGGAGCCAGTGGAGTGTGCGCAGGTGCTGGGAGATGTGGCAGTGTTTTGGCAGGTTGAGGACCAGTCTTGCGGCGGCGTTCTGGATGTTCTGTAGCTTGCGGATGAGGTTTTTGTTTATCCCGGCGTAGAGTGCGTTGCCGTAGTCGAGTCTGCTGGTGACCAGGGCGTGAGTGACTGTCTTTCGGTGTTCGAGGGGGATCCATTTGAAGGTCTTACGAAGGAGGCGGAGGGTGTGGAAGCAGGAAGATGAGACAGAGTTGATCTGGCGGTCCATTTTGAGCTCGGAGTCCAGGATGATTCCCAGGTTGCGTGCGTGGTCTGTGGGAGTTGGCGGGTTTCCGAGGGCGGTGGGCCACCAGGTGTCACTCCAGGCGTCGGGGTTTGGGCCCATGATGAGTACTTCTGTTTTGTTGGTGTTTAGTTGTAGGCAGCTGTTTTTCATCCATTTGGCGACGGCTTCCATGCCTTCTCGAAAGTTGCGTCTGGCGGTGTTGGGCTCGTTGGATAGGGAGAGGATGAGCTGGGTGTCGTCTGCATATGACACGATGTTGAGTCCGTAGGTTCTGACGATGGGGGCAAGTGGAGCCATGTAGACATTGAAGAGCGTCGGGCTGAGGGAGGAGCCCTGGGGGACTCCGCAGGTGATAGGTGTGGGGTCCGAGAGGAAAGGGGGGAGTCTGACCCGCTGCGTCCTGCTGGAGAGGAAGGAGCAGATCCAGTCGAGGGCCTTGTCCTGGATTCCTGCATCGTAGAGTCTGCGTATTAGGGTGCGGTGGGAGACTGTGTCGAACGCCGCTGATAGGTCGAGGAGGATGAGGGCTACTGTTTCTCCTTTGTCCAGTAAGGTGCGGATGTCGTCTGTTGCGGCAAGGAGGGCGGTTTCCGTACTGTGGTTTTTTCTGAAGCCGGATTGGGAGGAGTCGAGGATGTTGTGTTCTTCAATGAATGTGGCGAGTTGGCTGTTGATGGCTTTCTCGATGACTTTCGCTGGGAACGGGAGCAGGGAGATGGGTCTGTAGTTTTTGAGGTCGGTGGGGTCCGCTGAGGGTTTCTTTAGGAGGGGGTTGACCTCGGCGTGTTTCCAGTCGTCGGGGAATGAGGCGGTCGCCAGGGAGCGGTTGATGGTTTGGCGGAGCATGGGTGCGATGGTGTTGGCGGCTCTGTTGAAGATGTGGTGGGGGCAGGGGTCCGTGGGGGCCCCTGAGTGGATTGACTTCATTGTCTTCAGTGTGTCTTCGGTGGTGAGGGCTGTCCAGTCATCAATCGCTGGTTTCCGGGTGTCGGGGGTGGTTGGTGAGGGTTCAGCGTGTTGGTTGTCTTCGTCGAAGTTGTCGTAGATGCTCTTGATTTTGTGGTGGAAAAAGATGCTGAGTTTGTCGCAGAGGTCTTGTGAGGGAGGGATGTCGGTAGACTCGCTGGTGGGTTGGGCGAACTCCTTGATGATGCTGAAGAGTTCCTTGCTGTTGTGTGCGTGGGTGGAGATTCTGTCTTCAATCGCTTTTTTCCTCGTTTCTCTGATGAGTTGATGGTGGGCGTTGGTGGCGGCTCTGAAGTTGTTGTGGGCTTCTGTGGATTTGGTGTTTCTCCAGGCCTTTTTGAGGCGGCGGCATGTGCGCCTGGACTCTCGAAGTTCGGTGGTAAACCATCTGGCTTTCTTGGCACGGGTATTGTTGTTTTTCTTGAGGGGGGCTATGGTGTTGGTGCTGTCCGAGATCCATCTATGCAGGGTTCGGGCTGCGGTGTTGGGGTCGTCGTTTTCCGCGATGGTTGGGGTGGAGTTGGTGAGTGAGGAGGTGAGCTGGTCATCGGTGATTTTGGTCCAGTTTCTTTGTGGAAGCAGGTGCTGGTGTCTGTGGATGGTGGGTGTTCTGAAGGTGAAGTGGACGCAACGATGGTCGGTCCATGGGAGTTCGGTGGTGTGGCTGAAGGTGATGGAGTTTCCTGTAGTGAAGAGGGGGTCGAGGGTGTGTCCTGCTGAGTGCGTGGGCTCGGTCAGGATCTGGCGGAGTCCAATGTTGTGGAGGTTGTCCAGGAGGGATGTGGTGTTGGGGTCCAGTTGATTGTCGAGGTGGAAGTTGAGGTCTCCCAGCAGGGTGTAGTTGGTGGATGCGATGGCCTGCGGGGAGATAATGTCCGTGATGGAGTTGGCGAAGGGTCCGCGGGGTCCACGGGGTCGGTAGATGAGGGTTCCTCGGAGGGCGGCGGTGGGGCTGGCCAGTATCTTGAAGTGAAGGTGTTCCATCAGTTCTGTGGACTCGTCAGGGAGTGTGCTCAGGCGGAGGCTGGATTTGTGGACGATGGCGATTCCTCCTCCTGGGTGGATGGGGCGGTCCTTCCTGTAGATCTTGTATCCTTGGGGGATGGCAATGGCGATGTCCGGCCCCGAGGTGGTGTTGGTCCAGGTTTCGGTGAAGAATGCTACGTCTGGGGTTGTGCTGTCGAGGAGGTCCCAAATTTCTGTGGCGTGTTTGTGGAGGGATCGGACGTTGAGGAGGATGCATTGCAGGGTCTTCGGTTCGGTTGTGTTCTTGTGGGCGGGTTGTGCTGGATCCGTGTTCTTGGCGGTGCTGCAGGTGTGCCGGCAGCGGTGACAGCTGAAGGGTCCATGGGTGTCGGCTGGTGATGCTAGCTTGCAGTTGTTGTTGCAGCCTGGGTTGAGTGCGTGGAGTGCTGCTGGGTCGTAGCGTTGGCGGGGCGGAGGTCCAGGGTTCCTGGTGCTGGTCGCGGACGGGACGCAAAAGGGCGCAGACGAGCTTGCCTTTGACGTGCCTTCGGTGCACCAGCGGCGCGCCCGCAGCAGTGGCCGCCATTAAGTAGGGGTCGGGGAGGGCTGGACAGCTGGGAGGCGGGAGCGGGGAGGGGAGCTGGATTGGGCCGGTCGTGCTGGGGGGTGGGAGGGGCCGCGGGGGCAGCAGCGGCGGGGAAAGGTAAAGGGAGGAAAGAAGGGATAAAGAAAAAAGGGAAAATAAGCAGAAATAAGGCACAAAAGAGCAGAGATGCAGAAAAGAGCAGAAAGGTGAAAGATAGAAAGGGTAAAAAAAACGAGTGAAAACGAGTGAAGGAGCAGAGGGAGAGAAAGGGAAAATGGGCAGAAATAAGGCACAAAAGAGCAGAGGTGCAGAAAGGTGAAAGATAAAAAGGGGAAAAAAACGAGTGAAAACGAATGAAGGAGCAGAGGGAGAGAAAGGGAAATGAGCAGGAATAAGGCGCAAAAGAGCAGAGGTGCAGAAAGGTGAAAGATAGAAAGGGGAGAAAAACGAGTGAAGGAGCAGAAATAAAGAAAGAAAGAAAGGAGACAGAGGTCCACTGGACCACCAGGGATGAGGCGCAGGAAAACCTGCGGGTGGAGGAGGGCCTCGATCACCAACACTCAAGAGTGCAGGGGCAGGGGCACCTCACTTAATGGTGGAGCTGCGAAGGTGGGAGAGCAATTTCACTGACAATGAGTCAGTGGTCTTGCTCGCCTGTCCCCGCAGTGGCCGCCATTAAGTAGGGGTCGGGGAGGGCTGGACAGCTGGGAGGCGGGAGCGGGGAGGGGAGCTGGATTGGGCCGGTCGTGCTGGTGGGGGAGGGGCCGCGGGGGCAGCAGCGGCGGGGAAAGGTAAAGGGAGGAAAGAAGGGATAAAGAAAAAAGGGAAAATAAGCAGAAATAAGGCACAAAAGAGCAGAGATGCAGAAAAGAGCAGAAAGGTGAAAGATAGAAAGGGTAAAAAAAACGAGTGAAAACGAGTGAAGTAGCAGAGGGAGAGAAAGGGAAAATGGGCAGAAATAAGGCACAAAAGAGCAGAGGTGCAGAAAGGTGAAAGATAGAAAGGGGAAAAAAACGAATGAAGGAGCAGAGGGAGAGAAAGGGAAATGGGCAGGAATAAGGCGCAAATGAGCAGAGGTGCAGAAAGGTGAAAGATAGAAAGGGGAGAAAAACGAGTGAAGGAGCAGAAAGAAAGAAAGGAGACAGAGGTCCACTGGACCACCAGGGATGAGGCGCAGGGAAACCTGCGGGTGGAGGAGGGCCTCGATCACCAACACTCAAGAGTGCAGGGGCAGGGGCACCTCACTTAATGGTGGAGCTGCGAGGGTGGGAGAGCAATTTCACTGACAATGAGTCAGTGGTCTTGCTCGCCTGTCCCCGCAGTGGCCGCCATTAAGTAGGGGTCGGGGAGGGCTGGACAGCTGGGAGGCGGGAGCGGGGAGGGGAGCTGGATTGGGCCGGTCGTGCTGGGGGGGGAGGGGCCGCGGGGGCAGCAGCGGCGGGGAAAGGTAAAGGGAGGAAAGAAGGGATAAGGAAAAAAGGGAAAATAAGCAGAAATAAGGCACAAAAGAGCAGAGATGCAGAAAAGAGCAGAAAGGTGAAAGATAGAAAGGGTAAAAAAAACGAGTGAAAACGAGTGAAGGAGCAGAGGGAGAGAAAGGGAAAATGGGCAGAAATAAGGCACAAAAGAGCAGAGGTGCAGAAAGGTGAAAGATAGAAAGGGGAAAAAAACGAGTGAAAACGAATAAGGGAGCAGAGGGAGAGAAAGGGAAATGGGCAGGAATAAGGCGCAAAAGAGCAGAGGTGCAGAAAGGTGAAAGATAGAAAGGGGAGAAAAACGAGTGAAGGAGCAGAAAGAAAGAAAGGAGACAGAGGTCCACTGGACCACCAGGGATGAGGCGCAGGGAAACCTGCGGGTGGAGGAGGGCCTCGATCACCAACACTCAAGAGTGCAGGGGCAGGGGCACCTCACTTAATGGTGGAGCTGCGAGGGTGGGAGAGCAATTTCACTGACAATGAGTCAGTGGTCTTGCTCGCCTGTCCCCGCAGTGGCCGCCATTCAGTAGGGGTCGGGGAGGGCTGGACAGCTGGGAGGCGGGAGCGGGGAGGGGAGCTGGATTGGGCCGGTCGTGCTGGGGGGGAGGGGCCGCGTGGGCAGCAGCGGCGGAGAAAGGTAAAGGGAGGAAAGAAGGGATAAAGAAAAAAGGGAAAATAAGCAGAAATAAGGCACAAAAGAGCAGAGATGCAGAAAAGAGCAGAAAGGTGAAAGATATAAAGGGTAAAAAAAACGAGTGAAAACGAGTGAAGTAGCAGAGGGAGAGAAAGGGAAAATGGGCAGAAATAAGGCACAAAAGAGCAGAGGTGCAGAAAGGTGAAAGATAGAAAGGGGAAAAAAACGAATGAAGGAGCAGAGGGAGAGAAAGGGAAATGGGCAGGAATAAGGCGCAAATGAGCAGAGGTGCAGAAAGGTGAAAGATAGAAAGGGGAGAAAAACGAGTGAAGGAGCAGAAAGAAAGAAAGGAGACAGAGGTCCACTGGACCACCAGGGATGAGGCGCAGGGAAACCTGCGGGTGGAGGAGGGCCTCGATCACCAACACTCAAGAGTGCAGGGGCACCTCACTTAATGGTGGAGCTGCGAGGGTGGGAGAGCAATTTCACTGACAATGATAAATAAATAGGCATGGAATAACTGAATAGATCTGTCACACATTAATGGACAATTTTGGAGGATTTTAATGTTGTCCATTTAATGCTGGTCCTAAATATCTATGCGATCTGACCACTTCTTTGCATCTCACATAGACACTTCGATATTGAATGATAAAAGTGCCCATCCCTACTGATCTCTCTGCTTCTCTTTACCTCCAACCATGTTAGCTCAGGCCCTCTATCATACACAAAATCTCAGATTGAACAACTGTGTGCAGTAAACAGATAACCACATTTTATCATATGAAATAAAGGGACCAGCAGAGCTGTTCAAACTGAGAGCGTACTGAAAACTATAAACTGTACTTTATCATCCAACACACTGCTACGCACTGCGTCCCATACATGATAACTGTTGGAAATGGGATCCCTGGCTGGCCAGGGCTTTCGCCAAAGTCAGTCAGAGACCACCACACCCAAGTCAGGGCAAGGGAGTTACACGCCAAGATAACCCCTACTCACCCTCTAGGTAACGTGGCGCGAGCAGCAAGGCTAAACTTGGAGGCGATGTAGGTTAAGTATTTGCGCACGCACCCCAGCAACAACAACCAAAGGCCCACCACAAAGGAAACTCCACACAAGGTTATATAAAAATAGCCTTTGTATTATAATAAATAAACATCAGATAAAACACACATCTTGTTACACTGTGCCAACAGGCACGGGCGGAATTTACAAGGGATATTGCACAGGACAGGGCCACTTGGACCACTGTCAGGGGTATCAGCACTTTTAGAACTTAGCACTTGTAGAAAGAAAAATCAGTGTAGCACACAATATAAAAATAGAGCACACAACCAGTAATCACTGGTAACAGGACCTCACTAGCACCACCTGTACTAGGGAGAAAACAACCACCTATGTATTACAATACCTGTAGGGGTGTAAGAGGAAAACACATGATGCAATGCATAACATTCATTCAGAGGTGTAAAGGCACATGACGCATAAAAAACACATTCAGAGGTGCAGGACAAGAGAACACATGATGAATAAACTACCCATTCAGAGGTGTATAGAAAGTACAATTGCGCCAAACTCACGTAAGTCACCACCTGTGACTGTCCCTAGGCCCTCTGGCCTTGTTGGGGCTAGGACGCCCTGTGTCCAAAGTCAGGGTGCCTAAACGTGGCAGTTGCCCACAAAGTGCTGGGCAACTGGTGCAGGGAAAGTTAGCGCAAAGTTGGAGCCTCTCTGGGCTCAAAGAACCACCACTGTGGCACTGGTGAGCCTCTCTCAGGCTCTCTTACACAAGTAAGGGGGCTGCTGAGCCTCTCAGGGCTCCAGCAACAAAAGGTGCAGCCTCGCTGGGCTGTGGGGTCCCTCGCTCTGGGGACCCAAAGGGATCAAGTTTGCCAAGAGCCTCGCTGGGCTCTAATGCTACTGGTGCCCCTGGGGCACCTCGGGGCTCCACAGGACCACGGAGATGTTCTCTCTCGTTGGAGCCTCTCTGGCTCGGGTTGGAGTCCCCCTCTTGGGGACTCGGGTCACTCACAAATGCCCCCTGAGCCCTCAGGCTCAAAACACACGGGCGCTTCTCTTTGGGAGTCCCCCCTCTGGGGACTCGACGTGAACGTGGGGCGCTCAGAGCCTCTCAGGGATCGTGAAATAAGGAAATGCCCCCTGAGCCCTCAGGCTCAAAACACCCAGGCGCGAGGTCGCGCTACAGAGAGGGGGCGGGGCGGACACCGGCAATGTGTCCCGACGCTCCCCCCCCTCCTCTGCAGGCAGGCACTCACCGGTCTAGCGCTGGGCTTTCCAGCGGCGGCGGGTCTCTCCCGCTGGTCCCGGGGCTCTCCTTTCCTCTCGGGGAGCCTCGGCAGGCTCTCTCGCGGCTCGGCGAGGGAGGCGGGACTTCCGGTCGGCCTTTCCTGGGCCGCGCTGTGATTGGCCGGCAATCCCTTCACTTCCGGGTCGCCGCGGGCAGCGCGGCGGCTCGCTTTAGGCAGGCAGGCGGGCTCCCAGATGATCCGAGGAGTGGGCTCCCTCGTAGATCGATCCAAAACCGGCAAAACAATACGGCAATGAGCGGGGTGGCACCCGCGCCGTCAAACCACCACACAGGGCGGGCAAAATACAGCGCTCACGGCGCTCGGGCAAAATCCAGCGTTTTCAAGCGCTAGGCAGGCGATCTCAGCGCTCCTAGCGCTGAAGGGCAGAGAGCAGCGCTCTCAGGCTGCAGGCAACGAAGTCCTCAGTGCTCCCCAGCACTGGAGGACAGGACAGGGCTCCAGCAGGGGCTGGAGGCAGGCAGGGGGGCAAGGCTGGGCCAGCGCCAGCACACTGGGTCTCCAAGCAGGGAGACAGTCCAAGTGGCGGTCCTCCTGGCCCCAGCAGCAGCAACAGCCCCCTCTGGCAGGATCCAAAAGCAGAACATTTTCCAAGGGGACACAGCCCCTTCTTATACTAACAAATCCTTTGTCTAAGGGTGCAGGGTGGGGGGAAAACCAGTTTCAGCTGGCTCTGGAGCACTCTTGATGGCCCAACCACCCATTTCATTCACTGGGGAGGCTAGGGTCGTTAGACACACCACAGGGGGGCGGAGCCAGCATTGTGTGGGGAAAACCCAGCCCATCCAGGACACAGGTACACTCCTCCCACACATCACTCATGCTAATCTCCCACTCACCACCGGGCAGACCCATCCAGACTTCCTGGAGCCTGGCATGCCAGCCAGCTCCAGCCAATCACGCTCCAGCACCCTCACAGCACATGCACACATATCTCAATGTCCAGAAGTAACACTTCCCTTCTAGACACATACAAGCCGCACATACCATTGCGCAGCATTCACTCTCACGAGTTCATACATACTAAACTCGAGCCTGCACTCCCCACACATCAGGAACTACCAGGGCACACACATTCCCCATGCATTCCTATGGGAGGGCAGGCCAGCCATACTACACGCACGCACTCTCACTCTGGGACACAGGGAAAAGTGCGCCGAGACCCAAAAATCACTGACACAGGGTCACACATAAGGCAAAAAGTTCAGGGGTGAACCAGCCCTGCGGGCCAAGTCCAACACAACCCCCTTCCAGCCAAAACGCAGGGGAGAACAATCACCACCGTGATGGACTTCCCTGCTTGGGGCGATAGAACACGGACGCAGGCCCGCCACTGCCGGGACACCCTCCTGTTCTATGCCACGGTGAACCCCTAGGGTTCCTTCTAAAGCTACCGTAAGGACCAGCTGGGCTACCCCACTGGTACTCCTCAGCTGTTTGCGGCCAGGACCAGGCCCTAGGCCACCCAGGTGCCACTGGTTCCTGCCTACTCACGAAGTGGGGGGTAGTAACCCCTGGCACATAGTAGCCACTCTCCACTCTTCCTGTCTGCCAGACAGGGCCAGACTGCCACTGGTTCTCCAGCCTAGGGTCTACAACCTCAGGTGGACCAGGAGTCTCAGGGAAGGCTCTCCTCCCCTTACCTCTTCTTTTAGGGTTCCTCCTCCCTGTGCGAGGGGGACACCTAGAACGCCATTCCAACCCAGGGTTTAACCCCTCAGGTTGCACCGGGGTCAGAGGTGGGCTCTCCCACCCTCTGCACCCCCTTCCAGAGGTCTGCCCTCTCCCACCTGGAGAAGTTCCTCTGGAAGAAGAACCGGTCAGGACACTGGTTACAGTCGTCCTACCCTTCAGGTCAGGCTGATCCTGAACCTGGCCATCCAACCTCCGGTCTAAAACCTTTGGTGGAACAATTGCCTGGCACTCCAGGACTTCTGGGGATTCACACGCAATCCCCCTGAGGTTAACAACTGACACATCTGTTGTGTGACTATCTGTCTGGCGCAGATCTCCCGCCCTCTGTCCATCTGACAGTGCGGGACGATCCCCCAGACCAGAAGTGGTGCCACCCGGGTCCCTCCAAGAAGATCTAGCCCAACTGGCTAGTCTCTGGTCCACTGGTGCATCCACTGGGAAACTCATCCCCCAATCACTCCTCACGCTGGACTCCTGTACCCTCCCTACCGGAGCGGTACTGCCAGCCTCTAGAACCACAGGAGCTCTGGTTACAGACGCTCCAGGTCCTCTACTCACTAGGAGATCCTCCTCAAATGGGCTAACAGGACAGCCTAGGTCCCCAACCTGGTGTTCCCTCAAGAAACCACCCAGGCTCTGAGACAGGGCTTCGGGCCTCTGGGGGCTCTCAGCCACCCACTGACTCCTGCTCCACTGAGCCAGGCAGTCAGCCCCTACACCCTTCTCACTATACTGGGACCTAGCTGGGCTACACTGAGCCTCTTCCACCACGCTGGGCTGGAAGATCCCTGACCCACTACTTTCGGAGTCACTCACCAATGACTCTACAGAACCTCTGGCCCTTTCCCAGCGGTCTGCTTCCTCTGCAAGGTCCCAAGGACAAAAACATTTCCACTTCAGCAGGTGCTGGCGCAACTCTGGACACACAACACTGAGCAACTGCTCTTTGAGGAACATACTCACTACTCCGTCCCTCTCATCGTCCGGGTTAGCCGCCAGCCAATCCTCCATTGCATCAGAACAGTCATCCACAAAATACCCCCACTTCTGGTGAGGCGGTTTCCTATGGTTCCTGAACTTCAACCTGTTCTCCTCCTCTGTGGAAACAGGAACCATACTCTGGTAACTGGGACTTTCTAGACTTAGATTTAAATAGCTGCCACCACTGGACTCAACCCTCCCTGGGGGATCCAGAAAATTAAGACTGCGCTCAGGGGATAACCTACACTCTAGGGCTATCTTCTCCCTGGCCAAGGCCCTCTCAGCCTCTGCAGTCCGCTCATTCACACCCAGCTGCGCCATCTCTCTGGCATACTCTAACCGGAGCTTCTCCATGGCCAGCTGGTGCTCCCTCTCTTCTCTCCTATCCACCCACTCCTCTGGGGACAGGGAAAGGGATGGGGGGCTACACCTGACACTGGACCCAGCAAGGGACTCCCTATCTAGGGGGTCCTCACTCTCTGCTGGCGCCCATCCACTGTCACACTCACTCTCCACATCAGACTCTTCAGGGCTCCCCTCAGACCCACCACCCTCATGGTGTGCGGTCCGGGCCCTCTCCCTCTCACTGTGCTCACGCTCCCAGTCACTCTTCTGCCACAGGATCATGTTATCCCTAAGCTTGGACTGGGTGTCTGACTCACTCACTGGGATGTCTCTCTCCTTACATAACCGTACCAACTCATGCACACTGTACTTAAACAGGCCACAAAGGTTAAAAGGCGATTCCATCTTGACAGGATGCTCACAGACACGTGCAACACAAGGGACCTTGCAATCTGAAGTAGGAGTACACAATTCCAAAACTTCCACACTCTCCTTAAAAAAGAACTCACTCATGCGTCCAGGAAAACACACCATTCATCCACACACACCCTCCCCTCGGATCGGTAAGGCAGTTTCTACCACCCCTGACTTCTCAACCTGACCAAAAGCGACACAGGTACCAAACTCTGGAAGCAGGGCGGGGGACAAATGTACAGGACACAATTATCAAATGACACTCTTCAGGAGAAGAAACAATGGAATTTCACCAAAAACAATAATCCCCAAAATGTGGTTATCTAACAAATGTAGAGCTTTGAAGTGCGGCCAGCCGCTACTGTGGTACAACGCAAACACAAATCCTTATCCCACCGCTTGCCGCCAATGTTGGAAATGGGATCCCTGGCTGGCCAGGGCTTTCGCCAAAGTCAGTCAGAGACCACCACACCCAAGTCAGGGCAAGGGAGTTACACGCCAAGATAACCCCTACTCACCCTCTAGGTAACGTGGCGCGAGCAGCAAGGCTAAACTTGGAGGCGATGTAGGTTAAGTATTTGCGCACGCACCCCAGCAACAACAACCAAAGGCCCACCACAAAGGAAACTCCACACAAGGTTATATAAAAATAGCCTTTGTATTATAATAAATAAACATCAGATAAAACACACATCTTGTTACACTGTGCCAACAGGCACGGGCGGAATTTACAAGGGATATTGCACAGGACAGGGCCACTTGGACCACTGTCAGGGGTATCAGCACTTTTAGAACTTAGCACTTGTAGAAAGAAAAATCAGTGTAGCACACAATATAAAAATAGAGCACACAACCAGTAATCACTGGTAACAGGACCTCACTAGCACCACCTGTACTAGGGAGAAAACAACCACCTATGTATTACAATACCTGTAGGGGTGTAAGAGGAAAACACATGATGCAATGCATAACATTCATTCAGAGGTGTAAAGGCACATGACGCATAAAAAACACATTCAGAGGTGCAGGACAAGAGAACACATGATGAATAAACTACCCATTCAGAGGTGTATAGAAAGTACAATTGCGCCAAACTCACGTAAGTCACCACCTGTGACTGTCCCTAGGCCCTCTGGCCTTGTTGGGGCTAGGACGCCCTGTGTCCAAAGTCAGGGTGCCTAAACGTGGCAGTTGCCCACAAAGTGCTGGGCAACTGGTGCAGGGAAAGTTAGCGCAAAGTTGGAGCCTCTCTGGGCTCAAAGAACCACCACTGTGGCACTGGTGAGCCTCTCTCAGGCTCTCTTACACAAGTAAGGGGGCTGCTGAGCCTCTCAGGGCTCCAGCAACAAAAGGTGCAGCCTCGCTGGGCTGTGGGGTCCCTCGCTCTGGGGACCCAAAGGGATCAAGTTTGCCAAGAGCCTCGCTGGGCTCTAATGCTACTGGTGCCCCTGGGGCACCTCGGGGCTCCACAGGACCACGGAGATGTTCTCTCTCGTTGGAGCCTCTCTGGCTCGGGTTGGAGTCCCCCTCTTGGGGACTCGGGTCACTCACAAATGCCCCCTGAGCCCTCAGGCTCAAAACACACGGGCGCTTCTCTTTGGGAGTCCCCCCTCTGGGGACTCGACGTGAACGTGGGGCGCTCAGAGCCTCTCAGGGCTCGTGAAATAAGGAAATGCCCCCTGAGCCCTCAGGCTCAAAACACCCAGGCGCGAGGTCGCGCTACAGAGAGGGGGCGGGGCGGACACCGGCAATGTGTCCCGACGCTCCCCCCCCTCCTCTGCAGGCAGGCACTCACCGGTCTAGCGCTGGGCTTTCCAGCGGCGGCGGGTCTCTCCCGCTGGTCCCGGGGCTCTCCTTTCCTCTCGGGGAGCCTCGGCAGGCTCTCTCGCGGCTCGGCGAGGGAGGCGGGACTTCCGGTCGGCCTTTCCTGGGCCGCGCTGTGATTGGCCGGCAATCCCTTCACTTCCGGGTCGCCGCGGGCAGCGCGGCGGCTCGCTTTAGGCAGGCAGGCGGGCTCCCAGATGATCCGAGGAGTGGGCTCCCTCGTAGATCGATCCAAAACCGGCAAAACAATACGGCAATGAGCGGGGTGGCACCCGCGCCGTCAAACCACCACACAGGGCGGGCAAAATACAGCGCTCACGGCGCTCGGGCAAAATCCAGCGTTTTCAAGCGCTAGGCAGGCGATCTCAGCGCTCCTAGCGCTGAAGGGCAGAGAGCAGCGCTCTCAGGCTGCAGGCAACGAAGTCCTCAGTGCTCCCCAGCACTGGAGGACAGGACAGGGCTCCAGCAGGGGCTGGAGGCAGGCAGGGGGGCAAGGCTGGGCCAGCGCCAGCACACTGGGTCTCCAAGCAGGGAGACAGTCCAAGTGGCGGTCCTCCTGGCCCCAGCAGCAGCAACAGCCCCCTCTGGCAGGATCCAAAAGCAGAACATTTTCCAAGGGGACACAGCCCCTTCTTATACTAACAAATCCTTTGTCTAAGGGTGCAGGGTGGGGGGAAAACCAGTTTCAGCTGGCTCTGGAGCACTCTTGATGGCCCAACCACCCATTTCATTCACTGGGGAGGCTAGGGTCGTTAGACACACCACAGGGGGGCGGAGCCAGCATTGTGTGGGGAAAACCCAGCCCATCCAGGACACAGGTACACTCCTCCCACACATCACTCATGCTAATCTCCCACTCACCACCGGGCAGACCCATCCAGACTTCCTGGAGCCTGGCATGCCAGCCAGCTCCAGCCAATCACGCTCCAGCACCCTCACAGCACATGCACACATATCTCAATGTCCAGAAGTAACACTTCCCTTCTAGACACATACAAGCCGCACATACCATTGCGCAGCATTCACTCTCACGAGTTCATACATACTAAACTCGAGCCTGCACTCCCCACACATCAGGAACTACCAGGGCACACACATTCCCCATGCATTCCTATGGGAGGGCAGGCCAGCCATACTACACGCACGCACTCTCACTCTGGGACACAGGGAAAAGTGCGCCGAGACCCAAAAATCACTGACACAGGGTCACACATAAGGCAAAAAGTTCAGGGGTGAACCAGCCCTGCGGGCCAAGTCCAACAATAACCACACCTTGATGGTCATCACAAACGATTTGGAAACACTTCCCATCAAAACTAAAAGATCCTTTCAACCACACAACCTACCTGGAGATGCAGCCCCACATAAGAGGTAGGAAGCACTATATAAAAGCGGCAATACAATGCAGTACAATAAATTGTCACTTCCCAGGAACAGGTGGTTCAGAAACAACCCTTACTTTTAGGATATATAGAGGAGAGATTTGAAAATACAAGTATAAAGTGGTCATGGGAAGCTTTTGAACAAAGCAAGAAAGTATGGTACCAAAATATTGTTCCACAACTATCGGAGAGAGACCCATATAACCAAAAGGGCTGGGGTCAATTAAAATTGCAAAGAACAAAGGGTCCCTTCTGTGTCACACACTCTTCTCATATATGTCATACATAGATGTCTGTTCCTTTCGGAGACTACACCCACACACACTCTTAAATTCACAGTTTTACCCCTGAACAACGTTATATATACAAATGAATAGGTTTATTAAACATACTCAAGGTTTGTGCTTCATGCAGTCATATACCAATGAAAAACATATTCCATACACTGTTGTTCAAATTGATATTTTATAAGTCAATGCTGTATCAGTTAAAAAACCATAGAAGCTGCGTAAACAAATCTTATTACACTAGTACCTCTACACCCCTTTAAAACGTTCACAATTACAAATATTTCAGTAATTCCTTTACAGAAAAAGCAAAATTCATCAAACGTTGTTGACACAGTGTTTCGGTGGCATTACAGTTGATTCATCCCAGCTTCTTCAGGACCTAAAACTCTAAAACATATATTGTATCTGCAAGATAAAAAAACCATTTTCATCATCCAAGCTAAGACTTTCTATTAGACACATTTACATAAACAGACTCAGTGTGTTACTTGGCAACCAAATCTTCTTCACATTATTCCTTATCTTTACATCAGGTTGTCTGTTGCCAACAGACTCAGACATGTATCAGAACTTATCCCCATTCAGCCCTTGCATATCATTTTCTTTACATATATTATTCACATGGTGATACCCAAACATTTGCCATTCACTTAGTTTGTCCACATGTCACTAATCCTCTTGTGTGTAAGCGGATCCTAATCTTCAATATATTTCCTCATTGGTCTTTTATTTAAGGTGTAGTCCATCTTATGTAAGGTGTATTCCATCTTATATTCACATACCTTAAGATCAAGAATCTTGTTCTTGGAGCATGGTTTGTTCCTTTGATATAATTTGCTCACTTTGGTTTATTTATTGAGAATAGTAGTCTTATTTTAACAAGAACAAATTCATAAATTATGACACATCCTATTTTCAGAGACCCTCCCTATATAGACAGTTGGGTAATTTCAGATTTTAAATTGGAAACTATAACTTACTTCTCAAGTGTAATATTAATTCATATACTTTTTAAATCTACTATATGGGAAGGATCATGGAATGCTGAGCAGTTTTAAATCTCAATTTCTTTATGCCCACTTATCATCAGGTCATGATTCTGTGACAAGGATACGAAGATATATATCTTTTTTATATTCCGTATTCAGTATTTTTCAATGTTATTATTTCTCCACACTTACTTACCCCAAATTTATGGTTTTATTATGAGGTATTACACGTAAAAGGGGTCCACTCTATTTTGCTCTTCTTTCTAGAGGACTAAGTCCTTTCTTTTTTTGTCAAAAAGAATATCATATAGGTAATCCCTGAGGGTCTTGAATTATATATTTCCTCGTGTTCTGTTAAAGATAACCACAACATAGTAATTTTATCTTCACTCTATATTGTGGGTCTATCTATTCTGGTCTCTATCTTTGATGTGTCCCAGGTCTGGTTATTGTTGCATATTTCCTGTACGAAATGTAGCATTATTGCGAATCACAATTATTTGTGGTGTGCATTTCCCACTCAGTATACATTTACAGTTCTATTGCAGGAATCTTGTAGGAAAGCTGCTCCAGGGGTAAGGGATCGTAATCTTCATAAATCCCTGGCAAACCGCCCCCATCGAGCCCAACAATCCATCGGGGTAATCTGGCTATTTTAGAGAGATTATTTTACCGTTTCTACTGGAATCCACAGACTTGTGCGGCGAGTCTTTCCCCTCTCGACCTCGAGCCGCGGGGATCGCCTGCTGCTTGCCGGGGGCTCCGCTGCTGTTTCGCGACTGGTCTTCACCTCTTGGAGCCTGATGCCGACTTTGAAACGGAGCGACCGCCAGCGCTTTTTCGTCCGATGAGTCTTGCCTGCGGAGGCCACCACCGGCCTCCGGCCGCCCTCCTTGCTGAAGTCCCCGAGGTTTCCCATGGACTTCTCTGCACAAACATTAAGCGGAGTGACTGCCAGCGCTGTTTTCGCCCGATGAGTCCTGCCTGCGGAAGTCACCACAACCTCCGGCTGCCCTCCCTGCCGAAGTCCCGAGGTTTCACGTTGGACGTCTCTGCACAGGAAGGCTCCAGCAGCTCATTACTGGCGAGGATGAAGGTAAGGGTGCCCCCTGCCCCCTCCCGCTCCCGAAAGACTGTGCCTCCTGACTGCTTTTGCGGCGGGCGGGCCCGCACGACCCTCCCACCTCTCCCAGCGCTCCCGGGGTCATAACCAGGGAAAGGGGTTGAGGTGCAACTTTTGTGTCAGCCTGCTACTCTCTCTCCCTTGCTGCGCTGCCACCTGCCCTCAGAGTGCTCTCAAAGCTGTCTGTCGGCATCTCCGCTTGTCGATTACTTTCTGGGGCAGACGGCAAGCAGAGTGGGTGCGAGGCGCACTCACTCACTCTAACACTTCGAGTGTTTTTTGCGCGCTTGATTTTTTGTGACTATTGCTTTTTGGCTTAAGGAAAACAAAGAAAACAAATAAATGGGTTAATAGTTTCACACAAACTTTCAGCCAAGTGAAAGTGGGGAATAACATTTTCTGCTCGAATTCACCATGTTGTTGTTGTATTAAGCCCAACTTGAGACAAAATGGCTGCCCCTAATCAGTGCCCATAGAAAGAGGACTGCGCTGTTAGGCAAACTGCCTCCACAGAAAGAAGCCTGCACAAACCCTAACTGCAGCAACAGCAACAGAAACAGAAAGAGGACTGCTTATTCACGTCTCACTGCAACTGAAAGAGGACTACTCTCTCCTCTATTTCTGCGGCGGCCATCTTGCAGTGGCACTAACCCAACCTGCAGATTCAAATGACGACAGGCATCTTCACCTCTCACTACCCACGGCAACAGGAAAATGACCGCTCCCTACCTCTCCTCAATCTGAAAGTGGTCTACTCACTCTTATTTAAACCTTGAGACTACTTTTAATCACATAACAACTATTTGATGATGACCCCAATGTCAGATGCTCACTGATCCAGTTTGCTTCGTGCATACCCATCCCTAGCCATCATGGTTGGACCTGCTTTAACCGCTTACGGTTCAAACGCTTTCACACTGGTCTACCCTCCTAACCTCCCAAAAAATGCCTCAAAAGCCTTAAAACACGTCACCCTGAAAAACCATCCTGAGACACTGATTGCGGACCTACGCTTCTGTGCGGACTTAGGCACCGTCACCAATGACCTGGTTTTTTACTCCAGAAGAATCCCTGCTTGGCGTAACACTTTCTCACTATTCCTTAATGTTCACTCATCCAGGATCATTCCCTTCGGCACTAAGCTCAAAATAGCGCCTTCAACAAATTTTTGAGCTGACCTCACCATCACCCTCTACAAAAGCGGCATTGTACTGACCCAATCCTCACCTAAAAACCTTGACAAATTCTCAGAGCTTTTCATTACTCTCCGAAACTATGTGCAAGACACAGGGTCGCCGATCAACACCCGGCCAAACCGTACACCTACCCCCTTGCCCAATACAGAACACCAGAATCCCATCACTACGCCTACAATCTTCCCTAACGCTATGGACCTGTGTCCACCCCTCCACATGAGTCCACCCCCCCACGCTTCCCACTCGGAATCTAAGGCTCCCATCACTTTGCACCTTAACCCTATCAGGCCGCCTTCAACCGCCCGAGCGAACCTAACACTGAACCTTTGACCCCCTCCCTCCGTGCTCCCTCCTCGATCTCCAGGACCACTACCTCTACGTCACCAGTGACCTGGGCTATAGCAGGTCAAACCCGCTCCGCTAACACTCAAGCCACTCCCTCTATGACCCCACACACAATCCATCCTAGCCACCAAGCCCCACACCCCTCAACGACTCCTCCTGTACCAGATCAGACCTACACTTCTAACACTCAAGTCACCTCTCCTACAACTCCCAGTTCAGTCCACCCGTGCCCTCCTACACCCCACTCCGCAGACATCATTTCCTTGCAACCCAGAGCTTCCATAATAATTCAGAACCTCCATTCCTCCATCCTCGATCTTACAAAACTCCTCCACCTCGCTGAACTCTCCTTCGTAAAGCTCAATCCCCAGACTGCCTCCCTTCTAATCCCAGAGCTCCCCAAACGGCCACTACCGACAACCTCAAGACATCTGCGCCCTCACAAGCACACTAGCTGCCTGTCGGAGGAGGAAACCTTTGACCTCGCCGTCTCCTACAACCTCTCCCTCACCACAACTAATCCACTAGATCTCACCGAAAAGGAAATCCAGGACCTCCTTATGGACCTTAACACAGCCCCTATCTCTCCCTGTCTACCTGATGTGAGTGACGTGAGTGCCGCACACCCCATCCACACGGTAGCCATCGACCCACACAGATCAGCCCCCCCAGTAATAGAAGAATGCTCAGAAGCAACCTTACGCCAGTGCCCTTGTCCGTCCCGACCCTCGCCACCACTCCTCTCCCTGGCCTGACGGGTCTCTTAATCAACTGTCGTTCTGCAGTGAAGCATGCTGCCGATGTTGCCGCACTCATTCTGAACAACAACACCAACATAGCCATTCTAACAGAATCATGGCCTAATAATTCCTCATCCCCATGCCTCGACCTCTTAATCCCCCCTAATTTCAACATTGTCAGGCTCGACAGACCACATAACAAAAAAGGAGGCGGAATTGCCTGCATCCATCGCTCTAACCTCCTTGCCACTGAACTTTTAACTGATACTACTGACTCCTGCGAATATCTAGCCCTCCCAGTCTTCAGTAGCACCATCCACATATGTAACCTACACATCTTTTATCACCCCCCAGGCACAAACGAACCTTTTACTGACTACCTCATGGAAGTTATTATGGCTAAGAACTCCCCTAACTCCAAGGACATTTTCCTCGGCGACTTCAACCTGCACTGGAATGATCATAAGGATCCCCATGTCAATGCCATTGAAGGCCGATCTAGCCCTGACCCAAGCTTGCCCTCTCCCAACTCACTCGAAAGGGGCCACTCTTGACTGGATCATCTCCAAGGAAACCACCGTCAAGCTCACCTCGATAGAGCCCTGCGACTGGTCTGACCACCATACCATCGCCTTTCTGTTACCTAGCACACGCAAGACAAGGGCACCACATCAGGTACTCCCAAAACGCTTGTGCCCGATGATAGCAGGGATATTTGCTGGACGCGGGTCAACTAAGCTGAGCGTGTTAGCTCCGGTCTCGTCTTCGGATATCAGCGTCTGACGTCATAAGCGGAAGGGGTCTGGGAAACAATGCGTCCATCTATATATATTTATTGAGTGAGGACTATTTTACCCAAGTGCACTAGCTTGGCTTCTGAAATAAGTCAGTTGGTATTCTGTCCTTTCACATTGTATGTATGCTTCCAACAAGACAATACAGTCACCAGGTTCTTATTACGTCATTGGTCTTATCGCTAACATTTTCCACAGTTATGTTGGCAAACATTCACATTCTTCTCAATTGTTAAGACCATATTTATATGTGCTAAATTTAACATTGCAATATTGTTCCCTATTTTTCCTTTTATTGTCTATATCTGCCCCTACCACTGTCTTCCTAACACTTTCAAAAATCACCATTTCAGATCTCTCTCCTTATGTCTCGGCTCCAAACAGTGTTCTGTTAACTGTGCATTTTTCTTCCCAATCCTAATCAATGATCTATATTTGTTTATTTTACTTATTTGTATCTCTCTACCAGTCTTGCCGAAGTAACCTTTATTGCAAGGACAAACAATCAAATATATTACATTCTTTGCCCTACAACTCATCATAGTGTTAATCTGATGTCTAATGCCGTTCAGTTCTATCTTGTTACCTTTTATGATGGCGCCACAGTTACCACAATTCCCGCACTGAAAAGTCCCTTATTGCAACTCTTGATACTACATTGTTGCATCAATATTGGTTCCCTACATATATGAATTAAACAATTTCTAATTGTTTTATTTCTAATATAGGCAAAAATAGTTTTTTCTACAATTTGCTTGCCTGCTTCTTACAGCAGTGACTAGTTTCTATTGATCAAATTCTTAATTGTATTGCTAGTACTTGAAAAATGAGACATGTATACAATCCTTTTATATTTGTTCTGTTCTCTTTTGTTATCTTCAAAAAGGCTATCTCTGTTCTAATATGTAGCTCTTTTGTAAGATTTTTCATTAATCTTTTAGGGTAACTTCTTCTCAATAGGTTCCCTTTTAACATTTCTGCATATTTCTCAAAGTTGCCCCTATTCGTGCAATTTTGCCACAAGTGGAGAAATTGGCCAAAAGATAAATTGTCCAATGGTTTTTTGAACAGTTCTACTTCTAGTAGGCCATCTTTAGCTTTGATCTTAATGTCTAAAAAATTGCAATCATATTGACTAATAGTAGAGGTACATTGGGATCACCAAAATTTAACCATTCACTGAAGGCATTCAGATATTCTCTATTGCCTCGCCAAATAAAATAAACATCATCAATGAAGCACAACCAATGTGATACATTTTCATAGAAGGGCACCATTTCTTTGAATATGTGCTTGTCTTCAAGAGCCCCTACATACAAACAGGCCATACTTGGGGCACAGGTTGCACCCATACTGGTCCCTTTGGTCTGATGAGCTTCAATGTCTAATGAGACAAGCCATTCATTATTAGAATCAAAACTGACACCCACATTCTTATTGATCATGTCTGTCTTGTCATTGATATAAGAAGGTTGTTCGGAGACTAATGGTCTCAAAAAGCAGTCTACATATTCAGTAAGTGGTTCAATGAGAGAATTCAGGCTAAAGACAATAGGTCTCATGGTTGGGTCCAAAAGATTTTCATGTACCTTAGGGCGCCCATAAAGGGCAGGTAGTATTGAATGTCTGTTGTAAAGAAACTCATATTCATCCTGACAGATCAGTTAATCCTCTTTGGCTAAACGTAGTAGCTATCCTATTTTTATAGCTAAATTTTTCCATTCATCTCTACCAGACTTTCTATAGTGTGCGTGGACTTCCAAGAGGGTAAACATTCTATTGTTATAATCAGTGGTGTCCATCACCACTATGGTTCCACCCTTGTCCCCAGGCTCTATCATTATATGTTCACATTTGTATAGTTCATTAAGGGTCTCAGGGTGTTCCTTTGATCCAAGATTTATTTGTGAATAAATCATCTAAATCCTTTCACATCACTTTTCCAGAAATCTCCACTTCCTTTGCTACCGTCTGCCTTAGTGGTGTCCATGTGGATGGAGCTTTTAGACCTGGCTGGTTTTCCTTGGGTACTATGTCCTTTCCCTCAAAGAATTATCACTACCATATCATTTTAAACAAATCTCTTATATCCTTTTTTATCTCAAATTTATTATGTGATGCCATTGGTGTAAACCCTAATCCTCTTTCTAAAATTATGAGTTTCTTGCTTACTTCAAATCCTTGAAGTTAGATTTATTATGTTTTATCTTCAGTTAATCCCCATCCTTTTGGCTCTTGGTCCTCATATATTGGTTCCTTAGGCCCCATTCTCATACTGATATTCCCTCTCCTCATTCCTATTCCTCGGCTATTACTTGTATTTTTTCTGTTGCTAATCTAAAAAACATGAGGTTATCTCTGCTTGGTCCTGTTCTTACTTCTCTATTATCTTTATTGTATCTGTGGTTTTATGTAGAACTATTTACAAAACCATCGGGTAGGAATACCTTATTACATTACACAAGCAATCATACAAATTGTCTGAAGGACAGTCTACCTCGGGGCCAACTTTGAGAAACATGCTGAAATGTTAAAAGGGTAAATATTGAGAAGAGGTTACCCCAAAAGATTGATCAAAAAAGTTTACAAAGGAGCTAAATATTATAACAGATGTAGCCTCTTTGAAGATAACAAAAGTGAACAGAACAAAAAAAAGATTGTATGGATAAATAGTTTTTCAAGTATGAGCAATAAAATTAAGAATTTGATCAATAGAAACTGGTCACTGCTGAATGAAGCAGGTACAGAAATTGTAGAAAACCCAATTTTTACCTACATGAGAAATGAACAATTAGAAATTGTTTAATTCTTACTTGGAATTTCCCATGCTGGAATTGCAATAACTGCAGTAGTAACTTAAGAGGCAACAAGATAGAACTGAATGACATAAGACATCAGTTTAACACTATGATGGCTTGTAGGACAAAGAATGTAATACATTTGATTGTCTGTCTTTGCAATAAAGGTTACATAGGCTAGACTGTTAGAGAGATACAGATAAAGCTAAATGAACATAGATCAGCAAACAGGACAGAGAAGAAAAATGCACCGTTAACAGAACACTGGTTGGAGCAGAAACATACGGAGAATGATCTGAACTGGTGCCTTTTGTAACGTATTAGGAATACAGTGAGAGGGAGAGATATAGACAATAAAAGGAAAAAGAGGGAACAATACTACAGGTTTAAATTTAGCACATATAAATATGGTCTGAACAATTGAAAAGATGGAGAACATTTGCTAAGATAACTGTTGATAAGGTTAGAGATAACACCAATGACCGAATAGGCAACGTATTCACGGATGCGTTTACAATGCATGCCTTTCCAATATGGGCTGTACAAAGAATGCGTCGTTACCAAGTGTTCCATTACAATGCAAGTTGTGGCAACGGCTTGCTTTAGGGAAGTGTTTGAGTTTGGAATAGTATGTTTTACTATTCCAACTCCAGTCTGTACAACAGTAGGGAAGGTGTTGGATTTAAAATTCAACACTGAGTTCCCTAAAGCAAGTTGTTGTACTAATTTGCGTTGTAATGGATCGCGTGGTAAGGGCATGTTCGTTGTAGTGCTTGTGTTGTAATGGCATTGCATTGTTCTGACAGCATTGTCAATGTTGTTTCCCCCCAATAACGTAATAAGAACTTGGTGACTGTATTATCTTGTTGCAAGAATACATGCAGTGTGAAAGAAGAAGAGAATACCATCTGACTTATTTCAGAAACCAAGGTATCGCACTTGGGTAAAATAGTCTGCACTCAATTCATATATATAGATGGAAGCACTAGACGTACCCACATGTCTCCATGGGCCAGATGTAGGTAATCCTATTTTACCGATTCTAAAATACCGAATTTTACCGATTCCGTATTTCAGAATCGGTAAGTGGGATGTAGCTAATTATTCAGTATATTTTACCGAATCGGTAGGATTCGGTATTACCGATTCGGTATTTACCGATTCGGTAAATACCGATTCTGTATTTACCGAATCAGTAATTCCATTCATTCCTATGAGCCTGGAGGCCCATAGGAATGATTGGGAATTACCGATTCGGTATTTACCGAATCGATAAATACCGATTTGGTAAATACCGAATCGGTAATAGGGGGACCATGTTCAAGGGTGGCAGGGTGTCACATTACACCTTGTTGCACCCCTGAGTAGTGCATGGGTGCACATGTGGCACACATATTCTGCCACATGGCACAGTAAAAAAAGCACAAAATTGCTATTTATTAAGGTTTTTGATATTTACCACCAACCTTTATTTGGTGGTAAATACCGAATCCTTAACTGTGCAATGCACTCATTTGAGTGTTCCCTACATTTCAGATTCAGTAATTTACCGATTCGGTATTTTAAGGAATCGGTAAATTACCAATTCCTTAAATTACCGATTTGGTAAATTACCAAATCTGAAATGTAGCCACCTACATCCCACATGCCCAATATCGGTCAGTAACGGACGGAATTCGGTAATTACGTCCGTTACCGACCGGTATTGGGCCACCTACATCTGGCCCCATAATCATGGATCCACAAAACAGGGACAGTTATGCAACAAATGTATAAATGAGCTTGAGAATTAGGAACAGATAGATATTCAGATGTAGGGTCAATATAATGGTGTACAATCAGTGTCTGCAGAAAGTGTCCGAAATTTAATAAGATTACATTTGAAAGCATGCCAGTGGTGCAAATAATTTTAATGTTGCTCGATATGTATGTAATAAACATCAGGGATTGGGATCGGAGGACAATGCGTATGTAAACAGGAGGAGCCTCCAAGATTGCATTTTTTTTTATTGATCGCTAGGATGGGCACACTTTACAAGAAGCTAAGGAGGAACTAAATATTTCTCTGGGCTTTTCTAAAAAAAAATGTAGTGACTCATTCCAGAATCTCCATACCGAAAACAGATTAGAGAGAATTGTGACATTGAAGTAACATCAAGCAGAATAATGGCACAATTTACCAATATAAAAATTGTCATAAACAAATAGGCAGTAACTTTCCAGGTATAAAAAGGGTGGTTTATCGCTGACGCTCAAATTAAAGAACTATGTTATGTGGGATACTTGTAAAGCGCACTGTTACTCTACCCGAGTGTCCTGGCGCTGTAGACCGCTGGGGAACCCGTCCTGGTTTTCCCTGTGAGATGGTCCCTTTCTGGGAATCTCCAGGGTGAAACCAGGCATCCCCGGCGTCTGTGGGGGGCCGTTGTAGAGATGAGGCAAGCTTAATGCCCAGAGTTACCGAGTGTGTTCCCTGGTTAGAGTAGGCACTGAGGCGAGAATTATCGAGTCCGTTGATCCTGGTCCAAGACCCTGCCGCGTCGGGAATTAAACCCTGGTCCCGGGCTGTTCTCTGCTTACAGGTCTGCCGCCTCTAACCAGTGAGCCACACCTCTCCACATGAGAGACCCAAAATCTATACCCATGAGCTGGCTAATATTATAAATAAATAAAAAAACAAAATTGTGGTTCATAAATCTAGCGATAAACACTGAATAGGATTATGTGTTTCCGGTCCCATAGATGGCGGATAGAATAGTCAGTAATCTAAGACAGCAACGCTGAGTAGATAGTGGGCACAGAGGAAGGTTTTTGCAAAATGTTGGTCAAATAAATCCAATGTAAAGTACAGGTATACAAGTTTCCCGCTGTAGAACTGTAAATTTATGCTGAGTTGGGAGCGCAAACCATAAAAGAATTGTGATTTGTAAGAATGCTATATTACATGCAGGAAATATGCAACAATGACCATACTTGGGTCACATAAATGATAGAGACCAGAATAGATGACACTAACTAACTGACAATAATAGAGTGGTGATAAAGTTGGTATGTTGTGGTTATCTTTAACAGAATATGAGGAAGAATATAATTCAAGACCCCCAGTGATTTTTTATATGATGTTATTTTGGACAAAAAAAGAAAGGACTTTCATCGGGAAACAAGGATAAAATAGAGTGGACCACTTTTATGTCTAAAACCTCATCATAAAACTATAAATACGGGGTAAGTAAGAGTGAGGTAATAATAACATGGAAACATACTGAATAATGTATACAATCAATATATATATCTTTGTATCCTGTTCACAGAAGCAGGACCTGACGATAAGCGGGCATAAAGAAAGTGAGATTTATAACTGCTCAGCACTCCAGGACCCTTTCCATATAGTAGAGATCTGGATTTAAAAAGTATATGAATTAATATTACACTTCAGTAGTTAGATAAAGTTTAAAATTTAAATTCTAAAATTACCCGACTGTCTATACAGGGAGAGTCTCTGTAAATAGGATGTGTCATAATTGTAAATTTGTTCTTGTAGATTTAAAATTGTATCATCAACAAATACACCAAAGTAAGTGAATCACAACAAAGGAACAAGCCCTGCTTCAAGAACAAGATTCTTAATTTTAGAGTGTGTGAATATAAGATGGTATACACCGTATATAAGATGGAATACACCTTAAATACAAGGCCTAAGAGGAAATATATTGAAGGTTAGGAAACTCTAACATACAGGAGGAGGAATAACATATGGACAAATCAGTGAATGGCAAATTTAGCGATATCGCCATGTGAATGATATATGTAAAGAAAATTATATGCAAGAGCTGAATGGGGATACTTTCTGATAAATTTGTGTGAGTCTGTTGGCAAGGGACAACCTGATGTAAAGATATGGAATGATGTGAAGAAGGGCTGGTGGCCATGTAACCCACTGAGCCTGTTTATGTAAATGTGTCTTATACAAGGTCTTAGCTTGGATGCTCAAAATAGTTTTTTTATCTTGTAGGTGCAATATATGCTTTATAGTTTTGAGACCTTAAGAAGGTGGCGTAAACCAACTGGTATACCACCAAAACACTGCGTCAACAACTTTTGTTGACTTTTGTTTTTGTGTAAAATAATTACTGAAATATTTGGAATTGTGAAGAATTTAAAGTGGTATAGAGGTACTATTGTGATAAAATGTGTGTACGGTGCTTCTATGCATATTTAACATATAGAGCATTGACTTATATATGGAATATATTTTAATTAGAATATGATTGTATGAAGCACAATGCCTTATGACATCAGTGGTAAAACAGTGAATTGTCTGTGTGGGTGTATCCTGCGAATGAACAGAAGTGTATGTATGACATATATGAGTAGAGTGTGTGACACAAAGGGGACCCTTCGTTCTTTGTAAGCAAAATATTGTTGTCAGAACATCGTCTCACAGAAATGTTGTGTGCTAAATATCACTTAGTAAAACATCACCCCATTGAGTCAATTATAGGAAATATGAACTCATTGGAACATCTGTAAACAATAATAAGGACTTAATATGTATGCAAAACTGTATTTCACTCCACAACATTTTGGCCTACAACAAGCAATACAGTGTCCTTCATGTTGTCTTGAACCTTGGGTAGTTGTATAGCGTGTGATGTAGACCAGGCTCTCAAATGCTTACTTTGCTAGTGTGATTGTTTCAGTCAGTGTTTAAAAGGAGTTGTGAATCTCAGTTAGCCTTTCTTCTTGTTTTTTTTTATCTGCGGGTGAAGGAAGGAGGGGCATGTATGGTGCTAATAGTCCAGTCTTTAGCACTTAAGGTACATTTTTGTTTTCTGAATGATACGTGGATCCTCGCATGCACATTGAAATGCACACCCAAGTGACTTTAAATAATTTCCCCATGGGAAACTTTCAATTATTTGGATTTACAGACACCAGTAACTGAATCGGCGGATGGTTGCCTATACTGTGATTCACACATGACATCTTTAAATAGGAGTTAAGAATTTGCACATTGTTAGTTTAGTTTTACAAGCGTGTTGCACATATGTAACTGTATGATTTGCATATATCAGGGCCATTAGAATTTCACATCTTTATTGCTAGTGTATTTTAGACGTGTGTGTGTGTGTGTATGTTATTACTACATTTGTACGAGCAGGATGCAGCAAAACATAATTCCTCCTTCTGACTTTTTAATGACCCCAGGTGCTCCACATATTGAGTGGAAACAGTAAAAGGAAGGATTTGCGGCTTGTTTATAGACTATAAATGGGAAAGTACTCACACACAAAAATAAGAATTTGCAATGCAATAGGTCTCACATTACTGAAAGTTTGAGCTAATGGCGTTGCTTTATTACTTGCAACACTAATAGCTCAAACTTTCAGTAATACAAGACCTATTGCATTGCAAATGCTTGTTTTTTGTAGGCACCTACGGGTATCGGTTCACCTCCTTTTCCTGTAGGAAAAGTACAAATAATTTCATCTGTTGCTTTCAAATTCATTTTCTTTTGGAGCTCTCATGCATCTAGACTGATCATGCTGATTCCTAATAAATATTTGGAGATATTTGTCTACTTAACAAAAACCTTGGGAAAGGGTTACTCTCATGAATTGTATCCAACCTTGCAAACTGCTTAGCAGAAACGAAGTTCTCGATGGCTCAATGTTAAATCAGTCCAAATCCTGCAGAAACTGAATCAATTATACAGACCTCTTCAAACTCACACAATCTAAACAAGCATTAGAAATGCAATCGGGCTCGGATTTATTTGATTTTGAGCTAATGGAATTGTAAATAGCAATGTCTTTTCGCCATGTGTGATGGAGTGTGTGCATGTGGTGTGTAGTGGTATTATGTGAGTTGGATTGTAATTTTACCAATGGTGTCATGCTGTGCTTTAGATGAATATGTTTAAAAGTAAAGTGTACCATACTGCGATTGCTACAAAAGTTAATTGTGGATGCGTTAACAATTGATGCGTGCACTGATGGCTGGTGGTGTGTGTGTTTGTGGAAAAGTGCACTGGCGCCTGGAGGTGTGTGTGCCTAGTGGAAGGGTGCACTGACGGCTGGTGGACGTGTACTTAGTAAAAAAGTGCACAGATGGCTGATGGTGTGTGTGTTTGGTGAAAGAGTGCACTGACGGTTGCTGGTGAGTGCGCCTTGTAAAAGAATGCACTGACGGCTGCCTGGTGTTGTACGCCTGATGGTGTTTGTGCTTGGTGAAAAAGTGCATTGATGGCTGGTGGTGTTTGCCCCTGGTGAAAGGGTGCACTGATGGCTGGTGTTATGTTGTTGTGTGTGTGTTTGTGTGTGTGTTTCTGTTTGTAGTGGTGAGTCTGTGGGGGTGAGTCTGTGGGGGTGAGTCTGTGGGGGTGAGTCTGTGGGAGTGAGTCTGTGGGGGTGAGTCTGTGGTAGTGAGTGTGTTGTGGTGAGTGGTGATGAGTGTGTGGTGGTGAGAGAGTGGTGTGTGTGTGGTGTGTGTGTGTTATGTGTGTGTCATGTATGATTGTGAGGCTGCTCTGTGTCTTCATCCTTCTTGAGTCTGCAAGCAGCCAATGCCTACCACTGAAGCCTGATCTGTGCTGATCTAATCTGCAGGGCTGCTCTGTATCTTCATCCTTCTTGGGTCTGCAAGCAGCCGCTGCCTGGCACTGAAGCCTGATCTGTGCTGATCTAATCTGCAGGGCTGCTCTGCGTCTTCATCCTTCTTGGGTCTGCAAGCAGCCGCTGCCTGGCACTGAAGCCTGATCTGTGCTGATCTAATCTGCAGGGCTGCTCTGTGTCTTCATCCTTCTTGGGTCTGCAATCAGCCGCTGCCTACCACTGAAGCCTGATCTGTGCTGATCTAATCTGCAGGGCTGCTCTGTGTCTTCATCCTTCTTGGGTCTGCAAGCAGCCGCTGCCTGGCACTGAAGCCTGATCTGTGCTGATCTAATCTGCATGGCTGCTCTGTGTCTTCATCCTTCTTGGGTCTGCAAGCAGCCAATGCCTACCACTGAAGCCTGATCTGTGCTGATCTAATCTGCAGGGCTGCTCTGTGTCTTCATCCTTCTTGGTTCTGCAAGCAGCCGCTGCCTGGCACTGAAGCCTGATCTGTGCTGATCTAATCTGCATGGCTGCTCTGTGTCTTCATCCTTCTTGGGTCTGCAAGCAGCCAATGCCTACCACTGAAGCCTGATCTGTGCTGATCTAATCTGTAGGGCTGCTCTGTGTCTTCATCCTTCTTGGGTCTGCAAGCAGCCGCTGCCTACCGCTGAAGCCTAGTTCCCTTCACAACAGCACGGCAGACACGCACATGCCGCACTGCCGATCTGTGCTGATCTAATGTGCAGGGCTGCTCTGTATCTTCATCCTTCTTGGGTCTGCAAGCAGCCGCTGCCTGGCACTGAAGCCTGATCTGTGCTGATCTAATCTGCAGGGCTGCTCTGTGTCTTCATCCTTCTTGGGTCTGCAAGCAGACGCTGCCTGCACTGAAGCCTGATCTGTGCTGATCTAATCTGCATGGCTGCTCTGTGTCTTCATCCTTCTTGGGTCTGCAAGCAGCCGCTGCCTGGCACTGAAGCCTGATCTGTGCTGATCTAATCTGCAGGGCTGCTCTGTGTCTTCATCCTTCTTGGGTCTGCAAGCAGCCGCTGCCTGGCACTGAAGCCTGATCTGTGCTGATCTAATCTGCAGGGCTGCTCTGTATCTTCATCCTTCTTGGGTCTGCAAGCAGCCGCTGCCTGGCACTGAAGCCTGATCTGTGCTGATCTAATCTGCAGGGCTGCTCTGTGTCTTCATCCTTCTTGGGTCTGCAAGCAGCCGCTGCCTGGCACTGAAGCCTGATCTGTGCTGATCTAATCTGCAGGGCTGCTCTGTGTCTTCATCCTTCTTGGGTCTGCAAGCAGCCGCTGCCTGGCACTGAAGCCTGATCTGTGCTGATCTAATCTGCAGGGCTGCTCTGTATCTTCATCCTTCTTGGGTCTGCAAGCAGCCGCTGCCTGGCACTGAAGCCTGATCTGTGCTGATCTAATCTGCAGGGCTGCTCTGTGTCTTCATCCTTCTTGGGTCTGCAAGCAGCCGCTGCCTGGCACTGAAGCCTGATCTGTGCTGATCTAATCTGCAGGGCTGCTCTGTGTCTTCATCCTTCTTGGGTCTGCAAGCATCCGCTGCCTGGCACTGAAGCCTGATCTGTGCTGATCTAATCTGCATGGCTGCTCTGTGTCTTCATCCTTCTTGGGTCTGCAAGCAGCCAATGCCTACCACTGAAGCCTGATCTGTGCTGATCTAATCTGCAGGGCTGCTCTGTGTCTTCATCCTTCTTGGGTCTGCAAGCATCCGCTGCCTGGCACTGAAGCCTGATCTGTGCTGATCTAATCTGCATGGCTGCTCTGTGTCTTCATCCTTCTTGGGTCTGCAAGCAGCCAATGCCTACCACTGAAGCCTGATCTGTGCTGATCTAATCTGCAGGGCTGCTCTGTGTCTTCATCCTTCTTGGGTCTGCAAGCAGCCGCTGCCTACCACTGAAGCCTAGTTCCCTTCACAACAGCACGGCAGACACGCACATGCTGCACTGCCGATCTGTGCTGATCTA
This sequence comes from Lissotriton helveticus, assembly GCF_964261635.1. Taxonomy (NCBI): domain Eukaryota; kingdom Metazoa; phylum Chordata; class Amphibia; order Caudata; family Salamandridae; genus Lissotriton; species Lissotriton helveticus. Next base: position 453,842,014 of record NC_136063.1, on the reverse strand, counting down.
ATGTGCAGGGCTGCTCTGTATCTTCATCCTTCTTGGGTCTGCAAGCAGCCGCTGCCTGGCACTGAAGCCTGATCTGTGCTGATCTAATTTGCAGGGCTGCTCTGTGTCTTCATCCTTCTTGGGTCTGCAAGCAGCCGCTGCCTGGCACTGAAGCCTGATCTGTGCTGATCTAATCTGCAGGGCTGCTCTGTGTCTTCATCCTTCTTGGGTCTGCAAGCAGCCGCTGCCTGGCACTGAAGCCTGATCTGTGCTGATCTAATATGCAGGGCTGCTCTGTGTCTTCATCCTTCTTGGGTCTGCAAGCAGCCGCTGCCTGGCGCTGAAGCCTGATCTGTACTGATCTAATCTGCAGGGCTGCTCTGTGTCTTCATCCTTCTTGGGTCTGCAAGCAGCCGCTGCCTACCACTGAAGCCTGATCTGTGCTGATCTAATCTGCAGGGCTACTCTGTGTCTTCATCCTTCTTGGCTCTGCAAGCAGCCGCTGCCTGGCACTGAAGCCTGATCTGTGCTGATCTAATCTGCATGGCTGCTCTGTGTCTTCATCCTTCTTGGGTCTGCAAGCAGCCAATGCCTACCAATGAAGCCTGATCTGTGCTGATCTAATCTGCAGGGCTGCTCTGTGTCTTCATCCTTCTTGGGTCTCCAAGCAGCCGCTGCCTACCACTGAAGCCTAGTTCCCTTCACAACAGCACGGCAGACAAGCACATGCCGCACTGCTGATCTGTGCTGATCTAATGTGCAGGGCTGCTCTGTATCTTCATCCTTCTTGGGTCTGCAAGCAGCCGCTGCCTGGCACTGAAGCCTGATCTGTGCTGATCTAATCTGCAGGGCTGCTCTGTGTCTTCATCCTTCTTGGGTCTGCAAACAGACGCTGCCTGGCACTGAAGCCTGATCTGTGCTGATCTAATCTGCATGGCTGCTCTGTGTCTTCATCCTTCTTGGGTCTGCAAGCAGCCGCTGCCTGGCACTGAAGCCTGATCTGTGCTGATCTAATCTGCAGGGCTGCTCTGTATCTTCATCCTTCTTGGGTCTGCAAGCAGCCGCTGCCTGGCACTGAAGCCTGATCTGTGCTGATCTAATCTGCAGGGCTGCTCTGTGTCTTCATCCTTATTGGGTCTGCAAGCAGCCTCTGCCTGGCACTGAAGCCTGATCTGTGCTGATCTAATCTGCAGGGCTGCTCTGTGTCTTCATCCTTCTTGGGTCTGCAAGCAGCCGCTGCCTGGCACTGAAGCCTGATCTGTGCTGATCTAATCTGCAGGGCTGCTCTGTGTCTTCATCCTTCTTGGGTCTGCAAGTAGACGCTGCCTGGCACTGAAGCCTGATCTGTGCTGATCTAATCTGCAGGGCTGCTCTGTGTCTTCATCCTTCTTGGGTCTGCAAGCAGACGCTGCCTGCACTGAAGCCTGATCTGTGCTGATCTAATTTGCATGGCTGCTCTGTGTCTTCATCCTTCTTGGGTCTGCAAGCAGCCGCTGCCTGGCACTGAAGCCTGATCTGTGCTGATCTAATCTGCAGGGCTGCTCTGTGTCTTCATCCTTCTTGGGTCTGCAAGCAGCCGCTGCCTGGCACTGAAGCCTGATCTGTGCTGATCTAATCTGCAGGGCTGCTCTGTATCTTCATACTTCTTGGGTCTGCAAGCAGCCGCTGCCTGGCACTGAAGCCTGATCTGTGCTGATCTAATCTGCAGGGCTGCTCTGTGTCTTCATCCTTCTTGGGTCTGCAAGCAGCCGCTGCCTGGCACTGAATCCTGATCTGTGCTGATCTAATCTGCAGGGCTGCTCTGTGTCTTCATCCTTCTTGGGTCTGCAAGCAGTCGCTGCCTGGCACTGAAGCCTGATCTGTGCTGATCTAATCTGCAGGGCTGCTCTGTATCTTCATCCTTCTTGGGTCTGCAAGCAGCCGCTGCCTGGCACTGAAGCCTGATCTGTGCTGATCTAATCTGCAGGGCTGCTCTGTGTCTTCATCCTTCTTGGGTCTGCAAGCATCCGCTGCCTGGCACTGAAGCCTGATCTGTGCTGATCTAATCTGCATGGCTGCTCTGTGTCTTCATCCTTCTTGGGTCTGCAAGCAGCCAATGCCTACCACTGAAGCCTGATCTGTGCTGATCTAATCTGCAGGGCTGCTCTGTGTCTTCATCCTTCTTGGGTCTGCAAGCATCCGCTGCCTGGCACTGAAGCCTGATCTGTGCTGATCTAATCTGCATGGCTGCTCTGTGTCTTCATCCTTCTTGGGTCTGCAAGCAGCCAATGCCTACCACTGAAGCCTGATCTGTGCTGATCTAATCTGCAGGGCTGCTCTGTGTCTTCATCCTTCTTGGGTCTGCAAGCAGCCGCTGCCTACCACTGAAGCCTAGTTCCCTTCACGACAGCACGGCAGACACGCACATGCCGCACTGCCGATCTGTGCTGATCTAATGTGCAGGGCTGCTCTGTATCTTCATCCTTCTTGGGTCTGCAAGCAGCCGCTGCCTGGCACTGAAGCCTGATCTGTGCTGATCTAATTTGCAGGGCTGCTCTGTGTCTTCATCCTTCTTGGGTCTGCAAGCAGCCGCTGCCTGGCACTGAAGCCTGATCTGTGCTGATCTAATCTGCAGGGCTGCTCTGTGTCTTCTTCCTTCTTGGGTCTGCAAGCAGCCGCTGCCTGGCACTGAAGCCTGATCTGTGCTGATCTAATCTGCAGGGCTGCTCTGTGTCTTCATCCTTCTTGGGTCTGCAAGCAGCTGCTGCCTGGCGCTGAAGGCTGATCTGTGCTGATCTAATCTGCAGGGCTGCTCTGTGTCTTCAACCTTCTTGGGTCTGCAAGCAGCCGCTGCCTACCACTGAAGCCTGATCTGTGCTGATCTAATCTGCAGGGCTACTCTGTGTCTTCATCCTTCTTGGGTCTGCAAGCAGCCAATGCCTACCACTGAAGCCTGATCTGTGCTGATCTAATCTGCAGGGCTGCTCTGTGTCTTCATCCTTCTTGGGTCTCCAAGCAGCCGCTGCCTACCACTGAAGCCTAGTTCCCTTCACAACAGCACGGCAGACAAGCACATGCCGCACTGCCGATCTGTGCTGATCTAATGTGCAGGGCTGCTCTGTATCTTCATCCTTCTTGGGTCTGCAAGCAGCCGCTGCCTGGCACTGAAGCCTGATCTGTGCTGATCTAATCTGCAGGGCTGCTCTGTGTCTTCATCCTTCTTGGGTCTGCAAACAGACGCTGCCTGGCACTGAAACCTGATCTCTGCTGATCTAATCTGCAGGGCTGCTCTGTGTCTTCATCCTTCTTGGGTCTGCAAGCAGCCGCTGCCTGGCACTGAAGCATGATCTGTGCTGATCTAATCTGCAGGGCTGCTCTGTGTCTTCATCCTTCTTGGGTGTGCAAGTAGACGCTGCCTGGCACTGAAGCCTGATCTGTGCTGATCTAATCTGCAGGGCTGCTCTGTGTCTTCATCCTTCTTGGGTCTGCAAGCAGCCGCTGCCTGGCACTGAAGCCTGATCTGTGCTGATTCAATCTGCATGGCTGATCTGTGTCTTCATCCTTCTTGGGTCTGCAAGCAGCCAATGCCTACCACTGAAGCCTGATCTGTGTTGATCTAATCTGCAGGGCTGCTCTGTGTCTTCATCCTTCTTGGGTCTGCAAGCAGCCGCTGCCTACCACTGAAGCCTAGATCCATTCACAACAGCACGGCAGACACGCACATGCCGCACTGCCGATCTGTGCTGATCTAATGTGCAGGGCTGCTCTGTATCTTCATCCTTTTTGGGTCTGCAAGCAGCCGCTGCCTGGCACTGAAGCCTGATCTGTGCTGATCTAATCTGCAGGGCTGCTCTGTGTCTTCATCCTTCTTGGGTCTGCAAACAGATGCTGCCTGGCACTGAAGCCTGATCTGTGCTGATCTAATCTGCAGGGCTGCTCTGTGTCTTCATCCTTCTTGGGTCTGCAAGCAGCCGCTGCCTGGCACTGAAGCCTGATCTGTGCTGATCTAATCTGCAGGGCTGCTCTGTGTCTTCATCCTTCTTGGGTCTGCAGGCAGCCGCTGCCTGGCACTGAAGCCTGATCTGTGCTGATCTAATCTGCAGGGCTGCTCTGTATCTTCATCCTTCTTGGGTCTGCAAGAAGCCGCTGCCTGGCACTGAAGCCTGATCTGTGCTGATCTAATCTGCAGGGCTGCTCTGTGTCTTCATCCTTCTTGGGTCTGCAAGCAGCCGCTGCCTGGCACTGAAGCCTGATCTGTGCTGATCTAATCTGCAGGGCTGCTCTGTATCTTCATCCTTCTTGGGTCTGCAAGCAGCCGCTGCCTGGCACTGAAGCCTGATCTGTGCTGATCTAATCTGCAGGGCTGCACTGTGTCTTCATCCTTCTTGGGTCTGCAAGCAGACGCTGCCTGGCACTGAAGCCTGATCTGTGCTGATCTAATCTGCAGGGCTGCTCTGTGTCTTCATCCTTCTTGGGTCTGCAAGCAGCCGCTGCCTACCACTGAAGCCTAGTTCCCTTCACAACAGCACGGCAGACACGCACATGCCGCACTGCCGATCTGTGCTGATCTAATATGCAGGGCTGCTCTGTATCTTCATCCTTCTTGGGTCTGCAAGCAGCCGCTGCCTGGCACTGAAGCCTGATCTGTGCTGATCTAATCTGCATGGCTGCTCTGTGTCTATGCAGGGCTGCTCTGTGTCTTCATCCTTCTTGGGTCTGCAAGCAGCCGCTGCCTGGCACTGAAGCCTGATCTGTGCTGATCTAATCTGCAGGGCTGATCTGTCTCATCATCCTTCTTGGGTCTGTGCTGATCTAATATGCAGGGCTGCTCTGTGTCTTCATCCTTCTTGAGTCTTCAAGCAGCCGCTGCCTAGCACTGAAGCCTGATCTCTGCTGATCTAATCTGCAGGGCTGATCTGTCTCATCATCCTTCTTGGGTCTGCAAGCAGCCGCTGCCTGCCACTGAAGCCTACTCTCAAACACTCTTGGCCTCATAAAAGTGAAGAGGACATCTGTTTTCTGTTAATTACTTCTTATCTCATCTTGACAGAGTAGTGTCACATTCCTGCCCTCTTCCCTGGCCTCATGCTTCATGGACACGGGGTAAACAGATTCGAAGCTTTGTTTTCCCACTAAGGCAAGGATCCATTAAAATAAATTGGCAGCATATTGTCCCAAACATAAGTCCCTTCAAAGTTTTTGTTTAATAGCAAATGTAAGAGGACCTGCAACATATTCGCTATATTTATTTCTTCCAATTATGTAATATTCGTACCTTTTGTGCAGCTACCTTTGGTAATCTTTATTTAAATACTCCCTCTTTTTCAGCCACAAAATGGCTGCAGAGGAACGCGCACCCTATACATGCAATGCTCAATGGTGAACGCGCTCCCACCATCTGGATTGCATTAAAAGGGCTCCCTGACAGCTCCTAATTAAAATTAATGGTCTGCCGTGCGCGAAACCGCACTGAAAATGCCAAAAATGGCGGACGAACATTCCATATGCCCTATCGCATCAAGACTTCTAAAAAAACACCACCGCGAGGACCAATCACCATTCAGATTACAAAATTAAGCACTGCAAATGCACGAGCAAAAAAGAATTTATCCAGCATGAGCAAGAAACTCGCAACAATACGGCTCGCAGCTCCTCCCCACTTCGTGGTGACGTCGCCGAGCCCGTAAAAAGGGGCATCAAAAATGCCCTCTTCTGGGGTTTCCTCAAATATTGTGAAGAATACCCAATCCTTTCCCTGCTTGACAGTAAACTGAATTTTGACCGACATGTAAAGGCCATCACCAACCACTGCTCAAATATTAAATAATTCACCCTGTACACAGATCTAAGAACAGTGCTAATATGGTGCACCCCAAATAAATAACTAAATCAGGCAACCATGGTTAAAGATCTTACTGCAGTGCACACTGCTGCAAATCTACACTCCATCTCATGCAGTTGTGACCATGCCTACGAGCTCTCAGTTAGCTGCCCCCGGAAACCAGGTGCCCCGATAAGACTGCATGTCCATCTCACAACAGAGTACACAAATGCACCCTCAAAGTCATCCTACAAATTTCTGGAGGTTAACCTTACTGAGAAGCAAGGGATGCCCTTGGGTGTATCCTCCTAAGCCTAGGGGTAACCAGGAAATAGTATTAGGACAGAGATGAATACTCCACTTGGCAGAGGCAAGATGAGATCGACAAAATCTCAAGGTAATAGCTGAAAGCGGGCAACCCAAAACAAACTCGCCATATATAGTTAGCCATAAGTCAGTTTGACAGCTGTCTTGTCAAATCGAATCTAAAAAACCCAAAATCCCAGGTAAGAAATTACTGTTACTGTCTGATGGTATTAAGTGCGAGTAAATAAGTTCTAAACAAACTATTATAACATCAGATAAAATGCACTTGGATCTACGTGCAATATAAATAACAATGGATTTGATTGAGACTCCCAGGTTAAAACAGTACGAGTAGCTGGACTCGGCAATTCAGCATTCTGAAATTTGAACTTGCTAAAAGATCCTTTAACAGATGCATCGGAGTACTGCATAAATAGAACAGACTTAAATAGGTGTGCCGAAAATTAATTTAGCATTGGCAAAGTCATTAGTCCTGGCGTTAGCTGCCAGCCTTTTCGCTTTGCGAATGCTTTGTTATAGTTTTTACAAAACTTTATTGTTCAAGGAGCTACTGAGCTCTCAATCAATCTAAACAATTTTTGGCCTCAAAAAGCAACTAGTAACTGTGATTAAGGGTACAGTGTATTGTATTGTAATTGCATTTATATAGCGCTTACTACCCCTGACAAGGCGTTGTAGCGCGTTTTCATCTTGCAGCACGCCAGTCTGGAACCCATAAAGGATAAGTCTAAAGCAAGTTAAGTGCACATTTCATCAAATATGTGATGCGGGTCATGCTTCGCAGGGAGCCCTCGGCCTTGCATCTCACAAGTACCATCCATGCGCCCCATTCCATTATTTAATTAATGATATGCGCGCATTGCGCGCACTGCAGGTACTTTTTAAGATTTAGTCCTTATTGAACAGTGCAATATTAGCGCCTGGAACTGTTTTGCGTTATACTCTTTTTTATTTTCTTCGAAAGATGGTGGAGTCTGTCTGCTCCTGGTGCGTGGCATTCTGCAGCAGGCATGCAAATTCTGTAAATGGTGAGTAAATATACAACGCTATGTGAAAGTGCATGCATGATTTGTAACTATGCACTATATTTCCAATTCGCCAACACTGACTTCATAACGGATAAAAGGGAGAGCCGACGCCGTTCGCACACTCTTCTCCAGTCCCTTTTACCTGCCGAGTTATATTGTCAACTATCTAAAATATATATTTTGAACCGAAGAGCCGCTAGGACACGACACAACGACAGCTCAAAATGCGCAACATGCCAGACTAGGTGTCAGTGCAGAGACAATGCAGCTCCCGGGGAAAGTGAAGGTCGCAGACCAGTCTTCCCCCGGGTTTTTCGCGCAATAAACGGAAGGACAAGGTGGAGGGCGGGACTACAGGGGTTAAAGGAAGGGGTGGGATTGGGGAGGGCATATAAGGTGTCAGGAGAGGAAGATCCGGCCTCTTCCTGACACCTGAGCACCACCGGGAGGACGTTCAAGTCTGTTAGGATGTAGGGTCGGTCTTTAGTGGTGGCTGATTTGTCAATCGGCTGGCAGAAAAAGGGTTGGCAAGTTGTCGTGTCAGTCTCCGGGAAAATGCCCCTGGGGAGTTGTGGCGCGGCGGGTGTTTTCGCCACGAGGCGAGTGCGGAGTCCGAGCAGGCCGGTTGGAGAGGTCGTGGCGGGCGTGTCCATCGGGTGCAGCCCCTGGCCCGGTTGGGGATTCGACATGCAGTAAGTGGTGCGCGTGTGGGGGAATGGCTGGGAGCGGCGGGGGGTTGTGGTTCGCACAGAGGAGCTGTCACCGTGCATGTCGTACGTGGCAGATAGAGAGGGGACACCCTGTTGGGGAGCGGTTGGGGGGCGGGGGTCCCGCGTCGCGCGTGCGCCTGCTTTTCATTTCCTGAGGCTTTCCCGGGGTTTCGTGGCTCATTGCCTTTGTCCGTCGGGGGAGAGGGGCCTGGGGTTTCGGTGTATGAGGCTGATGGGGGCCTCGCAGCGGGGTTGGGGGTGGGGAGGTGTTGTTCTTCCTTCCCCTTCTTCCGCCGGCCTGGGGGGGGGGCTTGCGCTGCACGTCTGGGGGGAGGGCGTGAACGGTACCAGTTCAGGCAGCGGCGTGAATTTTGGGTCGCAGCTGCTCCTCGTTTTTCGGGGGAATTCTGTTCATTGCTGCAGATGGGTGGTCCTTAATTTTATTGCGGGCATTCATCAATAGTGGTTAGGCAGTGGGCAGTGAGACACATTCAGCGGCGAAGCCCGGAGCCGGCAGTGGTCCAGCAGGCCACCATTTTTCTGCAGCGAGGTGGGGCATGGGCCCATCCATCCTGGGAGCCCGCTCTATTCTGGTTGGTCAGGGGGCTCTGGTGATAGCTGTGGGGGGGCCGGGGTCAGGTCCCAGTGGAGTTTGTAGGCGGCACGGAGTAGGGTATCAAGGACAAGTGTGAGGGACGGCCGGGACGGCGCGAGGCCCGGTGGTGCTTGGGCCTACCTGGTTATGGCGACCAGGTGGAGGGAGCGGACTGAGGATGGTGGTCAAGCTCGGCACCAGGTGTGACACCAGCGGGGCGCACTACGGCCTCCAAACGTTGGTCTGAAGCAGTAGGGCGGTCCGAGGCGGCCTGCCCTCCATCGGGGGATTCGCGCAGCATCCAATACAGTTTTTATCCAGACACTGTTAAATATGTACTGTGTATGAGTTGGCATGGTTGTGGGAGAAGTGCGTGGGGTCGGATGGTGTGGCTGTGAAGGGAGTAGTGGGCTCTGTGGGTGTTGTGTGATGGGGAGGTTGGGTAGACTGGTTTGGTGCGAGAAGGGTCGGGGCTGATTGGCTACTACGGGGGGTACATGGTGACAGGACTGTTCCTTATTGTTGCAGGGGTCAAGGGTGGCCAGGGTTGGACCTGCAGGCACAGCCACGGTGGGCATGGCGCCTATGAACAAAAGGGTGTTGTGCTGGAGCAACCCCTTAGGTGCGCGATTACGGCTGCGGACTGGGGATGCGGACAGCTTTTGCGGGGATCATGGCGATTCAAATGCAATGTGCTGCGAGTGTGGGGGGGATGTGTTGGGGGATACCAGTGCTGCTGCGGCAGGAGTCATGATGGGAGCACAGTGTGGGCAGCATGATTCACAGTGGATACTTTGGTGACGGGGATGACAGGGATGGCCGGTCGGCTCCCAAGTGGCATTTGGTGAAGTGACATTGGCTTTCAGATGGATGGGGGCTCTGGGGTTGGCTGCTTACACTGGCGGTGGGGAGGAGTGGGGCAGCGTCACGTGGGCGCAAAGTTGGAGTAGGGACGGCGGGGTGCTAGATGCGTCGGGGAGGTGGAAGCCAGGTTCTGGTGTACCAGGTAGGTGGTGGGAGGTTTTCACATCTTGGCTTCACGGATACGCGGGGGGGGGTTGTCGGTGGGGTTATTCACGCAAAGGTAGGGGAATGGTTGTGACGGGCTATGCCAGAGTGTAGGAGGTTTTTAGTTCCCAGGAGTTGGTGGCAGGGCAGTTTCTTGGGCGTGAAAGGAGTGCAGGAGGGAATGCACAGCCTATATCAGCGGACACAGGCCTGGGGGAGTTTTCATGGGATGAGCGTAATATGGTGAAGAGCGACTGACGCGTCGGCGACGGCGGGGGTGTTTTTTGCGGGAATTTTTGGGAGAGGTGTGTTTTTCGAGGGAACGAGGAGTTTCTGAAGGTGAGGCATTTCCGGGGTGTGAATGGCGGCTCCGGGTGGACCTGTTTGGACAAGTGGGCATGAGTAGCCGAAGGCGTATAACGTGGGGGCGTTTTGGGTGCGGGGATGGCCGAGGTGGGACGGGAAGATGTAACGCGGTGGTAGAGGGATAGGGGCCGCTGTGTGCTGTGGTTTGTGAGGGTTTGTTTGTCATTGAACTGGGCGCTTGGTACTGCACGTCATGGAGGTGGGGGTTTATGGTTCAGAGGTAGCTGCAGATAAGAAGGTACTGAGGGGAGGGTAGGTTGGATTGCGAGGGGCATGTTGGTAGTGCCAAATTGGGGCACAGGCTTTTCGAGCGGAGCAGCGGTGTAGTTGTGACAGAGGTGTGCCCGGACATGAGGGCAGTGGGGACCGGGTGTAGCGGCGTATTGGTGTCGGTGTGTTCGGGGCGAGGGTGTGTGTGGGAAGATCACAAGGGATTATGAGTGAAGGAAGTTGGAGGGAAGAAGTCGTTTTCTCTAAAGAGGGGAGACATTTCTCCTGGTCTTTACTGGCCTTGTGCGTAACCGGGCTGTCCTGTGGGGGGCCGGTCTGGTGGAGGCGTGTGGTTCTTGGGTGCTCAAGGGGGCGGCAACAGCAGGGGTGTCATAGGGTGGGTCCTGGGGGGGGCACTGACGGGGCGGCGGGTGTACAGTGAGGTGTCTGTGGCGACGTGGGTACTGGGGGCATGGGGTTTGTGTTGCAGAGGTGTTTAGGCCGACTGCCATAAGAGGGCTGGGGAACGCCATGTATTTCTTGCAGAACTAAATTTTCTTTTCTACCATGGGGTCTGGAAGTAGAGCGGGAGCAAGGGCTGTCGCCTGGATGGGGTGGCCTTTCTCCCTGCATTTGGTCAACATAGGAGGCGCGCTAGCGGGTGTGTAGACGTTACTGGGTAGGGTCCACAATCATTGGGTGGTGAACTGGTGAGAGACCGGGTCGAATGAATTTAGTGGGGGGGGATGTTTGTGCCAGTACGATCACCGCTGGGCGCAGGAAATGGGAGGTTACTCTGATTTGAGGATACATGAAGGGGAGAAGTTTACTGGGATATGTCAGGTCTGGCATTATCCTGGAATGCTTGGCAGGGGATATGTTTCCAGTGAACGGAACATGGGGCGTCCTGGACATGCGCATGGTTTGTGCTTGGGGGAAGACGGTTTGGGGGGTTAAGGATGTGGAGGTCCGGGCCATGGCGCTCTGGGTGTTTGGAAGGTTTGGGGTGAAATTGAAGGTGGGGGCTCCCCCTTTTTTCACGGGGAGCCACCTGTCACGGTCCAAGAATGGTCGGGACCATCACTCACTTACATTCGAACGGAGGTGCAGGCGGTGGATGGTCGTCCACGGGGGCACCTAGCAGGGACAATGTTTGGCCCGAGAGAACCTGGGTACGGAATGTAGGCCCGGATTGGTGAATAGTCGTTCACTGCATGTAGTGGGGATCCACAGTTAGCTATCCACCGCAGGGCGATATAAATGATGAAGGAGGATGACCGGGCAGGAATTTGATTCCTTAACAAAGACTGAAGTTGTTTGCATTAAGATTCCTTTTATGGATCGGGAGCGGTCTACAACTGTTATGGTTTGCCAAGGGATACAGAGGACTGAGGTACAAGGGGTGGATGCTGTTCACCTCGGAAGTGGGGGGGCACCTTGGGTGACCAATGATTGGTCCAGGGTTGTTGGTTTTGGTGGACGCAGGTGCCAGTGGTGGACGGTCGTTCGCCGCGAGGGGGCACTTATCCAATGCACAAAGACATACAAGATGAAGTGAGGATGAACAGGCAGTGGTTTCATGCTTACCTAAGACCAAAGTTTGTTTTCATTGACATCACATGATCATCTAAGATCACGTCAAACTCTAGAATGCTTCTTTGTCGTCATGAACTTCTAAGGTTACTCGTTTTTTGCAGACGTGAAGCATTTCCATATAGAGGGGGGACAAACTTACATGTTACATGGCCTTTGGGGGGGCACCTATTATGGGCCAGGAGCAGGCAAAGATTTGCATTGGTTGTCGAAGGGGCAAAGGACGGTTGTACAAGGGGTGGATGGTCGTTCACCTCAGGAAGAAAGGGGGCACATTGGATGGCCAATACAGTGGTCCGGAATGGTGGCTTGTTCTGCTGAGACGAGTACAGGTGGTGGATGCAGGCCAGGTGGTGGATGGCCGTTCACCGCGGGGGGGGGTGAATTTTTTCGGCCAAATGATGGGGACCGGACATGTTGCTGGTTTATACGGGCATTGGTCAAGGTGGTGGATGGCCGTTCACCGCGTTGGGGGGGGGGGTGCCGTTGTCCGGCAGGGAATGGCCCCACGGTATGTTTTTTGTTTACCCGGCATGCAGGTGCAGGCGGGAGTGATGGACTATCACCGCGTTGAGAGCGTTTTTTTCTTGGTGGGGTTTGTCCAGGGGACGTTCCTGAATTGCAGGGGACGCATGTTCGGTGGATGGTCGTTCACCAGGGGCAGCTGAGTGGAGGCTGCCTTTAGGCACAGGACTGAAGGGCGCGTGGGCCCGTTTCTGGAGGGGCACTTTTCGTGATTCACGTTTATATCAAGAGTGGTATTTTGCTGCAGGACCCAGGGTGAGGTGGTGGATTGTCATCCACTGGGAGGTTTCAGGTGCGGCTGGCAGGAGGCGAAAGGTGCACAGGACAGTGGGGGGGGGGGGCAGGTAACCGCCCTACGGGGGTTCCCTGGTTGGCGGTACTTTGGAGGGGTGGAGAGTCACATATGGGCGGATCCACCCCTCGGGTGGGGGGGAGAACGGTACACAGGTGACTGATAGTGGGGCACGGGAGGCAATGAGCAAGAAAGGCAAAGTCAACAGAGGATGCTTGGAGGTCAAGTGAAGGTGAGAATGGGGAAAGGAAGGAGGTTATCGAGTGAATGGGTGAAGAGTCAGACAGGTGAGAGGGTTTTGGAAAGGCAGAATGGAGAATGCATGGGTATGGGATGGAAACGTATATTTAATGCATTGATGTACTGTTAATAAGTCTAAATGATTATGGAAACGTATATTTCATCCATTGATGTACTGTTAATAAGTCTAAATGATTGCAACCTTGTCCTAATAAATGGCCTTTTACGCTTCAAGTAACAGCGTGGAGTGTAGTTATTGCGCGATGCGGCCCCCGGGGGAAGTGAAGGTCGCAGACCAGTCTTCCCCCGGAGTTTTCGCGTAATAAACGGAAGGACAAGGTGGAGGGCGGGACTACAGGGGTTAAAGGAAGGGGTGGGATTGGGGAGGGCATATAAGGTGTCAGGAGAGGAAGATCCGGCCTCTTCCTGACACCTGAGCACCACCGGGAGGACGTTCAAGTCTGTCCACCCGCCCACCCTACAGGTTCAGGGAAGGACCGGGGGTGGGCTTTGAGGTCTGGGGTGCCAGTTTAGGGCAGGTTGCGGAGCAGAGGCGTTACGGTACTTTGGAGGGGTGGGGAGTCACATACGGGCGGATCCACCCCTCGGGTGGGGTGGAGAACGGTACACAGGTGACTGATAGTGGGGCACGGGAGGCAATGAGCAATAAAGGCAAAGTCAAACGAGGATGCTTGGAGGGCAAGTGAAGGTGAGAATGGGGAAAGGAAGGAGGTTATCGAGTGAATGGGTGAAGAGGGTTTTGGAAAGGCAGAATGGAGAATGCGTGGGTATGGGATGGAAACGTATATTTCATGCATTGATGTACTGTTAATAAGTCTAAATGATTATGGAAACGTATATTTCATCCATTGATGTACTGTTAATTAGTCTAAATGATTGCAACCTTGTCCTAATAAATGGCCTTTTACGCTTCAAGTAACAGCGTGGAGTGTAGTTATTGCGCGATTTAACACCTACACAACAGTTTCTTTTGGGGTCTGGGTAAAATGAGTTTTAAAAGCCGTGATGACCTGTTAAAAAGCGGTAAAGTGTTGGCATCAGCTATGAGTCTGCGTTCGTAAGCCTGGTCTTCTAGTGCACAGTGGGGGGGCAGAGAGACGCCGCTTCGTGCACACAACGTGTAGGCCGATGCGTTATTATAAGGTAGCGTGCAGCCCCGCAAGTCTTTATTAACCACACCGTTTCCAGATGCTCGAATAATAATAAATACAAATCTTTCTCAGAAACTTTTTTATTTTATTTTCACACCACAAGCTCAACCAATTAACCGATTCATTGCCGGGGAAGTACACGTTTGCCGTATGCGATCTCTTTGTGTTTTGTGTTCACTTGGCATCTCATAGTAGCCAAACCTTTATTTTATCTGCAGCTTTGAATGTTGATCCCGGACCTACAACTGTGACCCCCTTCGTACCACTCTGCGGTCCCCTCCGTTCACGTTCCTATAACCACAGCATTGCTTCGAAGCTTCTGCCTGGGGGTTCAATGGGGACCACCAGGGCCGGACAGACTACCGGGCAGTTGGGAATGCCGCCGAGCTGGGGGCTGATTTCATTGCAGTGGGGGCTGATTTTGTTTTTGAAGACCTGAGTGTGCTTCGAAATAATGAAAGCAAAACGAATTTCGTTTAGTACACGCAGGTCCCCATCAACAAAATCAGCTCCCAGCTCAGCAGCATTCCAAGCTGCCCGGTAGCCAGTCCGGCCCTGGGGACCACAAAACCTGGGCTTTAAGTGGGCCGGGTGACAAAGCCAATAGTCCTGGCTTGTTGTAAGTGAAATGTTACTTGTTGTGTTATATATCTTGGTGACTGGACAGGAGCAGCAAAATACCAGTGGGGTAGCACACTATGCTATGCACAGATTTTTAGCTTAAGTGTTTAATCCACGCACTTATTTACAGCGGCCACGCCCCATTGAGAGACTTCCAGTTTTTTCACCCCACTAAAAGCCCTGCACAAAACCCTATATACTTCAAGCTACAAACTGAAATGCAACTAACTATATAATTAAGAATAATGTATATCAATGTACAATACCCTGAACATCTTGCAAGCTGCAGCCCTAAAACATAGCCAAATCTGTGAAACAGAATGATAAACAGAGATTTCTTTGCTGCTTTTGAAGGTTCCTTCAATTACGTGGCATTGTGCCCCATTCATTACCACATGAATGTCTTACACAGCGTGATTGGTCTATAAAAGACTGCAATTCCCTGGTCCATTTATTCTTTAAGTAAGGCACGTGAAAAGGCGGCACTTTATGGCCTAATGTATTTCCATTACATATTACCACTTAGTTAGTCGACACTGCTGAACTTGTCTGCGTGAACTGCCAAATCACAAACACTATGGCAATAGTATCCCCCGGGAAGCGGCTTGGATGCTTATCGTCACACTAACTGCTACAGACAAAGCAGCTCAAGGGCACGCTTTGATTCTGTGCCAGTGTGGCTACCACCACCCAGCCCCTGCCTCCCCCATTCTCCGAGGAGAGGGGCAGGGTGTTATCCTGGCTCCCCGAGGACGCCTGCATGTATTGATGTGTGTGTGCCTGCGTGCATCTGTGCCAGCCCTTCCTCTTCCGTGGCCGTGCAGGCAGCCTGCTGCATAATGGGGACAGGGACGAGGTGAGCATGCTCATGTAACAGATGCAAGGTTCCCATGCTCTGGTTCAGCTGGAACTGCAAGCTTTAATGCAGAAATAAATCACACAGAACTTGCTGTCACTTCTTGGGCTCTACCTTCGCGGCAAAGTCCTCAGACGCTGACGCATGACTGACTCTCGCTGCTGTGGCTTTTAAATGAAATCTGGAAGACTGGCATGTAAAGCGCTGCCTAATTTTTAGCTAATACCTCTGTGGCTTCGGCATTAGCATCTGGCCGGCGTGCACCCGCTGAGCCTGATTATAACAGGGCCGCAGCATTTTCGCAGGCAAGAAGCAGGGCCACCGCCTCTGACGGACTAAACAGGGGCCTGTTCCAAACACAACAGCACATCACAGCAAGCTATGGGGACCGGTGCTCGCGCACCACAGAGGAGCGGGGGCAAAGGCATGCCCATTCCCACCGGTGGCCAGCACCCACGCTGCTGGGCGTGCTGGCCACCGGTCGGAATGGGCGGAGCAAAGGCGGGACATGCGCCCACCTTTGCCCAATCGCGTGCCGTTTTTTTTATTTAAAAAACGCGAAAGCCAATTACAGATGGGGAAAGCAAACCCACACAGACGAGCGTGTTGATAGCTATCTGAAGCCCTTTCAAGAGGTCTCGCGCTGCACGAGTACTGCTGCGCACTGCAACGCTTGGCGCGACACCTAAAAATAGCTATTTTAGGATATTCTTTGGGTCCTGAGGTGAGGAAATTTTTAAAACATTTACCAGCATCCAATGTGATGGGGAGGGGATGTATTGGGTGAATACACTAATGCCATTAAGAATGGAATATAAAGAATGCTAAAGTGATTCTGGTATTTTACTGACCTCTGCTGGTCATTTTCTATCAAGAAAGGTAAATAGAGGCAGTTGGCAGAATTTTTTTAAGAAGAAAGCCCCTAAGCAGAAAGCAATTCTGGTATTTTACTGACCTTTGCTGGTTCTTTCCATGTAGACAGTTAAATAGAGGCAGTTGAACAGAAAAAAGTCCCTAAGCGGAAGCAGACAAGTCTTAGGGCTGATCTCCAGAGCCCACAAAGTACATAAGTATATCCTAAAGCATATATACTAAATTATATACTAAAGTATATACAAGAGGTCTTGAATGCTCTGCCTAAAAAGCAACAAGTGAAGTTGTTAACCACAGAATAATTAACTTTAAAGAAAGCACTTAAAATTGCCAGTAGCATAGAATCTACTTCTACTTTTTTGGAACAGATGTCACTAAGGACGCAAGTACATGTAGTGCAGGGAGAGGACTATTTAAAATAGAAAGAGAAGAAATTTGAGGTGAAAAGGAAAATTGTGGAGTGTGACAGATGTGGGCACAAAAAAATCTGGGAAATTCCTCAGTGTGTCCAGCTGTCAACAAAAATGGTGCCAGGGGCAAAAGAAAGGGGCATTTTGCTGAAGTGTGTAATTCTGGTAATACCATAACCAACTTTTAAATATGTTAATGTGATTTAGACAACATTGAGTAATGAAGTCAAGTCTGAGTCCTATGAGAACAGTGTGGTACTCTGTGTACAATAAACAGGGGGGGAGTAAGTGAAGGGTCATGTAATGCAAATTGGAAAAATACCATATTGTCTCATTAATGTGCCGAGTTTTTCCAGTTAACATGATGACGGATTCTGGATCCTTTTTCATGTGATTTGGTTTCAAGCACCTGGAAAAATTTAACAAAGTGAATCTTAGTAAGTCGTATTTACGACCTGTTGCATATGGAGGAAAGCACATAGAAGTGTTAGGGGAATTTGACGCTGCTCTGGACTTCAAAGGGAAAAAAAGTACAGGTTACAATATATTTGGCTAAGGATGGTTTATGTCTGTTGGGGTGGCTGGAACAAAGGAACTTAGGGGTTATTTTGGACCCCAATAGTCCTGATCAAGTATTATTTAAAAAAGATTGCATCATGGTGGGTGCTATGGACATGTGCCCGTGGGTCAGACATTTCTTGAGGTTTTCCAAGTGAAATTGGGACAGTTGATGGGTTTTTCCCATCAGAACATTCTGAAGTCTGGCACCACTCCTGTTGTACAGAAAGTGAGATGTGCACCCATGGCCATGAAGAAAGAACAAAACTAAATATTGAAAAACCTGTGTGATCAAGGGATAATTGAATCCATTGAGAGCTCTGAATGGTTGTCTCCTACTGTTTTGCCAAGGAAGTTTCAATGTTTATACTGATTGCACGAATAATTAAAATCATAGCAAACATTACATTATAAAAGATCACAAAAATGTAAGAGGACTGTACAATACCAATTATAGGAAATACCACAAACAAGAAAAGTAAACATTATCGCATGATTAGAAGGAGCAAAAATAGCAGCAGTAGAGACCCACTCATACTAGCAGCAGCCAAGAAGTTGTGGGCAGGCTAAAACAAGTGCAGATAAAAGTGTGAGTGCACATCAGTGCCTAGGAAAAGGAAGGAACCTTGTCCTGCACATTTCATAGTTGCAAAAAGTGCTAATACCAAGTAACTACTGGGCCACTTAAACTATCAAGGGGAGAGCTTACCATACCGGGCAGGGGTCCTAGTGCTTTATGAATTAAGCATTTTTGAGAATTGATAAGGCAATCGCCATGAACTTGATGAATCTTGTAGTCAATTGGCACAAGTCACCTTTCAGAAATTTAATTACAGCAGTACTGCAGGCCCTGATGCTCAATTGCCTGAAAATTTGGAGAAAAAACAAATAGTGCCTAAGTGGTGATAAAAAGGAGCACTAGCATAAAATGTGTAATGGTGATTCCTGACTAAAACCACAGCCCCTACATGAAGCATCCTGGAAGGCAGTTCAGGCGGCCATACTTGTACCCTTTGAGTGGTATTAAGCCGAATCTCAAGTGCAACAGTTGTAAATGTATGTTAAAATTTATAGGAAGTGATAAGTACACTGGAAGAATCACTGGTTGATATAAATCAGTTTTCAGGTCAGCATACTTCTTGGTATTAATTAAACTTAAGTCCTCTTGGGCTGACAAAAATCTCACTTGCTTCATCAGTAACTTTGAAAGACTTTCCAGAAGCAGTGCAATTTTCATGAGGTCCCTAGCAGCAAGTCGGTCAGAGGCCACCTGGATAAACTCGTAGAAATCAGCTTTGGGATCCTGAGTAACGTGCCACAAGAGTCTTTTTAATGATCCCTGCTGAGCAGTTGCAAATTTGGAGCACATAGATAGGCAGCTGGCGTATAAAACATAGTTTTGTCGAGTAAGATTAAACTCAAGGCAAATTTCTGCTTGTACAGTACAGACTGATAGCTTGAATAAATGTCTGTAGCATTGACATTGAACCCGGTCAAGCCAGCATGTAATACTATTTAAGTAAACATAATGATCCATATGCAAGTGTGGGCATCAGTTTGCTTTTGCTGACTTTGCAGATTGCTAGCAGGTCCAGACCAGAAAGATATTGAAGAAGGCGCTGATAGGGGAAGGTAAGAGCCTTAGCTGATGTTGCCAAATCCTCTATATGCGGAGTTTGAAGGCCACGTTCGTTGATCAAAACTCCCATGTACTGTATGATAGGTAGCCTTTCAATCGTCTGGGTGTTTATAAACCAAACACCTTTTTTGATTCTCTTATTACCAAAGATTACATTCTTAGTTTTCGATGTATTAATACTGAGTTTTTTTATCGTAAAACATTCGGCCAGGCATGTCAAGGCTCTTTGAAGACCATTTGCAGTTCGGTTCAAAAGTATTGTATTATCAGCATATTGTTACATATGCTCCCTCTTCGCTTGGAGTTTTGGTGGAAAGTAGTTTTCTCAGCCACAGTGGTCAATCAGGTCTGCAAGATACAAATTAAAAAGCAATGGTGCCAAAATACAACCTTGCTTTAGTCCCCAGTTGGTATAAATCTTGACTGAGTAGGCCCATTTGCTGGACATTCGTATTTTGACCCATGTATTTGTATAAATACTCCTAATAGCAACCAATAGATGTGGTGGTATACTCCATGCTGCCAATATGGCGCATGGCAACTTTCTGTCTACTTTCTGGAAGGCCGCTGCAAAATCAATGGATGCGTTATAAAGCTTCCCAGACCCCCTTTTAGTCGATTTATTGATTAAGATTGACATACATTCTTGGTGCCCTGCCCCTTTGAAATCTAGTCTGTGTGGAGAGGAAAGCCAACGGATCGTTGAGAATATGCATCAATTTGAGAGACCCAAATCAGAGAATCTGGGAGAACAGGCACCCGTTGCCGACATAACCAAAATGGTAGCTTCACTTAAATTAAGATGGTTGCATATCACCAGATTATATTGAAGCACAAGTTAAGTCATTTGACATCATTCAGTACTCCCGAAGGAACATTTTGTTTAGGTTTACCCCTAAGTGTGTGAAAGAACACATAACCTTAGAGCTTTGCTCAAGAAGAACAAGACATTTGTGTGGAGCAAAGATGTGGAGGAAGAATTTGAAATTATCAGGAAAGAAGTGGCTAATGCCATTCCCTTGAAACCTTTTGACACATGTGACCCTTCCATCATTGTCACTGATGCCAGTCAGTATGGATTGGGGGCAATTTTGTTGCAGACACATGAAGGGAAGGATGAAATAGTTGGATTTGTGTCTCATGCCCTTAGGGGTGCTGAAAGTATTATTCTGTGATAGAGCGAGAAGCATTAGCTTGCTGGTAGGGGGTTGATCATTTTAGGAACTACATGTGGGGTTTGGAGTATAATATTAGGGTGGACCACAAGCCTTTGGTCAATTTGTTTACAACTAGAGGAGCTAGCAATGCGATGTCGCGCATTGCCAAGTGGCAATTTAAACTATAGAAATTTCACAATCATGTAGAATATATTTCTGGTGGGAAGAACTTTTTTGCAGATTGTTCATCTCATTTACCTTTAAAGGAGAATGCGGGTGTGGTGGAGACTGAGGTAGAAAATGTCAGCATGATTGGGACAGTTGGCAGTCTCACCAATGGTAGTATTTCAGAGAGCCAATGCAGATCTGCTCTGGACAGCGATGACATCTTACAGGATGCAAAGGGTTTGATTGGCAAAGATTGGCCCAAAGACAAGATGGTTATGAAATTAACTCCTTTAAGCATGTCTTTTGAGAGCTAAGTATATTGGATGGCATACTAAAAAGTGTTGATTTACTGGTTGTTGGTGTCCATGGCAAGGTTTTGGGGCTAGCACATTATGATCATGTAGGGATGAGGTCCATGATTCTGAGGATATTGGTTAGGTTTTGATTGCCAGGAGTGGACAAAAAAATAAGTGGAACATTTTGTGAGGGAGTGTGTGGCGTGTGCTATCAATGATAACTCTCAAGTCACTGTACCTAGTCCTGTGGAATCTGTGCCTGTCTCTGACAAAGCTTGGGTCAATTGGTATGGATATCATAGGTCCTATCAATGTTGTTAAAGAGAGTTGTAAACATGGATTTGTGCTTATTGATTATTGTTCGCAGTGGCAGAAGGTGAAATTTGTGAGGTCATCTAACACGTCAGAAGTTATTGGATTTTGGCAACCTGTGTTTATGAGAAAAGGGGCTCTTAGTGAATTAGTGTCAGATAATGGAGTTCAATTTACATCGGGTGAATTAGAGGAATTTCTATCACATTGGGGTGCAAAACATACTAAAACATCTTTGTACCATTTCCTCAGCAATAGTCTAGTGGAAAGGTGTAATAGAGTCATTAAGGACAATGTTCAATTATCCATTGCTAGTAGTTTGGACTGGTGCAAAGAAATTACGGACTTGCTGTGGACTTTTTACACCACTCCCAATGCAATCACTGGTGTGTCTCCATTTACCCTCTTTAAGAGTCGGGTGCCCGCCACAAAGTTGGTCTGTCTGTGGATGGGAAGTTCTAGGTTGGATGAGAAGTTGTCATCAGCGAAGATGAAGCCTGATATGGCACAAAAGAAGTATGCCTATGGTACAAAGCCTGAGAGTGCACATACGTTTAGTGTTTAAACAAAGGGATGTGGTCAAAGTTTGACTACCTGGCATTTTAACCAAGGGTTGGTCCAAGTTTTGTGGTACTGAAAATGTTGGACCTGTGTCATAAACATCGTCGTATCATGACGATTTTGATATCAGCAGACCGAGAATGGCTAGTACACTATGCACAAGCATTTTCGTCATATTCAAATGACAGAATCACCCTGAAATCAGAGTTTTCATCCTGAACCCTCGGGTTCCATTTTGTGAACGGCAGCCATTTTGTGATTACCCTCACATAGGCAGATGACCTAGGCCAAGCGAGTCTGAAGGACACGTACACCTTTGCTGACTTCTCTGTGACCTGGGCAAACTGACTCCACTGCCTGAAGCCAAACCTGTTCGGCCAGTTCCTTTCCCAGTGGCCGATCGAGATAGTATCAGGGCACAGCATGCCATAAACCTTTATTGCACACAACTATGTCTTATCTTACTCACACCTGTCTCTGCTCCCTTCTTTATTGCCTGTTTACGTGGGGATGTGCCGGGTTTTTATTATGGGTTTCTGCAGCTTGTGTAAGAAGGAATGTTGGGTTTTTGCATGTTTGCAAAGGCTAGAACTGCCCCTTTCTTTTTGTACTGAGTCATGTAACGCTAAAAACATATAAAAGGCCTCTGTCCTCTGTGTTCCTCAGACTACCTCATTCACTTGCTACAGCTTCTGGGTGACGTGGCCTCACTATGTTAAATTTAATAAAGATGTCTTTTCATATTACAGCTTCTGTGCCAAGTTTTTGTTATATTAGTAAGTATTCCCTGAGAACGAAAATTACAAAGTTCTTCAGTTGGCGCCCTAACGCGGGGATCATCAGAGAAGTGACTTTCTGAGGGAGTGATCGTGCCAGGAGACTGAAATAAACTGAGGAGGACAGAACAAGATTCTACTAAGAAGGTACTCTGTGCACGGGGATTCTGGAGATTCTTTGATTCTGCAGCCCAGTATATTTCTGATCTTCCTGATTTTTGATCCTCCACATGATGTCACTCCTGACTGATAACCTTTTTGCGTGAGTATTCTTAAAAAGACCATTAGGTCATGTAGAACTTGACAGTTAGATTCTGGATAATATTTTGATTAGTAAAAGTAAGAGTTAAGTATAAGTGGGTCGCTCCCAGTCCTTTGTTCTTTGGTTCCTTAGTCTGGTTCTTAGTTTGTTTTTGTCCTTAGTTTTTATTTGAATATTGCAATTTTAAAAAACCGAGGGTCTTGTATATTTACGAGTGTATCGATAGAGATAGCCCCTTGAAGTTTGAAGCTAGATTAATGAGCTATAAGATGCCTGATCTTAGCGAATTTGGAGATTTGTGTTGGCCAACTTTGTATATGTTTGTATTAGCCGGCTTCCCCTAAAGGGGATATCTAAATAGGTTTAGATTTAAAAAAACATATTTCTTCCTTGGTGATTTTGTATCCCTAGGGAATTAAAATATGACATAATACAAAAACAAGGATCCTTTGTTCTGCGCAGTTTTATGAATGGAGATATGCAGAACGATTTTTGGTGTTCTGCTAGCCAAAGCTAGTGAATTAAGTGTATTGTGGCTTTGTGCACATACAGCAGTCTGTTGGGCTGTGTTTTTGCAGTCTTTTGGAACCCTATTGAGACGTGTTTCTTGTAAATATGACTTACAGCTAATATTTACAAATGGTTTGGTTTGAGTACAGCCTATGGGATGTCCTTTGTTTTCGTCCTAAGTGTTGATTTGTGGGTTCAAAGTGTGTTTCAATGTCTATGTGTTTTTTTTTTCATTGGTGTAACTTCAGTATGTGAATTGCGATGGTAATTTATGAAAACAATAGCTACAGCACTGTATTGTGTGTCCTGAGTGTTTGAATCATTTCTCTTTATGTTTGCAATGAGCTCAATGTGTTTGTGGGTTTCTTGATTTCAGTCTGTTAAGTAAAATGTTAGATTAATTAATATATAGTAGAAATGAAATAACACTCCAGCAATTTACTATGTCACATGCTAAAATTGCTATATGTTGCTATTTAATTTACAGACTAAGCAAAAACGCATATGTGCAAATTGTTAAATGCTTAAAATAGATAAGTTAAATTCACATTCACTAGGAATATGAAGGGCCTCAAAGATAATTGTGTGTTTTGTAGCAAAACGAATTTATGCATTTTTTTACTTACATGCATTGTAGTACATGTAAAAGGCAAACACCTCAGCTAAAGTGAATTTTTTTCTTGCTAGATGCATCTTTTTGCACGCGCATTTTTAAAAACTTGAAATGTCTGTTTTCAGTAAAACTGAAAGCGTGCTCAGGTTTCAGCACTCTTTCAGGTTTCAGCCTTTCCTGCCTTAAGGCAGCAGATGTTGTTTTTCGAAGGCCATAAATAACATTGGTATGTTTATTTAGCCCAGGATTTAGCCGTTAGTTAATCACAGTTGGCCTTTTTCATTTCAGAATAGTGTTTTAGAGGGTTACAAAAATAAGGTTCATCCCTTTGTATCACTGGAAGACATTCCAAATACGGTTTTCCTCTCTTAAAGAATCTTTTTCAAAGTATATTTTTGGTTCTGTTGAAAATACTGATTGCCCTTTAAAAGTGGCGCGCGAAAAATGTCATGTTTTAGGCTTTTTGTGCATAGGCGCATAAATGAATGCATCTAAAAATGATAGGCAAGGGATGCAGCTTACCTTTATATGTGGAGTTATCATAAAAACAGATAATTGGTTTCATTGAATGAAAAATTATTAATTATGGAAAAATGATTTGAGAAAAAAAATAGGTGCTTTTTAAAATCGTTTTTTGATATTTATAAAGTTTAATACTCATACTATGACCTCCTAGTATTAAAATTTGATTTAAGTTATGTGTTACGGTGTAATTAGGTAATTTGCATGTTGGTTTTCACTTGGCGCAGGCGTAAAAAACTAATTTTTCCTAGGATTTACATGAGATATGACTAATGTCTAATATCTGTAACGTGTAAAGAACATCCTGAGGATGATTAATATGTAAAACAATTATAGGATATTTATTTTTAAGTGCCCCAAAGATAATAGTCGAAATTGAGTTAAATGGGTTTTTAACACAGATTCTTGTTATTTACTATAGCTTGAAAGTGTCTTTGGCTTCAGTAAATGCATACATTTGTGTATAATACAAACTTGCGAGTTGTTATTAATGTTGTTTTTCATAGCTCAGTGAGCCAATGTGCCCGGTGCAGACGTTTGTGTTTAATATCAGGGTTGAAGGTTCTAACTTTAACATTTAGGCGTTCATCCATGTTAGGTTGCTAAAATGAGTACCATTGTATAGGGTGGTAGCAAGCATTTGTTCTAAAAACTGGTATGTGTGAACCCTTCACAGTAAATGTAGGTAGGTCTTCTGTCTTTGTCATGTTGACATTGTGACCTTTTAAATTTGAGCCTTGTCTCTGTGAAATGCAGAATAACATTGCTAAACAGGCCTCTGAAAGGTGGAATTTCTGGTTTAAAGTTAAAGACTTAATTCCAAAGGGAAATATAAATAAAGGTTTCTTGAAAGGTTTCTTTAAAAGTCCCAACATCATGACATTTGTATTTCTGCTCTAAAAAAAGAAATGTCTGCTAGTACAGAAAACGAAGTGTTGCATTACGTCTTTGACAAAAAAATAAGATGCAGCCTTTTACTAAAATGTTGAAGCCTACATGAATAAGTAAGAACGATTTGCCAATTAAGAAGTTTTTTTTATCGTGGAGATTGTGGCACAAGGCTAATTTTAGGTTTCAGGGAAAGGATTTTACCTCTAAAAGTTAAAAGGGCTTCATGTTGCAAGGTGACTGACAAGATGGTAACAGTTAAGTAATGGAAATTTATTTTTGTGTTTGTTAATGTGTATCATGTTTTGTCTTCTGCTTAAAAGTTACAATTGATGTCTGTTTATTATCTGTATTATCTGTACATATTGTATATGTCTCTCTTTTGTGTGCTGTGTATTTTTTTCCTTTTCGCTTCTGCTCACAGATCATTCATGGATTGCTCTGGGGGCTTTTAAGCCTAACAAGACATGTGAGTTTGGTTGGTTGAAATGAGATGTTTTTTTTTTTTGCGCAACTCCTTTGAAAAGAAATGTCCATGCGTTTTTCATGTTTGTGTATTTTGTTCTATCATGAATTGTTCTTGCTGGTTCTGTGTGTCCGAAAGTTGTATTTGACAGCAGATACCCACTATTGGTGATCTACTGTCAAACAGGAGGGTATCCTTACACGGTATTATGCGTCACCGCTCATTTATATATGCTATCGTTTTACAGCGAGTATATCTGATGGCTTGACGTCCGTTTTGTGCGTTTTTGCATGTTTTATGTTGTATGTTGCTGCTTAAGAAATTATTACAAATTCACCCATGTTGTTGTGAGGGGACATGTATGACGATACGTGTCGCTGTCAACAGTTGGGTAAAATTTTCGCTGATACTAAAATTCACAGATATGATTTTTTTACATAATGTCAAATTTGGCTATAAGTATTGAAGAAAAATAAACAGCAAATTGTGTCATTTGTAGTCACGATACTGCCCTTTCCTGTAAGGAACAGGCAGCCCTAAAATTATATATCCTGATTGGACGTAAGGATAAATTATAGATTTGTGACTCTTGTACATGGTGACCTAATTTCTATTTCACATTAGTCAGTTTTATTCTGCTTCCTAAGTGGCCTTCCTATGGTTCTGGACCGTAAAAGAAACCAGGTTTAATTTTTTCCTGAAGAAGGAACTGGAACATTAGCTGAGATTACCGTATATGGTGTAGTGGCCAACGGTAGAGTTAAATTTGTAGACTATTGTGATTTTTATTTTGTGTATCAGCCATACTCTTGGTATTGTGCACATGCCTGACTATCACCCAAGCGCATCGTGTCTAGTTATTGGGGATTTTAGCTGTGTCCTAGTCCCATTCCTCTTTTCCGTATTCCTTTCACCAGTCAGCTTTTATTATTATTAAATGTATTGTTCAGGTTCGCACTTTCAGATTGCAGTAATGTACCATGGACCCCCATTTTATGTATAATTCCCTGTTGCATAACAAGACTGGTTTCTAAGAATTTTCTTTAGGCCTATTCTGATGTTTTTCCAGTCTGACTGTTAGGACTGTTAGGACTGATTAACTGACTCAATACTATAGCAAGATAAGCTTTCCACCTCAATAGGAGACACATTACGTTTTTTGAATATGACAAATTCAATGCCTATTCTAAATTGGTTTTTAGTTCCTTTTTCTGCTGCTTTAATTTTAATTGACCAGATGTATTTTAAATAATGGAAATACCAGGACCCTCTAGTTCTTGTCTTTTGTTCCCACATCTTGATAATTAGCTTTTGTATTGCATAGTCCACCTGATGCACAATTAGTAGAAGAAAGTATCTACATGTCCCTGATAATATGTATGTGATCTCTCTTTTGAGATGTGCTAGATGAGGAATTTAGGAACACCTATATGAAATAATTGAGATAAAATGTGTTTACCCAATTAGACGATGCCACTATGTGTGAGGACATCCATTTAGATAGAATTCCCATGTCGCTATGATGATGAAAGATATGCTCTCACACGGAAACCCAATTGAAGAGCCTAGAGGCACTGTTTTGCCTATTGCCTTTGTTTTTGTATTGCCTTTGAGAATGACAGTGTAGTTCAACGCAGAATTGTCCCATGGCGTGTGGCCACTCCTTTGAAGATCGCAGGCCACCTGTTTGCAGTCCCCTTGTTGTACAATGAACTGTTTAAAGCATCGCACTTGCTTCATCAGAAGGCGTTCAACATCAGAAAAGAAGAAGGAGCTGGTTTTGCCACAGTCCCTTGAGATTTCAGTGCAAAAGAGCGCCTGTCATGTGCTGGTTAACCTCTGACAGTGTGCAGTCCCTTGAGCCCCTTGGCCTGAGTTTTGGCCACACACCCCCTTTTTCCCTTGCTTCAACGTAAGTGCAGTGCACCGGAGGATCCAAGAGTGGCAAAAGGCACTCCATTCTGGTGCCCATGAAAGAGCGGCCTGAGCATCCTCTGACACTGAATGATGAGTGTTGGAGTCTGAGAATGGTCCCGGGTCTGCACAAGATGATCTGTACCAATGAAGAGCACAATATCTATAGTGTCTGCCACAGAGGAGAGATACGGTGCACTGCCTTGAGACATTGGGACTTTGTGATTGAGCTATGAGTGTTTTCCAGGAGGGCACTCCAACAGATACTGAGCATTAGAGCATGGGAGGCCTGAATCCAAAGGCCCATGCAACAACGGGAGCAGACTTGATTGGACAATAGAAGCCTGCCAGAGAGGCTTTTTGAACAGACTCTGGGCATAGTTGGTTTCACAAGAGGTTTCCGTGTGATTGTATAGACTAAGTGTTAGAAGAATGATTTCATTGTTCAACTGGCATTATTTTTAAGTAGTATTCTGTTTAGTAAAAGCAGAATAAAGTCCATTTCCTGTGGAAGAGTATCCCCTTTTCACCTCAGAGCATTAATGAGGGGCACCACTGTTTCACTTGAACATATAATAAATTACAGAAAATGCATAGGAAGACCTACAATGTTACTAGATAATTTTAGGATTTACCTTTTGCTTAGGGTTGTGAAAAATTATGATTTCATTTGTAATAGCGGTCACTACTTTGTCTATATGTTCTTAATGACGTGTTTTCTAGTGTTTTTTTAAACATGGCATTGTCTTTTATGGGTGGGATTGTTTTTGCTGCCCAATTCACATCTGTACCCACCTCCCAACCTATGTCTCTTCCTACTTCTACTTCTTTGCATACTTTCCAGATTTTACCTGAACATGGACTAGTTAGGAGGTCAGAGTTTACTGATAATTCTTTTTGTACAGTTTCTGCATCAACACCAGTTAGTAGTGAACATCACTAATTGTTGGGTGTGTGGTCTTATACCACATACTACAGATAGAGGCATTCCCTATTTTGGTCCTGCCATATATGGCCTTTGTGCTACTGCATGTGTAAGGAGACCTGTCCCGAGAGAGTCGCTAAGTAATAGGATTATGTTTCAGCAACATCTTGATGATTTGATAAATATAGACCTGGACTCAGACTAGCGTGAGTATAGGTTATTGCCTATGTAAGGGCAAAATGAGCGTCTGTGGTACTGAAAATTTTGGACCTGTGTCATAAACATCGTCGTATCATGACGATTTTGATATCAGCAGACCGAGAATGGCTAGTACACTGTGCACAAGCATTTTCGTCATATTCAAATGACAGAATCACCCTGAAATCAGAGTTTTTGTCCTGAACCCTCGGGTTCCATTTTGTGAACGGCAGCCATTTTGTGATTACCCTCACATAGGCAGATGACCTAGGCCAAGCGAGTCTGAAGGACACGTACACCTTTGCTGACTTCTCTGTGACCTGGGCAAGCTGACTCCACTGCCTGAAGCCAAACCTGTTCGGCCAGTTCATTTCCCAGTGGCCGATCGAGATAGTATCAGGGCACAGCATGCCATAAACCTTTATTGCACACAACTATGTCTTATCTTACTCACACCTGTCTCTGCTCCCTTCTTTATTGCCTGTTTACGTGGGGATGTGCCGGGTTTTTATTATGGGTTTCTGCAGCTTGTGTAAGAAAGAATGTTGGGTTTTTGCATGTTTGCAAAAGCTAGAACTGCCCCTTTCTTTTTGTACTGAGTCATGTAACGCTGAAAACATATAAAAGGCCTCTGTCCTCTGTGTTCCTCAGACTACCTCATTCACTTGCTACGGCTTCTGGGTGACGTGGCCTCACTATGTTAAATTTAATAAAGATGTCTTTTCATATGACAGCTTCTGTGCCAAGTTTTTGTTATATTAGTAAGTATTCCCTGAGAACGAAAATTACAAAGTTCTTCAGTTTTCATGCCCAAAAAAGGTCATTTATGTCAAGGATTGTGTAATCATATTAGAGGATGGCAAGTGATGGAATAAGGAAACGTCTCCACAGAGGTGTGTTGGTGTGAGTCAGGAAGTTCAGTCAGGATGTAAATGTGGAAATGAGGAGGATTTTGGGAATGATGAACAATTGTCTCATAGTATGAAAATGTTGAGTACACCTAAGTAGAGGAGACCGATGAAATTTCATGACTTTGTGCAGTTGTGTTGCCATTTTCCTAATGTGATTTTCTATGTAGTATATGATTTTCTAATACTCTTTATCATACCGATGGTCATAATGAGAAGTGTGTTTATTGTTTTGTTATTTTATTTATTGATTTTTATATAGCACTGACTTGACCCTAGTGCATCAAAGCACTTCACAGAGATTCACACAAGCAGCAAATACATGAAATACATTTGGAGTAAATACATATGCATAGTGACAGAAAGTGATGCGGTATACAGACATTGCATAAGCAGCAGTACGTAAGATACATTTTGAGTGAAATATGGATACATGGTAACAGTTTGTGACAAGGTATATGAGACCATATGGGAAAGATGCAAATTGTTAGGTAGATTACAGGTGCACATAATTATATGGCGCTTTACAGTGCACCGCATCAATTGTACGACCTTGCCCAAGGGGTAGGTAAAAAGAAAATGACATAGTAACAGTAAAAGAAAGCAGAGGAAGAATGATAAGTCTTTGAGATGGACGATGAAGGTCTGAGGTAGCTTGGGTAAGGCCTTGTGTGGGCAAGGTGGATTAGAGGCACAGTTTTCGTCTGGGTAGTGTTGCCCTGATTTATTTAGTGGGTGTGAAGCCAAGTGTCCGCAAGCTAGTCATGTGCTCAAGGGGGTGGATTTAGGTATTTGTTGAGGAGTAAAAGCTTCAGTTTATTCTAAAAGCGTGGGAAGGATTAATTTTACTGTGGGTCCTGGGGCAGGGAGTTCCAGATTCTAAGAGCATTCCCAGTGAAGGAGAGGTGCAAGATTTCTCTCTCTTAATCATCATTAAACTTTATCCAGTTTTTACAGTGAAAACCATAAAAGTTTAGCAAACATATATTAAAAAGCTCCATCATAAATACAAAAAGATAAGACCATTAAAAGGCCCATAGTTACAAAATTAAAAAGGCAAGCACCATATCAGAATAAACTTCCATAATAAGGAATAACAACATCAAACCACCATACAATACAGAAATAATGATAAAAACTACATAAAAACAATAAAACCAACACAAAACCTACCTCATTAAAAATTATGAGCAAACCCGTATTAAAGCCCCATTTATTTTGAGGTGGTGACTAATGGATCTCCATCAAGGTTCATCACAACTGGACCAAAGCCTGATAGTGCCCTTAGAAAGCTAAGCACATACAATACTGAATAGCTTGAAAGAAGTTGTAAAAAGATAAAGACAGGTCTGACCTGCTTACAACATGCATTTTTAAGGATAGGGATACTAAAAGACTTTCTAGGAGCCTCATAGAAACTACAAAATAATAAAAAGTGCATCATGTCCTGCAGAGACTTATCGTCGCAGCCACAGGGCATGAGAAACTGCCCTCTATATGCACCAAGTGGATGGGCCTAAAGATAATGAAATCTGGTCAATAAAAAACAATTATGATTACTTTTAAACCATAAAAGATTTGATGGATGACACTGTTTTCAGTAAAATATACCTACACATACAGGGCTTTCTCAACTCTACTTCCTTTCTGGCCCAAATATAGTTTTTGAAAGAACACCCCTTTACCCAAGT
Source organism: Lissotriton helveticus (assembly GCF_964261635.1). Lineage (NCBI taxonomy): Eukaryota > Metazoa > Chordata > Amphibia > Caudata > Salamandridae > Lissotriton > Lissotriton helveticus. The sequence continues at coordinate 453,811,045 of NC_136063.1, read as the reverse complement.
TAAATCCCTACTACAGATAGCCTCCAGGTTTTCAAATAAATTTGCCCTTACCAGACTGCAAAAAGATTCTCTAACCTACTTTATCCAGCAGATACGGTTAACATGGTCATGGGAAAGAAAGTCCCTCAAAATATCCTTACTAAGGGCGTTTTCCTTCTTGTTCGAAATGTTCATCCACAAAGCTAGGGGGCGAAAAGCCAACACGTCTGATAGGAAGGCCATCCCCAATTCTTCATGCACCACATACGACGGAGTACCCGTCTCAAAAAAGTATTTTTAACAATTTGAGGTGCATGCTGCCCAATGTAGCCCCAAATCTAACTCCCATAAATGGCCTTTGAGATACATTTAGCTCTAAAGATCTGCAGGAGTGCCCCAATTGGTTTACCACCAAGTCTGGATGCAAAAGTAATAACAGCAGCAGTTGCTCTAGCCAAATCCTTTTACTTTCAACTAATCAGCTGGCGCTAACTCAGTGCGTCATCAAACAGTACTCCCAGGTATGAAAAAACCTCAGTCTTGGGAATCGGCATAGTCCCTACCCTAAATGTATAGGGCTTAGCTGTTCGAGGATCCACCTGCACTACAAACGATTCGCTGTGGTTGACCAACAAATTCAAGTCCTCCATGAAATGTACAAAGGAGTTCAGCAAGAGTTGTAAACCCCTAGCTGTCCTTGCCATGAGGACAGCATCGTTTGGATACAGGAGGACCAGTAGACTATGCTTACACACCTGGGGGCTGTCAGCTTTTGAATTCAAGAGTGCCTTCTCAGATTTTTGATATACAGGTTAAAAAGAAAAGGGATCGAAATACACCCTTGACACACCCCTCTCCTGATGAGAAGCTCATGGGTCACTTTTAGATCTTTCGAATAATGGACTACAGCTTTAGTATCTCTATGGAGATCCCTTAAAAACTGGACAATGTCACTGTCAATACCAATGGAAAGCATCATCTGCCATAGCTTTGATCTGTTAATGCGACTGAACGCAGAAGACTGATCCATAAAAGCTATGTAGATGGAACCAGTATGGGCCACGGTATACTTATTCAAGACCATGTATAAGTTCAAACATTGGTCCACAGTTGAATGACCAGGGCGGAAACCATATTGCACCTCAGATAGAATATTATTATCCTCAGCCCAAGTCATAAGTTTATCTAAGACCATACCACTCACCACCTTTACCACGGTGTCCAAAAAGGAGATGGACCTATAGCAATGAGTGCTGTCCCTTTTTAAAGACAGGGACATTGGGCGATCAGGCCCAGTAATCCGGGTGAGCAATCTTGACTGACGGATTAATGATTGACATGAGTACAGGCACCCAGATGTCCACCTTCAAGATGTAAAGGACTGGCGGAATCCCATCAGAGCCTGGGACCTTATTTTTAGACAACCCCATGATACCTGCTCTTACTTCTTGCACTGTAAATATAACCTCAGATTTACCCTCCTTACTTTCCTGGCCTTCCCTGGACGTTGGATCAGACTGAAACATACCCTCAACATGGCTTACCCAATTATCCTCTAAGAAATGGGCATCCAATAGGTTGGCGCTGTCACCTGCCAAAAAGGGACTATTGATAATGCTCCAGAACTTGGAGCTGTTGCCTAGGGTGCTGGCCTCTAACAACTCTGACCATGCCTTTTCTTTCAGGGCAGACTGCGCTTTGCCAGAGCGGCTTTATAAGCTCTACGATGGCTCTTGACAGCCAGGGGTTCTCGAGAGGATGCACCCAAGACCTCTTACAGTCTTCTGGAGGCACGGGAGCACTCAGAGTCAAACCATCTGAGTCCTAAATGCAGCAAGCACCTGCCTCGGACGCGCAATAGGTTCACTATAGCTCCAGTCATTTTTCCAATAGCCTCCAGGACATTAGATGGATTAGCAGCACTATCTAAGCAAAGAGCAAACTTCTTGTTACACTGGGTTTAAAGGGACTCATAAAACTAATGCGGAACTATCTGACCCCACTTCAGTCGAAACACACACCGTATTATAATCCCTGTGTGTGCTTGCATTGATGGAAAAGTCCACAATGTAAAAATAAAAAGGAGTGGAGATAAAAATGAAATCGATGAAAAACTTGCACGCTCTCCCTCTGAAGGTGGGAGCAATATTAGTTTTGCCCGGAGGCAACATGTTCATGGGAGAAATTAAGTCAAATTTGTACAAGATAGCATTAAGTATGGAGCTCTGAGGGGTATGTTCCATGTGCAAGCTGGCATGGCGCGCACAACCCAAATCTTTAATCCCCCTTGCCTGAGATCCCCGCAAATATGAACATTAAAATCTCCTGCTATAGGACATTGGAATGGTTCTGCCCGCTCTGAGTCATGTTCCTCAAAATGGAACCCAGCCGCGTAATATGACATACTTCCGTCGGGCAGGCTCATTATAACATTTTTAAAGCAATAACCTGCTTGTCCCACTGGAAAATAACATCACCTGTAAAGTTGGGGAAATGTGGGGCAGCATTGCAGAGCTGCCTAGGACTACTGGGGAAACAAAAGTTACGAGACCCCCCTTAGATCTACCTGCCACAGATGGGATAGCTGGCACAAAGTCAGTTTTGTAGCCTTCCATATAAAATCTATTTTTAACAGTGCATGTCTCCTGGAGGCAGATCATATCAAAACCTTTTAATAAAAAGCACCCAATCTCGGTCCTCAAACTTGCTCACAAAATGCTCTAGGAAATGAATTTGTACCTTTTGCAATCTTGAAAGCCCGAACCCAATGGCCCAGCCAGACCCTGTGATGGAAGGGCATCTGGCCCGAGGGAGCCAACACCCAGTCAATCGCAAAATTCTAGTGAGTTTAGGGGCGCAAACCTATTTGATGTACTTGAACCTGACATTGCCTTCTGCTGGTTCCTCTAACTCACATTTAAGGGCCGCCCCTACATGTTTCCAAATAAAGGCGGTGGGAGGGTCAAAGGTCTGTAAGAATAGTCCAGCGGGAGTGCCACGATGGCCGAATTTCGACTCCTGTGGTTGAATTGTGCGGCTGAGCATAAGATGCCATTTACCAAAAAAGGCCTGTTAAAATTATTAATAACACAATCCCCAACCCAGTCTTTCTTGGCACTACCGACCCATCATGTTCTACGCACCATGATGATGTGATTTTCCACCCGAACCCCTGGGGCAAAATTTACATTTAACCAATGCACAATTCTGTTTTTCAGTTGGGCAAAATCTTTCTTTGCACCTGGGCAAGGCAAGGGACATTGGCTAGAACCACTACAAGAGGGATCGACTCAGGTGGCAGGTGGACAGTACACAAGCTTTGGGTGGAGTTACTGGGTCCCCCTGGGTGCATCCCTCCGGGCTTTCCAGCAGGAATCCTAGTAAACCCGCCTACTTCAGATCCTTGATACTAGTATTGCTCCAAGTTTGATGAACCCCTTTACTTGTGATTAGTTACCAATGCTGGTGGTAATGTCCTGTTCAATGCTGGCACTGATATACTTGGACAAACTCTGGATACTGGATGACACATCTGCTGGAGACGATGTAAGATCGGTTTTAATTTAAGATCCAGGGCTGATAACAGAGCTACCGTGAAAGCATTGAGCAGCACCAACATGTCTGTACTCGGCTCTGCTGGGGAATCTGAGGGATTTGAGTGTAAACCGATACTCTTCCAATTCTTCACATGACCCCCGATCGAAGGACACTGACCCTTTGCTCCTGGTCGCTTACCCACGCCGGGGCCCACCCAAGAGCTATACCCACTGAAAGAGGTGCAGGTGGCTGAGCATTAACCTGTCAAAGAGGGGTATGGGAGGACAAACAAGCCCCCTCAGTCAAATCTGGTACTATATCTACCAAACCTGCATAAGGTTGCGGAGGAACACTGGGAGAGGGGAAGATTGGGAGATCAGGATAGTCACCGAGTGACCAACTCAATTTCCTTATCCAGGACCCCACCTGCTTGCTGCAGGAAAGCGTCCATGGTAGACACCGTGTTCACAGGCTCCTTAACGGTGGGTCCCACTGGCCTACGTTTCCCCATGGTAGCAACCCCCAGTTGGCCTATAGAGATAGCCCAACTGTATCCAACAAGTGGTTATGGAATTAGGAGGCTCACGAAAGAAATAGTTACCACTGGGGTGGCAAAACAACAAAGGGGATGTATCCAGCGGCTCTGGAAACACTGCACAGGGATACCTACTATGAGCCCAGAACTCAGGTCCTCCAAATATTAATCCTGATGGTCCTAATAGTCTGGATCTTGGTCCTGATGCAGCTCTCTCCGACTGTACTTTGGAGGACCTCCTGGTCCCAAAAACGAATTTAGATGAGCTGATGACCCACATGGGTGATGAACAGCAAGAGACCTGAGCCCCAGGGGTAATAGACAAAAAAATACCAAAGAGGGGGTGCCCGGCCCAGCCTCCTCTGGTCTTTGAGGGGCGGTGACTGGCCTGCCCATGGCCCGGGCTTTGCTCAGGCTTGTCCCGCGTGTGTCCTGCGCCACGGGAGGTCATCAGCGCCTTTACTGCGTGCGGTGTAGGTCAGCAGAGTGCAGGCTCCTCCCTTCTGGATGTTGGGACACCGAGTGCCTGTCAGCTTCCAACTAGCCTCTTCACTGCCTGTGTATGTGTCCCGCGCTGCGGGAGGTAATCAGCACCTTTATGGCACGCAGTGTGGATCAGCTGTGTGCGTGCTCCTCCCCTATGGATGTTGGGACACCGAGTCAATGTCAGCCTTCAACCAACGTCTTCACTGTCCGTGTTTGCATCCTGTGCCACAGGAGGTAATCAGCGCCTTTACGGTGCAAGGCGCGGGTCAGATGTGTGCAGGCTCCTCCCCTCTGGATGTTGGGACACCGGAAGCCTGTTAGCCTCCAACCAGCATCTTCACTGACTGTATATGTGTCCTGTGCCACAGGAGGTGATCAGCGCCTTTATGGCACTCAGCGAGGGTCAGCTGTAAGCTGGATCCTCCCCTCCCGATGTTGGGACACCGAGTACCCGTCATCTTCCAACCGGCATATTCACTGTCCATGTATGTGTCCCTCTCGCTCTTAAATTTTGGTGGTATCAGGAGTAAACTGTTTTAGCTTTATAGATTGGCTCTTTTGATTGGCTTTTTTATTTGTGAGGTAAATTGGTTTTTCAGTGTAGAGCACTTTGTGAGTTATGCAGGCATTTTTTAATATGGCCCTTGCCTCGATTGGCAGCCGGTTGAGTTGCTTGAGGGTGAGAGTGATGTGGTCAAAGAGCCTTTACCCCGATATAAGTCTGTGTGCAGCATGGAGAGTAGCTTTCAATGGGGTTAGGTAAGATTTTGGGGCATCCGCGACCACTGCGTTTCCATAGTCCAGTTTGGAATGACTAGCGATTGCACCACTGGATTTAAGTCTTCAATGGGGATAAAGGTTTTGACTTTTAGAAGGTTTTTCAGCATGTAGAAAGTGCTTTTTCCAAAGACATTGATATTGTCTTTCATGCTAAGATAGGATTTAACACAGTTGAAGATGAACAGCTTGCAGTTTAATGTTGTGAGGTTGTCGAGCCAGGTGTCTACGGGAAAGGTTATTCCTTTGGGATGGATGAAAAGGAATTCCGTTTTGCTGGGGTTGAGTTTGACGTGGTTGTTTGCAGCCAGGCTTGAACTGTGGCGAGAGTGTTATTTTTGTGTTTGATGTCTTTGACTGACGAGATTTTCATGTAGAGTTCGGTGTCATCGGCATATAGATGGTAGGCTATTTTGGCTTGCTTCAGGATCATTGCAAGGGGTTCCATATAGAGGTTGAATAAAGTAGAAGACAATATTGACCATTGGGGGACACCTTGTGAGACTGCAGTTGTGTTTGAGGTTGAGTTGTTGAGCTTGATAAGCTTGATAAGCTAGGAGCGTTGGCTTAGAAAGTAGGTGAACCATTGGAGGACAGTTCTGTTACTGCCTGCACACTGGGAGAGGGTGTTTGGGAGGATGTCATGGTTTACAGTGTCAAAGGAGGACAAGAGATCTAGGAGGACTCAGAGGCTGGCCTGGCCCTCATCCAAAGATCTGTGTAGGTCGTCTATGATGTTTAGTATAGTCGTCTCTGTACTGCAGCCTTTCTTGAATTCTGATTTGAAGGTGTCAAGTAGGTGGTATTTTCAATGTGGGTGTTGAGTTGAGCAAGCACACATGTTTCAATTGTCTTTGTGAGGAGGGGGAGGTTGGATATGGGTCTGTAGTTATTAAGGTCGTTCTGGTTGGCTTCAGATTTTTCGATGAAGGGTGTGACTTGGCAAACGGAGTCGTTCGATAGGGAAGAGTTGTTGATTTTGGTGTAAATAGGAGAGATGACGTGCCTGAGGTTTTCCACGGTAGCGGCAGGGAGATGGTCGGGGATGTGAGATGCCAACTTCATGCTGGAGAGAATTACGAGGACTTCTTCTTATGCACTTAAGCTAGGCAGACCCCACCACTCTAGTCAGGGTAAGGAAGTTACACACCCAAGATAATCCCTGCTCACCCCCTTGGTAACTTGACACAGCAGTCAGGCTAACTCCAGAGGCAATGTGTAAAGTGTTTGCGCAACACACACACACACACACACACACACACACACCAGTGATGCAATGAATACACCACAAAAGAGACTGCACACAAAATTATATAAAAATACATTTCTGTATTGCATATGAACATAGACCAAAACCACATAAACCAATAATCACTTTGCCAACTAGGCAATTGTCATAACATCACAGTTAGTGCAATAACGTGAAGACACATATGTTGAACATGTCATAAAAAACACATGTACATATTATGCAGATCCTGAAATAAGGACACTGCAAGGCATAAAATGACATATCATAACATCAGGGCATACAATGCAGCAGTTAGTTTAGGGAGCTCACATAGAATCATAAATGCTGTGCATAGTAGGCAATCCTGTATTAGTACTAACCCTGGAAGTAGTTTGCGAAGTAGCACTATGCCCAGCTATGCGAAGTGCACTTCTCACTACGCGAGCCATGCGAACTGCGTAGTGCACTGTGCAAAATGCTGTTCGCACTGATTGCACAGTTCCGGATGCTTGTCCACACTGTGCAATCAGTGCAAACTGCATCTTGCACAGTGCAAGCGGCCGTTTTCTGCCGCTCGAGTAGATTTCTACTCGAGCGGCAGCTTTCTCAGCGCGGACTGGTAATTCTCATTGCGAGCGGTCGTGAGCATACACAACCACTCACAATGAGAAACCTGATCTCCCTGCGTTCAGAAGTTCGCCGGGAGGTTTATTTTCCACGCTCGCGATCGGCAACTTGATGTTGCTGATCGCGAACGAAAAAGTCTCGCCGGGATGTCATTTTGCTTCCTCGCAGTCGCCAACTTGATGTTGAGGACCGCGAGCAAGCAAAGAATGACCGCTGCACTACGCTACATGCAATTCGCGTAGTGCGAAGTACCGCAAACTTTGCAAACTACGCGAGCGTAGTATAGTGCTTTGCCCAGGCTTAATTAGTACTCGTTATCCAGACTGTGCACGGTATAAGCAGGACATACTTCTTTACATCAGGGCCCAGAAATACAAAACATATAGAATTACCCCAGCATCCCCAAGAACACATCAATACCATACAGACCACCCTAGCATAATACAGCACAGTTCACCATTGCTCCCATTATATGGCAAAACTAGATTCCATGCGGGACTCCAGGTGTACCTACGCACCTTTAGCAATAATGTGGTACACTGCTCCTCAGACATAGGTTACTGGGCCACCAGCCCACCTACAACAGAGATTACTGTATTTGATGTTTTCAGCAGGAAGGGGACCTCCATCGAGGATTCTTTCCCATTATGCCGTTACCCCACTAGGCCCCTCACGTATGGAATCATCCAAGGCAGCTGCTCATGAGAGTGCGGTGCAGCTGCCAAAACTCAGTCCCTCTATGCAAAGCCTGCAGACCGGGGAAAGGCCCTCACGCTCCCACATTCAGGGAGCTACCTGGTCTCCCCTCTTACAGGGCAACACCTGCCTGTAAGGGACTTGTGCGCTGCCAGAAGCAAGTTTATCTGCAGTGGTAAAGTGGCCAGAGTCATAAAACCAACAAAAATAGGTCATAAGAAATAGAGGAGGAAGGCAAAGGTTTTGAGGATAAGCCTACAAAAAAGGGCCAGGTCCAACAAACTTTGATGGCTTTTGTATTATATTGTAAGAGGGGAAGATGTGTTAGGTTTTGCTTTAAGGAATCAGAGTGTGAGGTGTGGAATGCGAATGGTTTTATAACAAATGGACCGGCAGTTGGAAGTGTTGTTCTGCCTGGTAGGTCGCTGTACTCGAACCTTAAAATAAATCTTTAAAGAATACCTGTTTGAAGACTATCTTTTGATCCCTGGAGTATTCATCTGCTTTGATCTCATAGCAATTGACAACTAAACTGGTTGCCAACTGGTCTAATAATACAGGGACTCCATCAGCCTTTCCTCACTTCCTCCATGTGTCTTCAGTTTCGAAGGAAGTGGAAGAAGGCTGCTGAAGATGCTCCCAGCACCTCTTCCCCCTACCAGCGCAACTCTGTAGGCCTGAGATTTATTTAGTTTTGTGGATAACTGTGCTAGTAAATGTTACAACATTTATTCGAATGCGCGTGTATCGAGGAAGGAGAAGATTTTCATTTCCTCTGCTGAAGGACGATGATGACAGCATGATTCTAAACAAAGGACTTTTGAGAGAGAAGAGCGAAGGAAGTGGTGTGACTTAACCCCCTATCCTTCTAGACAAATGAGGAGAGAGGCTTTCCCGGATTTAGATACAAGAGTAGGGATGGACTTTTAACTCAGGGTATAACTATTAGTGATAAAATCCATGTTTTCGGGGTAAGAAGTATGAGATGACTTTAGCCGAGAGACGAGGTGCGACGCTCGTGTGAGCTGTTTCTTTGAGATCCTTTAGCTGATGCTGTTTGTAAGCTAACTCCTTAACGTTGCTCCTCATACCTAGGTAAGAAGGATTGCCCCAGCGTTCCCTTCCGGCCGGAGGGTTAGCATTTCCAGCTAATAGCACGTTGTGCATAAGTTTTCACAGGTTCGTATGAAATTCTGTATTTGCATTGATCTTATAAAATGCTCTTTTGCCTCTTATGCCATCCACTCAACTCATGCACCTTAATTGAGATGTTATTGTGATTTACTGAATTTGTGTTCCTTTGTGTAACGATTCTAATTCGATATTATACCTTTGTTTGACCATTCCATATGCAATCAAAGATAATAGATAAAAGCAAAGTATAGAGAAACTGAGTCTGTCGTTATTGATTATTGTAAATATAGCCAAACCTCCAGAGGCATGAGCAATTTTATATAGAGAAGCCAAGATAATATGGGACTCAAAACCATCAATATATATGTCAATTGAAGCCCAGGCTTCCTTAAACATGAAAATATCATATTGCTTAATGAAGTGTACCCATTCGGTTTTTACTATCTTAGATTGCAGTATTTCCAGAACATGATGATCCTGCATTGGGGCACTCTCAGTGCTCAGGAGATCAACCTCCCGGGGCTCACACATTAGACAGGTAGGTGACAGAACAGCTTCTTCTATTGTGGTAGGCCTCTGTCAGTCTGGATCTTCAAGGTCACTCAACACAACAAATCTATTATATTGTGCAAGGGGAGATGGTCCTGGCAATGCTCCCCTTAAAGGAGCTTTGTAAAAATAGCCTAAAGGGAGAGACCAAATTTTACTTCAAGACTTCTTGTACATGCGAAATGCTATAACTAGGACGGGCAGCATGTAGGTGGAGCAGTGTGAAGGGCTACCTCTGTGAAGAACTGCCAGCATGCAAATAATGCACAAAGAGTACATTCATGGGTATGAGGAATACCACTTTAATGGAATATCCACGAAAAAACAATGAATGCAGAAGAAATCCATTGACTCAATATGTCTTTGTAACAATAGGAGTAAAAACATCTTAATCTCCTCTACCACACCATAGAGGGCAAAGTAGTGTCCATGATGGTGTAACATTTGTCTGTAGTCACCCCATGTCTGAGCTCTGGTGGCATCTATGTGCACAACTCGAACATGACTGTCAGAGCATATTACTTCTAAGCGATCTCCCCCTTATCTTACCCATATGGTGAAATAATTTTCGTATGCAAGAGACATTATAGATTTGCAACAACTGTAATTTGTCTTGCACACTTCTGGACAATATAGGGGAAAGAGAAACATCAAGATTAGAATCATAGATGTTTCAGCAGGCAGGTGGGTCGGTTTGAGATGAATTAAAGGGAATTTGACCAAACAAATTAGCCCGCATTGTAGAATCACTGATTTTTTACAATATATCTTTGTTAATGTGAGCAAGGGGTCAATAAGGAGTGTACAGAGCAGTCAAGAGTATTTTCCAATTGCCAAATGGAATACACATCGTGACTGAGGCTGTGCACACCACAGCATTGGTTGTGTAGCACGAGTGAGTGTCAATGGAGAGTTCATGAGGTTGACGGTGTGGTTCAACTTTCAGAACCATAGGACAAAAGTTATATCTCTGAAAAAATCCTAAGTATGAATATATATAGAGGGTATAAATGAAACGAGCAAACCAACAGTGCTTTGTTTAACATACACAGACCCCATAAAAAGGCACGATCGATAATAGAAGCTTCAGAATTGGTGACATAATTTTTCTGATATTGATATAATCTCCCATGGGAGCTGGTATGCACTGCTTGCTGTCCTTGACAATGCTCTGTGATGTAAGTTAAGTCAATCTGGAGGCCCTGGTGTGGCAAATACTGTAAGTTTGTGTATAGAGATGTTCATCCATTTTATCGTGCAGCAAATCACTTCCATTATCAATCTGGTCGTGTCAAACAAGATGCCACTTCTCAGCTGGTGGTCATTTTTAGAGCAAAATATTCATTAATTATTTACTACGTTATCACACCTGTATGGGACACCGAAAACATGGTGTGCATGTATGCCACTGTTCAGTGGTCAATAATTTCAATGATAGCAAAATTGCAGAAATTCCGATCACCTATCCCAACATATTGAATTAAAACGAAGTGGCAACAATCTGCGTTAATCATGCTGAAGGACTTTGCTATAGGAGAATATGGCACAGAAATACAGCAAAAAACACATATATATATATATATATATATATATATATATATATATATATATATATATATATATATATATATATATATATATATTCAGGTCCACATCCTTCGCGGCGCCGGGACACCCAGACAGCGGTGCAGCTCCGGGGCAAAGGCAACCCTGTTACAAATATTCAGGTCCACAAGCGTAGCAACGCTACGGTCCAATGATTCAGTATCAAGTGCGCTCTTCCAAATTCATTTGTTTATTTCAAAGCAGCAACGTGATGAAACAATGAAAACAGCCCAACGCGTTTCGGCGAGACAACTCGCCTTGGTCACGGGTAGTTTCAAAACAGTGAACGAACATTAAATAAAGTTTCACGTGATTAAGTGTAATGAAAATTAAAAAGGGACTCAAAACATCGCAACACATAGCGTGGCCATCTTGGAACGGAATGTGTTTCTCATAAATCAGATAGTCCACAGAAAAATAAATCTCTGCCTTATGCCTTCCAAATAATCATCTTAAAGCATCAGTTTGAAATTACTCAACTTAATGCAAGTAAGTGCGTTTGTAATACTCAATCATTTCATTGTTGCTAGAAACCAGTATTGTCAAATAATATAAACACAATATAAACATAAAACCCCCAGTTATTCAACAAAGTCATTCTGACATTCGAAAGCAATTCATTACAAATTAAATCCTGGGTAAGTATTGCATTATAAACTTATACATTATTGAATTGTAAAATTTAAATTTTAAATTAAGCATTTCTAGGTTTTGCAATACAGCCCATGTGGGCTTATTTTACTTGCAAACATACTGGTCGCAGTTGTAAACAAATCAAAATACTGATGAATTAAAGCATACCAAGCTGCCACCATCATTGTAATGAGTCACAAACTAAGTGAATTGAACAGTGAAACATACAATAAAAAATTATTGGTTAAAATCACAGACTGCGCTATGAAGACTAAGGGTCCTATTACATATCTCAGTGGGTAGGGCCACGATCAGCTACTGAGGAACTCAGCATATACAGGTTTGTGACTCATTACAATGATGGTGGCAGCTTGGTATGCTTTAATTCATCAGTATTTTGATTTTGAGGCATAAGGCAGAGATTTATTTTTCTGTGGACTATCTGATTTATGAGAAACACATTCCGTTCCAAGATGGCCACGCTATGTGTTGCGATGTTTTGAGTCCCTTTTTGATTTTCATTACACTTAATCACGTGAAACTTTATTTAATGTTCGTTCACTGTTTTGAAACTACCCGTGACCAAGGCGAGTTGTCTCGCCGAAACGCGTTGGGCTGTTTTCATTGTTTCATCACGTTGCTGCTTTGAAATAAACAAATGAATTTGGAAGAGCGCACTTGATACTGAATCATTTTTGGAGTTTCTCAAGGGGAGTGCAGGACCGTAGCGTTGCTACGCTTGTGGACCTGAATATATATATATATATATATATATATATATATATATATATATATATATATATATATTCTAACTGTGTTTGCCCCCAGGGCCTCCCGGGTCCAAACCAAAAGAAGCCGCCACTCCAGTCAATACGTTTTATCAGAAACTGATAGATTTATTATTCAAGTCTCTACAGCATGTTTCACAGCGACAAACCAACGCGTTTCGTGAGCTCCCTACTCACTTGATCACGGTTGTTACAAACACTGTTTGCTGAGAATAATTTAAAACGGGAGTCCCTCCCCCCATCGGTCACATGATTCCAACCATATGTTTTTTAACCCTATGGCCTTCTGGGACTCGTAGTTTTTACATTACAAAATGTTATTTCATGTTATTCTCACAGAAAAACAAGTTGTGCACCCCTTCCCTGTTGATTGACAGTTTTTGAATCATAAATTCCTTTCGTTATATTTACATTCTCATATGACACACACACATATATATATATATATATATATATATATATATATATATATATGTGTGTGTCATATATTTACATCTACAATTTACAGAGTTTATTATAGGTTGGAGATTCACAAAAGTCTCCTGGAGCAGGCAAAGTGATATTCCTAAATCTTGCATTTCCACGTGGAACCCTACTCCTCTGTGCATATTACTGTGGATTGTCAGTAAAATGGAAAATCTGCAGGAGTATGCCTGTCAGAAATGTGGCAATACTTTTTAAGGTGTTTTTCTTATTCCCTACTGAATATGAGAATGGGCAGCTTGGAACTAGACATAGTCCTACCTTTTGCAGCACTACATATTCATGGAATTCCAATGAGGAAACCTCAGGAAAGGTGGCTGTGAATACCAAAAAAACACACGGCTTACCAGCATCATCAAGTTTTTTCTCCTGATGAAAATGTCCACACATCCTTATGGTAAGGCATGTGTGCAGGTAGATGACTTTTGCACAAAGGTGTTCAAATAAGGGTGCAAAAATATTTGTGACTCCGCCCGGGCTGAAGACGGCTGGAATGCCAGAAACCGGTCCTCGGAAGCTTGTTTCCAGTCCAGGGAAGACATGGCTTGGCAGTTCGGGCTGGACTGTTCCCATGAGGCACAGGGTCAGACTGATTTGCAGATAGCCATGTCTGAACTGGGGTGGCAGAGTGGGCTAAAGAACGGTGATGGATTAAACCCCGATCTTTTGACTGGGTGTGAGTGTTTGATTTATTCAGATGCACCGTCCATCACCACCCCCTTTTGTACCACTTTTGGCCGCCATAAGTGTGGCAGGGTATGCTCAGACGTGAGTCCCTTGCTCACTTTGCCACTGGATTCAAGCAAGCCGGGCTGAAGACGGCTGGAATGCCAGAAACCGGTCCTCGGAAGCTTGATTCCGGTCCAGGGAAGACATGGCTTGGCAGTTCGGGCTGGACTGGTCCCATGAGGCACAGGGTCAGACTGATTTGCATATAGCCATGTCTGAACTGGGGTGGCAGAGTGGGCTAAAGAACGGTGATGGATTAAACCCAGATCTTTTGACTGGGTGTGAGTGTTTGATTGATTCAGATGCTCCGTCCATCACCACCCCCTTTTGTCCATCACCACCCCCTTTTGTACCGCCCCCAAAGGCCCACAGATCCAATGGTATATTACACCAGCATTCCATGCTTTGCACTGGTTACCCATGAGTTTCAGCATTTTGAATAGGCCCCATGGATTCTCTTGGCGAATTAAGCACTGGGTGGAAGGGGTCCTGGCTACTGTTTGAATATTAATTTGCAGAGGCAGTCGGGTTTGTGCGTTCTTGAGTCCTTGGTATTACATGACAGTCTGAATGGATGTCCATGTGTATGTTTCAGAAACACTTTTACACCGTAAAGACCATATATTGGGCAGAATGGAGATAGCTCGGTAAAAAAGGGGGAACATCCTTTACAACGCGGATTTTACTCCGCAATGCTTTCACAATGCGTCCGTTACAATGCAAGTCGTAACCACGGCTTGCGCTGGAGGGCGCTAGAGGATTAAGAATAGTATATTTACTATTCCAACACCTTCCCTAGTGTCCACGGGGACTGGTGTTAGAATAGTAAATTATACTATTCTCAATCCGCGCTCCCAACGCAAGTCGTGGTAACGACTTGCGTTGTAAGGGACGCGTTGTGAAAGCACGCGTTGTAATGGAACGTGTTGTAATGTCGTACATCCGTAAAAATGTGTCCAGATCGTGCCTACCTGACTCCCCTCACCTAAACATCTGGAGCGTCCCACTCGCATGTTTGAAAGCCAAATGCCTATCAGCATGACCATCAGTGTGCCGATGAGCACAAAAGCCCATTATTTACATGTACATGTAAAATCCTTCTAACTTGCGAACCCTTTGTCTTTATTGTAATTGCCATAAAGAATCGAACCAGCAACCATTGTGTGCTTATGTTCGTCAAAACCAAGGTCAGGGAGGTATAAAGCGCTTTCACGATGTTCAGCATTTTAACATCATGTCTGGCATGCACTTCATGAATCACGTAAAAGGGTGGGTTTGCAGTGCAGACTTGATTAGGCATGCTACCCAAGACAAGGATGCTGACATTCAGGCACTCCAGCGATAACAGGGAGCCAGTTAGCCTCTTATCGGCATCCATGCATATCAACAATGCAATTAAGGTAAAGTTTCACGAGAATAAGATTCAGATGATAATTAAAGAATTTTATCATGAATTTTAATTTGGAATTAGGGGAGTAAATTATTCTGAAAGGCTTTGTTGCCACAGTTTGGACAGATTGCATTATACATAACTGAGGGAGGCTCTTGAATCAACAGCGACGAGTCTCGGTCCTGAGAATGCCTGTACGTGTACGGAAATAAAATCCACAGAAAACTCAGCATGACTTTATAGCAGGAGCAGTTACATAGGAAAAATCCAATCAGAGCCTACCACTGAATATTTAGTATCCGTTAATCTGAATCTGAATGTCGTTTGTAATACAAATGGCTTGGCATTTTTATGTTGATGCAAAAAATAATGAAACTATTATGTCTTTCCACAGGGAAATTTGGATCACGCTCTCGCTAAAATGAAGGATACTCAGGAAAGGAAATTAAGATCGGAGACCTGCAACCACACACTGTGTGTTTCACATGCAAAAAGAAATGGGTGTTCAGAAAGAATAGAATATTGGAAACAAAAATATCCTGTGGACATAATATTGTGTCAAGAATGTAGAGGACAAAAATATTGCACACATTAAGGGGGTCATTTGGATGTAGGGCGGATCGCCACCACCCGCATGGCAGTGGCGATCTGCTCTAAATCCTTCCACGCCTGCCACCCATTTACCCCCGCCACATTAGTATGGCGGGGGTACCACGGCGGATGGGAAGACCGTACACCACATTTTCGCCCGGTCGACAAGTTGACCGGGCGGAAAAGGGTGTAATATGGTGTTGCTATCTGCTAGACACCGTCAGCCATATTAGTATGGGGACGGAAACATGCCTTTCCGTGGCTGCGCTGCCACAACGGAAAGGCATGCAGAGTTCTCTTACGGGGGGCCTGTTGCAGGCCCCCATGGAATCTGGGGCGTGGGGGGTGCACATGGGGGCTACCTATGGTACCCCCATGCATTGTCATGGACATGGTAGCAGGCACCTCGCGGTGCCTGACACCTTGTGCATGACAATGCCCGCAGTGCACTCCCAGCATTGTGGCGGGCGGTGCTGTGAGCACCGCCCGCCACAATGCTGGGAATGGTGGATGCCACCTCCACGGTGGCGGCTTTACCACTGGATTCAAGCTAGCCTGGCTGAAGACGGCTGAAATGCCAGAAACCGGTCCTAGGAAGCTTGTTTCCGGTCCAGGGAAGGCATGGCTTGGCGGCTCGGGCTGGACTGTTCCCATGAGGCACAGGGTCAGACTGATTTGCATATGGCCATGTCTGAACTGGGGTGGCAGAGTGGGCTAAAGAACGGTGATGGATCAAACCCAGATTTGACTGGGTGTGAGTGTTTCATTGGTTCAGATGCTCCATCCATCACCACCCCATTTTGTACCGCTTTGTACGCCATAAGTTGGCAGGGTATACTCAACACGTGAGTCCCTTGCTCACTTTGCCACTGGATTCAAGCTGGCCTGGCTGAAGACGGCTGAAATGCCAGAAATCGGTCCTAGGAAGCTTGTTTCCGGTCCAGGGAAGGCATGGCTTGGCGGTTCGGGCTGGACTGTTCCCATGAGGCACAGGGGCAGACTGATTTGCATATGGCCATGTCTGAAGTGGGGTGGTAGAGTGGGCTAAAGAATGGTGATGGATCAAACCCAGATCTGTTGACTGGGTGTGAGTGTTTGATTCGTTCAGATGCTCCGTCCATCACCACCCCCTTTTGTACCGCTTTGTTCGCCATAAGTTGGCAGGGTATACTCAGATATGAGTCCCTTGCTCACTTTGCCACTGGATTCAAGCTAGCTTGGCTGAAGACGGGTGAAATGCCAGAAACCGGTCCTAGGAAGCTTGTTTCCGGTCAAGGGAAGGCATGGCTTGGCGGTTCGGGCTGGACTGTTCCCATGAGGCACAGGGTCAGACTGATTTGCATATGGCCATGTCTGAACTGGGGTGGCAGAGTGGGCTAAAGAACGGTGATGGATCAAACCCAGATCTGTTGACTGGGTGTGAGTTTTTGATTGGTTCAGATGCTCCGTCCATCACCCCCCTCTTTTGTACCGCAGTGCATTCCCAGCATCGTGGCAGGCGGTGCTGTGAGCACAGCCCGCCACAATGCTGGGAATGGTGGATGTCACCTCCACGGTGGCAGTGGCATCCTAATTGTCAGGTCGGGACCGCCGCACCACAGGTAGTCGGTCCCAGCACCGCTAGGGTGGCGGGCGGACGCAAGTCCGCCCACCATCTTAATGGCTCCCTAAGTTTCTAAAGGGAGGAAAAGATTTACTATATGTAACTTCATACATATGTCCCTCAAAATATATATGAAGGCACATAAATGTGGAGTTAAGAATAGTAAATCTATATCTACCTATTTGCACTTACCTTCTCAATATTTTGGTACTCAATATTTTTGACACAATACTCTTTTTTTGTTTTTTGTTTTATACAGCACAAACTCGACCCGAAGGTATCAGAGCGTTTTACATGAGCACCAGTTGTGTTACGGACAGACCCATTCATTTTCTTAGGCACAGGGAGATTAAGTGATTTGCCCAGAATTTCAGAATGTTGAGCATCCCAGCAGAGGCTTGAACCAGTTCCTCAGCTTCGAGGTCGACCGCTCTAGCCACTAGGCCAGATCCTATATTCTCTCCACACAATATTTATGTTTGCGATATTCAGTCAACTTGGGTCAGGCCTTTTGCAGTGAAAGTCTACACAGGCGCTCTACATTTGCCTGGCTAGCAGATGTGTTAGTGCAGCTAAGGAACGCTTACATTGCAGTGCTGTCAAACTGGAGATTGAATTGCATTAAAAGTGCTAATTTCAAATAAAATACTTAACAGGATGGTCGACCAAAAGCCACTGAAATTTCAGACTGATGTTAGGCAGTAGGTAACACATTTGTATGTATTATATGGAGGTAAATTGTGCAACCTTAAACCCCCTAAACAGACGATTAGTGAGGAATATTTGCACGGAGACTTCCCACTGCTCTTGAAGTTACAGGATAGGCTGAGGTAGAGAGAGAAAAAAACATGTTCACGTTTCTTGGGCACAGGCCTAGTCTCACAACTGAAAGAACATTAATTACCCTATGGAGGGAGGAGTTAAAAGCAGCATGGGCAACCGAAAGCCATGCTATCTTTAGGCTGGTTAATTCAGTTTGGAACTCTTATGAGACTACATTTGGAGTACCTTTTTACCATTTGAATACGTGATATAAAAAAAAACAATAATATGCAGTTGTTAACATGGAAGTCAACTGGAACGAATGCAGGTTTATTACAAATGATGAAAAAGTCAAAATAACTCAAGGCCTTCATTACAACTTACCCGAAAAATCCTCATTATGTTTCCATCCCAGAATTCCAATAATTACGATGCTGGTAATTCTGCTGGTGGGGAAATTAGAGAAAACATGCTGGAATCAGTGTTTCCACACCAGTACCTGCATATTTTCCCTATGAGTTTCACACAGACATATTGCATGCTACCAGAAGCTGACATTTCTGTATGAAAAACAAAAAAACTGATAATTTTGATGGGCCCAGTAACTTTCATTGCTAGGCCCATCAGCATTTACTAGTCACTCATAATGAGGTTCTAGGTGTCTCAAGGGTCTTTCTTTCAAGATCAGAATCAAACGTTTTCATGGGCTAGATGAGGCCAACCTGGTGCTTGGACTATGGCACGATTGAGGACATTTTTGACAGGTTTTCTTAGAGCTCAGGTATCCCCAGTAGTAATTGTCTATGTGCCGATTGAAGCTAAGTCTGACCACTATTTGAGATGAAGAACCTCTAATGTTCGAAATATGTATAAAACGAGAAATGGGCCTTCTAAACAGTGAACACTTGATATATGTAATCACAAAATAGCACAGACAGGGGCGAAGCGAGCCTGGCCGCAAGATGGCCGCCTGTCGAGGAGGCTTTGCTGGCTAGATTGACAATCCGACATTTATCAGCATTGTGGAGAGGCATTGGAGCAAGTGCGACACCCGATGACATGACTGGGGAAGAGGGTAGTGCGTTGAAAGTCAAGATACTGCTCCCAGTGAGACACGTCCTAATCCCTGGCACAGAGGAGGGCGGCTGACTCCTGTGAAGAGCTGTACCACAGGAGTGTGGCCGACGGTAGTCGCCCCCCATGAGAAATCTTAATGAACAGCGGAGTGGGACGAGTACTCCAGGGGGCCTGGGGTGGCCCTGACAGTGAGTCAAGGGTGGGGCGTGCCAGCCCCCTTTGGGAGTCATGCAGGGCCTGCTTTAGCGCTGGGGACACCCAGAGCGACAATCACTTTTGGAGCCCCCATGTCCCATTACAGCCTCCTTGAATTCTCCCCCTACCAGCTGCAAAACTGCGCCTCATTTCTCCTAATATAAGATAAACCCAGTGCCCCCTGAGGTCACAGCGCCACCCTTCACAGGTCACACAATAACCGCGACCTCATAATAGGCCTAGACAGCGAGTCACTGTACACCAACATACCCTGCTCTGAAGGCCTCATCATCATAACACAACTCCTTGACACACGACCCAGACCAGTTTGCATCCCCACTGACTTCCTCATTGACCTGTTACGCATTGCACTGACCAAAAACTACCTCCTCTACAAGGACACCTTTTATCTACAGATCAAAGGTGTCGCTATGGATGCCTGTTTTGCCCCTAACTTTGCCATCCTCTATGTTCATCACTTCGAAACAACCTTCTTCTTATCCGCACCAAATCCATTCCTTAGCAACATTAATCTTTGGTGTCGGTACATCAACAACATTCTCCTACTCTGGCACGGCACACACGAAGATCTGGCATCCTTTATTTCTTGGCTCAACAACTGCCAGAACCATCTCAAATTCACCTCTGATGTTAGAACCAATGACCTCCCCTTCCTCAACCTCACCCTTCACGCAGAAGAAGGCACCATAGGCACCGCCCTTTACCGTAAACCTACAGAGCGGAATACTCTCTTAATGTACACAATCTCCCACCCCAGAGGCCTAAGGGATGGCTTACCTTGTGGAAAATGACTTCGCATCCGAAGAAACTGTAAATGTTGCAAGGAATATTTCAGAGAAACTGTCATCCTCTGAGAAATTGATCAACAGAGGCTACCCAAAATGTATTGTCTCCCGTGCGTCAAAACAGGCATGGTACTGCCACTGGGAGTTTTTACTCTCCCCTTCACCCAAACGCACCAACCTACGCATTCCATTTGTGTCCACCTACAGTCCTTCCATTAACTTGGCGAGCAGGGTTATAAAAAGAAACTGGACCATATTGCGGACCCATACGCTCTTCAAGAAACCACCCGTGTTCTCAACCAAAAGGGGTAGCAATCTAGCCGACAAAGTAGTCCATGCTATCATCTGGCCTAAAAATGAAAGGAAAACACAAGCCGTGACCTCATTGTGGGGCTTACCACCGGCCCTGGGTCATTACAAATGCCAAACCTGCGCAGCATTTAACCTCACCTACAACACCAAGGAATTTGTAGCTGCGGGACAGACTTTTCAAACTTAAATATTTCTCCAACTGCCACACATCAAATGTAATTTATGGCATACATTGCCCCTGCAATCTATTATACATCGGAACACCACACAGATGGTAAAGCAGTGGATTTTCCAGCATCAAAGCCACATCAGATGTAATGTTGAAACCGCACCCCTTGTGGGTCACTACAAAGAAAAGAATCACTCAGAAACAGACTTAACCTGGCAGGTGATTGACCGCCCAACACTTCCGCTTAGAGGTGGTGTTGTGAATCTATCTAGGACCCTAATCAAGATATCCCCGATTCATGCCCTAATGTGGTTATAACAAAAGATATCCTAATAAAGGCATAGGAATCATGTCCATATCTAGTCATAGCCCATGCAGTCCAAATACGGCAAGGCTACTCCCATAGACTCCTAGAAAGCACAACGTGTTCTTTAAACAAACCAAGCCTCCAGCAGCCCGGGAATTCCCCCAGCATTTGTTTTGATTTGCACAAGAACTCATGGAGTCCAGAAAGAGCTGTTAGTTCTTAGTGACGTCTTGAATGAATGAATGAATTGTGACTTATACCGCGCTAAACTTAGCCCAATGGGCGTCAAGGCGCCTAACATAAAGGAACAAGCCAGGTCAGACAGCAATATCTCATTGGTAGGCTCTGATGAAGTACCAAGGTTTAAGGGCCTTTTTAAACAGGTCAATGGAGGGAAGGGTTTTGATCTCCACCGGGAGGGAGTTCCAAAGCTGAGGAGCAGCAACAGAAAAAGCTCTTGCTCCCCATCTGGTCAACCTAGCGCGGGGCACTACCAATTGGTGTAGCCAGGCCGATCGTAGGGATCTCGTGGGTACATAGCGGGTGAGCAGGGTACCAAGTGCGTCCGCAGGGCCAGCCGCAAGTGCTCTATATGTGAGACATAGGAGCTTAAAGGAGATTCTAAACTGGACGGGGAGCCAGTGAAGATCTCTCCTAGCAGTAGTGGCAGATGATGCTATGGGAAGGGCCAGGACGAAGCGCGCTGCGGCGTTCTGTACAGTTTGCAGTCGATGGATAAGGCCCTTGTTGGACTCCATGTAGAGAGAGTTACAATAATCAAGCCTGGAGCCAAGAAGAGCAATCGCAATCTGTTTGCGCGCCTGGAAAGAGAGATAGTGGAGAATTCTTTTTAAGATCTTGATGACACCCCAGCAAGTGGCCACTGTCCTATTCACTTGGAGCGCCATGGAGAGTGAAGTGTCAAAGATGACGCCGAGATTTCTGGCCGATTGGGAGGGAGTGGGGCAGGTGCCTAGAGATGAAGGCCACCACTCGCTCGACCACATGTGTTGGTCTTTACCAAAAACCAAGACCTCTGTCTTGTCGCCATTCAGCTTTAGGGAGTTAAGGATCATCCACTCCGCCACACGCTGCATGCATGACCTAAAGCTGAATGCGGATGTACTGACAGAGTGGGCCAGCGACACCATGATCTGGGTGTCGTCGGCGTAGGACACCACCTCCATCCCCTGCGATCTTACTAGTCTAGCAAGGGGGGCCACGTAGATGTTAAATAGGGTCGGGCTAAGGGCCGACCCCTGTGGCACCCCACATTGCAGTGACTTGGCAGGGGAGAGGAAATCTCCAAGCATGACTCTCTGTTCTCTGTCATGGAGAAAGGAATTAAGAAGACTCAGGGCCGGTCCTGTAACCCCTGCCTCACTAAGCGAAGATGTTAAAATGGCGGGAGACAGGGTGTCGAACGCAGCCGTGAGGTCTAATAGGACCAGCACTGTGGTTTGGCCAAGGTCAACTTAGCGGCGGATATTATCCACCACAACAGTGAGAGCGGATTCGGTGCTGTGATGTTTTCTGAATCCGTGTTGAGAGCTATCAAGATACTCACTAGACTCAAGGAAGGTGGAAAGATGTGTATTAAGGTGCGCTTCTAACATCTTTGCCGGGGCTGGGAGTAAGGAGATCGGCCTAAAATTTTTAAGGAGGCCCGGGTCCAGGGACGTTTTTTTAAGGAGAGGCTTCACTGTAGCCTTCTTCCACACCGACGGAAATACACCCTGGACAATAGCCCCATTCATGATTTACAGCAAAGGCGGAAGGATGCTGTTTATACACTCCTTTAGCTTTTTTAGCGGTACAGGATCCATTGGGGAAGAAGATTTGGTCCTGTCTAACAGGAGATTGAGTGCTTCCAGTGAGAGTGCTGGAAATTGGGTGAAGGATTCGGAAGGACCTTCAGCAAAAGTATCAAGATTGGCTATAGTGAGAGGAACATCATCGTCCAGGGAGTGGCGTTGAGCTTCTAAAGAAGTGTGGATATCTGCGATTTTACTATAAAAGAAATCCGAGATGTTATTGCAGAGATCTTGTGAGCTCACCACTGGATCTGGGAGTTGGAGAGAGCACAGCGAATCAGCAATTTTGAAGAGTTCTCTAGATGAAGTAAGAGAACTTGTAAGATTGGAGAAATACTCCTGCTTTTCCATGATCACTCTCTGTTTATATTCCCGCAAAGCGGACTTGTGATTTTCCCGGTCCTTCATATTCCAAGATTTCCTCCAGCATCTCTCCTTACTCCTACAGCTCTGTCCAAGAAGTCTAAGATGTTGAGAGAACCAGGGAGCAGTGGGCTTCTGTCTCGCCACATAGCGAAGAGAGGCGGGGGCAAGCTTCTCAACTGCAGTAGTGATGGAATCCGCGAGTTCTTGAGCTGCCTCACCAGCCCCTCTAGAGGTGGAGGACTCTATGTCCCGAACGTAAGGGGCAAGAGCTTCATCAGTGATGTTTCTATAATTTCTCCTGAAAGCATTTGTGGTGGCGACCTGGTTAACCATGGCCGAGGCAGGGAGAGCAAGTTCTAGCGGCACTGCAAGATGGTCTGACCAGACCAACGGCAGAGGAGGGCCCGTAGATAGTCTTGAGTCACTGGAAGTCTTATGTCCAACCTTACGTCAAACACGGCACCTTTCAGTTATAAATAGACCAACGTTGCCTTAAGCAAACACATGGTGGTTTGGAGCAGAGCGGGTATCTACTTGCCCGACGCCCAGCTGATGCGAGAGCCGAAGGAAGCCGACCCTCCCATTTGACGCACTGAGAGAGACGCTGTCTTTTCTCTTGCCAAGAAATCCAGCTACGGTGTTTACAATCACCCTTGCGGGTTGCTGGGAGATCGAGTCCTGAGACACGAGATACAAGACCTCCTTCATTCTATTACCAAGGTATGGAGCTGACTAAATCCTTAAGAGAATTCTTGATTCAGATTCTTGGCAAAAAACTAACTTAACTTAAACTGCAACTTACTTACTCCTTTCCACGTATTAGGCTTAGGTCAGGTACACCGGGGTAGGCGTATCTTAGAAGCACCAGTTGAGTACGTTAGTCAATGTTTTTATGTATGTATATATTTTATCCGTTTTAAAGTATCATATGGCTAAGAAACCATATCAATGCTTTTACAGTATTATTTCATAATACTCCTTTTACTGTACGCACTTTACTTCATGATAAGTATTGCAATTGTGGAAATTCATTTCTTTTGCATGAGAAAGAAGACTGCTCAATAAATAACAACTTTTATTGAAAACGCCCGTCTCTCTATTTCTCTGCACTCCTGGTGAAATTAAGCATGCACGATTGACTGAGTGAAATAGTTGTCTATTGTTTTCACACAACTCTAGAGATATACTCGTTATTCTGAGGGAGCAAAGTTGTCAGAAGCTAATCCCTTCTTGTCTATTCAGGGAAGTTAACACCTCCTTGTTTACTCGAGAAAGTTTCTAGTGACCTCTGAGCTAGCTGGCAAAACTAATTAAGTCTAATATAGTCAGTAGAGACCTAGATGACCTCAGTCCTACGTCTAAACTGCTGTTTATATTATTCCAATGCGCAGAGCCTATTGGGAATATAGGAACTACACTACATGGCGCCCAACGTTTGGTAAGGCGATAATCTAACGCAAGACATTAGAGTAACTCAGTCGTGCTTTTTCACACAGACCCCTTTTTCCCGTAAATACTCCAAAAGACGTCTGGAGTGGGTAAAAGGTTAATATCCACTGGAACTTAGTAGGAAGAAATTCCTATGTATTAGTTTTTGGTTTAGTCAACGTTGAAGGATACAGTGTTCCAAAATATTGTGCACCTAATCTTTGTTTCCCTTGAAACTTGATCTGCAACAAAACCTTTCAGTCAGTAAAAATGACGGAAAGTGACGATGAAAGGGAGAAAGCTAAAATAACAGCTCAACTCCTAGCGGATGACACAAGTCTCCAAAATGATGACCCGAATGTTATAATCATTCCGGTAAATGTAAGAAGAACTATAACTCTTAAACTTATAGAAAATGGACTATCACCAAGAGGCAGTACAGTCATATTTGTGGGAGAGGCCCATGAATATCAGCAGACAGAGGTATTCTATTCATGGATACATTTTCCAGCAGCACACGCTGTGACACAAGATTTCCACTATTACAAAATAGAGGAACCTCCGGATGAATACGCTCCTTTCGAGGACGTTGAAATCCCACTAACATACCAAGAGCACCTGCTCTGGTTTAATGGCGCCCTAAAACATCAAAATCACATTACCAGGCTCGGTACACTAGGTAGACCAGGAGCCACGTGGCCGGTTCTAGCCAGCTACACTCCACATCCCGACATTGAAAAGATGTCAGACCGAGAACTTTTAGCACAGCTAAAACTGTTAATTAAAATACACAGACAATTGGTCCAATATGTCATGCTGACTTCAACAGTCCCACCGGCAATAAAAACTCCACAGATCACCCCTCACCAGGGGAACACAAATAAAATCACACCACAGAATATACAATCAGCCATTGGCAAAATTCCCGCAAAACGGGAACAGATTCCATTCTGGTTAGCCCAGAAAATCACTCAAATAGAGGCGGTATTTCCTGATACTACACCTCATGAGAAACACAGAATTCTGACTATCTGTCTTCCAATGGGGATCGCACCACATGTGGAGGACTGTGACACTTGGGGCACAGTCTTTGCTTCTATTTTCACAAAAACACATGGTGTTCCGTCCATGGCGGTTATACCAGACGTACTAAGACAGATTCAAAATGAATACGGTCCAGAACCTGCTTTAACTCTAGGTACGAAATTACTAAAAGACTTTAAGCAAGTCTCGGCTATATTACTAGCCAACATAAAAGGAGAAGCAGCATCTGTGGCGATCCACCAGAAATTGAAAGAAACAGATATAGCAAAACAACCTTTTGAACTTGCCAGAATCATAGAAAAATCCTATGAAGAACTAGGTAGAGATAGTTTGGGTGGGAAACCAGTGAAACCCTACTTGAAAATCCTGAAAAAACCTTTATTAACCCCTTCCATGCTCATGACGAGCTCAGCTCGGCTCAGCTCGTCATGAGGCACACTGGAGCTGTGCTAATGACGAGCTGACCTTGTCATGAACAATGGGATTCTCAATCAATCAGCACAGGAGGGGAAAAGCCATAGCAGCCAAGATGTTAAAAATAATCTCAACACTCTAAAAAAGAGTTGGGAGGGTAATAAACAATCCACTCCCAGAGAAAAACGTTTTCAGTCCAGAGGAAGGTCTCCTCAACGAAGAGATAGATCTCCAGAACGAGGAGGCAAGTCTCCCCAGAGGGAGCCCTCTGAGAAAAGATACAACCTTAGAGATAGGGATAAATTAAGAAAACTTGACAGATATCAAGATATTGATACACGTCCCTCTCGATCTTTTCAGACTTCCTCACAGAAATCGGAAAGAAGAGGACGGTCAGAACACAAAGAAGAGCACGTCAAGTCCAAAGACAAGGAACCTGCTCATCAAAGTAAAAAGTTACAATTTCCTAAGAAGAAGGTAGCTAGTATTAAAATAAAACATGCCGAGGATTCTGAGGACACAACTGAAAAACGGAGAGTGGGCCCAGACAATGCTAGACAGCGCAGCAGAAGTAACCATAGCTCGCAAGATCTTGATGAATCTTCTGGAGACAGTGGACACAAATGAATACATTCAAGTGGAAACTGCAGACACCAGAGTTAGCAAACCCCATAAATTATATGAAATAACATTACGTATAGAGGGGGACAAGACTAGGAAAGTAAGGGGTCTCTTTTGGGATAACGATTCTGAGGACACAACTGAAAAACGGAGAGTGGGCCCAGACAATGCTAGACAGCGCAGCAGAAGTAACCATAGCTCGCAAGATCTTGATGAATCTTCTGGAGACAGTGGACACAAATGAATACATTCAAGTGGAAACTGCAGACACCAGAGTTAGCAAACCCCATAAATTATATGAAATAACATTACGTATAGAGGGGGACAAGACTAGGAAAGTAAGGGGTCTCTTTTGGGATAACCTTTCGAAAGGCTATGACATCCTGTTAGCTGAGAAAGACTGGCCACCAGAGTTTGTCAGGGAATGCCCTCATGGCGAAGAAATGATTATGTCTGCTTTCTCAAATCATATTCCAATTCATAAAAAATACACATTTGCAAGAAAATGGGTAGTGGCCCAAGCTCCTGCATTATATAAAAATCATGTAGGATGGGATGAGGATTCTCCTCACCATAAAATCCAGTTAAAAAATCAACCAACTGCCCAAAGGCAGTATCCTGTTAAGCAAGAAGCTAATAAACAAGTCAGGGAGATCTTAGATTGTCGTGTATTTCTATAGGTTCTGAATCAGTCCCCCTATTCCTGACCCTATTCTGGTTAAACTAACTATCAAGTTAACTAACAGTCAGCCCATGAGGCAAGAAAAGCCCCCATGATGCAGATACCGTTATCTGACGCAGTCACACTACGGCACAGGAACGTGTTATCTGATTAGGTCATAACGCTTGAGATCTAATTAGACAAGCGACATTCCTCCAGCCCCTGATAAGGCATACGACGTTCTCATAACAAATCAAACCTATGACAACCTGGAAAATCCGTGCGGCCATTGTTTTGATTTCACAGAGAACTTTAGTAAAGAATGTGCTAACGAGCAAGTCGTATGACATCTTTATTGATGTATCTATGTCCATCCTTACGTCAATCTCGGCACCTTTAAGGTATAAATATTGCCGATCTTGCCCTATGCAAACACACGCGTGGTGACAAGACGGAGCAGCCATACTTGCCGAAGCCGAGAGCAGAAGCAGACCCCGCTGGCGCAGCCCCGCCTTCCTGACGTGCTGAGAGACGCGCTGCTATCTCAAGCCGAGAGACCCAGCACCGGCGCTTTCGGGCAGCCCTCGCAGGCAGCCTGAAATATCGAGAGCAGAGAAAGAGATACCATTCCTCATCCATCCTAAATTCCAGGTACAGAACTGAATAACCCCTCACAGAGAATTCTTTAGTTATTCACTTGGCAAAAACAAACTTAACTTAAACTGTAACTTTCTATTCCCGCCCACGCATTAGACTTAGGTCAGGTACACGGGGTAGGCGTATTTAGAAACACCAGTTGAGTACGTTTAGTCAAATGTATATGTGTATGTAAATATATTTTAATCATTTTAAACATCATATGGCTCAGAAACCATATCAATGTTTTTACAGTATTATTTTATACTATTGCTTCTAATGTATGCACTTTACTTAACTATAAGTATTGCAATAATATCGATCCATTTCTCATGTATGAGAAAAGAGACTGATCAATAAATAACACCTTTTTATTGAACACGCCCGTCTCTTCCTTTTCTCTACATTCTGATGAGACTAAGAATGCACGTACTGACTGAGTAAAATAATTGCCTTGTGCTCACACGACTCTCGAGATTGACTCTTGATTAGGGGAGAGCAAAGTTGTCATGTTCTATGGTTGTCAGAAACTAAATCCCTTCTTGTCTAATCAGGGGAGTTAATTCCTTCCTTGAACATTCGAGAAAGTTTCTAGCGAACTCTGAGCTTAGCTGGCAAACCCAAAAATTAAGTCTAGTATCGACAGTAGTAGACCTAGTTAACGTCTGGCCTAGGCCTTTACTGCTGTAGGTACTATTCCAATGCGCAGAGCCTATTGGGAAAATAGGAGCTACACTACATGGCGCCCAACGTGTTTGGAAAGGGCGATAAAACTACCGTAAGACATTTAGAGTAACTCAGTAGTGCTTTCTCACTCAGACCCCTTTTTTCCATTATACTCCAAAGACGTCTGGAGTGGGTGAAAGGTTATATCCTCCAAAACCTCGCAGGAGGGAACTCCTATGTATGGTTCTTGGTCAAGTCAACGTTGAAGGATAAACAGTTCCAAAATATTGTGCATCTAATCTTTGTTCCATAAAGAAACCTGATCTGCAAATAGACATAATACCATCCTGTCTGTAAAATGGGAGACAGTGATGAAGAAAGAGAGGCAGTTAGATTATCAACTGAACTCGCAGATGCTGATGCTACCATGCAAGCAGCAGACGCGGATATAATACTCATTCCGGTCATCAAAAGAAGATCTATAACTCTAAAACTTATAGAAAATGGACTGACACCTAGAGGTGGCACAGTCATATTCGTAATTGAGGCACACGAATATCGGCAGACAGAGGTATACTATTCATGGATACATTTTCCAGCAGCAAATGCTGTAACAAAGTACTTCCACTATTACAAAATAGAGGAACCTCGTAATGAGTACACTCCTTTCGAGGAGGTGGAAGTACCACTCAAATTCCAAGAGCATTTGCTCTTATTTGATGGCGCCCTAAAACATAACAATCACATTACAAGGCTCGGTCCTTTAGGTAGACCAGGAGCAACGTGGCCGGTCTTAGCCGGATACACACCACACCCAGACATCGAAGGGATGTCCACAGGAGAGCTGTTAATACAGCTAAAACAATTACTAAAAATTCATAGACAATTAGTTCAGTATGTAATGCGGACTTCAACAATTCAGCCAGCGATTA
The DNA here is from genome assembly GCF_964261635.1 of Lissotriton helveticus. Classification (NCBI taxonomy): domain Eukaryota; kingdom Metazoa; phylum Chordata; class Amphibia; order Caudata; family Salamandridae; genus Lissotriton; species Lissotriton helveticus. Next base: position 453,781,462 of record NC_136063.1, on the reverse strand, counting down.
AACTTCCACAGCTGACCCCTCACCAGGGGAACACAAATAAAATTACACCACAGAACATCCAATCCTGCCTAGGTAAAGTTCCAGCTAAACGGGAACAAATACCATTCTGGTTGGCACAGAAAATCACCCAAATAGAGGCGGTGTTTCCTGACACCACCCCATTAGAAAAACACAGGATTCTGACTATATGTCTCCCAATGGGAATCGCACCACACATTGAGGACTGTGACACTTGGGGTACAGTCATTGCTTCCATCTACACAAAAACGCACGGTGTTCCATCCATTTCGGTAATACCAGATGTGCTAAAACAAATTCAAGATGAATACGGTCCAGAACCTGCTTTAACTCTTGGTATGAAATTACTGAAAGACTTCAAGCAGGTCTCGGCTATATTACTAGCCAACATAAAAGGTGAAGCAGCAAACGTGGCGATCCGCCAGAGGTTAAAAGAGACAGATATAGCAGACCAACCAGCTGAAATTGCCAGAATCATAGAAAAATCCTATGAAGAACTAGGCAGAGATAGTCTAGGTGGAATACCAGTAAAACCGCAACTGACTACAAGTCCAGAAAAAATATTTTTTAATAATAATAATTCACCAAAAAAGAACTGGGATGGAAACAAACAATCCAATCCTAAAGAGAAGAAATTCCAGTCCCGAGGAAGGTCTCCTAGGCGAAGAGAGAAATCTCCAAACCAAAGACAAAGGTCACCGCAGAGTGACCCCTCTGGGAATAGATATAACCTTAGAAATAGGGATAATATTAAAAAACCTGATAGATATCAAGACATTGATACACGTCCCTCTCAATCTTTTCAGACTTCCTCGCAGAAATCGGAAAGAAGAGGACGATCAGAAGAGCACGCCAAGTCCAAAGACAAGGAACCTGCTCAACAAAAAAAGAAATTACAATTTCCAAAAAAGAAGGTAGCCAGTATCAAGGTAGTTAAAAATGCCGAGAATACTGAGGACACAACTGAAAAACGGAGAGTGGGCTCAGACAATGCTAGACAGCGCAGCAGAGGTGAGCATAGCTCGCAAAGTCCTTATGAATCATCTGGAGACAGTGGACACGAATGAATACCTTCAAGTGGAAACTGCAGACACCAGAGTTAGCAAGCCCCACAAGATATACGAGATAACATTACGTATAGAGGGAGATAAGACTAGGAAAATAAGGGGACTATTTTGGGATAACCTCTCCAAGGGTTATGACATCCTTCTAGCTGAAAAAGACTGGCCACCAGAGTTTGTCAGGGAGTGCCCTCATGGCGGAGAAGTAATTATGCCTGCCTTCTCGAATCATATCCCGATTCATAAAAAATACACACTTGCTAGAAAGTGGGCAGTGGCCTTAGCACCTGCTTTATATAAAAATCATGTAGGATGGGATGAGGATTCTCCTCCTCACAAAATCCAGTTAAAATCACAACCTACTGCACAAAGGCAGTACCCAATTAAGCAAGAAGCTAAAAAACAAGTAAATGAAATACTAGATCAGCTAGAATACCAGGGGGTGATTGAAACTTGCACCTCATAAATGAACAATCCTTTGTTTCCGGTCTCCAAACCAGACAATTCATATCGTCTAGTTTTGGATTACCAACACCTTAACACATGTTGCAAGACCTTTGCAGTGCAAAACTCACACAGTGCTGCACTAATGAATAACATAGTGCGCAAGAAATACAAAACAACCTTGGACATCTCCAATGGATTCTTTTGTCAAAACATAGCACCAGAGAGCAGATCTTTAACTGCATTCTCAGTAAATGGCACTCAAAAACAATTCTGTCGGTTAGCCCAGGGGTACAAGAACAGCCCGGGGGTATTCTCAGCGAGAGTAACAGAATTACTACAACTATATGATGATGAAGCATTATCCTATGTCGATGACATTTACTTAACAGATGATGACTTGGATACTCACTTGAAAAGAGTGAACACCATAATACTTGGGTTCGCTGCAGAGGGTTACAAATTCAACTTCAAAAAGTCCAGAATTGCCCATCTGACGGTCCTATTCTTAGGATATGAGTTATCAAGTGAAGGCAAAAGCCTGGCAGACAATTTCCTAGAGAAATGTGCCGTAATCCAAGCCCCTAAAACACTAAAAAACTTACAGTCAATTCTAGGCTTCCTAAATTTCGGAAGAACATACATTTCAAATTACGCAGAAAGGGTCAAACCCCTTTATGATCTAATTAAACCAGACTTTAAAAGATCCAATTGGACTCAAACACACACAGAAATTTTGAGATCCTTACAAACAGACATGCTAATTAAAACAAAATTAGAAACACGTGATAACACACGCAACCTTGTGATCCGAGTCATCCCAGGGAGATGCGGATTCACATACCTGACTTCTAATGAAGGAGAAAAGGTACCAATTGCATTTAAATCACACTTGTACACTAAGGCTGAAATGAAATTTAGCCCAACGGAAAAAATTCTTACAGCAACACAGACAGCTATAGCAAAAGAACGAGCCCTGGCACAAGGTAAACGAATAGTAATCGTGACACCAATACCAGCCTTAGAGGCGGTAACAAAGGCAAGCATTCCAAATGCTAAAGCACTCCATCCGAGATGGATACAATGGGCTAACTCTCTTGCTGCAACAGACGTGGTGTACGAATTTGATCCTTACTTAAAAACACAAGAATTTCTCCAATATGAATTTGAATGTCCTCCGCCAACCGAAATTCTGCCTCTAGATCACTACGGCTGTATAATATATACAGACGGATCAGCACAACCCGCAGTAGGGGTAAACAAGCTTACAGTGCTGCGTGCGCGATTGTTAAAGGTCGTTGGCACGAAGGGAAATTTAAACCAACCCTCACTAAAACACAATCCCTAGGAGATTGTACAGCTCAGCGAGCTGAACTACTAGCATTCAAGATGGCGCTTGAAAATACCGATCGAGAATTCCCCACACTCATAGTGTGCGATTCGTATTATTGCGTTCAGTCTTATAATGAATACTTGCAGATCTGGCTTCAGAACGGTTTCAAGGATGCGAAAGGTGGCACAATCAAGCATAAAATGCTCTGGGAACAAGTAGCTCTTTTACAAAAAGAACTACCAAAGACTCACGTGATACATACACTGAGTCATCAACGTGATGGCGTTCACGTTGCAGGGAATTCATTGGCTGATGAGGCCGCGAAGGCAGCTGTGCAAACGGCTTCCGTAGCTGCCGTCACCCGGTCAAAAACAAAAATAGACAGCGAAATATTACAAGCTGTCAGCGCTTCAGAAAAGGATTCGATAGAACCACTCCCTAAAGGCTTTCCAGTAAAATACTCATACATAACTGATGCAAACAATGTTCCTTTTGCTCGAATCCCTGGAGTGGGGGATAGGGCAATTCCAAACATGGAACATAGGTTAGGACTAATAATAGCGGCACACGAAGGGCTAGCTTCTATACATGCTGGCGTCTCAGCCACAGTATCATTATTAAAACAGAGATACTGGTGGCCACAAATGAGAAGACAAACAAGGAACTATGTTCTAGCATGTGAAATATGTCAAAAAATGAAAGTATCAACGGTGAGACGTCCAGCACAGACGCCCCTTCTAATCTCGGATAAACCATTAGCCTGTGTTTATCTAGACCACTGCGGTCCCTTACAAAGGGATGGTAACTATAAATATATCTTGGTCGCAGTGGATTCATGCACGAGATTCATATGGATGTGGCCCCAGCGAACGGCTGACGCCAGAACTGTTATAAAAGATTTGCGAGTCTTTATCGGCACATACGCAATTGGCATGCTGCATTCGGACAATGGTCCTGCTTTTAGCTCTCGGGCTTATAAGGAGGCCATGGTCAGCATGGGCGTGCAATTGCGGTACTCTTGTCCATTTCACCCTGAGGGGAACGGAATTGTTGAAAGAAAAAACCGTGACATAAAGCAATCTATAACGGCAAAGGTATTAGGTTCGGGAGCTGGGTGGGTCAAACATCTAATAAGTGTCCAACGTAGTCTAAATAACTTGCCAAGAAATTCTCTGAAGGGATTCAGTCCGTACGAATTATTATTCGGAACTAGGATGTTGATCTCTGACCTTGATAGTCAGACTTCAGTGGTAATAGAAAAAACCTTTGATGTCAAAGACCGTTTGGCTATTTTGCAGGACTTAAACAAAACAAGAAAAGACCTGAGCAACATACAGTTGAAACAACAGCCAACGACCACTGAAGAATCACCACCTGTCCCAGCAAGACCTGTCTGGATTCCAAAAGTCGGGGATCTAGTCAGGGAGAAGATCGCGGTAAAGAAGGAATTTGGGCCTTCCTACAGAAAAGCAGTTCCTGTCTTGTCTGTCAACGGGACAAGATCAGTTGTACTACCGCCACTTGCTGGTAAAAAGGAGAACCGAGTTGTATCCATCGACCTGGTAAAACCACAACATGTGGCCGATAACAAACAGTAGGCCAAGTGGACTCCCAATAAGTAGCAGAACACCAAGGTTTGCTACCAGCACAGAGGTCCTAACAAAAAGGCTCATCACATTCGAAACGCCTGCAGAAGAACAAGAAGGACTATGCAACAATGCAATAGAACTCAGACCTCTGAAAACCCAAATAAAGACATTTAGCAGAGACACACCAATCTATACTGAAGTACCAAGTGAAAATGCAAAAAAACAGAAATCCTGAACCAATTGGAACAATTGACAGAACTGCATCCGGTTACTTCATCAACTTCGATGATTCCTCTGACGGCTTCAGTGAATCAAAGACACAGCCATCATCAAAATCCTTTAAAGACAAAGCGAAGGGACTTTTGAAACATCTGAAAGAAACATATCTGGTTTCTCCATGGATTGAATTTTGGGTGGGTTTTGGTGCATTTATCCTCATACTTTGGCTCATCATGGTATTTACTTTGGGACGCTTCATTGAGGGAAAATATGCTAAAATGGACACAGCAAGTCAGAACATCAACTTGGTCCTCAAACCACACACATCTTCACACGTCGAGAAAAGAGAACTTTCTTCAGAACTTTCTTCAGCCAACTTCACAGCCAATCCTATACCTGGTGGGGTAGCCTGGGACAACACTGACTATGAAATTTATGGTCCGGTCGAGATCCTGAAATATCCACACCAAATCAAGATCTCCTTGAGTGATTTTGCAAAACCAAACTCATTTGCTGATGATTGGGACTTCGAAAGTATTAACAACATGATGTCTGACTTAGTAATGTCTGCTAAATTTACAAAACATGATTATTTGCAAGGTTCTACACATTATGACAGTATGTATTGCTATAACCACTATGGTAACCATTTTTTGCATAAATCAGCACAACCTAGAAATGTTTTAAATTATAATCAATGGGAACATTGTGCTACACCTCCAAAAGGGAGCTCTAGAACCGTATATGACAAATATTCATATTTTTCAGGTTTTAACATAAGTAATGCTGAAACATTTTATTTTAAATTGTCAAACAAGACAGGGATGAAAACCATGATAACCAACACAAAATTGATATATTCAGATTCATTCTTTGAAAAAATGAATACATTTGGATTTGATTATTGGGACAAAAATGTTGATTTGAAAAGTGTTTGGGGTACAAAAGAATGGCAAGTACAGGGTATAGAAGCTTTGTTTAGAGCCTGCATGATCCCAGAACAAATGATATTTTTAAATGACACTGTTCAACAAACCACCTGTCTTGGCTTAGCCAAAATCAAAGATTTAAATAAACCGTCTATTCCAAAGCCAATAATGTTTAGCAATAACTCTGATACAGATGAAGAGATAGACGTAAACCATATACTAAACCAAAACAGAACACATCCTGATTGGAAACAATGGTTGATCTGGCCCACAGATACAAATAACTGTCAAGATAGATTCCTGAATAAAACACAGGGTTTCAAAATGACCAGGCCAGACCCTAGATATCCCCAAAGACATCACCCAGGGATAATAACAACCTACAGTGTGGGCAAATTATGCCTTCAGTGGCTACAAACTTCCACACTGCCTGAAATTAAGCAACACCTAACTTTACTTACTGATGGTGCTGACTTGCGTGATTTCATAATGGGACCACGCAAACAGCGTCAAAAGCGTTTCATAGCAGCCTCTGTATATGCAGCATACAATGAGGCCTGGAAGGTTACTCAAATTGAGACAGCAGAAAGAATACGGGAAATTGACCGTATCAATTTGGAAAAATCACTTTCTGTAGTGGACAATGGGTTAATGACTCTGTCCTCCAGAATTTTTTCATTGGACAGCATTGTGTCTTCAGCAATCGATATATTATCGCAAGACTTACTGTTATTACAACATGGTCAGTCACAATTGCGTTCCATTGTACAGCTTGGCTGGACGTTACAAAATCTGCGTTCAGGCTACGTGCCTTGGCGTTTAATCAACACAACATCACTATTCCAAATCTTTAACCTTACTGATAGACAAATCGGTATGGCGCAAAAGGGTGCTGATTATACAATCTTGAGCATTGAAAAACTAGAAAGATTACCAATGACAATGTCAGAACGACCTGTCAGTGAATGGATAATCCACGGAATCATAAATATTCCAATCTCAACCTTCAGGTTTCAATACTGCCAAAAATATATACAGGCTGGCATGTACGAGAAATTGGGAAAGGGGTACCTTAAAACAACTTGGAACCTGCCCTATTCACATGCATGTGTCAGTAATAAAGGACAGAAAGTGTTTCTTAGTGGCAACAATTGTGCTATGTCACTAAGCGGCACGCTTCTGTGTAACGGTATTAGTTTGCACGGAGCCTGTGAAGGGAATTCATACAACCTTTCATGTCACCAGCAAGGCGCACCTGCAACTGAAATAGAACCATTCTTTCAAAGACTCTATAATGGGAGTTACATTCTTATTGTAGACCGCAGATGTTGCAGTCTTATGCCCGGGACTCCTTATCTAGTCACTACGACGGCGAAGGTCAAGTGCTGTGGACGCTTTTTATTCCCCAGCTCCTTTCCAGACAGGGAGGCAAGGGCATGGCCCAGTTTGAAAATTACTTCTATTCGAATAGATACTTTAAGCAGAATGAAAACAGTGCTTCTTCAGACGCCTACAAGGCTCACGTCATCAAAAGAAACGTATGATCTACAAGTCGCAAGGACGACTGCAGAGATACATACATTATTATCAACTAATTCCCCCGTACATTTCGCGGAAATCCTAAGCGAAATCTTAAATATTTCTGATACCAATGGGATCTCAGGGGTATTTAAGACAGTATTTTCGATGGCATTAACACCATTCAAAGCCATACTGGGTATTTTTCCAGATTTCGTCCATTCGATTTTTGGCGGACTTCCCCTGATCCTAGGACTAATTGCAGGAATCCTATTCCTAGTCCTTATTTTTCGTTATGGCAACCCATGTCACAGATCAAACTCTCGCGACAATGGAAGATACGATCCTAGCCATTGGATACCGGGACCGGATATCAAAAATCCTGGGACTCTCCCGGCTTAGAGACCTAAACATGACTTGGTTTCTATCATTTCGACCAATGTGGCAAAGGTGGGTTTTACCTGTACTAAGGTGTCTGCTATGCGGAGAAGAATGCGTGTTAGACACCTGTCTGACGCTACAATCGGATGCGCCAGTGGATGCAGATACACTGTTGGTTCCTACCAAGGTTCACGCTTTGTGCTGCCCTCAAAGGCTGCCAATCCTGATGACGGCATTCCTGGAATCTTCACCACTGCGATTGAAGAGTAGTGAAGTTCAAGATGAAAGCAGCATCGAACAGGTACGACCTTCTGTCAGCAATGCGAATCAGAATGTCAATGCAGACAATCATGCGCACGAATGCATGGTTACACCTATTTCCGACTTAGTGGAACTTTCCCATGAAGCTGTTGACAGTTTTTTCGAAAGCCTGAATGATATGATGTTCTCTCCAGAACAGAAATAGAGACTTTTGAGTAAACTCGCACACGGCGTTCCCTGAATTCGGCCTTCAACTTTAAAAATAAAGTCGCATGAACAATTCTTCCCACCAGTTCACGGACAACAATTTTTTAGCAGCCCCAAATTATTTTTCACAAATTTTTCGGGACACTTATCTTCTGCTTAAAGTAAGAAACTATTCCTAGAGAACTAAGATTTCTATTTTTAGATACTTTATAAACTTTAGTTGCCCGCTGGGATGTTCACAAATATTTTATTATGTGATGAGATGGTCTCGAACTTCCTTTCTGTATAGCCATATTAAGAGCCATTTCATGTGTATTTCTCATATACCAATAAGCAATAATGCATACAAATGCGTGTTTACTTTTGCATTTAATTCATAGCTTAAGTGCATACAATATATATGACTGCAATTTTTCAGTATATTTGAAAATTTCGAAATGCATTTATGTATTTTGGGGTGGTAAGGTATACACTATACTCTATAGTATGTTGTACTATGTTATACTATGCATAGATTAGTAGATATGACCATAGTTAGCGTGGAGTGGGTGTCGTGTATTTCTATAGGTTCTGAATCAGTCCCCCTATTCCTGACCCTATTCTGGTTAAACTAACTATCAAGTTAACTAACAGTCAGCCCATGAGGCAAGAAAAGCCCCCATGATGCAGATACCGTTATCTGACGCAGTCACACTACGGCACAGGAACGTGTTATCTGATTAGGTCATAACGCTTGAGATCTAATTAGACAAGCGACATTCCTCCAGCCCCTGATAAGGCATACGACGTTCTCATAACAAATCAAACCTATGACAACCTGGAAAATCCGTGCGGCCATTGTTTTGATTTCACAGAGAACTTTAGTAAAGAATGTGCTAACGAGCAAGTCGTATGACATCTTTATTGACGTATCTATGTCCATCCTTACGTCAATCTCGGCACCTTTAAGGTATAAATATTGCCGATCTTGCCCTATGCAAACACACGCGTGGTGACAAGACGGAGCAGCCATACTTGCCGAAGCCGAGAGCAGAAGCAGACCCCGCTGGCGCAGCCCCACCTTCCTGACGCGCTGAGAGACGCGCTGCTATCTCAAGCCGAGAGACCCAGCACCGGCGCTTTCGGGCAGCCCTCGCAGGCAGCCTGAAATATCGAGAGCAGAGAAAGAGATACCATTCCTCATCCATCCTAAATTCCAGGTACAGAACTGAATAACCCCTCACAGAGAATTCTTTAGTTATTCACTTGGCAAAAACAAACTTAACTTAAACTGTAACTTTCTATTCCCGCCCACGCATTAGACTTAGGTCAGGTACACGGGGTAGGCGTATTTAGAAACACCAGTTGAGTACGTTTAGTCAAATGTATATGTGTATGTAAATATATTTTAATCATTTTAAACATCATATGGCTCAGAAACCATATCAATGTTTTTACAGTATTATTTTATACTATTGCTTCTAATGTATGCACTTTACTTAACTATAAGTATTGCAATAATATCGATCCATTTCTCATGTATGAGAAAAGAGACTGATCAATAAATAACACCTTTTTATTGAACACGCCCGTCTCTTCCTTTTCTCTACATTCTGATGAGACTAAGAATGCATGTACTGACTGAGTAAAATAATTGCCTTGTGCTCACACGACTCTCGAGATTGACTCTTGATTAGGGGAGAGCAAAGTTGTCATGTTCTATGGTTGTCAGAAACTAAATCCCTTCTTGTCTAATCAGGGGAGTTAATTCCTTCCTTGAACATTCGAGAAAGTTTCTAGCGAACTCTGAGCTTAGCTGGCAAACCCAAAAATTAAGTCTAGTATCGACAGTAGTAGACCTAGTTAACGTCTGGCCTAGGCCTTTACTGCTGTAGGTACTATTCCAATGCGCAGAGCCTATTGGGAAAATAGGAGCTACACTACAAGATCAACTTGAATACCAGGGGGTGATTGAAACATGCACCTCACAAATGAACAATCCTTTGTTTCCTGTCTCCAAGCCAGATGATTCATATCGTCTAGTTTTGGACTACAGACACCTACACTCCTGCTGCAAAACATTTGCAGTACAAAACTCACACAGTGCAGCACTAATGAATAACATCGTGCGCAAAAAATATAAAATGACATTAAATATCTCAAATGGCTTCTTTTGTCAAAACATTGCACCTGAAAGCAGGTATTTGACCGCTTTCTCAACAATGGGGTCGCAAAAAACAATTCTGATGACTCCCACAGGGATTCAAGAATAGCCCAGGATTATTCTCAGCAAGGGTAACAGAGTTACTATGTATGATGATGAGGCATTATCATATGTCGATGACTTCTATCTTACAGACGACGACCTGGAGACACACTTGAAAAGAGTGAACACCATAATACTTGGGTTCGCAGCTGAAGGGTACAAATTCAACTATAAAAACTCACGAACTGCCCATCTAACTGTCCTGTTTTTAGGATATGAATTATCAAGTGAAGGCAAAAGCCTAGCAGACAATTTCTTAGAGAAATGTGCTGTACTCCAAGCTCCAAAAACGCTGAAGAACTTACAATCAATACTAGGTTTCCTGCATTTCGGAAGAACATACATTCTAAATTATGCAGAGAGGGTTAAACCTCTCTATGAATTAATAAAACCTGATTTCAAACCAATTAATTGGACTCAGAAACACACAAAAATTTTAAGATCATTACAAACAGACATGTTAACTAAAACAAAACTGCCAACACGCGCAAATGAACGCAACCTTGTAATCCGAATCATCCCAGGAAGATGCGGATTCACGTACCTGACCTCTAATGAGGGAGAAATGGTACCAATAGCTTACAAATCACATTTGTACACACAAGCTGAAATGAAATTCAGTTCTACTGAAAAAAATCTAACTGTGGTTCAAACTGCTGTAGCAAAAGAAAGAGCCCTCGCACAAGGTAAACGAATAATAATCGTTACACCTGTACCTGCCCTAGAAGCGGTAACAAGAGCAAGCATTCCGAATGCTAAAGCTTTACATCCGAGATGGATACAATGGGTTAATTCTCTTGCTGCATCAGACGTAGTATACGAATTCGATCCTAATTTAAAAACACAAGAATTTCTCCAATATGAATATGAATGTCCTCTGCCGACCGAAATCCTGCCTCTGGAACATTACGGCTGTATAAAATATACAGACGGTTTGTCGTGTATTTCTATAGGTTCTGAATCAGTCCCCCTATTCCTGACCCTATTCTGGTTAAACTAACTATCAAGTTAACTAACAGTCAGCCCATGAGGCAAGAAAACCCCCATGATGCAGATACCGTTATCTGACGCAGTCACACTACGGCACAGGAACGTGTTATCTGATTAGGTCATAATGCTTGAGATCTAATTAGACAAGCGACATTCCTCCAGCCCCTGATAAGGCATACGACGTTCTCATAACAAATCAAACCTATGACAACCTGGATAATCCGTGCGGCCATTGTTTTGATTTCACAGAGAACTTTAGTAAAGAATGTGCTAACGAGCAAGTCGTATGACATCTTTATTGACGTATCTATGTCCATCCTTACGTCAATCTCGGCACCTTTAAGGTATAAATATTGCCGACCTTGCCCTATGCAAACACACGCGTGGTGACAAGACGGAGCAGCCATACTTGCCGAAGCCGAGAGCAGAAGCAGACCCCGCTGGCAGCAGCCCCGCCTTCCTGACGCGCTGAGAGACGCGCTGCTATCTCAAGCCGAGAGACCCAGCACCGGCGCTTTCGGGCAGCCCTCGCAGGCAGCCTGGAATATCGAGAGCAGAGAAAGAGATACTATTCCTCATCCATCCTAAATTCCAGGTACAGAACTGAATAACCCCTCACAGAGAATTCTTTAGTTATTCACTTGGCAAAAACAAACTTAACTTAAACTGTAACTTTCTATTCCCGCCCACGCATTAGACTTAGGTCAGGTACACGGGGTAGGCGTATTTAGAAACACCAGTTGAGTACGTTTAGTCAAATGTATATGTGTATGTAAATATATTTTAATCATTTTAAACATCATATGGCTCAGAAACCATATCAATGTTTTTACAGTATTATTTTATACTATTGCTTCTAATGTATGCACTTTACTTAACTATAAGTATTGCAATAATATCGATCCATTTCTCATGTATGAGAAAAGAGACTGATCAATAAATAACACCTTTTTATTGAACACGCCCGTCTCTTCCTTTTCTCTACATTCTGATGAGACTAAGAATGCATGTACTGACTGAGTAAAATAATTGCCTTGTGCTCACACGACTCTCGAGATTGACTCTTGATTAGGGGAGAGCAAAGTTGTCATGTTCTATGGTTGTCAGAAACTAAATCCCTTCTTGTCTAATCAGGGGAGTTAATTCCTTCCTTGAACATTCGAGAAAGTTTCTAGCGAACTCTGAGCTTAGCTGGCAAACCCAAAAATTAAGTCTAGTATCGACAGTAGTAGACCTAGTTAACGTCTGGCCTAGGCCTTTACTGCTGTAGGTACTATTCCAATGCGCAGAGCCTATTGGGAAAATAGGAGCTACACTACAAGATCAACTTGAATACCAGGGGGTGATTGAAACATGCACCTCACAAATGAACAATCCTTTGTTTCCTGTCTCCAAGCCAGATGATTCATATCGTCTAGTTTTGGACTACAGACACCTACACTCCTGCTGCAAAACATTTGCAGTACAAAACTCACACAGTGCAGCACTAATGAATAACATCGTGCGCAAAAAATATAAAATGACATTAAATATCTCAAATGGCCTCTTTTGTCAAAACATTGCACCTGAAAGCAGGTATTTGACCGCTTTCTCAACAATGGGGTCGCAAAAAACAATTCTGATGACTCCCACAGGGATTCAAGAATAGCCCAGGATTATTCTCAGCAAGGGTAACAGAGTTACTATGTATGATGATGAGGCATTATCATATGTCGATGACTTCTATCTTACAGACGACGACCTGGAGACACACTTGAAAAGAGTGAACACCATAATACTTGGGTTCGCAGCTGAAGGGTACAAATTCAACTATAAAAACTCACGAACTGCCCATCTAACTGTCCTGTTTTTAGGATATGAATTATCAAGTGAAGGCAAAAGCCTAGCAGACAATTTCTTAGAGAAATGTGCTGTACTCCAAGCTCCAAAAACGCTGAAGAACTTACAATCAATACTAGGTTTCCTGCATTTCGGAAGAACATACATTCTAAATTATGCAGAGAGGGTTAAACCTCTCTATGAATTAATAAAACCTGATTTCAAACCAATTAATTGGACTCAGAAACACACAAAAATTTTAAGATCATTACAAACAGACATGTTAACTAAAACAAAACTGCCAACACGCGCAAATGAACGCAACCTTGTAATCCGAATCATCCCAGGAAGATGCGGATTCACGTACCTGACCTCTAATGAGGGAGAAATGGTACCAATAGCTTACAAATCACATTTGTACACACAAGCTGAAATGAAATTCAGTTCTACTGAAAAAAATCTAACTGTGGTTCAAACTGCTGTAGCAAAAGAAAGAGCCCTCGCACAAGGTAAACGAATAATAATCGTTACACCTGTACCTGCCCTAGAAGCGGTAACAAGAGCAAGCATTCCGAATGCTAAAGCTTTACATCCGAGATGGATACAATGGGTTAATTCTCTTGCTGCATCAGACGTAGTATACGAATTCGATCCTAATTTAAAAACACAAGAATTTCTCCAATATGAATATGAATGTCCTCTGCCGACCGAAATCCTGCCTCTGGAACATTACGGCTGTATAAAATATACAGACGGTTTGTCGTGTATTTCTATAGGTTCTGAATCAGTCCCCCTATTCCTGACCCTATTCTGGTTAAACTAACTATCAAGTTAACTAACAGTCAGCCCATGAGGCAAGAAAACCCCCATGATGCAGATACCGTTATCTGACGCAGTCACACTACGGCACAGGAACGTGTTATCTGATTAGGTCATAACGCTTGAGATCTAATTAGACAAGCGACATTCCTCCAGCCCCTGATAAGGCATACGACGTTCTCATAACAAATCAAACCTATGACAACCTGGATAATCCGTGCGGCCATTGTTTTGATTTCACAGAGAACTTTAGTAAAGAATGTGCTAACGAGCAAGTCGTATGACATCTTTATTGACGTATCTATGTCCATCCTTACGTCAATCTCGGCACCTTTAAGGTATAAATATTGCCGACCTTGCCCTATGCAAACACACGCGTGGTGACAAGACGGAGCAGCCATACTTGCCGAAGCCGAGAGCAGAAGCAGACCCCGCTGGCAGCAGCCCCGCCTTCCTGACGCGCTGAGAGACGCGCTGCTATCTCAAGCCGAGAGACCCAGCACCGGCGCTTTCGGGCAGCCCTCGCAGGCAGCCTGGAATATCGAGAGCAGAGAAAGAGATACTATTCCTCATCCATCCTAAATTCCAGGTACAGAACTGAATAACCCCTCACAGAGAATTCTTTAGTTATTCACTTGGCAAAAACAAACTTAACTTAAACTGTAACTTTCTATTCCCGCCCACGCATTAGACTTAGGTCAGGTACACGGGGTAGGCGTATTTAGAAACACCAGTTGAGCACGTTTAGTCAAAATGTATATGTGTATGTAAATATATTTTAATCATTTTAAACATCATATGGCTCAGAAACCATATCAATGTTTTTACAGTATTATTTTATACGATTGCTTTTAATGTATGCACTTTACTTAACTATAAGTATTGCAATAATATCGATCCATTTCTCATGTATGAGAAAAGAGACTGATCAATAAATAACACCTTTTTATTGAACACGCCCGTCTCTTCCTTTTCTCTACATTCTGATGAGACTAAGAATGCACGTACTGACTGAGTAAAATAATTGCCTTGTGCTCACACGACTCTCGAGATTGACTCTTGATTAGGGGAGAGCAAAGTTGTCATGTTCTATGGTTGTCAGAAACTAAATCCCTTCTTGTCTAATCAGGGGAGTTAATTCCTTCCTTGAACATTCGAGAAAGTTTCTAGCGAACTCTGAGCTTAGCTGGCAAACCCAAAAATTAAGTCTAGTATCGACAGTAGTAGACCTAGTTAACGTCTGGCCTAGGCCTTTACTGCTGTAGGTACTATTCCAATGCGCAGAGCCTATTGGGAAAATAGGAGCTACACTACATGGCGCCCAACGTGTTTGGAAAGGGCGATAAAACTAACGTAAGACATTTAGAGTAACTCAGTCGTGCTTTCTCACTCAGACCCCTTTTCCCAAATACTCCAAAGACGTCTGGAGTGGGTGAAAGGTTATATCCTCCAAAACCTCGCAGGAGGGAACTCCTATGTATGGTTCTTGGTCAAGTCAACGTTGAAGGATAAACAGTTCCAAAATATTGTGCATCTAATCTTTGTTCCATAAAGAAACCTGATCTGCAAATAGACATAATACCATCCTGTCTGTAAAATGGGAGACAGTGATGAAGAAAGAGAGGCAGTTAGATTAGCTACTGAACTCGCAGATGCTGATGCTACCATGCAAGCAGCAGACCCGAATATAACACTCATTCCGGTCATTAAAAGGAGATCTATAACCTTAAAACTTATAGAAAATGGACTGACACCTAGAGGTGGCACAGTCATATTCGTAATTGAGGCACACGAATATCGGCAGACAGAGGTATACTATTCATGGATACATTTTCCGGCAGCAAATGCTGTAACAAAGTACTTCCACTATTACAAAGTAGAGGAACCTCCTGAAACGTACACTCCTTTCGAGGAGGTGGAAGTACCACTCAAATTCCAAGAGCATTTGCTCTTATTTGATGGCGCCCTAAAACATAACAATCACATTACAAGGCTCGGTCCTTTAGGAAGACCAGGAGCAACGTGGCCGGTCTTAGCCGGATACACACCACATTCAGACATCGAAAGAATGCCTGCAGCAGAGCTGTTAATACAGCTAAAACAGCTACTAAAAATTCATAGACAATTAGTTCAGTATGTAATGCGGACTTCAACAATTCAGCCAGCGATTAAACTTCCACAGCTGACCCCTCACCAGGGGAACACAAATAAAATTACACCACAGAACATCCAATCCTGCCTAGGTAAAGTTCCAGCTAAACGGGAACAAATACCATTCTGGTTGGCACAGAAAATTACCCAAATAGAGGCGGTGTTTCCTGACACCACCCCGCTGGAAAAACACAGGATTCTGACTATATGTCTCCCAATGGGAATCGCACCACACATTGAGGACTGTGACACTTGGGGTACAGTCTTTGCTTCCATCTATACAAAAACGCACGGTGTTCCATCCATTTCGGTAATACCAGATGTGCTAAAACAAATTCAAGATGAATACGGTCCAGAACCTGCTTTAACTCTTGGTATGAAATTACTAAAAGACTTCAAGCAGGTCTCGGCTATATTACTATCCAACATAAAAGGTGAAGCAGCAAACGTGGCGATCCGCCAGAGGTTAAAAGAGACAGATATAGCAGACCAACCAGCTGAAATTGCCAGAATCATAGAAAAATCCTATGAAGAACTAGGCAGAGATAGTCTAGGTGGAATACCAGTAAAACCGCAACTGACTACAAGTCCAGAAAAAATATTTTTTAATAATAATAATTCACCAAAAAAGAACTGGGATGGAAACAAACAATCCAATCCTAAAGAAAAGAAATTCCAGTCCCGAGGAAGGTCTCCTAGGCGAAGAGAGAAATCTCCAAACCAAAGACAGAGGTCACCGCAGAGTGACCCCTCGGGGAATAGATATAACCTTAGAAATAGGGATAATATTAAAAAACCTGATAGATATCAAGACATTGATACACGTCCCTCTCAATCTTTTCAGAATTCCTCGCAGAAATCGGAAAGAAGAGGACGATCAGAAGAGCACGCCAAGTCCAAAGACAAGGAACCTGCTCAGCTAAAAAAGAAATTACAATTTCCAAAAAAGAAGGTAGCCAGTATCAAGGTAGTTAAAAATGCCGAGAATACTGAGGACACAACTGAAAAACGGAGAGTGGGCTCAGACAATGCTAGACAGCGCAGCAGAGGTGAGCATAGCTCGCAAAGTCCTTATGAATCATCTGGAGACAGTGGACACGAATGAATACCTTCAAGTGGAAACTGCAGACACCAGAGTTAGCAGGCCCCACAAGATATACGAGATAACATTACGTATAGAGGGAGATAAGACTAGGAAAATAAGGGGACTATTTTGGGATAACCTCTCCAAAGGCTATGACATCCTTCTAGCTGAAAAAGACTGGCCACCAGAGTTTGTCAGGGAGTGCCCTCATGGCGAAGAAGTAATTATGCCTGCCTTCTCGAATCAAATACCGATTCATAAAAAATACACACTTGCTAGAAAGTGGGCAGTGGCCTTAGCACCTGCTTTATATAAAAATCATGTAGGATGGGATGAGGATTCTCCTCCTCACAAAATCCAGTTAAAATCACAACCTACTGCACAAAGGCAGTACCCAATTAAGCAAGAAACTAAAAAACAGGTAAATGAAATACTAGATCAGCTAGAATACCAGGGGGTGATTGAAACTTGCACCTCACAAATGAACAATCCTTTGTTTCCGGTCTCCAAACCAGTCAATTCATATTGTCTAGTTTTGGATTACCGACACCTTAACACATGTTGCAAAACCTTTGCAGTGCAAAACTCACACAGTGCTGCACTAATGAATAACATAGTGCGCAAAAAATACAAAACAACCCTGGACATCTCCAATGGATTCTTTTGTCAAAACATAGCACCAGAGAGCAGATCTTTAACTGCATTCTCAGTAAATGGCACTCAAAAGCAATTCTGTCGGTTAGCCCAGGGGTACAAGAACAGCCCGGGGGTATTCTCAGCGAGAGTAACAGAATTACTACAACTATATGATGATGAAGCATTATCTTATGTCGATGACATTTACTTAACAGATGATGACTTGGAGACTCACTTGAAAAGGGTGAACACCATAATACTTGGGTTCGCTGCAGAGGGTTACAAATTCAACTTTAAAAAGTCAAGAATTGCCCATCTGACAGTCTTATATGTAGGATATGAATTATCAAGTATAGCCTGGTTGACAATTTTCTAAGACCTAGAAGAATTAAAAAATCTAAAATATGAAAAGACGTATCCTCTGCCAATCGACATTCTGCCTCTACGACATTACGCCTGTGTAATCTATACAGACGGACATGCTCAACCCTCCGTTTGGGGAGAACAAGCATACAACCCCACATGTGAGATTACAAAAGAAGTGTGGCGCGGAGGTAAACTAAGACCTCTATTAACAAAATCACACTCAGTAGAAACTAATTCAGAACTACAAACTGAAATAATAGCATTGAAAATGGCGCTAGATAATGCGGATCGCGAATTCCCGACACTTATAGTGTCAGATTCATATTACTGCGTCAAAGCATATAACAAGGATTTGCAGACATGGATTCAGAACGGTTACAAAGATGACACAGATGCACCAATAAAGCAGAAATTGCTCTGGGAACAAATAGCTCTTTTACAAAAAGAACTACCAAAGACTCACGTGACACACTCACTGAGTCATCAGCGTGATGGCGTTCACGTTGTAGGGAATTCATTGGCTGAAACAGCCGCAGCGGCAGCCACTAAACCGGCTCCCGTAGATCGAAAAAAGCGTACATTAAAATACATTGACGGTGAAACAATGCTGGCGGTGAAAACGTCATCAAAAGGCGACTGCTCAGCGTTACCGATCAACTATCCACTCAATTATACATACATAATCGATGCGAACTCCGTCCCTTTTGCTCGAATCCCTGGAGTGGGGGATAGAGTGATTCCAAACATGGACAGGAGAAACTTGTTAATCGCAGACGCACACATGGGCGAGGGTCACAGACACCTTAAATTAAAAGATTCTCTGGAAGAATTACAATCATGGTACTGGTGGCCAGGCATGAGCCTGCACTACACCATGTTTGTAAAAAACTGCCCAAACTGCAACAGAGATCGCAGTGGGGAAAGAAACAGTTTAATACCTCGTCGTATCAAGGCAGATAATATTACCAGCAAAAAGAATGGCTTGCGATTAACATATACAGGCTAGTTTCCACTTATAATGTAGATCACCAGCACTCGGCTGACGTCCGGACTGTTATACAAAGATTTGCGAGTCTAAATGGCATATACGCTAAGAGCATGCTACGTTCGACCATTGTTTTCACTCAGGCAATCCAGCCTGGGGGGGAAACATGGCCAAATGAGCACAGCCCAGCGGGAATCTTCTCACTTCCTTCCTGAGGGTACGGGATGGTGTAAAGAAAAAACCAAGGCAGAAAGCAATCTATAATGGAAAGGATATTAGGTTCGGGAGCTGGGTGGGTCAAACATCTAATAAGTGTCCAACGTAGTCTAAATAACTTGCCAAGAAATTCTCTGAAGGGATTCAGTCCGTACGAATTATTATTCGGAACTAGGATGTTGATCTCTGACCTTGATAGTCAGACTGCAGTGGTAATAGAAAAAACCTTTGATGTCAAAGACCGTTTGGCTATTTTGCAGGACTTAAACAAAACAAGAAAAGACCTGAGCAACATACAGTTGAAAGAACAGCTAACAACCACTGAAGAATCACCACCTGTCCCAGCAAGACCTGTCTGGATTCCAAAAGTCGGGGATCTAGTCAGGGAAAAGATCGCGGTAAAGAAGGAATTTGGGCCTTCTTACAGAAAAGCAGTTCCTGTCTTGTCTGTCAACGGGACAAGATCAGTTGTACTACCGCCACTTGCTGGAAAAAAGGAGAACCGAGTTGTATCCATCGACCTGGTAAAACCACAACATGTGGCCGATAACAAACAGTAGGCCAAGTGGACTCCCAATAAGTAGCAGAACACCAAGGTTTGCTACCAATACAGAGGTCCTAACAAAAAGGCTCATCACATTCGAAACGCCTAAAGAAGAACAAGAAGGACTATGCAACAATGCAATAGAACTCAGACCTCTGAAAACCCAAATAAAGACATTTAGCAGAGACACACCAATCTATACTGAAGTACCAAGTGAAAATGCAAAAAACAGAAATCCTGAACCAATTGGAACAATTGACAGAACTGCATCCGGTTACTTCATCAACTTCGATGATTCCTCTGACGGCTTCAGTGAATCAAAGACACAGCCATCATCAAAATCCTTTAAAGACAAAGCTAAGGAACTTTTGAAACAACTGAAAGAAACATATCTGGTTTCTCCATGGATTGAATTTTGGGTGGGTTTTGGCGCATTTATCCTCATACTTTGGCTCATCATGGTATTTACTTTGGGACGCTTCATTGAGGGAAAATATGCTAAAATGGACACAGCAAGTCAGAACATCAACTTGGTCCTCAAACCACACACATCTTCACACGTCAAGAAAAGAGAACTTTCTTCAGAACTTTCTTCAGCCAACTTCACAGCCAATCCGATACCTGGTGGGGTAGCCTGGGACAACACTGACTATGAAATTTATGGTCCGGTCGAGATCCTGAAATATCCACACCAAATCAAGATCTCATTGAGTGATTTTGCAAAACCAAACTCATTTGCTGATGATTGGGACTTCGAAAGTATTAACAACATGATGTCTGACTTAGTAATGTCTGCTAAATTTACAAAACATGATTATTTGCAAGGTTCTACAAATTATGATAGTATGTATTGCTATAACCATTATGGTAACCATTTTTTGCATAAATCTGCACAACCTAGAAATGTTTTAAGTTATAATCAATGGGAACATTGTGCTACACCTCCAAAAGGAAGCTCTAGAACCGTATATGACAAATATTCATATTTTTCAGGTTTTAACACAAGTAATGCTGAAACATTTTATTTTAAATTGTCAAACAAGACAGGGATGAAAACCATGATAACCAACACAAAATTGATATATTCAGATTCATTCTTTGAAAAAATGAATACTTTTGGATTTGATTATTGGGACAAAAATGTTGATTTGAAAAGTGTTTGGGGTACAAAAGAATGGCAAGTACAGGGTTTAGAAGCTTTGTTTAGAGCCTGCATGATCCCAGAACAAATGATATTTTTAAATGACACTGTTCAACAAACCACCTGTCTTGGCTTAGCCAAAATCAAAGATTTAATTAAACCGTCTATTTAAAAGCCAACAATGTTTAGCAATAGCTCTGATACAGATGAAGAGATAGACGTAAACCATATATTAAACCAAAACAGAACACATCCTGATTGGAAACAATGGTTGATCTGGCCCACAGATACAAATCACTGTCAAGATAGATTCCTGAATAAAACACAGGGTTTCAAAATGACCAGGCCAGACCCTAGATATCCCCAAAGACATCACCCAGGGATAATAACAACCTACAGTGTGGGCAAATTATGCCTTCAATGGCTACAGACTTCCACACTGCCTGAAATTAAGCAACACCTAACTTTACTTACTGATGGTGCTGACTTGCGTGATTTCATACTGGGACCACGCAAACAGCGTCAAAAGCGTTTCATAGCAGCCTCTGTATATGCAGCATACAATGAGGCCTGGAAGGTTACTCAAATTGAGACAGCAGAAAGAATACGGGAAATTGACCGTATCAATTTGGAAAAATCACTTTCTGTAGTGGACAATGGGTTAATGACTCTGTCCTCCAGAATTTTTTCATTGGACAGCATTGTGTCTTCAGCAATCGATATATTATCGCAAGACTTACTGTTATTACAACATGGTCAGTCACAATTGCGTTCCATTGTACAGCTTGGCTGGACGTTACAAAATCTGCGTTCAGGCTATGTGCCTTGGCGTTTAATCAACACAACGTCACTATTCCAAATCTTTAAACCTTACTGATAGACAAATCGGTATGGCGCAAAAGGGTGCTGATTATACAATCTTGAGCATTGAAAAACTAGAAAGATTACCAATGACAATGTCAGAACGACCTGTCAGTGAATGGATAATCCACGGAATCATAAATATTCCAATCTCAACCTTCAGGTTTCAATACTGCCAAAAATATATACAGGCTGGCATGTACGAGAAATTGGGAAAGGGGTACCTTAAAACAACTTGGAACCTGCCCTATTCACATGCATGTGTCAGTAATAAAGGACAGAAAGTGTTTCTTAGTGGCAACAATTGTGCTATGTCACTAAGCGGCACGCTTCTGTGTAACGGTATTAGTTTGCATGGAGCCTGTGAAGGGAATTCGTACAATCTTTCATGTCACCAGCAAGGCGCACCTGCAACTGAAATAGAACCATTCTTTCAAAGACTCTATAATGGGAGTTACATTCTTATTGTAGACCGCAGATGTTGTAGTCTTATGCCCGGGACTCCTTATCTAGTCACTACAACGGCGAAGGTCAAGTGCTGTGGACGTTCTTTATTCCCCAGCTCCTTTCCAGACAGGGAGGCAAGGGCATGGCCCAGTTTGAAAATTACTTCTATTCGAATAGATACTTTAAGCAGAATGAAAACAGTGCTTCTTCATACACCTACAAGGCTCACGTCATCAAAAGAAACGTATGATCTACAAGTCGCAAGGACGACTGCAGAGATACATACATTATTATCAACTAATTCCCCCATACATTTCGCGGAAATCCTGAGCGAAATCTTAAATATTTCTGATACCACTGGGGTCTCAAAGGTATTTAAGACAGTATTTTCGATGGCATTAACACCATTCAAAGCCATACTGGGTATTTTTCCAGATTTCGTCCATTCGATTTTTGGCGGACTTCCCCTGATCCTGGGACTAATTGCAGGAATCCTATTCTTAGTCCTTATTTTTCGTTATGGCAACCCATGTCACAGATCAAACTCTCGCGACAATGGAAGAGACGATCCTAGCCATTGGATAACGGGACCGGATATCAAAAATCCTGGGACTCTCCCGGCTTAGAGACCTAAACATGACTTGGTTTCTATCATTTCGACCAATGTGGCAAAGGTGTGTTTTACCTGTACTAAGGTGTCTGCTATGCGGAGAAGAATGCGTGTTAGACACCTGTCTGACGCTACAATCGGATGCGCCAGTGGATGCAGATACACTGTTGGTTCCTACCAAGGTTCACGCTTTGTGCTGCCCTCAAAGGCTGCCAATCCTGATGACGGCATTCCTGGAATCTTCACCACTGCGATTGAAGAGTAGTGAAGTTCAAGATGAAAGCAGCATCGAACAGGTACGACCTTCTGTCAGCAATGCGAATCAGAATGTCAATGGAGACAATCATGCGCACGAATGCATGGTTACCCCTATTTCCGACTTAGTGGAACTTTCCCATGAAGCTGTTGACAGTTTTTTCGAAACAGAACAGAAATAGAGTCTTTTGAGTAAACTCGCACACGGCTTTCCCTGAATTCGGCCTTCAACTTTAAAAATAAAGTCACATGAACAATTTCACTCCAGCTCACGGACAGCAATATTTTTCAGCAAGCCCCTTAAAATATTTTTCTACATATTTTTTTCCCGGGACACTGATCTTCTGCTTAAAGTAAGAAACTATTCCTAGAGAACTAAAATTTCTATTTTTAGATACTTTATAGACTTTAGCTGCTCGCTGGGATGTTCACAAATATTTTATTATGTGATGAGATGGTCTCGAACATTCTTTCTGTATAGCCATATTAAGAGCCATTTCATGTGTATTTCTCATATACCAATAAGCAATAATGCATAAACATGCGTGTTTACTTTTGCATTTAATTCATAGCTTAAGTGCATACAATATATATGACTGCAATTTTTCAGTATATTTGAAAATTTCGAAATGCATTTATGTATTTTGGGGTGGTAAGGTATACACTATACTCTATAGTATGTTGTACTATGTTATACTATGCATAGATTAGTAGATATGACCATAGTTAGCGTGGAGTGGGTGTCGTGTATTTCTATAGGTTCTGAATCAGTCCCCCTATTCCTGACCCTATTCTGGTTAAACTAACTATCAAGTTAACTAACAGTCAGCCCATGAGGCAAGAAAACCCCCATGATGCAGATACCGTTATCTGACGCAGTCACACTACGGCACAGGAACGTGTTATCTGATTAGGTCATAACGCTTGAGATCTAATTAGACAAGCGACATTCCTCCAGCCCCTGATAAGGCATACGACGTTCTCATAACAAATCAAACCTATGACAACCTGGATAATCCGTGCGGCCATTGTTTTGATTTCACAGAGAACTTTAGTAAAGAATGTGCTAACGAGCAAGTCGTATGACATCTTTATTGACGTATCTATGTCCATCCATACGTCAATCTCGGCACCTTTAAGGTATAAATATTGCCGACCTTGCCCTATGCAAACACACGCGTGGTGACAAGACGGAGCAGCCATACTTGCCGAAGCCGAGAGCAGAAGCAGACCCCGCTGGCAGCAGCCCCGCCTTCCTGACGCGCTGAGAGACGCGCTGCTATCTCAAGCCGAGAGACCCAGCACCGGCGCTTTCGGGCAGCCCTCGCAGGCAGCCTGGAATATCGAGAGCAGAGAAAGAGATACTATTCCTCATCCATCCTAAATTCCAGGTACAGAACTGAATAACCCCTCACAGAGAATTCTTTAGTTATTCACTTGGCAAAAACAAACTTAACTTAAACTGTAACTTTCTATTCCCGCCCACGCATTAGACTTAGGTCAGGTACACGGGGTAGGCGTATTTAGAAACACCAGTTGAGCACGTTTAGTCAAAATGTATATGTGTATGTAAATATATTTTAATCATTTTAAACATCATATGGCTCAGAAACCATATCAATGTTTTTACAGTATTATTTTATACTATTGCTTTTAATGTATGCACTTTACTTAACTATAAGTATTGCAATAATATCGATCCATTCCTCATGTATGAGAAAAGAGACTGATCAATAAATAACACCTTTTTATTGAACACGCCCGTCTCTTCCTTTTCTCTACATTCTGATGAGACTAAGAATGCACGTACTGACTGAGTAAAATAATTGCCTTGTTCTCACACGACTCTCGAGATTGACTCTTGATTAGGGGAGAGCAAAGTTGTCATGTTCTATGGTTGTCAGAAACTAAATCCCTTCTTGTCTAATCAGGGGAGTTAATTCCTTCCTTGAACATTCGAGAAAGTTTCTAGCGAACTCTGAGCTTAGCTAGCAAACCCAAAAATTAAGTCTAGTATCGACAGTAGTAGACCTAGTTAACGTCTGGCCTAGGCCTTTACTGCTGTAGGTACTATTCCAATGCGCAGAGCCTATTGGGAAAATAGGAGCTACACTACAGGTTCAGCACAACCGGCAGTTGGGGGTATACAAGCAAACAGTGCTGCGTGCGCGATTGTTAAAGGTCGTTGGCACGAAGGAAAATTTAGACCACTGGGCACTAAAACTCAATCTCTAGGAGATTGTACAGCTCAGCGAGCTGAACTACTGGCTTTTAAGATGGCTCTTGAAAATACTGATCGCGAATTCCCCACACTAATAGTGTGCGATTCATATTATTGCGTCCAGTCTTACAACGAATACTTGCAGAACTGGGTTCAAAACGGCTTCAAAGATGCAAAAGGTGGCACAATCAAGCATAAAATGCTTTGGGAACAAGTAGTTCTTTTACAGAAAGAACTACAAAAGACTCACATGATACATACACTGAATCATCAACGTGTTGGCGTTCACGTTGCGGGGAATTCATTGACTGATGAGGCCGCGAAGGCAGCTGTGCAAACGGCTTCCGTAGCTGCTATCACCCGGTCAAAAACAAAAATAGACAGCGATATAATGCAAGCTGTCAGTGCTTCAGTAAAAGATGATAGAAAAACACTCCCGAAAGGCTTTCCAGTAAAGTACTCATACATAACTGATGCGAATAATGTTCCTTTTGCTCGAATCCCTGGAGTGGGGGATAGGGCAATTCCAAACATGGAACACAGGTTAGGACTAATTTTAGCGGCACACGAAGGGCTCGCTTCTGCACACGCTGGTGTTTCCACCACAGTATCATTATTAAAACAGAGATATTGGTGGCCACGCATGAGGAAACAGACTAGAAACTATGTACTAGAATGTGAAATATGCCAAAGAATGAAAGTATCAATTGTGAAACGACCAGCACAGACGCCCCTTCTAATATCAGATAAACCATTGGCATGTGTTTACCTGGACCACTGTGGTCCCTTACAAAGGGATGGCAACTATAAATATATCATGGTCGCAGTGGACTCCTGCACGAGACTCATTTGGATGTGGCCCCAGCGCTCGGCTGACGCCAGAACTGTTATAAAAGATTTGCGAGTCTTTATCGGCACATACGCAATTGGCATGCTACATTCTGATCAGGGTCCTGCGTTTAGCTCTCGAGCTTACAAAGAGGCCATGACCAGCATGGGCATTGCATTGCGGTACTCTTCTCCCTTCCATCCTGAGGGAAATGCGTTAGTGGAAAGAAAAAACCAGGACATAAAGCAATCTATAACGGCGAGGGTATTAGGTTCGGGTGATGAGTGGGTCAAACATCTAACAAGTGTCCAACATAGTCTTAACAATCTGCCAAGAAATTCTCTAAAAGGTATCACTCCATACAAACTATTGTTTGGCACTAGAATGCACATCCAGGACTTAGATTGTCAGACTTCAGTGGTAGAAGAAAAAGCCTTTGATATCAAAGATCGTTTGGCTGTTTTACAGGACTTAAATGAAACAAGAAGAAGTCTGAGTAATATAAAGTTAAAGCCAACAGCCACTGAAGAGAAACCACCTGTCCCAGCAAGACCTGTCTGGATTCCAAAGATTGGGGATCTAGTCAGAGAGAAGATCGCGGTGAAGAAGGATTTTGGGCCTTCTTACAGAAAAGCAGTACCTGTCTTCGCTGTCAGCGGAACAAGATCAGTAGTACTACCGCCCTTTGCTGGTAAAAAGGAGAACAGAGTTGTATCCATCGACCTGGTAAAACCACAATCATGTGGCCAATAATATGTAGTAGGCCCAGTGGACTCCCAAGAAATAGCAGAAGACCAAATCTTGCTACAATCCAAGAGGTTCAAACTGAGAGACTAATCACATTTAATAAACCTGCAGTGAATAAAAAAGGACTATGAAACAAAGCCATGGAACTTGTGCCTCTTGAAACCCAAATTGCAACAGTTCATCAAGAAACACCTGTCTACAATGATGTAGCCTCAGACTATGCTAATGAAACAAAGAAAAATTCAAAGACTAATGAGAATCCGTAAGCAATTCCAACAATTGACAGAACTGCATCTGGCTACTTAATCAATTTCGATGGCTTTTCTGATGATCCAAGTGAACATGAAGAAACGCCAGCAACAAAAACTTTCAAAGAAAAAATGACTGAACTTTTTCATCAACTAAAATAAACATATTTGATTTCACCATGGATTGAATTTTGGATTGTGTTAGGTGTACTTTTCCTCCTGCTTTGGCTCATCATGGTTTTATGTTTGGGTTGATTCATTGATGGAAAACATAGTACAATGGACACAGCAAGTCAGAACATCAACTTGGTCCTAAAGCCTCACACATCCTCACACATCAAAAAAAGAGAACTGTCATCAGTGAACATCACAGCCAATCCAATACCCGGTGGGGTAGCATGGGACAAAACGGATTATGAAATCTATGGCCCGATTGAGCTCTTGAAATATCCACATCAATTTAAGGTTTCCTTAAGTGACTTTGTGACACCAAGTACTTTGAAAATATTAATAATATGATGTCAGATTTAGTAATGTCAGCAAAATTTACAGAACATGAATTACTTGCAGGGTTCATCAAATTATGAAGAAATGTACTGTTATAATCATTATGGTCATCACTATTTACATAAATCTGCTCAACCTAGAAATGTTTTTAATTATAACCAATGGGAACATTGTGCAACACCGCCAAAAGGCAGCTTGAAAACATTTTATGAGAAATTCCCATACTTCTCAGGGTTTAACACAAGTGATGCAGAAACGTTTTATTTCAAAATGTTAAATAAGACAGGAATGAAAACAATGTTGACAAATACTAAACTGATATATTCAGAAACATTTTATGAAAAAATGTCTACATTTGGTTTTGAATTTTGGAAAAACAACATTGAAACAAAACCATCTGGGGTTCAAAAGACTGGCAGGTACAAGGTCCAGAAGCATTATTTAGAGCCTGCATGATCCCAGAACAGATAATATTCCTGAATGACACCATTCAACAGACAACCTGTCTTGGCTTAGCCAAGATAAAAGACTTAAACAAACCGTCTATTCCGAAGCCCATACCTGATAGTAATAGCACTACAGATGTGGAGATGGACATATAGATGGACGTATCCCATATTTCACACCAAAACAGAACAAATCCTGATTGGAAAAAATAGTTGATCTGGCCCACAGACACTAATAACTGTCAAGATAGATTCCTGAACAAAACACAGGGGTTAAAACAGAACAGGCCAGACCCAAGATATTCCCAGAGACAACATCCAGGGATAGTTACAACATACAGTGTAGGGAGACTATGCCTCGAATGGCTACAAAAATCCACACTGGCTGAAATTAAGCAACACTTGACTTTACTTAAAGAATGTGCTGACTTGCGAGATTTCATACTGGGACCTCGCAAACAGCGTCAAAAACGTTTCATCTACGCCTTTTATACGCTGCTTACAACGAAACGTGGAAAGTAATGCAAATTGAAACTGCAGAAAAAATACGAGAAATTGATCGTATACATTTGAAAAAATCCCTTTCTGTAGTGGACAATGGGTTAACGACTCTGTCCTCCAGAATATATTCACTGGACAGCATTGTATCATCTGCTATTGATATAATAGAGCAGGACTTGCTAATGTTACAACATGGTCAGTCCCAATTACGTTCCATTGTACAGCTAGGCTGGACGTTGCAAAACCTGCGTTCAGGCTACGCGCCATGGCGTTTAATCAACACAACGTCATTATTCTTTATCTTTAACCTTACTGATAAACAAATCAGTTTGGCCCAAAAAGGAGCAGACTATACGATTCTGAGCATTGAAAAACTTGAGAGATTACCATTGACAATGTCAGAGAGACCTGTCATTGAATGGATAATACACGGAACTATTACAATCCCAATAACAACTTTCCAGTTTAAGTATTGCCAAAAATATATACCAGCAGGCCTGTATGAAAGGTTGGGTAAAGGATACATCAAGTCAACATGGAACTTACTTTATACACACAAATGTTTAGTGAAGGGAAAAAAGAGGTATTTCTTAGTGGTAACAATTGTAAAAAATCACTAAGCGGTACACTTCTGTGTCAAGGTATTAACTTGCATGGAGCCTGCGAAGGTTCATCAAATAACCTTTTATGTCACCTGCACGGCACTCCTGCAACATAGATAGAGCCTTTTTTCAGACAGCTTTCCAACGGCAGTTATGTTCTAATAAGTGACCACAGCTGTTGTGGCATGGTGCCAGGAAAAGCCTATCTCGTGAGCGTTACTTCCATGGTCACTTGCTGTATGCAAGTATTGTATCCAAGCAGCAATCCAGACATGGAGGCGGCAATATGGCCTTCTTTGAATATCTCTTCTATTCAAATTGATACTTTAAGCAGAATGAAGTCTATTCTTTTACAGACAAATGTGCCTTTAACCTCGTCCATAGAGACGTAATATCTGCAAGTTGCAAGGGCAGCGGCAGAGATACATTCCCTATTATCAACAAATTGCCCCGTACATTTTAGTAGAAATGTTAGGTCAAATTTTAAACATGTTTGATACCAATGGCATCGCACATGTATTTAAGACAATTTGTTCGGGACTGTTAGCACCCTTTGAAACAGTTCTAGGCATTTTCCCGAATTTTGTGCATTCGTTATTCGGCAGTCTGCCTCTTCTTTTGGGACTCGTAGCAGGAATTTTATTTGTGATCCTTCTGCTCCGCTATGGCAAGCCAAGCCACAGACAAAACTACAGCTACAATGGAAGAAACGATCTTAGCAATACGCTACCGAGACCGAATCACTAGAGTCCTCGGATTGGCCCGGCTAAGAGATCTGAATACAACTTGGTTTCTTTCATTCAGACCAATCTGGCAAGATTGCATCTTACCTGTGCTTCGATGTCTGCTATGCGGAGAAGAATGCGTTTTGGGCGTCTGTCTTACACTACCATCAGCAGTACCTATGGATATACTTTGCTTGGTTCGGTAACGGCTCATGCAACGTGTTGTCCCCAGCGGCTACCTATTCTGATGACGGCATTCGTTGAGACTTCACCATTACGATTAGGTAGCGGTGAAGTACGAGATGGAAGCAGCACCACACAGGTACAACCTTCTGTGAGCATTGCTGATCCAGACATCAATGATAGCAATGATTCTCACATTTGCCCTATTGCGGCTTTTTCAAACTTGGTCGAACTTTCACCTGATGTTGTAGACCAATTTTTCGCAACTCTGTCTTATATGATGTTCTCTCCGAACAACGAGAATAACTTTTAAAACAACGAGCACACAGCGTTCCCTGAACTCTGAATTCGGCCTTCAGTTTTTTGATAAACGAAAGTACTGAAAACAATTGGAACAATTTTTTCCCCTGAAAGCGAAATTATTTTTTCCACTTCCAAAATATTTACCTTTTTTTGGCACATGGTACTCTGCTTAAATTAGAACTATTCTTAAAGAACAGAGCTTCTATTTTTAGAGACACTAGAGACAATATTTCACCTCAGCCTCTAGCACATGTACAGTATTTTGTAAATATGTGATGAAATGGTCTCAACCTTCTTTTCTGTATTCAGAGCCATTTCATAAATGTAATTTTCACAATTCATTCAGCCGATATTTATATATGCATTTTCTGAATGATATCACTGCTTAAAAAACGTACAGTACCAATACTCATTTTCGTGTATATACCATACACCATTTCGAATGCAATTTATGTATTTTGGGGTGGGTTGGAAAACACACATGCATTGTTATATGTTTAGTATTGCTTAGTATTTAGTAATGATGGACATTAATACGTGGAGTGGGTGTTGTGAATCTATCTAGGACCCTAATCAAGATATCCCCGATTCATGCCCTGATGTGGTTATAGCAAAAGATATCCTAATAAAGGCATAGGAATCATGTCCATATCTAGTCATAGCCCATGCAGTCCAAATACGGCAAGGCTTCTCCCATAGACTCCTAGAAAGCACAACGTGTTAAACAAACCAAGCCTCCAGCAGCTCGGGAATTCCCCCTGCTTTTGATTTGATTTGCACAAGAACTCCTGGAGTCCAGAAAGAACTGTTAGTTCTTAGTGACGTCTTATGTCCAACCTTACGTCAAACACGGCACCTTTCAGGTATAAATATACCAACGTTACCTTAAGCAAACACACGGTGGTTTGGAGCAGAGCTGCTATCTACTTGCCCGACGCCCAGATGATGCGAGAGCCGAAGGAAGCCGACCCTCCCATTTGACGCACTGAGAGAGACGCTGTCTTTTCTCTTGCCAAGAAATCCAGCTACGGTGTTTCCAGTCACCCTTGCGGGTTGCTGGGAGATCGAGTCCTGAGACACGAGATACAAGACCTCCTTCATTCTATTACCAAGGTACGGAGCTGACTAAATCCTTAAGAGAATTCTTGATTCAGATTCTTGGCAAAAAACCAACTTAACTTAAACTGCAACTTACTTACTACTTCCCACGTATTAGGCTTAGGTCAGGTGCACCGGGGTAGGCGTATCTTAGAAGCACCAGTTGAGTACGTTAGTCAATGTTTTTATGTATGTATATATTTTATCCGTTTTAAAGTATCATATGGCTAAGAAACCATATCAATGCTTTTACAGTATTATTTCATAATACTCCTTTTACTGTACGCACTTACTTCATGATAAGTATTGCAATTGTGGCAATTCATTTCTCTTGCATGAGAAAGAATACTGCTCAATAAATAACAACTTTTATTGAAAACGCCCGTCTCTCTATATCTCTGCACTCCTGGTGAAATTAAGCATGCACGGTTGACTGAGTGAAATAGTTGTCTATTGTTTTCACACGACTCTAGAGATATACTCTTTATTCTGAGGGAGCAAAGTTGTCATGTTTATACGGTTGTCAGAAGCTAATCCCTTCTTGTCTATTCAGGGAAGTTAACACCTTGTTTACTCGAGAAAGTTTCTAGTGACCTCTGAGCTAGCTGGCAAAACTAATTAAGTCTAATATAGTCAGTAGAGACCTAGAAGTCCTATGTCTAAACTGCTGTTTATATTATTCCAATGCGCAGAGCCTATTGGGAATATAGGAACTACACTACAGTGGAAACCTACAACTCCTGCCGAACAAATGTGAGTGCAGATGGATTGCACGCTGCAATTCTGTTGCAAATGGCTTAAATACACTGGATGAGTGGAATACGGTCATTACAGCTCCTTGACCAGTTTAAGCATTATTTCCCTCTCTTTGCATTGCGACCACCGTGCATTCCCTGACTCTGGGATTACAACTTGTTGCACGTACCTGTTGAGATCATTGTATCCTTAGTCCACATGCAACACACTGATTCCATTAGGATGTACCTGATGTATATACACATGTGATTTCGTATTCCTTCGATATGTCACTCTGTACATACTGAATTGTGATTAGATTGCACAGTCACACACGTCGCTATTTTCCTAATTATTGACCATGCATTCTTTGTTTTGTTTTGTTGTTTTTCTGTTGTTTTTTTTTCAGTTTTTGCTACAACCTCATATTGCGGGTACCCGACCGGATTGACTTCTACCGCGGTTCTAGCAATATGTTTTCAATAATTGTTTAATATTATTTATTTATTTATTTACTTGAGTTTTATATAGTGCTGGCTAGACCCAGAGGTATTAGAGCACTTTACATGAGGAAAGTTACATCGGTTACAAAAAAAAACATTGTTACAAAAAATACATATTATACAAGTTACATCTGTTGATTAGTGATGCGAGAAGTGAGGGGGTAAAGTAAAAGGGTAACAGGGAGGGGCTACAGCAGAGAGACAAAGGAAAGTCTGCCCAGTGTCTGGTTGGGTAGGTGACGGCCGAGGGGGAAGTCCGCAGCCCATCTCCTCTATAGCTACCAAGGTAGCTCCACCGGGCAATGGTCAAAAAGCTAGGTCTCCACAGCCGGTGGAACATTTAATTCCCTACAAGTAGGCATCAAATCTGAGACACTTGCCCAGGGCCAAAGGATTCCAATGCACCGACCAGGAAGGGGAGGAGACACACTCCCCGAAATTCTC
This sequence comes from Lissotriton helveticus, assembly GCF_964261635.1. NCBI lineage: Eukaryota > Metazoa > Chordata > Amphibia > Caudata > Salamandridae > Lissotriton > Lissotriton helveticus. The sequence continues at coordinate 453,748,242 of NC_136063.1, read as the reverse complement.
AAAAGGACGCCATCTTAGGGTCAGGCCATACAAGCAGTGGTCGCTGTACCGGAGATCGTACTGTAAGTCCTGATGGGCCCTTCAGAAAGGAAATTTAGGCCCCTAGTTACCACGTCAATGTGGCTTGCACTGTTCTTTGTCAGACCTTTTAAACCCATTGCATTTATGGGCGGTCGCCTCCTTAGGAACAGGCTGGGTGTAGGACTGGAGTGAGCCTCTGAACAAACAGGGCTCACAGAGACTGAAATTGGAAGATTGTCTTAAAATGGTACATGCCCGTTGAGAATCGTGTTGAGCTCTGTCAGAGATCCGTGCCCTAGGAGGGAAAACTGGAGCTTCGGTTTTCAGTAAGCTCCGGTGTAGAGCACTCTGCCATCTTGCGCTCAACGGGAGCGTGTTCGGCTCAGATAATTCAAGGCGGCTCCCTTCACACCCTCCAATTGCATGATCGATGCTAGTCAGCTCCGGAAAAGCCCCACAACATGCCGGCACTGAAACCGATTCTGAGTCTTGTCCGGTCCATTGTTGCGCAGGGAAGACTGCACAGCTGACTCAGTGGGGTGACGTGACTAGGTGGCCGTCTGCTTTGCCAACAGAACCATGCTCCATCGGTCATTGAGCCACGGTCAGATGGAGAATCAGAAGGACCGCAGACCCCGGAAAGCTAAGGTAAGCAAGACGGGTCAAAGGAGTGTGTGAATTACCAGGGATAGAGCCAAAAAGGCAATCCCTCGCCGGGAGCTCCTGGCTGAGACTCCTCACCCGTCGGCCATCTTGCCTGGCAAAGCAAAGATTGACTTCCAAAGGTTTTTCCTTTCTATTAATTTGCCTTTATACCATTACAATTGTCCTTACATTACAATGAGAACCTCTAACAATTGTTACACTATTATCACATTGATACCGTTTCCAATTATTTGTCCTCATTTTTGTGATGCTTAAATTATAACTGTTACTTTGATATAACTGCTTCATTCTTGATATCAATGCATTAGTACTGTTTCCATGCATATGCCTAAAAGGACCCTGACAGTGGATTCAAACCCTTTACTCTCAATGTATCTCCTTTTTCCATGTTCGATTACCAACCGCAATCATTGGCCCCCTGTGGTCCCTTGACAGACCTTGCTACCTGCGGTCTAGTCTCTTGTTCTCTCGTGACTCGCGTCACCTGACCTGCCGGCACGGCACTTACTAACGGTTTCCTATCTCCCCGCGCTCCCGGACGCTTCATTCATCCCCTAACCATCTTGCAACACAGAGGTTTGGTTCCTCCACTGCAACAATTGAACACAATGTTCACCACTTAGCGGCTCCGTGACTGGAATCACTCCGTTACCCTCACCCAAATAAGTTACCGCCGCGATCCGAATCTTTATTTAACTTTAGGTTGCCTTGACGCTGTTCCCACTAATACTTAGTTTCACTCCTCCCTGCCATTTAGATCCATTTTGATATTCAAGAACATGGAAACTGCACTTGGCTCGCAGGAGCCCCACCCCCCTCCGGAGTATCACTCTGAGGCATTCAATTAATTTGGGTAATTACATTTAGCACGCTCAAATCGCTACCACATTCTTGCCTCCAACACCGTTTGAGGTACCTCATTCACCCGTGACCATTCCCCTTTCAGTGCATTCGCAGATTCCTGATGCCTCATCGACCTCACTACACCCTAATTGTTCGTACCTGGACGCCTGACTCAACCCTTTTCTTTTCTTTGTTCTCATACCCACTCCAATCTCAAAAATAAGCACCTTCCACATTATGATGACCCTGGTGCCTAAGAAGTTGGAGTTTCTTCTTCAAGCAACAGACTAACAACAGATGTTGTTTGTTGGGCCCCCATTTATGTGACTTACTTCCCCGGCCCGATGCCATGAGAAGGTGTAATCATTGGACTGGTGGTTTACTCTGTACAAAATAAATCCCATACTGTGCCCCTAGAGGTACCACCAGGTCCTCTCCTATCCACCTTCTCAAAGAAGGTCACTGAGCACCTTCACTCTTCCCACGAGGGGATGGAGCTTTCGATCCATAATTTACAAATTTTCCTTCTTGCTATTAAAATTAGGTAAAATATTAAATGCCTGTGTTTAACATTAAGACACAAAGTTTTCAGGTCTTGCGGCCATATTCCAAACATAATTAGTTCTGTGCTGACCTCCACTCTAGTGCCAATCACCTCAGAAATGGTCTTACCAACATCCAACCAAAATGCTTCAAGCTCTGGACAGGTTGCAAACATATGTATGTCATCTGCGTCAGCTCTTCCACAACGCTTACACTTGGAGCCACTATTTCTCTTAAATTTGGGCAATTTCTTTGGAGTCCAATATATTCTGTGAAGAGTAAAAAAGTGGTTCTTCCTTAAAGCAGCAGATTTAATATCATGTTAGGCGGGTGGGATGGTTGGGACATAGGGTAAAGGACATTTCAGGTGATCTGGTTATTGTTGACTTCAAGGATAGACGCGTGATTCCTTACCTCCAAACTTGGCAACCTCAAAGAGGAGATGGATGTATATCCACGTGGGACCTGGGCTATTTTTATCCCAGGCCCCCACGCATCCCCTTTGGGAGACAAATAACAAATCCTTATTTAGGTAGACCGGCAGTTCCTAGCCTAAATGGTTATAGTGTTCCAACTTTTAATCGGTTTGATATGCTCTCAGGCTTGGAAGCTGTTGACTGACTCACCAGAGATACTTTCAAGTCTAATGGAAATCTAATTCCACCAGAAAGCCTGACTGCAGGGGCACAAATGATAGTAAGTGTGCCCTATGATGGGCTGGTGAGTCATATCATGCTGTGCAGGACCCATTAGAGAAAGGTCTTTTAGAAGAGGGGGAACTATTAAATCTCATACCTGAAGCTGTGATAGATAATGTTGGACAAGATGGATTATCTAGAAACATAGTTACAGCGGGTGACCTGGCAAGGGGAGGGGTGTCTGCCGCAGTTAATATTGTTGGGAACTCTATTAGTACCACTGAAAATAGGGAACTGTGCCGCTTCATGTTTTGGAATGTGGCAGGTTTAAAATCAAAAATACATAATACCTCATGGGTAAATATTATAAATATGTATGACATTCTAGGATTTCAGGAGACATGGGTAACAGAGTCCTTACACCTTAGCGGGTACAAAACCACCTTTACACCAGCTGTGGGGGGGTCACACCGCAGGGCCTAGGAAGGTTTGTGTTTATACCTGTCAAATCAGCTTAAAAACAAGAAAGTACAATTATTATCCCACAATTGTTATTACCAACTGGTTAAGATAGGGATCAATAAGGCGGCCTGTGTCATAATTATTAATTTTTACAATAACATCCCAGCTATTGATACTCTAACAACGTTAAAAAAGTTGGGTGTTGATTTAAAACATGAAATGGATATATCCAAGAATGAAGTATCGGTCATTTGGGGGGGGGGATTTTAACTGTGCCCTATGTAGGCGGGCCAACAAGGCATCTGTGGCATTATGCTGGACCAGGATACTACCCTCACACATTTTGGACATTCTGTATGTGGGGACTCCTTGAATGACATTCTGTTCTCCTGTGATCTGGGTTACGCAAATGAAATTAGTCAAATAGAGACCCCTTTTGCTCCGACTTTTATCGGCAGGGGTGCGTCCAAAACAATTGATTTTATTTTATTCTCTGTTAGGTATGGACGCCAGATTAAAACCTTTAAGACTCTTAATATCGCGTTTAGCGATCATCGACCACTGACTAAGGAGATCGTAAACCCATTTTGGGATTTAGATAGAGAGCAGTTACCAAGGCAATTAGTCCCAGATGTGACGCTTGGAAGACAAAATGGTTACTTCCTTAAGTGGAGCAAACTGGCCCCAGAAAAATTCTTACACAAATTGATGACAAAATGTTTTAACAGCGTTCTGATCTGTCTGGATGGGGATGCTGATAGCCAGAAGATAATTAAACATTTTTATACTATTACCTCCTGTATTAAGGATTGTTTATGGGTTGAACTAAAGAATCGCAGAGAAATAAAAAGGAGTTGGTTTGATCAACCCTGCACAAAGGCACTTTCGGAGCTCAAGAATGCTCTACATGGGACTACCCGCGACCTCCCACTGGTTAGAGGGTTACGGAAAACTTATAATGAGGCGCTGAAACAAAGAAAGGCTGCAATAAAAAGAGACGCCTGGGAGACACTGTGCAAGGCCTCGCACAGTAGGGATTCAGCAGCCTTCTGGAAAGCGGTGAATGCTCCTTTCCTCTATGAAAATACTAAGGCACGCATAGAAATAGCGATTACTGAGGATGAATGGGTAAACCATTTCTCCCAGCTCTATAGTACCACACATGAAGAACACCAGACGCCATTGCATACTTCTGGGCAAGAAAGGGTTAAGGACATGAAACTGGATGTCACCCTGAAAGAAGTAATGGTGAGCCTTAAAGCAACTCGGGGAGGAAAAGCCGCAGGTCCAGATGGTGTCCCAGCAGATTTATTCAAAAATAATACTGAGCTTTGGGGCCCATTTTGGTTCAAGTTTTTAATGCTACCACGGAGAAGGGCCTTATTGCCTCGTGGTTTACCTCTGTAATTGGGCCCATATTCAAGAAGGGAGATAGGCAAAATTGTGCATGTTACCGACCCATTTCTCTTTTAGATGCATCCATAAAAATCCGTGGGAGAGTTATTTTAGGGAGACTCCAAAGCTGGGCTGAAGATAATATGATAATCAGCGATTTGCAATATGGTTTCCAGAAAGGGGTAGGAACGATAGTGCAGGGCCTACATTTATTTATCTTACAACAGAAATATACCAGGGCAAGGGGAGAATGCATATATTTCACATTCGTTGACTTAACGTCAGCGTTTGATTGCGTTTTTCATAGTAAACTATGGGCGATATTAGAAACCCTGGGGATGGAAGAAACTATTATTCGCTTTCTAAGGGAATTGTATTCAGGTGCCACTGCATCCGTTCGCCATGGGAAGAACGGAGAGTGTTCCAGATCATTTGGGATAGGCCGTGGGGTATGCCAGGGGTGCGTTCTGGCACCTTTTCTACTTTTAGTCTACATTAATGACCTTGAAAGAACTCTACTGCAAAAGTGCAGGGATATGCCCATGGTGGATAAAAGATCAATCCTTGCACTCTTATACGCAGATGATGCGGTCATAATGGCACGGACCCCTCTTGCCCTACAGGGCCTGTTAACATGTTTTAACACCTTCATGTTAAATCTAGATCTGAAAATTAATTCCACAAAAACCTTCACAATGTATTGTGGCCCTGGCAATAAACGACGGAGAAAAACTATGTTTATTAAGGAGAGACCCCTGGATTCCACCCCTACTTTCTCTTATTTAGGCATTTTGTTCCATGAGTCTGGTACACGGGCAAGTGCTATAAAAGCGATAAGCCTTATGTTTTCTAAATCGATAATGGCCTTGAAAAATTTCACCAAACAAATGGGGAAAAAGCCAATTAGGGAACTCTTACATTTTTTTAATGCTACTTGTATATCAATTGCTATTTATGGCTTGGGAATCTGGGGATATGTGAATATAAAATCTATCCAACTAATGGAAAACACGTTTCTGAGACACATCTTAACTGTACCTGAGAGTGTCTCAAGTTACGTTTGTCATATGGAATTAGGTCAGCCATACATCGAAGATATAGTTAAAGTCCAGCCTATACTTCTCTGGCATAGGGTCTGGACTACCGAAGAGTGTATACTGAACCGAACGATTATGATGGATGTTTTAAATCTAGAACATGTGAGCAGGATTAAATGGCTTGTCTATGTGAAAGACTTTTCAGTGAAAATGGACTGCCAGAAATACTTTGATGATCCTACCTCAATGTGCAATATCCCAAGGAAGGTACTGAAAAAACAATTTATGGAGTATCTGGAAGATAAAAGAGCTAGTGATGAAACAAAGAAAAAGACTGTATGCTCACATCAATTGATATTGAGTCAGGATAAATTACAGCCGTATTTAACCTTACATATGAGCAATTATGAGAAGTTTGTCCTGACACGTTTTAGGTTAAATATTCTTTTTAGAGTTCTCAGTTTCTCTGTTATGAATTCCTGGTCATATGACTTAATTAAGTGCCCGTGTGATGATATATCCGTTCAATCGGACATTCATATCCTATTCTTCTGTAAATTTTATATATTGCATCGGAGGAAATTGATTATCCCAATTTTAAAGGAAATGAATGTGAAACGCTGCCTACCAGCTTTTTTAGAAATGCAGAAATTAGATACTGTTTTAACAGTGGCATCTATTTTAGAATTTTTTAATGTTTTTAGATTACGAAAATCAATTTGTTTGTAAGAAATTTTATATTTAAAAATGACTGTTGACCTTTGAAGATTAGCCTTTTTTTAAATGATATTTTAAGGACGCATTTCATGTATGATACTTCGTTTTAATGAATTTCTTGTATGTACTTTCATAGTTATCATTGATTAACCGAATAAAGTTTATAATTGAATTGAACTATCATGTAAAGTGTAGATATAGATACTTGCCATAAGTCTTCCAACTCGACATCTGGCAAGTATCCTTCCCATGGCGAAGAGGGAACTTTCACCATTTTGTTGGCAGCCACAATTAGATGTGAATACCACAATGCCACTTCCTTCTTTCTTGTCCGCGGATCTTGTAGGTCTATTTCCATTTGGTTAGAATTTTTACTTATCCCATCTTGATTTTTCATCCATGATTTTATTTGGACTATTTCAAATATAGATATTTCCCCTTTGGTCTTATGATTCAAATGGGTCCAGCTCAGATTGTGTTCTTCATCTAACAAGTGCCCCCATCTGCTTACCCCACTCCATCTCAAGGGTTCTGCAAGGGAGTCTAACATAAATTCGGGAGTGCCAGGGGAAACCCAAATGTATGACCACGGGCTATAATATGGGATACCTACAGCAGACTTAACTTCAAACCAAGTCTTAGCCGCCACCTTGAGGCCTTTTAGTCTAACCATCTTGAAATATATTGAGGGCCCAAATTTATACAAAAAACCTTCCTCTGTGTACTCAAGAAGCATTGCTTAATACATTCCCCCAACTAAAGTCTCACTTGGGCGAAATAATAACATTCTATTATTTTTGAGTTGAAAAGCCCAACAGTAAAATTGTAAATCAGGAAGCCCTAACCCCCCCCTCCCCACACCAATCTTCCTTCTCAGCTTCTTCCAAAAAAGACACACTGCCTTATTGGCCCATATAAAAGACGTTATTATCCTTGTAGAGCCAGTATACATTTTTTTCTAAAAATTTAGGGTTTAGTTGTCAAACAGGTAGGTGATTTTAGGTAAGAGGGACATTTTAACCAGGTTTATGCGCCTGTAAATGGATGAAGGAATATTTTGCCATCTTTTTAACAGTTTTTCTGCTTCCTGACTTATCTTGTCAAAGTTTACATTCTGCGTAGGGTTTTGAGTGAACAGGAAGAATGGCGCTCTCAACAGATAACGGTGAAGTGAAAGTGTACAGAATAGATACGGTGCTGCCAGGTCAGGGGAAACCCAAACAACCCCTGAAACATGTGGGCACGGGCCCACCATGTAAAAATCAAACCAAGTCCTGGGCACACGTTAAGGCAAATAGTTTAAGAATTTCAATCAATAATAATCGTATTACGAACAAGAGTAATAACAAGATCGACTCCAGTGGATGCTTTTTTAAAAATGTATTGGCGACTTTCTTCAAACAGTAACATGCTACTGGCTTTTGATTTCCATTTCACCCGTTCTGACCGGGTTGAAAATATCACTGGTCGTACGATCCCACGTGCATTTTATCTCCATTCTGCCCTGAAGAGTCACGGGTGATTACCCGAGTGACGAAACACGTGTCGGCTGGTTTTCCCTTGATGTTAGTGTTTGAAGAAAGTCGCCAATACATTTTTTTAAAAAAGCATCCACTGGTGTCGACCTTGTTGTTACTCTTGTTCGAAATACGATTATTATTGATTGACATTCTTAAAATATTTGCCTTAAAGTGTGCCCAGGACTTAATTTGAATTGTCAAGGTTTACGGTTGCCAATTTCCCAAGATCCTCAGTTATATAAATTCCTAAGTGCCTCATTCTTGTGACAGCTCTTATTTCACTTTCATCTTGGTTCCATTCCATTCCTTCTGTTTTTTCGTCATTGATTTTATAACTAGAAATAGTGCTGAAATCTCTCGCCTCAACCATGAGTTGGGGTAAAGCCGAGTGCGCATCCGGAGTGAAGAGCATTAAATCATCTGTATATAACGCAAATTTTCCATGAAAAAGTTTCAAACTTAAATGATTTTATGCTTTCATTCAACCTCAAATTTCGAGCAAACGGCTCAATATATAGATCAAAGAGTATGGGCGAAAGGGGGCAGCCTGGATGATAGGCCGTCATTCACTAGAATACGGGCAGTTGGACTATTATAAATCTTCTCTAGCATGCCTATCATTGCTTTACCAAAACTGAAATGATCCATCACTGCCTTAAGGTAACTCCAGTTGACCCGGTCAAATGCCTTTGCGGCATCTACCATTACAATCGCCAGCGGAAGACCTTCTGTTGTAGCTAGGTCTATGGTACCAATCAAATTCCCCCTGGGTATAAATCCCTTTTGATCTTCGTGTACTATACACCTAATTACCTTATTAATCCGTGTAGCCAATATACTGGTAAATATTTTATAATCGGTATTAAGTAAGGAAATGGGGCGGAATGATTGGCAATGAAGGATATTTTTACCTGGCTTCGGAGTGAGCGTTATAACTGCTTCATTCCATGACTCCGGACTAGGCAAGCCCTCCAAAAAAATTGAGTTCAACAATCTGATCCACACTTGAACAATCTCGTCAATAATTCCTGAATATTCAAATACAATTTAACACAGTTGGATTTAAGTATTTAGGGTTCTTTATTTCTCTTAACCCCTCAGTTAGGTATACCCAGAAGTTCTTCCCCCTCTTCAGAAACTCAAAAGCGACATTGCCGACTGGAAGAAGCTCCCCATCTCACTCCCGGGCAGAGCCACCCTCTTTAAAATGATGGCCCTACCAAGATTCCTCTATGTCCTGCAAAACACTTTAGATGTAGTTCCAGCGTCTTACTTCAGGGAAATTGAGGACCTGCAAAGGGACCTTTTATGGGACGGCAGACTTCGGATTACACTGAACAAACTAACGTTAAACTGGTACGATGGAGGCATCAGTCTCCCAGATATCAGGAAATACTACTGGACCTCCCATCTAGCGGCTATTGACCCGGGTTACGCCATGGACAAGTGGCTTATTCCGGGTGGGAACTATAATGGAGCTCTTTATCCTTGACCCAAGTGGTTTTTATTATCAGGCCCCACGAAACATTCAGTTCAAATTTGGCATGACACCACTAGCTCTCTGGGATTGAGACACAAGTTAACATTAGCCACCCCTCTTTGGGACTCAGAGAAACTGGGTGATCTCAGAAAAATGAAGTGCTTCGACAGGTGGGATCTGTTTGGAATTTCAGCTATCAAGGATATGTGGGGGAAGGGAGAGATCAAGACCTTCAATGAGCTTCAGAGTGAATGCGAACTGGCAGACTCAGAGTATTTCCGTTATATGCAGGTTCTACAATCACTCCAGTCCTCCTTACCCAAAGGAACCGATCCCCCGGAGCCTTCTCCGCTGGAGGACAGAGTTTTGGATGGTCACCTTCCCGAAAAAACGATCTCACTAATATATAAAAAGTTAATCAACCACATGGCAGACCCTCTTCAAACTCTGAGAGATAAGTGGGTGCAGGACGGGATAGAATTGGATGACGAATATTGGTAGTTGGAGGTGTCCTTCCCCAGATTGGTGACTACTCCGGCACGCTTGAGACTGGTTCAGCTAAAAATCCTTCACAGACTTTACGTAATGGAGCCCCGATTAGTGAGCATGTGGTGGGCTGACAAGGGAGAATGCAAAAGGCAATGTGGCCTTACCAGTACATTCATACACATTATCTGGGAATGTACACATATCAGCTCTTATTGGCTTCAAGTACATGATATAATCAGCAAGGTGTTACGCTTCACCCTCCGTCCGGAGGCAAGGAGATGCCTTCTAAATACATGGGAGCCCATAGTTTGAACACCTCACAGACGCAGTGGGCCACTTTGAGGTTCATGTTAGCTACAAGAAATATCGCTCAGCTGTGGGGGGTGGCACATCCACCTACCTTAGAAGCCTGGGAAAGAAACCTTGATTGGTGTATGTTGAGAGAAAAAACGGTGTATCTGGGGCTCGTGGAATAGCTATAGAGGAGAGATCTGTACACCACCTCATAGCATTGAACAAGACGACCCTATCTCCCTGTAATGTTCCTCTCCATTATAATGTCTGTATATCCTTCCACCTATGTATTGTGATGTATAATTTGACCCAATCCTCTGTACTGTACAATTTGCCGATGTATACTAATAAAAAGAGTTATTAAAAAATCCTGAATATACGATCAGGGCCCGCTGCTTTGCCTTTCTTTATTTTCTTGACAGCGTTAAGTATTTCACTGCCTTTTATCTCCCCAGAAAGATAACCCTGCTGTTCCAGGGATAATTTAGGAAGCTGCTTCTCCTGGAGCCAGGCTTCTATCTCTGATCTGTTTACTATGAGGTCTTCTACATATAAATCCTGGAAAAATGCCCTGAAGCCATCCCTTATTCTAATACAGTCTTCAGTAGTGTGACCAGAATTGTCTATTTTGATCTTCTTAACATAGTTTCGATTCGTCTCTAACCTTGCCTTCCTTGCCAGCAATTTCCCGCAACATTCCCCTTGCGTGATGTTCCTGGCTCTACTGACTTCCCATTGCTGTTGTACCTTTTCTCCCATTTTGGTCCTAAATTTCAACTGTAAATCCTCCAGAGACCCAACCATCTCTTTCCTGTCTTCGTCACCTAAACCATCCCTTTTCAGTATATTTTCTAATTCACTTATCCATTCCTCCAAGCTGGAAAATACATTTTCTCCTCCCTTGCCCAATTCACTGATATACTTGTTAGTTCCCCTTGTAACCAGGCTTGATAAGCATCCCACACCACGTTAAGGGGAGCCGATGACAAATTAATAGAAAAGAACTCCCTTGAGCCCTGTTTCAGGATTGAGACCACCCCTGCTTGTGATAAAATCCTTCTATTAATTGTCCATCTCCTGGGGCCCCGTAGATCTTGTAATTGTAATCTGAGAAGAACTGCTGCATGGTCTGAAAGGTGAATAGGGAGGTGTTCTATTTCTACCACATTCTCTACTTCATTTCTGTCCATGAAGTAATAATCCAGCCTAGAGTAATGCCTGTAAAATGTGTAATCTCTAAGGTTACTTTTAACTCTACGAAAAACATTGCACATGTTATAATTTTCTAGCATATCCACCAAGTACGCCCTCATGTTCGGAGAATTAATTAGTAAACGCGGGGAAGATCTATCCAGAGTATTATCTAGAAGGACGTTAAAATCTCCCACTAAAATGATAGGTGCTTTAAAATCAACCAAGATAAAAAATATATTTGCCAGATGCGAGATATCGTCGCTATTCGGGCCTTAGTAATTTGCCACCGTGAATAACTTCTGACTTAATTTAACTTCTGCCACAATCCAACGCCCCCCCTCATCCTCCCTGTGGCGAACCATCTCAACTCCTGATTTCAGTCTGACCAATATTGCCAGCCCCTTGGTGCAATGTGCCTGATCTGTGACTACATAACTTTCCACCCACTTTTGTTTAGAAAAGAGGTCAGCACACTCCTTTCTTCTGAGGTGCGTCTCTTGCAGCAAGATTAACTCTGTCTTTTGTTGTTTTAAATAATGCACAATAGCCTGTCATCTCTTCCTAACCCTCAATCCATTTACATTCCAACACAGATTTCACAGGACATTAGACCTTCACCCTTTGTGTTCATTCTTTAAAAAATATATTTTTGTATTTTGCTTCATTTTATTGTATTTTGTGTTTTGTTCTTTTCCAATTTCCTTTAAGAGGCAATTACATCTAGCCAGTGCTACTTTGCTGTACAAACGCGAGGACCCAAAAACTTTTTTTGTATTTTTATTATTATTTTCTGATCCCCACCCTCAATGCACCCTCCACACCCCCAGGGAACCCTCCCCACCCTGCAACTAGGCCTACTCCTGGCCTATTTGAGCTGACCCCCTGAGGCAATAACCATCATTGTTTTCCCTGGGCCTTCCCTTACTTCATCAAAGTTAAAAAAATCATCCACGTTCGATCAGATCTGAGAAGTTGTGCATTTTATTCTGCCACATCACTCTCAATGTAGCGGTAAATTTTAGTTGAACATTCTCACCATGAGATTTCAGTTCCCCCATTCTATTTCCCAACTCCCACTGCCTGTCTGCTGTTTCTTTTGAGATGTCTGACCGGATCTTGAAAGTAACCCCTTTGCATTTAATGTTTTCTCCCCCAGGGCCAGGTTAAGAAGGCTCTCTTTTACAGTGTATGATAAAAAGTTCACCAGGATTTTCAGAGGGGTCTTCTGCCCTGGGCGCAAGGTAAAGGGATCTCCGTGGACGTGCTGTATATCTGCCTGTAAGTTAGCAAGCCAATCTTCTTGCGGAAACGTGCTTTTCAACAAGTCTATAACAAAGCGCTTAATGTCTGTACCTTCTGTGCCCTCCACAATTCCCAAAATTCTGATGTTGTTTCTTTGTGCGTTGTTCTCTAATCTCTCCATCCTATTAGCTAACAACTTCTCTCTCAATTTTAGGTGCGTTATTTCTTGGATGTTTTCATGCACTGCGGTCTGCAGACTTAGAACATTACTTTCCAGTTCTAGGATACGCGGTGCTGGACTTTCAAATTTTGCTTCTAGATTTGAGCAACTAGCTTGAATCTCTTTCTGATTTGATTCAGAACCGTTCTTTGACCTCTTTTGCTAACTGGCCTAACATACCCTGCAGGGTATCTGTTACCTCTGATCCCTTTTCAGTTGGGGCTTCAGCTCCCTTCTTTAGTTCTTACATCTTCCCACTCTGCTCTGAATCTGCCATCTCTAGGGCCAGACATGAATTGCTTGCGAGAATAGAATAATGGTGCAGTGTTGTATTCCCCTGGCTCCTAAATCACTATCTCGCCCCCACTCAATGAATTCAATTGATTCCTAGGCGTGGAATTAATACTACAGATTGCGCCGCTCTTTACCTCTCCTTCCCCCTCCTTCTTCAACTCTAGCCTAGCCTTAAAATATGTTTTTAATGAAGGGGTGATTTTTTGTGATTGGCGGTTTGGTTGCTTCTGATTCTGTTTCTATTTTTTTCTTTTATTTTTGCTTTAGTCCCAACAGCAATTTTAGCAGGTGAAGTTCTATCTATTGATTTCCTACTTAACTTAGCTTTTTGCAGCTTATGGGGTTTTATATGCCTGTCTCAACCCTTGTCCCGTTCAGGCAATTGCCAACCACCTGGACTTTCTTTCTCTTTTGCTTTACTCTTGGCCTCTTAGTTGCTTATCTACTCTGCTCTCCCATTTTTCTTCCCCCTAGACAGCACTACTTTAAACTAATGACCATTGTCCTGATGATGACCTGAAATCAAATCAGGTTGAAAAGTCATCGACTACCCAGCATAGAACTTGGGCACTGTTGTGGTCAATTTATTTATCCTGAATCCTAAACATCAACATTATATATATATTTTTGTTTTTTTGACCACATTATTATTATTCTAACCCCTTGTTGTGGTTCACGCTGTTCTCTTCACCCCTGTGTCACTGCGCCGCTCACTATCACTAGCACGCCCACTGCTCACTGTGTGTGTTATGGTCATTGTATATTAAATTGTACTGTAGTGCTGTTTTAACTACTTACACATAATAACCCTTTCACTCTACCTTTCTCATTGTGGTCTCCCTTCCTTTGTCCCCCCCCACTGTGATTTATATCACTGTTTTTACTGCCCTGTTTTAATGGTTTCTAGTTGAGACATTGTTGTTTGTTGTGCCCCTTCACAGGTCAGCGCCCTGTGCGGCCACACCAGTCGCACTGCCCTAAAGCCAGCCCTGGAGCCATGTAGGACGGGCGGCACTTGAACACATAAGGGGCTGCAGGCTACAAGTTGAGCCTGCTGCTAGCTGACATTTTGGCAGGGAGCCTCATGGGAGAGATAAACAGCTTGTTAGCCCCCCAAATTTCAACCCCAAGGTCATCTTAAGCGACGTGGCACGACCGGGATATACAGGCCTCATCTACCTGTTGATGTGAAGGCGTGCCACAAGGCCCGACCTGACGTGCTGGGAGCACAGAGGTACGCTGCCATTGCCTTTGGGGAGCCGGTTGAGGAGAGCTCTGTGGCTGCGGCCCCCATCTGTATGTCTCAGTGAGTACGGGGCTCCAGCCTTGACTAGTTAGACTTAACGCCAGTCTGTTATTGCCGGCCTGCTCATTCCCTACAGGGCTGCGTTCCTGGGGAGCCGTAGGGCCCGTGAACGGTCCTTCATTCAAGGACCTGGATGTGAGCTTGCCCACTTTGCTCTGGCCAGGTGGAGATTCTTTCGGAGGATCCCTTCAGGGGCTGGGCTGCAGGGAAAGTAGCTGGACTTATCGTTTACACTGCAGAGCGTTCCTGGCCGGATCTTATCTTGTGCAGCCTCTGCAGATGACATTGCACAGTGGTGCGGGCCTGGGCATGTGGCGGGGTGCCTAGAGGAGTGGTTCCCCCCTCCAGGGGGAGCTTGTGAGGTGATCTGCTGCCCATCTTGGGTGCTGGTGTGCGCAGGAGTGTGTGCTTCCACCGCTCACACCACCCCCTGAGACCTGGAGTCACCTGCCTGCCACGTGCCTGCTCGTGGCCCCTGCGATGGTGCTTGTGGGGTGAGGTAGGGGCCGGTGGCAAGGCCCTACATTTGTGAACACATTGAGCCTTGGAGGTGCCAAACTGCTGAAAGCGGACCCTGGAAGTGGCCTCATCCTGAGATGTGAAGAAAGTGCATCCAATGAATATTAGAAGCATCCCCTGGCCCTCCACTCTAAGGAGATTTTATTTGATTTGAAAAGAAAGTTCATGCAAAATGTTCGAAAGAAAACTTATTTTATGTTCATAAGTTGTTATGGAGCAATATCCATTCAATCATAAAGTTCATTGAAGTTCAAAATTCAATACAACACATTTGTAGGTCCAATGCATTTCGGGCTAATTGCCCTTCATCTGGGACAACGGCTGAAAGCAAGACAAAGAATACTGTTCAAGTCATTTGTTGGTTCCACACTCTAATATAACAAAAACATTTCATGTTCTATACAGTAAAAGCTATCATGCGTGACCAGTGAAAGTTGTGCTCTCCCCTAGTGAACATACATGCAAAACACGATAAGAAATTTCATAAAACTCACGTGTTGTGGATATCTATGTAGCTCGTTCCAACGTTGAGCTAGAGGGTGAGTATAATGGTTACTAAATATTCTCATGGTAAAAAACCGGAATTACTAAGTAAACTATGTGGGATGGTAAACTTACTTATAACACGCTAGGCGTCTTCAAGCTCGTTATCATTGTCGCGTCCGGCGCGAAGCATTTAGCGAGCAGCCACTGCTCGCGTCTGATGTAAGAAAACTAACGAGTTCCTGTTTTTTGAGCGGCCTATCTTGATTGGATGAAGTTCCGATCATGTGATCGGAACTCCACCAACCCGCTATCTGAATGTTCCTACAGCGCTAGCGCGAAGATGTATCAATAAAGTAGCTAAATAGAGGGAAGATTGTATCAATAGGTATTCTCATAGTAAGTGTTCGATATTCTATTAGCCATATAAAGAACATGAACGAAAATAAATAAACAACAAAGAGACAGATTGGCCCCCCAATACAAAAGAGTTAAAGTCAATTGCTAACGAAGAAATCAGGTTATAAATAGCATGCAAATTCGATACGTTCATTGAGGCCATTCGGTTTACTGGAATTAAGTAAGTAAATCCAGTGGTTTTCCCTTTGCAGGAGAAAGCGATTATATTCTCTTCCTTCTGTTTTGTCTATGGTTTCAAGTAAAACATACTGAAGTTGGGAAATGTTATGGTTTGCTACAAGAAAGTGAGTCGCCACTGTGGATTTGACGTTTCTGGTTCTTATATTTGATTTATGTTCATTGAGTCTGACTTTGATTTTGCGTTCTGTCTTTCCCACGTATGTCTTTCCACAAGGGCATTTGAGCATGTAAATTAGGTTTGAAGTGTCGCAGGTTGCGTTGACTTTTAATTTAATTCTGTGACCCTTCATTGGATGGGCTATTTGGTTGCCTTTTATGATGTTATTGCAATTGCCACATTGGTGGCAAGGTCGAGTACCATAGTATTGTTTGTGATCCTCAGTAGTGGGTTTCAACATTTCTCCAAAATTTTTATTCCTGGTAAAGGCAAAAATGGGGGGATTGTCAAAAGTTTGTTTGAAATCAGGTTCTGCTCTGAGAATATTCCAGTGACTCTTGATGATTTTTTTGAAGTTGTTACTCCCAGTGGAGTATTTGGATACTACTGTCATCCTGTCTTGTTGAGATTTCTGTTTGATAATAAGTAAGTCTGTTCTTGGTAGAGTTTCTACTTTGTTCTTTGCTTCTTTAATAAGAGACTCTGGATAACCTCTATTTTGAAATCTTTCGCCCATTTCCCTGATGGTTATTTGTGCTTTGCCTGGATTAGATGTAATGCGCTTCACACGCATCATTTGTGATAATGGCAGATGCCTTTTTAGTGGTTCTTGATGAAAGCTTAAATAATGTAAAGTGTTGTTCCTGTCTGTCTTCTTTCGGAATATTTCAGTTTCAATTTTGCCTTGGGTTAAGTTGACTCTAACGTCAAGAAAAGTGATAAATTCTGTGGAAATTTCCCAAGTGAATTGGATCCTGTCTTCTTTTTTGTTGAGTTCCCTTAAAGCCAGTTCTAATGACTCACTTGTGTTCTTCCAGAGTATGAAAACGTCATCAATGTAACGAAAAAACATCTTGAGGTTCTCTGTCCAGTGTGGATCGTCCAAGATATATTTTGTTTCATATGATTTCATAAAGAGATTTGCGTATACCGGTGCTGCGCTATTGCCCATGCTCGTTCCAACTAGTTGCTGATACAAGGTGTTTTCGTTCTTAAAGTAGATGTGGTATAGTGTAAAAATAATAAGTTCCATAAGGAAGGTTTGTAGTTGTGGCTCGTGATCAGTAGAAAGTATAGCCTCTTCCATGGCTTCAATCCCCAATCCATGCGGAATTGACGTATATAATGATTTAACACCACCATGTACAAACAAAAAGTGCAAGACGCCTAGCGTTTATTGGATGTCCTTGACAAGAGACATCTCCCTGACAGCAAACCTCACGAACTGTCGAATCATATTCCCTAACGCATGAACCTTTTGAATTTAACTACAGCTGTGCAACTTTCCACTTATTTTGAGCTCATCCTGAGATGGGCACAGCCACATGAGCATGGCCTGTTTGACCACCTAACATTGCCTGCCGGGTTTTACCCATCTGTACCACCTAGCAAGCCACGCTTAAGGTATGGTGCTGCCCTGTGAGCAAAGTGACTCGACCTGGGTGCCTGGCGTCTCCTGCCTTGAGGTGGGACTCACCTTTGGCTGTGTGTGCAGTCTGCCTGCACCATGGGGCATATGTTTACATGAACAATGGATCGCAAATAACTGTATCTCCTTTAGAGTTTCACCTTCTGGGAAACACAAAAATGGATGTACAAAAATATTTTGTATATATATATATATATATATATATATATATATATATATATATATATATATATATATATATATATATATATATATATATATATATATATATATATATATATATATATATATATATATATATATATATAGGCGGTTAATACACACAACATCACGGACACATGGATAAGTAGCAGATAAACAGATGTATTGCATAGAATATCCTTCATTTGATATTGTCTAGAATGAACAAGAATACGTGCTCATGCTATTCAGTGAGGGGAAGGTGCAGTGAGGTATGATGGCAAGATTAGTAGTCAGTTCATCACTATTAAAAATACATATAACGCCTGTCATGATTGACTTTAACAATATAAAAGGAGACTAAATAAGTCTGGTTGTTGATGGCGTTTCGACCTTTGTTAGTCTGAGGTCATCATGAGGACTTGAGCATGAGCGCACCTAATCTACTTGCTTGGAATAAATCAAGATGATAGTGACAGATATGCTCATCAAAAATGACTGGGCGGGTCAAGGACAGCAGACCGGGATGAAGGTTAAAGGCCTGTCACCTCAGGACCAGCTGGCCTGAAGTAACAGCATCAATATAATTCTATGCATCAGGATTTCGGCGTGTCCTTTACCGGACTAATCATTTCTTGATGGTCATCGCCTCTTCCTCGATGAACCAGTCATGGAAGAAGAAATTGTTAAGGTAATTGGGAGATTGTCTGGGGATAAAGCTCCTGGCATCGATGGCGCAACATTTTATAAGGAATTTGCACCCCTTCTTGCCCCTTACCTTCTTGATATGTATGATGAGTTAGTGCATACAGGTGAACTCCCTCCTTCCCTGGGAGAGGCCTTGATAGTAACCATCTTGAAACCTGATAAGTACCCTAGGCACTGTAATTCCTATAAGCCGCTCTCCATGATAAACATTGAGAATAAAATCCTGGTGAACTTGATTGCCTCATGGCTTCTTCCCCTGCTGCTTCTCATGGTCCATCCCGACCAGTCGGGCTTTGTACAGTGAAGGTTGATGGCTCATAACCTATACATGTTCTTTGTCCTCTTCCACACGATTGACCCTAACCTAAGGGCTGCAGCTGCATTCCTGGATACCACTGAGGCATTCAACTAGCTCGAATGGCCCTATCATTTCCACCAGCCTGAAGCATCTTTGGTTTGGTAATAGATTCACTCTTCTGATCCCTTTACTCTACACCTGCCCATTGCATGCCTGCGAATACATTGGGCACTTTCAGCTCCTTTTGCAAAAGCTATCACCTATTTTATTTGCCATTGAGATAGAGCTGCTCGTGGCTCGGTTCGCCAATACTAAGCGCCACAAGGTCTCGTATTTCATCCCAGACAGATCCTGGTCTCTATGTACATTGATAACGTTACTCTATATGTCAGAGACCCGTAGAGTAATCTAGATCCTCTTCTCCGGGAGCTTATTTGCTTTGGCAGTATGGTGGTATAATGATTTACTGAGCAAAATGCATCCTATTTATGCTTATGGCGGTCACATAGAACTTCACCTTCGATTTCCCACTGATGTGGGCCCGAGACCCTGTCCAATATTTGAGCATGTGGATCAGCCAGGATCTAGAGAAACTATGTCCGGAGAATTACGGCAAGTTGAAGATGTGGCTTGAAGACTGGGTTTGCCTAGTTGAAACTACCACTGGCCCTCAATGGGAGGTTGCAAAGGCATAAAATGGTCATACTCCCCGAATTCTTATACTTATTTATCAATCTGCCACTCCCTCTACTGGCATGCTTTCTACAGAAACTCTGGTCCCATCTTATATTGCTGGCGGGGGCTGGCAAACAGCTATGTGTGGCATGGGAGGTACTGTCGCACCCCTTTGAGCAGGGTGGGCTGCAGGCACCTGATATGGACTTATACTACCTCAGCACCCAGGCGCACTTTGCACACTACTGGTTACACACTATACAACACCAGATGCACACCAACTGAGACTGATTATGTGGCCCTGTGCCTGCTTCAGATGGTTTTATATGGCCCCACCTGTGAGTGCGACACCAGGTGGATACGGTGGCGCGGAGTGGGCTTAGAATGAGCTGCAGAAACAACATGTTTTGACTATATGTTTGCCCCATCAGTTCCAATTTCGGGACACCCGCTGCTCCTACTGGCAGCTGATGCAGGGAAGTATGTGCTAATACGCCAGATGCAATTGACCACCTTTGGGGCGGCGAACCCAGAGGGTAGCTTTTTTGATGATCAGCGGGTGCTTCAGGAATCTTTGACTACTTTTCTGGACACCATGATCTACTATGGGCTTCGCGCGTCACTGCGAAGTCTCCATATTGCTGGCAGCCTCTCCCATGTTCACAGTACTAGAGGACAACAACCTTTCTCTCTGTAAGCTGATCATGCGCATCTATGCTGGTATGCAGAAAATCGTACCGATCCGAATTATCTCGACCCAACAGATTTGGTTAGATGACCTAAATGTACTGATCAGTGAGGAACTATGGACCTACAGCTACTCTCAATCCAAGGCCCTATCCGCAAACTAAAGGCTGAGCATGATACACCTAAATTATGTATATAGAATCTATCACATGCCTGTGCTGCGAAAGGGACTCGTTGAGGATGGGCGATGCTTGGTGCTGTGAGCTCACTCTCTGCACCTAGCGTTGTATTGCCCCGAGATCGAGGAATTCTAGGAAGTGGTGTTTAGGGATGTGACAAGTATCGCAGGTCACTCTCCTGAGTGCTCTTCTCTATTCGCGCTATTGGGCTATGTCAAAAAGGTTCCCCAGGACATCGGGCATCTGACTGCAATGTTCTTGCTGCTGGCTAAGCACAGGGTGACGATACACTGGGGCAGACGGCAGGTGCCAGGAGTAAGTGACTTCATCATGCCCCTGTTTGTCAGGAGCTACTAGATGCGTAAGGGCAATTGAATCCTGTCCACTCATGCCCAAAAGACATATGAGCGCTTGGGTGACTTATCTCAGACTTCACAGAGACACGACTAAGGCCTTGGCTAATTCCTCAAGGACCCAACCGGCTGTGGACATACCTGACTGACCCTCCCCATATGGTGCCCTGCCTAACTATTTTACCAATGTAGGCAGAGGCCCTAGCCTTTTATCTGTTTAAGCTTGTTGTTTCCAGGTCCTACTGACTTTGTAGATTATAGACTTCCCTGAGTAGCAAGTTTGCTTTATCTTGCCTTGTTCCTTCTCACCCTTCATCTTCTCCATTACCTTACCCCCACCTCCTCCGCTATCTGATACACTTACCCAATGCATTCTAGTTATTTGAGGGTTATCCATTGACCAATTTCATATTGTATTTGAGTCATGAATGCATAAAGTACTGATGTTATGCTGTAACTGCATACTGCAAAACTCAATACATAAAGTTTTTAAAAGCATAAGAAAGCAAGATTATTACGAGGGCGAGACAAGATGGTGGTTGACTGAGACCGTAGCTGCGCACTATGCTGAGAGCCCGATGACTTACCTAAATGTTATGCTGTGATTTTCTAGGCGGAGAGGTGGAGAAAGCGGAACAATGCAGACAGAGCTCCTGCGGACCCCTCAAACCCCACAGGGGCGCTACATGCAGTTGGCCGGGGCTTGCATCAGTTTGGCGCTGCTAAGGTATTTCAAATACCTGAAAGAAACATTCTCGGTGATCCCGATTGTACCTACGGACTGCGCTGGGGTTGAAGTAGGTCTCTGGTTGCCGGGCCCAGTGGAGTTGGCGTTGGAGTCAGCCGTGGTATCGGTAGAGTTGGTGCCTGCCGTGGTTACCCTGGAGACGGTGGAGCTCGCGGGCCGAGGAAGCTGCGAAGATGGGTCCGAAATCAGCGGCGGCACTGGAGAAAGCAAAGGCACAGCTTATTTTTAAAAACTCTGTTACTGCAGCAAACGCAGACATGGGGGAAGCCACATCTCCAGATTTGACGCCCTCACGTGGTTGCCAGGCGAAGGAGCGGGAGCGGAGACAATCTCAGAAAAGAAGAAAGGAGGAGTAGTGGCTAAACCCGCGACTGACCGACCGGTCCCACAGTGATGGATCTCTTGGAGGTCCTGGTGAGAAGGCAACTGCTGCGCCGGAGACCGGAGGTATGAGAATTGTGAAGAAGCCGCTGGCTGCTCAGGTATCAGGAGGTGTTTTATGGAGAGAGATCTGGGGGTTAATCCTTTACCCCCATTGAGAACAAGTAGGGGAGAGTTTGATTCAGGACTGAGTGCTTCAGAAGTAGGCCCGCCCCCATAGAAGGTAATACTCCTGATGCTATTAACACTGCTGACAATGCTGCCACAATGGTTCTTGCTGCTGGTATATCAAGCCAGTTGGTAGTACGAACAGAAATAGAAACAGAAGTAGAAGCAGAAGTGGAAGATATGAGTGGGGGTAGGAAGCCCAAAAAGGATTCCGAAAAGGAGCTTGATTTCTTCTCTGTCTCGGATGGGGGAGAATGGTCAGAGGGCATTACGGACAGCAGTAACACCGATCTAAGTAACAGTGATATCGAGATTGAACTTTCAGATGGAGGAAAATCAAGGACAATCCGGAGAAGAAAGAAAACATGAGCGAGAGACCTTACTTGGGACTACACCCCTTCGACCCAGCTTATTAGTGCCCCAGCAAATGAAGAAAAGAGGGAAAAGGTGTGTGGGTCTAGCTCGCCGACGCTAGAGGCTATTTTCCTGGCAATATCCACCAAACGCGAGGAGCCGCGACAAGATGGGCGCAAGGCTCAGGCTGCGATGAGGAAAGTACAGGGGGTGGTGTGATAATTGACAAAAACGTGTAGTGCTTTTGGGGAGCGGATAACGGATTTGGAGGCAAGGATCTGTACCACAGAATCAGATCTTGCAAGAACTCAGGAGCAGGCTAAATCGCAGGAGGCACAGATAGCTGATATTCAGTGGAAACTGGAAGAACATGAGAACCGCCAACGGTGAAATAACTTACGCGCTTTGGGTGTTCCTGAGGGGGTGGAGGGGGAGGATGCCCATAGTATTGTCATTGAATTGTTCAGAGAAACGCTGCCAGAACTCACAGACTGGAATTGGTCATTGGAGGTTCAGCGGGCACATAGGGTGCCTTTTGTACAAAAGTAGCCAGTAAGGGCAGGGGCATTGCCACGAGCCATTCTGGTATATTTCGGTTGCTTTCTATAATGACAAGCTATCTTTGAAAAGGCAAGACTTGAGGAAAGGTGATCCAGGAATGGGGTCTCTTATTTTGTTCGCCCAGACTTCTGCCACACCACCGTCGAAAGAGGAGGTTGAGGCAGGTGATTAAACCATTCCAAGATAAAAATGCTCAGGCCTTCTTGAACAACCCTGCCCGATTAAAATTTGTCTGGGGTGGACAAACACGTTTTGTTTCGTCCGAGGTGAAAGCTAAGGAATATTTGAATAGTCTGACAGGGTGAGAAGATATAAATAGGGTATAAGAAAGGGAAAAACTAAAATTGTTTTTTCTTCTTAGTTTTTTTGTAGAGTAGTATAACTAAAACACTTGGGGAAGGTGAAGATATAGTAATCACACAGCATGTATTGACTAAAGGTAGTATGTGTTTATGGGCTCTCAGCTTTGTGCGATGCATCCATCACGCGCAGACAATTGCCTGAGTGGATCTCGGAGGAGGTGGTGGGGGGTTTCGGGGTTGTGGGGGAGAATGGGGAGGGGAGGGGACGGGGGATAAAATATGGAAAAGATATACACAGAGGAGAAGAGGGAAGATGTAGACTCTTAAAAGAAATTTGTGTAACTCAGAGTATGAACTGTATTGTGTTGGAGAAAACAGATGGAAAAATAGGATTGGTAGGATTACAAGGAACCACTAAAATCAAATTAAGATGGGGAGAATAAACATCTGCTCAATGAATGTAGCAGGACTTAATGATGTAGCCAAGAAAGGTAAACTGGGGGAGTTGGTAAGGATGAACTCATTCGATATTGTCTGCTTGCAAGAGACCCATGTCCCTTAGGAAAAAAGACATTGGATGACAATCCAACGATATAATCTTTTGACATCCACATCTCAAACCTCAAACATCCGAGGAGTAGCCATTTTGGCTAAAACATCTCTTGGTCAAGCTAAGCCAAAGACAGCCGATACTCTAGGAAGATGGGAGATAGTCGAGCTTAGGATGGGACTTACTGTATGCTCAATTTATGGATCGAACTACGATGACCCCCAGATCTTTGAAGATCTTGAGCTAGAATTGGCAATGTGGCATATGCCCCTAATTGTATGCGGAAATTTTAACATTGCCCTAGATCCGCAACTAGGTCAAATCAATCAAGGGACATATCAAGGGTGGAAACCCCGGGTATACAAGGCCTTAACCTCACTTAATAAGAGCCATGGTTTGGTGGATGTATGGATGGCTAAAAATACATCCAAAAACATAGGATACACGTATTACTTATGTCCACATAAAAAAAATGTTAGGATTGACTATTTCTTTGGAACAACAGATCTTCTTAACAAAACTAGTATTAAAATATTACCTATGGTCTTATCTGACCATAATCTGTTATTTTAGGGGTGGAAATTCCAGGTTTTACTAACAAAGGGGAAAGTGGTCATTTGATAAGAAGCTATTAGTCAACATAGATTATATTGAGCATATTAGTAAGTGGACAATTGACTATTTTAACATCAACAGGTATAGTGCCTCTAGAATAGTTGTTTGGGATGCCTTTAAGGTGGGTCTGAGGGGAGAAACTATTAGCTACACTGCCAGAGTCAGAACGCTGCGTATGAAGAAAAATCAAGTGCTAATGTGCAATTTTAGTGGTAGAAGAAGAACATTTCCTATTAATCAAACAGGGAAAAGAAATAATGCAAAGTCAGGGGCAAATTGCGGCCCTTAAGGAGGAAATTAATGGCTTGCTTGCTCAAAAATCAGCAGAAGAGTTTCAGTCTCAGCGTAACAACTTATATGAAAGTGGAGAACTAGTGGGAAAGAGATTTGCTCTCCGTACCAGACAAAAGATAGCTCAGAATCAAATAGTAGCTATCAATGCGGGAGGAGGGATATATACTGACCCAGATGATATAGTTAAGGTTTTTCAAGAATACTATCAAGTACTGTACTCTGAAGAAAAGTATAGGGATGAAATCTTGACATTGAATGACATTAGTCGGATGGTGAAAGTGGGTGAGCTGGGAGAGATTCTGGATGAATCTCCTAAGGAATTACTAGAATTAGAGATTACACAGGATGAAATTCAAATGGTTTTCCAGTGTAGGGCCTCAGGTAAGGCCACGGACCTGATGCAATACCTCTTGAGGTATATAAAATCCTGGGTATGACAAAAATGCCTCTCTTGCTAGATCTCTTTAGAGGTATTCAATACAGTGGGAACACTCAAGATTCGTGAAAAGAGATAAACATCGTAATCTTTCTAGGGTTTTATAGGCCAATTCCTCTAATCAGCACGCATACAAAAATGTATTCCAAAGTCTTAGCCACTCGGTTGGGAAGGATCATTGGCCAGCTGGTCTCCCCATGGCAGCATAGTTTTATACCAGGGAAAGGTACAGCAGACCATATTCGTAGAACAATCTCACTATTCGATGTTATGTCTGAAACGGGGGGCCAGATGGCCATGATCCTTCTAGACGCCGAGAAGGCATTTGATCAGGTGACATGGGAATTTTTGTGGGGGATTCTGGCGCTAAAGGGGTTTGGACAAGGATTTATTAGAGCAATTAAAGCAATGTATTGTGATCCAAAAGCCTGGATACAAGTGATGGGGAGAGAATCGGGTGAGGTTTTTATATCTAGGGGAACCCGGCAGTGGTGTCCCTGTTCACCCATATTATTTGCTCTATATATTAACCCATTATTGGAGAAGCTACTACAGTCATGTAAAATCAAACCTATATGTACCAAGGGGTATCAGACTAAAATATTGGCTTATGCTGATAACATTGCAATTTTAGCAACAGACCCAAAAGAGGCCCTTGATGAAATTAATGATATAACTGAGAGGTTTGGCCTGCTTTCAGGATATGCTCTAAATAGAGATAAAACTATTGTTATTTGTACAGATAATGTAGATTTTAAGTATTCCAGGCTAGCGGAGTCAGCAGTTTATCTTAGGGTGCGAATTACAGCATAAGTGGATAATATAATCAATTGTAATTTTGATCCACTGGTTAAAACTATAGCTTCAGAACTCGAGAGGGTGAATGGGCTACAATTGTCGATAATTGTTAGGGGAAATTTCCTAAAAAAGACTATTTTGCCCAAATGTTTTTACCAGTTCAGGTCAATTCTGCTTGCTCTGGAGGATCATATATTGAAAAATATCAATTCTATGTTTTTCAACTTTATGTGGCAATATGGGAAGGTGAGGAGCGCTGTGAAGTTCCTGACATTACCACAAGATCGAGGAGGGCTTTCAGTTCTAAACATTACATTACATTATTGGGCTGCCCTATTGCATTAAATAACTTTTTTGTTGAAGATAGATAGTAATAGCAGCGAAGATATGATAGAGAGAATTCCCACAATATTTGAACTTGCATTAGGAAATGAGGCCTCTGGCGTGCTATTAAAACAACTAGAGCAAAGTTATTACAAAAAAGTTTGGTTTAAATCTATACAGAGTGCATGGAGGCTATGGAAGCAGGTATCAAAATGTATGGAAATTCCTACGGTTACGCAATATACCCCATTAGGGCATGCATCATTTTTTCAGATGGATGTTTATGATGCTATGGGGAAGGAGTGGGAAACAACAACCCTAATTCTCCAAAGTTCAACATGACTTCGGAATACTTCCCAATCATTTTTTTAAATTTGTACAGATCAAAAGTATTCCTACAGCGTATAAACCAAGGGTGAAGATTGAGAAGATACCTCTGATGGACCAGATTAGTAATGAGTCATGTAGAATTAGAAGCATATCTAATCTTTTATTAGCAGCATTGCCGGATGATTTGGAAAAGAATGAGACATCTTGGGCAGTGAA
The DNA here is from genome assembly GCF_964261635.1 of Lissotriton helveticus. Taxonomy (NCBI): domain Eukaryota; kingdom Metazoa; phylum Chordata; class Amphibia; order Caudata; family Salamandridae; genus Lissotriton; species Lissotriton helveticus. Next base: position 453,721,536 of record NC_136063.1, on the reverse strand, counting down.
ATTGAACAACCCCGATGTTGTTATTTATCGGAGCTTATGTTTATCTGCTGAAATATTTGTATCTTCTATTTTAAAAGAACAATTATATAAAACTATATTTAATCTTTACTTTACACCTGCTAAGTTAATTATATGGGGGAAAAAGGTGGATGATAAATGTCCCAGGTGTGGGGTGGGGTGGGACCGGCTACACTGATACATATGTTTTTTGATTGTGGGAAATTGACCCTCCTAAAATTAGGGATCCTCGGTTTTTGGAAAAGCCTATTTGGTATTAATCTTGAGCTGAACCCTACGTTAGTGATCCTGGGATATATGATAGCACTTTGGGCTGTAATAAAGAAGAAGAATATTGCCACTTCTTAGGCACAGCTATTTTTAGAATAATGTTAGCAGCCCGCTGGAAAGACATAGAACAACCGACTTTTCAGATGTGGCTAGTCAGACTTCTTGGAGTCTAGAAACAAAAGGCAGCCCTATATGCATGCAGAGGGAGGAAAACTAGAACTTGGGGCTAAAAATATGGGCATGTGTATCGGAATGGAGCAGAGAGGCTGGGGGTTTGGAATAGCCAGAGTGTACATAATGATATTAAAACCTCTATAAAAGAACTTGGTGCTGTATTTAAGAAAGTAGGTATACCCATGAATTATATTTTGATCAACTGCTATTTATTTGTATATACTATATGTATTATACCCACTACCTTTGAAGGGGTATGTGTATTGAACTTCTGATATACTAATTTTATGTATTTTGAACAATTACTATCTATTTTTATACACCATATTTATTAGATGTATCTATTTAGGAGGTATTTGTATGGAACTTTTGATATATTGGTTTTATGTATTGGCACTAAATATTCTGATGAACTGACTTTGCATTGTAAAATTGCCTAAACCTTGGGTCGCCAAATATTTCTATGAATTTATGTATCATTATGTATTATTGGAAAATTGTCTACTCTGGGTATGAGTAAAAAGAAAAAAAAAAGAAAAATAGCAGAGAGACAACCTGAAGCAGTAGGGAAAATCTATTTTTTTTTTGCTCTTGCCATTTTTAAAAGTGTTTGCAATGCGTTTTAGATACTTCTGGCTAGGTGTACATGACCCACCCTTTCTTACTTATTTATTTAAAGTTTTTCAAAGCACGAACATGACCCCTGGGGGTATCAGAGTGTCTTACAATTTAACAATCACGAAAGGTACAGAAAGTAGTAACAGTAAACCAGGAGATCAAAATACAATCAGAACAGTCAAATAGAAACAAGCATGTCCTACATTAACTGGTTAGCAGGGGTTCGAGGTCAGAAATGTCCTCATCAGTATCGCTTTAACTTCCCTTTTGAAAAAAGCAGTCGAGGGATTCAGTCTGATTTCAGGGGGCAGGGAATTCCAGATTCTCTGGGCGATACCCGAGAATGCTCAATTGTACATTTTCTTTTTCTGGAATTTCTGTGGCTTGAGCAGAAAGGGTTTGGCACTTCTAGAGGATCTAGAGCCACCATAGAGCTTGGATTTTGTTCAAGGTATATCGAAGTGTTGAAATGCAAGGCTTTGTGGGTCATGCATGCAATTTTTTGTTGTATCCTTGCATTATATGGAAGCCAATTTAGGGATTTCAGCTAAAACATGATGTAGCAGGGTTTCTGTTCTCCCACAGAACTGTGCACAGAGGATTGGAACGTCAGCGAATTAGGGTGACCCAAAACTCACCTTAGTATCCAACAAACCCCTTACCGAGCTAGCTACAGTGTCTCATTGGTCATAACAAACTCCCAATGTTTAGACAAACCAGAACATGAACTTACAATACCTCAGGTTATGGAGTAAAGTAGAACACGTGAGCATTTGAAATGTTTATTATTTACTAATGCCGTCTTCTCAGGCGCAGTATCTTAGATAATACAAGGAAACATATTATCAAAAGCAAAGTTATCAGCATAGTTACTAGTCCATGGAAAGCGAATGGTGACAGCATGTTAACATGCTGTAATGAATAAGAGTTAACAACACTTATTTCTCACCCTCCCTAACTCACATATTATATTAATAGCTAAGAAGGTCTCTTTGGGTTGAATTAGGGCGGGCCCATACCTCAGGATCCTAGAATGAAGGGATCACATCAGTATACACCAGCTCTCTCTGCATGCGAACAGCATCAAGTGTGCTTGTGTGCCTCAAGCAAAGCAATATAAAACCCGCCTCAAGCCCAAAGTTGGCAGAAGCTGCACTTATGTTATGTCTATGAAGGCGCGAAGATCAGACCTCATGACAATTCTGTATCGTGTTGTTCCTGAAGCTTCAGCACTCTATATACAGACATAGTTTATTAAGCAAAGCTGATATCAGAGTAATAACATATTATTCTCAAGTAAACCACAACGAACTACTAGGTTGAAAGCTAAATCAACAATTAAGTGTCGTGTGCAGAAGCAGCAAAAGGAAAAATGGCGTTTAAACATTTAATGAGCCTATGCTAACTTAACACATTATAAAGATATACAGTAGCTATATGACACCCCCCATGATCCGAGGACGGATAAGATAAGATAAGGGCAACTTCATGAAAGCAGAGTTCAAGAACTGCGAGCCATGAAAATACTTTAAACAATTTTAATATTTTGCTCAAGTCAATAGGTCTGGGAAATTAATCAATGTACTAAAAATCGCAAAAATATGTAAGCTGAAAGTCAAATGGCCGGAATTAAACCATGGAAAAGTGTTTAGGACAAGACCGTATAAGCAAAATATGCAGCAACAGCCTCCAGCATGAAATCACCGTCTTCATCCGAAAACAGTTCAGCCATCCAATTTAAAAGCGGAAAAGAACATACGTGTTCATCAAGTATCGGAACCTCTATTACCATCAGAGGACAACTCGGTGGGTTCTCAAGAAAGCTCAGTTCCAAGAAATCCTGCGCCGCTGCGAATACGTTCCAGGGACCCATTAGTCCATGCATCGCTGCTAAGGCCATAATCCTTTCGTCAGAACAAACCAACTCGTGAGTAGTGATAGGACTCATCAGCTGATTAAAATCGACGTCAGGAGAAACCGGTCCGCAGAGACACAAATCAATGGCCCAATCAAAATCACAGCTCAGGCAGTGAAACACAGGCTGGACACAGGTGAAGTAGGAAAATCGAAACGATAATCCATATGCCGTGCTCAAAATCGCAAGCGGCAGTGTGCCAAAATATTCAAGCATCCGGTTGCGAAACAGTGGCAGCAGGGGCTGGGCGGCTTCTTCCACACGTGGGGCATCCATATTTAAGGAAGTAAAGTACAATTAGTACGCCTGCCGCCAGTGCCAGTAAAACCGGGAATTCACCAAACAGACTCGAAAAAATGGAATGAAAGAAACTAGGGATCACTCCAAAAATTTTTTCAAATGAAGTCACAAGGCCGCTGCTAACTGTTTTGAAAAAATGCGCTAGCCCAGATGTCGAGGACGCGTTAAAGATAGAATGTATCATTTCGCCAAAATGCTACGGTAAATCAGTATTTAAAAGGGCCTGAACCTCAGTCCGGGTGTTAGCTATGTGAAGCACGAAAGTTTCCCGAGCCGAACTCAAGGCCACTTCTTTCTGGGACAAAAGAGCCCTTAGTCTGCTCATGCCGTTGAACTGTGCTTTCAAGGTTGGGATGCGTGGCCAAATGGAAACCTCCCTATTTTCATGTGTGGGTGGGTACAGGACATTTCTGCAGCAAACGACACGTTCAGTTACTGTAACCACATAAGCTACACCTTTAATTAACCCGCAACAATCTTCATTATTCAAAAGTAAATAACTCCCGTTCCCCAAAAAGGTAAAAGTCGGGGTGATTGCTGGTACAGGAGTGCCTTTTAAAACACAGGCCAAGTTTGGTCGGTCCTGGTTGCAAGAACCGTGTAATTGTATGTGCCTACACATTAACGAGTGATCTGGAGTTTCTGTACATTCCTCCCCATTTAGATAAACTTCCTGGCCGTCCTTCAAACATCTATAAGTGAAAGGAAGGGACCATACTTCATGGAGAAAACCACTACCCAAAGGCTCATAGCGACCTATGGCAACATATTTCATACAGTTAGTAAATTTATACAAAGCAAAAGGTAATGTTATCAGACCGTGGATAAGCCACGTTGCAGCTGAGGCCTCTGCCACAGAAAAAGGCAAGGACTCCAATTTCTCAATATGTAACATAGAAAAAGAAGCATCTCGCATAGAAAGCAAGCGTTGTTTGTCAGTTAAATTAAAGGGGGCAAAGAGAGAAGAAACATTCATGTAGCTCCATGGCACCTTGCCAGATTTAAGCGTTTGAAGGGTCCATGCAAATTGCATGATAGAACGTAATTGATTCTGACCATGGTACAACACAGATACTTCATCATGCACAATATCCACTACGGAAGACACAATGTTATCTAAAGTGTAAATGCGGGAAGAAAGCATGTTAATACTATTGTCTACCACTGCAAGCACTTTCTCTAGATTTGCTTGATCTATAGCCCTAAGTCGTGTTGCTGCCTCAATCTGTGATGTTTTCCAGATTTCATTGTAGACAGCATATATCCATCTTTTTGACCTACCACTAGCCGGGCCTTTGATGAAATCATTTAAATCTACATCATCATTTAGTTTTGCAAGATGTAATTTAACTGCAGATAATTTAGAATGTTTCAGCCAGGTTTGACTTAATTTACTCACAGAGTAAGTTGTGACAGAATGCTCAGTTTCAAAACGTGAATCTGGTTTAACCTGAGCAAAGCCGTCAGACAAACCCAGAAAACGGCGCTGGCAAGAATCAGAACTCTTGTGCCACACCAGCCAACCTTTAGGGTCTATACTGGATATGTTAAAGGAAGAATTCAGCAATAGGGTCTGTAAGTCCCTAATCGAAAATTGAGTATAATTACTCCAGCCTGAATATTCCTCTAACTCGGGGATAGAAGGAAAATTTAGTTTTTTAGCAGTAGCCAATCCAAAGCACGTCGTTTGTGAAATAGTAGAATTCAAAAACAAAATCTGATACGGGATGAGACATGCACGGTGCAAAGCCTCAGTGCCTTGTACCTGCCAGTTTTTAGAACCCCAAACTGATTTTAGGTCAATTGTTTCCTTCCATAATTCTTAACCGCCAACAGCTAGCTGATCAAGAAAGGACTTCGAATACAATAGTTTGGTATCGGTAAGTCTAACCTTGGACATAGGCTTCTGTGTCATTTTGAAATAAAGGGACTCGGGATTAGACTGATTGAAGTCAGTAAAATATGTGTACTTTTTCAAAAAAGTACTTGAACTGCCTTGTATAGGAGCCAGACAATGCTCCCATTGTGTATAATTCACAGTATTCCTTCTGGATGTTGTTTTATGTAAGAAGTGATTGCCAAAATGTTGAAAGCAAAACAAATCACCATAATTAGCAGATTCTAAATATAAATCTTCAGCATCAAAGGCAGCATAGTATTTCAAATCAGAAAACAAAGACTCTACGGCCTGAACATCCCAATCATCAGAACGTATGTTTTGTTTCACCACATCCCCCATATTAACTCTAAGCACGTTAGGGACATTAACAACCTCCGTAGGGCCATGAATTTGAAATCGAACGGCATCCCACACGATCCCATCAAGGACAGGCCAAGCAGTGATGTTAACAAATGTCAAGTCTCTTCTCAGTCTATGTGCAGAATGCGATGAGGAAAGGGGGGCCAAAGTTCCATTGAGATGGCGAATGCATGTTCTTTCCTCGACATAGTGTCCATTTACCAATCGGAAAAAATAAAATACAAAACCAATTGACATAAAAAGATATATCGAAAAAAGCACCAGCCAAATATATGTCCAAGGGGGAATTAAAAAATGTTTTTTAAATAAGGTAGCATAAACTGCAAAACGTGAAGGTTTCTTCGAGGCATTGGAAACAGAGTCAAAGGAAAATCTGGATTCTGTGGCCAAACGTGCTTGCAGGTCAGGCATGGACAAGTCAGTGGGGTAAGTATAGTCAATTTCATCATGGACTGTACCGGGCAAAGTACTTAATAAAGGACTGGAAATCGCAGGTAATTCAATGGCTACTTCAGTTTCATGATTAGAAGCAGTGGGCAAAACTGAATTTCTCACAATGGAAGGACAGGAAACAGCCGGTGTCATGCTAAGAAGAATCGGCCACTCTGTGTATCTGGACATTGTCAATTGAAATAAACCTGTTTTCCTTACGACCAGGAAGTGGTGGTAATACGACTGTTCTTGTGCCCTTCACTCCAAGCACTGGAACCTGAGCCCGATAGGAAGGACCAAATTCTTTCTTGTTATCGATCTTCTCTCGAACCAGTTCTCCAACTTGGGGTAGCCAGCCGACTACCGGGATCTGCAACGCAACATCCGACGTGGAGGGCAAATGTTCCTTTGCAAGACTGTCTCTGGTCTTTTGTAGATTCTGTAAAATATTGCAATGTTCATCTGCGTCAAAGGAAGTGGCACGAACCACACAGTCTAGACCGTCAAGGTCAGGGACGTACATCTTGATGCCAAAGAGCATTTCGTATGGGGTCCGCCCACCCAGAGACCTTCTAGGGAGATTATTAAGTGCACGCTGCACGCCATTGAGGTGGGTCAGCCAGTTTCTGCCAGTGCCTATAACTCGAGCTGTCAAAGATTGCTTTAAATCACGGTTCATTCGCTCCACTACACTATTACCCTCAGGTCTGTAGGGAGACGAAAACTTGACTTGGACCCCCAACGAAGTCATGGCATCCTTATACGCCTTAGAGGCGAAAGCCGGACCCTGATCCGAATGGAAGGTACCACAGGCAAAAATCCCTACAAAGACACGCAAATCTCTAATGACAGTCCGTGAATCAGCGCTGCGATGGGGCCATACCCACACAAAGCGTGTGCATGAATCAACTGCTACTAAGATGTACTTATACGCAGTATCAGATGAAAAAGGACCGCAGTGATCTAAATAAACACAACCTAGTGGTTTATTAGAAATGTACAACTGTGTCTGTGGCGGACGCGTGGCAGTTGAAGGTTTAATCTGCTGGCAAATGTCACAAAGAAGGACATAATCCCGAGTCTGTTTGGGTGGGCGCCATCTTGAGTGTGGCAGGTGGGGACAGTGCTCAAGTCGGGCCGTCCTTCCCACCCTTCTTCCTCCCTATAAAATGTGTAAGCCAACCAGACGGCGCAGCGGGCTGGCGCAGCGGGCGCGCCGGACGCGCGCCGAAGCCGCGCCTAAGCCAAGCCCGTCTGCGCCCGTCCGCGCTAAGAACGCGCTAGGCGCGGGACACGCTGTTTCCACTTCCCCTGCACTCAGGTACGACGTTTCCGAGTTGCTGTCTATGCGCCACACCCTTCCTAGCCCTTCCTGTTATGTACATTCTTTCTCCGACCACCTCTGGGGCCCCTACTTCTGCCGCCAGTGTGGTTGGTCATCTTCCAATCCCCCCAGTCCTATTCCTCCCCCCCTCCCTCGTCCTCGGCATAAGACAGCCTCCTTTAGCGGTGGCCTTATCAATGCCAGATCCTTAGCGCGACACGGACAAGACATCCATGATCTTATCATAGGATCCGATCTGGATGCCTTGTTCATCACTGAATCTTGGTTGCACGATGCTTCAAATCCCGATCTTGCCACCGCTCTCCCCCCTGATTACACCATCCTCAGACGAGACAGACCTATTGGTCGGGGAGGCGGATTGGCCATCATTGTAAAAAAAGCACTTAAGTGCCACACTTTTGACCTGGCCTCCTTTAAGGACTGCGAATCCCTGGGATTTGTTATCCACACTAGCTCCTCCTCTGCCTTTTCAGGCGCACTTGTCTATCGCCCCCCCGGAAATGCCACTACATTCTTGGCCTCCCTTGATGAAACTCTGGCAGCTTTTCTTATCCATTACCCCACCTTCACTCTTTTTGGAGACTTCAATCTTCATCTGGAATCTGACACTGACCCCCACACTCTCAATTTCCGCCACTCACTGGAGATTTTCGGTCTCTCCCAATTAGTCTCCCTTCCTACCCATGGTGCTGGGCACACCTTGGACGGCATTTGTACCAATCTGTTCTCCTTAGATGCCGCTACCCCCGTACCACAAATATGGACAGATCACTGTCTCATTCCCTTCTCCATTAATAACAAAACCTTGCCCCCTCCCCCCATTAAACTCCCTCACACCCCTTTCCCTGTTAATTGGAAAAAGGTAGCTGAATACATCAAACTCAATCCACAACCGGCAGTACCCCCCCCTACCATCACGGGCGACACCTCATTAGATTCCACAAACTTCCACCTGTGGATTGAGAGAGTAATCTCTGTAAATGCAAAATCCGTCAGCCAAAAAACCGTCCGAGGAAAAAAGAAACCCAATGCCCCCTGGTATACTCCGGCCCTCGCTGTCTGCCACCTCAAGTGTAGGCTCTTGGAGAGAGAATGGAGAAAAACCTACAACTCAACGTCCAGATCCACTTACACTCTCCAGAGAAAGCTATATCTCTCCGAAATAAAAAAAGCAAAAAAGGCATTCTTCACTTTAGCAATAGATGCAGCAAAACAGAAACAACATACGATTTTCAATATCGTAAAATCTTTCACTCATCCCAAAGCACTGGCACTTGAAATTCCCCCCTCACAAGCCCTCTGTGATCAAATCGCTGATTTCTTTGAGGAGAAAATCAATAATATCCATAAGGACTTCCCCCCGGCTCCCATCCTAATCCAAGCGTCTGACACATCTACTCCCTCACTAAACCAATTTACAGCAGTCTCCCTATTGCAAACGCACAAAGCCATACTAGCCTGTAAATCAGGTGCACCCACAGACTCCTGCCCCCCAGTCATCTTGCACCACCTCATTGAGTCTGTCAACCCTCTAATCAATGCGATTGTGAACGAATCCCTTGACTCCGGTATTGTTCCTATTGAGTGGAAGAAGGCCACAGTCAAGCCCCTCATGAAAAAGCAAAATAAATCCCCTACTGATTTGTCCAATATGCGCCCAATCTCACTCCTCCCTGCACTAGGCAAAATTACCGAGCAACTAGTCCACGAGGAATTAAAGAATTTTGTGGAAAATCAATGCATCTTACACCCGCAGCAATCCGGTTTTCGTTCCGGCCACTCCACAGAGACCGCTTTGATTGAGTTGTCTGACACCATCAAGTTCTTGCAGGATGAGGGCAGGCAGGCCGTCCTCATCCTGCTCGACTTAACCGCGGCCTTCGACACCATCTCACACACTATTCTAATTAATAGGATGCGTGAGATCGGTGTCTCGGGCTCCGCACTTGCTTGGATTACATCATTTCTATCCAATCGCTCTCAATCGATCTCCTTAGGCCCCTTTGTTTCCAGTGAACGATCCATCACCTCAGGGGTACCACAGGGATCCATCCTGAGCCCCCTCTTTTTTAACGTGTATATGGCCCCCCTTCTTGCGTTGATTGAATCACATGGGATTCTCGTGACATCCTACGCTGATGACACCCAGCTTGTCGTCACTATTGATAAAAGACTCCCGGATGCTGCCATCAAATTCCAAAACTGTCTGTCAGAAGTCTTTTCTTGGCTCAACCTGCACCATTTAAAATGCAACAGCGCCAAAACAGAAATAATTCCCCTCGGTAAAGGCACATTCTTTTCCCCCAAAGACTGGTGGCCTCATAAATCCGAAGCACCACCGAGCGCGGTAGCCTCAGCACGCAACTTGGGTGTTCAATTTGATGCTTCCCTCAGCTTCGATGAACATGTGCGCATTACCGCAGGGCGCTGTTTCAGTCTGATCAGGCAATTAAAGAAATTTTTTAATTTTCTGCCTATCAGTGCCAGGAAATCAGTCGCGGTGGCGCTTATCCTCTCCCGGCTGGATTATTGTAACGGCCTCCTGGCAGGTATCAAGAAGTCCTCTCTGAAAAAGCTACAAACTGTCCAACATGCAGCAGCCAGGCTTGTTCTGAAACTCCCCCGCAGGTCCTCAGCCTCTGCAGCCCTCAACGCCCTCCACTGGCTGCCCCTCCACAAGAGAATCCTTTTCAAGCTCTTAGTCACTGTATTTAAAGCTAACAGGTGCTTGGGTCCATCCTACCTGATTAAGCGCTTCCAGCGCTACAATCCAACTCGCTGTTTGAGGTCATCGGGCGCCAACTTCATCTCTGAACCCCGTATAAAATTAAAATCCAAGGGTGGAAAGACCTTTTCTTTTCTGGCGGCCAAGGCATGGAACCGCCTTCCCCCCAGCCTTAGGCACGCCCCCTCCGAAAGCCTATTTAGGAAATCCTTGAAAACTTGGATTTATACTCAGCCCGACTCTTCAGTTCTCGCAGCCATTTGATCCATGCTCCCCATAGACGACTTTCTGTGTGCTCAGCGCCAAGATGCTCCCTCCGGAGCGAAAGTCAGCGCTTTACAAATGACAATAAATATCAAATATCAAATATCAAATACAGTCCCCGCCAACAGAAGCGTTGTTGTAATTGAGTTACAGTGGCCGAGACGCCCGCATGCGCAGACGCCACACCTCCATGTGCCGCTGTAATCAAGTCAGCCCTGCGGTCCGAGTTGGGAATCAAACGTTCACCAACATCAGGAATTTTCACAAAAGGAACCTTTTCGGGACTTAAGTGGTATGTGTACTTCGAAGGGAATCCCGTAGGATGTTTACCTCCCTTCTCAGTGGCAGCAACAGCCGCCAAAATGTCACTATCAATCTTAGTTTTGGACCTAGTAACTGCTGCAACTAAGTATGTAGACACTGCTATTTTCGCTGCTTCATCAGCAAGCGAGTTACCGACAGCGTGGACTCCCACACGCTGGTGGCCAAGAGTATGAATTACAAAAACGAGCGGCAACGAAGCCTTAAGCTCTGCCACTCGAACCCAGATCATTTTATGTTTTATTGTGCTACCCTTGGAATCACGAAAGTTATTCTGAATCCAAAAGAACAAGTTTTCATTGTAAGACTGGACACAGTAGAAAGAATCACTTACAATAAGAGTAGTAACACTAGGATCTGCGTACTCCAACGCTAGTAAGAGAGCACGAAGCTCTGCCAATTGTGCGGTGCAATCTCCAAGTGGCAACGTGTGCACTTCCCTGGATATGAACTCATCGTTCAACATAGCACCTGCCACAATGGCGCATGCGGAAACGTAGGCATGTTTAGAGCCATGCGCAACCTGCGCCGAACCATCAGTGTAAATGATGCAATGGAAGTCCTCCAAAGGTCGCATAGCTAGAGGAGCAGGGTGAACAAACTCATACTGCAAGTACTCCTGCGACCGCAACGAGGCGTCAAAAATGAATGTGACATCCGTGGACGTCAAGGAAGCAGCCCACTGAATCCACCGAGGGTGCAAAGCTTTTGAATTTGGTACACTGGCTTTCGTGACTGCCTCCAAATGAGGACAGGGTGTTACAACCAACATGCGTTTCCCCTGTGACAGAGCTCGTTCCTTAAGAATAGCCATCTGCACAGCTGTTAAAACCTTTTCCACAGTGGGAAACCGCATCTCACCCGAAGTGTACAAGTGTGACTTGTAAGCAATAGGAACTGTGTCTCCTTCATTAAAAGTGAGATACGTGAAACCCACCGTCCCTGGTATTATTCTTATCACCAGGTTGGTATGGTTGTCACGAGTCAGTAAGAACTTAGAAGCGAGCAGATCAGCCTGCAAGGATTGCAAAAAGGCTGAATGCTCAGGCAGCCAGCATGATTTCGAAAAATTTGGTTGTATCAAAGCATACAAAGGCTTGATACGCTGGGCATATTCCGGAATGTATGTCCTCCCGAAATTTAAAAAGCCCAGCAAAGACTGTAATTTTTTCAGTGTAGTTGGAGCGCGCAACTGTGCGCATTTCTCCAAGAAGTGAGGAGCCAAACCTCTACCTTCATTGTTGAGCTCATAGCCCAAAAACAACACTGTGTGCTCAGCAATGTGCGATTTTGCAAAGTTAAATTTGTAACCCATGTCTGCAAAGTTACAAATAACAGAATTTACACGACGCAGATGCTCCCAAATATCGTCGTCTGTGAGATATATGTCATCCACATACGAACAAGCATCTGGGTCGAGTGCCTCCAGAATAGAGACAATGCGTGCGGTAAATATACCAGGACTATTCTTATAGCCCATTGGGAGACGCCGGAATTGTTTTTGGACCCCAGCGCATGTAAAACTGGTTCATTGGGAGCTAAAGCTGTCCAATCTATGGGCATAGAAACCGTTGGATATGTCAAGCGTTGTCTTAAAACACTTACGCACGAGACTATCCACTAGGGCAGAGCCGTGAGTATTCTGTACTGCACAGTTACGGCAATGCGAGTTCAAATGCCGGTAATCCAATACCAAACGATACGATCCGTCAGGCTTGGTCACAGTAAAAAGAGGATTATTCATCGGTGACACACACGTTTCAATAACTCCCTGATATTCTAATTGTTCAAGGATTTCCGCGACGGAAGCTTTGGCTTCACGCCGAATGGGATATTGAGGTTGAGGCTGCGGCTGAGACCGCAACGGAATTTCGTGGCAAGGGGACAATCTGTCCCAACCACATTGGTTACGGTACAGAGCCGGTGCGAGAGCCCGAGCCCACTCTTCTGAAAAATGCTGCGCATGCTCTTTCGAGACAGTGTTCGCGAAACTGGGGAGGATTACCTCCTCCCCTCGCGGCGCCGCGAGCACAAAAGGTGGGGGCCGGTCAGCCTCCGAAAGCAAAATATCATACGTAGAAGACAGATTTTCCCAAAACACCCCTTTTACAGTACGCTGTATGTCACCTTCAATTAACAGGACAATTTCATAAAGTAGTTCAGGGGGAGCAAGTCTCGTATCGGCTGTTTCAATCACAACGTAGACATCAGTCGCTGTCACCCTCAGTAGTGGACGCAGCGCCTCTCTGACTATGGTAATCTCCGCCGCGCTGTCCAGCAAGGTCAGAGCCCACGTCAGATTCCGAAGCCGCGTTCTCACTATCTGTGGCATATCGATGCGCTGATAAGGCTGCGACCTTCTTTTTCGCAAACTGCGGTCTTTTCGGCGTAGAATCCTCCTGCTTCGCTGCGCCTTCAATCTGGCGGGGCTGGCCACGTCCCTGTTGGCCACCACGTCCCCTACCGCCTCCTCCTCCACCGGTTTTCGGAGCTGATGAGTCCTGAAAGGAACGAGGAGAGCGTTGATCAGAAACCTGAAATCGATCAGGCGATTTAATCATCGCGCGATCGCGCAAATCATAAACTTTTTCAGTCGGCGCAGGAACTTGTGTTGCAGGATAAGAATCCTGAGTCTGCTTTTGTTGCTTCCCCTGTGTCTGTTTTTTAGGCCAATTTTGTTTTTTGGACTTGGGCTGGACATCTGCCGCAGCAGACTGTCCTTGTGGTTGTTTTTCTCCTTGACAGGAAAATATTTCAGACCTCTACTTGTGCGGCCAATCGTCTTATATGCGCCCACAACTATCTTCGCTAACTGTCGGGGTTTATCGGCATCGGGCAGAGCAGCCAAAGCATTCGACACCTGAAAGTTCACTGCATCTCCTTTAATATTGGAGAGTATGAGATCGCTTACTATCTCAAACGAACCACACAGGCGCATACCCAATTCAACCGCTGCCTCTGGTCCGTGATCATCCTGAACATGTTTAACGATCTCAGGCAGTGCGGTCATAGACGGGGTCCCGAAACACCTCGTATAAACGGCCGCAAAAGTTTTTCCCCAGCTTTCACAGTCAACGAGCTCAGGAGTTAAATCCTTTGGTAAAGTGATCGTCAACATTCTATGTTTATCAGCAGGAGTAGAATTCGGAAACACAGCCTACAGTTGGTCAAACTTCTCGGCAAGCCAGAAAGGGAAGTCATCGTTATCAACGGGGCGCTGACCAAAAACCGAATTTACCATAACCGGATTTAGGCGCAAACCGCCACGTTCCGGGAGATGTCGACCTATGTATTGCACTAAGGCACGAATCACGGCAATTGAGACAACGTGTAGCCTGCGAATTTCCGCAAGGGTACAAGCGCCGTGATTCGGGTGCGGGGTAAAGCCACCCAAAGCAGGCCAATTCGTGCCTGGAATGGACAAAGGACCTAGCCTCGCAGCGGATAAAGAGTGGGGGAGGGCGCCATCAAACCAAACGCGATGCTGCCAATGATCAATAGGTATTTCCAGTGCCCTGTACGGTGTATATTCAGCCGGTACAGGGGAGGGTGTGTAGTGGAGGAACACTTGAGAATTCGCGTCCACCTCCGGAAATGTGACCCACGAGTAAAATAGCTCGAAAGGGTATGCCGGATCTGCACACACCACCAAAATCACAGCCATGCCTTCCAAAGGGACTTGGTAAGTTTGTAAATGGTTGCGCACCGCAATGCGACTATGCTGCGCAATGGCCACAGCCATGATATCACCGGAACTACTGAATAACAAAGAAAACTCTGTAGCACAACTGGGTAGTAAGTCAAAGAAACCGTTTTAGAGAGAATCAAGCTTGAAAAGACCTATTTCAAAAAATAGGTAGGTATCACCGACACCACCGTTTTCCGGAAACGACAGTGAAGGGGTTAAGGTTAGAATGATATACTACTCGAGTGCCATGATATAAGACCACCAACGTACGGGCGCCATGTAGCAGGGTTTCTGTTCTCCCACAGAACTGTGCACAGAGGATTGGAACCTCAGCGAATTAGGGTGACCCAAAACTCACCTTAGTATCCAACAAACCCCTTACCGAGCTAGCTACAGTGTCTCATTGGTCATAACAAACTCCCAATGTTTAGACAAACCAGAACATGAGCTTACAATACCTCAGGTTACGTGGAACACATGAGCACTCTTTCGTTATACAATCATTTCAAACCAGAACATGGAGTAAAGTAGAACACGTGAGCATTTGAAATGTTTATTTACTAATGCCGTCTTCTCAGGCACAGTTTCTTAGATAATACAAGGAAACATATTATCAAAAGCAAAGTTATCAGCATAGTTACTAGTCCATAGAAAGCGAATGGTGACAGCATGTTAACATGCTGTAATGAATAAAAGTTAACAACACTTATTTCTCACCCTCCCTAACTCACATATTATATTAATAGCTAAGAAGGTCTCTTTGGGTTGAATTAGGGCGGGCCCATACCTCAGGATCCTAGAATGAAGGGATCACATCAGCATACACCAGCTCTCTCTGCATGCGAACAGCATCAAGTGTGCTTGTGTGCCTCAAGCAAAGCAATATAAAACCCGCCTCAAGCCCAAAGTTGGCAGAAGCTGCACTTATGTTATGTCTATGAAGGCGCGAAGATCAGACCTCATAACAATTCTGTATCGTGTTGTTCCTGAAGCTTCAGCACTCTATGTACAGACATAGTTTATTAAGCAAAGCTGATATCAGAGTAATAACATATTATTCTCAAGTAAACCACAACGAACTACTAGGTTGAAAGCTAAATCAACAATTAAGTGTCGTGTGCAAAAGCAGCAAAAGGAAAAATGGCGTTTAAACATTTAATGAGCCTATGCTAACTTAACGCATTATAAAGATATATAGTAGCTATATGACAATGATTTTATTGTTTTATTTAGAACCTGTGATGAGGCTTGCAGCAGAGTTGAGAGAGGCCCTTAGTGGAGCCATCTTAGATCTAGGAAGGTTGCAGAGGGTTGCGCTTCCATAATCCAGTTTAGAATCACTAGGCCTTGCACAACAGCCTTGAAGTCGTTGGGAGGGAGGAAAGTTTTTTTTCCTTAAGATGCTCAATTGGAAGTTCCCTGCTTAGGTGAGAGCACTGATGTGCTTCTGAATGTTCAAACTTTTATCTAGTATTATTCCTAATGATCTTGTGTAATTAGTGATGTTTGGCATGCAATTAAGAGCTGTTAGTTGATTCATCCATTCTTCTATGGCTGGTGACTGTTTGGGTGGGGCGATAAAGAGGACTTCCGTTTTAAGACTTTTTAATTTCAGATGAATAAGGGGCAGCCAACTTTTGGTTTTCTGTAAAGCTGAGTTGAGGGGCCTGATATGCTCAGGGGAGTAGACTTTCAGGTAGAGTTGCATGTCATCAGCAAACATGTGATAGTGGATGCTGGATAGTTTCAGAATTTCTGTTAAAGGCTCCATGAACAAGTTGAAGAGAGTGGGTGAAAGCGTGGGGCCCAGAGTGAGCGGTGAGGGATTAAACAGAGACTGGTTCACCTTGAATCTTTGAGTTTACCACATGCCCAGAAAGCCCCATCCTGTATTTCTGTAGGTCAATTATGCTGTCATGTTTAACCGTATCAAAAGCCAAGGAGGATCAAAAGGCAGGATTCATTCTGATCAAGCATTCTTAGCGCATCGTCTACAATGTGATTGAGAGTAGATTTAGTGCTATGACCCTGATGAAAGCCAGATTGGAATAGGTCTAGCAGTCACAATTGCTCTATGTGGTTACATAGCTGGACATGGTACATTTCTTGGGGAGTTTTGCCTGAGTGGGAATGTTGCAAATTGGATGCAAATTTTGTAGGTCAGTGTGATCTGGAATAGGTTTTTTAAGAATAGGGGGGACCTGCCCAGACTTTAGGCAATCCGAAATAGAGCCTTGAAGTAGTGAGGCATTGACTATGTCAGTCCATAGTGGGAGTATAGATGATCTGATCTCACTGAAGAAGTTCATTGGCAAGGTGTGTTAGAGGGTTTCAGTGCTGCAAGAGTTTTGAGAATAGTGCTTTAATCCAAGGTTTTGAATAGAATTAAGCAGGCGGAGTGGTATCCTTTTAGGGATACAACTCCGTCTAACGTGTAATGAGAGCATAAGTGTCCTGAAGGAAAGTAGATACACTGTGTGAGAGATGTGACAGCTGGTTTCTATAATGGCTTTAAAATGACCAGATTGATGAATGGGTGAAAAAGGTCCTTTGCTAAATTTCCTGACTATATAGTGGCTTTATAACAACTTTAAGTACCCTGCAATAGTACTTAATATAAATATATTGTGGAGCGGCAAATGATAGGCTTGCAATTTCATGGCAGGTCTGAGTCTTGAAAAAGTTTATGTGTGCAAAGTATCTAGGCACATATAGGGCGTGTGTACCAATTTTAGTAGATTAAGAAACATTAAACACTATAAAGAACATTTTAAGTGAATCGTCCCCAAAAGATATGAACTTTATATGGTAGCTGTAAAACATACATTTATTGTGTGCTTAGTCTTGAAACAGTTGGTTTATGTTTGGGACTTATAAGCTACATTATATATTTTGCTCACTGAGAGTTGTAAATATGTTGGAGTTTGAAAAACTTATATAGTTTGCAGATTGGACTACAAAACACCTTGGAGAAGCGTGGCTCAGTGGTTAGAGGCGGCAGACCCGGAAGCTGAGATCAGCCGTGGACCAGGGTTCAATTCCCTGCCTCGGCGGGTCTCGGGCTCAAAAAATTCCACGGACTTGACAATTCTCACTCCGGTGCCTACTCGACTCATGGGGTCACACTCTGCGACTCTGGGCAATAGCTTGCTTAATCTCCACTACAGCCCCTCGCGGCGGGATGCCTGGCTTTCACCTTGTGAATACCCTGCCGGGGTATCTCACAGGGGAATACCAGGACGGGTTCCCTAAGCAAGCGCCTTGAGACCCCTGGGTGATTCGTGCGCTATATAAATCGAAATACATTTACATTTACATTCGACAACTGTCCAGTTAAACATTTAACAGCCAAGACTTTAACAATTTTTCACATTAAGTGGTAGGATTACCAAAAATAAAATAAGCCTCATGCAGTGCATAGGTCAAAGTAGCTGTGATGCATTGCACTGGAGAAGAGAACACAGCGAACCATATCTACTAGAATAGGGCGCTGCTGCTGTCTACCACAGCACAGTGTGGGTCCGGAATATTGTGGAAGTAATGCTGTGTGGTCGCAGATTTTTCCCAGACTTCTGAGGATGTACATATAGATTTGCTGTGTCTTACTCCACATCTACATACCTTGTTGATATAAGTATCTTCTGAGTATGTAAGTGTATAATTATGAATACTGAATCTATACATCTCTCTGTGCACTTACCTCCTCAATGTTTTAGTTTTCCATATTGTGGTCCAGATTTTGTGCCCAGACGATATTCCATCCTCGATATTCCAGATTGCAGTTCAACAAGTTGCCTACAGCCACCCACACACCCTTTACAACACAGGGCAAAGATGTGTGCATGTTGACTAGCATAGGTTTTGTATTGAAAATGCACCCTTTTAGTATACTATGTTTAGACAAACTTAAACATTTTTGCACACATCGGATATCTGCTGTAAAGAGCAGCAGACATGCAATGGATGAAACGTTAGGAGAAATTAAAATATTTCTCCTACCCAGCGCCTGCCTCAAGGAGGCATGATTTTTTGGAACAAAGCCCTGTCTAAAGATGATAGTAGATAGGGTTTTCTGTGTAAAAACCGTGTGTGATAGCATTGAAACTCCCATGTACCAATATGCCCCCCCCCCCCACCTTGCTGCAAGGTAGGGCAAAGCAACACAGAATCGCCTGGTGCGTTACTTTAAGAACTACTTTCCAGCGCAAGAAAGGTTTTTACTGCTAACAAGCTAATACTTTGTCAACACATTGAATTGCTTTGTGGCAGCGTAATGTTGTTAAATCTGATCCCAAGAATATTTTGCATTAAATGCTTTAGAAGTTTCCTTATTGTGAACAAAGACCTTTCATAAAATTAATTGTTTGCTCATTGGAATACTGAACCCACACACGTTTGATTTATGGCAATTAGATGTTTCATGTCCAAGAGTTATGTTTACATGCGTTTTGAAACCGGCACCCTGAAATGTTTTTGATAGAAAAGGAGAGTTGGAATCATTTGCAGATAGTTCTTGGAGGCAAATGATGTATGTTTGGACTCATGTAATACATTAAGCAACATTAAGCATCCTGAAAACAGTGACAGATTTTGCATGTATGTTACGTTTCTCTGACAAGGTATACAAGGGGCTATTTGTTTACCTTTCAGGTAGCTTTAAGAAATTGTATTTACATTTTACACCTTTGACAGGTAAATCCAATTTTGGGTGAAAGAAGGGTCTGGACCGCTAATCAAAGTCACCGATTACATAGACTGGGTCCAAAACTAGAAAATGAATACTTGATTTGCCCTAAGCTGGCCTGCCTCCACTCCCTGTGATCCCTGAAGCAGAGGAACACTGTATTTGAGTTATCTTTGATTCTGGGGTGCCAATATTATCTCAAATAAGTGGCATTACTAAAGCAACTTTAGCCACCTAAGTGTTACAAAGAGCAGCAACAAAAGCTTATGGGTCACATATATGAGCCTATTTGCGTCGCTCCGACACCACGCAACATGGTTTAAGAGCAGCACAAATGAAAAATGAGATTTATGAAGCCACCCAAAGCCACCTCGCATGGCACTGTGTGGCTTCATAAACCTCTAGTAATGTAACGCAGTGCAAATCGGTGCCTTGCATTACTATTGGATTTTTCATGGGTGTTGCTTTGGTGTTCCCATGAAACATCCATGGATTTTCGTCGAATTCACAGATTTACAAGAACTTGTAAACCAGGGAATGGCCCAAAAGATATGCCTTCCCAGGAGAGGTGAAATGAGGAGAAATATGTTCTCTTCGTTTTTACTTCGGCATTCAACAGCATATATAGAAAGAGGAAAAGCCTCTCATGATTGTTTTGTGCAGGAAGGTGCCCCTTGGAGCTAGGCAGCCCATTGTGCACCAACGCAGGGGGAAAGGACAGGAATGCACCACTTTGCCTTTAATACGGTGCATTCCTGCCCTTACCCAGTGATGCAGCGCAGGAAGGTGACTCGCTGCGCTGCGCCACATTTTCATAAATATGGCCCTATGTATTCATATGAGGAGGAAGTGCTTCATATACTGCTTGACAGTACGATGTTGAACACTATGTGCAGCGCTTGGCTGTGCATCCTTGTTGCATACATTGTTCTTGTTTCTCCATGCATCCAGTTACCCAGAGGGGCCTTAAATGAGCAGCCTGGAGCATGCAGCACAAAGGGTGGCACGTGGACGGCAGGATTTAGTGTTGTGCAAAGGATTTCAAATCTGGGCTTCTTCTTCATTTGTTGAACAAATGCCATGAATTCCAGGAAAGGAATGTGGACAAACTTTATAAACAGCGCTTTCCAAGATTATGGGATGTATTTAGGATGTCACCTGAGGTTCCCAATCCAAGATTCAGTAGTTTATTTCCCTGTAATATCAGGTTCTGTTTGAAGCATATATTAGGAGGTAGTTGCATGTGGAAGATGCATTGCATGGAGTTCGTTTCCTGATTCTTCGCTGTTTTCTTTGCCCTTTTTGTGTAGTGTGTTTTATCTAGGTACCTGAATCAATATTCGATTCTTTGCCCTTGTCCGGTTATAAATCAATAATATCCCTGCAACGGCATAGAAACCCTTCATAATTCGGTCATAGCGCATGCTGTCACATTAAGCAAGCCTATTCCTCCAGCCCCCTAGAAAGCACACCAAGTTCTTAAACAAATCCAAGCCTCCAGCAACCTGGGAAATCCCCGCTGCTATTGTTTTGATTTCGTCCGAGAACTCCTGTAAAGCACTGTAAGAACGACCAGTTCTTAGTGACATCTTTATTGACGACTTATGTCCATCCTTACGTCAACCCCGGCACCTTTCAGGTATAAATATACCAACGTTGCCTTAAGCAAACACACGGTGGTAATCCTGGAGCAGAGCAGCTACTACTTCCGAAGAGCCCAGCTGATGCCAGAGCCCACGGACGCTGCCCCTCCCTTTTGACGCTGTCTTTTCTCTTGCCGAGAAATCCAGCCTCTGGCGTTTCCAGCTTACCCTTGCGGGTGACTGGGATACCAAGTCCTGAGAGAGAGATACCAGCCCTCCTGCCTTCTAATACCCAGGTACTGAACTGACTAAACCCTTACAGAGAATTCTTGAGTCAGATTCTTGGCAAAACAAACTTAACTTAAACTGCTACTTACTTACTCCCTCCCATGTATTAGGCTTAGGTCAGGTACACCGGGGTAGGCGTAGTTAGAAGCACCAGTTGAGTACGTATCTATTTTATCCATTTTAAAGTATCATATGGCTAAGAAACCATATCCATGCTTTTACAGTATTATTTCATAATCCTGCTTTTACTGTATGCACTTTACTTAACTATAAGTATTGCAATTGTAGCAATTCATTTCTCTTGTATGAGGAAAGAGACTGCTCAATAAATAACACCTTTTATTGAAAACGCCCGTCTCTCTTTTTCTCTGCAATCTGGTGAAACTAAGTACGCACCTTTGACTGAGTGAAATAGCTGTCTTTTGTTTTCACACGACTCTAGAGATATACTCTTAATCAGGGAGAGCAAAGTTGTCATGTTTTATGGTTGTCAGAAACTAAATCCCTTCTTGTCTATCAAGGGAGGTTAAACCACTCCTCGCCTATTCGAGAAAGTTTCTAGTGAACTCTGAGCTAGCTGGCAAAAACTTAAGTCTAATATAGTCAGTAGAGACCTAGATAACCTCAGTCCTACGTCTACACTACTGAAGATATTATTCCAATGCGCAGAGCCTATTGGGACTATAGGAACTACAACACATGGCGCCCAAGTTTGGTAAGGCGATAAATCTAACGCAAGACGTTAGAGTAACTCAGTCGTGCTTTTTCACACAGACCCTTTCTCCCGTAAATACTCCAAAGACATCTGGAGTGGGTCAAAGGTTAAAATCCACCGGAACTTAGTAGAAAGAGATTTCTATGTATAGTTTTTGCTTTATTCAACGTTGAAGGATACAGTGTTCCAAAATATTGTGCACCTAATCTTTGTTTCCTTGAAAACTTAATCTGCAACAAAAAATCTTCTTGTCAGAAAAATGTCAGATAATGAAGAAGAAAGGGAGGCAGCTAGAATAGCAGCCCAACTCCTAGCGGAAGACACAAGTCTCCTACAGCAAGACCCGGATGCAATACTCATCCCGGTCAGCATAAGAAAAACTATAACTATTAAACTAATAGAAAATGGACTGACATCGAGAGGTGGTAGAGTCATATTCGTAATTGAGGCACATGAATATCGGCAGACAGAGGTATTCTATTCATGGATAAACTTTCCAGCAGCAAACGCTGTCACACATGAGTTCCACTATTACAAAATAGAGGAACCACCGGATGAGTACACCCCTTTCGAGGAGGTGGAAATCCCATTAAAATACCAAGAGCACCTGCTCTGGTTTAAAGGCGCCCTAAAACATAACAATCACATCACCAGGCTCGGTCCACTAGGTAGACCAGGAGCAACGTGGCCGGTTCTAGCCAGCTACACACCACATCCCGACATTGAAAAAATGTTGATACCAGAACTTCTGGTACAGTTGAAACAACTGATTAAAATACATAGACAATTAGTCCAATTTGTAATGCGGACTTCAACAGTCCAACCATCTATTAACATTCCACAGCCGACCCCTCATCAGGTGAACACAAACAAAATTACACCACAGAACATGCAGTCATGTCTGGATAAAGTACCCGCAAAACGGGAACAAATTTCATTCTGGTTAGCACAAAAAATTGCTCAAATAGAGGCAGTATTTCCGGATACTACCCCTACTGAGAAACACAGAATTCTGACTATCTGTCTTCCAATGGGGATCGCACCACATGTGGAGGACTGTGACACTTGGGGCACAGTCTTTGCTTCCATTTACACAAAAAGACATGGTGTTCCGTCCATGGCGGTAATACCCGATGTGCTAAGACAGATTCAAAATGACTACGATCCAGAACCTGCTTTAACTCTGGGTATGAAATTACTGAAAGACTTCAAGCAGGTCTCAGCTTTATTATTATCTAACATAAAAGTGGAAGCAGCATCTGTGGCCATCCACCAGAAATTGAAGGAAACAGATATAGCAGAACAGCCATTTGAACTTGCCAGAATCATAGAAAAAGCCTATGAAGAACTAGGAAGAGATAGTTTGGGTGGGAAACCAGTAAAACCCCAACTAACTGAAAATCCTGAAAAAATATTTATTAAAAATAATTTAAACACTCCAAAAAAGGGCTGGGATGGAAATAAACAATCCACTCCCAAAGAAAAAAGATTCCAGTCCAGAGGAAAGTCTCCTCGGCGGAGAGAAAGATCTCCGGACCAAGGACACAAGTCTCCCCAGAGGGAGCCCTCTGAGAAAAGATACAACCTTAGAAATAGGGATAATTTGAAGAAACCTGATAGATATCAAGATATTGATACACGTCCCTCTCGATCTTTTCAGACTTCCTCGCAGAAATCGGAAAGAAGAGGATGGTCAGAACACAGGGAAGAGCACGTCAAGTCCAAAGAAAAGAACCTGCTCATCAAAGTAAAAAACTATAATTTCCAAAAAAGAAGGTAGCCAGCATTAAAATAGTCAAACATGCCGAAGATCCTGAGGACACAGCTGAAAAACAGAGAGTGGGCTCAGACAATGCTAGACAGTGCAGCAGAAGTGAGCATAGCTCGCAAGATCCTGATGAATCATCTGGAGACAGTGGACACGAATTAATACATTCAGGTGGAAACTGCAGACACCAGAGTTAGCAAACCTCATAAAATATACGAAATAACATTACGTATAGAGGGAGATAAGACTAGGAAAATAAGGGGTCTATTTTGGGATAACCTCTCCAAAGGCTATGACATCCTTTTAGCTGAAAAAGACTGGCCACCGGAGTTTGTCAGGGAATGCCCTCATGGCGAAGAAATGATTATGCCTGCCTTCTCAAATCACATTCCAATTCATAAAAAATATACACTTGCAAGAAAGTGGGCAGTAGCCCAAGCTCCTGTATTATATAAAAACCATGTTGGATGGGATGAGGACTCTCCTCCTCACAAAATCCAGTTAAAAAATCAACCAACTGCACAAAGGCAGTACCCAATTAAGCAAGAAGCTAAAAAACAGGTCAGGGAGATCTTAGATCAACTTGAATACCAAGGGGTGATTGAAACATGCACCTCACAAATGAATAACCCTTTGTTTCCTGTCTCCAAGCCAGACGAATCATATCGTCTAGTTTTGGACTACAGACACCTTAAATCATGTTGCAAAACCTTTGCAGTACAAAACTCACATAGTGCAGCACTAATGAATAACATTGTGCGCAAAAAATACAAAACAACATTAGACATCTCTAATGGATTCTTTTGTCAAAATATAGCACCTGAAAGCAGGTATTTGACCGCTTTCTCAATAATGGGCTCGCAGAAAATTCTGTCGACTCCCACAGGGGTTCAAGAACAGCCCAGGATTATTCTCAGCAAGAGTAACAGAGTTACTACAAATGTATGATGATGAGGCCTTATCTTATGTCGATGACATCTATCTAACAGATGATGACTTGGATACTCACTTGAAAAGAGTGAACACCATAATACTTGGGTTCGCAGCAGAGGGTTACAAATTCAACTTTAAAAAGTCACGAATTGCCCATCTAACTGTCCTGTTTTTAGGATATGAATTATCAAGTGAAGGCAAAAGCCTGGCAGACAATTTATTAGAGAAATGTGCTGTAATCCAAGCACCAAGAACGCTGAAAAACTTACAATCAATTCTAGGTTTCCTGAATTTTGGAAGAACTTACATTCTAAATTATGCAGAGAGGGTTAAACCTCTCTATGAACTAATAAAACCAGATTTTAAAACAATCAATTGGACTCAAAAACACTCAGAAATTTTGAGATCATTGCAAACAGACATGTTAGCTAAAACAAAACTACAAACACGCGATAATACACGCAACCTTGTGATCCGGGTCATCCCAGGAAGATGCGGATTCACGTACCTTACCTCTAATGAGGGAGAAAAGGTACCAATAGCATACAAATCACATTTGTACACAGAAGCTGAAAAAACATTCAGCATTAAGGAAAACATTGTTCATGCGGTTCAAACAGCTGTAGCAAAAGAAAGAGACCAAGCTGATGGCAGACAGATTACTGTTAGAACAGCAGAATCAGCCTTTGAGGCATTAACAAGCCCATGTAATTTACCTACTGTGGCATTAAATCCAAAATGGAAATACTATTTTGACCCAGACTCACGTGATACATTCATTGAGTCATGAATGTGATGGCGTTCACGTTTCAGGGAATTCATTGGCTAAGACAGCCACAGCGGAAGCAACTAAGCCGGCTTCCGTAGCTACAAAAAAGCGTTCGGGAAAATACGTAGACAGGGAAACGATGCTGGCGGTAAAAACTTCATCAAAAGGCGACTGTTCAGCGCTACCTGTCAACTCTCCACTCAATTATACATACGTAATCAATGCAAACTCCGTTCCTTTTGCTTAAATCCCTGGAGTGGGGGATAGAGTGATTCCAAACACGAACAGGAGAGGCTTCTTAATACAAGAAGCACATATGGGATTAGGTCTAAGGCATCAGATGATCAAGGAATCTCTGACAGAATTAAAATCAGAATACTGGTGGCCGGATATGAGCGTGGATAATCACAAATTTGCAAAAAATTGTGAAAACTGCAACAGAGATCCCAGTGGCGAACCGGCCGACATAGTGCCAGAACACGTAATAGAAAGCATAAGGCGATCTATACGCATGATTAAACAGGAAACATGCGTCCCAATGTATATAATTTCAGACTAGTTTCACTTAAAAGGTAGACCCCAGCACTCGGCTGACGTCTGAACTGTTATAAAAAGATTTGCGAGTATTTATCGGCACATACGCAATTGGCATGCTACACTCTGACCAGGGTCCTGCTTTTAGCTCTCGAGCTTATAAGGAGGCCATGACCAGCATGGGCATTGCATTGCGGTACTCCTGTCCCTTCCATCCTGAGGGAAACGGGCTTGTGGAAAGAAAAAACCGAGACATAAAGCAATCTATAACGGCAAAGGTATTAGGTTCGGGTGTTGGGTGGGTCAAACATTTAATAAGTGTCCAACGTAGTCTTAATAATCTGCCAAGAAATTCTCTAAAAGGTTTCAGTCCGTACGAACTATTGTTCGGGACTAGAATGCATATCCAGGACCTCGATAGTCAGACTTCAGTGGTAGAAAGAAAATGCTTTGATATCAAAGATCGTTTGGCTATTTTACAGGACTTAAATGAAACAAGAAAAGACCTGAGCAACATAAAGTTGAAACAACAGCCAACAGCCACTGAAGAGAAACCACCTGTCCCAGCAAGGCCTGTCTGGATTCCAAAGATTGGGGATCTGGTCAGAGAGAAAATCGCGGTGAAGAAGGAATTTGGGCCTTCTTACAGAAAAGCAGTACCTGTCTTAGCTGTCAACGGAACAAGATCAGTTGTACTACCGCCCCTTGCTGGTAAAAAGGAGAACCGAGTTGTATCCATCGACCTGGTTAAACCACAATCATGTGGCCAATAATAAGTAGTAGGCGAAGTGGACTCCCAAGAAGTAGCAGAACACCAAAGTTTGCTACAAATCAAGCGGTTGAAACTGAGAGACTAATCACATTTGATAAACCTACAGTGAATCAACAAGGACTATGCAACAAAGCCATGGAACTTATGCCTCTTGAAACCCAAATTACAACAATTCGTCAAGAAACACCTGTCTACAACGATGTAGCCACAGACTATGCTAATAAAACAAGGAAAAATCCAGAAGCAATTGCAATAATTGACAGAACTGAGTCAGGCTACTTCATCAACTTCGATGACTTTTCTGAGGATCCGAGCGAACCTGAAGAACAGCCAACAACAAAAACTTTTAAAGACAAAGCTAAAGAACTCTTTCATCAACTAAAAGAAACCTATCTGATTTCTCCATGGATTGAATTTTGGGTGGTGCTAGGTGTACTTTTCCTCCTCCTTTGGCTCATCATGGTGCTATGCTTGGGACACTTCATTGAGGGAAAATATGTCACAATCGACACAGCAAGCCAGAACATCAACCTGGTCCTAAAGCCACACAAGTCTTCACACATCGAGAAAAGAGAACTTTCCTCAGTAAACTTCACAGCCAATCCATTACCCGGTGGGGTAGCATGGGAGAAAACAGATTACGATATATATGGCCCGGTCGAACTCTTGAAGTATCCTCATCAATTTATGGTTTCATTAAGTGACTTTGTAAAACCGAGTACATTCTCTGATGATTGGGACTTTGAAAGTATTAATGATATGATGTCAGACTTAGTTATGTCAGCAAAATTTACAGAACATGATTATTTACAAGGTTCATCGAATTATGATCAGATGTACTGCTACAACCATTATGGTAACCATTATTTGCATAAAAGTGCTCAACCTAGAAATGTTTTAAATTATAATCAATGGGAACATTGTGCAACTCCACCAAAAGGTAGTTCGAAAACATTTTATGAGAAATTTCCATACTTCTCAGGGTTTAACACAAGTGACGCAGAAACATTTTATTTCAAATTGTTAAATAAGACAGGAATGAAAACCATGCTAACAAATACAAAATTAATCTATTCAGAATCATTTTTTGAAAAAGTGAATACATTTGGTTTTGATTTTTGGAATAATAACATTGAAACAAAAAAGATCTGGGGTACTAAAGACTGGCAAGTCCAAGGTATAGAGCCTGCATGATCCCAGAACAAATTATATTTTTGAATGACACAATTCAACAAACAACCTGTCTTGGCCTAGCCAAAATTAAAGACTTAAACAAACCGTCTATTCCAAAGCCATCACCTGATAGTAATAGCACTACAGATGTTGAGATAGACGTAGCCCATATTTTTAACCAAAACAGAACACATCCAGATTGGAAAAAATTGTTGCTCTGGCCCACAGACACAAATAACTGTCAAGATAGATTCCTGAACAAAATACAGGGGTTCAAATTGACCAGGCCAGACCCTAGATACTCCCAGCGACAACATCCAGGGATTGTAACAACATACAGTGTAGGAAAACTCTGCCTCGAATAGCTACATACATCCACACTGGCAGAAATTAAGCAACACTTAACTTTACTTAAAGAAGGTGCGACTTGCGTGATTTCATTATGGGACCACGCAAACAGCATCAAAAACGTTTCATAGCGGCCTCTATATATGCGGCTTATAACGAAGCTTGGAAAGTAACTCAAATGAAAACAGCAGAGAAAATACGGGAAATTGACCGTATTAATTTGGAAAAATCACTTTCTGTTGTGGACAATGGGTTAATGACTCTGTCTTCCAGAATATATTCACTGGACAGTATTGTATCATCTGCAATCGATATAATAGAACAGGACATGCTAATGTTACAACATGGTCAGTCCCAATTGCGTTCTATTGTACAGCTTGGCTGGACGTTACAAAATCTGCGTTCAGGTTACGTTACTTGGCGTTTAATCAACACAACGTCATTATTCGCTATCTTTAACCTTACTGATATACAAATCAGCTTGGCACAAAAGGGAGCAGAATATACAATTCTGAGCATTGAAAAACTTGAGAGATTACCATTGACAATGTCAGAACGACCTGTCATTGAATGGATAATACACGGGATAATAACTATTCCGATAACGACTTTCCAATTTCGATACTGCCAACAGTATATACAGGCAGGCCAGTATGAAAGGTTGGGTAAAGGAATCATCAAGTCATCATGGAAATTACCTTACACACACACATGTTATAGTGAAAAAGGACAGAATGTATTTCTTAGTGGTGATAATTGTGAAAAATCACTAAGTGGTATACTTCTGTGTCAGGGCATAAATTTACATGGGGCCTGTGAGGGGACTTCAAATAACCTTTCATGTCACCAGCTTGGCACACCTACAACTCGAATAGAGCCATTCTTTAGACGGCTTTCTAACGGGAGCTACGTTCTAATGGTGGACCACAGATGTTGTGGCTTGGTGCCAGGAAAAGCTTATCTCGTAAGCGTAACGTCCAGGGTCACTTGCTGTGAGCAAGTATTGTATCCCAACGACACTCCAGACAGGGAGGGAAAAATTTGGCCCAGTCTGAAAATATCTTCTATTCGAATTGAATGAAGTCTGTTCTTCTACAGACGCCAGTGCACTTGATGTCATCAAAAGAAACGTATGATCTCCAAGTTGCAAGGACAACGGCAGAGATTCATAACCTTTTATCAACAAATTGCCCCCTACACTTCGCAGAAATGCTAAATGAAATCTTAAACATTTCTGATACGAATGGTATCGCGAGTGTATTTAAGACAATTTTTTCGGGACTGTTGACACCTTTCAAAGCAGTCCTGGGCATTTTTCCTAATTTTGTCCATTCACTCTTTGGCGGCCTTCCACTCCTGTTGGGACTCGTAGCAGGCATTTTATTTTTGATTCTCCTGCTTCGTTATGGCAAGCCACGTCACAGACAAGACTCCAGCAACAATGGAAGAAACGATCCTAGCTATACGCTATCGGGACCGCATAACTAAAGTCCTTGGATTAGCCCGGCTAAGAGATCTGAATATGACCTGGTCTCTTTCATTCAGACCCATCTGGCAAAACTGTATCTTACCTGTGCTAAGATGTATGCTGTGCGGAAAAGAATGCGTGTTAGACGTCTGTCTTACACTACAATCAGAAGTACCATTGGATACAGATACTTTGCTCAGTCCAGTAAAGACTCATGCATCGTGTTGTCCCCAGCGGTTACCAATCCTGATGACGGCATTCGTTGAGACTTCACCACTGCGATTGAAGGGTAGTGAAGTGCAAGATGAGAGCAGCATCAACCAGGTACGACCCTCTGTGAGCACTGCTGATCCTGTCATCGATGATAGCAATCATGCTCACGATTGCACAGTTGCGGCATTTTCCAACTTGGTCGAACGTTCACCTGAAGCGGTAAACTGCTTTTTTGAAAGTCTGTCTGAAATGATGTTCTCCCCCGAACAGAAAGAATAAACTCTTAGGCAAATGAGCACTCAGCGTTCCCTGAACTCTGAATTTGGCCTTCAGCTTTGAA
The DNA here is from genome assembly GCF_964261635.1 of Lissotriton helveticus. Taxonomy (NCBI): domain Eukaryota; kingdom Metazoa; phylum Chordata; class Amphibia; order Caudata; family Salamandridae; genus Lissotriton; species Lissotriton helveticus. Next base: position 453,691,618 of record NC_136063.1, on the reverse strand, counting down.
AAACAAAAGCTTCTGAAAATATTTGGAACTGTTTTGACTTCTTTCCTTGAAAACGAAACAATTTTTCCCCGATTCCAAAATATTTACTTTTTTTTGGCACTCATCATCTGCTTAAAGTAGAACTATTCTTAGAGAACAGAGCTTCTATTTTTAGGAACTCTAGAGACAATATATTAACTCAGCCTCTAGCATATTTACAAATAAATGTCTTTATATGTGATGGAATGGTCTCGCACTTTTCTTTTCTGTATTAAGAGCCATTTCATGTGTAATTTTCGCAAATCATTCATGCTGATTATATATGTGCATCCTGTTTGATGAATGATTACACTGCTTGAAAGCATACAGTACCTATACTCATTTTCGTGTATTTCGCATGTACCATTTCAGATGCAAAATAATGTATTTTGGAGTGGATCGGTATACACATGCACCGTTAGATATGTTTACTATTGCTTAGTTTAGTAATTATGGACATGAATTCGTGGAGTGGGTGTAGTGTGTTTTATCTAGGTACCTGAATCAATATTCGATTCTTTGCCCTTGTCTGGTTATAAATCAATAATATCCCTGCAACGGCATAGAAACCCTTCATAATTCGGTCATAGCGCATGCTGTCACATTAAGCAAGCCTATTCCTCCAGCCCCCAAGAAAGCACACCGAGTTCTTAAACAAATCCAAGCCTCCAGCAACCTGGGAAATCCCCGCTGCTATTGTTTTGATTTCGTCCGAGAACTCCTGTAAAGCACTGTAAGAACGACCAGTTCTTAGTGACATCTTTATTGACGTCTTATGTCCATCCTTACGTCAACCCCGGCACCTTTCAGGTATAAATATACCAACGTTGCCTTAAGCAAACACACGGTGGTAATCCTGAAGCAGAGCAGCTACTACTTCCGAAGAGCCCAGCTGATGCGAGAGCCCACGGACGCTGCCCCTCCCTTTTGACGCGCTGAGAAAGACGCTGTCTTTTCTCTTGCCGAGAAATCCAGCCTCCGGCGTTTCCAGCTTACCCTTGCGGGTGACTGGGATACCGAGTCCTGAGAGAGAGATACCAGCCCTCCTGCCTTCTAATACCCAGGTACTGAACTGACTAAACCCTTACAGAGAATTCTTGAGTCAGATTCTTGGCAAAACAAACTTAACTTAAACTGCTACTTACTTACTCCCTCCCATGTATTAGGCTTAGGTCAGGTACACCGGGGTAGGCGTAGTTAGAAGCACCAGTTGAGTACGATTAGTCAATGTATATATGTATGTATCTATTTTATCCATTTTAAAGTATCATATGGCTAAGAAACCATATCCATGCTTTTACAGTATTATTTCATAATCCTGCTTTTACTGTATGCACTTTACTTAACTATAAGAATTGCAATTGTAGCAATTCATTTCTCTTGTATGATGAAAGAGACTGCTCAATAAATAACACCTTTTATTGAAAACGCCCGTCTCTCTTTTTCTCTGCAATCTGGTGAAACTAAGTACGCACCTTTGACTGAGTGAAATAGCTGTCTTTTGTTTTTACACGACTCTAGAGATATACTCTTAATCAGGGAGAGCAAAGTTGTCATGTTTTATGGTTGTCAGAAACTAAATCCCTTCTTGTCTATCCAGGGAAGTTAAACCCCTCCTCGCCTATTCGAGAAAGTTTCTAGTGAACTCTGAGCTAGCTGGCAAAAACTTAAGTCTAATATAGTCAGTAGAGACCTAGATAACCTCAGTCCTACGTCTACACTACTGAAGATATTATTCCAATGCGCAGAGCCTATTGGGACTATAGGAACTACACTACATTTGTTATATTTCATGCATATGATTTTTTCCTTCTGGCAGTTGGTTCTTCTACTGAATTCTTCAGTGACTTTTCACAAAGGTAAATTTGGCTGTAAGCATACCTTTACGGCTGAATATACCTCACGTATGCCTGCACGGAATTCACAAAGAGACTCCTGGAAGGTATAGGTCCTTTTATGCCTGCACAGATCTCTGCTAGGAGTGAGGACTTCTCCACACCCATAAATCTCACTGAAGTGGGGGTATGTGAGCATTCATGGTCTTTCCAAGGTGTAGTTAGCCTTGTAAGTTAGTAAATGTCCATTTAAACTTACATTTTTGGGAATTAATAAACTTCTCAGTTCACGAGCTGCTCTAAGTGGCATGAGATTTATATTAACTCGCCGGTAATTTATGTTTGGGCCCTTATTGGCAAAGCAGCATATATTAAGCATTTTCACAACACAAGTTTTAAAATCTCCCATGCACAATTTATTAATTTGACACGTCACACTCACTTCTTTTGTGCTGGCTCGCCACCTGTCTCTAAGTCCAGTAAACACACAGCTTTCCTTTTTCTATTAACGTTTTATACTTGATGCATTACTACTTATTAAATCTTACACTTGCAAATACGAGTTTGAAGCACATTCTCTGTGCTATGTAAACATTCCACTTGAGTTTCTATATTCACTATCTAATTTCCTTATCTTAACCACTACATCCTAATGTTTATTTAAGATAAACAGTTACAGGGAAGGTAGTAAATTATTAGTCAATTGCGAAAGTTGGATTAGTTTCAATGAGCGTGTGCGCCACTAAAAACACCGTCTTCCAAACTTCCCCAAAAATTCTCTTTTGACTCTGTGAAGTTCATTCCATCCCTTACATTGCTTGGCATTTCTCAGCCATGCCCGGGTAACAACTTGTACTAGGAGCAAGTACGGTGAGAGGGGTCAAGGCTAGTTGACAGCATTGATGTCTTCAATGAAAAACCTCTCTCTACTGTTTCTGTGTCTCTCTCCTTCCAGAAGCTTCAGAAACGAAACCTACAAACCAATGGTGCATTGTAAAAGCTGTGCATTAACAGAATTCACCATCCTATCAGAGTCACCACTTGTAAACTTCATTGTTAATTCCATGGTATTATTGCACAGGATTCTCTATGAAGATCAGAGAGATGCTCAAGTGTTTACCAGGCGGGATTAATGAACATCTTGTGGGATGCACTGGCATTCTGTAGATAGCGGATGCATTTTTGTGTCTTGTCCAACAATGAGCTCACTGTATTCCTGCCAAGCTGGAATTCAGGACTGTACCGCCCCAAGCCTACATGACCTGAAGAAGCACTGACCCTGGAAGAAACGGATGCCTTTGTGTAATACAATGTTGCACATTCATCCTCGCAGTGATTATTAATGATGGGAAAATTCAGGCTCTACAGTGACTTGACCTCCACCCATGCACTCACCGACCAATAAGACACGCTCATTAGATTTATCAAAGTGATGCATTTCTTCTCATTGAAGAGTGGGGCATGTTTTTGTTTTGCTTTAAAAGTCCTGTCATAATTAGTGGTTTCTCAGATTTTAGCTATTATATTTAATTTGAGAAAGTGCAAATCTGTATGAAATGTTACAAAAGCAAGGAAAGTGCAGCATTTCAAATGAAAGGAAGACTGGTCGTGTTTCTTGCCACGGTGGACTCAATTGAATGGGAAGTTTAGCGTGGCTTGACTAATGAATTTGAAACTTCACCCATTTGTCCTTGCGAAAGAGTAAACTTTATTTTACGTGCTTTATAAATACTTGCTTTTCAATTATGAATAAATACTAGTGTCTCGTGCCTCGATTTAAAAAGATATATTTATACATATCCTCTTTTTCTGCCTCCTCGGACTGCTATCCATTGTTCCTCCAGGAGAGTCCAATGTATTTTTTACTCAGTTAATTATTTTATATAAAAGTTGTACACTAGTGATAAATACAACAGATTTTTCCCCTTACATGACACCTGAAGCTGATAAAGTAGACTTCCAAGAAGTTGCAATGCTTCTAATGATGTTGAATTTCTCTGTCAATTAGATTGAGCTAGCCCGCTCCCTTGACACCACCTATATAATGTGAATATGTATGTATAGCTGTATGTGTGTAGCAGTCCATTTATTTTTCTTGCGTATATGCATTCTATACCACATACCAAAACTTCATCTTTTATCGCATCTTCTTTGTGGTATCCATCCCAATTATAACCAGTGCCGCCATTGCAACTATGTACAGAGCTTTCCAAGGGCTGATCTCGGAAAAAATGTAACTTTTTAAGGGTGACCCTGATTGTGACTGAATAAACTGCAAAGAGTCCTAGGACCTTTTTCTAAGTCAATCTGGATCGTCACCTTTTTGTGCAAAGCAGGAATGTGACAAAAGATTAAAACCAAGGGGAGGATTTACTTACATTTCAGACAACACTTCAACCAAAGTTGCTGGCTGTTTTGCTTCAAAGGGAGAGAAGAACAGATCTAGGGCCATATGTAGGTAAAACGTGTTTTGCGATTCTCAAATTGCGATTTTTAGGGAATCGCAATTAGAGAATCGCAAAACGCAATGTAGGTAGGATTAGCAAAATATTTAGCTAATCCCACATATTCCTTATTTGCGAATCTCAAATTGAGATTCGCAAATAAGGAATACCTTCCCATTCATTCCTATGGGCTAGAAGGCCTGTAGGAATGAATGGGAAGACATTCTCAATTTGCGATTCCCAATTAGAGAATCACAAATTGAGAATGCAATTTCAAGGTTGCAAGGGCATCAATAGGACACCCTTTTGCACCCCTGAAATAAACATGTGTGCACATGTGGCGCACATACATGCACTAAGGGCATGTATGTGCGCCACATGGCACTTTGTCAAAAATGCAAAAAAGTGCATTTTTCAAAGAAATCGCAAATTACCACCACCCTGAAGTTGATGGTAATTTGCAATTCCTTAAGCCACAATTGCACAACTTGGGTGCTTCCTACATTGCATTTAAGGAATCGCAATTTGGGATTTCTTAAATGGATTCGCAAAATAAGGAATCACAAATTTTGCGATTCCTTATTTTGCCTGTGGGTTTTTGTGTGCTACATAGCACACTGTCCAAATTGCGATCGCAAACGCTGAAATTCTGTAAATTTCAGCATTTGCAGTCGCAATTTGGCTTCCTACACATGGCCCCTAGTAATCTAGTAAGATATGGCACTGTTTCTCTCCCTGCACTGGCGTACTTTAGGCAGCCTTGCACCACACACACCTTTGTATCAAGGGTGTTTGCGAGGTGTCATGCATAGATTTAGTACTGAAAGGGTACCCTTCCAGTATGAAATCCTATTTTTAGACAAAGTTTAATACTTTTCTAAGTTTGACTGTGTACTGTGCAGTACAACACACATGCAAAGTTTTAAACGTTTGAGGAAAAGAAACATTTTCTCCAATGTGCGTCTGCCTCGGGGAGGCATACATCTTTGGTGCAAAGCCTTATCTATCGTTTTTAGTAGATTGGACCATGGGCATAGCTTCAGGGGGGTGTTTTGGGTGTTATCGTACCCTAATAAATGTATTCTGTAGTACATTTTTGGGAGCAGCGGCTTTCAGTTGGGTATGTTGAGGTGTCTGTCGGATTTCACCTAGGGTTTTACATGTACACACCCACACACTCACACACTGTCTCTTTCTTGAAGTTCTTAAAACAAGTTTGGTTATTTTACAAGTTTTATTTTATCGTTTTAAGTTCCGAGCTCTCCGTTTCCACTTCCCCTTAAGCCCCCCCTGTCCTGCTTCTCAGATAATGTATGTTAAAAAGATATACCAGCTTGATGGTTGGGAAATCTGAAACTCACCCCCTAGCCCCCAATGATACTGACCAAGCTATGCCCCTGGATAGGGCTTTGCATCAAAAAAAAATGGGTGGCTGCATGTGCATGCCATGTCCCACCAATGGTATGCCCCCTTGATTCAAAGTAGTGCAATGTAGTCCATAGTGCTACTTCGAGTCACTTGAGTTCTTCTTTCAGCACAAAAACACTACTCAAAGCAGATGTAGAAGATAGGGAGCTCTTAAGTGTATTGTTTTTTGTCCAGGCTGAGTCCCTTCCGGTCTCTGGAAGTTATTTATTAAATCAGTTAAGTGGGAAAACCTGAACCAAAGCTCACAGTGCAAGAGGAACAAGAGTTTCTGCACTTTGCTCCCCGTGATCTGAAGGTCAGGAGTCAGAATCCCAGCCTTCCAGCCTCATGAGGAGGAAGAATGGTGTACCTTTAAATTGGATAATAGTATTTTGATAAATTGAGTACCATTAGATTGGGTAATAGTAACGCCGGTTACATACAGCATTTAGAATTTACAGAAGTGCAAGAAAAAGCACTGTATGATTACAAAGAATAATTAATATCTGGGATGTAGCTTTATGCGCGGAGTGTTGCTCGCTCCCAATACATTCATTTCTGGGTTTGTTTGTGGTCAAGTCCATTGACTCCGAGCCGAGCGTGCCAGTGTCATGATGACTTTGTAACCATCTGAAGCACAGAAATCATTCACGTTTCTAAGGTATGCTTCTGACCCTGTCAGCACGGGGGAGGAGGTTGTTGGGGGAGGGAGAGGGATTATTTTTAAACTGTGTATTATTTTTAAGCTAAAATACCAATGATCCACTTTTCAGCAGGTTTTCTGTTTTGTGGCACAGGGTGAAGGGAGAGAGCAGAACAAAATTGGACACATCACTTCTGTTTATTTATGTCTTATAAGGGGAAGTGATATATGTGCTGAGAGCCCTTCATATATGTTTTTACTTCGCAGTAGGCCGTCCTTTGCAAGACCTTCCTCACTTAAGAAGTGTATTTTGGAAATGTGTAGATATTTTATTTGCATTCTTATAATACGTTCTTTTGCATGCTGGAAGGCACAGTTTCTACATTCTTTGTATATTTAAGGGAGAGTTTATGAAGCAAACTATGCATGCAGAAAAGAGTCTCTTAGTGGTATCAGCGAAAGTGATACATTGGTCAGAGGGAAGTCCTTATATTGTGAAAATCGAAGTGCCTGATTACGATAGCGGCGAATGGACCGCTATTTCAGGAGACCACCGATGAGCATGCAGCGGTCTTACCACCATATTACGAATGGACCGCTGGACTGGTGGCCCGGAGTCGGCAGTACCATGGCGGGGGCATGCCACGGCCATTGATCAGGGCCACCGCAGATGCCACTACCATGCAGTGCCTCCTGCATGTCCGTGCACCATGTGCCATGCACCATGTTGAGCATGGCACACGGTGCATGCACAACCGTGAAATGGAAGGGGGCACTACATGTGCCCCCATGCATATTTATTTCTGGCCTCTGATGCATGGGGCCCTGTTTGGTGCCTCTTCATGCCTTTCCCGACAACCTTGTCATGGCGGGGTTACCACCACGAAAAGATTGTTTGAAAGAGAAATTGTATTCACGACGGCAGTGCTTGCCTCAGCACCGCCACCATTCCCTATCACCATCTGGACTGCCGCAGTGTCGGCATCTAAGATCATGATGGTGGCGGCGGTGTTGTGACCGACTGCTTGAATCAAAATACAGCAGTCAAACCAACAGCCTGTCGGCGATCGAACCGCCACTGATGGGCTGACTGCAGTCCAACCACCGTAATCAGGCCCTAAGTCTTCAGAAATGTGCGAAATGTGAAAAGAAGTCTCTATAAATCTACAATGGTATGGAATTAAATTCAAGTGAATCCAGTAAGCTGGAGGAAAGCACAAGACACATGATAGCATTTCTAAAATATGAAAATGGCTGGGCAATTTTGGATATGCAAAACCTTCCTGATTTTCAGCAAACCAATATAAAGGGAGTTTCCTCCATAGACGAGTCACGATTGAAGAAAAACAATACTAAGCATGATCCCCTGAGAGAAGGGCAACAAAGGAAAGACTATTCGAATGTGCAGCCGTTATGGCTGCCATCTCGAATTATAGAGAGATCAGAATTCATGTTCATTCCTAAATCCTTGACATCTTGAACAGGACAAGGCCTGATCCTAACGAAGATGCCAAAGTTTAGTGCCCCAACTTGAGATATTTAGGTACTAGCATGGTTTCAGTTTATCAGTTTAATGTTTGCTTTTGCTGGGTTACAATTTTAAACAATTGAGGGACATTCTAGTATGTACTGCCTCTAAGTCTGAAAGAAGAAACTCTGCAGTCTAGGCTCGGTCCAGATCCTTTCCTTGAACTCTAAGGTAGACTGCTTATTATTAACATTCATAAAAAATATGAGTTTGAATTTCATTAAATGGTAAAAGAACAAAGATATAGCTTAAAATGACGGGAGAGGGGGTTTGTTAACCCACCAATGAATCTTATTGAAATTGAAACCTGTGACCTGCAGGTTATTCACAGATTACTTCAGGCACCTCCTGAACTTTCTTTTTGGGACTGTATCAAGTGCCTTGCAGGTGACACAGTATCAGATGCCTTGGCAGCCTGTCTCTCACTTTTTTTGTGTATAGCACACAAGATTTTAATGATAGTGTAGATTCGAAAGACTTAAGTATCCTGTTTATGTGGCAGGATTTCATCCAACCGAATGCTAGCAGGTGCAACATCCTCTTTAACGCTCCGAGAACCCCAGACTCCTCCAACATGCCCTTTACGATCATAGTGCAACCTTTTATAGTTGCTTACACTATGGGAATAGTAGGGAAATCTAAGACTCATTCGTCCCCAAATCTCACTAGGTACCCCTTTAATTATTACTGACATTCTCACTGTGCCCTGACATCATCGAGCAGTCACACAAACTACATTGATCCAATAAATATGCTCAACTTGATTGTTGCTTCCGTTAAACTGTAGTGGAGCTAGAAAATACAAATGTCCGAAATGTTTAAATTCAGTATATTTTCAAGTATGATGTTTTCCATCCGGGATTAAAGGCTTTTAAAAGAAAACTCTGGTAATCTTTTCATGGTTGAGCTGGCTATCAGTTGTCTGCAATAAATATAAAATATGGGGAATTAGTTGCCATTAAGGCCTGGCTTGAGGCAGTTCATTTCTCAAGAGCCAAGCTGCGCCTGCCTCCTGCTGTGGACAGTGAACATTAGCTTTCTAAATTCTTTTGCTAATCAGAAACTGCATTGCTCAGTAATGTTCCCACATTTGGGAAGAAACACAGCTCACAATTTCTTTCTGGGTTAAGAATAAAGCCCATTACTGCCATCTGAATTTGAATAAGTTATAAACAATGCATGAAAAAATCTTGAACATTTTTAAATCCATTTTATATTGTTCACATTGAAATGTAATTTCATGCAATCCAAAGTTGTTCGATCATAAATAAAGTAGATGTACTGCACTAGCAGTGTACAATCCAGTATGATGTGCTCATTTTACCTATGCACTAAAGTCCAGAGCAGCATAAGGAGTGAGATGTACATAGATATTTTCAGGCCCCAAGCGTCTCGATTCGCAGAATTGGTCTGTTTGCGATCGGAAAAATGCCTTTTATTGTGTACCAAACCATATTTTGGGGAACGGTAATGAATCGCTAAATAGGTTAGTGTTTCGGTATTAGGAAGGGGTGTGTTAAGGGTGTCCCTTCCTAATAGCAACTCGCAGTGGTATGTGTGCATGTTTTGCAACCAAAATACGGTTGCAAAACATTCGCAATTTACCGGCTACTTCAAGTAGGTTGTATCCCATTCGCAAATGGAAAGGGGTACCAAAGGGACCCCTTCCCCTTTGTAAATGGTTACTTAAACGTTTTCAAAGCCCAATGACATGAATACATGAAAATGAAAAGAAAATGTAAAGAAAACTTAATTTTTTTTAAATGCATCCCATTTTCTTTTACAGAAAATAGGCTAAATTACAAAAGAATTGCTTTATTTAAAAGCAAACACAGACATGGTGGTCCGCTATACCCAGCAGGCCATGATCCCTGTGTTTGTAGCTTTGTAACTTCTCACTATGGCTGATTTACATAAGCAATGCACTGTTATGTTAGCTTGACCTTTCTGGTTGTGGGACTATATAGGGCTTTCAGGCTATCCAAGAGCACACGATACCCACAGACAATATCTGAGCTACACCATACAATGATTTTTCATGATGTAAGTAGTATACAGAAATCATATGTTAAAATATAAGGGTTAAAAATAGGTATGAAGGAAACCTATGTATTTCTTAAATGTACACAAGATACTGAGTTTTGCAAAATGCTTCCTTTCTTGCCCACTAGCTTACATTTGGAGGCCAAAAATTGGTAATAAATGTTTACTGCTGTGCTCCCACCTGTCTCCTGATAAAAACGGTATCACTCTTGTTTAGGTTAGTCTACTGTATGGGACAGTAAAGGTCCCAAAATGCAACATGAACAGATCAATTTTTTTCACTCTACATCAACCCGGTATTTGCAGTGTGGTTAGTTGTGGATTTTGTGCCTGGGCTTGGCTGCCCCCCCAGGGAATCCTACCAAACCCATACATTTCTTTTTTTAACTTCAAATCGTTTTTATTGAAGACAAACAATAAGATACAATAAGAAGGTGACAGTAATAATCATAATATTAATCATAATAACGCTAAACATGACAATAATGATATTGAAATGATGACAGTAAAAATAATAATAATAATAATAGTGACTGTGCTCAAGTGCCAAGTAATACCTTCTTCGCAGAGCGCATGCTTAATAGTATATACGTGGTCAGAACAACCAATCCACACAGCAGGGCAAAAGCAATGTTTTACCCCAATTTTGAGGAAAAAGGCATTCTAGACATAACAGTGTTGTGAACTTATGGGGGGTCATAACATAAATACAATGTGTCAAGGGATTTCCACAGTTTCCTGTGCGATTACGCCATGGGGAAGTATGGAGAGATTCATTATTAGCACCACTTAATGAGTATAGCCAGTCCTGCCACATTCTAAAAGAGACATCACCGGCACTTTTCCATTTGCTTAAAATGACTTTACATGCTAGAGTGAGAGAATGAGGTCCATCAAAGTTTACAAGTTGATGATCCAATGCCCCTAGTAAAATGTAGGGGAAATCTCTTAGAGGTAAGATATTAAAGGTTTTGGGTATATAATTGTAGATCTTGTCCCAGTAGGTTTGTAAGGAAGGGCAATAAAAGAGCATGTGGGCCAAGTTGCCTACGTGAGATTTACAGTTCCAGCATGTGGGACTATCGCTGAGTTTAAGCTTAAAAATGTTCTCTGGTGTTCAGTACGACCTATGTATTAACATTATCTTGGTCTGTGAAAGTATAGGTGATATTTTGTTAGAGAATGGGGTCAGATGAATCTTTTCCCAGTCAAATGGGATATTATTGGAGTTGACTTTATTTTCCCATTTCACCTCACATTTTCTATGCAATTTTCGTGAGTTAGGAGAAAGAAGTTTATATACTTTGGAGACGGTGTGCCCAAACTTTACGAGCTGTGTTAACTTGATGACTATAGAAGGGTCAGAGGATGTGATGGAGCGTAATGAAAGGAGCGATTGGAGTTTTAGGAATTTATAAAAGTCTAATGTTTTAAGCCCATGTTGGGTCTGGAGGTCGGAAAAGGGTAGAGGTAGTGAACCTGTAAAGAGATTTTTGACCAGATTCACTCCGTTTTTAGACCAGTGTTCCCAGTATAGTGTCTTGCCATCTATCTTTAAGCTCAGGTTGTACTGAGTGGGAAAACCTTACTGAGAAAAAAAGAGAGCACATACGTACCATCCTTCATGGCACTATCCTCAAACAGTACCTTGTCTCCAACATAGCACCAAGAGGCCTGCTGGTAACTAATGCCCCCGCATTTTTCTCAAAGATTCAGCCTTTAGAAAAGACTGGGCAATGATCGCATGGCACTGCACGCGCGACTGGCTGGTCCTGATAATAAAAACAGCACTGAGACTCTCTGAAGCACTAATGGTGGAAATCAGAGAAACTGAGTCTCATTTCAAGGCAACAATCACGGGGTACAAGAAACGGTTGGATGAAATTAACAAGGAATTAAATGAATATAAAGACAACCTGATGCAGTCGAAAGTTACTAAACTCCAGAAAGACCAGAAGAAATTTGACTTTGAGAAGGTGTACCCATACTCTGCGGCAACCTTTACCCCACCAGCACGTAATGAGAGCAAATCCGACTACTCGGATGATGACTCCTCAAATAGTAGTGGGTCTAGCAATAACTCATTCAGACAGACAAAGAAAAGAGGCAACCGCGGTAATAGGAATAATAGGGGCAGGCAAGGAAACCAGGACCACCAGCGCCAATGGTATCCCCCCCCAAATGGGAATGGGCCCGCACCCTTATGCCTTTCAACAACCACAATTCCCATTCATGGGTTGGAACCCGGGTTTTATGCCTCCAACACATTTCCAGAATCAGTACAGACAGCCTTTTTTAGAGAACGGCCGGAGGGGCCGAGGCAAAAGAAGAGGCAACAACAGAGTGACCTGGGAAGAGGAAGACCCTGTAGCGAGTCACACCCGCAGCAACCAACAGCCGGGAACGAGCGGGATCTGAGCTTGGTGACGAACTTGTCTGAAAGGATATTAACCACCACAGAAATTCAAGTACTTGAGAAAGGCCTAGGCTTTGTCCCAACGGCGAGACCGGATAAATTCAAGTTACATTGCGAACTTGCGGGTTTTTTTCGAAAATTAAAACTCAAAGCCTTCTTTGAAGGCAAAACAGACCCGAATGAAACAATCAGGAAAGGTGACACAGGACTTAGACCAAGTTCCACTTTCACCCCTCCCCCACACACTGTCCCCGCGGCCATCACCGCCTTTGAGCATGCCGTATTTAAAGATCTGGAAACATGCCATAACCCTAAGACTTTTGGAAATTTCAGCACTGCTGAATATCAAGCGCTACGGATGCTGCAGAATGACACCTCAATAACCATAAAGCCGGCAGACAAGGGTGGAGGGATAGTTATCCAAAACACTAGAGACTACGAGCAAACCTGTAATGACCTGCTTGGGGATATCAGAAACTATACCCCACTTACGATAGATCCTACAATAGATCTTACTAACAGGATCACAACCTTGGTTCGTCATGCAGAGGAATGCGGCCACCTGTCCAAAAACGAAGCGGACTTCCTGAACAACCCTAGCAATGTCGTACCATACTTTTACACTTTGCCCAAGATGCACAAAAACCGATTGCCACCTCCCGGACGTCCCATCGTGTCAGGCATCGGCTCGCTTTTGGAGCCCTTGTCACAATTTTGTGACCATTTTCTTAAACCTTTAGTACAATCTACTCCCACTTACCTCAGAGACACCAAGAGCCTCTTGAAACTACTATCAGAAGTCACGTTCACCGAAAACTCAGTCACTCTGGTGACCCTCGATGTAGAAAGCCTCTACACGAGCATTCCACAGGACGATACCATCGATGTCCTTGGTAAATCACTAGACTCCATCGAATGGAACTACCAGACACCGAAGGCCTTTATCATTGAATGTGCCACTATAGCCCTAAAAGAGAACTTTTTCTCTTTTAAAGACAAATTATTCCTACAGTGCTCAGGAACATCAATGGGCAGTGTTTTTGCTCCCAGTGTGGCCGGATTATATGTTGCGGATTTTGAGGCCAAACATATTTTGCCACCAACCGCAGCTTTCTCAACTTACATGCTTTTATGGAAGCGTTACATCGACGACATTCTGCTTCTCTGGACAGGGAGTGACAGTGAACTTGAAACTTTTCTGGTTTGGATCAACACGTTAGACCAAAATCTGAGATTCACCAACACCATAAGCAAAACAGATATTGTCTTCTTTGATGTGGTCATCTCTGTTAATGGTACTGGGCTCACAACTAAGACCCACCATAAGCCTACAGCTAAAAACAATCTTCTTGACTTTAGCAGTTTTCATCCGCGCCCACTCAAAGAGAATCTCCCGTACGGGCAATATCTGAGACTCAGAAGAAATTGCAGCACCCTTTGTGATTTCAAAGAACAGTCCACCTGTCTTACAGAGAAACTTGTAGACAGGGGTTACCCAGCACCAATCTTGAGCAAGGGTCTGAAAAGAGCAAGAAACCAGCCAAGAGAGGCACTCTTGGAAGATAAGGTGAAGAACCCGGATTCAATACCACTGACTTGTGTAACCACATACAATAGCTTGTCCAATGTAATGAAAAAAACAATCAATAAACATTGGAATATTATCACATCCTGTAAAGAAAACTGGGAGAAACCGCTTTTCTCTTTTAAAAAAGGACGAAGTCTGAAAGATGCCCTGGTCCATACTCGGCCAAAAGAGAAACCTACTAATAATGTGCCATCAATAACTGCATCATGGGGTTTACCAAAAATTACTGGGCACTACCCGTGTTCTGACTGCGTTGTCTGCCACCTGACAGAAGCAACTAAAACTCTATCATTGGAATCAGGTAAAGTCTGGGTGCAGAGAGAACATACTAACTGCAACTCAATGAATGTAGTGTACCTGATTACTTGCCCCTGCCAGCTTCGCTATATTGGCATGACCACGCGCAGGGTCAAACAGCGTATATGCGAACACCGGAGCAACATAAGGTGCAAAAAAGTAACCACTAAGCTGAGCCGCCATTTTCTAGACAGGAATCACACACCCAATGATATGAGGTGGACTGTAATTGAAGCACTCCATGGGACAACTAATATCACAAGCAGACTCTTTGAAAAAGAGCAGCGCTGGGTGTATCGTCTGGGCACCAATACCAACGGCCTCAACGATGACATTCAATGGAATACTGTATTATCTTGAGCAGGATGTCTTAGCACCTGTCTGACAATATGATCTACCTATCTTTGCATTGATAAGGCTTTTTGAGGAATTCCTCTCTGTGCCCTCTACTTTTAATTCCTCAGTATAAACCTGTAATGAGAATCTGTGATACTTGCCTGTACCTTAAAGAGCAACAGGTTGCCTAGCATTCACCCCTTACAACTGGTACACTACCATATTAACCATAGTGTAACCTTCAGTGCACTATCTATAAATTATAACAAGCGCTCGTTTTTTATTTTTATTTTCGCTTGTCAAAAAAATTCGGAATCCATAATTCCAAAATCAGCCGATATGCCGATTGAATTCTGCATATCTATTTGGGTATTCAAGCCACGTCCCTCCCATACAGGGCGGTCGCGTTTCAAGCCTCTACCCGGTTTCAAGTCGCGTCACTCCAGCAATGGGCGGGCGCGTTCCAAGCCTCGTTTTGGCTGGAGACGCCCACCCGGAAGAACGTGACGCGCAGCCCGTCTGCCTTAATACTCAGTTACCGGCCCCGCTCTCCATCGTCGGGGTCCGGTTCTGAGGCAGATCCTAGGTTCCAAGTGAGAGCGTTGAGGGCATGAGTGCACCCGGATCACAAACATCGCCGATCTTCTATGAAACGAAGCTAAGTACCGCCCGTATATCGGGGATCTAATGGCTAAACCTCTTTCATTTTCAGGATGTGCCAGGCACGCTCCAACCCCCCTCCCGAGACCCATGGTGCAAGTAGCGCCAAATTTTAAAGTGAGATATTTGTGTGATATTACCATCGTAGGGGGTCACAGACCTTTGGTCCATTGTTCCCTTCAGAAGGAGCACATAGAGTGTGTTTTTAACCATTTCTTCCCAATCAATTGAGTTTTTAAGACACCCTTATCACCCCACTTCCCAGAGTTACCAATATCATCCCCATAGGGTTATGTGGATGGTGTTAAACCTAGTGTTTACTTTGGGCACACGAATTTTTCCACATTATAAGGAGCACTACGACCAAAACGCAATGGCATTTATTAATTGTTGTCTGTTTGTGTTTGTGTTTGTGTGTGTATTTTCACTCCACAGGTGCTGATACTCTCCTGATTTTGGAGGATTTTTGGGATTGAGCTATCCGCTCTCCTTTTTTCATGCACTTTTTTCACCTTTTATAATTTTCACTTTCACGCCCCCAGGTTAGGGTGGACGATTAGAGAGTCCATACCGCCGGGATATAGTCCTGATGAATGCCTTGGTAAATTTATACCTCCCATATGGCAGAAACATGTTGACTGACTGATTTATCGTATTTCTCTGAATTTTACCATTCCTAAACCTTGGCAATTAAATTCAGACACATAATACCTGTAATACGTGTCTTAGGGATCATCTAAAAAAAAAAAAAATTCTTGATACCCTCTTAGACACTTTTAATTTCACTCACCCTCACAACACGCCCCTCTTCACACAACCAGCTCCGCAGTCTTTCTGGCGTCGTAGCACACCAAAGAGGCACTTGGCCTCTTTGGTGCGGCCCGATGATGAAGCATGACACTGACCAGGTCGGTGTGTGAGGGCTTTCCTATTCACCCAAAGTGAGTGTGTGATCCTTATCTATCTCGCTCCAACTTAGTGGCAATTCTGAGACTGATTTGGCCTCTCTCTTTTTGTTTATTTGCATTGTACCAAAAGTAGACCAGGTTGGATTTATTAATTTTGATTTTGTCTATGGAAACCCGTTCCAATCTCAGCAGAGCCCTCTTAGTATTGAGCAGAATGTATTTTGAGTGGGGAAAAGCAGAGACATCAGTTGTTAGAAGAGCGGAAAGAGGCATGTTATTGATGATCGATCTTTCTATATCCAACCAGACAGGGGTATAGTGTGTTTGGGGGAGTAGCCAGTTAGAACCCTGTTTACATAAATACGCAGTCTGATAGTTTCTAAAATTCCGGAGACCCAGGCCCCCTTTTTCCTTTGGTAGTTGAAGTTTACTCAAAGAGATTCTGGATTTCTTGCCTTGCCATAGAAACATATTAAAAAGTTTATACACCTTCTTCAGGAAGTCATTCGATAGTAACATTGGGAGCATGCTGGCAAGATAATTAATTAGAGGGGTTATCATCATTTTCAATGTCTCCGCCCTACCCCACCATGATAAGAATTTCGGGGACCATCCATCCAGCAGCGTGGATATCTTTTTGTGAAGGGTGTACTCATTCGTTTTTAAGGTGGTGATCAGATCTTTCTCAAAGTCCAGGCTGAGGTACTTGAAGCATTTAGGTTGCCAAAGTACGCCTGAGTCACCAATAATGTCTTTGTTACCAATGTTGTTGTTTCACCTTTAAATCCTTTAAAATGTCTGCGATTTTGACATGGTTAGAGTGAGTTACCCCAGACTGGTCTGTTAAGCTCTTTATCAAGGACTTCTGCAGTTTAAACTTCTGTGTTTTCAGCCATATCCCCGCTCTTTCACTAACTATCTTATTGTATTCATATTTCTTATTCATTATTTCATTCAGGATGAGGGTGTCTCTACTCTAGCGATTATATGTCTCTTCTCTAGTGTGGCAATTCCTTGTTCCAAACGTACAAGGTTGCTGTTGGCATCTCTGTTCATAACCGCCTTTATTTTTATGATTTCTCCTCTAACGGCACATTTAAGAGCTTCCCAACGCATAAGGTCAGATGTTTCACCTTCTTTATTGGACATAAGTTATTCCTGTATTGCATTTTCGATGGCTCGCTTATGAGTGTCTTTCTCTAACACTTCATTGTTAAGCTCCAAAGATTTGTTCTCTTGACATTATTCACCATGGTTAATGATAATGTGATACATGAATGATCCAAAATCACTCTTGGTTCAATCGAGGTTTCCTCAATGCTAGTAGTAGCATTCCCAAAGATGAGTACGTAATCAATGCGTGAGTAAGTGTTGTGTGGTGTCGAAAAGAAAGTGTAGTCTCTCCTTGTGGGTTTTTTTTAGTCTCCAGGAGTCTATCAAATTAAAGCGTGATTAAGAGATTGAGGAGGGTATTGTGAGAGTTGTTGGGGCGGAAAGGACAGCGGGAGTCCCTGTCTAATGTTGGGTCCAAAGGTAAGTCGAAATTGACGGCCAATATGTGTATCGCGTTATCTGGGATTGGGCAGATATGTTCACTCAGCTCATTCCAGATGTCCGGATCATCCTTGTTAGGGGCGTATATGTTAGTGACATAAAATTCCTTATTGTCCTTTGATAGTTTTGTGGAGATCCATCTCCCTTTGGTGTCGGAAGTACTACTTAGTACGTCAATATTAGATTTCTTTGCAATTAAGATCAGAACCCCATTCTTTTTCCCTAGTGCGTCAGAACCCACAACGTCGCTGTATAATCTGTTTCTAAGTGAATTGAATTGTGTTGAGTCAATCTTCATCTAAAAACCAAACAACTGTGGAGGTCCAGAGTATGGTGACTTTTGAGGCTCTCACTAGGTGTTCTTTTTACCAGGAGCTCTTTACAAACCTCAAAAATCTGCCTGTGTCCACAACTTTCCTACCTTCTAGTGTTTCCACACTTGTTCCAATGAAAACTGAACTCCACTTGTGTGGGTGGGTCTAGTGCACATGACAGAAATAGATCGGGCAAGGGGCCATG
Source organism: Lissotriton helveticus (assembly GCF_964261635.1). Classification (NCBI taxonomy): domain Eukaryota; kingdom Metazoa; phylum Chordata; class Amphibia; order Caudata; family Salamandridae; genus Lissotriton; species Lissotriton helveticus. Next base: position 453,673,422 of record NC_136063.1, on the reverse strand, counting down.
ATGTTCCCAGTCTGCTTGTTGTCTGTTTTGATCTGCCACCTTCATTGCCAAATGAGGTGTTTTTCAGGGGAATTATGCAATGCCTAGGTGAACCACCTCACCCCTTTTTTGGGGTAGTTCTATTTTTCCCCTGGTGTTTAGTGAACTTTCTGCTGTCTAGAGGCATATTGTAGGTACACACCCCCAATCCACCCCAAGGAGGTAGAAAGACTATTGCAAACTTTCTATAGGGAAGGAGTGGATCTGCGCCTTGGTGAACTGCCCCACCCCTTTTTTGTGGGCCTATATTTCGCCTGGTGTCTGGTAGGCTTTCTGTCCCCCGAGAGGGCAGATTCTGGGTAAACACCCCAATACACACCAGAGGGAACTGAATGACTATCGCATCCATTCTGAAGGGGGAACAATCCACTGCCTGGGTGAGCAGCACCGACCATTTCTTTTGTACCTATTTTCCACCTGATGTCTATTGGGCTTTCTGTCCCCCTAGGGGCAGATTTTGAGTAACCACCGCTGGTCACCAACAGGGGGCAGAACAACTGTTGTACTCATTTTGGGGTGGTGGCACAGCATGATGCCTGGTTGATGCCTGGTTGAGCCACTTCCACACCTTTTTATGGACCTATTTTTTGACAGTTGCCCCTATGCAGGGGAGAGAGCCACCACCACCTCCATTTGGGGGTGAAGGGGTTATATTTTCTCCTTGGTGTATAGTGATCTCTCTGTCATCCAAGGGCAGATTATGGGTAAATATGCCCAGTCCAACCCCTGGTGTGGGACCAGAGCCTAATGCCTGGTTGAGTCTCCTCATCTTTTTTTGATCCTATTTTTTTATAGTGTCCAGTGGGCTTTCTGTCCCTTGAAGGGAAGATTGTGTTTAAACTCCTCCAATCGAGCCAATGGGGCCAAAAAATGTGTTGCACCATTCTGGGATGGTGGCTCGGCCCAACACCTAAGAGGACTGCCCCAACCCCTTTTTTATCTGCCACATAGAACAATTATTGTTGTCTAGTGGGCTACCTGCTTCCTCAGGAGTCAGACTGTAGGTATTAGCCCCAAATGTATTCATTTGGGGACAGAAAGACTGTTTGGTTTGTTATGTAGTGGGAGCTTTGCCCAATGTCTGGGAGGGCTTTCCCCACCTCCTTTCTCTCTGCCACATAAAAAATATATCCTAGTGGGATTTCTGACTCCCTGGGTGGATTAGTGGGCTAATTCCTCAAATACGCACCCAAGTGGGGCCAGAAAGACATTTTGGTCTTTTTAGGGTGGGACTCAGTCTGATGCCTGGGATGGCCACTCCTAAACCTTTTTTCTGTTCCCCATTAAGAATTCCCTGCTGTCTAGTGGTCCTTCTGTATTGCGGGGGATAATTGGGACAAACCTCCAATTTCACCCCTAGTGACAGAAAGACTATTTTGGCCTTTTTTGGTGTGGGAACTCAGTCCGATATCTGAGAGGGATTAAGCGTCGGCGTAAAATCCGTTTCGTTTGCGGAATTTGCGGGATTTTGGCAATTTCGCAGTCCGCGAATCACGCGAATTTGCCCAAAAATCCGTAAATTCGCAAGCTTGTGGATTTTGTTTGCTTGGTTGTGCTTGAAAAATACAATATCGCGCGCGCTGCGTTGACTTACCGTGATTCTGAGTCCGCCGAGTTGTTTTTCTCCCGGTTTGCGTGTGCTGCGCCATTTTGGATCTTGCTGCGTGATCGCGCGAGAGTTTTTTGACCGCAATTACGTCATCGTGGTCCGCCATCTTGCACAGCGAGAGTTTGACAACGCGAGTATGTCATAAGGGCCCGCGATCACGCATCACGGGAGTAAACAATGCCGAACACATAGATGCGGCGCGCAGCTGACTTCCGGTGGGAGATTTGAACAGCTCGCTTTCCCAAACTTCCAAAAATTGCAATTCTGCAAAAGAAATCCACCGCAGGCAGCATAAACCTTCTGAAAATCATGATTTTGATCAGAATAACTCCTCAGATTGAGATTTGGCTGCACTTTTTTGTGCAAGGAGTCCATTTTTGTGGGGGGAGGGAGGAAGGAAGTGCCCCTGAGTCTCCAGCCTCCTTTTCCTGTCCAGGAGAGGCTCCCCCCAGTGCTTTGTCCATCTCCTGGTCACTTTTCATTTGGATCTGGAGCTGGAAGGATTACTTTTTGTGGCTGCTGCTCGATATTTGTATTTGAGGACTTTTTGGACTTTGGAGTTTTTGGATCACTTTTGGATTTGAGATTTTACAAGTAAGTTGGTGTTGTTTGTTTGGGGCATTGCAGTTGCTGCAACTACAATTTTATAACTTTTTCACAACTTTAAAAAAAATATATTGTGGGTAGCCACAGTATCCAGTAGGCCCAGGGTTAGTCATGGGTGCATGATACAACTGTTTATGTGAGTTTTGTTGAACTTAAATCTCATTTATGTCATTGAATTTTAGCTCACTATATGTGGATTTTTTTTATTTTGGGGTGCCTGTAAAGCCACACTAGCCAGTAGGCCCAGGGGTAGTGAGTGGTACATGGGCCAAGTCTTTCTGTGGGGTGTCCTGAATTTAAACATCATTGAGGGCATGGATGGCATTGGATTGTGGTGATTTTTGTGTGTTTTTTTACTTTTTGGGGTAGTGTTGGGGCCTGGCCATGTGGGTGGGGGCCATTTTGAGGCCTGGTCCAGGCAGGGCCTGGCCATGTAGCTGGGGGTCAAGGGCCCATTTTGAAGCCAGGCAGTGTGCTCAGGCCTGCACCCAGTTTACATTGCTTTCTTCCATTAGGCCCAGGGGTAGTGAGTGGTGCATGGACCAAGTCTTTTTGTGTGAGGTGTCTTGAATTTAAACATCATTGAGGGCATGGAAGGCATTGGATTGTGGTGTTTTCTGTGTGTTTTTCGACTTTTTGTGGTGGTGTTGGGCCCTGGCCATGTGGGTGGGGGCCATTTTGAGGCCTGGTCCAGGCAGGGCCTGGCCATGTAGCTGGGGGTCAAGGGCCCATTTTGAAGCCAGGCAGTGTGCTCAGGCTCGCACCCTGTTTGCCTTGCTTTCTTCCATTAGGCCCAGGGATACTCAGTGGTGCACAGACCATGTCTTTCCGTGGGGTGTCTTGAATTTAAACATCATTGAGGGCATAGATGGCATTGGATTGTGGTGATTTTTGTGTGTTGTTTTACTTTTTGGGGTGGTGTTGGGGCCTTGCCATGTGGGTGGGGGCCATTTTGAGGCCTGGTCCAGGCAGGGCCTGGCCATGTAGCTGGGGTTCAAGGGCCCATTTTAAAGCCAGGCAGTGTGCTCAGGCCTGCACCCAGTTTGCCTTGCTTTCTTCCATTAGGCTCAGGGGTACTCAGTGGTGCATGGACCAAGTCTTTCTGTGTGGTGTCCTGAATTTAAACATCATTGAGGGCATGGATGGCATTGGATTGTGGTGATTTTGGTGTGTTTTTCGACTTTTTGGGGTGGTGTTGGGGCCTGGCCATGAGGGTGGGGGCCATTTTGAGGCCTGGTTCAGGCAGGGCCTGGCCATGAAGCTGGGGGTCAAGGGCCCATTTTGAAGCCAGGCAGTGTGCTCAGGCCTGCACCCAGTTTGCCTTGCTTTCATCAATTAGGCACAGGGGTACTCAGTGGTCCATGGACCAAGTCTTTCTGTGTGGTGTCCTGAATTTAAACATCATTGAGGGCATGGATGGCATTGGATTGTGGTGATTTTGGTGTGTTTTTTGACTTTTTGGGGTGTTTAACTGATGTTCCTCTGGCTTCCATTGCTTTTAGGTGCACAAGAGAACCACCAGTGCCAGGAAGAAGTCCTGCAGCTGTGTGTGCAGCACAACGTCACGTGACGTCACATGTGGCCACAGACAAGACAACTCTGCAACTCGTACAACTGCGGCCTGCTGTTCTGACATCTGAAGAAGATGGGCCCACAGAAAGGTGGCCGTAGCGCCTCAGCGAAAAAAGTTGCCAGTGCAACTGCCAGTGAGAAGGAGCAGCAAAGGCAAGTGGCACCACCTACCAAGGAGACTGGTGGGCCCACCGACACCTTTTTTGGGAGAAAAAAAACTACGCCTGCAGCAGCAGCGGTGTCAGCCAGGGACCAAGCTGGAAGCAGCACCTCTGCTTCATTGGGCTCAGTGCCACCACGCCAAGTTAGGTCCAAGACCATGAGTGCTGCTGAGGCAGCCACTTTAGTTTCTCAATCACCATCGACCAGTGATGGTGGCTCATCACAAGAAAGTACCATCCAATCAACGCCGGGTGTAACTCAGCTGACGAACGTTCAACAACCACAGCCGCAACGACAACCACAGCCGCAACTAGTACAAGCGCAAGTACATGGGCAAGGAGAGGCGCAAGTATATGCGCAAGGAGAGGCGCAAGTAGAGGCGCAAGGAGAGGCGCAAGTAGAGGCGCAAATAGAGGCGCAAGTAGAGGCGCAAGGAGAGGCGCAAGTAGAGGCGCATGGAGAGGTGCATGGAGAGGTGCAACTAGAGGTTCATGGAGCGGCACAACTGCCTACAACGCTTGTTCCTCTAGAAGTAGGGGCACATCAGGAAATTGATATTCAAGCGGAGGTATCATCCAAGGAAGCCATTCCTCCTGATGATGATCCATTGTCTTCCAGATCCCCAGCAAAAAAAAGGTCAAGGAGGGCTACTACTACTACTACAAGTTCTTCTTCAAGCCCCCTTCATTCTGATGACCTTGATCTTGATTGGAACCCACCAATGCAGTCTGGGAGTGAGGCACGCCATGAGCCGACAAAGGTAGCTAAGCCTAAAAGGAAGGTTCCCGCAAGGCTTCCACTTATGGGTGATGACAACGAACAAGAAGTGGTGTCTTCTGCTGCTGATGAACAGTCTGACGACGACCCAGTCATCACAGTCGTCACTCCAGCCCCAGCGGGCCTGCAGCAGAGAGACATTTTCGCCCTATCCCGAATGGCTGCTGAGCGGGATGTGGGCGGTGTGGCACTGGTACCACCACCAACGCAGTTAACTACAACACCAACACGACCTGAAGCTTCCACATTTTTTAGTCAGAAGGGCCGGCAGGGACCTCCATACAGCCTGACCTCCATTACCTCAAGTAGTGGTGCTGTAAGTGAACAACAGAGTCGAATTCAACCACTCCCATCCTCCACTTCATCTGGCATTGAAACTGAAAGTAGCACCTCGACCACCAGCAGACATCTCCAGTCCCCAGTTTGGGACTTCTTTAGTGTTAGCAAATATGCGGAAAACATGGTAAGTTGTTCGATTTGTAAAATATTAGTTAGTCGGGGTAAGCTTGGTATCAACTATGGTACCGGAGGCCAGAGAGGTCATCTCCAAAAACACCACCTTATCCAGTGGGAGGCGCACCTAAGGAAGATCCGGGAAGCCAAAAGTAGAACTGATACAAATGTATCCATTCACATTGCATCTGATGCTGACGAGGGGCTGATTGTGCAGGGGGGAAGTCAAGAACCGACCAACATTTTTTCTGGTACACCCAGTACCCCTGGCAGCAGCACTGCAGTGGTAGCGCCCACACCCTGTACCCCTGCAACATGTTTGAGGCACATTAAGAATCTGGGAGAGACACCAATGCGAAAAAGTACATCAATGAGCCTAACTGGTTTGAAGAAGTCTGCATCATCATCATCACGTAAAACGGTCCAGACCACCATTAGCAGAATGTTTTGGTCAGATGCGCCATTTGAGCGCAACCACCCAACGGCATGTCTGTATAGCGCAAAGCTGCCTAAAATGCTAACGCTGGACCTTCTCCCTTTTTCTTTCATGGAATGGGTGGATTTTCTAGAATTTGTGGCAACAGTCTGCCCTAAATGAAAGGTTCCTAGCCGGTCCTATTTTGCCTGGGTTGCTGTTCCAGCACCACATCAAGATGTGCTGGAGGTGATTGGTGCAGCTATTCTGAAGAGTGCTGTTCACACTTTCCACCTGACAAAAGACATGTGGACCAGTTGCCAAGCCCTTGATTACATGTGCATCACTGCACATTGGGTCTCTTTTGCAGGGGTTAAAGACCAGTTAAAAGCAGGTGTTGACACGGACACAGTTATTCAAGCTACTCGGAAACATGCAACAGTAGCCATGTTTGACATGGAGAATACTCATACTGCACCTAACCTTTTGGAGGAGTTTGATAGGAAGGTGTCAATGGCCCCACAAGTCTTACCTGTGACTTGTAAGGTAATCCTGCAGAGACGACATGAGCCACCACCACTGTACCCACCTGACCTCCCTTTCTGGCTAACACAGGTTAGGGACGTTGATGGACACGGGGAAGGCAGCCAAACATATACACTGGGATGAGCTGGGCGGCTTGGGACGGAGGCTTCCTCTGTTTGTGTAGCACCATGCACACAATCACTGTATAAGAAAACAAGAGCCTCCTATTACTACAGAGCACCAGCATTCAGTCAAAGTCTCTTATTAGTTTACATATATCTCATTGCCTAGTACCTGTAGTGGAAGTCCAGGAGACCCTCAGCATAAGGTTCCCAGCGTGGTGAAAGAAAAATCAGCAAAGCGCAAAAGGCGCGGAAAGGTAAGAAAAGCTGCACTCCTGCGCGTTTGTGGTGCGCCCATAAACCAAAATCAGCATGGAGGTATAAAGTAAATCAAGCGCTCCTGCGCATTAGCAACGTCTCTTTGAACAAAACCAGCAAGGAAAAAATAATGTGTAATAAGGCGCTCCTGCGCGTTGGCTCTGTTACCCCCTAACCAAAATCAGCAAGGAAAAAAGACCATGTAATAAAGCGCTCCTGCGCGTTGGCTCTGTCCCCCAACCAAAATCAGCAAGGAATAAATAACGTGCACTTAAAGCGCTCCTGCGTGTTGGCAATGTCCCCCAAACAAAATCATCAAAGCGCATACAGCGCGGGTAAACAAATCAATTTGGCCCCTGATAAGAGCATGGGGCGAAGCGCATTGCTTCAGGATGAAACAATACTAAGCTTACCCGACAGCGTGGGTAATAGCAGGCATGTCCAGGACAGGCACGAAGGCTCCGGCGCTCCAACGCCAAGGGATCCTGAATCCAAAGCGCCGAGCCGGGGGAAACCACGGGTCTTAAGTGGTTACCCCCGAAAGTGCTTCTGCGATGCCGGCTGCCTCGAAGAACAGCTAGACCGCTGACTTTGTGACCCGGAAGTGCCGGGAGTGTGAATCGCCCAACGCTGTGTAGCGTCTACTCTGCATGGACGCCCGACCGCTGCCTGCAGGTAGGACTCCCAGAACATGACAGCACCCCCTCCAAAACACAGCCCCCTTCCTACCCTACGCCTCAAACAGGAGTGGCAGGGCACGGGCGGAGTGGATGGCTGAGATGAAAGGCCCTAACCAAACGGGGAGCATTGCGTACATGAGACAAGGGTTCCCAGGATCGTTCCTCCGGACCATAATCCTTCCAGTCCACCAGGTAATAGAGCCTGCCCCGGGAACGACGGGAATCGAGGATAGCCCCCACCTCATATTCCAGATGATCGTCCCGAAGGACGGGAGCCGGAGGAGCGGAGGCGACTCAGTCCGGGTGAACAGCACGCAGAAGGGAGACATGGAAAACAGGATGCACCTTCATGTGGGAAGGCAGAGAGAGTTTGATGGAAACACGGTTGATCACTCGCACAATCGGAAATGGACTCACGAAGCGCGGTAGCAGCTTCTTGGGACCATGGACGTTGAGGTTGCACAAGGAGAGCCACACCCTGTCTCCTACGGCGTAGGCCGATTCCAGTTTCCGATGTCGGTCGGCTTGGTGCTTCTATGTCTCTTTGGCCTTTGCTAGTTCAAAACGGGCTTGTTGCCAGAGACTGCGGAGCATGGCGTGGTATGTCTGTACGGAAGGCAATGAACAGGCTGACTCCTCCTCCCAGGGTACCGTGTGTGGATGCTTTCCTTGAAGACAATAGAACGGAGATATGCCTATAGCCGAGTGGGTGTTGTTATTGTAGGCATTTTCCACCATCCATAGCACGTCCACCCATTCCTTATCAACAACAAACAGTGTAGGTACTGTTCCATGGTGTGATTTGTCCTCTCAGCTTGACCGTCGGTCTGGGGTTGATAAGCCGATGATAGGCGGACGTCAATGTCCAGGGTAGTACAGACCTCGTTCCAGAATCGGGACACAAACTGAGAGCCCCTATCAGTGATCAGAACAGACGGCAGTCCGTGGAGACGAACAACGTTGTGCAGGAAAACCACAGCCAGTTCCGCCGCCGAAGGCAGCTTCTTCAATGGTACGAAATGCGTCATCTTGGTAAGGTGATCCCCAATGGTCAGGATCGTTGTGTAACCGGATGTGGTAGAAGGCAGTTCCACCATGAAGTCCATGGACAGGGTGTGCCAAGGGCAGGGAGGAACCGGTATGGGGCGTAGCAGACCCACAGAAGAACCAGGCGTGTTCTTTCCCTGTGCACAAATAGCACATCAAGCTACGTAGGCATGTACGTCTTTCTCCATGGTTGGCCACCAGAAGTGCCTTTGTGTTAAATCCAGGGTTTTACCAACACCCGGATGGTTGGCCAATGGATGGTCATGACACCAGTACAGGGCTTGTTGTTGACTGGTGACCCATGGTAGAAAGTAACGGTCCCCTTTGTACATGAGGCCGTTCCTTAAGGTAACCCCTTCATGTTCTTTTCCCAGGGTTGCAGGATCGATACTTCTCAGCTCCTCCCTTAACTGTGTCAAGAAGGCTGATGACAAGACCACCCCTTGAAAGCAATTGTCAGGTATGATCGGAGACGGTGTGGCCGGTTGTGTGTTTTGTTCGTCTTCTTCTAAGCGGGAAAACGCATCCGCCTTGACGTTTTCCCTGCCGGGTCGGTATGTGATGACGAAGTTGTATTCGTTGAAAAACAGTTCCAACGGAGTTGTCTGGCGGTCAAAGCATGGGCGGAACGAAGGAACTGCAGATTCCGGTGGTCAATGTAAATGGTCACCGGGTGTTTGGCGCCTTTTAGAAAGTGGCGCCAGACCTCGAACGCTGTTTTGATAGCCAGCAACTCCCTATCGGATATAGCATAGTTTCTTTCAGCCGGTTGCAGTTTTCTGGAGTAAAAGGCTACCGGGTGTAGTAATCCTGTTGTGACGTTTCTTTGTGAGAGCACACCACCCAATGCGTCTTGTGAGGCATCGGCTTCCACCACATAGGGTTGTTCGGAGTCCGAGTGTACAAGGATCTGGGCCGTTGTGAATCTGTTTTTGAGGTCCATGAATGCTTGTTCCGCCGTGGCGTCCCAACAGAATCGGACACCCTTCCTTAACAGTCTAGTGATGGGGCTCACGATACCAGAGAAACCTGTGATGAACCGACGGTAGTAGTTGGAGAAACCCAGGAACCTTTGGACCTGCTTCACTGTGGTTGGGGATAGCCATTGCAAGATAGCCTCCACCTTCTTGTTGTCCATCTGGATTCCTGCTGGGGTGATGATGTGCCCCAGAAACTCAACAGCTGTGACATGGAAGATGCTCTTTTCGAGTTTTACATATAGACCGTGCAGTTCCAATTGTTGTAGGATGGTCCTAACATGCTGAATATGCTCGGCTGTGGTCTGTGAATAGATCAGAATATCATCGATGTACACGATGCAATACAGGTTGATGCATTCTCTGAGCACTTCATCGATGAAGAACTGAAAGGTGGCCGGGGCGTTGCAGAGTCCGAAAGGCATGACCTGGTACTCGAACAACCCATATTTGGTCCAGAATGCTGTCTTCCAATTATCACCCTTTCGGACTCTGACAAGATGGTAGGCGCCCCGTAAGTCCAACTTGGTATATATGGCAGCGTTCTTCACCTGGTCCAATAGGTTAGATATCAGGGGGAGCGGATACTGGTTCTTTACGGTGATGGCCTTTATGGCGCAAAAGTCTATGCAGGTCCTCAAATCGCCCTCCTTCTTGGCCACGAAGAACAGAGTCTAGGACACCGGGGATCTGGAGTGTCGTATGAAGCCATTACGGAGATACTCGTCCAGATAAGAACGGAGGTGTTCGTTTTCTTTCTCCGTAAGGGAATAGATCCGACTGCAAGGAAGCGTGGAGCCAGGAATCAGGTCTACCCTACAGTCGAAGGAGCAATGTAGAGGAAGGGTGTTAGCCCCTTTCTTGTCGAACACTGCCGCAAGATCCCTGTAGTCGTCCGGTATCTCGCCATGGACCACCACTCCAGTTCCAGTCAAGGGCAAGGCATGCACCCGTACTGTGGTGTTCTTCAGTGCCTCTGGTCGTGAGTAACAGGAAGATGAGCATACCGCCGAGTCCAAGGACATGATTCCAGACGCCCAATTAATACATGGATTATGGTGCACCAGCCATGGAAGGCCTAGTATCACTCGGAACTGGTGTGCGTCGATTACATCAAAAGAGATGTTCTCGGAGTGCTGATTCTCGAAGGACATGGTCATCTCCTCTGTCTGATATCGAATGAGGCTGGAGGTGAGATCCGTACCATCCACAGCCTTGACGGTTTCTGGTTTGGCCTTTTGGACGGCACTCATTCCCAGGTTTTTCATATACCGGGTGTCAATGAAGTTGCCTGTTGCTCCTGAGTCCAGAAGTGCAGTGACACGCCATTCCTGGCTGGTCAGGGCTTGTAGGACCACCTCCACACCCAGATGCTGGGTGCCCCAGAAATAGGTAGGGGTCTCATAGAAGGAACAACCCAGTTGCTGAACCCCTTTGTCTACTGGGTTTCCTCGTTTCCCGGCTTGGCCCCTCGGGATATGGACATAGCAAAAAGGCCGTCTACCCTTTGCTCTCCCATGTTTCACAGGACATTCCCTCACAAAGTGACCGCTTTTGCCACAATACAGACACTGGTACTGTTTTCTTCGCTTATCCCTTTCTTCGGCGGTAAGGGGTCCCCTAATACCACCTATCTGCATAGGTTCTGGTGTGTCGGCGGTGGACTTTGTTTCTTCTTGGGGCTTTTCTTTGTACGCCAGGATTCGGGTGTCACTTCCTTTGGCCTTCTCTGTTTTCCGTTCTTGAGGTCTGTAGTTTACCTTTCCGACCAGGTCAGTGAAGGGCCCGATTTCGTCCGGTGGATCGGGCATCTGGGCAATCAGGTCCTTCAGGTCGTCTCGCATTCCTCTATAAAACACCGACACCTTCTTGGATTCGGGCCAATGCGATTCAATAACGAGGCGGCTGAAGGTAGTGATATAATGTAGTAGTTCCATATTGCCTTGTTTTAGGTTGAGCAGTTCATTGTCTGCCGCCTGAACGAAGGTATGACGAGCGAACATTCGTCTCATCATCTCTTTGAATACAGGAAGATTGTACAGCATAGGGTCGTAGTTCTCGACCAACAAAATCGACCATTGAGTGGCGTCGCCTCCCATGTAGGAGAGTATAAAAGCGACCTTGGAAGCGTCATCAGGAAAGGCTGCTGCACGGGCCATGAAGGGGATGTGACATTGGTGGATGAAGACGCTATACTTGGTGCTCTCACCATAAAAGCGTTCGGGTGGTGTCAACTGACCAGGGTGCGGCGTCAGCACCTGGATGGTGTTGTCAGGTGTTGTGGGGTGGGCAGTCCCACCGAAGGAAATTGTGGGAGGACAGAGCAACCCTTCTTGCCTGACTCTGGAAGTAGTAGGCCCACCCCAAGGGTTGGCAGCCCCTGGAGCTACCTGTCCTTGCAATGTTATCACGTCTTGTCGCAGACTAAGGTTTTCTGCCTGAATCCCCGCTAATAAGGCGGCTATGTCCTGCAGCGTGACTTCTGGGTCACCCATGTTGCCCGGGCAGGATGTGTAACTTGGGCTTTGGATTCTGTAAATGGCCCCACAAGTCTTACCTGTGACTTGTAAGGTAATCCTGCAGATACAACATGAGCCACCACCACTGTACCCACCTGACCTCCCTTACTGGCTAACACAGGTCATGGACGTTGATGGGCACGGGGAAGGCAGCCAAATATATACACTGGGATGAGCTGGGCGGCTTGGGACGGAGGCTTCCTCTGTTTGTGTACCACCATGCACACGACCACTGTATAAGAAAACAAGAGCCTCCTATTACTACAAAACACCAGCATTCATTCAAAGTCTCTTATTAGTTTACATATATCTCATTGCCCAGTACCTGTAGTGGAAGTCCAGGAGACCCTCAGCATAAGGTTCCCAGCGTGGTGAAAGAAAAATCAGCAAAGCGCAAAAGGCACGGAAAGGTAAGAAAAGCTGTGCTCCTGCGCGTTCGTGGTGTGCCCATAAACCAAAACCAGCATGGAGGTATAAAGTAAATCAAGCGCTCCTGCGCATTAGCATTGTCTCTTTGAACAAAACCAGCAAGGAAAAAATAACGTGTTATAAGGCGCTCCTGCGCGTTGGCTCTGTTCCCCCCTAACCAAAATCAGCAAGGAAAAAATAACGTGTAATAAAGCGCTCCTGCGCGTTGGCTCTATCCCCAACCAAAATCAGCAAGGAATAAATAACGTGCACTTAAAGCGCTCCTGCGCATTGGCAATGCCCACCAAACAAAATCATCAAAGCGCACACAGAGCGGGTTAACAAATCAAGGTGGCCCCTGAGAAGAGCATGGGGCGAAGCGCATTGCTTCAGGACGAAACAATACTAAGCTTACCGGACAGAGTGGGTAATAGCAGGCAGGTCCAGGACAGGCACGAAGGCTCCGGTGCTCCAAAGCCGAGGGATCCTGAATCCAAAGCGCCGAGCCGGGGGAAACCACAGGTCTTAAGTGGTTACCCCCGGAAGTGCTTCTGCGATGCCGGCCGCCTCGAAGAACAGGTAGACCGCTGACTTCGTGACCAGGAAGTGCCGGGAGCGTGAATCGCCCAACGCTGTGTAGCGTCTACCCTGCATGGACGCCCGACCGCTGCCTGCAGGTAGGACTCCCAGAACATGACAGAAGGTCTATGAATGGCTGCATCCAAGAAATCGCTTAGTTGGTTATGTTTCCACGGATAATGGCAGTAATATAGTTAGGGCCATGGCTGATGGTGAATATTTCAGAGTGCCGTGTTTGGCGCACAGTCAGCAAGTTACTGACCACCTGCCGAAGAATCTGCCCACATTTCAGCCATTCTTTTAAGGCCCGGAAGCAGCTGAGGAGCATTCAACATGAGCGTAGACTGCCAGTCAAAGGACTCATCCAGGAGGTGGCAACACGTTGGAACTCAACCTTTTACATGCTTGAGCGTCTGTCTGAGCAGTGGGGGTAATACATCATTATGTCTATAAACTGGGTTCTACTATGAAAGACATGAGGCTAGAGTTGGAGGAATGGAAGCTAGTTGCAAGCCTGACAGACATGATTCGTCCTTTTGAGGTCTTAACGCGTGAAGTCAGCAGGGAGGACTGTTCTTTGGGCAAAGCTATCCCATTGTTGGTCATGCTAGAGCACCAACTGAAGGCGGTGTCTTTAACGTTCCGAGATGATGCTGAAAAGCAAGACGCATATCAGTTGGCGGAGAGGTTATTAAGCCACCTAGTTGACAATGAGAGGCTTAAAAACATACATACAGAAAAACATTACATTTGTGCCACTATTCTGGATCCACTGTACAAAAAGGCAGTGGCCAGCAAAGCATTCATTCCTTTTGATGAAGCAGATGTTTCAAAGTACAAACATTGGCTAGCTGTGTCAGCCATTCGGTTCGAAAAAGAGCGGCAGAAAATTCGAGGAGCCGGCAGAAGTACAACTGAATCAGCAGGCCATCCAGCGTCAAGTTCCACTTCTGAATCTGTGACCGAAGGGAGTCACTTTCCCTCACAGCCGTTAATGACACCAGCAACCGTATCATCATTCTCACCTGCACCAGGCCCAGCCATAATATTGTCGGAAGCGGATTGGCTAACTCATCAAGGGTTTGCTCGTTCCAGTGATGCAAAGGCCACAGATGGTACGCAAAGTGGAGCAACCCTGGAGAACCTTGAGTCGATGGTGCAGGCCTATCTGGATGACCCAACAGAGGTCTGTGTTAATCAGAACCCATTGCTGTATTGGTATAGGAAAAAGCCTCTATGGTGCCTGATCACCAACCTGATTCAGAAAAGGGGGTGGAGATGGACAGAGCATCTGAATTAAGCAGAACACTCATACCCAGTCAAAAGATCAGGGCTTGATCCATCACCGTTTTTGAGCTCACTGCACCATCCCAGTTCAGAACCTGGCTACATGCAAATTAGTCTGTCCCTGGCCCAGTGCATCATGGGAACAGGGCAGACCAAACTACCAAGCCAATTCTTTACTGGAAAGGAAACAAGCTTCCGGGAACCGGTTTCTGGCATTACAGCCATCTTCGGCCCGGCTTGCTTGAATCCTGATGGTGCAATGAGCAAGGGACTCACATCTGAGCATACCCTTCCACGCTTGTGGTGGCCAAAACGATTCAGAAAAGGGGGTGGTGATGGACAGAGCATCTGAATTAAGCAGAACACTCATACCCAGTCAAAAGATCAGGGCTTGATCCATCACCGTTTTTTAGCTCACTGCACCATCCCAGTTCAGAACCTGGCTACATGCAAATTAGTCTGTCCCTGGCCCAGTGCATCATGGGAACAGGGCAGACCAAACTACCAAGCCAATTCTTTACTGGAAAGGAAACAAGCTTCCGGGGACCGGTTTCTGGCATTACAGCCGTCTTCGGCCCGGCTTGCTTGAATCCTGATGGTGCAATGAGCAAGGGACTCACATCTGAGCATACCCTTCCACGCTTGTGGTGGCCAAAACGATTCAGAAAAGGGGGTGGTGATGGACAGAGCATCTGAATTAGGCAGAACACTCATACCCAGTCAAAAGATCAGGGCTTGATCCATCACCGTTTTTGAGCTCACTGCACCATCCCAGTTCAGAACCTGGCTACATGCAAATTAGTCTGTCCCTGGCCCAGTGCATCATGGGAACAGGGCAGACCAAACTACCAAGCCAATTCTTTACTGGAAAGGAAACAAGCTTCCGGGGACCGGTTTCTGGCATTACAGCCGTCTTCGGCCAGGCTTGCTTGAATCCTGATGGTGCAGTGAGCAAGGGACTCACATCTGAGCATACCCTTCCACGCTTGTGGTGGCCAAAATGATTCAGAAAAGGGGGTGGTGATGGACAGAGCATCTGAATTAAGCAGAACACTCATACCCAGTCAAAAGATCAGGGCTTGATCCATCTCTGTTTTTGAGCTCACTGCACCATCCCAGTTCAGAACCTGGCTACATGCAAATTAGTCTGTCCATGGCCCAGTGC
The DNA here is from genome assembly GCF_964261635.1 of Lissotriton helveticus. Lineage (NCBI taxonomy): Eukaryota > Metazoa > Chordata > Amphibia > Caudata > Salamandridae > Lissotriton > Lissotriton helveticus. The sequence goes on along the minus strand of NC_136063.1, from coordinate 453,658,222 downwards.
ATCATGGGAACAGGGCAGACCAAACTACCAAGCCAATTCTTTACTGGAAAGGAAACAAGCTTCCGGGGACCGGTTTCTGGCATTACAGCCGTCTTCGGCCCGGCTTGCTTGAATCCTGATGGTGCAGTGAGCAAGGGACTCACATCTGAGCATACCCTTCCACGCTTGTGGTGGCCAAAACGATTCAGAAAAGGGGGTGGTGATGGACAGAGCATCTGAATTAAGCAGAACACTCATACCCAGTCAAAAGATCAGGGCTTGATCCATCACCGTTTTTTAGCTCACTGCACAATCCCAGTTCAGAACCTGGCTACATGCAAATTAGTCTGTCCCTGGCCCAGTGCATCATGGGAACAGGGCAGACCAAACTACCAAGCCAATTCTTTACTGGAAAGGAAACAAGCTTCCGGGGACCGGTTTCTGGCATTACAGCCATCTTCGGCCCGGCTTGCTTGAATCCTGATGGTGCAGTGAGCAAGGGACTCATGTCTGAGCATACCCTTCCACTCCTATAGTGGCCAAAACGATTCAGAAAAGGGGGTGGTGATGGACAGAGCATCTGAATTAAGCAGAACACTCATACCCAGTCAAAAGATCAGGGCTTGATCCATCACCGTTTTTTAGCTCACTGCACCATCCCAGTTCAGAACCTGGCTACATGCAAATTAGTCTGTCCCTGGCCCAGTGCATCATGGGAACAGGGCAGACCAAACTACCAAGCCAATTCTTTACTGGAAAGGAAACAAGCTTCCGGGGACCGGTTTCTGGCATTGCAGCCATCTTCGGCCCGGCTTGCTTGAATCCTGATGGTGCAGTGAGCAAGGGACTCATGTCTGAGCATACCCTTCCACTCCTATAGTGGCCAAAACGATTCAGAAAAGGGGGTGGTGATGGACAGAGCATCTGAATTAAGCAGAACACTCATACCGAGTCAAAAGATCAGGGCTTGATCCATCACCATTTTTTAGCTCACTGCACCATCCCAGTTCAGAACCTGGCTACATGATCAAGCCCTGATCTTTTGACTGGGTATGAGTGTTCTGCTTAATTCAGATGCTCTGTCCATCACCACCCCCTTTTCTGAATCGTTTTGGCCACCACAAGCGTGGAAGGGTATGCTCAGATGTGAGTCCCTTGCTCACTGCACGATCAGGATTCAAGCAAGCCGGGCCGAAGACGGCTGTAATGCCAGAAACCGGTCCCCGGAAGCTTGTTTCCTTTCCAGTAAAGAATTGGCTTGGTAGTTTGGTCTGCCCTGTTCCCATGATGCACTGGGCCAGGGACAGACTAATTTGCATGTAGCCAGGTTCTGAACTGGGATGGTGCAGTGAGCTAAAAAACGGTGATGGATCAAGCCCTGATCTTTTGACTGGGTATGAGTGTTCTGCTTAATTCAGATGCTCTGTCCATCACCACCCCTTTTCTGAATCGTTTTGGCCACTATAGGAGTGGAAGGGTAGGCTCAGACATGAGTCCCTTGCTCACTGCACCATCAGGATTCAAGCAAGCCGGGCCGAAGACGGCTGCAATGCCAGAAACCGGTCCCCGGAAGCTTGTTTCCTTTCCAGTAAAGAATTGGCTTGGTAGTTTGGTCTGCCCTGTTCCCATGATGCACTGGGCCAGGGACAGACTAATTTGCATGTAGCCAGGTTCTGAACTGGGATGGTGCAGTGAGCTAAAAAACGGTGATGGATCAAGCCCTGATCTTTTGACTGGGTATGAGTGTTCTGCTTAATTCAGATGCTCTGTCCATCACCACCCCCTTTTCTGAATCGTTTTGGCCGCTATAGGAGTGGAAGGGTATGCTCAGACATGAGTCCCTTGCTCACTGCACCATCAGGATTCAAGCAAGCCGGGCCGAAGACGGCTGCAATGCCAGAAACCGGTCCCCGGAAGCTTGTTTCCTTTCCAGTAAAGAATTGGCTTGGTAGTTTGGTCTGCCCTGTTCCCATGATGCACTGGGCCAGGGACAGACTAATTTGCATGTAGCCAGGTTCTGAACTGGGATGGTGCAGTGAGCTAAAAAACGGTGATGGAGCAAGCCCTGATCTTTTGACTGGGTATGAGTGTTCTGCTTAATTCAGATGCTCTGTCCATCATCACCCCCTTTTCTGAATCGTTTTGGCCACTATAGGAGTGGAAGGGTATGCTCAGACATGAGTCCCTTGCTCACTGCACCATCAGGATTCAAGCAAGCCGGGCCAAAGACGGCTACAATGCCAGAAACCGGTCCCCGGAAGCTTGTTTCCTTTCCAGTAAAGAATTGGCTTGGTAGTTTGGTCTGCCCTGTTCTCATGATGCACTGTGCCAGGGACAGACTAATTTGCATGTAGCCAGGTTCTGAACTGGGATGGTGCAGTGAGCTAAAAAACGGTGATGGATCAAGCCCTGATCTTTTGCCTGGGTGTGAGTGTTCTGCTTAATTCAGATGCTCTGTCCATCACCACCCCCTTTTCTGAATCGTTTTGGCCATTATAGGAGTGGAAGGGTATGCTCAGACATGAGTCCATTGCTCACTGCACCATCAGGATTCAAGCAAGCCGGGCCGAAGACGGCTGCAATGCCAGAAACCGGTCCCCGGAAGCTTGTTTCCTTTCCAGTAGAGAATTGGCTTGGTAGTTTGGTCTGCCCTGTTCCCATGATGCACTGGGCCAGGGACAGACTAATTTGCATGTAGCCAGGTTCTGAACTGGGATAGTGCAGTGAGCTTAAAAACGGTTATCGATCAAGCCCTAATCTTTTGACTGGGTATGAGTGTTCTGCTTAATTCAGATGCTCTGTCCATCACCACCCCCTTTTCTGAATCGTTTTGGCCGCTATAGGAGTGGAAGGGTATGCTCAGACATGAGTCCCTTGCTCACTGCACCATCAGGATTCAAGCAAGCCGGGCCGAAGACGGCTGCAATGCCAGAAACCGGTCCCCGGAAGCTTGTTTCCTTTCCAGTAAAGAATTGGCTTGGTAGTTTGGTCTGCCCTGTTCCCATGATGCACTGGGCCAGGGACAGACTAATTTGCATGTAGCCAGGTTCTGAACTGGGATGGTGCAGTGAGCTAAAAAACGGTGATGGATCAAGCCCTGATCTTTTGACTGGGTATGAGTGTTCTGCCTAATTCAGATGCTCTGTCCATCATCACCCCCTTTTCTGAATCGTTTTGGCCTCTATAGGAGTGGAAGGGTATGCTCAGACATGAGTCCCTTGCTCACTGCACCATCAGGATTCAAGCAAGCCGGGCCGAAGACGGCTACAATGCCAGAAACCGGTCCCCGGAAGCTTGTTTCCTTTCCAGTAAAGAATTGGCTTGGTAGTTTGGTCTGCCCTGTTCTCATGATGCACTGGGCCAGGGACAGACTAATTTGCATGTAGCCAGGTTCTGAACTGGGATGGTGCAGTGAGCTAAAAAACGGTGATGGATCAAGCCCTGATCTTTTGACTGGGTTTGAGTGTTCTGCTTAATTCAGATGCTCTGTCCATCACCACCCCCTTTTCTGAATCGTTTTGGCCACTATAGGAGTGGAAGGGTATGCTCAGACATGAGTGCATTGCTCACTGCACCATCAGGATTCAAGCAAGCCGGGCCGAAGACGGCTGCAATGCCAGAAACCGGTCCCCGGAAGCTTGTTTCCTTTCCAGTAAAGAATTGGCTTGGTAGTTTGGTCTGCCCTGTTCCCATGATGCACTGGGCCAGGGACAGACTAATTTGCATGTAGCCAGGTTCTGAACTGGGATGGTGCAGTGAGCTAAAAAACGGTGATGGATCAAGCCCTGATCTTTTGACTGGGTATGAGTGTTCTGCTTAATTCAGAGGCTCTGTCCATCACCACCCCCTTTTCTGAATCGTTTTGGCCACTATTGGAGTGGAAGGGTATGCTCAGACATGAGTCCCTTGCTCACTGCACCATCAGGATTCAAGCAAGCCGGGCCGAAGACGGCTGCAATGCCAGAAACCGGTCCCCGGAAGCTTGTTTCCTTTCCAGTAAAGAATTGGCTTGGTAGTTTGGTCTGCCCTGTTCCCATGATGCACTTGGCCAGGGACAGACTAATTTGCATGTAGCCAGGTTCTGAATTGGGATGGTGCAGTGAGCTAAAAAACGGTGATGGATCAAGCCCTGATCTTTTGACTGGGTATGAGTGTTCTGCTTAATTCAGATGCTCTGTCCATCACCACCCCCTTTTCTGAATTGATCACCAACCTGGCTCTAAATTATTATTCTTGCCCACTCGCAAGCATGTCTTCTGAACGTGTTTTCAGTGCTGCTGGTGCCATTGTAACTTCAAAAAGGACCCGCCTGTCGCCCAAACATGTGGAGAGGTTAACACTGATCAAGATGAATCAGCACTTCATACCACCAGATTACAAAATACGTGAATGCACGCAGGAAGAAGAATACACCGACTTAGGTGACGGAAGTTCTTCTCTGTTAGCTGACCAACTCCCGTCTCAATTCATAGAGTTTGAGGACGAGCTCTACTTCCCTGACACCGAGGCCTGAAAATGACTTCCTTTTTTTGTCCTTATTCACTTTTATTCCTGTGTGTATTTCCTTGGTTTGCAACCACAACAAAACTCTAATCACCTAATCACAACAAGTCCATCAGCAGTACTGTCTTCATCCTATTTTCCTTATTGATTTGAAGGTGCCGCAGTCTGCATTCCTGAGGTTCACAAGTTCACAACTCAATCATGCTCCTCTATCCTCCTCCTTCAGACTCCCCCTCTCCATTTCCCTCAAGGCAGATGAATGGATTACGCAGAATAAAGAAACTTTGTCTTCGTAGATGAGTCCCCTCAAGTGGGACTGAAATTACTGACTGACTTCATGCTTGCTGATTGCTGACAGAGTTACTTCTGAAATTGACAGGAGAGGCTGCCCTGTGGGCTCTCACTTTCCGAAGAAGATGCGGACAAAAAGTAGAACAGGTAATGAATAATGAGAAGATGGCATGCAGTGGACAGCAATGGCTATCTGGCTCTGATAAAACCAATTCCTGTTTGTTTTTTGTGCATGAAATGAATCATATGTCTTGTCTTAGTTATTGTTTAATCTTTTGCACAGTAATTGTAACTCATGTCTACTACTCAGTTTTTTTTTACTTTGTTTAATTCAAATTGTACTTCAACTTCAGGGGCCACTATGTTGCATTTTCCAATATGCAAAATGTCCTTGGAGTGGACTCACTTGCCAATATACCATGATTTTTTTTTTGTTTAAACTTATTTTATTGATTTTTTTTATTTCCGTTCATAATCTTATAAAGTGTTCATATAAGTACATCACATGTCAGAAATATGATTGGTGCTACAATTATGTCATTGAAGTACATATCAGTGATCCGTAACGGGTAACCAGAAAGAAAACCCCCGTACATACCTCCCCCCACCCCCAATAACTTTGGTCACATTTCAATAGCAAAATCCCTATCTGTACATTTGCATTCCAAGTAAGTGAAGTTACATACAACTGCATAACACAGCCACATATTCCGTTGGATAGTCAGGTGTGGGCAATTTGCAGTATTTACTACACATATACATTGTAATCTTCAAATTAGCGCATCGGGTTCTTCCGATCTGAGCGCCTCTAACATAGCCTCCCATTCTAGGGCTATCGGTGTTTTACATAATCCTCTCGCCTCCTCTCTGCGCAGCGCAGCACCTTCTGCACTACCCCATTTTATCATTTCCGCGTGCCATATGTGTATCTCAGGGGGCCTGCTGGATTTCCAGCGCATCGTAATGTTCCTACTAGCCAGCAGGAACGCCAGGTCGATGAAGCGAAATTGTACCTTGTGCTTTGATCTGTGTTTGTGTAAGCCCATCAGGCATTCCTCCACTGCATCGTGCAGAGTAAGGTGCGTCACTGTTCCCAACATCTCTCTAATCCTGACCCAGTAGTCTAATAGGGAGGGGCATGTCCATAGCATATGTAATATGTAATAATCCCGCTCCCGGGACATGGCATCGTGGGCACAAATGTTGTGTCTGAGGGACCATTTTATCCAGCCGATCAGGAGCCAGATAGGCCTGGTGGAGCATCATGGTTTGTATAAACTTGAATCTCGAGTTTCGAGAAACCTTTTTGGTATGCTCCAGAACCTTCTCCCACTCTTTGTCCGATAGTTCCCTACCTATCTCCTCCCCCCGTACAGCACGCAATGAATCTAAGCTCATCCTGGTATGGGCGCTGATCCCATGATATATCCAGCGGATCAGGTGCCGCCCTCTCCCCATATAATGTACCATCTTCACCAATTCATTTTGGTTGGGTTCCTGGCCCTGCGGTGCCCAATATTTTTTAATGTACTGTAGGAGAGCAGCGTGGGTTAGAAATAAGTGTGGCGATGCGCCTGTCTCGTGAACGAACATGTCATGATCCAGCAGGAGCTCGTGTCTAAATAGGTCTGCCACTGTTGTGACACCAGAGTCTGCCCATGGCGCCAGTTTTCGTTTAGTGAGGACACCAGCGGCAAGCGGGATGCCCAATAGAGGTATATTGCTCGCATATGTGGAGGGTGTCTTTGTGTATTGGGTTGCCGCCTTCCAGCACGGTAATGCAGTGGTTAGTAGTGTAGGCAAGTCTCTCTGCAGTTTATAGCTGGGCAGTAAGAGAGCGTGTAGGGCGCCTTTTTCCAAGTCAGTCGTAGTGTATCCTATTTCATGGAGATTACTGCCTGCCGCCCAGTAGGATAACCATTGTAATTGGCAGGCGTAATAATATGCACGGAAGTCCGGGACACCCAACCCTCCCATACTAGTACCTACTTGCAGTTTCTTCAAGCTAATACGCCTCCGTCCTGTACCCCATATTAATTCTATTAGCAGCGTGTTCAGTGTTTGAAAGGTGGATAGTGGCACTATTAGGGGCAAGTTTGTAAAGTAATAAAGCAGGCGTGGTAGAACTACCATTTTCGCTATTGCGAATCTCCCCATAACGGATAAGGGTAGTGAGGTTCAAAAAACAATACTGGATCGTAGGGATCGTATAGTCTTGACAAGATTGCCCTCTAACATGTCAGCATGTATTCTATACACTTGGATACCCAAGTATTTGAATGTAGTGGGAGCAACCTGCAGTGGAGTGTTCCCGAAGTCCACCTCTACGGTGGCAGCATGATCTGTAAAGAAAAGGCCTGTGATTTGGCTATATTCACGGCCAGGCCAGACATGCTCTCGAAGGACTTAAACAAGTCGTAGAGTGGCGCTAAAGGCTGACGGAGGTCACGGAGATAAATAATTATGTCATCAGCATACGCCGAAAAAAGATGGGTAGTGTGTCCGAGTGGTATTCCCATATCTGGGAAGGTCTGCCTCAGTGCAATCGCCAAGGGTTCCAGTGCTATTATAAAAATCAGAGGCGATAACGGGCAGCCCTGTCTCGTCCCACGGTGTATCCTATATTCGCCCGAGATGTGTTTACCGGTCCTCGCTCTTGCTGTCGGCTCCATGTAAAGCAGTCTCAGCCATGTTATATAACTCTCTGGTATCCCAAATCGCGGTAGCGCCCAAAACATGTATTCCCAGTGGATCAAATCAAACGCCTCCTTAAGGTCTAAAGAGAGACATCCCGCGTGTGGAAATTCCTGCGGTGCCTCCGACATCAAGTGGTGTAACTTCCTAATGTTCAAGGAGGTGCTACGCGCTGGTATGAACCCTGTCTGATCTACATGTATCAGTTGGTGTAAGTAGGGTTGGAGCCTGTTGGCCAGTACCTTACTCAGTATTTTGTATTCAGTGGGCAATAGCGATAGCGGGCGATAATTGGCCATGTCCGTGTGATCCCTACCTGGCTTAGGCAATGATATTACCAGTGCTTGCGCGGTGGTAAGAGGTAGTGCACCTTCCTCCCAGATCATCTTGTGTAGGTCTACTAATTTGGGTACAAACGTCTCTGCGTACGTGGTGTAAAATTCGATGGGTAGACCATCTTATTACGAGGGAGGCCCTTCATAGCAACCCTTATTTCCTGTGGAGTTATGGGCCCTGAGAGGTCTTTTTGTGCCGTGGGTGTCACTGTGGGAAAGGTCAAGGTGGATAGGAAATCGTCAGTTTGCTCGTCTGGCGCCGTCTCTGGTATACTATATAAAGAAGCATAGTATGTTTTGAAGGCCTCATTGATCTCTCCTTGTGTGTATATGCTTGTGTTATCAACCTTTTTAATTTCAGTAATCATTATTGAGGGAGGAGTATCCCGGAGAAGTCTGGCTAGCATAGTGCCTGCTCAGTCTGCATCCACATGTGTACGACTGGTGTATTCTTGATAATCTATGTTTCTAAGAGATTCCAACAGTTCAGCATGTACAATCCGCAGTTCTTGTAGCGCCCCTTAGTGTGTGTCATCATTCGCTTTCAGCTGTTCTAACCTGCCCATCTTCGTTTCGGTTTCTACCAATGACCTATGTAATTCTTGTCGTGCACCCACCGTCATGCTGATTGCCCTGCCCCGCAACATTGCCTTGAACGCATCCCATTCTATCAATCTGTTGGTCGCAGTGTCGCTGTTTTCGGTGAAGTACCGATCTATCGTGTGTAGTATATCTGTGCGAAATACCGTATCTTCTAGTAACTGTGGCCTTAGGCGCCATGTGGGGATCGGTGAAGGTACCCTGCCCCCCTTGATAGTGACCTCCAGTGGGTTGTGGTCAGAAAATGTTTTGGGTAGGTATGTAGAGCGAGTCACCTGCATTGCAATATCACTAGATCATATAATCCTGTCTATTCTAGTGTGTAATAAATGCACTGCCGAGTAAAATGAATATTCCCGGTGGTCTTGATGTCGCATCCTCCACACATCACAGAGTCTCCAACCCGTCATCCAACGTACCAGCGCCTCAGTTTGCTTGAGTACCCATGTGCCACGTAGTGGCGGGTGCGATCTATCTAAGGTTACATCCACTACCGTATTGTAATCCCCACCCAGTATCCAGGGGCTCGTATCCCATCCTGCTAGTGTACCATTGAGTAAATCCCAGTATTTGTCCTGATCAAAATTAGGGGCATAGATGGATCCTAACACCACCCGTTGACCGTCCAGTGTCCCCCGTACAAAAACATATCTGCCCTCCTTATCGATTTTTTGTTCCTGCGCCACAAAGGGCACCCCATGGCGTACCCATATTGTAGAACCTCTAGCGTAGCCTGAATAGGAGGTGGAGAAAATCTGTCCTCTCCATTTCTTTCTAAGTTTTACTATTTCACCGGCCACCATGTGTGATTCCTGTAAACAGGCTAATTGCACCTTGCGTCGAATCAGCTGTGCATGTATCCTATGACGTTTGTGTGTGGTGCCCATACCCCGTACGTTCCAGGTGACTATAGTATAGCTGTCTAGTGCATGCATCGTGTCAATTTGTACATCCTATAGGATGCAAATGTGGTGCGTAGTAACGCGACTAAAGTGGTATCAGCGCCATGAAAGTGACCATCCCTCCCCCCAAATTTCCCAATACACGGTCTGGGACCAGAACTATACCAGACCACAATGTAACAGTGCAACAAGCAAATCAAAAATTGCAAACCAAGGGCCTTCGCCATGTGGGGGGCTGTTCCTGCACCTCGCACGCGCACGTGCATTACCTTGAGAGAGCTTTGTGAAGCTGCAACGGTTTCCGAGCCCTATCAGTAGTCTCCCGCAATAGGCATATAATTAGCGGATAACAATGTTCAACAGTGTATCGTAGTTACGCCTTAGAAATGCATCATAGTATATACTTGCGTGAATATATCACCCAAATAAGTCTGTGATCAGTTGGGGTGTAGCCGATGGAAACAGTGCTACGCTGCCTTCAGAGTCTGAACCATGCGAAGATTACTCTTCTGTGGAAGATTTAGTCTTGTTACCAGCACGCGAACCGTTTGTAAAGGTTGCCGTCGCGATGATCGCCTTTTGCTTAGATTGTTGCAGCCGTTGTGAGGTGACTCGCTTACTTTGGAAGGTCCTTCGGATGTGTCCACCTCTGCGACCCATTGATGCAGTCTGTTGGGATCCCTTGGCGGGGCCCCGGCGGCTAGTGATGTCTGCTGCGGCAGTCAGCTCCATCACCTCAATCCAGTCCTCTACGTCTCCAGGGCTCTCGAAGAAATAGGCTTTTTGTTCATGTAGTATCTTCAGGCGTGCCGGAAACAAGAGAGCATATTCGATATTCAGGTCCCTTAGCCTTCGCTTCACATCCAGGAAGGAGGAACGCTGGCGCTGAACCGTCTGCGTGTAGTCCGGATATAGGGAGACTCTTGTGTTTTCAAAGGTGATCGGCGCCTTCTCTCTGGCCTTCTGCAATAATTCGTCTCTATCTCTGAAATTGAGCAATTTCACAATAAGGGGACGTGGCGGGGCACCCGTTTTCGGTCTGCCAGTAGGTATGCGATGTGCCCGTTCAATGCAATATTGCGAGGAAAGACCTTCATCGTCACATGGTCCCTGAACCATTGTTCCATGTAGTTCGTGGCGTCAGTTCCTTCACTTTTTCCGGCAGGCCGATCATTTTAATGTTGTTGCGCTTTGCCCTTCCTTCCGCGTCCTCCACCCGGTCTATGAGGGCGGCTACCTGAGTCTGCAAGGTTTTCACATCCGCCTCCGCTTGTTTCTGTTGCGGTAGCATCTCCGCTAGGGTCTTGGCGTGGTCTTTTACTTTGTCTGCTATCTTCGTGTGATCCGCTCTCAGTAGGGTTAAACCTGTGGTTAAAGTACCTATCTGCGACTCTATGGCTTTTCAGGAGTCTCTCACTTCCTGCAGAATAAGGTCCAGCTTGTCTATCTGTGCGGGCACCACCGTAGGGGGGACACAGTCTGATCTCGGCGTAGCATCCACATCCTCTGACATATCGTGCGTGGGGTCCACCACCAACTGACCGTGATGTTTCAATCTGTTTCGTCCCATAGTGTTAGGGTAGTGCTATCCCCCTTCGTATCCCAGTAATATTATAGGGGTAAGGAGGGGGCAGGGTACACTCCAGCCGCACGGCAGCACTTGTTGGGTCACAGCCGCAGAATTCCAGTGGTATTGTCACCAAAGTCACTCACTGGGCACAGCACGGTCTGGGTAGGCTCCACCACTTGTGTGTGGGAGGAGGGGGGGCTGTATTTCTCCTGGGTTGTGTCCTTGCGGAGCTGAGTATTCCAGCGTGTACCAGCCTGCGCTGTTATAGACAGAAGGGGGTGTTTGGGGTGTCTCCTGGCATCCGCATCAGGGGAGAGAAAAAAGAGGCAGCCAATGAATATCCAGATATGTCTCCGTATGCCCCAGGGCTAAGGTGGTGAGAGCGCCCACAGAATGGTCGAAGTTTTAGTTGTAGGTATGCATCCAGCGTGCAGCATCTTTCCCCGAGTGAGGATCACGGTCGTATGCACTTTTTCCTTGGCGTTTGGGGTCGGGCCTGTGTAAATAACCTCTTTCCTCCACCCCGCCGAAGCTCCGCCCCCTTCGCATTAGGCCTTACAGCCCCGGGCTCATGTAGTTATAGTGCCCGCAAATGAACCCCACAGAGTTCCAGCCAGCCGGTCCCGGTGTGAGGGTCACACTCCCCTGCTCTTTTCCTTCGGTGTTTGGGGTCGTGGCCTGTGTCAATAGCTTCGCTCCTTCACCACGCTGAGGCTCCGCCCCCCTCGCATTAGGCCACACAGCCCCGGGCTCACGTAGTTGTAGTGCCCACAAATGGATACCGCAGAGTCTCAGCCAGCCGTTGCACCTCACCTCAGCGTCCTCCTCTCACATCGATGTCCAGAAGTCCTTTGTGGCGTCACTCCAGAAAGTGGGTGAGTGTCCGGAGTATCTCCAGTAGTCGGGTGTAGCGGCTCCCGGTGTAGCGGCCTGCGCGGTACCCCGTCGTCGCCTTACAGTGTCTTCCATCCGCGGCGGTAACCGTTGATTCCACAGGTGTTGGTCCGTACTCGTAGCGCCATGTGACCCTAGCACCCTCGGACACTGGAGAGTGTAGTTTTGGCGCACATAGGATGCAGCAGTGTGTTAATAACAGGATTTTGTAGGGCTCGGGTCCGGAGCTCTTCTAAGACACGTCCGCCATGTTCAGTGTCTGGCCACACCCCCCCTGCCAATATACCATGATGATTGATTAAATAATATATATTTTTTCTTTACAGTCACTCACTGGGATGGATGGACCATCAGCATTGGTTTACGGAAGAACTATCACCAATTTGTGAGTGGCAAACAGGTAAACCAGTCTACAACAACTACTACAGCAGAACTACATGTCTGTCTATTCGTGGTATGTAGTGGTCGAGGGCGAAGCAGTGTACTGTTGTTATTATGCCAGGCAGAGTCCACTCCACTCCAGACAGCAGTTCATGTAAAATTGGGGCTATGTGGCTTGCTGCATACAATTAGATATGATTTGTCCGTCTGACAAACAGCCTAGGTATGCTACATCAGGTTGCTTCACTCAGTGGTGCCTGCCTTGACCGTCTGCATGGCCCTGCCTCAAGCTTGGGCCAAACATCCGTTATGTTTGCGAAATTTGCTGTTTTTCGGTTTTTCGCGAATCTCGCAAAATTACTGAAAATTCGCAAATTCTTGAGCGGCACTGATTTTTGGCCCATGCTTGTGGCAGGGCCATGCAGACGATCAAGGCAGGCACCACTGAGTGAAGCATCCTGATGGAGCATACCTAGGCTCTTTGACACAGACAGACAAAGCATATCTAGAGTTTAGGGTTCAGTGCGATTTACTAGGGGTTTTGGGTTTAAGTTGGTAGGGTTCCCGCGGAGTCTAGGGCTCAGGGCCCGATGCAGGCTCGTTCATAATGATGTTGGAAAGGTTTTAGGGGAGTTTGGCACTCTGAGGTCCAGAATTGGCAGAATGTTGGCCTTTTTTGGTGTTTTGCGGGCGCGTGTGTTCGGGTGAAAAGTGAAAACTAGTCGTAGACCTTCTTCTTCTTCTTCTTCTTCTTCAAAGAGCGCAGTGGTTCGAGTTTGTTGGGAATCGCTGGAAAAAGTGCCCAGGTAAGTTTCAAGAGGATCGAAGTAGTGGAAGTGCTGAAAACAGCAATTTTTTATGAATGGCGCAATTTGCCATGTTTTGGATATACCAGTATTGCATGTTTTTGGGGGGCTGTTTGGGGGTGTTCTAGATTTGTGGGGGTGGGTTTATGGGTCTGGGAGCACTGCTGGGAAGGTCTAATTTTGATTGCAAGTGGTTTGAAGAAAATCCATGGTGGAAAAGGGGAGTTTGGGCCTAGTTGCAGACAGCGTTTTGGCACAATTTAAACTGAGGCCTAGCAGTGTTGCATGTTTTTGGGGGGCTGCTTGGGGGGGTTCTACGTTTTTGAGGGTGGGTCGGGGGGTCTTGGAGCACTGCTGGGAAGGTCTAATTTTGATGGCAAGTGGTTTGAAGAAAATCCATGGTGGAAAAGGGGGGTTTGGACCTAGTTGCAGACAGCGTTTTGGTACAATTTTAACTGAGGCCTAGCAGTATTGCATGTTTATGGGGGGCTGTTTGGGGGGGTTCTACGTTTTTGAACCCCCCCAAACAGGGTCTTGGAGCACTGCTGGGAAGGTATAATTTTGATTGCAAGTGGTATGAAGAAAATCCATGGTGGAAAAGGGGGGTTTGGGCCTAGTTGCAGACAGCGTTTTGGCACAATTTAAACTGAGGCCTAGCAGTATTGCATGTTTTGGGGGGGCTGTGTGGGTGGGGGTCCTACATTTTTGGGGCTGGGTCGAGGGGTCTCGGAGCACTGCTGGGAAGATCTAATTTTGATTGCAAGTGGTTTGAAGAAAATCCATGGTGGAAAAGGGGGGTTAGGGCCCAGCTGCAGAGCGCGTTTGGAGCGATTTTCAGGTAGTCCTCTGTAGATTTTCTAAGTGTGGCATTTTCCATTTTTGCTTTTGGCCTGTTTGGGGGTGTTCTACTTTTTGGGGGTGGGTTGAGGGGTCTGCGGCACTGCTGGGAAGGTCTAAATTTGTTCTAAAATCACAGTTTACACTTTACACCTAGCTTGAGGGGAAAGATCCGCAAATTTCGCCCACACTTATTTATCCTTCAAAAGGAGACTCAGAGTGCGCACTTTCGAAATGCTGCTTTTATGTATTGTAATACTGTCGACTCTGAAACTGAAAGTGTTATTTTTGCACTACACCGCGTACCTTATAATTTTTTTCTCCGTGGTGTTTTAATATCACTTCCTGCTTTTCCATCAACAATTACAGGCCAGATTTTACCCTGTGCAATGGGAAAAAAGAACTCAGGCTTACCATTAGTGAGCCGCAATTCATCATCCGCCAGGCAGGCAGTGGACAAGGTGTCTTATGGTCCCCAACATTGATCGACGGAGCGTCAGATGGAATGGAGGAGTACCGCGAAAAAGAGGAATGGCTGGATGCATGCAACTTCCCAAATTCAACAGGACAACTACAACAACAAACAGTTACAGTATCCATCTTAATTTCTACTTATCTTTTAAGTAATGTTATTGCTGTGAACTTCTATGAGTGTGACTCTGTACATTTGTTTGCTCTCTGCTTCAATTCTTCCCTTCAGCCATTGTATACATTTTTCTTTGCTATTTTTTAAACTAATTTAATGTTCTAAGTGGTTTATCTCTCTGATGGCAGATAGGCAAGTGACATTGTGTAATTACTGCAGCCCTGTACTGTCACATTGTTTCTTCATAGTTAATGCATTGTAGAAAGTACTACTTACTTTTCAGTAACCTATCCATTTAGCAAACAACTTCATGCATGCAGTAGTGCATGCACTTCCTTTATGTACCTTAAAAGATTTATGGATAGCTTCGTATCCAAAGATTTGTTTATCTTCATTTGTTGTTTGTCCATGCTGTGCTTTTTTTTTTCCTCTCTCCACAAAACTTTTCCCACAAACCCCATTCCCATCCAAGTTTCAAACCCTAACCCTCTTCCCTCAGGCTGTGTGGTTTTCATTGAGGTGTGGGTAAATCACAACAATAATTCCACACACTTGCTTGGGAGGATAAGGTGCAAGCAACCTCCTCAAATCAATTTTAAGTCAGCTAAATGAATCCTAGGATATTGTAATTCTGGTAAAAAAAACAACGAGTATTTTAAAATAAATTCTGAATTTCATACCCACCATCGATTGGATCCATCGTCAACATCATCCTCCTACATGTCAAGAAGACTTGTTACGCTGCTGTGTCACTGTTCTTGTTCTAGCCATAATCATCCATGCAATTCTTTTTTCCCCATACTTATCTTCAGCATTGCTTAGGCTACTGTTCCTTCTAATACTCCTCTCATGCCACTCAATGTCTCATTTTTTTACTTTGTTTTTCTTATGCTGCTACGGCTAGTGTGGTACCACTCCTACTAACACCACAACAAGGGAATTTCGTTCCGGGGTGGCGTAATCGCCATGTGCCATGCAGCCAGTGCTGTGCCTAGCTCTATTCTCAAACGCGAATCACAGGTAAGATAAGCATTTTGGGGAGGTAGAATAATGGGCTAGGACTAGGAGGAGAGACTGACAGTAGTACTAGTAAAGTACTAGTATGCCAATTGAAATCACTAACTCTGTTGTTGGCACTTTTGAACATTTTTGGACGTTTTAGATAATTCACGCTGGTAAGTTTGAGGAAACCAAACGTGCCGTAACCCCCGCCCACCACCCCACAAAATAACATCAACGCGTACACTATGTTGAAGTATGTAAAATAAATAATTGTATTTACCCTAACAAAAATAAACTAGTCCCACCCCTCCTTAACCCAAACAATTGTCCATTTCAAATAGTCCTCTGAAAAGTCCCAAATAATCCCCAACTCCCGATTCCCACCCCCAACAGTCTTTAAACAAGCATTGGCATTGCCAATAGGTCTCGCTTGTGGGACCTTATAAGTATTTAGTTTTGCAGCACAATATGATGAGTGGCGTTGCGTGTGTGAGTGGCGTTGCGTGTGTGAGTGGCGTTGCGTGTGGGAGTGGCGTTGCGTGTGTGAGTGGCGTTGCGTGGGTGAGTGGGGTTGCGTGGGTGAGTGGGGTTGCGTGGGTGAGTGGGGTTGCTTGGGTGAGTGGGGTTGCGTGGGTGAGTGGCGTTGCGTGTGTGAGTGGCGTTGCATGTGTGAGTGGCGTTGCGTGTGTGAGTGGCATTGTGTGTGTGAGTGGCGTTGCGTGTGGCGTTGCGTGTGTGAGTGGTGTTGCGTGTGTGAGTGGCGATGCGTGTGTGAGTGGCGTTGCGTGTCTGAGTGGCGTTGCGTGTCTGAGTGGCATTGCGTGTCTGAGTGGCATTGCGTGTCTGAGTGGCGGTGCGTATCTGAGTGGCGGTGCATGTCTGAGTGGCGTTGCGTGTGTGAGTGGCGTTGCGTGTGTGAGTGGCGTTGCGTGTGTGAGTGGCGTTGCGTGGGTGAGTGGGGTTGCATGGATGAGTGGGGTTGCGTGGATGAGTTGCGTGTGTGAGTGGCGTTGCGTGTGTGAGTGGCATTGCGTGTGTGAGTGGCGTTGCGTGTGTGAGTGGCGTTGCGTGTGTGAGTGGCGTTGCATGTGTGAGTGGCATTGCGTGTGTGAGTGGCGTTGCATGTGTGAGTGGCGTTGCATGTGTGAGTGGCGTTGCGTCGATGAGTGGGGTTGCGTCGATGAGTGGGGTTGCGTGGATGAGTTGCGTTGCGTGTGTGAGTGGCGTTGCGTGTGTGAGTGGCGTTGCATGTGTGAGTGGCATTGCGTGTGTGAGTGGCGTTGCGTCGATGAGTGGGGTTGCGTCGATGAGTGGGGTTGCGTGGATGAGTTGCGTTGCGTGTGTGAGTGGTGTTGCTGTGTGTGAATTGCTGGTTGGGGGAGTGGGGGGGTGGGCGGGGGAGCAGCAGGCAGATGCGAGTGGAGCGCGCGCTGGAGAGGGAGGGGGTGGGAGGACTAGGCAGCGGGAGAGAGGGAGAAAGGAGCGCGAGGGAGGCGTTTTTAGATACATGAAGCCAAAATTACAAGTGAGCATGTTACAAAAGCAAACGTTACGTTACATGAGACAATAGTGACAGTTGTGCAAGTATCAAGAGCAACAAAATACAAGAGGTAGTAAACGATATGCAATAGCATATCTGAGGGAACACGGCCTGGAGGTAGCAAACGATATGTTCTTAGAGGAAACAAGCTTCTCGGCATTGCTGGTTGGGGGAGTGGGGGGGGGTGGGCGGGGGAGCAGCAGGCAGATGCGAGTGGAGCGCGCGCTGGAGAGGGAGGGGGTGGGAGGACTAGGCAGCGGGAGAGAGGGAGAAAGGAGCGCGAGGGAGGCGTTTTTAGATACATGAAGCCAAAATTACAAGTGAGCATGTTACAAAAGCAAACGTTACGTTACATGAGACAATAGTGACAGTTGTGCAAGTATCAAGAGCAACAAAATACAAGAGGTAGCAAACGATATGCAATAGCATATCTGAGGGAACACGGCCTGGGGGAAGCTGGCTGGGGAGGGGGAGGAGAAATGAAAAGAAGGCTGTGTTTGCGGGGAGAGAGAGGGGAGGTGCTGGTGTGGGAGGGGGGAGGTGCTGGTGTGGGAGGAGTGCTGCTACGGCAAGGCTGTGTTTGCGGGGAGAGAGAGGGGAGGTGCTGGTGTGGGAGGGGGGAGTTGCTGGTGTGGGAGGAGTGCTGCTAGGGGAGGAGAAGCCCTGGCCGTGAATGCTCGTGCATGTTCACGTGAACTGCAAGAAAACGCCGGGCTGAAACCCCTTAGTTTGAAGAGGATTTTGCCGACATGAATTCGATCCTATCCATTCCTGCGGAATGGGACAGGCTCGACCTAAAAAGGGGCAAGGGACAGTCACTTCCTCCGGCGGTGTCCTGTAGACAGGTGGTACCGTAGCTCTTTGCGGAGGTCCCGCAGCTCTTTGCAGAGGTCCCGCATCTGGCATTGTTGTTTCTCAGCCAAGCGCTCCAGGAAGTCCACTCTTTTTCTGAGGCGGCGCACACGTGTCATCCAGGCTCTGGGTGGTACAACAGTTGTTTTTGCTGCTGTGCGGCGGCGGCGGGAGGCTGTCGGGCCACGGCACCGTTTAGCTGGACCTGGGGGCACTGGAGGAGGATGCAGTAGTTGCCGCCTCCTTGTCCTGCTCCCGAGCCCACAGCCGCCGATATTCAGCGCAAATGGCCTCCAGCTTACGGGCCCTGGCCCGGACAGCCATCTCCTTCCGGGTGAGCTTTTGTTGCGGAGCATCTATATGAAGAAAGAAAAAAAAATACTGTAGCCAATAGTCTTTAACATTAACTCAAAATAATTCATCAGAAAGTTGTCTCACAGTCAGTAACACTAGCAACTTGCAAGCAAAGTATAACATTTTGGCATGTATCTTTCCGCCGTCTTTGTAGGCCTTTGACATTAGTGAGAGTTTCAGGAATTCTACTAGCAGCACTATGTACTCACTACTACATAGTCAGAGAGTCAGAGACTACACCAGTCTTCTTCTTTTTTTCTCTTGTTTTGCAAAAGAAATTACTTGTACGTGAACTTTTGGTAGCCTAGCCGGTAGCATAATGCCAGCTCACTCAGCTTGCACCCAAGAAAAACAGACACAAGCCATGATGACGCAGACTCACATTACTTTAAGCAGTACATACAGGTGGTGATAGGGAAGCTGTTACTTTTCTATAGGGGTGGCACTGGCCATACTCGGTTACATCAAGGGCTACTGCTCAATGTAATTTATATTTCTCACTGCCCACCGGGCCTTGACTACTACAAAAGGAAAATGAAGATTATTCATTTCTGATCCTATATCCTGCCGATCACATGATCTTTGCTTATATGATGAATGGCTTTAGGTGCTTTGTTTTGATAGATTGAGTGAACAACAGCGATAGTCCATCCATGACACAGCTGAAAGAAAATTATTAACATAGGGAGTGAGTGTGGTACCCATAATTGCTGGAGGAAGGGACTTTACTTGATATAATGTCAACTATACAATACATTGACAATATATGCTGTGCTTGCAAAGTAAACTACTGTACTGTTAGTCAAGGGAATATTTCTGAACAATAACGACTTCTAGTATTTGGATTTCCTCTGCTTTGCTACTCTGGCATGGACATGCTGTTCAAAGTAACACTCTTCATCCACTAAGCGTCTGCTCTACTACATACACCTCTGCTATCTATGAGGAAGAAGAAGATACCATCCAGGCTCCGAAAGTAAACGTCTATCATTCTTCTTAATGTCTCAACTGTACCAAGTTTACTTTTTCTCAACAACCAACTAACACCCTTTTCATTTTATTTGGTAAACCACCGTCTTGACTTGCATTTGAGTTTGACCCAAATGATATATTGCAATGCACACCACACATGCATTTTCTCTGATTCACCCACACAGGCCGTCATCTTTTCTTTCTCCTCCAACCATCCTTGCTTCAAGCAGCCATGCATGTGATTCCTTCCTATCAGCCACCTCTGCCTGCATTCAAAAACACGTATCATAAATGTTATGACTCGCTCGTCCTTCCTTTCGCCCTTCTTTCCCTTTTTGTTCTTCACATCCCTCAAGTTCATCTGATATGACTTGGCTTCACGATAAAAGTTTCGCAGCTGGGTTGAAGTAATAGAGGGGGCCATTGCTTACCCGAGAACTACTGCAGCTAATGCTATGGCTAAGTCAAGGTTGACTGTCTTCTCCGTTATTGACAAAAATGTAGTTCTAAATTAGTAACTGTTCTTAACAGTACAGTGTACTTGTACTAGTGTACTGTCTACTGTACAGTACATCATACACTCCTTTGCGAGCCTACTCAAAAATGTCAATAAGTAAGGAGTATAATAACTTACCACCGTCCGCCGCCACTGAGCCTTCCCCCCCAACTCCTCCTGGTGGCACTTGTTGTGGCACCGCCGCATCACCTGGAGTGGAGCCCTCCGCACTGCTGGCCCCGGCACTGGTGTTAGGTGCCGCATCCGATGTTGTGACGTCTAGAAAAAACATGTCATATTTCAGATGTCATACACCACCCCCTATGTCGTCTCGTAATGAAAGAAAATGTTAATACATAACCAATTTTTAATTATTGGGAATGAAAAAAAGTGATGGTTTTGGGGAGGGTGATAACCTTTTATATGGTTAGCCATTAAATGCTACACTTTTTGACACAACTGATGAATGCTTGCTTTTTAACGTACACCATTTTTATAATTACAGACAGAAGATTCCATTGCCCTTCTGCCAACAGGACAATTCACCACCTACTCCTCATCACCAGCAGTACTTTAAGTACTTTAAAGAAGGTGGGGGCTCCCACACAGTTATTGTAATAATTTGATGTGTTAAGTTATATTGATTCAAGGGAGTGTTGTTTAAACTTTAATGTCATCTATCTCATCACCAGTGCTCGCTCGCAATACTGCGCTATTAAAAATGAAGAAATCGTTTTTTTATTTCTTATTTGAAAATATAACTTTAAAACTAACAAACACTGTGTGGTTTTTGTTCACGAGTGAGTGAGCGGAAGGGTTTGAACTTTGAACTACTGCACTGTGCAGGCATGTTTCCGTGACTCTGATAGGTCGGGACTCGGCGGTAGTATTCTTCTGTTCTTCTGGGTCGTAACGTAATCATTGGTCAGACACACTAGATAGTCAGTCAGGAGATTGGGGGTTCAACTTCTGTTCGGACAGAGGTATGTGGAAAGTCGAACTGCACCTATCATCAACAATGTCCTATTTCTCTTGTCCATACTTCTGTATGTGCAGAATAGTCCCTGAAACACTAGCGGTATGGTATGTGCTCCTATCAAATAAAAAAAGCTACTAGCTTATTCTTGTTGGACACATTGACATTTTGTTGTTGGAAATTGTCAAAGCACTTACATTAAGAAGACTGGAATAGACAGCAAGGGCAACCCAGAGGACTGCACTCAGTGCCTGGATCAGAGTGTTTTTTAACACCGTTTGCCGACTGGGCAAGCTTAGCTACCTACACAGACCGACTCATAATAATAGTAAATAATAGTAGTAGCACAGAGAGTGATGGTAGAGGCAGGATAAGAATGTAGACACAGTCTACAAGAAGATCAAAGACTATTTTGTAAAAAATAGAATTAGGAAACAATTTTGAATGAATAGGGCCAGCAAAAGAGCCTGCAGAGGACCGTTCCTACCCACCTTGTTCCGCCGGAGTTTCAGTCTTCTTGCCCCTGGGAGGTGCTGATGATCATGAAATAAACACAAACATGAATGATTGTTTTTTTGAAATGTTTGATTTCTTTGACCACAATCTAAAATTATCTCGGGGAAACAAATTACCAATAATTGCACTACATGTATTGATTGATCTATCTGATCTGGTCAACTAGTATAGATAGTACAGTATTGCTGGATTCGCAGACCGTCTACTTGGAAAGTTATGTAAATCACGAACTAAACCAACAACAAGAAGGTTCTACTATGACTGCCAGCACTCAACAGCACGCGACGTGATAGACACAGTCCGCCATCGTGATTGCAGACGACTAAAAAAATGTCCTACTACTAAATAACAAGTCATAATATACTTAACCTATCAATCCACCAGTATCTCTTCTTACTGGAAGCAGGAGTACAAAGGAAGGACTAGACTTGAGTCTCTAGTCTCTCTAGCATTACGCAGTTCTGCTCTCAAATCAGCACAAAGTTGCAAACAAGTAAGCATAGTAGCAACGCCACTGAGCAGGCAGGCGCCTGCAATCACAGAAGCTATTTAAACGTTCATTTACCTGCAATGTAATCGAATCGACAGCATTCTTGCTCTTCGGGAAAAACATATATTAGCAATATAACACAGAGCAGAAGAAAACAAAGTAGTTATTAAATAGCTACTCACCAAGGCCAGGGATCTCCACACCTAGCAGGTGGAGCAAGTCCTGCTCGCGGTCAAGGAGGTCCGACCACCGGTGCGTCACTTGATGGTAGGTACGCCGGACCCTCGACTCCCTCTGCATGTCTCGGACCATCCTTAGCCCACAGCTGGTGACGCTCCCGGAGGCCATACCCTGACGCGAGCCTGCCCCCTGCTGCCACGGTCTTGGGGAGGTGGTGCTGCACATAAAAGATCAGTGCAGCCACCTCCATCGGGCTGAAAATCTCCCTGGCCGTCACATCCTCCCCTCTTAAGCGCCCGCAATGGAGCCAGCTACGGGGTGCAGGACCCTTCCCCTTCAGATCTTTGACGGCTCCCTTTGCCATGGTCCTGGACAGTAAAGTAAAATAAAAAAAAGGAAAGAATAGGGAAAAATTAAAGAAAAGAAAAAAGAGTTAAAAAAAGTAGTTTTAAAGTAACCAAAAGTAGAAAAAACACAAAATATAGATGTAGAAAAAGAGAGGGATAGAAAATGAGTAAAAAAGATTAAAAAAAACTTCAAACAAAGAAAGGATGGCAAAGATTCAAGCTGGATACAAAAAGCATGCCCAGGACCATAGAAATGAATGAAAAACAAGATGGTCGCGACCATTGAGGACCGCGTGGGTAAGTTTGCGTGATATTTCTCCCGCGAACATGCAAAAACGGACGCAAACACGTAATTGAGACCCGCACGTAGGAATTGCACAACGCGAGCATGCAACTGGGGCCCAGAACCGGAAATACGCAACGCAAACACGTGAAACAAGATGGCCGAGCCCATGTACGACCGCATGGGTAAGTTTGCGGTCATTGCGGTGAAAAAAAGTCCGTGAACAAGCACAGCGCCGTGCGAACACGCAAAAAAATCCCCAAATTTGCATGAATTTGCGGATTTTGCAGAACGCGAATTCGCTTTCGCACAAATTCACGTACCGCGAATTTGCGCATTTCGCCCATACTTAAGAGGGATGCCCCAACCTTTTTTATGGGGCACATACAATTTTTCCCTGGTGTCTAATAGGCGTTCTGCTCCTTCCGGGTGTCATATTAGGGGTAAAATTCCCAAATTTAACAGTAGGGGCAGAAATACTGTTTTGGCCATTTTTTAGGATGATGCTGAATGCCTGGGCATTGTTTGTTACACCAAATTACATTCCTGGGGTCAAGTGGGCTTTCAGAGGTAAAGACCTCCTATCTGCCCAAACAGTGGGGGGTGGGGGCACTAGCCCATTGCCAGGGGGCCTCTTCACCTGCAAAATGTAATCCCTGGTGTCTACTGAGAGGATCCCTGCTTAGGGATTGCCCTTCTAGGGTGATCTCAAAGCAAGGATAAACTTGGGAGGGATACCATTGGAAAGGGGAGATTTTCCCCTTTCCAACAATACTTCCCCTATCTCAGTTGGTGCTCAAGGGTTTGAGATGTGTCCTTGAGCATCAATGTAATTGAAAGTGAAATGAGCAAATTGGTTAATTTTACTTTCACTTTAATGACTCCAGTGTGCGATGGGTGACTGTCATAACAAAAAAAAAAAGATACAAATACAGGCTTGGGCATTTGGGGAAGTATTTCCTTATCAGCTCAACTTGAAAATCAAAAAAGGAACTCAGGGATTTCCTGCCTCATTTTTCTTTCTTTGAATGGCATTTAGTTTGTGGTTGTGCAGGTGTTTTTTCAGTGTTTATATGTTTTCACCGGTGAGGGCTTTTTTTCTTTCAGTGGGGTTTTATCAGTTATTATAGGTTCAAAGCTAAAACCCCACAGCATATCCATTATTATCACACAAATTCTTGCTCAAACAAGAAGTGTTGAATGTTGCAGTTGATTCCAGAAACCTTAAAATACTTGGTTCATCGCTTCATCAAAAGTGGTAGGGTACCAGAGTAATATGGCGAGAACATCATACGACATAAATATTGAATCCAAATATTGTTTACAAAAATATCATCCCTTTAAAGTTAGCAATAGAAATTTTACACTCGATATGATGATATTTAGTAAATTCTATTTAGGACACACTATTTATGTCAGATAACATTTTAACCATGATGTTCTGGCATGATACCATTTATAATTATGGATGAACCACGATGTTCTGACATACAACACATGATTCAGGCTATCATTTCTACAAAGTCAACAAACTGGTAAGTAGTTGTTCACGGCAGCGCCTGATCTTGCACTCTTTGCAACTCTCCATGTGTATGCACTGCTACGCAGGCAGCAACATATGTTGGGCAGTCTTTGAGCCTCATGCACCACAACATCTCCCACACAGTACACACCACATCCAATACCATTCCAATTACACATCTCGGTAAGAGTGCCCAGGAATTGGTGAGTATTGCAGCCTTGTGTGCTGCATGAATTACTACACAAATAGTCCAGTACAATAGAATAAAGTACAACTGTGGTTAGTGAACAGTAGTGAGCTTTATAAGTGGTGAAGCGTATACCTGCCTAATATTAGAATGAGTGAGACATACTGAATTGCAAATGTTCAAGAAGGATTTCCCCCATGAGACATCTTTACACTTAAAAACATACTTTTCTCATAAATTGACAAAAAATTACAGAAATTCTGAAGGTGCACAAATGAAATAGTCCAATATGTTTGTATTGTGTCAGGTAAGCCTTATTCTCTCCAGCGATATGGAGTTTCACACTCCAATAGTGGCAAAAATTGTGGATTTTCACAATAATTTAACATAAGGATTGTCTACAGAGCAATCATTTGTAGAAATTTTAACCTGGTTATGCAAAGGCCACAATGTAATAAATGTATATATATATTATCTGTTTATGCTTTGTTTTTCATCCAGTCTCTTCCATCTAGATTCTCATTCATATCTTATGATAAGGAAGCCACTTGGAAAATCTGAAGTTATACATATGATACAATCACAGACTGGAGAATGCAAAGCTCGACACATTCTGCAAACACATACATTAATGTGTCTGGTAAATTACACAGAGTTTGCAAGATCAGGCAGAAGACAGGTTATATTAATCTGACATGCTTAGACCCCAGAGAGTAGTAATATTACTATCATAGAAGACGTTATCAAAATACATCATGAAAGGCCTCCAAATAAGTTATTTCATAACCAGGTACCACTTACTGCTCAGATTGTTATTTCATAACCAAGGAATCAGAAACTAAAATTAGCCTTGCTAACTCAGCCTGAATTATTACTCAAATATAAGCTTTATATGTGTTTCATTAATGGAGTCATTCTGTTTAAAACATCAGCTTGCCAGTTACCAACAATAAAGACAAATCATCATGCGCAATGTGAGTCAGCTAGGAACCTGGCAGTCTTCTTTGAAATTTCTAGTTATTTATTAAAACCGATTAACATGCTCAGGTATAATTGTTTTCTACTTGCACATGTAATGTGAAGTTGGTCTGTTGCTACCAATTGATTCTCAAAAATATTCTTATATTCTTGTCCCTGAAACCAAACTTCACTGATTAAATCAAATGAACAGGTTTAAAAATAAAAAAATAATCTAAAGTAAAATGTTCGCAACAAACCCAAGTAGATAATTCAAGTAATTACCCTACTACCCGAATGGCCAAACCTCCGACGGCCCTCAGCCCCTTGGGCCATCGGAGTTTTGGCCATTCCACCGCTCACCTGATTTAGAGTGGGTGGTCATATAGACAGTTTTTTTCTCTCCCTTACTGCTATGAAAAACTTGGTAGTAAGGTATAATAAAAACATTTAAATGACCCACACACCATGTGATAAATTTCCCAAGGTGTCCAGGTCATTAGTTTTTGTGTATCAAAAATCGTTCTTTGCAATTTTGTTTTTGAAAAAACAAAAAATGTATTAAAAGTTTGACAGACAATACAGTTATTTTGATAGTACTGTCCATCAAACTTTTAACTCATTGACATGAATCACTGTGACAGCAGTTCCTGTCAATGAATAGAGCTGTGCAGATAGCTGGTAGACATCTCAGGGCAAAAGAGTATTTTACTCAATCACCCTCATGGAATGCAATCCAAACTAAATCAGGCCCAGAGTTTTAAAGTACAGATGCTGTTGGCTTGGGAGTTACAGCACATGTTTCAGATAGGAAGAGATCGAAGCACATGAAGGTAGATTTAACAGACTTCTAGCAGAAAAGTTCTTAAGTTTCAAAAGTAAGTTTATTAAGAGAAATTGAGTGAACATCAATACTTCATACCATTAAACATCAAAGAGTACAAAGGAAATAGCATTAATATTACATATTGTGTTTGGGAAAGAGAAACAAAATACTTTAAGAAATACAAAGAGCTGTTTTTTGGAAGCCTTAATATAAGAAGGAATAAGAGAAAATACTTAATATACTAATAAGATGCAGTTTTATGAGAAATACAGAATTAACATACTCAACTTTTCATTTTCAATATAAGGGAAGTCAGGGAAGCTTAACAACTTCTTATACCAAAGGAATGGGAGTGAAGGTTTTTTAGCACTGTTATCTAAAAACTGTGTGACAGGAGACCATAGTTGTAAATGCTTCCTAGCAAGAGATACAAGATATACAAAGGTTGTATCCAATATATGGTTGTGACAGACAGCATACCACCAAGTTAAATACGAAAGTTTAGTTGTATCTTTCCAATTCTTTGCTATCTGTTGAAAAGTGACTGCTAGCAACAAGTCTATGATTTGTACTTGTCAATGACTTATTTTCCAATCAACAGATAGGCTTTCCAGAAAAATGTTAGTGGGTGAAAAGGTGGTTGTGGTATTAAAGATAGTACTGATTTGAGTCCAGATTTGTTTTCAAAATTTGAGTACCAATGGACATGTAAATAATAAATGTTTTAAACCAGCATGCTCAAGGGAACATGACCAACAAGTGTCAGGAATTTTAGCATGAATTTTCTGTAAGGTTATGGGTGTTAAGAGGAGTTTGTTGTAAATGAAAAAAAGAGCTTGTATAGTGTTTGCTGCTCTTGACGATGTTCTAATTTTAACCTATTTGTTATTTCACAGGGAGATGGACCATTCTGTTTCAAAATCAATCTCCCAAGAAAGTTCTATTTTTGTTTTATCTGTGTCAAGGGAAGATTGCATCAAGCGAGAATAGATAATAGAGGCTTTGGGGCTTGTGTGGAGAAGGTTATACCACTGGAGCTGACCAGGGAAGAGGGAGGGAATAGAGATTGAAAGTAAGTGTCCACTTTGAGTATTGCAGTCCGTAAAACGGAAAATTTGTGTTGAAAGGAAAGAGGTAATTGAAAAAGAGAGCGTATTTTTGAAAATGGGAGAAATGTGTCCTGTTCAAATAGTTGATGTACCCGGAGAAGTCCCCTATTTCTCCATGTGAAGGTAGATTCAACAAACTTCTAGTAGCAAAGTCAGCTTTTTTTGAGAATTCATTTTGTGGGAGGCACTATTGTACAGTTATGAGCTGCTGGTTTAAGATGAAGCTCCGTGGAATGTAATTTTCTTTGTGCATGATGTTTTTGTTGCTATTGACACAATGGTACAGACTGAATGGAAAATGGAACTGGATGATATATAAATACACTACATTGCCCTGACAAAGCTATAAATGTTGTGAAACATGTGTTAGCCTTTTTATGATGAATATGTTGGGCCAAAGAAATCTTCTCTACCCCCTTTGCTGCTAGGCCCCTACCAAGCCTTTTTTTGGCTACTTGTGGTGGTTCGCATTTGGGCCCACCTAACATTTTGTCCACATAAGGTATTTGCACGAAAATGCGTCTTTTTCTTTCAACATCCTGAGGATTCTAAAGGTACCCAGGGTTCGTGGATGCCCTTGGAGGGGACTGAGAAATTAGACAAAATACAAATTTGGGGGGTTTTGGGAAAAATGGGAAAAAAGTGCTGCAGAAGAAAGATTCTGGTTTTTTCCTTCCAAATGGTATCAGCAAAGAGTTTGTAGTGCTAAATTCACAATTTGCCTAGTTTTCAGGAGCAGGTAGACTTTTGTCAGAAAAACAAAAGATTTTGCACAGTTTTGTCTTTTTACTGGGACATAGCCTATTTTTCCTATTTTTGGGCTTTCAACCTCCTTCTAGTTAGTGGTAGAAAAGGGTTTAAAAGAAATAATGGGTCCCAAAAAGCTATTAATTTCTGAACATTAGACAAATATGTAATTTCAGCAAGGGGCCATTTGTGTATATCCTTCAAGGTTTTCTTATTGAAACTAACAGTCTAAATAAAAATATACTGAAATTGAGTTGAAACAGCCAATTGTGCCCTCGTTTTCACCTATAACTTCTTGCAAGTATGGCAGATGTTTGGAAGCAATATACCGTTACGTCTTCTGGACCCTTCCGGTTGCAGGGATATGTTGGACTTGTAGGCTCAACAAGAACCCGAGTTACCCAGAGCCAATTACTGAGCTGCACCTTGCAATGGTCTATCATTGTTTACTGGGTATATATAGCAATGTATTTGGTAAAATCTAAAGAGTGAAACATAGGTATCAAGGAAACCTATGTATTTACTAAATGAGAACCAAATATAGAGTTTAGAAGCAGTGGTTATTTGCACATCTCCGAAATTGTGAGTACCCATAGTAGCATGAGAATTAGAGGATTTTTAAAAATGACCTCTTTTTTACACATTGTCTTACATTTGGAAGTTAGAAATGCATAGAAATAATGGTAATAAAACTTGCTTTACTCTTCTGTGTTCCCGCAAGTCTACTGATAAAAATGGTACCTCACTTGTGTTGGTAGGCCTAGTGTGCACAACAGGAAACGGCCCAAAACGCAACGTGGACACATCATATTTTCACAGTGAAAACGAACCCTTTTTTGCAATGTGCCTAGCTGTGGATTTTGGACCTTAGATCACCTGGTACCTAGGGAAACCTAGACAACTGTAAATGTTTTAAAACTAGACACCCAAGTGAATCCAGGATGGGATGACTTGTGTGGCTCTCACAAGGTTCTGTTTCCCAGAATCACTTGCAAACCTCAAACTTTGTCAACAAAACACATCATCATCACTTTTCTGTGATGGAGAGTTCTGAAAACTGCAGGGATTCACAAACATCCATGCACTCAGCATTCCCACAAGTCTCCCAATAAAAATGGTACCTCACTTGTGTGGGTAGGCCTAATGTCCGCAACAGGAAACAGTTGAAAATGCAACTGGGCCTTGCACTTCTGATTGGCTGCATGAGTCACATGACTCGACTACATATGGGCTGCGCTCCTTTGTCTACATAGTGAGTGCCACTGCCATTTTGGATGTACTTTTTAATTACAGTGATAAGCTCACCAGTTCAAGCAGTGTTCACCAGCCTCTTAATCACACAGTGATACACTCACCATTAAAAGTAGCAACAGGAAGTGTAAATCTGACTACGGTGATACACACACCTTCTTATTTCCCATTTGCTTCCATTTTAGATGTACTTTTTGAAACAAGTTCTGACCCGGTGATACACTCACCAGTTCAAGCAGCGTTCACCAGCCTCTTAATTACACGGTGATACGCTCAACATTAAAAGTAGCAACGTGCAGTTTAAATCTGATTACGGTGATACACACACCTTCTTATTTCCCATTTCAAAATGTAGATTTGTATTTCTCTGAAATATTGTATTTGGTCACAGTATATTGAAGTTGTACTGTTATATTGTTATATTGTTATATTGTTATTTCATAATTAGTTTATGGTTAATATATTCTGTGAAGGAAAGGAGTAGTAGATACAAAATAATACCTTGTTATTGTTATTTTATTTTTCTTTCGACACCATGTCTAGTATTGATCCACTACTGGC
Source organism: Lissotriton helveticus (assembly GCF_964261635.1). Lineage (NCBI taxonomy): Eukaryota > Metazoa > Chordata > Amphibia > Caudata > Salamandridae > Lissotriton > Lissotriton helveticus. Next base: position 453,628,676 of record NC_136063.1, on the reverse strand, counting down.
ATTTTTACAGTGTAAGGATTGATCCCCCAATGGAGTGGGAATTATGGTTTCCAGTGCTTCTAACATATGTGGAAGTGTTAGAGGGAGAGGATTGGAAATCACAAAGGATATTGGCTTTATTAAAACACACGTTTGGAGGTGTGGGCCTTAAACAATTCAGCATGTTGCCTCCTCTAGAGAATCCTAAAGATTTAAATGTGTTTGGGTGTGCAGTAAAGCAATTATCAGGACCATCTGGTAAGAAAATCAACACTGTAATGGAGAGGTTTAAGTTTTATTCCAGTGCACACAAGGATGAAGAGAGTATTGAAGAGTATGTTTCATCCCTTAGAGCTTTGGCAGCATCATGTGCCTATGAGACCATAATATATGATTGGGTGTTGAGGGATCAGGTCATGATGAAAACTAAAAGTAAAAAGGTGCAAGAGAGGCTATAGGTAGGTACATGTAATTGGATGCCACTGTTAGTAGCGCTAAGAGCAGAGAGCAATCAGAGACGTTTATGCATGAAATAAGAAGTACTAACAATGGAGGATAAGACGGAAAAAAACAGAGGTCAGTTTTTCAGTAAATGCTATTAAGACTGACAAGGAAAAAAAAAGATTCCCATGGAGAAAAAAAAATTCTGTCACAGGTGTGACAGAAGTTTTCATTTAGGTAAATTAAAATGTTGCCCTGCAATAGACACAAATAGGACTCATTGTAGAAAAAAGGGACATTTTGGAAGGGTGTGTAGGAGTAGATCTGATTCCAATGTCAATTGTATGACCAATGAGGACTACAAATAAGAGTTAAATCTTAATGCCTTTCTTTGTGTACAAGATGGCAGTGTGAAACGTTTTCCAAAGTGCTTAGTGCACATCTATGTTAAAAGTGTGGAGGTCATGGTGAACTCATGTGCATGGTATAGTATCATTGGAAAAGCACTGTGGGTTTCAAAGTGCCAACATGAGAAATTACTGGTTCTGGATGTATGACCTGGTGGGTATACTGGCCGCAAGATTGATTTGTTGGGTTATTTATGGGCTATCATCTGTTTCAAGGAAAGGAAAACAACAAGGAAGATCTATGCGGCCGCTAAAGTGGATCCCATTTTGGGATGACCTCATCAGTATGAGTTGAATATGAAGTAGGATCCCAACGCTGTTCTACAGGTGTATGAGGTAAGAGAGGTACGAAATGGAAATTATGTGGTGTTGTTGATGTGAAGACAGAATTTCCAGAAGCTTTTTCAGACACATTGGGGATGTTTATGGACCTCAAACACAAAATTGTATTACTAGAGAATGCTGTGCCAGACAGGCGTATAGTTCGAAACGTAACTCGGACATATAGAGAGAAGTTGAAAGAAATGTTAAGGGATTTGTCTGATAAAAAAGTAATTCAGCCAATAGAGTCATCACCATGGGCATCACCGGTGGTTATAACTTTTAAGCCTTCTGCAGATCTTAGACTTTGTGTGGACTTTAGAAGCCTCAACAATGAAATTTGGTTTGAGGTCAAAGGAGCAATTGCATTTTAAGGTGACATTTTGGTTTATGAGAAAAACGAAGAAGAACATTGTACCAATTTGAGGAATTTACTTCAAAGGTTGCGACAAAAAGATTTGACTCTAAAGGAAGTGCAAGTTGAATTGTAGTGAGGTGGAGTATTTAGGACACTGTATCTCTAAGATAGAATCAAACCTAAACAAGATCATGTTAAAGCTGTTGAGGGTGCCCCCAGTTCCAACAACTAAGGAACAATTATTATCATTTTTGGGTCTTACAAAGTTTTACTCTAAATATATAGATAACTATGCTGCCAAAGGTTGAACCTTTATGTATATTGTTGAGGGGAAAGAATGAGTTCTTCTGGAAAATCGAACAAGATCAAGCTTTCAGAACTCCAAAAATATCTTGTTAATACGCCTTTTCTAAAATCATTTGAGGTTGGGATAGAGTGCATTGTTGATATTGGTGCGAGCAATTATGGGTTGGGGCCACATTGTTGCATAAAAATAAAGTCGGAGGGGTATGTGATGTCATATGCATTCCGGCACTGAGAGCATCTGAGAGAAATTATGCAGTCATTGAAAAAGACCTATTAGCCTATACTTGGGCATCAGACCATTTCAGGCAGTTACTGTGGGGAACACGCTTTGTATTAAGAGTAGATCGCACGCCTTTAGTGTATGTACTATCGCCTGGTTGTGGCAGAAATCTAACTGCTATATTGGCACGGTTAGCAGCAAAATTACAATCCTATCAGTGCAGAATTGAGCATGTTCAAGGAAGGCTCAATGTTCATGCAGATTTTCCGTCACGCTTACCAGTCAATAGTATGTTTGATGTGAGTAATGAGGAATGTGAGGTTGCATATACCATGGAGGACATTAATGACTAATAATATTCAGATGGTAATTTAGAGACGATTTCTAAGGAAAGCTGGCTGTGTGAATCCAGGAGAAATGTGAAATTGACATTGGCATGTGATTACATGAATAAAGGTTGGCCAGAGGAACGGAAATTCTGTGGTGAAGCAGACGTTTTTTTAAGGTACAGGGTGAATTACTGTATGACGGGGTTTCTCTGTTCCGAGGTGATAAGGTGGTACTGCCTTCTGGGTTGAGAAAGAACAATTTCCAGTTGGGACATGAAGGACATGTGGGTATATCCACTACTAAAAGATGCATTTGAGAGTTCTATTGGTGGCCCGGAATGAACATTATGGTAGAAGAGATGGTGAGGAAGTGCACTTTGTGTGCAAATAGTGATAACACTGTAAAACCATGCGTCCCCGAATTAGCTCCTAATGAGTGAGCCCCTGGACCATGGAGAAAGTGAGGAATAGACATTTTAGGCCCATTTTGTTCCATTCCGAAGAGGAAAGCATATGTTATTGTGTTGGTGTATTATTTCTCAAAATGGCCTGAAGTTAGAATGACTAAAAAATGTAACGTCTGAGGGGATTATTGAGTTTTTGGAGGATGTGTTTTGTAGAGAGGGGCAGCCAGAAGAGTTGGTTCCTGACAATGCTTCCCAATTTATTAGTAAACCTTTTGAGGATTATTTGAAGAGGTGTGGTGTGAAACACAAAAGGATGGCTAATTATTATGCCCAATCTAATGGTCAGACTGAGAGGTTTAATCGGGTAGTAAGAGAATCTATTCAGTTGGCTTGCAAAGGAGGTTTACCCTAGAGGAAGGCTTTGCAAGCCACTTTGCTATCATATCTTACTATGCCAAATTCGGTCACTGGATGTTCACCTTTTGAACTATTGCTGGGTAGGAAGCCAGGATCGAAACTGGCTCCATGGTGGCAGAAGGCACTTTCTGTGCAGCGCTCGACCAGGGTGCAGCTACTGCTGTTTTTAAAGCCCCGTTTTTGTATTTTTGTTTATTTTAAGTTCTATATTCTCCCCTGTTCTTAAATTTTGTGGCCTTGCTTACCTGCACTGCTGTCCTTCTAACCTGCATATTAATTGGATATTTCACCGCGTTTTTCGCGGGTCCCTCGCCCTTGTCACGGTGGCGGCCATCTTTAGTGAGGAGCGTTCCACTCGGCGGTCTAGTCCTCATTTAGGAGGCTCGACCTGTATAAATATCAGTCATGCATTCGCGCAGCGTTATCGCGCAGCGGGATCGCCGGTCTTCCGCCGGAGTTACGCCAGAGTTCAGCCCGTCTGCGCCCGTCCGCGCTGAGGACGGGCTGCAGGACAGGCTGCCTCTTTCCATCATGCCCTCTGGTAAGCAAGCTCTGGCTGGTCGTGTCTACTATTCTTTTTCGACATTACTTTCACTGCGACCCTGTATCCCCACTTCCTGTATCTTATGCACTTTACCCCGTCACTACTTTTTATGTGCTGGTTGTGGGTTTTCTACTGGCAAAATGCAGCTTTCCAAGACACAACAGAGTGTTAAACATTGTAGGGGAAATAGGAAGCCTACTAAGGGTCATTCTTCTTCTCTTCCCTCGCTCCACTTTTGGAGTTTAAATTGTAGATCGCTTCCTAAGAATAAATTAAACATCTTCGATTTTATTACTGAGGAATCTCCTGACGCTTTGTTCTTGACCGAGACTTGGATACATGCTAGCTCGGGTCCTGATATAGCCGCAGCCATTCCACCTAACTATGTGGTGCTGCATCAGGATAGACCCTCAGGTAAAGGTGGTGGAATTGCTATTATCTTTAAATCTATTTACCAATGCAAACTGGAACCCTTACATCTTCCAGGTAGTGAGGCAGCATTGTTCAAACTTATGATTAATCCTCGAATGACGCTTTCCGGTCTGCTAATTTATCGGCCGCCCGGAAATGCTGCGTCATGGATTACCTCACTCGTTGATTGCCTTTCAGCAACACTTCTAAAATCGAATAATTTCACCATTCTTGGTGATTTAAACATCCATTTAGATGATGTTAACAATCCCCTTAATAAATCTCTTCTTTCCGATTTTGAGGTTTTCAACCTCAAACTTTGTAATTCTGGAGCTACTCATCTTGCCGGTCATCTCCTGGATCCTATTATTTCCACTCTGTCATTTAATTGCACTCACTTGGCGCATCCGCTCGTCTGGTCTGATCATTATGCGGTACATTTCGAGCTACCACCTGGTCTATATTCGGCCAGTGTTTATGTGGAGGAAATTAAATCATCTTATCGCTGGGACAGGCTTGATGTAGCCGCTTTTAATCTGCGTTTGACCGAGACTATTCCATCCTCCATCAACTCTGAGCAGAATTTGAATGCTCCTATTTTTGGTTGGCTGACAGATGCAGTGTCGGCTCTTCTTCCCCGGTCTAGCAGCAAATGTAGATCCTTGCGCCCACCAGCACCTTGGTACTCGGATGAGCTTAAAACTCAACGTGCTAAATGTAAAGCTCTGGAGAGGAAATGGAGGATGTTTTACTCTGCTCCTTCTAAAGTGATTTATAAAGATGAACTAAAAGTTTACCATGCAAACTGTAAACGTGCCAAGGCCTCTTACATCGCCTCTACAATCACTTCAGTGCAAAATTGTCCTCGGACTCTTTTTGCTACTGTTAAGAAACTTACAGGAGCTGATACTACTCCTGCGCTGCCGGCTTTGGATGGTACACAATGCAATGCCATTGCAGACTTCTTCATATCTAAGGTTGAGGGCATTTCCCAATCTTTGTCCTCCCTTTTACCCTCTAATGACTTTTCTCAACCCAGCTTTTCCTGCAATGCCTTTGCTTCCCCCACTGAGTTCATTTACAACTGGACATTATTTGATGATTCTTCCTTCCTGTCTTGTCTGAAAAGCATCAGGTCAGGCTCTCCGAGGGACCCAGTACCTATGAAGATACTGAAACAACTTGACCTTGAACCTCATCGATTCTTAATGAGACTACTTAACATCTCTCTCATTGAATCTCGGGTAGAACAAGACTGGAAACATGCCATGGTCGTTCCCCTGCTTAACAAATCAGGTGCTGACATCACAAACCTTGCTAACTTCAGGCCTATATCCCTGCTGCCAGCCTGCTCCAAAATACTGGAGCGTCATGTTAACACCCAGCTTAATGAGTTTGTTGAAAACGTGGGATATCTCCATCCATCCCAATCAGGCTTTCGCGCCAACTATTCCACCGAATCTGCACTCCTTGGGGTGACTGAGCGACTCCGACACGGTATTGATGGCGGTGAGACCTTTGCGCTTATTCTTCTTGATTTAAGCGCTGCTTTCGATACCGTGTCCCACTCCATCTTATTGGAGTCTCTCTGCTCCCTCGGTGTTGCTGGATCAGCGCTCGCCTGGGTGGCCTCATTTCTTAATGAGCGCACTTTTCAGGTTTTCTCGAACAAAGCTGAATCTGCGGTTTATTCCTCTGCCTACGGCGTCCCTCAAGGGTCTATATTGAGCCCTCTGTTGTTCAATATTTACATCAGACCACTTGCTTCTATCGTTGAGGACGCCGGTTTGTCTATATACTCATATGCAGACGACACGCAGATAGTGTTCTCTTTGTCTAGCAGCAGGACTCAGGACATTTCTGCCCTTAAAATTGGCCTTTCTCGTGTTGCAGTTTGGATGCAAGCACACCTGCTAAAGCTCAACGGAGACAAGACCGAGGTGATTATACTGGGTAAACATAAAGATCTGGGGGGCTCTAGACACTGGCCCAGTGATATGGGTCCGTTGCCTATCCCCGTGTCTGTCGCCCGCAACCTCGGTGTCCTGATTGACGACAATCTTTCAATGAGGCAGCAGGCAACAAAGGTCGCTGCAATCTGCTTTAATACTCTACGCTGGTTGCAGAAGATCATATGGATGTTGCCTGAGTGCACTCGAAGAACTGTCGTACAGGCTCTTGTGATGTCTCGTATCGACTATGGCAATGTGCTCTATTTAGGAGCAGATAAAGCTACAATCAATAAACTCCAGGTTGTACAGAACTCAGCTGCGCGTCTGTTGCGCAATGTTCCACGGAGAACGTCCGCAATGCAAGCTTTGCGTGACCTCCATTGGCTAAAAATTTCTGATCGTGTGGTCTTTAAAACTCTGTGCTTCCTATTTAAGATTCGCCAGGGTTCTGCTCCTAGCTACTTGTCCAATCTTGCCCTGCCATATCAGCCTGGCCGCTCTCTTAGGTCATCCAACAACCATAATCTCGTGATTCCTAGGATTCGATTGACAAAAATGGGAGGCCGCTCATTTGCATATCTGGGACCCAAGATGTGGAATGCTCTCCCGTTGGCGCTAAAAACAGAAACTAACCTTTCTGTTTTCCGTAAAAAATTAAAGACTTTTCTGTTTTAAATTCTTTAATTCTGTTTTTATCTTTCAGCCACTGCTTGTTTTCTTCTCTAGTCTGTCCCTGGTGCCGGGAAACCCATTGCGGGTAGCTGTGCGCAATATAAGTTCAATAAAATAAATAAAATAAGGCGAGTTATGGAGAGTCCGAAGTAAAAAGATTTGGGAGCGTTTGGAGATTTATCAAGGGAAGTTGAAGGATAATATGAATAAAGGCAGAATAACATTGTCAAATGGATTTGAGCAGGTGATTGGGTTTGTGTTAGGAAACCAGTTGCTAGTGGTCCTAAGTGGTCAGACCTAGTATTAGTTGAGCAATTTTACGAAAAGACCATGAAGGTTCAAGGGGGGAGAGTTTGGACTAAAAGTCAGGTTTCTATTTTCTGGAATTCTGAGATTATCGGATCTAGGGTTGAAAAGCAAAGCTCAAGAAAGGAGGATGATTGTAATGTTTTCATGGATGTGCAAGGGGATGAAGATGTGGTCTATGTAGGAGAAGATGCTAGGGTGGTATCAGGTGCTGAGGTTATTGCTTTTAAAGATGGTTTGAGTGATTAAAGAATGGAGGAGGTGCTGTGAAGAAGTAGTAGAATTTAACATTGCCTTGCAAGGCTCTCAGAATATGTCAAGTATTACATTTGTCTGTAGGGATTCATCAAGTGGGATCTGTTTTGTATGTTTTATTTTACGTTTATGTTTATTATTTATAGTTTTGATACTATTATCCATACTAATATTATAAAGAGAGAGCCCAAACCTTTGAGGTGGGTAATCTCAGTAACCACACACCCAATACAGCGTTGGAAAGGGCAGTTGCAGCAGAAGGACATAGGCTACGCAGACGGCCACCATATAAACATTTTTTTTTATTGTTTTTAGTAACTTTTCAAGAAACAGTGGTGTTCATCACAATCATACAGTGCAAGACATACAATTGTACCGTAGGACACCATATACATTTAAAAGGTAAAAGAACCGTGCCAGCAAAGTAGTCCCTTGTGGGCGTGTCTGCGTTGTGCTGTGGGCGTGGGCTGGGGGCGTGACTAACGCTGGGGGGGTGTGGTACGGCCATCACATCGTGAGCTGTGGGCATGTGCTGGGGGCGTGACAAACGCTGGGGGCATGATAAACGCTGGAGGAGTGTGTCCGCACTTCATGCCATGTGAGTCGTACATACAAGTGCCAATTACGTTGCTGCGCAGCATCAAGGGGCACGCTGGGGGCATAACACGCTGGGGGCTTGACACGCTGGGGGAGTCAGAAACGCTGGGGGCATGTGTCCAGCCTTCATGCCATGTGAACGCAATTGCGCCGCATCAAGGGGCACGCTGGGGGCGTGAGAAACGCTGGGGGCGTGTGCCACGTTCCACCCTTCATGCCATGTGGGTCGTATATTAATCAGAAGATCGTCTGCTGTGGCCGTGTGCTGGGGGCATGACAAACGTGTTCAGCTGGAGGCCTGGTAAGTAACATTACTGCAGCCTCTCCTGCGCGCTGTTACTGAACTCTCTCATTCAACGAAATTAGACTCGCCTGCTACCATCAACCAGGGCTCTAGCCGGGCTCAGGCGGCGGATCAGTAGGCTAATTACATGCGCCTGATAACATCAACCAGGGGTGCAGCTGGGCCTCAAGCGGGGGAACACGCAAATGAGTGCGTCTGCGGGGACAATTACTGCAGCCTCTCCTACTCGCTGTCACTCAACTCTCTCATTAAATGGATTTACCCGCGGCTGATACCTCTCTCATTCAACGACATTACACGCGCCTGCTAACATCAACCAGGGCTGTAGCTGGGCTCTGGCGGCGGATCACTACACCAATTACACGCGCCTGCTAACATCAACCAGGGCTGCAGCTGGGCCTTCTCCGTCCCTATTCTACTGAAACAAATAATGTTGTCTACCGCGAGATTTTAAAATAAATTGCCATTGCCAAATACACACATTACGCACATTCTATTTCATACCCGGACAACGTCGGGACAGGCTGCTAGTTGTTATCTAAAGGGGAAAGGTGTGTTGTATCTGCCCCTTGTAGTGTACCCTGTGTGGTCTAGATTGATGGTGGAATGTTAAGGGGGGAATTAGAGGGCTCAGCCAGGGTGATTCGATCTAGGACAGCTGGTGGAGCAAGGGCGATCTGTAGGTTGTTCCTGTCATAGTCTGCTCCTATGAATGTATGAATAATAAATACTCCACTTACTAGAACCATGCGGATATTGTCATGATTACAACAGGAAACCTAGCAAACCCGTACATGTTTGAAAACTAGACATCAGGGGCGATCCACTATGGGGTGACTTGTGTGGCTCTCACCAGGTTCTGTTACCCAGAATCCCTTGCAAACCTAAAACTTTGTCAAATAAAACACATTTTCCCCACATTTCTGGGAGGCAAATTTCTGGAATCTGTGGGGAACCACAAACTTCCACCCACCCTACATTCGTCCTTGTCTCCCGATAAAATATATACCTCACTTGTGTGGGTGGGCCTAGTTTCCGTGACAGGAAATGGCCCGAAACACAACGTGGGCACATCACATTTTCCATTGAAAACGTACCGTTTTCTCGTAATGAGCATAGCTGTAAATTTTGGACCCTAGCTCAGCCGGCACCTATGGAATTTTAGAAAACCTGTATGTTTTTAAAAACTAGACTTACCCAAAATCCCTTGCAAACCTCAAATTTTGCCCCAAAAACCCTGCAGGTTGCCACGAACATCCACCCACCCAGCATTCCCCCACTTCTCCCAATAAAAATGATACCTCACTTGTGTGGGTAGGCCCAGTGCCCACAACAGGAAACAGCCCAAAACGCAAAATGGGCACATCACATTTTTCCAGTGACAACATACCCTGTTTTTGCAATATACCTAGCTGTGGATTTTGGACCCTCGCTCAGCCGCCACCTAAGGAAACCTAGCACACCTGTACATTTTTTAAAAGCAGACACCACACCAGCACATATTTCCTACTACCTAGCCTTCCCCTCGGTCTGCCAATAAAAATAATACCTCACTTGTGTGGGTGTCCAATGAAGAGCCAGCCTAAAACGTTTCTCGTAATGAGCATAGCTTTAAATTTTGGACCCTAGCTCAGCCGGCACCTATGGAAACTTAGAAAACCTGTATGTTTTTAAAAACTAGACAGCCAGGGGAATTCAGGCTGTGGTGACGTGTGGGGCTCTCACTAGGTTCTGTTATTCAAAATCCCTTGCAAATCTCAAATTTTGCCCAAAAACCAACATTTACCTCACTTTTCTTTGATGAAAAGTTCTGGAATCTGCAGGGAGCCACAAACATCCACCCACCCAACATTACCCTACTTCTCCCGATAGAAATGATACCTCACTTGTGTGGGTAGGCCTAGTGCCCACAACAGGAAACAGACCAAAACGCTAAATGGGCACATCACATTTTTCCAGTGAAAACATTCCCTTTTTGTGCAATGTACCTAGCTGTGGATTTTAAACCCTCGCTCAGCTGGCACCTAGGGAAACCTAGCACACCTCTACATTTTTTAAAAGTAGACACCACACCAGCACAAATTTCCTACTACCTAGCCTTCCCCTTGGTCTGCCAATAAAAATAATACCTCACTTGTGTGGGTGTCCAATGGAGAGCCAGTCTAAAACGTTTCTAAAAAAAACAGAGGCCCTCGTTTATGAAAAGTGACACATCGCTGTGAGAAAACAGAGATGCATCACTTTTCATTGGCTTCCTTGCAACACCAATGATGCGTCATATTTACAGTATGACACATCATATCGCAAGGAGTTACAGATACTTCAGTATTTCTGAAGTGTCTGTAAGCGCAAAAATGACACATTGCTGGAGTGTGTCACAAAAGTGACGCAACTCCAGCAATGGGTCATTACACATGGGCAAGTCCCATGTTAAATGTGCATGCGTCAGTCTAACACCTACCATGCGGCAGGCGTAAGATATTGATGCATTTGTGTCACTTCTACTGCCCTTTCTTGAGTCGGAACGCCCCCTGTATACATTATACCTGGCGCAGGTATAATGTGGTGCAGGGGTTTTCAAAGTGACGCATCTGCCTAGATCCGTCACTTTGTAAATATGGTGAAACATGGGGTATTTTTTACACCGCTGGTGCATCACAAAAAGTGATGCACCAGCGGCGCAAAAGTCAAGCAAAGGCCCATAATTAAGTCTCATAGCGCTTAGAGCTCACTGTGGTATCCCCTCAATCGCTATGTTTTTGGCCCTTCTCAGTCACAGGCTCTTGGCCCACCCACACAAGTGAGGTATCATTTTACTCTAGAGATTGAGGGGAATGCTGGTTGGTAGGAAAGTGGTGCCAGCGTGGTGATCCCACACAGAATTGTGATTTATTTTAGCAAAATTTGAGGTTCGCCGGGGATTTTAGGTAAAAAAACATTGGGGGAACCACACAAGCCACACACCCCCAGACCCCCTGGATATCTAGTTTTAGGAAATGTCTGGGTTTGTTAGGTTTCCCTAGATGGCCGGCGAGCCATCCAGGTAGTTTTATGATCGATAATTTTGAAGTCTCCACAGTACATTTTGGGTCATTTTCTATTGCTGGCACCAGGCCTACCCAAACAAGTGAGGTGCCACTTTTATTGGGAGACCTAGGAGAATGCTGGGTGGTAGGAAATGTATAGCGACCCAGTGATCCCACAACTTTCCCACACAGAAAAGTGAGGAAAACTTGATTTTTACCAGTATTTCAGGTTTGCAGGGGTTACCGGGTAGGAAAATGTTGGGAGATCCACACAAGCCACACCTCCCTGGACTCCCCTGGGTGTCTATTTTTCAGAAATGTCTGGGTTTGGTAGATTTCCCTAGATGGCCACTGAGCCCGGGACCAAAAACGTAAGTGACTCTCTTGCAAAACCATATAGTTTTGAGAACGATAATTTTTAAGTCTCCACAGTACATTTTGAGCCCTTTCTTGTCGCCGGCACTAGACCTACCCACAGAAGTCAGGTACCATTTGTATTAGGAGACCTGTGGGAATGCTCAGTGATAGAAAATTATTAGCGGCCTGTTGATCCCACAACATTTCCACACAGAAAAGTGAGGAAAATGTATTTTTGCTTTAGCTAAATTTGAGGTTTGCAGGGGATTTTGGGTAGGAAAATATTGGGAGATCCAAGCAAGGCACACCTCCATGGACTCCCCTGGGTGTCTTGTTTTCAGAAATGTCTAGGTTTGGTAGCTTTCCCTTGTGGCCGCTGAGCCCGGACCATAAACGCAGGTGACCCCTTTTCAAAACTGGGTCTTTTTATGCTAGATAGCGGGCACCTGTGCTTTTGGTCCTGCGCTTGGCAGCCATATAGGGAATCCTACCAAACCCAGACATTTCTAAACAAAACTAGACACCCAGGGGAGTCCAGGAAGGTCTGGCCTCTGTGGATCTCCTTACAATTTCTTACCCAGAATCCGCTGCAAACCTAAAATTTAGCTAAAAGGTCACATTTTGATCATATTGTTGTGTGGGAAAGTTGTGGGATTAAAGCAACGGCACACATTTCCTAACACTCAGTGTTCGCCTTGGTCTCCCAATAAAAATGAAACCTCACTTGTGTGGGTGGGCCAAGTGCCTGCAACAGGGACGGGTCAAAAACCTGCAGAGATTGAGGGGTAACAAAAGTGGGTCCAAAAGAGCAGTTTCTTTATATATTTTTTAGGCTGACTCTTCGTTGGGCACCCACAGAAGTGAGGTATCATTTATATAGATAGGGCGAGGGGAACGCTGGGTGTTAGGAAATTTGTACTGGTGTGGTGATTCTACAACTTTCCCACACAGATATGCCAGGAAAATTTGACTTTTTATCTACATTTTAGGTTTGCAGGGGATTCTGGGTAAAAAAAATTCTCGGGATCCACATAAGCCACACTGCCAGTCCATGCACACCCAGGCGTGGCTGCTGTGTTGAACAAGCAGTGGGGTGGGCAGGGCTGGCAGGGGGAGTTTGAGCGGGCTTTGGTGTCACAGATGAGAAACACCCCCCAAAAAAGACCTGCAGCCGGCCACATTCTCCTCTTCTTCTCCAGGTGGCACAGGCCCCAAGAATGCCACACGGTCAATCCTGAAGCTACTCTCATGCAGGATAGGATTGGCCTGAGCGCTCTTGATTGGCTGTCCAGGGCAAACTCTGAGTCTTTGTTTGCTTGCTCTCTCCAACCCAGCTGCTTTGCTGGGTTTGAGAGACCTTTCACAGCACATGACCATTTGGCCAGCCTGAGACGGCCAGCCAAACCATCATGCACAGTGAAGGCAGTGCATGTGCCACTTCCCTCAGTCACTCCCTTGACCCCGCCCTCAAGACTGGGCAAGAAAGGAAAAATAAGATGAGTGGGCTAGGGCGTTGGCATGCCCATTCTGGGCAGCCCCCACCCCTCATATACAAAACAAATAGTCCCTGGCTGCCAAGTGGACTTTCTGCCCCCCAGGGAACAGATCGGAGGCTATTGCCCCCATCTGCCCCAAGGGGGGCAGAAAGACTGCCCAATTAGTAGGACTGTGGCAATTTTTTTAGGGATCAGGGGCATTGGCATCCCCACCTGTCGCTGGCTGCTTCAAGGAAAGGGCATCCCTGTTTGCATACACACATGCCAAACAAGAAGAGCTGCACCATATGTACGACGAGTATCATGACGGCAAAGGTTTGCCAGTCACCCCAAATCACTGCCAGTCATCACCACCTGTTGTACAGTCGTCTCCTGGCAGCCACTCCATCATTTATCATGTGCATCACTACCATCCCTGGAGCATCAAGTACCACAACGAGTCCTGCACCGTTACCATACAGAGCAACGATCTGAAGATACAGTGGCCATCTATTTAACTAGCGCAGATCCCAATCCTGGTAGCGAGAGCATGTTCTGACCTGGATATATCCACCCCTGAAGTTTGCCCGAGTGACTAGGCAGCGGCTCCAGAGTCAGAGCCCATATGCAGTCAAGTGGCAACTCATCCAAGAGGCCTCCCCGAGAGTTAGAGTTGGACTTAACTTTGCCCCACCAATGGATTCCAGAAAGTAGCCAGGCCATACAACCGAGACTTCAACAGGTCACAGAATGTCAAGACTGTCGTCACGGGATCAAGCAACATCATCGTCAGCTGTTTTACAATGGACTCCACGTACGCTTCTGATGCACCTATTTTGAACAATGAGACACTAATGGACTCACAGCAAGAGTACGCTGGACCGACGAACATCACATAGGTGGGCTATCACTCAACTGACGCTAAGCTCAGATCCGGACTTCATCAGCACTGTGTTCGTGTCTAGCTACGCCTGGTTAAAGTATGGACATGTGCCAAGATGTCCAGGTGCTCCCAGAATCAACTGTCCGCCACTTCCCTGCGAGCTACATCTCTGAACCATGAGACTTCAGTTATTTTTAGTTGTCTTCCCATTCCTTCCCATTGATTTGGACTCTTGTTTGTTGTTTTTCGTTTTAATAAAATTTGGAAGGAATGTTCCTACCTCTTCCTTATCTCCGAACTATCAACCCATGGGTCGGCACCACGAAGTGAACTTTTCCAGCACTGGTCGTGTCTCCCCTAGGACTTTGAAACTACCTCATGACCCCTCCTCCTCAATACCTCCCCTCGACCTCTCTACCCCCCCGGCTCACCGCGAACACTCACCAGAACTGTAAAGCCTCCTTTTTGAACATTTTCTCCCTCAACGGCTTACCTCTGACACTCAGCAGAATCTGTAAAGCTTCCCTTTTGAACTTTTCCTGTACTTCTCCCTCAATGCCTTTGCTCTTTATTGTGTCTCCTCTTCATCATGTTGTAAAGCGCTCCGATACCCTCGGGTCTGGCTAGCGCTATATAAGACTTCCAAATAAATAAATAAATAAATACTGGATACAGTCAGCCACTCCCCCGAGGGATGGCCCACACACACACACCCTCACCCATCCAACACAGGCGGCACCAGTCAGGTGACCCCACAAATAAAAGAGCCTGAGTGCACGTGCTTGTGGCTAGTTTCCAGTACTATATTCCAGTGTCCGTGTCATTCTTCAAACCGCATGTGGGCCTAGGGCCCAGAACATAACAGTCCCGTTAATCTGCGTTGCCTTACTATCTCATGGGCCATTGCAGATGTGCTGCTAGGCAATAGCTCTCACCATTCCTGCATTCCTTCATCTGCTGGTCATGGTACTTTATTTATAGCCAATCTTTTACCGCCCTTGCCCTAGAGAAGCATGGATAGTAATCCATATAGTTCTGCTATAAAAAATGACAACGTTTAACAACTCCTTCCCCTATGAACCATGCCACACCTTTCACTGGGCTCTCACATATGTGGAAAAAAATGTCAGCCATTGCTTTATTTTAAGCACATTTTATGTGGGGTTTTTATGTCCAATTTTATTCGGTTTTGTACAATATTATCCAATTAATGAACCGAAACATTAAATGTCAATCACCCCAGATCATGTACATGTTTCGGTGTCGGTTTCATAACAACGAGCATCACAAACCATTTACATTTAGCATATCCAGGCCCAGCCTGTAATATTTAAACCATTTGGCCCAAATTTTGGAATGGTTTTGTGGACAAACCCTTGGCACATTTATAGGTGGTTCCTGTTGTGGGCATCAATCTATTCCTATGCACCATGCCACCAGGTGGGTTTGTGCGGGCTATTGCATAGTCAGGCTATATCCCTTTTTGCTAGGTATTTTTATTTATCGTTAGCTTTCATTTGTGCATTGCTTTACTGCGCACCCTTTTTTTGTGAACCGTTGCACTGGTAGTGGCTTTTATGCACTAATGCACCTTGTTATATTTTGGTCACATCCAGAATTGCCCTCGAGGAAGGGACTTTGTTCATTTGGTGGATGTGCTCTTCACCTTTATTCAACTGCACACCATTAGTCTCCACAAACTGGCATTGCCGAGATACCTTTTCGTTATTACCAACTCTTAGCAGTGTAGACCTCACATAACATCAACCCCAGTGACCCAGATAACAAGCATTGGCATACCAATAGGTCTCGCCTTTGGGACCTTATAAGTGTTTAGCCATGTAACACTTGATGTTGTTGCACCAAGGATATTGTGCTGGATAATTAAACACTTATAAGGTCCCATATGCGAGACCTATTGGCTATGCCAATGCTTGTTATTTACATGTTGATGTGTCGTGGAGTCAGCTACATATTAGCAGAACAGAATGAAATATGAAGTAAGAATAAACAGAAAAGTCACATCAGAATAAAACAAAATAAATCACAAGTGGTGATGCATTTTAAAGTAATTGAATCACAAGGTAACCCATTTACCGGAAGTTGTAGCTAAATTACCACAAGGACTTGACAGATCAAAGACTCTATCACATTAATGCCAAAGGGGCTAGATGATAAATTGGAATACAGACGCTTCTTGTAAAGACTACAAGTATCACAGTGGAAAGACTCATGTTCTCTGTCATGTGACCCAGGGAATGCATACCTGAACTATTGGTAAGAGCAGGTTATAAAGGTGTTTGGTAAAAACTACAACCAACACAGTAGAAAGACCTTGACTTCCGGATGTGATTAGACCCGATGAGTTCCTTTTGACCTGGGAATACGAGAAAGGTTGTCAAACATCTGTTGGGAGGCTTTGGGCTTTACATTTCGAATTTGTTCATTTGCCGGCTTGGTGAGCGCATTTAAAATGATTACATGCTGTGAGTACGGCACTGCACAGTTGTTTACATATATGTTTCACAAAACTGTTTACAGCTGTCAACAATTTAAACGCCAGTTTCACTATAAGGGCCCTGTGTTTTAATGTAAGTATGTATTTGTTTTCCTTTACCAAATAATATATATCATTTAGTAAACCGTACGAATAGCTTGCTCGTGGTGAAGTGCAAACACTTGCACGAAATGCACTTGAGTTCACAACAGCTGACGACAGCCATGTATACTTGACTGAATGTATGTTTATGGAAATTCTTTTATCTATGGATGACCAGTGTAAACGATTTTCTTAGCAACAGAATATCTAAACAGCCGATACACATTTGATTTTTTTATGAAACAAACAATGGAGATAAGAAATTAAACATCGTTGGGTGGGTTTAAATCTAGGTGGAATATTTCAACATAGATATATCACCATTTTACTCTCACATTTTCCCATAACTTGCTGAGTTGGAGTAGGCGCAATAAAACACCTACAAAATTGGAGGTGGAAGAGTGCGAGATGTAGTGTCATTGAGGAGAAGAAGGTTGAAGATAAAAGACAGCACACTGCATTGTTTCTAAGCACTTAAATAATGCGTACCATTACTGCTCAACTCAGTGGTACTGCCTGGATCCACCTCGGAAGGGTGAAAGGTGGAGCCAGCCCTGCCTTGTTTCGACCGTTGAGATGAAGGGGATGAAGAAGAGTCTGATGAGAGTGCAGGAAGCATGTGAGATGGGTGGAATGAATGCGGTCGAGATCAGAAAGGCTGAGGTATGGATGAGAAGAGGTGCCAGGAAGAAGTGTGGCAAGGAGGAAAGGTCAGAGCTACAGAAGGAGGGGAGTGGTGGAAGCCAGAGGAAGGATGAAAGATGACGAGTTTCTAAGACCAACGTCCTTGACTGCGTCACATGTGAGTCACAAGTGTCAATCCAATCAGTGCGGGCTCAGCATTTCACCCGTCCTCGGTTGATAGAAAAGATTCACTCGAAATAGATGATACAAAAACAGACGTTTTAAACACCTAGGGACGGTTCGGTTTGTACTGTGCACTTTAGCAAGTAGTTCAGTGATCACTAAACAAGGCCCTCGGAACCTTTACCCCAAATACAGGAGGCATCATGGGAAATAAATTGGAAGACACGAAGAACTCATAAGCATAAATCGGGACCTGCAAAGTAAACCATTACCACCAGCTAACTACAATTACACCTTTACGCGTCTGTCTCTAGCACTTCTTTCCTCCATCACACAGGTAGGCGCTACACCCCAAGATCACAGCACCTCACTCGTCACTAGCGCACTACCTCCAAGCGCTCCCACAAAGGTCCCCACCAACAAATACAGCAAACACCCTCCCAGCTATGTAAACCCTCTCTCTGTGTTGTGCTACTTGTCTGATAATGTGCTTCGACGCCTCGCAATAGTACTTGAAGTACTACATAAATGCTACAGTACAGTAACAGAGAGGCTTGATTAAAGCCGGTTGTATGAGGTCCAGAACTAGGAAAGGAGTGGAGAAGCGGCCAGGAGAGGAAGGGACAGCCTGCTGTGCTCGGCAGGACCAGGGCAGGCAGCGGCAAGAGCGGATGGGTAAGTCCACCAGGTGCTAACCCCGCCTCAGAGACCTGCGATCCAGACCTGGCTTCAGCTCGAGCTTGAGACATTCAGGAGGAGGAGGGAGAGAGAGCGCCGCCAAGCCCACTCGCAGGGATCGTTTCGTCACGGGTCAAAGCTCCACGATCAGAAATCGAAGTAAGAGATTCAGGGATCTCATCCGACCTATTGAATGAATGAAATATGATTTATTCACGCGCTACTATGCCCACTGGGCGTCAAGGCGCCTAACTCAAAAAGATTAGCTGCGGGCAGACAGAGACACGAGCTCACTGATATGCTTTGGAAAAACACCAAGTTTTCAGAGTTTTCTTGAAAAGATCAAGAGAGGGCTGTAGTTTAATCTCCAAGGGAAGAGTATTCCAAAGCTGAGGCGCCAGAATAGAAAAGGCCTTGTTCCCCCATCTTACCGTCTTAGCGCGTGGGACTACCAGTTGGTTAAGCTCTAACGAGCGAAGACATCTGGTTGGAACATACCTAGAGAGCAAAGAACCCAAGGCATCAGTCGGGCCTGCCCTCAAGGCGCTATAAGTAAGACAGAGAAGTTTAAAAGAGACTCTGAAAGGGATAGGCAACCAGTGAAGACTCTTCCTTGCCGAGGTCGCAGAGGACATCCATGGCAGGGCCAAAACGAAGCGCGCCGCGGCATTTTGCACAACCTGCAGGCGTTGAAGAAAGCCCTTGTTGGCCCCGGCATAGAGTGAATTACAGTAATCCAGCCTTGAGCCAACAAGGGCGATCACAACCTGTTTTCGTGCCTGTGGGGAAAGATAGTACGCGATTCTTTTCAGAATCCTGATGACGCCCCAACAGGTGGCCACTGTCCTATTCACCTGCAGCTCCATGGAGAGCCGGGTGTCAAAAATGACGCCTAGGTTCCTAGCAGATTGTGTGGGTGTGGGGCAGATGCCTAAGGATGAAGGCCACCACTCACCTGACCACATTTCCTGGTCTTTGCCGAAGACCAGGACCTCCGTTTTGTCACCGTTCAACTTTAATGAGTTGAAAATCATCCAGTCTGCAACCAGTTGCATACAGGACTTAAAGTTGGACGCGGTGACATTCACGGAGTGAGTCAGGGACACCATAATCTGCGTGTCGTCGGCGTACGACACGACCTCCATCCCCTGAGATCTTACAAGTCTTGCAAGGGGGGCCACGTAGATATTGAACAGGGTCGGACTCAATGCCGACCCTTGTGGCACCCCACAATGCAACGACTTGACAGGGGAGAGGTGCTCCCCAAGCATCACTCGTTGCTCTCGCTGGTGTAGAAAGGAGTTCAGGAGACTCAGGGCCGGTCCTGCTACCCCTGCCTCCCTTAACCTAGATGTTAAAGTACCGGGAGACAGGGTATCAAATGCTGCTGTTAAATCCAGCAGCACTAGCACCATTATTTAATTTTCGCTATTCTAATGGGAAAATTCCACCATCTTGGTCAGGAAGTATTTTAATTCCTCTATACAAAAAAGGCCTTAGATCGCATCCAGGTAATTACCGACAAATAGCTTTACTGGATGCAACGGGGAAAATATTTGCACGTAGAATTCTCGATCATCTTACGGAATGGGTGGTAGAGAAGAAAGTACTCCCCATTGAGCAAGCAGGCTTTAGGAAAAACCATTCTACGCTAGATAATATTTTTATTTTGAAATTAATGGAGGAAAAATACACAATCTATCGTAATTCAAATGTATTTATGGCTTTCATTGATTTTTCTACAGCCTTCGATAAGGTAGATCGACCTTTACTATGGAGAAAACTGCAAAAAATGGGTTTGCCTCCCCCTCTGCTATCCTTGATCATAGCACTCCACTCGCAAACCTGGTGCAAGATATTAATGGGTGGAAATCAAGGATTATCAAGTGTAATCCCTACTGAAAACGGTCTCAAACATGGCTGCTTGTTAGCATCGCTGCTATTCTCCTTATAGCAGACTTACCCGATTGCTTTGCTCAAGATGATGGAAATGCCCTGAAGATCAGTACCCGTCCTTTTGCATGTCTACTATACGCAGACGATATAGTAGTAATGGACTTAACCCCTATTGGGTTGAATAGAAAGTTGGCTTCCTTACAAAAATATACTGTGGCCCACTTTTTGAAAATAAACTTATCCAAAAGTAAAATTTTAATTTTGAAAAGTTCTAAAAGTAGAAAATCATATCATTTTAATTGGCAAATCGGTCCCGAAAGACTGGAGGTAGTAGATTCATACCTCTATTTAGGGAAACTTTTAACAAGCAGCTTTAAAAATAATCCTCACATTTCACACTGCTCTAGTAAAGCTACTTCACATGCCAACGGCTTGCGCATTTTTTACAGCGCTATGGATAGGAGACATTTCGTACATTTATTGACGGTTTTTAAGGCAAAAATCCCCCCAACCCTGCTTTATGGTATAGAATCAATCCCTGTTAAGGACCGGAGTGTTTTGGACAAGGTTGAAGACCAGATACTACGAAAAATATGTAATTTTAACTCCTTAGTTCTAACGGCAGCAATCAGATTGGAATTTGGTTTGATAAGCTCCTATACTCAAGGCTTATCCAGGGTTCTACGTTGGGGTTATCAGCTAAAACATAGCGACCCTGATTCACTAAGAGGTGTCTTATGCCATGAAATCTTTGACGTTAAGGCAGGTAACTACTCCTTTCACCGTGATTTCTCTTTGGCACTAAAAGTCTTTAGTATACAAGAAGAATCAGTGCCTACCCTTCCATCATTAGGATTTAATTCTCTCCTAAAAACTCTGAGTGGCAGAATTAGTTTCGATAGAGACATTCAATCCTGTAACTCTATAGAAAGATTAAAACTAATAATTAGGACAAGCTCTCCGAGAATTGCACAAAAATATTTATTTTGGAACTTAGAACACAGTATTCGTCACTTACTTACTTTAGGTTGCATGAATCTTCTGCCCTTAAATGACCTTACAGCAAACTGGTCTCAGAATCTGAATAATGGGAAAATTTGTAATTTGTGTATGCTGAGCACCCAGACTCTGGACCATGTTTTGTTTGTATGTCCAGCACTGGCATTGAGCCGTTATCGTTGGCTCCGTCCGATGTTTTTACAAAACTCCGTTAAAAATGTAGCATCAGCTCGAGATTATCTCTTTTGTCCTAAAAACGAAGCAGTGTGCGTAAAATTATTTAATTGTTTTAAGGAATTCATGTATATATTTTAACGCTGTAATTATGTTTTTATAAGATTGTGTATAAAATGTAGCACCAACCCGAGATTATCAATTTTGTACAAAAAACGAAGCAGTGGGACTAAAACTTTTTAATTTCTTTTGCCTTTTTAGTACACTTTTCAAACAGGTGGCTATCCTCTTAGCCAGCCTTTTAGCTAGCTCTCCTTCTGTAGTAGTCTTTAGTTTTATTAATTTGCATTTTGCACATTGATAGGCAGCTATTAACTGATATTTTCTCATAATTAGGGCTAGGTTGCTTTTTGCTTCCCACTCTGTTCTGTTGTTAATTCTAAAAAATTATGCGGTGCGTGGTCAAGATGGCGGCCTGAGCGGACGCTTACTAGGAAGGTCCCCGTCCCGGATCACCGTTGAGGCCCATTACACAGCACCCGAGCCCCGTAATCTACAGCATTTTACCAGGGATTGTGTGTGAAGCCAGGGCCAGTCCTCCGGAGACCATTAGCAGAGAGAGCAGCCTCCCGGAGACGAACTCCCCCCGAGCACACGGCGCCGAGTGTCATGTTGGCCGGGAGAGCTCGGTAACTCACAACGCCTCTCTCCCGCTTGAGGGCCACCGGGACGGCTGCCGAGGGGCTGATGTCCGGACTGAAGACCGGCCGCGGAAGCAGCGAGGTTGCAACGCCTGGGGCTGGGGGCGAGTAACATCGGAGGAGAGCGACGGAGGTGAGGGCCCCTGGGCCGGCAAGCGCGAGACTTGACCCCCGGGATCTGCGGCCTACGACTGGAGGTGCGGAGCGGTCTGCAGAGTCCACGACCAACAGAGAAGGAGGTCGCGGCTGCGGAACCCAGCGGACCGCTCACAGGGACGCGCTGGGCCCGGACTGCAGCCAGGTGCTTGTGGAGGTAGTGCAGCGGTGGTGCAGAGTGCGTGAGATGAGCGGCAGCGGGTCGCCACGGGAGGCGTGAAACTCGAGCCCCGAGGCCTGGGGCCTACAGCGGAGGGGTCGACACGCCGAGGGAGCTGGGCAGCGGAGTATCCCCGGGCACTCACCGGAAGCAACGGAGCACAGAGTGGCCCCAATAGGGGCGGGGTGGCTGATAGAGGGGATTGAGGGCGTCCCTGCGCCACAGCATGACAGCACAGTACCCCCTTCGTGGAGGCCCATGGGACAGGCAGACGCCAGGGCCTAAGGGACTGAACGAGCAGAAGTGGAAGCGCCCCCGGAGACGTGAAACTCGAGTCCTGAGGCCTGGGGCCTAGCACAGAGCATCCAGCGTGCTGAGTGAGCCGGGGAAGCAGCACACCCCTTACATCTGAGGGGCACATCAGGGTGGCGAGTTACCCCCGGGGGACAGAGGAGAACACCAGCGGGGCCTGAAGGCGATTCGGAGACCTAACAAAGTCTCGCACTACACAGAGTATCATCAGCGCTGAGAAGACTGCCAAGGGGGGCGCGACTGGACAGCACGACCTGTAGAGTCTCCCGGCATCTGAGCGCTCTGACCCGGTAGGAGCACAGGCCTAGAACTAGGGGCCTGGACTGGCAGGACATCGATTCTGCGCTCCATCGCTGCGGCTGTTGCATTTGGGGTGCGGTCCCGTGTTCCCTGGCCCGACACGGCTTGGCGCGGGGGAAAGCCGCCTGCCCGGACAGTCAATCAATCAATCACTACATTTGTAGAGCACGCTCACCAGTGAGGGTATCAAGGCGCTGAAGGGGGGGTGCCGCTACTGCTCGAATAGCCAGGTCTTGAGGTGTCTCCTGAAGGTGAGATGGTCCTGGGTCAGTCGTAGGTGTGCGGGGAGGGAGTTCCATGTCTTGGCTGCCAGGTAGGAGAACGATCTTCCTCCGGTGGTGGCTCTGCGAATCTGTGAGACAGTGGCGAGGGCGAGGCTGGTGGAGCGGAGCTGGTGGGTGGGGGTGTGGAACGAGAGGCGGTTGTTGAGGTGTTCGGGCCCATGTTGTGGAGTGCTTTGTGTGCGTGGGTGAGCAGCCCGAACGTGATCCTCTTACTGACGGGGAGCCAGTGCAGGTTTCTCAGGTGGGCGAATATGTGGTTGCGGCGAGGGATGTCGAGGTTGAGTCGTTCGGAGGCGTTCTGTATGCGCTGAAGCCGTTTCTGAAGTTTGGCTGTGGTTCCTGCGTAGAGGGCGTTCCCGTAATCCAGTTGACTTGTGACGAGGGCCTGGGTGACCGTCTTTCTGGTTTTGGTGGGGATCCACCAGAAGATCTTACGGAGCATGCACAAGGTGTTGAAGCATTAGGATGAGACTGCGTTGACTTGCTTGGTCATCGTGAGGGAGGAGTCCAGGATGAATCCCAGGTTGCGAGCGTGGTCCGTGGGTGTCGGTGCGGTGCCCAGCATCGTGGACCACCAGGAGTCGTCCCAGGCGGAAGGGGATTGTCCGAGGATGAGAACCTCCGTCTTGTCCGAGTTGAGCTTCAGATGGCTGTGCTTCATCCATTCTGCGACATCTTTCATTCCCTCCTGGAAGTTGGCTTTGGCAGTGAGAGGGTCTTTAGTGAGGGAGAGTATCAGTTGGGTGTCGTCGGCGTAGGAGATGATGTTGATGTTATGTTTGCGTGCGATGGTGGCGAGGGGGCTCATGTAGATATTGAAGAGGGTCGGGCTAAGTGAGGAGCCCTGGGGTATGCCGCAGATGATCTTGGTGGCCTCGGAGCGGAAGGGAGGGAGGCGGACTCTCTGGGTTCTGTGATCCAGTCCAGGGCCTTTCCTTGGATCCCAGAGTTGCAGACGCTATCAAAGGCTGCCGAGAGGTCCAGGAGGATGAGGGCGGCTGTCTCTCTGTTGTCCATCAAGGTCCTGATGTCATCGGTGGCTGCGATGAGGGCGGTCTCGGTGCTGTGGTTAACTCGGAATCCGGACTGGGATGGGTCGAGCGAGTTGTTTGCTTCGAGGAATGTAGTCAGCTGTTTATTGATGGTCTTCTCGATGACTTTAGCCGGGAAGGGGCGAAGAGAGATGGGGTGAAAGTTCTTGAGGTCTTTGGGGTCCGCTGTTGGTTTCTTCAGAAGTGTGTTGATTTCTGCGTGTTTCCAGCTTCCAGGGAAGGTGGTTGACGTGAAGGAGCTGTTAATGATGTTCCGGAGGTGGGGTGCGATGATGGTGTCTGCTTTGTTGAAGATATGATGAGGGCATGGGTCGGAGGGGGAGCCGGAGTGGATGGTGTTCATGGCGCGGGTGGTGTCTCCAGTTCTGATGGGCGTCCATGCGCTGAGGCTGGTGGTGGGGGTCGTTGGTTTGGTGGCTGGAGGGGGAGTCTGGGGTCCGAATGCTCTCGCGTATATCTGCGATCTTGCGGTGGAAGAATGCGGCAAGGGAATCGCAGAGGTCTTGCGAAGCTGTGATGTCGTTGTTGCTGGCGCTGGGGTTGGAGAGCTCTTTGACGATGCTGAAGAGTTCCTTGCTGTTGTGAGAGTTGTTGTCAAGCCGCTCTTTGAACGATGTCCTTTTGGTGGTGCGGATCATCTGGTGGTATTCGAGGGTGGCACTTTTGAGGGCTGTCATGTTTTCTGAGGTCCGTTCGTGGTGCCATGCTTTTTTGAGGGTTCGGCAAGCTTTCTTAGCGATTTTGAGGGCGTCTGTGAACGATGAGGTTTTTCTGTTGCTAGTCTTGCCTGGGGGTTTCTTCAGTGGAGCGAGGTCGTCGGCACAGTTGGTGATCCACTGTGCGAGATTGTTTGCTGCGTCGTTGGTGTCAGGGGTGTCGGCAGGTGGGTTCTGGCTCAGCGATGTGGTCAACTGGTCTGTGGTGACTTTGATCCAGCATCTGCGGGGGATCTGTAGCATGTGGTGGTGGGATGTGGTCTTCTTGAAGGTGAAATGGATGCAGCTGTGGTCGGTCCAGTGTAGTCCGGTGGAGTGGCTGAAGGCAACGTGGCTGCTGGCAGAGAGAATGAGTGAGAACGTATCCTGGGGTGCTGTCGACTCGCACTCCGCTGTCGCCTTCTACTGCGTATGTGGCCGCTGGGGTCCCGCAGAGGGGACAGAAGCCAGGACACGATGGCAACATCGAATCGCAGGGGCGGCCACACTATCATGGATATGTTGGTGAAAGGAGCTTCTAAAAGGGAGAAAGGCCTATCTTCCCCAGCAGCGATGAAAGACACTGCTGAACAAGGGGACGAGGGGGTGCCTATCACTAAGTCGTTCCTTGAGTCCTTATTCAACTCGCTACGAGAAGATTTCCAAGTACTTAAGCAAGAAATGGCTGGGGAACACCGCGAGTTATGGAGGGAAGTGGATGGACTGAGGGAACGCGTAGCGGCAGTAGAGGAGGCGAAATTGTCCAGAGGTGAGGAACTAGAGCAACTGCAGCAAGATGTCCTTCATCTATGAGAGCAGCAAGTGGAGCTGCAAGCACATGCCGAGGACCTTGAAAACCACTCTAGACGAAATAATATCAGGGTCTGCGGTGTCCCACCCAAAACAGAAGGGGACAATATCTACGACTTCCTCCGGGGTATGTTCCGGGAGATCCTAGGAGAACCTAATGACATCCTGATCCGCATGGATAGGGCACACAGGGTGGGCCTGCCACATCGATGATCCGCCCCACCACCTGACATTCTGGCATTTCTTTCGGACTTCCCACTAAAAGAAAGGATTCTCCGGGAGGCGCGCCGGCAACAGCCCCTCCAACATAAGGGGCACCAAGTCGCGGTGTTCCAAGATCTCTCGGCGATCACCTTACACAAAAGAAAGGCTTTTAAAGTGGCGACGGCGTTCCTTCAGGAGAAAGAGGTCCCGTACTCGTGGGGCCATCCCTTCAGATTGATCTTCAAGTGGGGAGGAACCCTGCACCAGCTTAGGTCCCTGCGCGAAACGTGCTCAGTCCTGGGCATTGACCTCCCGGAGGAATGTTATGTTATGTTATTTAATTTTTATATAGCGCACGGATGCCGCAGCAAAGTGGCGTCCCGGCGCTTTGGAGAGTAATAACACAACACGACAGAAGGAAAGGTGAGGAAAACAGTGAAAAAGAAATGGGTCTAGATTGTGGCAAAAAGGAAGGTTTTAAGTGCCTTCCTGAACGGAAACAACTCAGGAATGGAGCGCAATGAGGCAGGCAGAGAGTTCCAGAGGGATGCTGCCATCACTGAAAAGGAGCGACCGCCCATCCTAGCTTTTTTAAAACGCGGCACCATAGCCAAATTAGCTCCGGCAGAGCGAAGAGCTCTGGCAGGGACATAATGCTGGATCATATGTGCAAGAATAGGAGGGGAGGCTGCTTTGAGAATTTTAAAAGTCAAGCACAAGGCTTTAAATTTGATTCTCTGCCCCACTGGCAGCCAGTGGAGGTCCTGAATGGTCCGACGAGCCGAGACAAACCTAGGAAGTCCAACAAGCATCCTGGCCGCCGCATTCTGAACCCTCTGAAGGCGAGATAGCTCAGCTTGGTTTAAACCCAAAAACAAGGAGCTAGCATAGTCCAATCTGGTAAGAACCAGGGCTTGAACAATGATCTGTCTGGTCTCCGCATCGAAGAACTTAAAGATCGGTCGTAAGCATTGCAGAGTACCAAAACAAGTGCCAGCCACGCGTTTAGTATGGGAGATGAAAGAAAGCTTATTGTCAAACCACACCCCGAGGTTTCTGACCTCCGTCACAGGGGAGGGGACAGGGCCAAGATCAGAAGGCCACCACTGATCTCCCCATAATTCACTTTCCCTACCAAAAATAATGACCTCGGTCTTAGAGGCATTAAGTTGTAGCCGATTGTTCGCCATCCAGCCTGCCACGGCTTTTAAAGCTGACTGGAAAGTGGCGGCATCCATATTGGAATCACCATTAAGTGCCACCGCCAACTGCGTGTCATCGGCGTATGACACTAAGGAGAGACCAAAACTGTGTGCAACCTCCGCTAATGGCTGAACATATAAATTAAATAAGGTAGGGCTTAGGGCAGACCCTTGAGGGACACCCTGGAGTATGGGGTGAGAAGCAGAAACAAAAGGGGGCGTGGAAACCTTAAAGGCATGATCCTTAAGAAAGGAGCGAAACCACTCAAGTGCCACCTCTCCGACTCCCGCTTCCATCAGGCGATGTAATAGGATCTGGTGAGACACAGTGTCGAATGCGGCACTAAGATCCAAAAGGATCAGTGCCGCCGTCTGACCCAGATCTAGCAGATGCCTGATGTGTTCCACCACAGCCAGAAGGGCAGTTTCTGTGCTGTGGCCTGCACGAAACCCATTTTGGGAAATATCCAATATATTTGCTTCCTGCAGATGAGAAGATAGAATAGCATTCGCATGAGCTTCTGCCAATTTAGCTGGCCAAGGAAGGAGAGATATAGGTCGGTAGTGTTCAGGCTTGGTAGGATCGAGGGCGGGTTTTTTTAGAATGGGAATGACCGTCGCCTGTTTCCAAGCTTTAGGAACACTACCCGAGTTGAAGGACAAATTAATAAGGCCATGTAAAGCAGGATAGCAGCCTTCAGCAAATTCCCGAAATTGATTGGGTCTCATGGGATCGTCTGGGGAGCCGGATTTGACTTTAATCGTCAGGGCAATGAATTCATCCAATGTCGGACTCGGAATCGTCAGTAATGGTTTGTGAACCACAGACGTAGAGCTAGTCTCCACAGAAGGAAGCTCAGCGAATGACTTATAAATTGCCTCCACCTTTTCCACAAAAAATGAGGCTAGGTCCTCACAGTGTGCCCTGGAAGGTTGGAGAGCAGCAGTATCAATCCTTTTATTGGTAAGGTCCTTACACACCCTAAAAATGACCTTAGTAGGGTTAATGCTATTCTTTATCTCCTGTGAGTAGAACGCAGCCCTGGCCGTACATATAGCCCGATGATACACTCTAGTGCAGGCCCTATAGGCTGCCTTGAGGTCAGTATCATAAGTTTTGCGCCACGCGCGTTCAGCCTTTTTACAGGAGATTTTTAGTGTTTTAAGAGAATCATTAAACCAGGGGTTAGAGGGACTAGATCTAGTCTTGCACCACTTGGCCGGGATAAGTAGGTCTAATGAGCGATTTAACCACTCACAGAAACTGTCGTAACCGCTGGAAACTTCAGTAGGGGGCGAAGGATGGAATTCCAGCAGGAGCTGATGAAAATGCTCTAGATTTAGGTTTCTCCAGGGGCGTCTACACCGTGATGAATCCACATCAAGGGATGCTTCACCGTGCCCTTCCCAAGAGAGGTCCTCGCGTCACAAGATGGGTGGCAGCGGGTGGGGCGCCGGGGCACGCCCAAGACCAAGCTTAAACCGGACCTGGCCACCATGGCACAAGAGCAGGCATCAGCCATTCAAGAGGTGTCCAAGGACACCAAGCCGCAGGACTAGGACTGTACAAAGCGGGGCTCTCTCAGCATTTGGAATAAGTGGGTCCGGCGGGGTGGGGCGGGGGGCCGAAAGGGTCACCACTGCCACAAGTTCCCCGACTTGACACTACCACAGGCCTGGACTGGGAGATAACTGGCCTGGGACTATGAACCGATACAGGGATTTTTCTGTTGGGGTTTGCGAGGGAGAGGGGGGACAGCGGGGAGTTGGGGATGGGTCCAGGAAGGGGGGTGGAAGGGGAAGGGGGGAAGTTCTTGGGGGAGTTGGGGTAGGGGGGAGGAAAAGGTGTCCAGTGCTCGGTGTTCAGACTCTAACCCCGGTTGCTTGACCCATACAGGGAGAGGGGTACCGCGCGCACCAAACAATCACGCGCAGATATGCCCGGCCATGTCGGGCCTCAACGTTAGCGATAACAGATCTTCCATAGGTTATGCCTCCCACCACCTTTAAAGTACTGACCCTCAATGTGCAGGGCCTCAACAACCCCGTCAAACGGCGAGCGATTTTATCATGCCTGGAAAATGCGCATGCAGACATATCCTTATTGCAGGAGACTCATCTATTAGCACGAGACTGCCACCGGCTGCGCTCCCACAAATTCCCCACACAGTTCTTCTCCTCTGGCCCGGCCAAAACTGCGGGGGTAGCGATACTGGTGGCGCGACACTTTAAGGGGGAGGTATTACATAAGAGCGCAGAGCTTAAAGGGAGGCTGCTTGTGTATCGCTTTACCTTGGGGGTCTCACGTTCATGGTATGCCCCTAATGAGAGCCAAGAACAATTCCTTTACTCGGCCATCATCGAAATCACAGCCACGCCAGACAGACACATTATACTAGGGGGTGATCTAAACTTGGTATTTGATAATGTATTAGACAGGTCGAGCCACTGCACTCACCAAGTAGGGGCGCTCTCCCCTGGAGGCGCTGAACGGTAGAGGGATTTGGACCTCCACGATCTCTGGTGCACACACCACCCCCGAGATATAGAATACTCTTACTATTCTAACGCACACAAAACTCATGCCAGATTAGACTACCTTTTAACCTCAGGACCGACGTGCGCACTAACGACCTCGAACGAGATAGGAGTTATTTCACTCTCAGACCATGAACCAGTCACCGCCACGCTCACTTTGCCACCTACATCTTACCTCCCGAGAGTGTGGCGCCTTACACAGAAAGAATACGATAACGCATATTCAAGACACAGTCAAAGATTACATCTCCCACAATGCCAATCCCGACACATCTCTCGCGATGCAGTGGGCAGCGTTGAAGGCCGTCCTTCGCGGGGAATTTATAGCCCTTTCCTCAGCCGAAAACAGGGACAGACAGTGTAAGCGTGACAAACTCACGCAGCGCGTTCATGCATTAGAACAAATGCACCAGAGGACGGGGGCTCCGAGAATTTGGAAGCAACTAAAGGCCATGAGACACCAGCTATCGGCCCTGGACATGGACCGTGCAGAATTTGCGGCGCTGAGGTTGCAGCATGCATATTATACAGGAGGGGACAGGTGTAGTCGCTTGTTAACTAACCGGTTGCGAGTTACATGTCAACAACAAAAGGTTAAAGAGATTATCCAACCCGATGGAGTTGGTGTCTCGGATGACGCGGACATTGCGGATGACTTCTGCAAGTTTTATGCTTCCCTCTATACGGGTGACCCACCAAATGGTCCGGAGGCTACAGCCTACCTGGACTCGGTCCCACTCCCCTCACTGTCTACACCTCAAGCAGAACACTTAGAGAGGGACATTCGGGTGGAGGAGGTGATCACTGCTATCGCCAGGCTCAAACTTGGGAAGGCACCGGGGCCGGATGGCTTCCCAGCCATTTTCTATAAGAAATTTTGCACCACGCTAGCTCCGCTTCTCGCTCGCCTATTTAACACGTTTGCCGAACCCGGTGTGATATCGCCTGACCTTCTACAGGCATCCATAGTGGTCATTCCCAAACCAGGGAAGGACGCGACCAGCTGCGGGGCCTACCGACAGATTTTATTGCTAAACATAGACCTCAAACTCTATACAGGGATTCTGGCAGCCCGCCTAGCGCCCCATCTACCAGGCTTAATAGACCCAGACCAGGCAGGTTTTATACCGGAGCGTCACGCATCTGATAGAAAAAGCTACCTGCATTCCGGGAGAGAGACTGATGCTGGCGGTGGACACCGAAAAGGCGTTTGACCGAGTCCATTGGCCCTATCTGGGAATGGTTTTAGCGAAGGTATTTATTAGAGAGAAATTCCGCAACCTCGTTTTTAATTGTTACAGATCCCCTCCTGCAGTGGTCCGGGTTAATGGATACAGCTCGGCTAGTTTTAGCATTGAGAGGGGCGCGAGACAAGGGTGCCCGCTCTCACCCCTCTTATTCGCCCTGTACATGGAGCCTTTTGTCCAACGCGTACTACGCGTACTTCAAAACCGAGAGATCACAGGGATAAAGTTCGGGGGCTTTACACATACCATCAGACTGTATGCCGACGATATATTGCTCTCCTTAGAAAGTCCACGAACTACCTTACCAGCCTGTATGGTGGAACTGGACGCATTCGCCAAAGTGGCGGGTTTCAAAATGAACCCAGACAAATCGCTTGCTCTTGACCTATCGCTATCTCCTTCCACGGGAACCTATTTACAGGGCCTATTTCCCATCCAGTGGGCATCGGGCACAGTCCCATGCCTGGGGATCCAACTGGCCCCCTCACTTATCACTATGGCGGTGGCGAACTACACAGCGCTCCGCTGGAAGATACGGGAGGAACTAGGACGCTGGCGACACTTCCCACTCTCCTGGCTGGGTAGGATTGCAGCAGTTAAACTGACCATCTTACCCCAAATTCTCTATCTTTTCCGGGCCCTGCCCTTGCGACCGCCAGCTGGCTAGATACGGCAAACGTAAGCCGAACTTGCCCAATTCATCTGGCAGGGTCGGAAACCTAGAATGCGGAGAGCACTGTTCACTCTGGCCCCGGAATCCGGAGGCCTGGGAATACCGGACCTGTACAAATATACTATCAGGCGGCGCAATTGCGCTACCTGGTGGAATGGAGCAAATGGGAATCGGAGAAACACTGGGTCTTTCAGGCTGTGGCAGGTCGACCATTGCAGGAAATTCCCTTTCTTCTGAAAGGCCACAGGCCTGCCAATTTGTTTGCCTCATTCATCACGCGCATCCCATTGGAGGTGTGGAACGCCACCAGCCTCACACATGGCCTCACAACTTTCCCGCCCCCGCTCACACCGCTGGTAGATAACCCAGACTTTACACCAGGCACAGAGATCTTGGCCTTTGCGCATTGGAGACTGGCAGGCTTCCGCTTTCTATACCACATCTATAGCCCGGAGGGAGTGCTTCCATTTACCCACTTTAAACAAGATTATAACTTACCAGAGGCAGACCGGATGCGGTACCTTCAAGTCAGAAACTGGGCACTTCAGCCGCAGATGAGGACAGACGCAGACAGCCGTTTTTACCGTATGAACGATGGCTCCTATCTCGCACCTCAAATGCTAAACTCATATCCGATCTATACAAAATGCTGCAGACACCACAAGCGCACATTATTAACCCCGGCAGGAAACGATGGGAGAGAGAATTAGGCTGGGATTTTAGCCATAAAGAGTGGGAGAAGATATCTTACAGGGCATGGCACTCTGCATACCACATAGGACTTACAGAGACACTCACGAAAATAACGACATATTGGTACTACACTCCGGAACGCCTGCACGAGATGGATCGTAGCAAAGAGAAGCTCTGCTGGCGAGGTTGCGGCCAGGTTGGCACCCTGGTCCACCAGTTGTGGGATTGCAGCCACCTTCAAGCGTATTGGACGCAGGTGCTAGATGAGGTAGACAAACATTTCCAAACAGAGCTTCC
Organism: Lissotriton helveticus; assembly: GCF_964261635.1. NCBI lineage: Eukaryota > Metazoa > Chordata > Amphibia > Caudata > Salamandridae > Lissotriton > Lissotriton helveticus. The sequence goes on along the minus strand of NC_136063.1, from coordinate 453,596,232 downwards.
GTGCTTCCCAGCATATGTGCTATTAGGGCTCCCTAACCCCCTCATGTACCCCCTACGATCTCGCAGAGGCTGCCAAATGGCCATTGCACTCGGTTCAGCAGTGCAAAATATCCTCGCACACTGGCGCACCGACACATTCCCTTCCATCACCGGCTGGCTGCACAAGTTGTGGCACGTGCTGGGCATGGAAAAACTATCACTCACCATGGCGGGGGAGGGAGAGCAGTATGAGTAGCTTTGGCAACCATTTAGATCACTCTTGATCACAGAGCTCAAGGAACTCACCTGCCCCAAATACCTCTGGCTGCTGAGGCTCACAGAGCCGCAGGAGACAGATCCCTAAAAGCAGAGATAGAGGGGGGGACACAACGGATACGAGAGACTGGGAACACGGGGAAGGTTGTGAGCACTCGATGGGGAGGGAAGGGGGGCGGGATGGGGGGGAAGTTCTTCCTTTGTTATTATCACCTAGCTCGACATTTCAGTGGTTTGGGGTTTCTCAGACTATATTTTGGAGACCGCAACATACTTGCATTGATCCCCATTTGCTTTTATGTCACTGCACCTGCAAATGATCCAAAGGTGATTGTTGTACTTATTGTTTTTCCTTTAGATGTCGCGTTCAATAAAAAAGAGTTAAACCATAAAAATGTATATGCAGTGGGATTCAGGAGGTTTCTCTCTTGTGAGCTGGTTGCTACGGAAATGCCTTTTGCACAGGTCTGATTATGCCCATGTTTTACTTTGTCTCTAATTTTAAATTGATTCTCTAGTTGAAATGGAACTTTTGGTTTTTACTAAATGAACTGTCAGCTTATATAATGTCCATTATATCATCCTAGGAGTTGTAATGTGCAAAATCTCAAGTACTGTATGATCAGGGCTTTCTGATAATATTGTTTGTTTCTACTTATTGAAATTTAACCAATCGAAGGCAGGCTCTTGATAGTTTTATGATGGTTTGTGATTGTGCTTGTTATGTGTTTCTGTTTTATTTGTAATTCTATGAATGCATTTTATGTGGACCTCCTAGGAGTTCCAAATCTTTTATAAATATATTGAATATTGAGACACTATAGCTAGTCGGTCCTGGGCTCATGGGTACTAAGGTGATATGATGACTCAGTCCCTATACACCAAGGTCCTATAATCCTGAGCTTAGTTATGTGTTTTTGCAGAATCCCTGCAACACAACCTGCTATTACTTGAAGATATGGTGTTCCCTCATCTTAATATTGGCAACGAGTGGAAAAAAACCTATGCCTCCAACGCATATATTGATTTTACTTTCAATGCAAGACTTTGAGCTGCCACTAGATGACCGATTCAAAAGGGGTTGGTGATGGGCAGAGTATCTGAATTAAGCAGAACACTCCTACCCAGTCAAAAGATCAGGGCTTGATCCATCACCGTTTTTTAGCTCACTGCACCATCCCAGTTCAGAACCTGGCTACATGCAAATTAGTCTGACCCTGGCCCAGTGCATCACGGGAACAGGGCAGACCAAACTACCAAGCCAATTCTTTACTGGAAAGGAAACAAGCTTCCGGGGACCGGTTTCTGGCATTACAGCCGTCTTCGGCCCGGCTTGCTTGAATCCTGATGGTGCAGTGAGCAAGGGACTCACATCTGAGCATACCCTTCCACACTTGTGGTGGCCAAAACGATTCAAAAGGGGGTGGTGATGGGCAGAGTATCTGAATTAAGCAGAACACTCCTACCCAGTCAAAAGATCAGGGCTTGATCCATCACCGTTTTTTAGCTCACTGCACCATCCCAATTTCCGAACCTGGCTACATGCAAATTAGTCTGACCCTGGCCCAGTGCATCATGGGAACAGGGCAGACCAAACTACCAAGCCAATTATTTACTGGAAAGGAAACAAGCTTCCGGGGACCGGTTTCTGGCATTACAGCCGTCTTCGGCCCGGCTTGCTTGAATCCTGATGGTGCAGTGAGCAAGGGACTCACATCTGAGCATACCCTTCCACACTTGTGGTGGCCAAAACGATTCAAAAGGGGGTGGTGATGGGCAGAGTATCTGAATTAAGCAGAACACTCCTACCCAGTCAAAAGATCAGGGCTTGATCCATCACCGTTTTTTAGCTCACTGCACCATCCCAGTTCAGAACCTGGCTACATGCAAATTAGTCTGACCCTGGCCCAGTGCATCATGGGAACAGGGCAGACCAAACTACCAAGCCAATTATTTACTGGAAAGAAAACAAGCTTCCGGGGACCGGTTTCTGGCATTACAGCCGTCTTCGGCCCGGCTTGCTTGAATCCTGATGGTGCAGTGAGCAAGGGACTCACATCTGAGCATACCCTTCCACACTTGTGGTGGCCAAAACGATTCAAAAGGGGGTGGTGATGGGCAGAGTATCTGAATTAAGCAGAACACTCCTACCCAGTCAAAAGATCAGGGCTTGATCCATCACCGTTTTTTAGCTCACTGCACCATCCCAGTTCAGAACCTGGCTACATGCAAATTAGTCTGACACTGGCCCAGTGCATCATGGGAACAGGGCAGACCAAACTACCAAGCCAATTCTTTACTGGAAAGGAAACAAGCTTCCGGGGACCGGTTTCTGGCATTACAGCCGTCTTCGGCCCGGCTTGCTTGAATCCTGATGGTGCAGTGAGCAAGGGACTCACATCTGAGCATACCCTTCCACACTTGTGGTGGCCAAAACGATTCAAAAGGGGGTGGTGATGGGCAGAGTATCTGAATTAAGCAGAACACTCCTACCCAGTCAAAAGATCAGGGCTTGATCCATCACCGTTTTTTAGCTCACTGCACCATCCCAGTTCAGAACCTGGCTACATGCAAATTAGTCTGACCCTGGCCCAGTGCATCATGGGAACAGGGCAGACCAAACTACCAAGCCAATTCTTTACTGGAAAGGAAACAAGCTTCCGGGGACCGGTTTCTGGCATTACAGCCGTCTTCGGCCCGGCTTGCTTGAATCCTGATGGTGCAGTGAGCAAGGGACTCACATCTGAGCATACCCTTCCACACTTGTGGTGGCCAAAATGATTCAAAAGGGGGTGGTGATGGGCAGAGTATCTGAATTAAGCAGAACACTCCTACCCAGTCAAAAGATCAGGGCTTGATCCATCACCGTTTTTTAGCTCACTGCACCATCCCAGTTCAGAACCTGGCTACATGCAAATTAGTCTGACCCTGGCCCAGTGCATCACGGGAACAGGGCAGACCAAACTACCAAGCCAATTCTTTACTGGAAAGGAAACAAGCTTCCGGGGACCGGTTTCTGGCATTACAGCCGTCTTCGGCCCGGCTTGCTTGAATCCTGATGGTGCAGTGAGCAAGGGACTCACATCTGAGCATACCCTTCCACACTTGTGGTGGCCAAAACGATTCAAAAGGGGGTGGTGATGGGCAGAGTATCTGAATTAAGCAGAACACTCCTACCCAGTCAAAAGATCAGGGCTTGATCCATCACCGTTTTTTAGCTCACTGCACCATCCCAATTTCCGAACCTGGCTACATGCAAATTAGTCTGACCCTGGCCCAGTGCATCATGGGAACAGGGCAGACCAAACTACCAAGCCAATTATTTACTGGAAAGGAAACAAGCTTCCGGGGACCGGTTTCTGGCATTACAGCCGTCTTCGGCCCGGCTTGCTTGAATCCTGATGGTGCAGTGAGCAAGGGACTCACATCTGAGCATACCCTTCCACACTTGTGGTGGCCAAAACGATTCAAAAGGGGGTGGTGATGGGCAGAGTATCTGAATTAAGCAGAACACTCCTACCCAGTCAAAAGATCAGGGCTTGATCCATCACCGTTTTTTAGCTCACTCCACCATCCCAGTTCAGAACCTGGCTACATGCAAATTAGTCTGACCCTGGCCCAGTGCATCATGGGAACAGGGCAGACCAAACTACCAAGCCAATTATTTACTGGAAAGAAAACAAGCTTCCGGGGACCGGTTTCTGGCATTACAGCCGTCTTCGGCCCGGCTTGCTTGAATCCTGATGGTGCAGTGAGCAAGGGACTCACATCTGAGCATACCCTTCCACACTTGTGGTGGCCAAAACGATTCAAAAGGGGGTGGTGATGGGCAGAGTATCTGAATTAAGCAGAACACTCCTACCCAGTCAAAAGATCAGGGCTTGATCCATCACCGTTTTTTAGCTCACTGCACCATCCCAGTTCAGAACCTGGCTACATGCAAATTAGTCTGACACTGGCCCAGTGCATCATGGGAACAGGGCAGACCAAACTACCAAGCCAATTCTTTACTGGAAAGGAAACAAGCTTCCGGGGACCGGTTTCTGGCATTACAGCCGTCTTCGGCCCGGCTTGCTTGAATCCTGATGGTGCAGTGAGCAAGGGACTCACATCTGAGCATACCCTTCCACACTTGTGGTGGCCAAAACGATTCAAAAGGGGGTGGTGATGGGCAGAGTATCTGAATTAAGCAGAACACTCCTACCCAGTCAAAAGATCAGGGCTTGATCCATCACCGTTTTTTAGCTCACTGCACCATCCCAGTTCAGAACCTGGCTACATGCAAATTAGTCTGACCCTGGCCCAGTGCATCATGGGAACAGGGCAGACCAAACTACCAAGCCAATTCTTTACTTGAAAGGAAACAAGCTTCCGGGGACCGGTTTCTGGCATTACAGCCGTCTTCGGCCCGGCTTGCTTGAATCCTGATGGTGCAGTGAGCAAGGGACTCACATCTGAGCATACCCTTCCACACTTGTGGTGGCCAAAATGATTCAAAAGGGGGTGGTGATGGGCAGAGTATCTGAATTAAGCAGAACACTCCTACCCAGTCAAAAGATCAGGGCTTGATCCATCACCGTTTTTTAGCTCACTGCACCATCCCAGTTCAGAACCTGGCTACATGCAAATTAGTCTGACCCTGGCCCAGTGCATCATGGGAACAGGGCAGACCAAACTACCAAGCCAATTCTTTACTGGAAAGGAAACAAGCTTCCGGGGACCGGTTTCTGGCATTACAGCCGTCTTCGGCCCGGCTTGCTTGAATCCTGATGGTGCAGTGAGCAAGGGACTCACATCTGAGCATACCCTTCCACACTTGTGGTGGCCAAAACGATTCAAAAGGGGGTGGTGATGGGCAGAGTATCTGAATTAAGCAGAACACTCCTACCCAGTCAAAAGATCAGGGCTTGATCCATCACCGTCTTTTAGCTCACTGCACCATCCCAGTTCAGAACCTGGCTACATGCAAATTAGTCTGACCCTGGCCCAGTGCATCATGGGAACAGGGCAGACCAAACTACCAAGCCAATTCTTTACTGGAAAGGAAACAAGCTTCCGGGGACCGGTTTCTGGCATTACAGCCGTCTTCGGCCCGGCTTGCTTGAATCCTGATGGTGCAGTGAGCAAAGGACTCACATCTGAGCATACCCTTCCACACTTGTGGTGGCCAAAACGATTCAAAAGGGGGTGGTGATGGGCAGAGTATCTGAATTAAGCAGAACACTCCTACCCAGTCAAAAGATCAGGGCTTGATCCATCACCGTTTTTTAGCTCACTGCACCATCCCAGTTCAGAACCTGGCTACATGCAAATTAGTCTGACCCTGGCCCAGTGCATCATGGGAACAGGGCAGACCAAACTACCAAGCCAATTCTTTACTGGAAAGGAAACAAGCTTCCGGGGACCGGTTTCTGGCATTACAGCCGTCTTCGGCCCGGCTTGCTTGAATCCTGATGGTGCAGTGAGCAAAGGACTCACATCTGAGCATACCCTTCCACACTTGTGGTGGCCAAAACGATTCAAAAGGGGCTGGTGATGGGCAGAGTATCTGAATTAAGCAGAACACTCCTACCCAGTCAAAAGATCAGGGCTTGATCCATCACCGTTTTTTAGCTCACTGCACCATCCCAGTTCAGAACCTGGCTACATGCAAATTAGTCTGACCCTGGCCCAGTGCATCATGGGAACAGGGCAGACCAAACTACCAAGCCAATTCTTTACTGGAAAGGAAACAAGCTTCCGGGGACCGGTTTCTGGCATTACAGCCGTCTTCGGCCCGGCTTGCTTGAATCCTGATGGTGCAGTGAGCAAGGGACTCACATCTGAGCATACCCTTCCACACTTGTGGTGGCCAAAACGATTCAAAAGGGGGTGGTGATGGGCAGAGTATCTGAATTAAGCAGAACACTCCTACCCAGTCAAAAGATCAGGGCTTGATCCATCACCGTTTTTTAGCTCACTGCACCATCCCAGTTCAGAACCTGGCTAAATGCAAATTAGTCTGACCCTGGCCCAGTGCATCATGGGAACAGGGCAGACCAAACTACCAAGCCAATTATTTACTGGAAAGGAAACAAGCTTCCGGGGACCGGTTTCTGGCATTACAGCCGTCTTTGGCCCGGCTTGCTTGAATCCTGATGGTGCAGTGAGCAAGGGACTCACATCTGAGCATACCCTTCCACACTTGTGGTGGCCAAAACGATTCAAAAGGGGGTGGTGATGGGCAGAGTATCTGAATTAAGCAGAACACTCCTACCCAGTCAAAAGATCAGGGCTTGATCCATCACCGTTTTTTAGCTCACTGCACCATCCCAGTTCAGAACCTGGCTACATGCAAATTAGTCTGACCCTGGCCCAGTGCATCATGAGAACAGGGCAGACCAAACTACCAAGCCAATTCTTTACTGGAAAGGAAACAAGCTTCCGGGGACCGGTTTCTGGCATTACAGCCGTCTTCGGCCCGGCTTGCTTGAATCCTGATGGTGCAGTGAGCAAGGGACTCACATCTGAGCATACCCTTCCACACTTGTGGTGGCCAAAACGATTCAAAAGAGGGTGGTGATGGGCAGAGTATCTGAATTAAGCAGAACACTCCTACCCAGTCAAAAGATCAGGGCTTGATCCATCACCGTTTTTTAGCTCACTGCACCATCCCAGTTCAGAACCTGGCTACATGCAAATTAGTCTGACCCTGGCCCAGTGCATCATGGGAACAGGGCAGACCAAACTACCAAGCCAATTCTTTACTGGAAAGGAAACAAGCTTCCGGGGACCGGTTTCTGGCATTACAGCCGTCTTCAGCCCGGCTTGCTTGAATCCTGATGGTGCAGTGAGCAAGGGACTCACATCTGAGCATACCCTTCCACACTTGTGGTGGCCAAAACGATTCAAAAGGGGGTGGTGATGGGCAGAGTATCTGAATTAAGCAGAACACTCCTACCCAGTCAAAAGATCAGGGCTTGATCCATCACCGTTTTTTAGCTCACTGCACCATCCCAGTTCAGAACCTGGCTAAATGCAAATTAGTCTGACCCTGGCCCAGTGCATCATGGGAACAGGGCAGACCAAACTACCAAGCCAATAATTTACTGGAAAGGAAACAAGCTTCCGGGGACCGGTTTCTGGCATTACAGCCGTCTTTGGCCCGGCTTGCTTGAATCCTGATGGTGCAGTGAGCAAGGGACTCACATCTGAGCATACCCTTCCACACTTGTGGTGGCCAAAACGATTCAAAAGGGGGTGGTGATGGGCAGAGTATCTGAATTAAGCAGAACACTCCTACCCAGTCAAAAGATCAGGGCTTGATCCATCACCGTTTTTTAGCTCACTGCACCATCCCAGTTCAGAACCTGGCTACATGCAAATTAGTCTGACCCTGGCCCAGTGCATCATGAGAACAGGGCAGACCAAACTACCAAGCCAATTCTTTACTGGAAAGGAAACAAGCTTCCGGGGACCGGTTTCTGGCATTACAGCCGTCTTCGGCCCGGCTTGCTTGAATCCTGATGGTGCAGTGAGCAAGGGACTCACATCTGAGCATACCCTTCCACACTTGTGGTGGCCAAAACGATTCAAAAGGGGGTGGTGATGGGCAGAGTATCTGAATTAAGCAGAACACTCCTACCCAGTCAAAAGATGACCGGCAGTAACTGCCTTGACCACTGCATAACAACTGAATTTAAGAGGATGTGGAAGCAAAAGAATGGCATGAAAACTAGAAGATTTGCTGTGATTTTACTAGGCTTGAATACTTTGCTTATACTGCACTGACGGTTGAATTCATTATACCTGCAAGGAGTGTTGCACGCATCAGCGCTGTCACGGAAGAAGAGGTCTGAGCACAGTCATCAGAGGAGCCATCACGCAAGGAAAGCTGCATCACTGGTGGAACCATCACGAGGGGTGAAACCCGAGTAGTCCAGCGTAACTATAGTGTGTAGGGCGACATCATTGCAGTCATGACAAGTTTTCTGGTGTCTAGCATCACTGGCTCTGCAGTGTGAGAGTGATCTTGCGCGTCACTGCAGCCAACTTGATTTGGGGAGTCTGCGCAGTGATCTGCACACTGTAGGGATTTGTTGCAGCTTTTGAAGTAAAATTGTGGAAAGCTGCCGAACGTCTTTATCTTGTTTTTGGCAGTCAGGGCAGTGATGCGCACACTGAACGGCTTTTCTGTGGCTTCTGAGGTGTAATTACAGAGTGCCGCCGAACACCTTGTGGAGTCTCTCTTTTTGAGGTCTCCACACACTGCAATTTCTTAAATGCTGACGTCACAGCTGTTTTTAGGTACCATTCAACTCTCATGGGGTGGTTTTTCCAATGCTGTTGTACTCAATTAAGGAGTGAATGCTGTGCATAGTTCCATTAGACACCAGCTCAGTGCACGCTCTTTACGCTTATGTGCACAGCTTGTCAACTCTATTCTGATGTGCACAGCAGGCGTTATGATAGAAGTGGAAGGTAGTTTGATTTTATCAAGTTTGTTGGGGGTTGGCACATTGACTTTTATGACAATTTGGTTATATTTTCTCTTGCTTTTGTGTCCGTACTAATTGTATCGGTGTTTTGTGCAAGCAATATTAGGATATTTATTATGCTTGTTGTGGAAAGTGTGATATCATTCAAAATTTTGCTCCACCTCCATTTTTTTTGTTGCAGCCAGTTGATCGACCTATACAGTGAAAGAAGTGAAAAAAATGTGTTTCCACATATATGCATGTTTGTGGTACTAATTTGTCGGTTAAGTGGAAAACTTCTCTTCTTTTACATTGTTTATGCCCAGAATGCCAGGAAGGTAATGAAAATGTGCCTGACCTGACAGCTGAAAAGGCCAGTAACTTGAATGACTTTGAAGTGTGTGTAAAAAAATTAGATTTGCACTTTTTGCCAAATGTCTCAACAGTTCTGGAAAGGTATCATTTTGGCAGACATAGGCACATAAATGGAGAGAGTATTGGCCTCTACATGTAATTTTGGTGGGATTTGTGATGAACGGTTGAGGGGCATATTTATGCTGGGTTTTAGCATTGAAAAAGCTAAAGAAATTTGTTTGCAATACCTCCTTCTGAAAGTTTTAACTATTGCACAACCATGTGAACATAGTCAAGCATGTGTGAAAGAATTAAAAAAAAATGGAAGTTGAAAGCAGTGAGGATGAAAACATGCAATGTGTGCAAATTCACAAGAAGGGTAAGGAATAAAAGTTCTCACAAAAAAAATCAAAAGACATTTAAAATAGTAAGAATGATAAAACATTATAAGGAACATGTTACAGATGCAGTGAATATGGAGATGTAGCTGGCAACAAAGAATTTATTGGATGGAAGTCTACATTTTGAAAAGTGTGAATGCAAAAGCCATGTTACAAATGTTGCAGGAGTGGCAATGTAAAAAGAAGATTCATTGAATTTCATCTGGTACTGACAGTGATGATAGGGAAGAAGACATTGTCTTGTAAATTTTGTATGTAGGTGACATGCTTTTTGTTTCTGGATCTAAGATCAACCCTATTGTGAGTGAATTGTATCTTGAGTTTGAAAGATCAGGTGGTTTTACACAGACCGAACATTTGTCTAAAAGGTTAACAGGTTATTTTGAGGGTTGTATTACTTTCAAGGATAGGCGTGTGAATGGGAAGATCTATATCTCTGAAAGAGGAGACTCCTTAATAAGCTGGATGCATCAGATCAGAGGGATCTCCAAATGTATTTGGATCCCAATGAGACACCTGCCGTTTGTTTGAAAAACATTGAGTGTAAGGAAAGCAGCGAAGAATTGTGACAGGAGGTCACGCAAAGACCCAGTTATGAGACAGAATTCCCAGAAATCTTTAGTGAACAGTGGGATGTCTAATGGGGTATGTTCACAGAATTAAAATAAGAAAGAATGCAAATCTGGTAGTTAGTAAGGTCAGAGGGGTTCCCATTAGCGTGAAAGGGAAGATGCAGGAGAAGTTACAGAAGTTGAAAGCTGCTGGCATTATTGAGGAAGTTGGAGTAATGGAGTGGTTAGCCCCAGTGGTTATGGCACACAAAACCAATGGGGAGGCTGGTTATGCATTGACTTGAGAGAATTGAAGAGGTGTGTTGTAGTGGACCACTACCTGTGTTGGACTAGGCCCTTTTTGAGGGGTTAACCCCAAACTTTTAGCTTATTCCTCCTTTTTTCCTGACCTTTTGTTGTTGGCCTTAGGATTCTGGCCACTTTACCACTGCTAATCAGTGCTAAAGTGCATATGCTCTCAGTGTAAATTGTGAACACGATTGGTTCTCCATGATGAGCATATTTGATTTACTGGTAACTCCCTAGTAAAGTGCACTGAATGTGCCAGGGCGTGTAATTCAAATGCTACTAGTGGGCCTGCAGCACTGAGTGTGCCACCCACATGAGTAGCCCTGAAAAGGTATCTCAGACCTGCCACTACAGAGTCTGTGTGCAGTTTGCTAACTGCCCTGTTGACTTGGCAAGTGCACCCACTTGCCAGGCCCTAACCTTCCCTTTTTATTACATGTAAGGTACCCCTCTGGTAGGTCCCAGGTACCCCCTTGGTAGGGTGCAGCATCTGTGAAAGGTATGACATGTAATGGTGTGTGTGACATGTCCTGATAGTGAAATACTGACAATTTAGTTTTTCACTATTGACAGGCTATCTTGACCCATAGGATAGAATGGGAGATGCTTTGTAACATCTTACAAGTATAACTTACCATTGAGACAAGATAGAGAAATACAGTTTAGGCTTTCTGAACTCAGAATTTAATAACAACTCTTTTAGTAAATATGGTTATTAAATTGTGTGTTTTGAAATACAACTTTGAGAAAGTAGGCATTTTCTTGTTTAACCATTTTGTGTGCCTCTACCTGTTTGTGCATAAGCTGTCTGGTTTTTGAGTGACAGGGGCTGGGGATGTGCATCCAATATAGACGGTACAACAAAAGGAGGAGTATCCCCAACGGATATTGGGTCTCTGGAGGGCGAACTGACTGGCAAAAAGGAAAAAATTCAACCTTTTGTTTAAAACCCCTCACTCACCCACCTAGTGGTGACATGCTTCATCATCGGGGTCCACCCTGGTGACCTAGCGTCACCAGGATGTGCTTCAACACCTGTACTACAGTGGAGCGGGTTGTGACTGTAGGTGCAAAAAAAGAAATGTTAAAAATTGTCCTGGTTTAACTCAGAAAATAGATTTTATTTTGGAGCAACTGAACAATGTTTAAACAATATTTAGCGAGACCCTGGAAGGTGAGTTACGACCAGAGATTCTCTATATGTGTTGGTGTGAGTTGGTCGACATGTTTCTACCAATAGGGCGGTTGCCCGGTATTCATCAGGACCAAAAACAGGTGGACGGAAGGTGTGTGCCCCCTAAAAGGTGCACCCTATCCAATGCCCCTGTGTACCTAAAGGCAAACTGGCCAATGGTATATGAGCTCTATCGAATGGATGAGCCGAAAAATGAAAAAGGAGACTTAGTTATAGGCTCTAGCGTACTTCAACGGGCAGGGGGCAGGTTCTTCCCGCCATAAAAACATATTAGTTAGCGGGCGAGGAAAAAGGCCATTCACCTACTGCTACCGGCCTCTGCTCGGCCAATATAGACACCAGTGGGGGCGGAGTGTTGAGGTGTGACTGGCCCTTTACTGGATGACTCAGAGATGAGCTGAATATACCATGGCTGCATTTAGAGTAGTGGGAGGAGATTTCCTTGCACCTGAATAGATTCAGTCTCCCTTGCACAATGCTGTCTCCACCCCCTGTGGTCATACTGCCCAGTGAGGACAGAACTGGTTTGGACTGGGCTCAGAGACCCTTGCACAAGGAGAACAAAGCCATTTTGGGGTATAAGTATTAGACCTAAAACCCCAGAACTTTAGATCACTTCTGGACTCAACAGGAACCTTTACCAAGGAGAAGAGCTGAAGAGCTGTGAGGAGGAGTACGGCCCCTTTGCTGTGTGATGCTGTTTCTGCTGAGGAAAGAAAAAAACTGGAACTTTGCTTTACACCCGCTTGAAGAAGATCTCTAAGCGCCTGTGTATACTGGCCTCCTGTTTTGAAGTCTTAGAGACACAAAGTCTTCATCCCCAGCTCCCCTGAACTCTGTTGGTAAGAATTCTGACCTGCCAGGAGGTGCCTGTTCCAGTTCTGGGCCTCTGGAGGTTGTTCCTGCTGTTTGGGAGCTGGAAGAAAAGAAGAACTGAAGAAATCAAAGCATTGCTCTTCTTGCAAATGTTTTTCTGATGCAGCACCGCTGTGAGAGAAGAATATCCACGCATCGCCGCTCCGCTGCCGAAACCGACGCATCCCCTGTTGCCGCTGCAAGAACCGACGCTGAAGAAACTGACACTTATACATACAAGGGTAGACCCAATAAATTAGTAGTACAATATAGAATGGTCCCAGTAAACTAGAACTGACCGGATATTATATAAAACATTATAATCGCATCAAATTAGCAATACTACACAACGAAAATACGTAGCAAATGTTATTTAATTACACTGCTGCATAGAAAAAATGCATTGTACATATATCAGATTTCAAGTTAATATACACATAGGTGCCCAAAAAGGACAGGGAAAAGAGGGGGGGGGCGAGTGATTCTCGTGAGGATAAGAGGATGTCAAGGAAGTATGGAAATTGTGAATGAATAAAAATGCCCAATTCAAATTAATTCAGGCCTAAATGTTTTAGCCAAAAGTACATACATTATTCATTGATTCAAGGAGCTAGACCACATTTGTGAAACACAATTTATTATTCTCTAGTGTTTCTGAGGGCTGGCGCAAAAGGGAAGAGTGTCGACGATTTGACCTCAAGGTATATCGTAGGCCAATTAACACCTTACACGGGAACAGTAGAACTGTTGCATCGCCTCCCCATAGTCTCAGAAACGTACGCATCTCTTTGTTTCTCGACGCTTCCCATCTCTACGGCTGTTTGGCCTTGTGAATTTTGATGCATTTACAGGTACTTTGTGAGAAATATCTCAAAAACAATGGGAGAGTAAGGGTTTCTCCACAATAGTGGAGGGGGTACTCCTGGTCCCCTAGACCAATTATATATAAACAAAAAAGAGGAGTATCACCACAGGACCAGGAGGTGGCCCTACTGGAGATGGGGAACTCTATGAAGACTCAAGGAGAATTGTTCCTTGTTTTTATAAACCCCTCACTCACCAACCTGGTTGGTGACATGTTTCATCATCGGGGCCCACCCGGATTGCCGAGTGCCATCCGGGTGTGCTGCGACACCTGAATTACAGTGGAGCTGGTAGTTTTTTTTGTGTGGGGGGTAAAGAAACAGAAAAAAGTGATTTAAAAATTGGCACAGTATACCTTCAATAAAACTTTAATCTGAAGGTACTGGACAATAATAAAAACAAAGTGTAAGATATTAAAGAAGGTTACAATGGCCGACTATATCTATGTGGAAAAAGAAGGGTCCACATGTTTCAACCTCTGAGCGGGATTGCCAGGTTTTCGTCAGGACCATATAAGCCTGGGCAGTCTGCGCACGCTAAGGCGCACCCAACCCTAGGCTAAGTGAAAAAAAAAATTGAATGTAAATTCCCAGTCAAATATGGGCTGACTCTCAAAAATCTGGAGTCAGAAAAAACAGACAACTGTGGAAGGAAACAACAAAAGAAAACAAACAATTTAATACATGCATGTTACGTGGTTTCACTGTCTTAGGTGCTTCATGCTTTCCCCAAGGTTCAAGTGCATATAATGGTGAGCTAATTAGCTGGTACTGAGATGTGGCGTGGATATAGTATTAGACTGATAGGTGCATCATGCTGACAATAGTGATTCAAAATGCGAAATACAATGTGTATTGTAGGCACACACAAACACTATCAATGCACCTGTGAAAAAAACCATTGTATTATGGTAACGCCGTTCGTAATTCCTCATACAGTGGAGGGCGCTCAAAACAAGGTGGTTGTGAGCTCGTAATAAAAACTGATCAAAGCTAAAAGTGAAAAAACGCTGGGGAGCGTATGCAAGGAGAAGCGCTTACTCGAGGGCGAGTGAGTGCTGCCTCATAGGAAATCGGAGACAGGCTACGATCCAGAATCTGTCTGAATAAAGCACAGGTAGAAATCAATCAACAAATGCATGGTGCAGAGGTAATCTTCCTGCTGTGCAGACATAGCCTGTCTTTATAATATACTAGCAGCCCGTCCCGACGTTGTCTGGGTATGAAATAGAATGTGTGTAATGTGTGTATTTTGCAAGGGCAATTTATTTTAAAATCTCGCGGCAGACAAGATTTTTTGTTTCATTAGAATAGGGACGGAGAAGGACCAGCTGCAGCCCTGGTTGATGTTAGCAGGCACGTGTAATTCATGTAGTGATCCGCCGCCTGGGCCCAGCTACAGCCCTGGTTTATGTTAGCAGGCGCGTGTAATGTCGTTGAATGAGAGAGTTATCAGCCGCGGGTAAATCCGTTTAATGAGAGAGTTGAGTGACAGCGAGTAGGAGAGGCTGCAGTAATTGTCCCCGCAGACACACTCATTTGCGTGTTCCCCCGCTTGAGGCCCAGATGCAGTCCTGGTTGATGTTATCAGGCGCAAGTAATTAGTGTACTGATCCACCGCCTGAGCCTGGCTAGAGCTCTGGTTGATGGTAGCAGGCGCGTGTAATTTCGGTGAATGAGAGAGTTCAGTAACAGCGTGCAGGAGAGGTTGCAGTAACGTTACTTACCAGGCCTCCAGGGGAACGCGTTTGTCACGCCCCCAGCACACGGCCACAGCAGACGATCTTCTGATTAATGTACGGCCCACATGGCATGAAGGGCGTAAGGTAGCACATGCCCCCAGCGTTTCTCACGCCCCCAGCGTGCCCCTTGATGCGGCGCAATTGCGTTCACATGGCATGAAGGCCAGACACACCTCCCCCAGCGTTTCTCACACCCCCAGCATGCCCCTTGATGCTGCGCAGCAACGTAATTGGCGCTTGTAGGTACGACTCACATGGCATGAAGGGCGGACACGCCCCCAGCATTTGTCACGCCCCCAGCGTTTGTCAAGACCCCAGCACACGCCCACAGCCCACGTTGTGATGACCGTACCACACGTCCCCAGCGTTAGTCACGCCCCCAGCCCACGCCCACAGCACAATGCAGACACGCCCACAAGGGACTACTTTGCTGGCACGGTTTGGTGTGGAGAAGTGTGGCTCACTGGTTAGAGGAGGCAGACCCTGAAGCAGAGGTCAGACCCGGGAACAGGGTTCAATTCCCGACGCGGCAGGGTCTTGAGCCCAAATATCCACGGACTCGATAATTCTCGTTTCGGTGCCTACTCGAATCACGGGTTTACACTCTGCAGCTCTGGGCATTAGCCTGCTTAATCTCCACTACGGGCCCCCCGCGGCGGGATGCCTGGCTTTCACCTTGGGGAAGCCAGGACGGGTTCCCAAGGCAAGCGCCGAGATGCCTACGGGTAATCGAGCGCTATATAAGAACGCATAATAATAATAATAATAATAACGGTTCTTTTACCTTTTAAATGTGTAGAGGAGTTGGCCTAACGGCTAAGGCGCTCGACCTCGGACCTGGGTTCGAGTCTTGGTAACGACGCCAAACATCCTGTGATACTGGGCAATCACTTAATCTCCCCGTGCCTAACAAAAATGAATGTGTGTCCTCATGTAACGTAACTGGTGCCATGTAAAGCGCTCTGATACCTGATTCAGTTCGGGTCAAGTTTACGCTATATAAAACTCTGCAAAAAACCCACAAAACTAAATAAATAAATAAATATGGTGGCCGTCTGCATAGTCTATGTCCTTCTGCTGCAACTGCCCTTTCCAACTCTGTATTGGGTGTTGTGATTGGTGCTGTGGTTACTGCTGAGAATACCCGCCTCAAAGGTTTGGGCTCTTTCTTTATAATATTAGTATGGACTTCTTGGACACCTGACTGAACACTCTGCCATTATCAAGCCAAGTCTGCAGTTCACCATGAACTCTGTTTTTTGCTGGATATGGGTAATTTACTCTAACATCACACTAAATGCGATTTCTTTTTCTCTGACTGCTGGCACAAGGTTTTCGTGTAGGTGCTGTTTGTCACTATTTTCCTGGTGGGGCCTTGGATGGCCACGCCTATATTCTTCTTTATGAACAGCAATCAAGCTTATATTTTTTGATAGTCAAATGCGGGTTACTTTCCATTTATCATTAAATGGAAGTGTTTCATAGATATGTGGTTTTACAGTGGGTGGTCCTCAACTTATTTTTTTCTTTTCTTTGTGTCTTTACTGCATTTGAATCCATTATATCTGAATTCTTTGCACACAATGAAACGGGAGCCACAACCTTTCATTTTGCTTGGGATGGTTTTAAAGGAGCTTCAAAGGGCTTCATAATCAATTGTGTCGTCTCTAAAAAGAAACTTAAAGAAAAATAATCCACTGATGTTTTTGCCGATATCAAGCACCTAGAACACATTTATTACAGATCCAAAAATAATACAGCAGCTTTGCACTCTCTAATTTTGGCTAGGATACAGTTCAATAAAGTATCTACTGAAAAAACGTGTGGTATGCTCCTTCGGGTTAACCCGATGTACTGTTGTGGAAGGAACAGAACAGGTACCCTGTTAACTATTTAAAGAGATAAAATGTATATTAAACCCAGTACCAATACTTCAGGAACCCAACTTATTCATGTTGCAGACATTTGATGGTTGCTTTGCTGATTACTATCAACAATTCCTGAAGCCAATCCCTCCGAAGAACTTTTTGATTCCTATTTTTTTATTCTTAAGCCCTGGCAAGGCACTTCTCATCTTTAATGTCCCTTAACACTTGATGAACTACAATCTGCGTTTAGGTGTCTGCCAAAGGGTAAAGTGCCTGGGCCCAATGACATTTCTGTTGAATCTTAACTCCAGTTTTCTAATTTTCTCTGCCCCAAACTATTTAAATCAATCAACCATTTTCTTCCTTAAATAAACCCATTGGTTCATTTTCTGGGGAAATTATTTGCCTCAGTCAGAAAAAGGATTGTGATCTGACCTCTGTCAGAACTACTGTCACATTTCTCTAATCAACACTGATTGCAAGTTTTTTTGCTAAGCCCATTGCTCTTAGATTAAACAATTTCATACCAGATCTCATTGCTTCAAAAAAATCGGGTTTTGGTAAAAACAGGAATGAAGAAGAAAATGTGTGTACTTTCCTAAATATTTTTAGCAAAGGAAATAAACATACGTCTTCTCCTGCCATGTTGAACCTTGATGCAGAAAAAGCTTTTGATGGAGTTAATTGGCAGTATATTGTGAAGACCCTTAAGTGGCACAGTTTCGGTCCTTGCCTTTTACAACTAATTTCCTTACTTAACTCATCCCCTCACTGAGTCATGGTTAACGTATCCAATCTCCTTAATTTCCTCTGAATATCGGTACTTAACAAAATTGTCCTTTAACTCTACTATTATTTATCCTCGCAATAGAATCCTTTTTTATAGAATTGCTAATATTACTGGACTTAGCACCATTTTTTTCATTAGATAAAATATTCCTCGGTGGATTACATTTCATTTGGTCACATAACAGATTGGTTGGTAAATTTGTGAATCTTCTCTTAGCGATTAGTTTACAGGTTATTACGTCGCACTGGAAATCTACAGACACCATCTCCATCCAACAATGGTGAAATTAGTATGCCATAACTATAGATTTGATAGATATAATTTACAGTCCTTTCAACTGTCTGTGAAATAAGATATTTTATGGTTACCTCTTACTACTTATTTTTCTAAAGTTGCAACTGGTTATGCTCCTTGGCTTCTACCTATTGAATCCTCTCTCATATTATTTACTAGACTATTACTGAAACATTTAGCTCTTTTCAGATAGTGATGAACTAACATACTTTACTTTTATAGTGGCTGTTTATGAGGATTCTGGTGTATTATATGACATTGCTGGGTAGCCTTATCATGGAATACACTCGCAAAATTGTCTTGGGTCCAGTCAGACTGTTTTGAACAACCTTAGCTCAACCCAATGCAGCTATGGCTTTAATTTTATGAATGTTTAGAGTCCTTGATGAACAAAATCCACCAGAGAGTTCTGGAGATACAGATTTTTAAAGGCCTCATCACTTTTAATAACAACGGCAAACAAGCAATGGCTGATGCTGGGGATGCAGGATGAAAAGATGTTCAAAGAATACTCCTGTTGCTGTGCAGTCGAAGTGGGTGTCTTTAAGGTCATTCCTTAGTCCACAGGTGATGTAGGGTGACTGTGGTCACAGAGGTCCAATGACGTCCTCTACAACACAGTAGAAGGACTGCTTCCACTGGGTTACCTGCCTCCGTACACAGTGGTTGGGGCAAAATCCTTGGTGGGGGCAGTGTCCATCTTGGGTGTGCAATCCAGACTTTGACCTCACTCCGAGATTCAGCTTACTCGAGTGCAACTTTTGGCCATCGAGTATCGATCTCTTGGGACACCCAGCGGCAGCTAGTGACAAATTGTCTCTGGGGTTGTATGTCAAAACAATGTATGCCTTTACCATCCATGCCGTTTCTCCCTAGTCTTTACAACAAATGCGTCTTTACCTCACATTCCTTTCCCAAACACATCGTTACAACGACATGCCTTAGGGAAAGAGCTGAACTACAGAGCGATATAATTTACTATTCAGAATCCAGTCTGTGCAACAGTAGGGAAAGCATTGGGCTTTAATGTCTGACACCACTTATAACAACATGCATGGTAAAGGAAGGTATGGTAAAGATGCATTCGTTGTAATGGCCACGTTGTAACTGCAGCGCATAGTTCGGCCGTCTTGGTAAGGGCTGTTTCCCTTTCTCTAGTAGCTAGCAACCTGACGGTTTAGGCTTTTTCAGCTCTTTTAACCCTGGACCTGGTTCCAGGAGATCAGCAGGCTGATCCTTAGAGTCACTTCTTTATTCTGGGGCTGAAGATAAAGTTTTCCCCGAGCTAGGAGCTGCAGGCACAGTCCAAACTTTACTAGCTCAAAGTGCAGCAGATGCAGTCCAGCAGATTGTGCAGCCTCTCTTTGCGCAGTTCCAAGGACAGCAGGGCAGTCCTTCTTCGGTCCTCTTTCCAAGTCCAGTGTGATCTGAGGTTCAGGGGTGCCATATTTACCCAGGAAAGTGTCCTGATGTGGAACTTTGTCACTAGCCAATGGGCTACTAGGTTTCCTCCCTTCTGGTGATGACTTTCCGGCAATGTACCCTTCCTCGACAGTTAGGAGATTGATAGATTGATAGACCACCCTAGAGATGTGGCTACCAGTGGGCTACACACCCCGAGAAAACCGGTTTGGGCACTGGTCTTTTTTCTCTGGCTCTGTCTCCAGTTAGTCTGCAGAAACAAAAGACAGCCCTTCAGGCGAGTTAACACCATATGTCCATCAAAGGTGGCTTCCCCTTTGAGGCTCACCTTTTAGGCTAACACCCGAGTAGCTCCCTGTGAAGGTAAGGTAACACTTCACCAAGAAGCAGGCTGTGCTGGATCCTAAGCCTGGGAGATATTCACACAACCACCCAGGCAGGCAGAAAGCTGTCTGTGGGTCATAACCCGTGTGAGGATCCTGGACCACTGGGGCACAGAGTGGCAATTTTCTAAAAGTTATCTTCCTTAAATAGTGACATTAAATTTGACCTGGGCATCGGGTCAGGTTCAATGCCATGATTAATTTGAAACCTTACTGTGCCCAGTTAGGTGTTAGGTAGTCCCATTCAGCATGCAACACTGTATTTTTCCACAGCAAATCGACAATTTAAGGGTTTTACTACAAGGAAATACACATAGCCCTACATGTCCCACTTAACCATATACAGCTCCCTGCCTAAAAGCTTGCTAGGCCTTCCATGGAGGAGACTTGTCCAAAGTGTTAAGGGAAGTAGGGACTTTGCCATTGATCTGAATGACAAAGTTGAACTGTCAGTGTAAGCACTGTCCTTCCAGTCTGCAGTGGCAAGATAGGAGCAATTTTGTACTTTGTCACACACAGAGTGGCACAATCAGTGCTGCAGCCTTGTGTAGAAACGTTGCCTTACTTGCCATTGGTACCCTGGGTACCATATACTAGAGACTTATAAGTAAGTCATTACTTGCCAACTTTGGGTAGCCTCTTTGACATACACTTTGTAAGGGTTTAGAACACTGGCACTGAGGTCTCGTTAACAGGCCTCAGTGCACTCTCGGTGTCAAAACACCAGCAGCATCAGTCCCAAATTGGTGGGGACAGACATGCAAAAAGAGGCATTTCCTTACACTGTTATATGGAGGTTTCATAATTGATACTTTTTTTTTCTTCCCATTTCTTTTCTTTTCTTTTCTTCTCCTTTCATTTTTCCTCTTTCTGTCTTTGTTCTTCTTTCCTTCTCTATTTATGCTCTTCTTTATATGTATTTTCAACATTAGAATGTTTTTTTACAGACAACTTCGTTTTTGAAGTTCCTCTATTTTTATACACTATCTTTATTTGACAATATCTATTTGTGGATTGGCATTGTTGCTATGACATGTACCCTTGTATTCCTAAATAAAACACATTAAACTTGAAAAAAAGAACGTTGATATAAGTGTATGCTGTGAAACCTGCAAGACTTCCTCAAGGAGGGCGAGGGATGGCATCATTTACCAGTGGCTTCCAGTATTTGAAGGCAGTGGGGGTGGTAGGTCACTGGGGGAGGAGGGAATTAATTAAAAATTAAAATACTCACTTTCCTGTCTGCCGCAACCACCAATCATCACTGTCCCCTCCTCTGGGTCCTCTACTGCCTGCTTCCAGAGCAGGAAACAGGAAGCACCCGGCTCCCAGCCTCCCGATAGCCAATCACAACCAATCACACTGCTTCAATGGAGCGGTGTTATTGGTCTGAGCGCCGTGGATCTTCGCTCAGCCAGAGGGTGAGAGACCGGGCATATTCTCCATGCAGGCTGTAATGCAGCCTAAATGGAGAACATGTAAAGTGAGCATGGTGGTTTGACCAGCCTGAGAGCAAGGGGAAAAATAAAATGATAATAACAATGATTTTTCATAATTTGCCTTTTTCCTTTTTTGACCTCCTCAGTGGGGCGATGCTCCTCCGCCTTAGCGGAGGAGCCACCACTGTAATTTACACTAAACACAGACTCTCACACAGGAGGGCAAAATAACTAATTGCAACCAGTTTCTGTTGAAGTGAAAAACAGCAGTGATATATTTTGCCATATTTTGACCTGTGTACTGTTCACAAGTCACACAAAGACAATGTAACTGTTGCACTTAACTTAACAATCACTTCAACCATGTATTTTATTAGCAATATGGTTGATTGAAATTTTGATGTATAAATCCAGTCATGGCCAAGTTGCACGCAGAGGACTGGCGCTAGGGCAGTGTGACAGCTACAACTACACTTGCCTGTGTTTTCGGGGCTAGGGGCAGACGGGAGGTGCCATTTAAAAAAATATATATATTATGTAATTAAATGCACCTACTGTTGTGTCCGGCAATTTTCCACAAACAAATAAAAATTCAAAATAACTCTGGTGATCTGCTGGAGGGAGATGGGAGTTTTGTCTAGTGGAAATTTAGACTCATCATAAATGTTGCAGTGGGTTAATGTGCCTGCTGCAAAAAGTGTACCATGCAGATAACAGAAGTGCATATAATGTAAATAGTTCAGTGGGTTACCGCTTTTGTCAGAGAGATCCTTTTGTTGTTTGCAGTTTATTAGTTAAAATCCTAATACAGAACAGTGAGCTGTTACCTGTCATCAAAGAGATGCTTTCAGAAATGCATGCAAGAGCTTGGTTATGAAGGCTTGGCACTGTTAAAGGGTGGTAGTGAGGGAATCCTTGGAGAAGGAGGTCACTGGGGGCAACGACAAACATTATTGTACTGGGCGCATTCCTTCACTAAAGCTGGTCCTCTTTGCACGTCAGCAGTGTGTGTGTCTGTTTTACAGTCCTACTGATATTCAGTAGCGGCTGGCATGATTTGCAAGTGGCGGGGCAGGTGCTGGTGCACAAGGAAGGGTGATTCAGGAAACGGTGCGCACTGCAAAAAATATAATAATAATAAAATAAACACTTACCTTGCTGTACTGGTTAGACACTCAACCAGGGAATGGGGGGCCTGGTGCTGTTCTCCATGCAGGCTGTACAGCCTGCATGGAGAAGGGGAAAGTGCACATGACTGGTTTGGGCGGCCCAAGAGGGCCAACCAAACAGTCATTGCTCACTTAGGAGTGGGAGAACCTCTCTTGCCTTGCTCCAAGAGCAGAGCAGCCTCGTTAAAGCAGTGAGCAGGAAGCATAAATTTATAATAACGCAAACAGTGTTATTATTTCCTATTTCTACTACCATTGCTTAACCCCTTGTGTGCTCATGACGAGACCAGGCCATCATGAATCACAGTTGTGCTGTGCTGATGACGGCCTGGTCTCGTCATAACGGTGCCGCTCCGTCAACGCGTGGTTAATTCCCCACCAGTGCAGGAGAATCAATGAGTGGGCAGGGTCTTGAAGAGACCAGGCCGTCATGAGCACAGCTCCACCATGACTCATGACGGTCTGGTCTCGTCACGAGCACTGCGGCGCCGCATTCCCCCCCCCACCCCCCGTGCACCGTGTGTCCATTAGCCCCGCCGGGGAAGGGGTTAAAAGCAGTGGGGCGACGCTCCTCCGCCATAGCAGAGGAGCTCTCTTAAGCATATCCGTCCTACTGTGGAGGCGGAGGAAGGGGGATGGAAAGGGGAGTATTGTAACACTTTTTTTTGCCGTCCTTCATCCCAGACGGACCTCGCGCTGTATGTATGTACATAACAAACGAAGGAAGAGCTCGGCACGGCTTCCTGTTTCCAAGAAGCTGTGCTCAGCCCATGCATATGGTTAATGAAAGGTTGATTGAGCGGCCTGATCTGCTTTACGCTCCCGTTCAGCTACACAAATATTGTCAGATGTCCCCGCGCTGGAGAAGCCTCTGTGTTTATCTTGTGGTAGCACAGCTTTCAGGAGTCTGTAAGACAATTACTTCCTAGCAAACACAGGCAGATTAAATAAGCCACATTTTGTCCATTTCGCCATCTGCCTCTTGCTTGCTTTATTTTAAGCTGCATGACTAAGCCTTCTATCTGGCGCGTGAAGGTGGGCCCAGCTGTCACTCAACTGAAGTCTTTAAGAGTTGTAATGGATCTAAAAGGCGAAGCTCAAGCGAGTCAGACCTCAAGCAACATTTTATAGTAATTATGTATTATTCCAAATATCGGTGCCTGGATACAAGCGTTGCTAACTGTTCACTTGCTTTTTTCAACAAAAAAAATTTGCCGAAGGAAAATGAACTACTAACGAGCCAGTGATGCACATAACTTCCACAAAGTTTTTACGGCCTAAAATTATTAAAGAAGTCGAACAAAAAGCAAGCAGTAGTTGCCAGCAATGTTAGGAATGTATATATATATCCATGTGTGCTCACAGCGCACACCTTCCTCATCTTTGCAAGCTCACCCTCTCGCTGAGTCGGTTGTTTGAGGTGTTATGTTACGTTATGTTATGTTACATCCTCTGCTGATACATTTATAAAATATTCCCATTCTGAGATGTTGCTTTTTGTTTAACAGAATAGCTCATAAACATTTCCTGTCAATGTAAGTCCACACTCTTCACCCTACAGGGCCTATTCTAGTTATTCATTTTGGACTAAAGGATGAATCAGTCACCCTTTGGAGTTTTGTGCTCCATGTGCTGACTATCCCGAATGCTTTGTGCATCACCTACCTGGATATAGAACAGTGCTCGCTCAGTGATACTTGATCAGGTTGCCTGGATCAATTCATGGAGGTGCTGAAGACATTATAAAAAGACCGGCTCATTGTCAGGAAAACCAGCTATAAAATTGGGCTATATTTGGTGAACAATTTCAATCACCCAATGGGTAGTGGAAAAGTGGAACTTTTCGAGACTAAATCCAGACTGTCATGGTTTGAGAGATTCCAGCTCTTTGTGGTGTCTTGGCTTCATTGGGTAGTGCCAGAACTACGGAAAGTGGTATGGTTCTTTGTGGCTCCACTCACAGCCCTGATATCCCCGAAGCTACATAAACATGTACATTTTTACTGCAGATTGTCAGATCTTTCTTGTCCAGACTGATGATTCCAACCACGTGACTGTATCAAATCTCTCCCAACTCTATGAGAAGAGCCAAGAGCACCCAATGGATTTTATTAGCCAGTGATCACTAGTTAGAGGTTCTGTCCCTAGGTGGAAGTGGAAGTATTGTTTTAGGGGATTTAACTAATAAGAAAAATGAGATTCTAACTGTGATACTGTGATAAATTCTCTGTTTAAATGTAATCTAGGATGAGAGATCTGTGAAGGCGAAAGACCAAACCTCAGATACTGAGGCCCCCCAATGCAAATGGCCATCTAAACGGCAGATCTGGTGCTCCTTACAGTTATGTAGACCAGGAGGATAGCTCATCCTTATCACCTTTATCAGGGTCCTGAATAGGTGCAGCATTTTATAGGTTTTTGGGAGGCAACAGCTGCTCCTGGGTGTAATGTCTTCTTGCTTCCCCTTGTAAATAAAGTCTAGCGACTTGGAGTAAATGAGGCTCGATTTTGTGTAGATTTGTTTAACGAATACAAATGATTACAAACATTATGGGTATTAACTTTAAAATAATGATGCAAACGTCAAAATAAATGTGGACAGACATGATCGGCTTTATTGTGAGCTCGAGATGATGGAATGGGATCTGCCCACAGAAAAATGAGAAGAGCCCCATCACCCACTTCTCTCACGGCTCCTAGGTCTCCATGAGCTCCTCTATTAGAGAAGTCAATAAGGCTTCCTATTTGAGAAAGATGACTAAAACTGTAGCTTCCTGACTGTCAGGAATCAGGTTTAAAACAGATGGCATAGAACTAATGGGGGCTGGGGATAAAGGAGAATGGGGCAATGGGTACTGAAGAGATTGGGAACACTTCTCTGCTAACGGACTTACTCAATAATTTGCTCACTTTCCGGTTGTTGGTAACCTTCTGAGGCATTATGGGTAGAGTCAGTATTTAAGACCATTTCTGCTAGGCAGGTTTTGCCTGGCAGCGGGTCATTAACTGGTATGGCACTCTTCTTTTTACCACTTTGCACCACTTATCCATCCTTCATGTTCATGTTCATTGTGTTTTTCCCTCTTGTTCAATCACTTTAGATTCACTTTTAAGGCCTCCTTTTTCCATACTGTGCTTTCTTGTGCTCAATAGCTTTGGATAACTAGCTCTTGCTTACCTTCACAGCTCCTGACCACTATAGTTTGCAGTGGTGTCCTGGGGGGCTTGTCTGTATCTTGGTCCACTTGAGACCTCACCGCAGCAACATCCACTGTCAAAACTGATACGCCTGCATCACTTCTATAGCTTATGAGTTAACTCCACCTAGAACCTCTATACTTATCTTTGGTCCTATCTTTCCACTACCGGTGATTCAGTGGCCTTCCATTCCTCAAAAACTGCGATTGCTCCAAGCAGTACCTCAACTGTGATGGATCCACTGCGAGAAGGGTAATCAGTCCAGTGTTTCTTTCTCATTCTCCTTCCCTATTTCTTCACATGCATGTAAACCAACTTTTACTTCCATGTAGTTGTTGAGGGAGGGAAGGGACCTTCAGCATGTCTCCACATTAGGAACCTGACATGGGTGTCAAGTAGGCACCAGCATCCACAGTACCTTGTGGGAGTTCCGCAGTTTTCCATTTAGATGGCCACTCCACAATTATACCTCCGACATAATCTTAAGAAGAGGTTCCAAGCAAAATACATGAGGTTTCCCTTTCGGGTCCGCCTTATTATTTTTTGGGGAGAAAGGCGTGGGGCCCCTGCCCAACTCATAGTATGGACCCAGTGACTGCATCCCTTGGGGCCTGGTGTATTTTATTTTGGGGAAGGGAGTGGGGCCACTCACCCTGAACCATGGTATGGGCCCAGGGACTCCATACCTGGAGCCTGATGCATACTGGTGTCTGTGCCCCGGGACACTGTTGTTCCCTGGCTGCCTGAGTGAAGGAAAGGAAGACTTCAATGCTCCAACCTAGAATGAACTGAAAGGCTCCCACTTGGTGGAAGCAGAATGCTTCCAACCTCTCTAGGTTCTGGTGTGCAGGAAACAGAGGATTTCTCCTGCTCAGCAGAAGCAGAAAGAAAAGCTTCTCCCTGCAGGACAGGAGAAAACCAGTCAAGCAATACCCAAGGATGAGGCTCTGAAGACCATGGCCCTCCCCCCATGTCCCCGAACAAAAGAAAAAAGATGTAAGTGTCTCAAGTGGGACCTGGACACCTTTAATTTATATAAAACAAAAGTGCAGCCATCTCCCAAACTAGCACAACAACATGCTAGTGAAAGAACAGGTGGGGCCTTGGGGGAAGATGGAGGAGGGGGGTCTAGCCAGGGTAGGGCAGCCATGTTCTCTTTGTTTTCCTTCTCAGCTGGCCGTGAGGCGACCACCGTTTTGTGTAATCAGTGTATGTGCATGTATGTGTGCTGTGTGTGTATGTGTGTGTATGAGTGTGTGTTTGTCTTAGACAGTGATTTTCTCTTTGTTCTCAGTGCACCGTTTCTTGCTGCCCATGCATCAGCCACAATTTTATGGAGCCAGTCTGAGTGGGTGTGCGTGTCTGTGTGTGTGTGCATGTGTGTGCGCTATAGGTGCCCATTTTGTCTTTGTTCTCTATAATGCATTATTTGCTAGCCATGTGTTGACAATCATTTGTGGAGTGTGTGTTTCTGTTTATTAATGATTTTATTCTACATTTAAAAGCCATTTTGTAGGAACATTGGTATTATAAGAAACCCTTGTCACCTAATATATTTTCCCTGATATATTTATTTGTGCTTGTGGCTGATTTTAGTAGTCTGTAGTAAACAGTTGTTTTAATTCATTTATTACATTTTTGCCTGCCTCTCCTGCTCCCTGGAGGTAAAACAGGTATTAATATTGATTGATTTATTTGATTTTTCCTACTGTCTCCTGCTTCTTAAGGGAGCCCCATAAATCTTGGAGGGACACCATAAATTGTGATATCTTGGTATTCAATTGTCATGCCTGCCCCATCTCCCATAATGGTCCCAAGGGCCCTGAAGGGACCCCAAGTATTTTTATATTATTTTATTAGATTTTAATAATATTGCTTTGATGACAATGCTTGTTATGACATGTATTGCATTGACAAGAATTGGCAAGTCTCACTCTCTTCCATCTTCTTTTTTATTGACTGTAGTTGCACAATAGGATATAGACTTAGCCGGAGAGAAGTCTTTGAATTAGCTGAGATTGGGGACCACAGGCCTCTCTATGAAGTGCTTCTGCTCATGCTGCTAACCATACATAATGTAAAGAAGATGCTCCCACAGAAGGAGGTTCCTGAGAGAAGTGAGTCTGAAATCAATTTGTTCCAGCAGCAAACTGTATCTTCTTCACAGGACACTCAGTAGCAACCACAGTCTGGTACTCCTAATCTTCCAGAGGCAGGAGCAGAGCAAGAAGTTGAGTTTGCTGCCCTGGAATATCTTGTTGTGACTGCTCTTCCATTAGACACACTGGCTTATCCAAGCCCCCTTTTGATGATCTTGATATGGATTGTACTCCAACCAAGACATGCCACTAGAGACAAAGGAAAAGGAAGGTTCACAAAAGCCTAGGAAGTGAGGAAGAGGATGAACCAGTGATTGTTTGTGTGGAGGTTGGAACACAGGAAGTTTATATCACCTCTATTCAACCTGCTCTTAGCCATGCAGTACAACCTCACCACCAGCTTGTGATCTGTTCAAGAGCTCTTGCAAAAACCACCACTACCACTACTGCAGTCACAGCACACCCTAGAGATAGGCAAACACTACCACCTAGCTCCACTTCAATAAGTTCTTCAGGTTTTGACTTTATAAGAAGACTCTCAGTTTGGGATCTCTTCACACTTAGGCTGCACGAGGAGCACATGGCAGAATGCTCACTTTGCTGCAAACTAGTGCATCATGGTGATCCAAGTAGACTTTATGCTTCCGGGGGCCAACTGACTGCTATGAAAAGTCAACATGCAATTGTGGAGCACCTGAGCGAGGAGAAGTTGTTGACTGACAGAAGCAGGTGGTGGTGAGAAAGAAGAAGATGACTTCATGTGAAGCAGCTCTGTGCTCATGGTGCGGCCGTCGCTTTGCAGCAACATTGGCACAGCACAAAGAAAAGAGGGATAAGGTCACTCCAAAGCATCCAAGCAGCTTACCTGCTACACATAGGCTACTTGTGGAGCTATCCACGCAAAGAAAACATTCACTACAACCCACTTTCAAGATTAAATATTATATTCCATTTTACATATGGTGAGTGTTCTATTGCTCCCTGGAATGGTGTTTCACCATGCAATACCATCAGCTTTTCATTTTTGAGATGTTTCAAACTGCTTAATTGGACGAATTTAGCCATCAATCAAAGACTAATTGTATTTAAGTAACTTAATAGTTGGTATGAACCTGGATTCATTTGTAATGTTTAAGTTTATCAAGATTTGCCACTGACTGACAGGGGATGGTAAACAAATCTTTTCATGGCTTTCTCCATTTGAGGCATCACTACTTTCACATATTATTATTAATATACATTTGAAAACATGTTTTACTTTCATTTTTATATTTAAATCATTTATTGGTCAATGCTCCTCTTCGGAGATATACTTTTCATCATAGGAAGGCTACTCCACTACTGCATGGCAAATTAAGAGCATTCCATGCAAAGACTGTTCCTCATAAGTTCCGTTTTACTTGTGGCCTGTATAAAAAGTCAGGGTCAAGACAGAAATTGCCTATCAATGACAGGCACCTGTTACTTTTATTTTCTTTTTAATAACTAGAGCTATTAACCTTTTCTATGTGATTATTTACAGAGGAGATCGCCATGCTTAATGTAACACCTTCACACTAACCCAATATGGTGGGACAGAGTACTGGTATGAAAACGCTAAGGGATATTCCTTTTTTTTATTTTTGAGGACCACGCTATTTCATTGTCCTCCCTTCCTGTGCACAGCATAACAATGCGATCCACGGGCTGCATCATAATCTACAGGTCAGTTCCGTCAAGCTTCATTAACTTTATAATGAGTGCTATCATTGGAAAGTATGCATAACTTAGCACTGTGTTGTAATGTACCTTTTACTTAATGCACTCTCCCTACAGAGGTTCTCTCCTTTGCTGCTCAGCCTATGATGAGGTCAGATAGAATGTTGATTGTGTTTGGATTGGAAGAGTGAATCAGTTGGTGTGGATGGGCTGAGCAGTGAAGAGCCTGCTCCTGGTGGGGCACTTTAAAGGATCTTACTTGTAATATCGTATACCTGTAACCAAGAAGTGATCCTGTGAATAAAGCTGAGAACTTATCTACATCAAAGAGTGTGGACATGCACAGCCTGTTTTCGTAGAAGGTTGGTGAGTAGTTAAGTTGTCGCGTGCAGGCAAGGCTTCACTGTCCGAACCAAACAGTGTTGTAAATATGTGCAAAGTATTGCAACTCCTGGATAGGGGTTGTCCCCTGGTGCACAGCGTATTGAAACAAATCAATGTTTTAATCAAATGTTATCACCAGATTTCAATTACGCAGTCTCTTATTCTGGTAAGTTTTTTTATTCTTGATTACTTAATTTCAATGATCCAACTTTTTCAATGTTAAACATCTTCACAACTTTTGAAGTTTAGATGACTCATCAGTCGTTCCACCTATCTGATGATAACAGGACTTGCGCCTTGTGGACCTCCGGTATCAGACTATCAGACTATCGTTTTTAAGAACACGAGAGAGCTTTCTGAAGTTAATGACCAGATTTATTGTGTGAGATCGATCCATTTAAACCACTGCCTACTGATGCACTAAGTTCACCGTGCACTGCAGTTATCAGCGTGCTCCGCCGTTTGAGGGTAACAGGACGGGTGCCCTGGGACCTCCGATTTTAATTTATCGCATCGACGTGAGCCCCCCTTTTTGAAATCGAATTGAGACAACGTTAATTTGTTTGATTCATTGGTCTGACTGACGTACAAAGTGAAACTGCCTCTCTGACTTACTACGTGACAGTGATATTTCGCTTTCCCGTAGTTCACCAATACGAAAGATTGGTGGATACCTGAAAACATTTTTCCTTGAGTACTCTGGTCCACCTGTAATTGATGTGACGGGCCCTATGTTGCCGAAACTATAGTTACACTCTATATTACATTGTATATATACAGATTGAAAGTATCACCAGTCCTGAAGATGGTCTCGTCAAGCATTCTGTAGGAGACCGAAACGTCGACCTCCGCTTTATCCCGCTTGTTTTTTCATTATACTTTTGGGATAGGCGTTTATAGGTTCTGTTGAGTTGTTTGTACATATATTAAGTGTCAACCTGCAGTCCTATATTATTTTCTGTATATCAGATAAACTGTTTTTTTTAAATGATTTTGTGATAAATTCCTGTTTCTATACACCTGGCTTGTGGTTATGTTTGTCATACATGTTGTTTGTTTGGTTTAAATTGAATTTTGTGGAATTATATTCCGATGAGGATTATTAACTAATTCTTACACAAATCATATCTAAAATCACAAATATTCTTCTAAACGAATCCCCTTGAAGGCATCTTCACCCTTTCATTTAACTACCCAAGCCCTCAAGGGTAATTTGGGTCGCTCACTTTTTCGTACCAATCATCAGTCATTAAGCAAGCTTTCATAGTGCTTCAACCTCACCTTCAGCCCACACTACTACAACCTGCACATCGTGCTTTTCTTTTAACAAATTCACCACGTCGTTGCATGATTGTTAACATTCACCTCAACTCCAACCCTGCCACATCACGTGCGCCCTTTTTTCCACCAGCATGGATAATTATTAACTGATTTTTGGAGCCATCTCGAGATTCTCCCCATTTAAGAGCCCTTATTTCCATTCTTTCCCAAAGATTGATCCCCTGACGAAGGGCAACATCAATGCCCGAAATGCATTGGGATTAGGGATATATATTTTTGGACATGTTTAAACCATGAGTCATCTAAACTTCAAAAGTTGTGAAGATGTTTAACATTGAAAAAGTTGGAGCATTGAAATTAAGTGATCAAGAATAAAAAAACTTACCAGAATAAGAGACTCCGTAATTGAAATCTGGTGATAACATTTGATTAAAACATTGATTTGTTTTAATACGCTGTGCACCAGGGGACAACCCCTATCCAGGGGTTGCAATACTTTGAACTTATCTACATCACCTGGTCTACGCAGTATTTTTCCTTGTAACACTGGCGACGATTTAAAGAACCTGCTACTGAAATGGACTTTTGGAATTGGAAAATTATAGGAACTAAAGGAACTTCAAGTAAGTAAATTGAAACTTGTGGATTTGAAGAAACTAGGCACCCCAAATGCCCCACCAGTGACCATATCAACGGTCGCCCTTAATTAAATGGTGCCAGTTTCTGCTTGCTGTCTTGGAAAAATTGATGTCCCTGCATTGGCCCCGATTGTACTGCATGGAGTATAATTCTGGATGTTTTGATCTGCCTTGAACTGTAAGTAACTTTAAAGCTTGCAATATAATCAGAAGATGAGACCCTTTAATTGAACTCTA
The DNA here is from genome assembly GCF_964261635.1 of Lissotriton helveticus. NCBI lineage: Eukaryota > Metazoa > Chordata > Amphibia > Caudata > Salamandridae > Lissotriton > Lissotriton helveticus. The sequence goes on along the minus strand of NC_136063.1, from coordinate 453,564,351 downwards.
CATGTGCAGCGAATCAACAGCGTTGGACAGCTGCTGTGACACCTATTTAAATTGGACTACGAATTTGAGGACTGAATTAAAATGCTCCTGCCATACTAATATCCTCGCATGGGGCTCTCCCTGGATTAATTGACGACTGACTGAACCTTAAACTTTCAACTGTGAGTAAAACTTGCCATAGACTTGCTCTTCACATACCGCCTTTATTTATTTATTTATTTATGTATTGGGGGGGGAAAGACTCTAGCAACCTATATATATTTGATTTGCACATCTACAATTCTTTCATGTGAACGAAGCATTATGGAAATAGTTTTGGAATTGTTATTTGAGATTTAGCATCAATTGTTTGTGCAACGGCGATTGCTAAACGTTAGTGTTTACCTTCAAAAAATATTCGGAGCTTGAGCGAGCTGCAGCACGTGTTCCCCTCTCGTGAACCGAATCGCTTACGTCATCGATAATACTCTCTGAAGAGCCTTGACATTCTGGATGCCTCTGACGTTACGCGCAAGCAACGCATGACGTGTGACGCTCATTCACGTTGATGTGCGGCCATTTTATATTCATGTTTCCATAGTAACGTCCCTGAAGCTGCAATCTTTCTCCGGGAACTACGGAAACAGCGAGTATATCAGCATTTTCAAGGAGATTGTTGTTTCCATAACTACTCTATACGACGGAAGGAAATTTACTCGGCAAGTGATTTTGAATATCACAGTTTTCAACACGCAAGGATTTTGAGCATTTTTTTAATTTGGGAATTGATTTCAGACTTCACTGTTCTTCAAGACTTATTCCAAGTCATTACTAATATGGAGATGGATGTAATGTATACATCTTAACACAAGCCATTTGACTGTTTTCCCACTTCTCAGATGTGATATTTATGTTTTTGTGTAATGCATTATACCTTGCTTTTGCACATTGTTTCCATGCTTTTGAAGTTTTACCATGTTATGTCTAAAATATTTTTGAGTGTTGTGTCAAGGTTATATTGTTTCTCAAAGGGTTTTGGGGGCTTGTGTGTGTTTTGTTTATTGGGAAAGTATACCTACTGATAGTTGTAGGTTGTGTGGGCAGTCACATTATTTTGACTGATGGTGTGTTGCGCTTGACCTTGTTTTGGACGGTGCTCATTTTCTCAAGATTTTTTTTTATTCAAGGTTTAGGCCATTATGTTTTGGGTTTAAGTATACCGGATACCCATTGTATGTTGTAAGAGTGTTTTGTCTGCGCGTTTGTGCTGTTTTTTTTTCGGAATTTCAAGTTTTGGCCAGTTTTGTCTAGGATTCAAGGATACCTGGAATAGATTTGCTTGGGTTTAAGCAGACCCATAATATGTTTGCTTTGGGTTAAGGGATACCCATATTGGTTTTTAGAGTGTTTTGGGGGGTTTATTACCCTGTCTTGGTTTGGGCTGTGTCTTATTCCATTTCTTTGGGGTAGACCTGTTCTGTCATTGGTTTGTGTAGTTGAGGGTTGTAGATCCCTGTTCTGCCACAGTTTTGTGCCTTAGTTTGTGGTGCATTGGCTACTCATTATTGTACCCACAGTTTGGGGTGTGAGTTATGTGGATAGTATCCACTGGTTTTGAAGGATGTTTTTATTTAACTTGCATTCTTGTTGTTTGTGATCATTATGAAGGGGAGATGGGTGTAGTATCTTAGTTATCTCATTCATTCTCCTTTGCCCTCATTTGTATGTTTGGCAACGTTCATACATTTGTTGTTATGATCATTATAGCAAGGGGGTGATGTATAATTTTGTTATTATTGCATCCTCCTTTGCTGGAACGTGTGTTTTATCAACTTCACACATGTTGATTGTTTTCCATCACTATAAAGGGGGAGATGTGTTGTAATGTACCTTTTACTTAATGCACTCTCCCTACAGAGGTTCTCTCCTTTGCTGCTCAGCCTATGATGAGGTTAGATAGAATGTTGATTGGGTTTGGATTGGAAGAGTGAATCAGTTGGTGTGGATGGGCTGAGCAGTGAAGAGCCTGCTCCTGGTGGGGCACTTTAAAGGATCTTACTAGTAATATCTTATACCTGTAACCAAGAAGTGATCCTGTGAATAAAGCTGAGAACGTATCTACATCACCTGGTCTACGCAGTATTTTTCCTTGTAACACTCTGCTCTCTCTTTTAAAATTTGGCGCTAAGGATTAGCCAAATCTATCCGGATTTCATATTTAAGCAAAGGCTCTCCATCATTGAATTTTATTGGAAACATTGGTAGCCATGTGAGTGCGCCATTGAATTCTTTTACTTTTTAACCACAGGGAACCCTGGAGCATTTAGGTTGATCATTTATAATCAAGGACCTCTCTCCAGGCCACCCTTAAAAGACAACATTGTCAGTTCAAGCCAAGCATTAATGGTGAAACAAACTACCAGAATGATTTAAACATATGACGAACACTCTCGACTTGTGAATGACACGGAACACATATTAATTTGCTACAGCAATCGGGCATCTTTTTGACGTGAAAAGCAATCTATCCAACATTTTTATGCCCCCCCACTCACCGCACCTTTATATATAAAAAAGTATTTGTATCAGTGGTCCTGAAGAAGGTGGTCTCAAAAGGATCATAACCACCGAAACTTGCGTTGACCTGGATGTATGATACCCAACCCAGAACATCGTCACAGAGTTTGCTGTGTATCTGTCTCTACTGTGACTCATGTAGTGTATGTGATGGTGGTAGGGTATAGTATAGTTTGATGAGAGAATGGGAATGTTTGTTGGCGTGACAGGATAGTATGTAAGCGTGGTCAATAACTAGGGGATGTATAGAACCAATGAAATGACATAGATAATATTGTCCATGAAAAAGAATAACTTACCTGTTGACTTTGTGCAATAGATGACATTGTTGGACAAAAAATTCATCTCTTTTTATCAAAAAAATGTTTTAATCTAAAACAAAAAATCTCTTTAAAAAAAGCTATTTATCTTTTCTATGTTGATATAAACGACACAAAAATGATTCTGAAAAATGTAATAATTAAAAAATATAAAAGATATAGACATTGTAAGATTCTCATAGTGTCACTGAGGATACCCCCGTAGAGCTGTGGTAGGCCTACCTAAAAGGAATATAGGTCCATTGGTAGTTTTTGAAATGGATGAGTGGTAAGCCGTGACAAAGAGAACAAACTAATTCATCCTTAGGGTAAACTGTAGGCTTTGCAGGAAACAGTGATAAGGTTCACTGACAAAATATTGAGGTAAAAATATCAACCTACAAAATTATCAATACATAAATATATACTGCAAAAATATTGACAACTTATACTTAACAAGGTAAGTACAAAAATATACATATACAGCCAGATGCACCGAAGATGTTTTAATATATTCAGTATACACAGAACCTTAAATCACAACCATAATTAATAAAAAAAATACATTGTATCCATTCCTCAGTATGATTGTAGAATATCGCTTTTCATATGTTTTTAATTAGAGTCCTGGTCTTTTCTTATATGATTTCCTAAAAGGCAAGATATGGTGGATATTTACCTATTCAGTGGCTCTGCTTGTTATCTCATCACCTGTCTTCTCTCATCAATCTTATTCAATCAAATAATATATATATAGAATCGAACCGTTAGTCACTACACAGTCAGTAGCATTGGTTATTCAGTAGTTTCACTGTTGTTTAATCCATACTAACATATTTTAAACTAAGTCGAGTTCCCCTAAGATAAGGCGAACTTTTACGTATTTTATATCGACTTTGAGAAGACGTATAAATGAGAAATAATTTACCTTTTAAAATTTATATAACTTTAAAGTTCTATTTTATTTCAAACTATTTAAAACTTCAATAGGGATTCTTACCTGTAGTAAAATCAAATAACTCAACTTGTTCACTTCTCCAATACAGTAGTTACTCGTCCCATAGAATTGTTAATAATACTAATCATCATCTTGAGTTCCCCTTGATACAGGCCTGTGAACGAATAAGAAATGAATCATAGTCTCACTAGGAACCTTACATTTGAATATTCTATCCAAGTTAAAAAGACTTAGTCTTATTGTTTTATAATATACTTTTCGATCCATCATTACATGATCAGAGAAGGAGGGGGTTTAAAAAGAGGATTCTCAATTCACATAACTTCAGTCTGTTTCATGCTTAAATCAGTTGAAACAGGAAATTTCACAGACTTCCGTATTTTAATTTCTTTTTTTTTAGGGACTGTGCCAGTTACCTGACATAGGTAACAAAAGGATACTTTATTCAGGCAGAAAATCAGCCCATTTACAGTCTGATGCCTCTAATAGCCCATAACGGGGAAGACGCTGTGCTCATCCAACTGCCTAATAAAGTAGCATATTTAATTCCTTCTATCTTTGAAGAACTGAAAGTTTCTCATCAATCTATGATGAAAACCCCCCACCCACGATGTTAAAACAATGAAAGTTCAAAGTCCTGACTTGCATTAATTTAAAGTCCCAAACCAAGGTTTGTTTAAAAAGGTTTAGCCCAGCGCCCACTCACTGTTGATCCTCTCCGTGCTCTTGTCTTCACATTTGGTTCAAACGAGCATCTCAATCACACACCCCCTACTACTCTATTTATAGTCTGGCCTGCTTTTATTTGTTCTCACCTGATCACATACACAGACTCTCCTTTCCTTTATGTAACTTTTATTGTAAAAAATAATATGTATTCCTCAATATACTTAGATTGAACACAACATATGAAGTGGTTGATTATTATTCCTTTGACATAATAAGTGATTTCAGCTTTTCGAGGAAGTTGATCTTCTCTAAAAAAAATACAAATATGCAATTATAGACAAGAAGCTCCTGAGTGAAACTCAAACGTACTCTGTTGTAGATAGTTCACTTCACAGGCTTCCCATTATGCTACCGAAGTACTTGCTATGTGTGTGTGCTGCAGTGTGCCATGGGGATCAGGGACATGATCCAGGGTCATTGTGGGTGTGCAGTGTGTTACACATCATTGTGCATGTGTGCCATTGTGCCCATCTCCCCCCGGCCCCCCCGTCCCTGGTCGTTACTCGCCCTGTTGATGTTGTGTCAGGTCCTCTTGTGCTGTGTACGGACTCTCAGCTCCTTGCACCGTCTGCACACTGATGACCGTGATCTTGGTTTCCTCCAGCTCCTCCTGTGGCGCAGGACTCCCACTTCCAGTAACCGTTGCTGCCTTCCTGTTGGCAGTGGGTTTGTCCTTGGTTTGATTTCACATCATGCCAGCACCTCTTGGCCTCCTGCATTGACCCCCTCAACACTCCGACTGCATTCCCGGTAGTCCAATTGTGGGTCAGTTGATAGTAGTGTTCTGTCACCTCTGTGACGCTGATCTGGTTTGCCTGCAGACAGCACCCTATCTTCCTCTTCTCCTTGGCCTTCCCAGACCCCGTTATTCCTTACTGGTGGTCTGTAGGGCTTGTGGGGTTCGTTTTCACCTCAGCACTCGGTCAGGGTGCACCTATGTTGCTATGCACTTTGAAATGTTTTTGGTGTATTTTTTTTAGTTGCTTTTATAGGGCATTTTCCCACAAGACACATGGGATTTGCAGGCCTGCCGCTGCTTTTCTCTCCTTTTTTTAGCGCGATTGGCCTCATCGCAACTTATTTTGTTTGTGTTTCGCATTTTTGTGGCTTCACAATGGCTTTTTTGCTCACATTTGATGCGTTGTTGGGGGCCGATCGCATGGTGCTTCCGTGTTGTGAATACTTAGTTAACACAGCGTTATTTTCATGTGATAGTCTGCGATGTTGAAAATTGCGTTAAGCTAATTTTGCCATAGTTATCATACATTCTTGAAAACATCCCTCTCTGTGTTTAAAAAGAAAAGTCAACTTCTGATTGGTTCAGAGTTGCTGGTGATCTTGAGGACTAAGAGGTTCCAATGGGACATCTTCTCTTTTCTGAATGCATTACCACCTTCTTTTGAGTAGCTGGTAAAATGTCAATATTTTGTGACTGGGTTTTGGTTGCAAAACATTAATACATTAGAAACCAATTTGGTATTTGGAAGAGACAACTATAACACACCCCTTACAGAAACAAATCAGAATTCATTTGCAATCCCATTTTAGAAGTGACTTCTAAAAATGGATTAGTACATAACGTAAACCATTTTACCAGTTCCAAACATCAAATTGGAGAATTTGCCACCATTGAAATTATTAGTACGGCTGGCCCTAGATTCTGAGTGCACATCTTGGATTTTGGTGCTGTTACAAATGTTGTATATAGATCACTTCCACCTGTTCATGTTCATCTGCCTTCACACAAATATGTATCTCATGAACACACACACACACATGATCATTTAAACTTGCATGGGATATAAATAGTGCCTCATGTGAATAATTATTATAAAATAAAAAAATGTATAAACATCAATAACCTGTTTCTGCCACCTCAATGCCAAACACGTCGATCAAGTCCAGCTTTCAGTTTAGGATGTCAGTCCTGCTGTGCATGACTTGCCTGTGGGCGCAGGAACCCATGGTGTGGCAGCACATGCTGTGACCGCTCAGCCCTCCACAGGGCTTGGTCGCCCCACTCACTGCTGCCGCTCCTGCCTGCCTTTGCCGCCTCCTGCCTGTAGATTCCTTCGCTCGCTGCCCGCTGCTCCTGGGAATTTCCCGCTGCTCCTGGGAATTTCCCGCTGCCCGGTGCCTCTTGGAATTTCCCGCCGCTGCCTCCCTGCGGCCCCGCCCCCCTGTGATTCCATTCGCCGCCCCGCTCCCGCCACCCAACTGCTCCTCCCATGGCACCCTTGCACCAATGTACTTATGACGCCCCCAGAGCGACCGCGCAGCGGACGCGCGCAGCGGGAGCACCGATTGAGCGCCGAAGGTGCACCAAAGGTAAGCCCGTCTGCGCCCGTCCGCGCCTGGCCCACGCACAGCGCCAGGACCCCTGGCCCTCCCCGCCGAGGCAAGACGACCCGACTGACCTACGACGCCGCCACTCTAAACGCACTCAATGCCGGCCGGACCCACGCCTGCTGCCGAGCCACCCCGAGACGCACCCACGGACCCTTCACCTGCTGCACCTGCAAGTTCACCTGCCTCCGAACCTGCCCCGCACCCGCCAAGACAAACACCAGCAGCAACCACCTCAAGTGCATCCTGATCAACACCCGCTCCGTCCACAGACACGCCGTGGAACTCTGGAACCTCCTCGACGCTACATCACCGGACGTCGCCTTCCTCACGGAAACCTGGATGAACGCCTCCTCTCCACCCGACATCGCCATCGCCATCCCGGACGGGTACAAGATGATCAGGAGGGACCGCATCAACCAGACCGGAGGTGGCATCGCCATCGTCCACAGGAACACCATCCGCATCACGACCGACGCCAACGACTCCTTCGCCGCAGCCGAACATCTCCACTTCCAGATTCACACCGACCCCAAGACGACCCTCAGCGGCACCCTCGTCTACAGACCCCCGGGAACACGCACACAATTCAGCGAAGACATCACAGACTTCATCAGCCCGCACGCCCTCCCCTCCACTGACTACATCCTCCTCGGGGACCTCAACTTCCACCTGGAGAACAACAAGGACCGCAACACCACCGCCCTGCTGGAAAACCTCGCCAACCTCGGACTCAAGCAACTGGTCAACACCCCCATCCACTATGCCGGCCACACGCTTGATCCCGTCTTCTCTTCCAGCAAGTACATCACCTTCAGCCACGCCACCGGACTCCACTGGACCGACCACAGCTGCGTCCACTTCAGCTTCAAAAGATCCACGACCCACCACCACCCGCAACAGGTACCTCACAGGAATTGGAGCAAGATCACCGCAGACCAGCTCACCACCTCCCTCAGCCAGAGCCCACCCGCCAACACAACGGACCCCAACGAAGCAGCCCGCAACTTCACACAGTGGCTGACCGCCTGCGCCGACGTCCTCGCGCCACTAAAGAACCCTCCCAGCAGACCCAGAAGCAAGAAGGCATCCTGGTTCACCGACGACCTCAAGGACTCCAAGAAGACCTGCCGCACCCTCGAGAAAGCCTGGCTCCTCGACCGGACCACCGACAACATGACCGCCCTCAAACACGCTACCCGCAAGCACCACCAGCTCATCCGCACCACCAAGAAGAAATCCCTGAAGGAACGACTGGACAACAACGCCCACGACAGCAAAGAGCTCTTCACTATCGTCAAGGAGTTCTCCAACCCCAGCACCGGCACCAACATCATCACTCCGTCACAAGACCTCTGCGACTCCCTCGCCTCGTTCTTCCACCGCAAGATCGCCGACATCCACACCAGCTTCGGCGCCCCCCCACGCACCCAACCGTCGAACCAATGCCCCCCACCGCCACCCTTGGCACCTGGACCACGGTGACCACCGAAGACACAGCCCGCACGATGAACACCATCCACTCCGGATCACCGACTGACCCCTGCCCACACCACGTCTTCAACAAGGCCGACTCCACCATCGCACCCCAACTCCGGAACATCATCAACGCCTCCTTCAACACCGCCACCTTCCCGGAGAGCTGGAAGCACGCCGAGATCAGCGCCCTCCTGAAGAAACCTACAGCGGACCCCACCGATCTCAAAAACTTCCGCCCCATCTCGCTCCTCCCTTTTCCTGCTAAAGTCATCGAGAAGATCGTCAACAGACAGCTGACCGCCTTCCTTGAGACGAACGGATCCCTCGACCCCTCGCAGTATTGTATTGAATTGTATTGTATTGATGATTTGTAAAGCGCGTTGGCTACCCAGGGGCGTCCCAGCGCTATAGAAAAGAGTGAGTTGGGCTGGAGAGGCTGGAGTAAGAGAAGCTGAGTGAAAAGTTAGATTGGAATTTTGCTGAAGAGCCAAGTTTTTAATAGTTTACGGAAGGTGAGAAGGTTAGGTTCTGATCTGATAGGGAGGGGAAGGGAGTTCCCGATCCTAGCCAGGTTATAAGAAAGCGAGCGGCCTCAGTCCGGCTTCAGAGCCAACCACAGCACCGAGACCGCCCTCATCGCAGCCACCGACAACATCCGGACCCTGCTCGACAAGGGGGAAACAGTGGCCCTCATCCTCCTGGACCTCTCCGCTGCGTTCGACACGGTCTGCCACCGCACCCTAGTCCAGCGCCTCAGCAACATCGGTATCCAAGAGAAGGCACTGGAGTGGATCATCTCGTTCCTCGCCGGAAGAACACAAAGAGTCCACCTCCCCCCGTTTCGCTCCGAGGCCACCGAAGTCATCTGCGGCATCCCGCAAGGATCTTCACTCAGCCCCACCCTCTTCAACATCTACATGAAACCTCTCGCAGCCATCGCACGCCAGCACAACCTCAACATCATCTCTTACGCCGACGACACCCAGCTGATCCTCTCCCTCACCAGAGACCCCGACCCCGCCAGAACCTGCCTACACGAAGGGATGAAAGACGTCGCCGAGTGGATGAAGGACAGCCGCCTGAAACTGAACTCGGACAAGACGGAAGTCCTCATCCTGGGATCTTCGCCCTCCGCCTGGGACGACTCCTGGTGGCCCCCAGCCCTGGGCACCGCACCCAAGCCAACCGACCACGCACGCAACCTGGGCTTCATCCTGGACCCCTCCCTCTCGATGACCAGACAAGTCAACGCCGTCTCCTCATCGTGCTTCAACACCCTGCGTATGCTTCGCAAGATCTTCCGCTGGATCCCGACCGAGACCAGGAAGACTGTCACCCAGGCACTCGTCACCAGCCGACTGGACTACGGAAACGCCCTCTACGCCGGAACCACAGCCAAGCTACAGAAAAGACTCCAGCGCATCCAGAACGCCTCCGCCCGACTCATCCTGGATGTCCCCCGACGCAGCCACATCTCCAGCCACCTGAGGAACCTGCACTGGCTCCCCGTCAACAAGAGGATCACGTTCTGGCTCCTCACCCACGCACACAAGTCTCTCCACGACCTGGGCCCCAAGTACCTCAACGACCGCCTGACCTTCTACACGCCCACCCGCCAGCTACGGTCCACCAGCCTCGCCCTCGCAGCCGTACCACGCATCCGAAGAGCCACCGCCGGAGGAAGATCCTTCTCTTACCTGGCTGTCAAGACTTGGAACTCCCTCCCCATCCACCTTCGGCTGACCCAGGACCATCTCGCCTTCAGGAAACAACTCAAGACCTGGCTGTTCAAGCAGTAGCATACCCCTCCCCCCAAGCGCCTTGAGACCCTCCCGGGTGAGTAGTGCGCTATACAAATGGCATGATTGATTGATTGATTGATTGGCACACTCTCCTCCAGAGCTGGGTGGCTACAGTGGGCCTGACACCTACTGCCAACATGAGGGGAAAGACACCCGTGCAGCCACCTCCTCTTCCCCAAAGAAATGTTGTGTGTGGGGGCAATGGCACCCTTGCACCAATGTTGTGGATTTTCAGCTGCCTCTTCCTGTGAGATGGCTTCCAGCCTCGGCCATAATTGTGTGTGGGGGGGAGAGAGGGGGTAACAGAAAAAAAACAAGCCAACAGACCGACGGGGAGAAAATGAGAAATAAAAGCACAGGGGTGCAAAAAGTAAAAATGAAAAAATGGAACTAATGGGCAGAAATGTGATGTATGGGGTTGCATGAGTTAGAGATGCTAGTGGTAATTAAAACAGTTAGAGTTTACTTGAATATAACTAATAAATGTTAGATTAATAAGGAAAAAACGGTATCTGGGCAGTGTCTCAACAGTTCAGCTGAACTCAAGGTATCTTACCTTTTTGCATCTGATATTGCTTCTATACTCTCCTGTGGGGATTTACACTGTCATTCCAATATATTTGAGACCAAAAGGGCAGGTAATCATGTAGATTGCATTTCCAGAATTTCAGTTATTATGGGCTTGATTACGAGTTTGGTGGTCTTACCGCCATACCACCGTGGTGGCAGTCCCAAGTGCACCACCGAGTTGGCAGTCTATCGCCTGTCATATTTCAATGTTCCAGCTGGCCCCGCTGCATTGTTTCTGATGGGAGGGAATATTTTTCCATATGTGTTGATGCACGACACGTGCAAAAATACCAAGTACATGTACTTTGCCATTGCTGGGGTCTTGACCATTTGTCCCATTCCAGTCAGTGAGTGACAAGTGAGAAACGGGCAAACCTGGGTTAAAGCACTGACATGGTTGTTTTCTTCGGGGTCAAGTTGCTGCTGTGCAGATGGGTCCTGGGGGAAGGGATCTACGTGAAAGACTGAAGAGAAAAAAAGGAAATGGGCAAGTTTGCACCCCATTTCCTTCAATTCTTCAGACTTTAAGCAAGCGGTCTCACTACCATGGACGGCTCAGTGGAAAGGCAACTCATAATCCAGATGGCGGTAACCTTCAGTGTACCTCCCTCTGACAGCTGCTTTCCCCCTGCTGCTGTCACAGGGGTCTGCGAGTGGCTGGCAGCAGAGGCAGTAGGTAGCGGCAGCACTCCAGCGGTCTTCCCTCCAGCAACCTGCTAACATTTTAATTTGGCAGGCAGATTGCCAGCTAGGCGGTGGGGAATCCGACACCGCCGTGACGGCAGGACTATCACCGCCAAGCTCGTAATAACCCCCTATGCTTCTTGAGTATCCAAGGTGTATGTAACCTTATATTTAATTCACTTTTTTTGTTGTATAGAGCTAAACGCTGCAGCTCCAGCAAGGATGGTGACCTGCGATCGGTGGTAGATTCCATAGTGTACTGATCTTGGGTTCAGTGTTGTAGATCTGAAATAAACTAACACATCTTTCAGCTTACAGCTTCTCTTTATGAAGAAGATTAGTGTTGCTACTGATAGCCTGTTAGAATTAATGATACACCAGTTTTAATTATGCTTTTCTACACCGAATTAGATGCAGTGCTGTAGTTAGTTAAAGAAATTAGTCTTATTTTTCTCAGCGTTTGGTTATGATTCCAGCAGTGCTGATTTGTTATCGTTTTTAGCCCCTTTCCTAGCATTCACAATGATGTGTGGGGGTAATGGTGTTTTATCAATTTATCTGTCAGAATATCAGGCAGGAACATTCTGGGTAACAGTTGATATGGCTATCAGTAGAGGGATACTGCACTCCACTAGCTGTAGCTTTATGCATGCATACATATTAGAGGTAACAGTGCAACAAGAATGAGATTTTACATAACATTTAATATGTCAATGTTGCCATTTTTATGCACTGTAAATAGCAGGTATAATCCCCCCTCAGAATCACAGAGGAGACTATTGAAGAGCTTGAAGTGTGACGAGGGGTCAATCCGGTGATGCTATGCGATTAGAAGTGTGTTTGTTGGGGGGCGTGGCTTGGACGCCGGCCAAGATGGCGGCGTGAACTGGGAGCTCCGGCACCGACCTATCTTCACCTCTCCACTCGGGCACTTTTCTTCACGAACTTCGACATAATGTGCCTTGCCCCGCGAACCGGAACGCGAGGAGAGCCTAGCGCCCTCACTGTTTCTCGGTTTCGCGGTCTTTCGAAGAAGTTACGGAGGAGTCTCATCTTCGCGGCTGCAGCCGCCATTTTGTGTGCCGGCCGCGGATTTTTGCGACGGCTGGCTTGTATCCGCATATGCTTCTCCTCGCACTCCACTACCCACCTGAGGACCTCTGCAGCACTGACCTCAGCGGTAAGCCTTTCTGTCAATACAATTGGCTTTTTTGAGGCATCCTCTTCCTCATGCTCCATTTGTGCTGCTCTTCGAGGCCATTTTAAGGCTATTATGCATCCTTTCAGCAACTGATATGAACTGTACTTCAGCAGCGCTTTTCTACACCTAACTTTGCGCTCCTACTGTACTGCACTCTGTAATATCTCGTCAGGAAGTTTCCCAATTTCGAGGTCTTTTGCGCAAGTTGTATGAGGGTCTCGTCTTTGCGACTGCAGCCACCATTTTGTGATCCAGCAGTGGTTTTTCGGCGGCGGCCGGCTTGCTCGCTCATATGTTTCTCCTCATCATTTCCTGCTCAGCTGAGGACCTCTGCAGCATCGACCCTCATTGGTAACTCTTATTGACTGTGCAACTGGCTTTCTTTCTTTGAGACGCCCTCCTTCTTACGCTTCATCTGTGCTGCTCTTGGGGGCCATTTTGAGATTATTGTACATCTTTTCAACTTTCATCGACTTCTCCTCCCCGCCTACATGAACTCTGATATGTACTGTACTTCTGCAGCGCTTTTTTGCCTCTAACTTTGCGCTTCCATTGTAATATGCATTGAAACGCCTCGTCAGGACGTTCCACTTCAACAACTTCCTCCAGGAGGTCCTTTCACGATCATTACGCACTCTGCCATACCTCCTCTCGTATGTGACCCTACCTGCCGCCTATCACAGTACTTTTCCGGATCCTTGCAGTGCTGCGTTTTGACTAATCTTGCTCCTGGTACGCAGTGTTATCATTGTCCATCACAGCATTTCCGCTGAGGAGTTTTTCCCTACGTTATACTAGCTTCTTACTTTTACTTCTCTGATTTGGTTGCCTTATATGGGGAAAATCCGCACTCTGAAGCTCACACCTCTACCGAAACTACCAGCTGGTTCTGACTCCGACTCACCTACTCAGGAAATGGAGGAAGTCTGATTCTGCCCATGGGACTATTCCAAAAACTCAGAATGGAGGTAAGACACAGTCTTCCTTGACCTCATCCAAGCGTCTGAAGAAGGATCCACCGTCTCCTGGGAACAATTCTTCCTCTTCATCTATGGACCTCATTCTGGAAGAACTACGTGCCTTCAAGCCCTTTATGGAAGCCACTACAAAAAACATGCAGGCCATGCAAGAGAAATGGACATCTTTAGTTTCGCGTGTCATGACCTTGGAGCAGTCCTCGGATTCTCTGCATTCTACCTGTTCCTGAATTCCTTCAATAGAGGCTGAGATCCTTCTACTCAGGCGTCAAACTGAGGATTTGGAAAACAGAAACCGCAGGAACAACCTACGCTTATACGGTCTTCCGGAACTTACAGAAGGGTCCAATCCTACCATCTTTTTCCAATCTTTTTTCTCGCGAAAATTCTGGACACTCCGGCCTTATCCTCCATTAATATTCAGCGAGCACATCGTCTTGGCCCCAAAGTTGCTACCAAACCCAGGGGTGTTATCATGCTGTTCTTGCAGTACACCGACCTCTTGCAGGTCCTCTCAGCCGCCAAGCTCAAGAAGCAAATCATGTGGGAGGGTCACCGTCTTTATCTGTCACAGGATGTCTCCAAGACCACCGCAGACCGGAGGAAAACATTTTTGGACCTAAGACCTCAGTTAAGAGCCCTTAATGCTAGATATGGTCTCTTACACCCTTGTCTCTTCAAGGTTACATATAAAGACAGAACAACCACGTATGATGATCCTGCGCCCTACAAGCCTTCCTTCGCCAACAGAGTACGGATGTCATGGATACCTCCAGGCCTGGCTGAGTGGCCTTCGTCTCTGTCATTTTCCTGATTTTGCTTGATTGTGGTCCTGCTTCTTCTTTCTTGACGTTGTTTTGTTTTGTTTTACTTGCCGTTTATTGTTATTATGACCGTTTCTTATTATTATGACTGTTTTATCATTTCATTTTACTGTTTTATATGCTATTATTTTTAGACAAATTCGTGTTTTAATGTAGAACCTTACATTTTCCCTAATGTTTCTCTCACTCCTTTAGATATTTCCTTCGTCAACTTCATCTCGCTGCTTCCTAATGTTTCCTTATGTGCCCATTGGACTTCTAATACTATTGGTTGGATGTCCGCTCTGGTTGTTGTCGTCGTCATCTCCCTCCACCACCATTCCCGTCCCTGTTTTGGGGGTTTTCCGTTTTAGTAAGTATGTCTTTCAGTCGTTCGTTTTGGACTTGTACTGTCTCTTTGTTTGTTTTTGTCCCTGTCCTTTTTCTCTCTCTCTTACTCTTGCACTCTCCTTTACTTTCTCCCTGGTCTCTCTTTCTCTTTTCTTTCTTCTCAGACTTACTCCTATTTCTATAACAGTTGCTCTACTTTTTCTTCACACATTTATTCTTTCTTCTCCTTCTCTCTTATCTTTTTTCTTTATCATTATATTTCCATCTCCATCAATTTTTCCATTATATTTCTACTGCATTTGTTCTAATGTATTTATTATGCATTTATAGGCATGTTACGCTTAGTTATTTTTCTAAAATGTTCCATTCCGTGTGACGACATGGAACGTTAAGGGTTTACATAATCCCATTAAAAGACAGAGGGTTCTCTCACACTTAGCAAGACTTAAAACTGACGTTGCCCTTCTTCAGGAGGCTCATCTTGCTGAGTCAGAGGCCTTAAAACTTAAGCCTTGTTGGGTGGGTCATGTTATTTGCTCTCCTACGACATCCAGGAAGAATGGAGTTGTAATTTTGTTGCACAAAAAGTTAAATGTTTCTTCGATTACTCGTGAATGTGATGATGATGGCCGTTGGCTTATTGTTACTTTTCTCATTGATAACATACCACTCACCCTTTTTAATGTATATGCCCCTACTGGGATTGATAGATCCTTTTGGCCTTCTATTTCTGCCAAGTTGTCCTCTCTCTCTGGAAATTACATATTACTCGGGGGAGACTGTAATCAGATTGTTGACCCCTTCCTTGACCGTCATTCGAAAGTCACTTTTGTTCCCTCTAGAATGCACACTCAATTTGTCAACTCTTTTCACACCAATGCCTTAGTAGATATCTGGAGACTGTGCAACCCTGATATTAGAGAATATCGTTTTTTCTCTCCTCCTCGCCAATCCCAATCTCGCATTGACCATATCTTTCTCAGTAAATCCCTGTCCCAACACGCCATCCGTTCTGAAATTGGCTCCATCTTACTTTCCGACCATACCCCAGTTTTTGTTGACCTTGACTCACTCCCCTTTTCTCCCCACTCTGGCAGATGGCGCTTTAATAATGCTTTGCTTTTGGAACCCACCTTTTCTACCGAATTCACTGCCTTTGCCAAGGAATTTTTCCTATTAAATCAAGCCCCTGACTCCCCTTTTGTTATGGTTTGGGATTCTTTTAAATCAGCCTCTAGAGATTTTATTATTAACTTTGTGTCTCGACGGAAGAAACTTTCGGGAGGCCAAGTCGCAGAAAATTCTGGCTGACATTAAAGCTTTAGAACTGGCCTATTATGCTTCTAAATCTGATTCTTCCCTTAAGGCACTTATCGAAGCGAAAATCTCCTTTAATAAATTCACAACCGACGCTGCCTCTAACATTCTGCTAAAATGTAATTCCAGATACTATGGAGTGAATAAAATGGGGAAACTTTTAGCCAATTATTTTAAGATCCGTAAGGAATGCACAAAAATTCAATCTATTAAAACCTCTTCAGGAGATTCCACATTTAAGGATAACGATATCCTCACTGAATTTGTCAAATTTTACGACACCCTTTATACACCAGAACAGGTTCCGACGTCCGACGATCTCACCTCTTACTTCCATTCTCTTCCATCTCCCCCGATTTCACATGTTGACTTCCATTCTTTAGAACAAGACATATCACTCTCTGAAATCTCCCATGCTGTCTCTAAACTTTGTCATGGCAAATCCCCAGGCCCTGATGGCTTTACTATCGAATTCTATAATCACTTCGCTTCTCTCCTTCTTCCTAAACTTTTACTCTTATTTCAATCTTTCTCTGATACTGGTTCCTCTAGTGGTTCTTTTCAACAAGCCCTAATCTGCTTAATTCCAAAGGAAGATAAGGATCACTCCTTATGCAAAAATTACAGACCAATATCTTTGGTTAACACTGATTATAAAATTCTAGCGAAGATATTAGCATTACGCATGGACCCCCTTTTACCGGAACTTATTGGCCCAGAACAATCTGGTTTTGTCAAGGGGCGTCTCTCCTCCGATAACTCCCGGGTTTTTCTTAACATACTTAGCAAGGCTTCTTCTTTGACTCTTCCCTTTGCAGCTATCTCCCTAGATGCGGAGAAAGCTTTTGATAGGATTGGGTGGGATTTTATATTTCAGGCTTTACGTTGGATTGGTATCCCTCTCAAATTCATTTCCATTGTTTCTTTACTTTACTCCGATCCTCAAGCTTCTATTTTTGTTAACGGGATGTCCTCGGACTATTTTTCCTTACACAGAGGAGTTCGATAAGGTTGCCCCTTGTCTCCCTTACTTTTTGTTTTAGCCTTAGAACCCTTCCTTACTAAAATTCGCTTAGATGACACTATCTCTGGTTTTCAATTTGGTCCCCAACAAGTCAAATTCTCGGTTTATGCCGATGATATTCTTTTTTACTGTTCCGATTCTATTACCTCTATTCCTTCTTTTCTTCAGTAGGTATCTTCCTTCTCTGCAGTTTCTGGCTATCGCTTGAACGCCGACAAATGTGAAATCTTGCTGTTGAACCCTCTTTGCCAGAAACATCTTTTTTCTTGTACGGGTTTCTCTTGGCAACCATCTAAAATCAAATATCTAGGGGTCTGGTTTGCACCTCTATTATCTGACACTCTCAAACTAAACTTTGATTATATTTTCAAGAAAATGGACACGGCTATTACTCGTTGGCACCCGCTCTTTTTGTCCTGGTGGGGCAGGCTCAACTCTATAAAGATGATGTTATCCCCCTTGCTTCTCTATACTATTACATGCTTCCTTTACACATTCCTCTTTCTTTCTCTAAAAAGATTGACTCTTTACTATTGAAATTTTTATGGAACGGTAAATGTCCTCGAATAGCTCTTTCCTCTCTACGTAGGGACAAAGCTCAATCAGGAGTACGTTTTCCTGATTTTAAACAGTACCACCGTGCTTTTTCCTTGAAGCAATCAATTCGCTGGTTTTCGTCTAATACGCTTCATTATCCTCCTGTCTGGCTCAGTATGGAATCTTCTTTTATTTCTCCTTTTACCTTCTGCGAATTCTTGTCCTTTTCGTCTTCTTTAACTCTTTTTCGCACGCCCATTATTTCACATTCTCGTACTCTTCTTTCTCCCTACTTATCTTCATCGTATCCCTCTCTCCTCTCCACTCATGAACAACCGATCTGGAAAAATATCCTTTTCAAAATCCGTAATCGTACCATTTATTGGAAAACCTGGCACTCTCGAGGAATATGTTGGATCTCTCAGCTACTTTCTCAGGGTACCCCTCTCTCCTTCCAGGAACTTCAATCTGTTTTCTCTTTGCCTGCCTCTGCCCGATCGCAATACACTGCTCTCTATCCAGTCTTACTTTCCTATTTTCAATCTCTTTCACCTTCTAACGATATTCCTTTAGACTGCAGATCCACTTCCATTTTATTGGAGACGTCTCCTTCTGCGTCCGCTTTGTATAATTCATTCCGTTTTACCAGTGATAGACTGAAATCGCGCATTGAGCTTGCTTGGGAGTTGGACTTCTCTCGGGGTTGTCCTGTACTTTTCTGGGATAAAATTTGGACTAAGCTTCATAAAACCTCTAGAGCTGCTAACACTACCCAGACTTTATACTTCATTTATCACAGAACTTTATTTACTCCACTTGCTTTATCCCGTTTTTCACCAGATACCCTCTCTACCTGTTGGTCTTGTCCCTGCCCCTCTGCTGACCTCAAGCATATGCTGTTTGAGTGCCCCCCTGTCGCCCAGTTCTGGCAGAAGGTTTGGCAGCAAATACAAAACAAATTCCAACTTCAGGTCCCCTTTTCATTCGCATTGGTTTTTATAGGCTCCCTTTCATCGGAACTCCCTCACTCTTCCAGCCACTACCCTTTACTTGACCTTTTCATTGCTGTAGCTTTTCATATCATCACTTCTAACTGGAAACAGGCTGCAAATATTTCATATCAGTCCTGGTGGAATGCAGTCTGTTTTAATCATCGCCTAGACACCAATTATGTATCTCCCATTTCCCTAGCTATCAAACGTGACCTGATTTGGATTCCTTTGGTAACTTACCTTTCTTCACATGTCCCTACACATCCCTCTCCTGATTCTGCAACAGTTGAAGTATGTAAACCTCTGTGACTCTCTTATTACCTATATATTTAAATACTATAATTATTAAGTCTTAATGTAATGTATTTCATTTATTGTATTTATATTCATATGTTATGTCCATAATTCTTCATGCTTATAATGCTTACTCTTTATGAATCTACTATTGTATTGCCTATTTCATACATTTACTTATTGTAATTCTTCTCCCCCTCCCCTTCCCCACTTTTCTATTTCTCAATAACTCAAACTTAAAAAAAAAAAAAGAAGTGTGTTTGTTGTCACATATGCAGCTGGGAGTTTGGTGAATCGACGTCCATGCTCCTTGAGTAACATTGCAATGATGTATCGCTGGAGAAACCATTATGTTCACGTTTAGAACCATGAGGCCCTCCAACAGGCATTAAGTGAAGGCATTTTATGACAGCCAAGGACTTTTACTACTACCATAAGAAGGTGTAGGTACGGGTAGCAGCGTAAACATGACTGGGCTATTGTGCTATATTTTCCATCCTAAATCATGTCTATGGGCAGGAGCCACCCATCAGTTGGCTCTTCCAATATGGATCCTATTGGCCGTTGCACAGAGATTGCCTATACCATTCAGATGTCAATCACATCAGTAAGCCGAGCGAATTAAATTCAGTGCTGGGATTCTCGATTAAGCAATTAGAAAGACTGCAATTTTTCCTTTGATTACCTTCTTCAGAGATTTCTGACTTAAATCTCTCCTGTGCATATGTGAGAGAGGAACTCATGTGGAACAGCCCCAAGGAAAAACACAACTTCAAATTCTACTCTTTTATCTTTCTAATTCATCAAAGGACTATCAGAAGTAAAACCTTTCCATAATACCGGGTTGCCATGAAGCCAACTCTGTGGCATGCAAAAAAGGTTTCAGTGCTTTCTCTGTACCAGTTAGAATCAATAGAGCAACTTCTCCAATCTATGTTGCTGAGATCACTTTAAAATCAATAAATGTCTGCCAATGAGCCCTGCATTGATGAGCTTCTTGGAAATACATTCTATTTCACTAACTTCTATAACATGTCTATTGTGCTTTACTTGCGTCTCCATCACAGATGGTTTCAGAACATGGTACAGAATCCTCAAATCATACCAGCTAAATGTCAGCTGGGCAGCTGTGATCAACATGGCTAGTTAACAATTTTAAATTAATCCTATTTAGAAATTATCATCTTTTAGTAGGAACCCATCTATTCAAAGCGAAGCAGACCATTCAATTGAACGTAATCCTGTCTAGAAAGTACGAACTAGGTCACCTTAACCTTCTCATTCAAGTTATGCAGCTTGCAGAATTATTAGTGACCCTGAGCATGTCAAGATCACTGATGGAGGATTTAAATTGCGGCCAGCTGAATATCTCCACATAGGATACAAAAAATGCCTCTGTCTTGCTGTGTGGTGAGCTCACTATAGGTACGCCTCTGCATCTGGGATGAGTGGATATTGTTTTGATGACTTTCCAGCCTGTCGGTTTGTTGAAATGTTAATGAGCAAACACTTTTTAGACTTGTTAGTCCACCCACTAGCTGTGAAAGAGCAAATGCAGATCTGAGTTATATATATGCGGAACAGAATGCAATGCCATTACATTCGGGTTGGCTTAACATTAGTTCACACTGTTAGGATACTTTCGTTTGTCCTTGCTTTTGCCATGACATAAATACGACAAATGACCATCATAATTATAAAATCCATAATTATATTGCAGCCTTGTACATGATAACTAAGCCCTCTGCCATACCCAGTCATTTATAGTAATAGGACATCATCACATTCCCTCAATACCGTTCAGGCTTTGATTCGGACTCCAGCTATATCTGAGATCAATATCTGTGAGCAAAGAAGCTAGTAATTGGGTAACTTTTTGTTTACATGCATTCCCATTGACCTCCCAGTTCCTACTTTTTGATCATCACAAACATGATGAAAGATTACATCAATTAATTGGCCCAACAATTCCATCACTAAACATCTCACAGTAACTTTTCAGATGCAGCAAATTGTCAGTTTATGGATGGCATACTGACATATGTGTACCTGCATGGAAGTTTAAAACCACATTCGGGACTATGTGCAAAAGTAACTTACACTTCTGAGTATGTTAGACGTATACGTTTTACTCTTTTGCCCACCTTCACTACTTTTGTCTATTTACCATTTATGATTGCAACTTCACTTCCTTTGTCTAGTCACCATTTACAAATGTAAAGTTGCTCAAAAGAGTAGAATGAATACAGAACATCAAATAAAGGTAGCAGTTGTATATAATAATAGCACAGCTACAGAGAGCTATCAAAGGGTTTATATGATACTATAGTAGCAAATTATGTTCTGTTATGTTATGTTAACTTAATTTTTAGAGAGCATGTTGGTGTAGCTCAACTGAAACCCTAATACCTAAAGCTCACAATATAAATGTACATTAAGTGCTGCGAACCGTGTCCAACACTCTGCTACCAACAGGGTGTCCCACACATTGTGACCCAATCTTAGATTACAATCAGATCCAAAATTTCAATATGACACTAGAGCACCCTAGGACAGTAGATGCAATACCTAGTGAATATTGCATTAAGAAGATAGTACAAAAGTTCTTTATGCTCATCCAGTTTTATTGTCAGCGCTTCAAGTTACCATACAAGTCTTGAGCGAAGAGAATTGGTATATAAATATCGGCAGACAACATGTTTCGACTGGTACAGACTTTCTCGAAGCAACAAAAAGTACAAAATACTAAGTGCAGTATGCCCCCTGCAGCATATATATCTTAGTGCAACCGGTTGTGTTTTTGATACCAGTAGCACTGCATGTGTCCAGCCAGAAGACAAGAAGAATAGATACATTGAAAATCGCACTACCACAGTGGAAAGTGTGAACTACCCGTACTGACCAGCTGTGATTGTTCACCCGGTAGAGCCAAGAAATCCAAAAGGAAATACGTACTCCTGACGTGAATACCCGAAGTCTCTCAATTTGCACCCTGAGTAAAGTGAAGCAATCTGTCACCGTCATGCCAGGGGTACCTGAAAAATATAACCTGTAAAAGTGTTGTGGGGAATGTAAGAGAAAATACCAACAAAGTATAAATACCTCAACATCAGTCTTGTTTCTTCCCAAACATAAGGGCTGAAAATGCATAGTTGATTAACAAAGCACAAAAAATGTTTTTCAAATTGTAGACTTGAGTATCGTCAAGTGGAGTGTTGTAGAGTACAGTGGGGGAGAGTGTCATACAGTGTAGTTTCGTAGAGTGGAGGGTCAGAGTGGAGTTGAGTAGAACGGAGTGGCGTGTCGTACAGTGAAGTGATGTGATGTGTCGTACTGTTGAGTGGAGTAGCATAGAGTGAAGTGGCATGTCCTACAGTGCAGTGGAATGGTGTGTCATAGAGTGACATTTCATAGACTGTCTTAGATTTGAGGGGTGTTCAGAGTAGTGGTGTACAGTGTAGTGGCATGTTGTACAGTGGAGTGGAGTGCCTTAGAGCGAAGTGACGTGGATTGTCGTACAGTGGAGTGGACTGTCATAGAGTGGAGTGCTGTGTCATTGAACGGAGTGCTGTGTCATAGAGGGGAGTGCCGTATCTTAGATTGGAGTGGAGTGGAATAGTGCGTCATATAGTGTGGTAGAGTGGAGTAGAGTATTGGAAAAAAGTGTTGGCTCATAGAGTGGAGTAGAGTATTGTAGAGCGCAGTGGAGGAGAGTGGAATGGTATCTTGTGCAGTAGAGTGGAGTGGCGTGACATAGAGTGGCATGTCATACAGTGTTGCACAGTGGAGTAGACTGGAGTAGAGTGTTGTAGAGTGGAGTAGCATCTCATGGAGTACAGTGGAGTGGCGTATCATAGAGTGGCATCCTCTACAGTGTGTTACAGTGGAGAAGAGTAGAGTGGAGTAGAGTAGAGTTGAGTAGTGTGTCAGAGAGTACAGTGAAGTAGAGTGGAGTGGTATAGAGAGATATGTGTAGAGTGTCCTACAGTGGAATACAAGGTCATAGAGGGGCATTGGGTGTCTTAGAGTGGAGGAGTGTATACTGGCGTAGAGTAGTGTGGCATAGAGTAGAATGAAGTGACAGAGATAGAGTGGAATGTCATAGAGTAGAATAGAGTTGCATGTCATAGAGTATCCTCTCGTAAAATGTCTTAGAGTGGAGGGGTGTGGAGTGACGTACAGTGAAGAGCCATGTCATAGAGTGCAGTGGTGTGTCATAGAGTGGAGTGGCATTGAGTGGTGTGGAGTTGTGTATTGTACACTGGAGTGGCATATCATAGGCTGTAGTGGTTATAGAGTAGAGTGAAGTGGCTTGCTGTACAGAATCATAAAGTAGTGCATCATACCATAGAGTGGAGTTGCTTGGGGTGTAGTAGAGGGAGTTGTGTAGAGTGTTGTACAGTGGAGTCCAGTGTCATAGAGTGCCATAGAGTGGAGTAGAGTGTAGTGGCATAGAGTGGAGTGTGATAGAGTGGAGTGTTGTTGACTGTCATATTGTAGAGTGTTGTGGAGTACAGTGTCATAGAGTGTTGTGGCATATAGTGTTGTGGCGTACAGTGTCACAGCATACAGCAGAGAGGCATAGAGTGGAGTGGCCCAGAGTGGAGTGGAGTTTCATACAATGGAGTGGCATGCAGTGGGTTGGCGTGTCATAGAATGGAATGGAGTAGAGTGTAGTGGGGTGGCATAGAGTAGAGTGCAGTGGCGTGCCATTGAGTGTCTTAGAGTGGTGGTGCATAAAGTGGAGGGCTGTAAAGTGGAGTGTCATGGAGTGCCATGGAGTTGAGTGTCGTACAGTGCAGTGAAATGTGGTATAGCAGAGTAGCATGTGATAGGGTGGAGCGGCGTGTCATTCGATAGAGTACAATTAAGTAGTGGAGAAGAGTGGAGTGTCACAGTGTTGTCGAGTGCAGTGGTATACAGTGTTGTGGCACAGAGTATCGTGGCATAAGTTTTGTGGTACATTGTGTCTTAGTGTAGAATGTCATAGTGTGGAGTGGGGTAGAGTGGAGTGGCACGCAGTGAAGTGGTGTACCATTGAGTGGCGTGTTGTAGAGAGGAGTGGTGTGTCAGAGAGTGGAGTGGTCTGGAGTGTCATAGATTGAAGTGCAGCAGAATGTTGTAGAGTGAAGTGGCGTGTCGTATACTGGACTGGTGTGTCGTAGAGTGTCATAGTGAGGAATAGAGTGGCATACAGTGGAGGGCCATAGAGTGAAGTTGAGGGTTGTAGAGTGGAGTGGCGTGTTGTGCAGTGTGTTAGAATGGATTGCCAAAGAATGGTGTAGCATAGAATGGAGTAGCAAAGTACAGTGGAGTATAGTGCAGTAGTGTTTCAGAGAGAACAGTGGAGTAAAGTGGCATGGATCAGCTTAGAAGGAGTTACATAGAGTGTTATAGAGTGGAGTAGAGTGTCGCTGAGTAGCATATTGTGAATAAAGTGTCACAAACTGGCATATAGTGGAGTGGAGTGTCATAGAGTAGAGGAGTGCATTGTGTCATAGTGTGGAGTAGAGTGTCATATAGTAGCATAAAGTGAAGTGTAGCAGAGTGATTTGGCACATCGTAGAGTGGAATGGCGGGTCATACAGTGGAGTGACATGTCATATAGTGGAGTGGGGAGTTGTAGAGTGGAGTAGCGTGTTGCAGAGTTGTAAAGAGTGGAGTAGAGTGGCAACTGGAAACAGGTCGATAACAACATGCTTAGTCTCCAGCTTTCGCGCTTTCAAACAAAAAGGCCTGAAAAGGCGGGACAGGCTTCCTCTAATTTTAATCAATTGCTTATAAGGACAGCTAATAATATAGCTCCCCTTCAAAAAACCTCAAGCAATAGGAAAACCCCATTGGCCTCCTGTTTTTCAGAAACCTTGAGATTAAAAAAGCAAGAATGTAGAAGACAAGAGAGATCTTGGAGATTAAACTATAATGATCATGAGCTCAACAAGTATAAGATTGTATTAGCTGACTATAAAAATCTAATCTTGACAGAAAACGCTCCTATTTTTCCAAACAAATTAAGGAGGCAGAAAATTCCACTAAAGAGCTGTTTCTAGTGGTAACCAATCTGTCTACACTTCCTGGAAAAATAGTGAATTGTCATTCTCAGGACTTTTGTAACTCACTAGCTCAACATCTTCAAAATAAAGTGGAACGAATCTATGTTACCTTTGACAATGGGACGAGGTCTGAGATTTGTGATTTAGTAATTCCTTGACCCCCTAATGCTCCAATCTTCAATGAATTTAGATCAGTAAGTGTGGACGAGGTAATCACCCATATTTTACAGGCACAAATCGGCTCTCCCCATTACCCTTTTCCCGCTATGAAGGATGTATTTCCTTCCTTCTGGAAGAGGGCATCGATTTTGCCTCTTTTGAAAAAATCTAATCTTGATGAAGCTGATCCTAATAATTATAGGCCCATTTCATGTCTCTCAGTTCCAGCCAAACTGGTGGAATAATCAACTCACAAGATATTTACATGAATACAACTTTTTGGATGAATCCCAATTTGGTTTAGGGCAGAGCACAGCACTGAGACTGCAATGATAAAAGCCACTGATGAAATCAGAGCACTCTTAGATGCAGGTGGTGCTGCTGCCCTTATTTTCCTCGACCTTTCGGCAGCGTTTGACACGGTCAACCATAAACTGTTACTTACCCGTCTAAACTCAATGGGCATTACGAATAACATGTTAGCTTTGATCTCCTCTTTTCTATCCGACAGGATACAATCAGTTGCCTTAGGCAATTATGATTCCCCGTCTTTCACTCTCCCTTGTGGGGTCCCTCAGGGATCTCCAATGATCCCTACACTTTTCAATGTATATGTATCTGTGCTGGCTGCATTAATCAGATCCTTCGGGATGGCTATAACATCTTACGTGGATGACACTCAAATTGTATTATCTATCTGTAAAAATGTCATGCCTCTGGTAAAAAGATGTAGAGATTGCATGCTGGCAGTCGACTCATGGATGAGTTCGCACTGCGTCAAGCTTAATTCAGGAAAAACTGAGGTAATTCTGTTTGGGAATTACTTCCCTAGCTGGTCACATATTTGATGGCTAGACTAATTGGGAGCAGTCCCCATTCCGGTCACCAAAGCAAAAAAATCTGGTAGTGATTATAGATGAGAAACTAAACTTTGAAGCTCAAGTTAAAGCAGTCTCATCAGCTAGTTTTTTTTCTACTCAAGGTGATCAAGAAAATTCTACCTTTGATCCCAGTAGACAGCAGGAAAATAGTGGTTACTTCCTTAGTCATGGCTGAACTGGACTGTTGCAATGGGCTTTATTTCGGAATGCCTGAGAAGCAGTTACATAGATTGCAGATGATCCAGAATGCTGCTTCAAGGCTCCTGCTGGGGTTCCCCACGTTTCAATCAGTGGGTAAGCATCTTTGGAGACTGCAATGGCTTCCAGTCAAGTGTTGCATTGCGTTTAAGGCCTTATGTGCCACATATAAGGCATTACACAGCACCGGACCTCAGTTTTTGAGACGGTCATTGAATTGGTGCTCCCCAAATAGATGTCTTAGGTCTGAAGTGGCAAAACTAATGCTCTCTCAGAGATTCTGCAAGGCTAATTCGGGTGGCAGAAACTTCTTTGTGGGTGCTACTAAACTCTGGAACAATCTCCCTTTCTCCATCAGAAATCTTCCATCCTTACCATCCTTCCGTAAAGCCCTTAAGACCTGTCTATTTAACGAATAGTGCACTAGCTTGCTTCTGGACTGTTAGCACCAAGACACTGTTCGGTATTTGTGCGATGTATACATTTTAATATTTTAACTTAACATACAGTGAAGGGTCATACAGTGGATTAGAATGCTGTGGAGTGTTGTAAAGTGGAGTGGTGTGTTGTAGAGTAGAGTGTCATGCTGATGAGTGGAGTGGGGTGCCTTAGAGTGGAGTGGCATATGGTTAAGTAAAGTGGTATATGTGTTGGAATAAATACTGCCACTCAGGAAATTGAAGGAAGCAACTTTATTCTCGTCTTGGTCTCAGCCTCACACACCGGGTTCTAACATGAACGCCTCGCCAACATTCCATGGGCCAGTTAAACAGTACACAGGGGGAAGGGGTGCATGGGGCATACCAAAACTCATGTGGATAACTGAGGGATATTACAACACATCTCCCTCTGTAAGGAAAATAACAACAGTTGAAGAACGGTCCTCTAGGAAAGGGAAAGTATACAGACATAGCTCTATTTTACATAGTCCTTTTGCCAACCTGGTGGCTGACGCACCCTGGTTTCTCTGGCTGCTTGAACTTCCGGGAGAACCTCATCTTGGTTTTCCTTACAACCAGCCAATGGAACACACACATCGGGGCTGCCACTTACATTGTCTATGCTCCATGTACTACCATCTTCCAGAACCACCGAGTTACTGTTCACCCTCTGTATTCTCGCTGGTTTAGAGAAGGAGGACACTTTCGCACGTCCAATAACAGGTCTTTTGACTACTAACCACTGCCCAGCATGGAACTTCCTGCTAGTGGTGCCCCACTTCTGGTCGTACCTGGTTTTGTAATCAGCTTGATGTAGATCCACCTTTTCTTTCACAGAATCTCTATCCACCCACACCGGAACACCACCATTTAACCAGTTTGGGTTGAGCTTAGACCCTGGATTCCTCCCTTTAAGGGATACAAAAGGGGATACTCCTGTCACAGCATTAGGGGAAGAATGATAAGACCATAGTGTTTTTCTTATTGCTTCCTCGACAGGTTCATGCATTGTAACAGCCATCTGAATAGAGTTCTTCAACATTCTATTTGCCCTTTCCACCATTCCATTAACTTTTGGACAGTAAAAAGGAGTCCTTATATGTGTGATGGCCAACTCTGATAAGAATTTTCTCATTACATCTGACGTAAATTGAACACCGTTATCTGTCACCAGAGTACTCGGTATTCCCTCTGTTGCGAACACCTCCTGCAAAAACTCAGTTAAATCTTGTGTAGTTATTGAAGGTACAAATTTGGTACTGATCCAATGGGGGTGATAATCAATGATTACGAACATAAACCTCTGGTTAATGTTAAGTAGGTTCAAGGGGCCTATTATATCAATTCCCAGCTTGTCCCATGGTTTAGTCGGTACCCCTACCGGAATGAGTGGTGCTTTGTGTATTACTTTGGATTTGTCACTCCTTCCACACGCCTTACAGTGACTTCCACCAACCCATCCATCTTAGGGAACCAATAATGCTGTCTGATCTTACTCTTGGTCATGCTTCTCCCTGGATGACCTTCATGTGCTAATGCTATAATCCTCTCTTTCATGTTACCAGGAGGAATGACTTTGTTTCCTCTGCACACCTGACCATTCGTGTTGGATAGCTCATTTCTCACTGGCCAATAAGGTTTGAGGTGTTCTGAAAGCTCACTGTTATGCTCAGGCCACCCTTTCTCATTCAACCTCTTCAACTCCCTTAACACCTGGTCATTTTGAGTTTCTTTCTCCCACTCCTCTTTACAAATGGCCGGTTGTTCTACTGCCAGAATAACCTCTTCTGGTGGGCTGCACAAGTTCTCCTAGCCCTGTATTGGCAATCTTGACATGCAGTCTGCTATAGTGTTCTTCTCACCGGCCACATAACACATGGTGAAATTGTAACCCTGCAATGTCAAGACACATTTAGAAATGCGTGGAGTGGCCCTCTTTAGGTTCTTTGTGGAGAATAATGGAATTAGTGGCTTATGGTCAGTCCTCAGAGTAAAGGGGATTCCCCACAGAAAGAATTTAAAATGATTTATTGCCCAATAGCATGCTAAGGCTTCTCTTTCAATGGTTGAGTAATTAGACTCTGGGTCCTTCAACGCCCTGGAAGCAAAAGCAATTATCCTTTCACATCCACCAACCATTTGAGTGAGGGACGCCCCCAGGCCTTTACTGTTGGCGTCAGTTGTAAGTGTGGTTTTTTCATTGGGATCGAACATCCCTAAGGTGGGTGCTCTGGAAATGGCTGACTTTACATACTTGAATTCTTCTTGGCACTCAGAACTCCATACAAAGGTACTGCCTTTCTTCAAGAGTTCTCTCATTGAGCATGTGTGACTAGAAAAGTTTTCAATGAATTTGGTCATGTACTCCACCAAACCCAGGAAGGATCTCAGCTCATCTTTGTTAGAGGGTGCAGGAGCTAACATCACTGCATCCACCAGGCTAGTTCTTGGTTTGATTCCCTCACCTGAAATGGTGTGCCCTAAGTAAGTCACCGACCTCACTCCTATCTTGCACTTGTCCTTTTGGGTAGTTAAACCTGCTTTACTCAACTTGCCCAACACTTCTCTCAAGTTCATGTTATGCTCACTTTCTGAGTCTCCATAAATTAGTATATCGTCCTGGAAGCACAAGACTTTTCCAAGACCATCTAAGATGTGCTGCATAATGCGTTGGAATACGGCAGCCGCAGATGCCAATCCAAATGGCATACGATTGTACTGGTATGCCCCGAAAGGCGTAATAAAAGAGGTCAGGCTTTTAGACTCAGGATGAAGGGCGACCTGGTGGTAAGCCGCCGAGAGGTCTAAAACACTGAAGAATTTTGCACCGTGTAACACGCTAAGCATCTCATTTATTCTAGGGAGAGGATGCCTCTCCACCCAGATGCTGGCATTGAGGTCCCTGAGATCCACACACAACCGAATCCCTTTGCCCCCTCCTTTTGAAGCTACCACAATGGGGGCGAGCCACTAAGAGCTCTCAATTTTTTCAATCACCCCAATGGACTCCAACTTCTCCAGTTCACATTTCAAAGAATCTCTCACTACTAACGGTACCGATCTTGCCTTATGTACAGTGGGTTTGCAATGTTTCTTCAATTTAATCTTATGGAGGAAACCCTTCAGCAGGCCTAACTCATTAGAAAATACCTCTGGGAAGTTCTCACACCCTTCTGTACCTATGCTTGGTTGCTCCACCAAATACACTGGCTCAGAGGCATTGGGATCTAACTTGATGCCAAGGTCTCTTTGATGTTTCCACCCCAGTAGGCACGATCCCTTTTTTGTTAAATATACTTTGCCCACTGTGACTCTATCCTTGAATTTGATGTGCATAGTGACCATTCCTACCAAGGGTATGGTGTCATGGTTGTATCCTCCTGGGTTGATGTCTGGAGGTAATATTTCATATTCTTTGTCAACAGATCTTGTCTTTAAAAGTGGTTTCACTTATGAGTGTATAAGGTGAACAAGAATCAGCATTTACATTATACGGTACATTGTCAAGCCAAATCTAACACTCAGGGTAATTACAATCAGCGCTCTCAAGTAGTTCATTCACTTGGAATACAATGTCACCTCTAGGTTCCTCCTCATCAAAAATAACATGGGCCACATCTTTTTTCATCTCATGACATACCTTGGTAAAATGTCCCAATTTGTTACACTTTCTACATATGACACTTCTTGCTGGACACCTCACATTATTTGCCAGATGGTTAGGATTGCCACAACGGAAACATTTTAACTTTTGGGTTTCAGCCTTCTGAACAGAACTCCCCCATGATACACTTTTGCTTTTGTCATGCTTAGTAGATACCTTCAGTGCATCTTCATCACGCACTTGTTTTACTTCAACAGCATCCTTCATCTCACTCATGCAGAAGGCTGTGTGCTCTATGCTTTTTGCTATATCCACAGCCTGTTTCAAATCTGGGGCATCTGCTAACAATTTTTCTTGTATCTTTTTGTCTGACGTACATCTAACTAATTGGTCTCTGATCAGAGAATCAATAAGGTTTCCAAAATCACAAGTGGAAGATAGGCCTCTAAGTACTGCTATATAATTTACCACTCTCTCATACTTTCCTTGCGACCTTGAGAAGAATTTGTGTCTCTCCAAGACCACATTAATTTTCTTCCCAAACTGAGCATCGAGTTTCATCAAAGCAACTTGGTATACATCAGGTGGAGCATCACCATCCACACTTCCACTACTGCTATCACTGGCAATGTCAGGTAAATTGTCATATATCTCTCTAGCATGTTTCCCAAGATTATGAAGCAATATGTGTAGTTTTCTCACAGATGAGAACCTATTACCACCAATAGCTATCAAATAGGACTCAAATATCCTTACCCAATTCTTCCAGGGTGTGAGGGGTTCCCCATTCTCATTTAGGAAGGGTGGTGATTTGGACATTGACATCGCAGTTGCCATTAAATAAGTTAACCTAGTAGTAGGCGCAGAAAATATGTATATGAAAAACGGCAATGATGGTAAAGCTCCCTAAGTTTTCACAGACTCAATTGCTTGCATAGGGTAACCATTAAATAATTCGCATAACTTGTGAGAGAACACGAAAAATTACACTCTGTTATATATTTCCACACCTCCACAAGATTGCAAGAACACCGGTTGAAATATTTACTTTTGAAATGATTAATAAGCTTGTCAACGCCCTCAGTTTCAATTATCAAAGTCCAACACTCCTCCTATAGTCCTCAACAGGCTGTGCCTGTCAGCGTGATCTATCAGGTTTGTGACCTTGACAGGCTCCTTGAGTCTAGCTGTGCCTGTCAGCGTGATGCCAGCATGTATAATATACAAGGCGTCCACTTCAGATTGTGCCCCAAATTCTTCAACGATCGGATGGTTCCTTGGTTATGCGTGCCTTAACATGCGTGTGCCGAGAGTTTTTCAGAGAACCCTCTCGTGGCTAGAATGCACCCGCACACGCTCCTTCGCCTCACAATGCGCAGCTGACGAAGCACCAAAGAACGCCTGCTGTCAACATTGACAGACTCCGTGCGCCGTGATATTTTCAGTGTGCTATCCTGACTGGGATGCACCCCCACACGCTAATTTGCCTGACAATGCGCAGCTGACGAAACGCCGAGGAGCGCCTTGCTGCCCCCCCGCTGACAGACTTCACACACGTCCTCAGTTAAGCGTTGCCCTTCATTAAGTCTCTCCGCAACTCACTGGCTCTCTTCATTAGGAAAACAGAACAGCCTCCTCAATGCTTGGATGTCGCTCCTCACTCACATCACCAAAAGCCGTGAAATACGTCGGACTCGCGTTCTGCCAACTTTCCAGCTGGTATTTCACCCACGCAGCCGCTTCTAAATATGTCTCAGAGATTGACACTTCACGAAGCGAGAAGATTAGCGCTAAACGGACACGTTTAAATATACGCACCGCATTCATATGCTTAGTCTCTAACTGCATGCGCTGGCGAGTTCAATTCAACGTTGTCAATTTCATTATGACTCACGGACATTCTTCATGAACGATGTCTCGGCTTGTCTGCAGCTCTGTAGAAACGGGGGCAGACCGGGACCTGCCCCCCGCGCAGCCCCGTCGCCAAATTGTTGGAATAAATACTGCCCCTCAGGAAATTGAAGGAAGCAACTTTATTCTCGTCTTGGTCTCTCGGCTGCCAGCCTCACACACCGCGTTCTACCACGAACGCCTCGCCAACATTCCATGGGCCAGTTAAACAGTACACAGGGGGACGAGGTGCCTGGGGCATACCAAAACTCATGTGGATAACTGAGGGATATTACAACAATATGGTCCAGTGTATTGATAGACTGGAGTGGCATTATCAGATTGGCTGCATGCTACTCTCTTAGTTAGTTGATAGGGTGTCTTATTTGCAATTATATCTATGTGGGAAGCATTTTGGTGTTGTGTGAATGTCATCAGAGTGCTGGTCTTACCCTGCCTTGGGTCGCATCTCTTGACTGTATCAATCAATCAATCAAGACATTTATATAGCGCACTACTCACCCGTAGGGTCTCAAGGCGCTAGGAGGGGGGGTGCCGTTACTGCTCGAACAGCCAGGTCTTGAGCTTCTTCCTGAAGGCGAGGTGGTCTTGGGTCAGGCGCAGGTCGGTTGGGAGGGAGTTCCAGGTCTTGGCGGCCAGGTAGGAGAAGGACCTTCCTCCTGTTGTCGCTCTTCGGATGCGTGGGACATCGGCGAGGGCGTGGCTGGTTGATCTGAGGTGGCGCTTGGGAGCGTAGAAGTTGATTCGGTTGTTGAGGTAGCTCGGGCCTTGGTCGTGTAGGGCTTTGTGTGCGTGGGTGAGGAGACGGAAGGTGATTCTTTTCCTGACGGGGAGCCAGTGCAGGTCTCTCAGGTGTCCGGAGATGTGGCTGTTTCGTGGGAGGTCGAGGATGAGTCTGGCTGAGGCGTTCTGTATCCGCTGGAGTCTCTTCTGGAGCTTGGCGGTGGTTCCGGCATAGAGGGCGTTGCCGTAGTCCAGTCGGCTGGTGACGAGGGCCTGGGTGACGGTCTTCCTGGTCTCGGTGGGGATCCACCAGAAGATCTTCCGTAGCATGCGTAGGATGTTGAAGCATGATGAGGAGACGGCGTTGACTTGTCTGGTCATGGAGAGGGAGAAGTCCAGGATGAAGCCCAGGTTGCGTGCGTGGTCCGTTGGTTTGGGAGCGGTGCCCAGGGCGGGGGGCCACCAGGAGTCGTCCCAGGCGGAGGGCGAGGAGCCCAGGATGAGGACCTCCGTCTTGTCTGAGTTCAGTTTCAGGCGGCTGGTCGTCATCCACTCGGCTACATCTCTCATCCCTTCGTGCAGGTTGGTTCTGGCAGCGGCGGGGTCGTTGGTCAGGTGGGAAATGGTGGGAAAAAGAGTGAGATACCACCATTTCTATTTATGGGAACACATATACACTATGTCCACAGCTTTACGCACTGTCTTAGGTCACATCACTTGAGGGTATCATGGCGGGACAACTTTAGTATTACTGTTTTTAGCGTACCTCAGTGGTTATTATTTGTCATTGATAAGCAACCACTAACAGACAAATTGCAGCAACCTCTAGAACAATACAGCCTTCACCAATACCATAAAGGTTGAGTTTGCTCACATAGTTCAACTTCCTACGTTGGTGAGAACCATTGACTATACTCATGTGGTTTTACCCTTCCCACCACCCCCGAGCCAGAATCACCGCCATATACTGAGTGTAAAGAATGTGAGTTATGCAAACCTCTGTTTCACGGACAGCTCTGCACATTTTTTGTGAGCACAAATGCCTCAATATATTCACAAAAGAACTACATTCCATAGGTGGTGGATGCCATGAACGTGGAGAGTCAAGTAGCCATATGTGTCAACTTCACAGAGGTGTTTATTGACAGCTTGTTACTCCGATACTGTGTAGTAGAATTGCAGTACCTTATACCCTGAGGTAGTGTGCTGTCCCTTCCATAGCATTATGGCTTACTGTCAGTCAGTTGGACAAAATGTATGTTTATTTAGACCCTTGGTCTTTAAACACATTAAAACGTCTCAACTTCCATAAATACAATCCCTTCAATAAGCTCTATAAAAGGAATAAAATCTTACATAAAATTCCATAAAATACAAAGTTAATTAATAGCCCCACCTTTATATGCAGAATGCATTCCATCGTAAAATATCTAAAAGCTCACATTCTATACATTTTTAAGAACTTTTTTAACTTGGAGCATAAACCTTCTGATGTCACATGCTATATCCAAAGAGCACATTTCAGTTAATAGATCTACAGCTTGTGCACGATTTTCAATACTATATTTTTCAAAAATTGGGCATCAATACATTTTCCGTGCAGCGAGGACCTTAAAACAATCTAGTAATATGTGCAACGTATCACATTTTGTGCTTAAGATACAGGTATACTTCCCTTCCGTATCAATCATATCCCCTTTTATCCCAAAGTTGGCGTAACAAGGGTTGATTCCAATCCTTAGCCTCAATATTTAATTTCTAAACCAGCGATTGGGCAGTACATCTATATAAGGATATGATTTTGCAGGATGTAATCATAAAACCCACAGATTTTTCCCCTCCAGATACCGTAGTCTCTGGCGATTTCTTTCCCTAATGCCCCAAGATCCCTCTTAGCAATCTCAATGTGTAGATTCTGTAGGCTTACTGGCTTATGCCCTTGGCAGTGTGTATTACACAAGTCATGTACATGGATGCATGCAGTTGTGTAATCAGACCCAGTTGTCCTAGTGGGTGGATATAGTGTAGTCTTTATTATCAAGTAGGGTATATCTTGATACCTTAATGTCATACCCAAAATATTGAGGACCAAAATATCGAAAGGTATGTGCATATAGGGAAGCAGAGATTTACTTTTGATAACTCCACAACTATACACCTTGATGATATATTTATATCATCAAGGTACATATATGTAGAGTTAGGTGTAGAAAATCTATATATACATAATTATCTGGCAACATTTTGGCTACGATTTTAAGTTATGAAGATATTCCCTACTCGATATTCTGGACCCTCACCAAGGCGGGGCTGTTAGTAGTGTGTGACTTTATGTTTCCCATTGGCTTAAACCAAAGAGTGAATCACCTGTATATGTAGTTATGGAATGTCATGTTATATTTTTTACATTTATACTGTATGTAGTCTGCCATCAGTATAGCTTCATAGCCTGCAAGTGATTAACACAAGAGATGCGTGCATACCAGATTTGTGCAGTGTTCTGTGTTCACAATGGGTCAGGCAGAAATCAACATCACTGTTGCTGAGATTCTGAATGTTTACCACATAGATAGTTATTACTCAGTGGCATAGCTAGACATACTGCCACACCTGGCGGACCCTAAGTTTGCCGGCTGGTGCAGGTAAGAGCGGGGGTGGCAGCCGACAGACGACTTGTTCCGGTGAGGGTGGGAGGGAGGGTCTGGCGACATCGGATGACTTGTTCTCAGAGGGTGGGGGGGGTGGTGGTAGACGACAGACACAACTTGCTCACCTATGCCGCCACCAAAAAACAGTGCCGCCCAGGGCGGACTGCACCCCCCAAGACACGCCATTGTTGCTACATGATATATTGTTTTGGTCCTGATACAATGCTCAAATGTGTTGCAACGTGCTCAAATGACAGCAATGGAATGCTGCGTGGTTTGGTAAGAAATAACATATTTTTTGAGGTTTTCTTGTACTATTCCACCAAATACTCTGACAAAAAATAACCAATATGTTGGAAAATGTTGTACTCAGATTTCAGTATACAAATCCGAGCACTCAAATAATCATATGTACAATAATATCTTATTAGTAGTCCTTGGACACGAGGCGTACTCTCCTAAGAGGCACTGATGGTTTTGGATATATAACTTTGTGTCTTCGGTTTCTACTGGACTCTGGCATTATTTTGCCCTACAGACCTGACAATAATCGTGTGGACGGATCTCCATACAACGTCTGACCAGCCCTGAAGAAGATGTGGTGTTAATGACCTATCGACGAAACACGTGTTGGCTTGTTGTCGCTAAGCTGCTCATTCAACTGCTCGTCGCTTTGAACAATTGTTTTGGATTGTCTTCCTTTTGGATACAACTGTAAATTATATCAACCACAAACTCAATGCGAAGACCTGGGCTATACTATTTGGCACTGAACGTGGATTAAAGTGGACGAATAATAAAATGTTATTGGACATATGATTATTCGAGTGCTCGGATTTGTGTATTGATTATTTTTGCTCTTCCTTGGGAGGGCATTGTAGTATTGTGGATGGTAACCAATCCTTTCCTAGGAGCACCACTTATGTTTTGTATTTGCTATATACTCCCCCTTAAATAAGAGTACAGTGCGTCCATTTTTGCTTTATACCTGGTTACCATATCTTTTCACATACTCTGATTTCAGTGTGAGTGCCAGTGGCACTGAGATATATTTACCATTAATTGGCATATGCGGTGTCAGATGGATGTCATTTGCCCACCGGATTTCTCACCGGATTTATTAATCTTCTGCTAGACTTGACTCTTGTTCCAGAACACTGCACACAATATTCGTTTGTACCCTCTTTTGTAGCTTGCAAGTGTTCGTCCTTTCCTCACTCAAGCTGCCCTGATGGAACTGTGGGGGAATTTTGTTTTTTTCATTTGTTTTTTAGATTGTGAACTTTTCAGCAATGCTTAAAATCATACACTTAAAACAGGAGAGACAAATTCAGGGCAGATTTAACTGAGGAACAGAAAAGTCACGTAGGTTTTCCTCTCCACCTGTTAGCTCTGGTACCCTTTGCTCTAGGGTGTATTTGTGTTTAGATCCCTCATGGTGCCACATCCTGGGAGCTGTATCAGTTTTTCCTTCGCAGCCTCGACGGCATGCACCACGTCATCTATTAAGACTAATGTTTTCTGCATTACAATTACATCGGTTTAATTAATCACTAGCTCCCGGTGGTGCACCAGCCTGCTGATGGATTCTGGGTAATGTCGTTGTTTACCATTTAGCAAGCGGCAAAATTTCACTCTGTTTCACTACATTAAACTGCTCAAACAAAGCAAACGGATATTGAAAAGAGATGGCCATCTGTCTTTATTTTCTTTTACTTGGCTGAAAAAAACGCACCCGACTGCAAAGAGTAAGGGGAGACTAGCGCCATGAAACCAATAGTGACAGAGGGCATTTTATTAGACCAGTTTCATCTAAGTGCAGAAGGTCGAATGAATGATAAAAAGATTGCTTTGTGGGTTTGCAGGGGTGCTCGGGCCCAGCAATGGGGTCTAATGATTATTTAATGGTGCCGCATTTGAAGGCGGATTATGGGTCTTTTCCCCCTCCCCCATAAAGCGTTTGATGAATAGGTCTTGTGACAGCCATTTAGAAATAAACACGAATCCCCCCAGCCCGGCGCAAGAAGAGGCCAGTTTATAGATTACGTTTTTGACGTAATTCATGAGGTCAGTGCCATTTAGAGGAAGACTATTAGGGTTGAGCTTTTTCAGTGCTCCATACAGGAGGGTTGCCCCAAGCAGACCCCTCACGCACAAAGCCCTCTTTCACGAGGCCGCCAGAACTTTTATAGCCCCACTTCTCGCGAGTACACCAACGTGTGACTGTGAAGGCCTGCCAGGGCAGGACCTCGCCACTCTATTAAAGCGCTCCCTGACCCTCTTCGTTCCAAGTATTTAAAGCTAGGGTGAAGTTCAAAGCAATTCCTTTTCTATAATGTTACTCAGCCCCCACCGTGTCTTGGCTTTAAACCATCTGCTGTCAGTTCCTCTCTGCCGCCTGACTCTGGAATCTGTCACTGAACAACAGAGGGCTTTTATTTAAAATAAATTGTATTCCTTTTGAGGTTTCAGCATTTCGCACTGTGATCAATCGTTTGCATTTCTTCATCTGCCAGGGGATGTGCCTGCGAGAGCATCCTATTTACGTCGCTGGAGCGCAACCTACTTAGCCCTTCCTAAGGCTGGTTGCAGTGTGCGTGCAGGCGCTGTTCAGGAGGCGTCTGTAAGTGGACAAACACCCAAGCACCCTCAGTTACGGCGCCCAAAAACATGAGCGGCAGCGAGGCTTGAGCCCCAGCAATATTTTAGCTGAGGTCTTGTTCACATTGAAAAACAAGCATTTGCAATGCGATAGATCTCGCATTAACCACGAGTTTGAGCTATTGGCATTGTAAACGACAATGCCTTTTGTTTATTTTGGGGGTTATAAAACATAAATAAAAGGCATTGTCATTTACAATACTAATGGCTTAATCTTTCACAAATGCAAGACCTATTACATTGTAATAAGGGCCTTCTCAACCGCTTGTTAGATGTAACCCGAGCCGGGAAGGAAAAGCTGGACCCGATGGGGGCCTGGGTCAAACGTCGTCCGAAGGCGGGAAGCCCTCTCCCGCCCCCATATGCATCACAGCTAGGGAAGGGGCGATCAGGATTGGTCCCCCAAGGGAGAGAGCAGGCCCCCCCAAGCAGGGGGCGAGCAAGCTAGGGGGAGGGGAGATAAAGAGGGCCAGCGGGCCGCAAGGAATCACAACCACCCCCCTCGCAAAGGAGAGAGAAGAATCGTGCAGAATCGGGTCGGAGGAAGCAGGGCGCGACCACTGAGCCTACTTCCAGGCGAGGTCGCCCCCACACACCGCTGCTCCCGCCGCCTCCTGCCTCGCTCTTTTTCCGCTTGCCTCGCTGCCTGCCTTGGACGCCCCAGCCGCCGCAGGACTGCCACTTTCCCGCCGCTGACTCCCGGCGGACACGCCCCCCTCCTGCCCATTCGCCGCCCAGCTCCCCAGCTGCTCCTCCCTCCCGGCTCCTTACTTAAGGGGACCACGCACGAGGTGAAGGGAGCGACCGCTGAGCCTACTTCCAGGCGAGGTCGCCCCCACTCACCGCTGCTCCCGCCGCCTCCTGCCTCGCTCTTTTGCCGCTTGCCTCGCTGCCTGCCTTGGACGCCCCAGCCGCCGCAGGACTGCCACTTTCCCGCCGCTGACTCCCGGCGGACACGCCCCCCTCCTGCCTATTCGCCACCCCGCTCCCGCCACCCAGCTGCTCCTCCATCCCGGCTCCTTACTTAAGCTGCCCTCACGCACGCGCAGCGTTGACGCGCAGCGGGTGCGCCGATTGTGCGCCGAAGGCGCACCAAAGGCAAGCCCATCTACGCCCGTCGGCTCCTGGACCGCGCCCAGCGCCAGGACCCCTGGCCCCCGCCGATGCAAGACGACCCGACAGACCTACGACACCGCCGCCCTCAACGCACTCAATGCCGGCCGGAACCCCGCCTGCTGCCGAGCCACCACGAGACGCATCCACGGACCCTTCACCTGCAAGGCCTGCAAGTTCTCACAACAGAGTACCAGAGGGTCAATAAAAAGACAGGCTAGTTAGTGAAGACAGAACGGGTGTAGCGCTCCCACTATCCATATGATTTCGGGGTAAATGCTAAAGAACATATATATGTGTATATATGTATATATCTCTATGCCAGATCAAAATAAGTATCTGGTCTCTGGCTCCCATCAGTCACCACTCGGAACCGCCCTTCATCATTTGGGGCCCCGAGGACCAACACTGTACCAGATCTCGGTGTATTGACAGAAAGAAGAGATCTTCCTGTAAGTCTGTATGTGTTGGTATTATGGTGCAAACCATATGTGTTGGTAAGGTAGCTGATGGGGTTGAAGAGAAATCTACAGTGCAGTGCAAGAAAAACCAGGAAAAGAATAGGGGTGAATAAAATTGGTTTAAGGAGCAATAATTAATTTATTAGGGTTTAACTCCTAGCACCAATGTTAAAAAATAGCTCAGACAGGGTGAAATTATAACCTGCCTAGTGGTGTGACGTGGTCGACATGTTTCAGCAAACCTGGCTATTAGCCTTGCTTTCTTCAGGACCTATTAGTTACAGCTACTGCAAACAAAACAAACCCAACGTGACAGATAAGTAAAAGAGTAAAAGGTAGTGTAGGAACGACACAGAAAAGTCACCTGAACCTCCAGGTTGTGTCTGTTCCAGACCTCTTCTTACACTCAGCGGCGGGCTGATCAGTAAGAGATAAACACCTCACCTCGCCTGGCTGCGGCTCAGGACTGGTGAAGCACCGCTCTATCCGTCGGTACTTCCTCGCGGCATCTGTGCCGTCTGGGGAGGCCTGCAAGTTCACCTCCATCCGAACCTGCACCACACCCGCAAAGCCAAGCACCAGCAGCAACCACCTCAAGTGCATCCTGCTCAACACCCGCTCCGTCCACAGACACGCCGTGGAACTCTGGAACCTCCTCGACGCAACTTCACCAGTCGTCACCTTTCTCACGGAAACCTGGATGAACGCCTCCTCAGCCCCCGACATCGCCATCGCCATCCCGGACGGGTACAAGATCATCAGGAGGGACCGCGTCAACCAGACCGGAGGAGGCATCGCCATCGTCCACAGGAACACCATCCGCATCACGACCGACTCCAACGACACCTTCGCCGCCGCCGAGCACCTCCACTTTCAGATCCACACCAACCCAAAGACGACCCTCAGAGGCACCCTCGTCTACAGACCCCCGGGACCACGCACACAATTCAGCGAAGACATCACGGACTTCATCAGCCCGCACGCCCTCCCCTCCGCCGACTACATCCTCCTAGGGGACCTCAACTTCCACCTGGAGAACAACAAGGACCGCAACACCGCCGCCCTGCTGGACAACCTCGCCAACCTCAGACTCAAGCAACTGGTCAACAACCCCACCCACTAGGCCGGCCACACGCTTGATCCCGTCTTCTCATCCAGCAAGCACATCACCTTCAGCCACTCCACCGGACTCCACTGGACCGACCACAGCTGCGTCCACTTCAGCTTCAGAAGAACCACGACCTACCACCACCCGCTACAGGTTCCCCACAGAAGCTGGAGCAAGATCACCGCCGACCAGCTCACCACCTCCCTCAGCCAGAACCCACCCGCCAGCACAACGGACCCCAACGAAGCAGCCCGCAACTTCACGCAGTAGCTGACCGCCTGCACCGACGACCTCGCACCACTGAAGAACCCTCCCAGCAGACCCAGAAGCAAGAAGGCATCCTGGTTCACCGACGAACTCAAGGACTCCAAGAAGACCTGCCGCACCCTCAAGAAAGCCTGGCTCCTCGACCAGACCACTGACAACATGACCGCCCTCAAACACGCCAACCGCAAGCACCACCAGCTCATCCGCACCACCAAGAAGAAATCACTGAAGGAATGACTGGACAACAACAATTCCCAGGACAGCAAGGAACTCTTCAGCATCGTCAAGGAGTTCTCCAACCCCAGCACCGGCAACAACGA
Source organism: Lissotriton helveticus (assembly GCF_964261635.1). Lineage (NCBI taxonomy): Eukaryota > Metazoa > Chordata > Amphibia > Caudata > Salamandridae > Lissotriton > Lissotriton helveticus. The sequence continues at coordinate 453,522,885 of NC_136063.1, read as the reverse complement.
CATCACTCCGTCACAAGATCTCTGCGACTCCCTCGCCTCGTTCTTCCACCGCAAGATCGCCGACATCCACAACAGCTTCGGCGCACCATCCACGCACCCAACCGCCGAACCAATGCCCCCCACCACCACCCTCCGCACCCGGACCACGGTGACCACCGAAGACACAGCCCGCACGATGAACACCATCCACTCCGGATCTCCTACCGACCCCTGCCCCCACCACGTCTTCAACAAGGCCGACTCCACTATCGCACCCCAACTCCGGAACATCATCAACACCTCCTTCAACACCGCCACCTTCCCGGAGAGCTGGAAGCATGCCGAGCTCAGCGCCCTACTGAAGAAACTAACAGCGGACCCCACCGACCTCAAAAACATCCGCCCCATCTAGCTCCTCCCTTTTCCTGCTAAAGTCATCGAGAAGATCGTCAACAGACAGCTTGCCGCCTTCCTCCAGACGAACGGATCCCTCGACCCCTCGCAGTCCGGCTTCAGAGCCAACCACAGCACCGAGACCGCCCTCATCGCAGCCACCGACGACATCCGAGCCCTGCACGACAACGGGGAAACAGCGGCACTCATCCTCCTGGACCTCTCTGCAGCGTTCGACACTGTCTGCCACCGCACCCTAGTTCAACGCCTCAGCAACATCGGCATCCAAGAGAAGGCACTGGAGTGGATCATCTCGTTCCTCGCCGGAAGAACACAGAGAGTCCGCCTCCCCCCGTTTCGATCCGAGGCTACCGAAGTCATCTGCGGCGTACCGCAAGGATCATCACTCAGCCCCACCCTCTTCAACGTCTACATGAGACCTCTTGCAGCCATCGCACGCCAACACAACCTCAACATCATCTCCTACGCCGATGACACCCAGCTGATCCTCTCCCTCACCAGAGACCCCGACACCGCCAGAACCAGCCTACACGAAGGGATGAAAGACGTCGCCGAGTGGATGAAGAACAGCCGCCTGAAACTGAACTCAGACAAGACGGAAGTCCTCATTCTGGGACCATCGCCCTCTGCCTGGGGCGACTCCTGGTGGCCCCCCGCCCTGGGCACCACACCCAAGCCAACAGACCACGCACGCAACCTGGGCTTCATCCTGGACTCCTCACTCTCGATGACCAGACAAGTCAATGCCGTCTCCTCATCATGCTTTCACACCCTGCGCATGCTTCGCAAGATCTTCCGATGGATCCCGACCGAAACCAGGAAGACAGTCACCCAAGCTCTCGTCACCAGCCGACTGGCTACGGGAACACCCTCTACGCCGGAACCACAGCCAAGCTACAGAAAAGACTCCAACGCATCCAGAACGCCTCCGCCCGACTCATCCTGGACATCCCCCGACGCAGCCACATCTCCGGCCACCTGAGAGACCTGCACTGGCTCCCCGTCAACAAGAGGATCACGTTCCGGCTCCTCACCCACGCACACAAGTCTCTCCACGACCTGGGCCCCAAGTACCTCAACGACCGCCTGACCTTCTACACGCCCACCCGCCAGCTACGGTCTACCAGCCTCGCCCTCGCCGCCATACCACGCATCCGAAGAGCCACCGCCGGAGGAAGATCCTTGTCCTACCTGGCGGCCAAGACATGGAACTCCCTCCCCATCCACCTTCGGCTGACCCAGGACCATCTCGCCTTCAGGAGACAACTCAAGACCTGGCTGTTCGAGCAGTAGCGGACCCTTTCCCCCAAGCGCCTTGAGACCCCTCCGGGTGAGTAGTGCGCTATACAAGTGTTATGATTGATTGATTGATTGATTGATTGATTGACCTACCAGGACCCGAAGGACCAGAAGACTGCCTCCTGAAACTGCCTCGAGAAGATTGCTGTCTGGAACTGGGCCGGATTGGTAAAAACTCGATCTGACGCCAAGCTGGGCCTGATTTCTCACCTCTCCTCTCTGCAGCTCAGCCGCCCGACCATCTGATCCAGTGCAGTGGGAATAGGCAGGGCACGTGGAGGACGACGCAAGCAGCAGGCTCTTGCCGGCTTTTGCACCCTTTTTAGGTCTCGCCTGCCAATGCGCTTGCACATTGCTGGCGAGAGATATAGAGGGCCACCAGAAAATCCTACCAAGAGGGCTTTGGAATGCGGATTATGGCCAGTGCATGTGCGACGGGCGCACGCTCGCCATTTGCTCCCCCGCCTTCCCCCCATCAAACTTGAAAGGAAGCCGCTCGCACACCACCATTTGTCTGTGTCTCGCATCAGACTTCAAAGGTTGCCGCTCCCCCCAATCACACTTCAAAGGCTGCCGCTCCCCCACCCCCCACGTGCACATCGCACACTGCACTCTACTACTTCCCCGCCCACCTTCCACGGCCGCTCTTCCCATTCAAGCACTCTGCAGGTCACCATTTGCCAGCATGCGGCTGCTAGCGCTTTCATCCCTATCACTCCCCCCTCTCCTACTTCCCCTCCCACCTCCCAAACAGCATTGAACCGAGACGACTTGTTGCTACAGTCTTGTGGCAAGGGAATTACTAATTTCCTCCCATGTTGTCGACCTTTGTCTAATCTGTTTATTCCGTATGAGGTTTTGCCTCTTTGCACATTTTTGTTTACTACTTGCTTCCACTTTATCACATTTCCCTTAATTGTTCATCTTTTCCCTTTCCTCCTCAACGCTTTCTCACTCTTATCCTTTTGTTGCTTTTCTACTTTTCCCCTCCTTCTCTTTTAATACTCAGTCATATGTATCCCCCATTCCACTTTCTCCATTTCGTGTTCCCCCACTCATTTGTATTATTTGCTTTCCCTCCCCCCGATAATGTTCTTACTGCAATCGTGTGCTATTCAGATCATTGGACGTGTGCACACTATGTGGTTTGAATATTCAGCAGTATTAGATTAAAAGAAACAACCGTAATTTATGAAACATTTAGTTAACAGTTAACATATCGAAAGGGTTCCCAAAAGCTTACATTTACAGTACTTCCAGTGCTTTAAGCGGGTATGTTCGGAGTACCTGCTCTTCGTAAATTAAATTTGAAAGGGAGAGTACCTACACTTCTTACCACTGCTGCAATACGTTTAACGGGAGAGTACGTGCAGGTTTTAGGAGCAAATAGGTATTCTGAATAGTGAGTACCTGCACTTCTATGTTTTGTATAAAGCACTGCGGGTAATATAATGCACTTTGCAAACTCTTACATAAGCAAGAAATTGGGCTTGCATCCAACGTGCCTCTAATTCTGGCCTCCCAAGGGTCATGAAAGCGGCAAAGAGCAGCTAGGTAATTTGTTTGCTTTCTGATCTGAAGGTCAGTCTGGGGTCACAAGTGAGGGCGCATGCTCTCTACTGAGCCTCTCCTACTCCATTTTCCACATCATGCATCCATGAGCAGTTGGGTCAGTTGACTTGGGTTGTATATTCTAAGGACTTGCCGGTGTTGGAGCGGAGGTTACTCTCCATAGCAAAGGTCATTGCCCCAAGTCGCAAAGTCTGCCACACTACCCTACCCCTCAACCTTGTTCCAGGGGACTTGCGTCTTATTGCCCAATCCCCACAAATATTTCTTAATAGCCTTCAAGGAAAGTTGCCCACTCTGATGGGACAGAGAATACAGCGGAAGCACCTCTGTGTTGGCCTGACTGGTCACTGGAGTGCTTCTTGTTCCTTACAGACCTCCTGACGCCCTACTGCAGAGAAGAGTTGAGGTCATTGGACAGGTTGCATTGGTGTCGAGGCAGATGCTTTTCCTCTGCTGCTGGAGACTGGGTATGTAATGGTCCTGTGATGTGGCCTGTTTGACACCTGCCCTGTAGGCCGAGTGCAAAATCTTTATTTCCGTCTCTTTCTAATTTTAAGAAAAGTTACTTTACGTACCTACCTTCACTCTCGCTTCCCCTCTCTCTCGACCACAAACACACACAATTTCTTCTTTTCTCTCTCTCTCTCTTCTCTTTTCCCTATTTTTTTTTCTCTTCTCTCTTCTCTGTCAACATTTCTCCTCCTTCTGGGTTTCTTTCTATTCTATTGCTCTCCTCAAATACTAACTAGCTCTGTCTTTGTCGCATATTTATTTCTTTGCCCCTACACGGAGACTCTTCTTACCTTGCTGTTTCATTCTCTATCTCTGACCTCAGTACTTCTATATATATATATTACATTATACTGATTTCGCACTCTGTCCACACAGTTTATGATATATGCCCCTTACCACAAATTCATTCTGACCTCAGAATATTTTTAAACAACGAGGGGTTGGGCAATATCTACGCCCAAACAGGGCCACATTTAGAATGGGAACAAGAGAAATGTTTGGACTAACATTTACAATTACTACTTTTCATAAGACAGTAGCTACCTCGATAACTAAAGTAGTGATGGTGTATACAATCCACCTTCTCTTTATTCATTAATTTTTAAAGCACACAAGATAGACATTTAATTCATGTCACAAACACGAACAATAAGTGCTAGGAATCAACAAAACAACAATAAACACATCATTTTAGACAATTGACAAATGGAGCAAATACTTAACAATTCACAAAATATCTCTCAACACAGTTGACCAGTCCTTAAATTGGAAACGAAGAAATGGAGGTACAAACATTGGGGTCATCCAGCTAGCAGTAACCATCACTAACGTTTGGAATAAGAATGTGTACAGACAGGATAAATAGCCTGATGTAAATTTAGTGTTGCTGAGCTGTATATGACAGGGTTTATGTTTGAAAAATACAAATATTTGTACATTTCACGCAGCATATTTACACTGCACATATATCCACTTAATTCCAAAACACATAATTACATTCCACAAAAAAAATCAACTTTGCAACATGCCACATAATTCGACATCATATAATACTACTCCACACCAGTGGCGGCTGGTGGATTTTATAAGTGATGGGGCTGTAATCTTTGCCCAGAGTGTAATTTGAGAGCAAGTAAAGCGTACATGCCCGAAATGGAAAAAGGGGCATGCGTGGGCAGGGGGGTGGGTGGGGGGGGGGAGTTTCTTCCTATTAATAACATTTTTTAAATGGATTTAAGTGGGTGGGTTTTACAGCATACATATGCTTCGGATTTTCTGCACCACCACAGCATCACTCTGCACCACCACAGCATAACTATGCACCAACACCTCATCTCTCTGCACCACCACAGCATCACTCAGCAACACCACAGCATCACTCAGCAACACCAAATCATCACTCAGGGCCAAGAATGCATCACTCAGTACCACCACAGCATCACTCAGCAACACCACATCATCACTCAGGGCCAAGAATGCATCACTCAGCACCACCACAGCGTCACTCAGCGCCACTCAGCGCCCCCACAGCGTCACTCAGCACCACCACAGCATCACTCAGCGCCACCACAGCATCACTCAGCACCTCCACAGCATCACTCAGCACCACCACAGCATTACTCAGCACACAACAATATCCCTCATGGCCACCACACCATCACTCAGGGCCACCACATCATCACTCAGCACCACCACAGCATCATTCACCACCACCACAGCAACACTCGCCAGCACCACAGCATCAATCAGCACCACCACAGTAGCACTCAGCAACACCACATCATCACTCAGGGCCAAGAATGCATCACTCAGCAGTACCACAGCATCATTCAGGGCCAATCATGCATCACTCAGCAGCACCACAACATCACTCAGGGCCAAGAATGCATCACTCAGCACCACCACAGCGTCACTCAGTGCCACCACAACGTCACTCAGCATCACCACAGCATCACTCAGCACAACAACAGCATCACTCAGCGCAACCACAGCATCACTCAGAGGAACCACAGCATCACTCAGCACCACCATAGCATCACTCAGCACCACCACAGCATCACTCAAGGCCACCACAGCATCTCTCAGGGTCACCACAGCATCTCTCAGGGTCACCACAGCATCTCTCAGGGTCACCACAGCATCACTCAGCACCACCACAGCATCACTCAGCACCACCACAGCATCACTCAACACCACTACAGCATTACTCAGCACACAACATCGCTCAGGGCCACCACAGCATCACTCAGCACCACCACACCATCACTCAGCAACAGATATACGTTGTTACAACGCATGCTTTTACCACGCATGCTGTTACAACGCAAGTTTTACAACGCAAGCCTTTACAACGCATTGCTTTGGGGGGTGCTGGATAGTGAATAGTTTAATTTACTATTCCAACTCCAGTCCCCGTGGATAGTAGGGAAGGTGTTGGATAGTAAATGAAAACTATTCCCTATCCTAGAGCGCCCCCCAGTGCAATGCTTTGTAATGGTTTTCGTTGTAAAACCTGCTTTGTAAAGGCACTGCATGGTAAAAGTTGCGTGGTAAAGGATGTTTCCCCTCAGCAACACCACAGCATTACTCAGCAACACCACAGCATCACTCAGCAACACCACAGCATCACTCAGCAACACCACAGCATCATTCAAAAACACCACAGGATCACGCAGCACCACCTCAGGATCACTCAGGGCCACCACAGCATCACTCAGCACCACCACAGCATCACACAGCACCACCACAGCATCACTCAGCACTGCCACAGCATTACTCAGCACACAACAATATCGCTCAGGGCCACCACAGTATCACTCAGCAACACCACAGCATCACTCAGCAACACCACAGCAACACTCAACACCACCACAGGATCACTCAGCAACACAACATCATCACTCAGGGCCAAGAATGAATCACTCATCACCACCACAGGGTAACTCAGCATCACTACAGGATCACTCAGCACCACCACAGCATCACTCAGCACCACCACGGCACCACTCAGCACCACCACAGCATAACTCAGCACCACCACAGCATCACTCAGCACCACCACAGCATCACTCAGCACCACCTCAGCATCACTCAGCACCACCTCAGCATCACTCAGCAACACCAAAACACCACTCAGCAACACCACAGCATCACTCAAAAACACCACAGGATCACTCAGTGCCACCACGGGATCACTCAGGGCCACCACAGCATCACTCAACACCACCACAGGAAAACTTAGCATCACCACAGCATCACTCAGCAGCACCACAGCATTACTCAGCACTGCCACAGCATTACTCAGCACACAACAATATCGCTCAGGGCCACCACAGCATCACTCAGCAACACCACAGCATCATTCAGCAACACCACAGCAACACTCAGCAACACCACAGCATCACTCAGCAACACCACAGCATCACTCAGAACCACCACATGATCACTCAGAACCACCACATGATCACTCAGAACCACCACAGGATCACTCAGAACCACCACAGGATCACTCAGGGCCACCACAGCATCACTCAGCGCCACCAGAGCATCACTCGTTGCAACCACACTATCACTCAGCGCAACCACAGCATCTCTCAGCACCACCACAGCATCACTCAGCACCACCACAGCATCACTCAGCACCACCACAGCATTACTCAGCACACAACATCACTCAGGGCCACCACAGCATCACTCAGCAACACCACAGCATCACTCAGCAACACCACAGCATCACTCAGCAACACCACATCATCACTCAGCAACACAACAACATCACTCAGCAACATCACAGCATCACTCAGCAACACCACAGCTTCACTCAAAAACACCACAGCATCACTCAAAAATACCACAGGATCACTCAGCACCACCGCAGGATCACTCAGGGCCAGAACAGCATCACTCAGGGCCACCACAGCATCACTCAGCCCCACCACAGCATCACTCAGCCCCACCACAGCATCACTCAGCACCACCACAGCATCACTCAGCACCACCACAACATTACTCAGCACACAGCAATATCGCTCAGGGCCACCACAGCATCACTCAGCAACACCACAGCATCACTCAGCAACACCACAGCAACACTCAGCAATACCACAGCATCACTCAGCAACACCACAGGATTACTCAGAACCACCACAGGATCACTCAGAACCACCACAGGATCACTCAGCGCCACCACAGCATCACTCAGCGCCACCACAGCATCACTCAGCGCCACCACAGCATCACTCAGCGCCACCACAGCATCACACAGCTTAACCACAGCATCACTCAGCACCACCACAGCATCACTCAGCACCACCACAGCATCACTCAGCACCACCACAGCATTACTCAGCACACAACATCGCTCAGGGCCACCACAGCATCACTCAGCACCACCACACCATCACTCAGCAACACCACAGCATTACTCAGCAACACATCACTCAGCAACATCACAGCATCACTCAGCAACACCACAGCATCACTCAAAAATACCACAGCATCACTCAAAAACACCACAGGATCACTCAGCACAACCGCAGGATCACTCAGGGCCACCACAGCATCGCTCAGGGCCACCACAGCATCACTCAGCAATACCACAGCATCACTCAGCAACACCACAGCAACACTCACCAGCACCACAGCATCACTCAGCAACACCACATCATCACTCAGGGCCAATAATTCATCACTCAACACCACCACAGATAACTCAGCACCACCACAGGATCACTCAGCACCACCACAGCATCGCTCAGCACCACCACAGCATCACTCAGCACAACCACAGCATCACTCAACACCACCACAGCATCACTCAGCACCACCTCAGCATCACTCAGCACCACCACAGCATCACTCAGCACCACCACAGCATCACTCAGCAACACCACAGCATCACTCAGCAACACCACAGCATCACTCAGCACCACCGCAGGAGCACTCAGGGCCACCACAGCATCACTCAGGGCTACCACAGCATCACTCAGCACCACCACAGCATCACTCAGCTCCACCATGGCATCACTCAGCACCACCACAGCATTACTCAGCACACAACAATATCGCTCAGGGCCACCACAGCATCACTCAGCAACACCACAGCATCACTCAGCAACATCACAGCATCACTCAGCAACATCACAGCAACACTCACCACCACCACAGCATCACTCAGCACGACCACAGGATCACTCAGCAACAGAACATCATCACTCAGGGCCAAGAATGCATCACTCAACACCACCACAGGGTAACTCAGCACCACCACAGGATCACTCAGCACCACCAAAGCATCACTCAGCACCAGCACAGCATCAATTAGCACCACCACAGCATCACTCAGCACTACCACAGCATCACTCAGCGCCACAGCATCACTCAGCACCACCACAGCATCACTCAGCAACACCACGGCATCACTCAGCACCACAAAAGCATTACTCAGCACACAACAATATTGCTCGGGCCACCACAGCATCACTCAGGGCCACCACAGCATCACTCAGCACCACCACAGCATCACTCAGCCCCACCACAGCATCACTCCGCACCACCACAGCAACACTCACCACTACCACAGCATCATCCAGCACCACCACTGTATCACTCAGCACCACCACAGTATCACTCACCACCACCACAGCATCACTCAGCACCACCACTGTATCACTCAGCACCACCAACGTATCACTCAGCAACACCACATCATCACTCAGGGCCACGAATGCATCACTCAGCAGCACCACAGCATCACTCAGCAGCACCACAGCATCACTCAGCAGCACCACAGCATCACTCACCAGCACCACAGCATCTCTCAGAACCACAACAGTATCACTCAACAACACCACATCATCACTCAGGGCCAAGAATGCATCACTCAGTACCACCACAGCGTCACTCCGCACCACCACAGCGTCACCCAGCATCACCACAGCATCACTCAGCGCAACCACAGCATCACTCAGCGCAAACACAGCATCACTCAGCGCAACCACAGCATCACTCAGCGCAACCACAGCATCATTCAGCACCACCACAGCATCACTGGTTCAAATATGTTCTCTCAATGTTTCAAGCTTTATTACAAATGTCACAAAAAGATGTTAATATTTTACTTCTGTTCTTGGATTTTCGTCACAATAAAATACACTGAACATAATCTTCACAAAAGGTATTTACAAAAGTTTAAGCTATTGCCATTATAAATTACAATAACTTTTATTTAAGTATTAAATATTTAAAAAAATTAAAAGCCATTGTTATTTGTAATAGCAATACATGTAAGTCACGTAAATACAACACATATTGCATTACAAATGCTATAGGTGTCACATTTGCGAAAGTTATAACTAATGGCATTGTAAATGAAAAAACTATTAATTTCGCTATTTTCAATACCAACACATAAATAAATAAAATTGTCATTTACAATAGCTCAAACTTTCCTAATGCGAGATCTATTGCATTGCAAATGCTTGTTTATGCAGGGAACCCATCCAAAGGCTCTGACCTGGGCAAGGGGGAAGAGAAGACTGCAGCAGATTGGGGGACTGCCCCAACCAGGGAATCGACACATGCCTTAAAGGCAAATGACCCCAACCAGGAAAACAACACACAAATTAAAGGCACACTGCCCAGCAGCTGATCGGAGGGTCGGAGGCCAAAATTATCGATATTTAGCTCCCCAGCAGCGGAAACGGGACGAGAGATCCGAGGCCAGCAAGTGTTCTCCGGTTGCCGAGCAGGAACGGCGGGATACCCACACAATTTTTGGAGATTTGTGGAATTGGATTGCTCGTGGCTGGCACTGGAGGTTTCCAGTGGCCGCTCAGGAGCAGGAAAAGGCACGAACAGCGCTGGGGGGACTTTCCTTTACTGATTGAGACCCAGGAATACTGGTTAGAGGTGCGAGCAGTGCTGGTGGCATTTTTCTTTGATTTTCCTTTGTTTTGTCTGGGGGCTGTTGGACAGGGGCCGGAGCCCTAATAACACACAGCACATGCTGCAAGAAGGATTTGATCTAATAGCAGAGCATTTGGGAGCATGCACGGCTGCAAAAGTAAACCCGGAGTACGACCAGCAGCAGGGACAAGTACCTGGGCATCTGGGCACTAAGCCACCAACAGATCAGGGGGCAGCACAGGTTTTTTGCAGGTATTGCCAGCAAGCGGATGGCAGCCGGGAGAAAAAAGCAGTCCTGGCTCGTTTCAGGGAGAACCAGGCGCTGCCAGAGCCTGCAAAGAAAGGGCAGAAGAGACACAGAGGAGACACGGGGCCCGAGCTAGATGATGACCTGCAAGCCATGTTGGAGCAAGCCAGGCCGCTGGCCGCTGGTTGCCCTGAAGGGACAGAGCTGGGTGGATCAGAATATCAAGGATGGGGCCCAGGGAAAGGAGAAGAGACCACGGCAGGCATCCTCAACACTAAGAAGGCAGGGGTCAAGGATTCTGAAGCCAAAACGGCAGCCCCTGCGAAGTTCAAAAAGGGGGTAAACCAAGGGGGAAGGATCCCCTCCCAAGCCAGGAACAGGAGAGCTGTGTCTCAAGAGCAAGTGTCTGACTCAGAGGTGGAAGGGAGCAGTGATGACGAGGGGTTTGTGGCCAGCCCAGTTGCCCCTCAGGAGAAACGCGGGAGACAAGACGGCATGGACGACAGAGAGAGTGGTAGTCATGGTGCACTGAGCGGCAGGTGCGGTCATGGTAGAGGGCAAAGAGCGGAAGGGAACCCAGGCCAAAACATAACTATGGGTTGGGCGTGGCTTGGATGCAGAGGCGGCCGGCAGCATGAGCGCCGAGCTCCGCTAAGGAACCCGGCATTTCTCCTGTAAATCGGCCCCCTAGACCACCCCACGCAGCCGCGAAGGTCGGGGAACCGATGAATAGCTGGCCTAGAGGGACCCGGTGAACTGCGGCGGCAACCGCGGGGATCTTGGAGTGAGCCCCGTGACCGCGCTGACTGCGAGGGTGGATTCAAAATGGCGGTGCCGTCCTCTGAGAGGCCCCTGGGCGGCGCCGCGGGCGGCGAACTGGTAGCATATTGCCGGGCGCTTTGAAGAGCGGAGCAATTAAGGTGCGGCCGCGGGAGAATTGTGGCGGCGCACCAGCGGGAGCCTCGGAAGCACCGGATCGGGGACTCCTGCCCCAGCAGGCACTGCGGAGCGGCTCGGCCCTGGGAGAGAAACGCTGGTGGCAGCCCTGAGGGACCGGAGGCTGAGCGGCAGGCGGCCTGCGCCAACTGGCGCTGTTGGGGTGATTGCATCACGGGGGCCGGTCCTGGAGCTGTGGAGGCTTGGCGGCAGTTGCAGAGGCCAAGTGCTGCAGGGGATGCCGGATGGCCTTGGAGGCCAAGGACTGAGCGCCGCCGGACTGAAACGGGCGGTGGGTCTCTTGTTGGACCTCTGTGCTGAGCTGTGGCAGTTCCCTGACCAAAACTGTGCACCGCTCTGGGCTGAAGGGGGCATTGGCCGAGGGCCCTGGCTGTTGTTGCCCTCTCGGGGCCTGCATGGATTCCGCGGCGGAGTGGATGGGCCCGCTGGCAGCGCGGCGAGAGGTGGGCTTTGCCGGACCAGGCGGAGTGGAGGGGGCACCTATTAGACTCCCCGGACCTGGGGGCTGACCCTTGGGATAGTCCGGTGTGTATCCCGGGTCCCCGCGGCGTGGCCATTGGAGTGCTCCGACGATCGCCGTCATGGGCAAGCCCCGGGGGAGGAAGGAGGAAGACCCGCCGCTCTCTGACACCGAATCCCCACCTCAAGATGATAGGGAAACGCAGGATTTGCCACACGCTCCGGGGCTCCAACTACAACTGGATAAGATTCTGGCTGCCATTGCGGACTCTCGCGCCGCCCTCCAGCAGAACATTGCGCAGGTGGCAACATGACTGGGCCTGCTGCGAGCTGATCACTCGAAACTGTCTGATTGGGTGAAACAAGTGGAAAACAAGATTCAGGAGATTGAACCTGCGCCGACCACGCTGACCGCAATGATGGCGAATGCCCTGGACCGAATAGCGGTGCTGGAGCGGCGGGCGGAGGATGCGGAAGGCAGAAATAGGCGGAACAACATCCGAGTGGTAGGACTGCCGGAAAAGATAGAGGGGTCAGACATAGTGAGCTATCTGGAAAATTGGCTTAGAATGGTGGTGGACCCTGAGGGGTTGTCGGCCTTCTACACCCTAGAACGAGCGCACCGCGTCCCTGCTAGAACTCCACTGCAGGGACGCCCTCCACGGCTGGTGGTAGCGCGGCTGCTAAATTTTAGAGACCAGGACTTGCTCCTTCAGAAGGCTCGTAGGGGACGGCCCTTTCCAGGTTGACAATAGCAGTGTTACTCTATTCCTGGATTACTCACTCAACACCCAACGGCGCCGTATGCCCTTCCAGGCTGTCAAGATAGAATTGCGTGCAGAGGGGATCCAGTATTCTTTGTTCTTTCCGGCCAAATTGCGCATCGCCCTAGATGGGAAGACCTGTTTTCATGACACATGAAAGGAAGCGTGGGCCTGGCTGGAATCTTACACGGCCGGCCACAAAGACGGTGGGGAGGTGGAAGCGCGGGAGTTAGCTAGAGACTCCCAGCCTCGCAGATCGCAGCGAATACGGCGCCGACGGCCAGGTTTACGGAAGCCATCAACCTCACAAAAAGCAGTGGAGCGCAGGGGAGTGCTGAACGCAGTGACGGCGATCTCTGGAGAATTGCTGAGGACCTCGACTATGGGCTCGGACCTGGGAAGCGACAAGGGCCAATCGGAGGCAGAATCCTCTGCATCGGACAGCGCACATTTGCTGCTGGTTACGCCTGCAACGTCTTAACAAAACAAACAACCAGTACTGCAGTATAAATTCACAAATGGTCCTATCAAAATAGTGAATTAAACACTAAATAGACCAGACTACTTATTCTGTCTGAAATTAATCTTTATATGTCATCTTTTTTTATATAACACTTTTTACATTTTTTGTATACATATGAACACAAAAGACACAGATTGTAATAATGAATCAATATATAACAAATACAAATTAGCTCACTGTACAACTTTCTCTCTCATACCATTCAAATCACACTCGTACTCCTATTTACACAATATACATACAGTCATCATTAAGATGAAAAATGGATCAGAATTCAAAACAAAATTTTTCAGAATTCAAAACAAAATTTTTTAGAGGAGCGACCTTGGTGTGGATTTTAATTAACTTTTTGTTTGTAATTTCTTCAAAGAAACCTAAGGTCGCGTGAAAAGGGTCTACGCGTTTCAAACACCCAAACTCGGGGGTGTTTTCATCAGGACCGCATATCTGCAAGAACGAAAGGAATTGTATTTTAAAATCACTAATAAACGCACCACCTTTTAAGCGCATAGGAAGCCTCAACTTGAGTCTTACCTTAGCCCAATAGTGGCAATGGATGAAAAGGGGCGAGTTTGTGGAACCTGAAATAATCAACAGTCAATATTCAGTGTGTGATGAGGGACCCAGACACTGACGCCATATCACTTGATCGATCACTTGATTATGCTACACAATCGTACTTACATGTGCACCTTGCATATATTCTTGTGTGAACGGGTTATATTTTTCTTGTATGAGCGGGTTGTATTTTTCGTTACAATGGACTCTGTGGAGGAATTTTAAGAGAGCGCGCATTAGTTTTAAGTCCGCCCGTTCCTGGGGCAGGAAGCGCATTTGTGGATTCTCAACGTTCAAGACTTACTTGTGCGGCGGACTGTTGCTCAATGGCGTCCTGCCGTCTGTGTGGTGTTCGTACACTGTGGGGAAACAAGCGCGAGGTTTTTTAGTTCGATACCTTCGCCTGTCTAGATGGCCTCCGTATTAGCATGTTTATGATTTAGCGATTCTTACCTGGAAATTGTACACTTTTCTCCGCCGATTGAATCCGGATCGGTTGTCCTCTGTCAGTCAGGAATCATGAATCACGTGACTTTCCTGGTTTCCTGTGTAGTGTGTGTTATGAGTACACGTGATGCCCCGCTGGTTTCTGGGAGATGTAGTATTGTCTTCCATGCTGATGTGGTTTCTGGGGGATGTAGTTTTCCAAGCTAGTGTGTACATGGGGTGTTATTGAGGCGCTCATCTGTGGAAGTTGGTCCTGTGTGGGCCCGACAAAATATATTAATTTTCTGTGATTGCAGCATTTAATTGCAATGAAAGGCGCTGGCAAAAGTGGTTGTGGTGCGATCATTCAACGATGGCTGTGTAGTGTAGGGCAACACTCATTAGAAGGACTTCTTCATGGGAATTTACAGCTTATAAATTTCTGAGAGTTCGTTTAACCCGTCAATTGCTGTATTGAATTTTATAATAAGCATAGCTTCTCTCCTCGACAGTTTCTCCTCTATGTCTCCACCTCTGGGGTCCATCTCAATTTTTGATTATACAGTCCATTTTATATCAGACTCGCAATGGTTATGTGATTTCCAATGGTTGACTAGAGGTGCTGTTTCCACATTTTTTTTAATTCTGGACTTGTGTTGTGTAATTCTGCACCTGATCTCTTGGCTGGTCTTACCAATGTAAAGCATGTCACACGGACAGCGTATTCCGTAAATGACATACCGCGATTTACAATTTGTAAATGTGTCATGTTTCCAATTGGTCTGTCTATGTTTGAACAACGATCCTTCTTCTGTTGTTGAACAACAGATACAGGTGCCGCATTTGTGGTGACCTTGCACTGGAGGTAGACTCAACATCGCTCGTAAGCATGGTTGTTTTTTTGTCGGTAAAGTGGCACGCACCAAATGGTTGGCAATATTCTGATCCTTTTTGAAAGCAAACAAAGGTTTGTCTTTCAGTGATTCATCCAGGTTTTGAATTAGATGCCAATTTTGGTTTATTACTTTTTTGAAGTTGTTTGAGTTGGGGCAGAAGGTTGATACACAGACCAACCTTTCCATTGGCTTTCTTTCTTTTTTGGTTAATAGATCTTCTCTCGGTGTCCACCATGCTCTCTTCATGGACCGTCTCAGCAATTTTTTCGGGTATCCTCTGTCCATTAGATTTTTCGTGAGATGGTTTGCATGAAGTTCATATTCATCTCTGAAGTGACAGTTTCTCCTGATCCGTAAATACTGTCCGAAGGGGAGATTTTCTTTTAGATTTCTTGGGTGGTGGCTGTCAAAGTGTAGGGCTTTGTTTCGATCGGTTGGTTTTTTATATAATTTTGTTACTAGTTTGTTCCCTACAGGATACACCTCCACATCTAAGAATGCCAGTTTTGTCTGTGAGTATTTGATGCTGAATTTGATTTCCTGGGTTCTGTTGTTGAGCCACTCGTGGAACTTGATCAGTTTTTCTTCACTGCCTGTCCAGACAGCAAACACGTCGTCTATAAAACGACTCCAGTGTGAAATGTACTCAATAAAAGGGTTATCTTCGTAAATGAATTTGTCTTCGAATTTGGACATGAAAAGGATAGCCAATTCAGGAGCGAAGGGGCAACCCATCGCCACTCCCCCTGTTTGAAAAAAGAAATCCCCATTGAAATTAAAATAATTTTTCTTTAAGGCGAATGATGCCAATTCCAGGATGAAGTCAGTAGGAATTCTTACTGGTTTGTCCCTGGTCTCCAGAAAGGAACCTATAACTTCCAAGCCTTCCATTTGAGGTATCTGTGTGTATAATGATGTTACGTCTAGTGTCACTAAGTAGTCAGAGCCTTCATTGAAGTTGATGGAGTCTAATTTGTTGATGAAATCAGAAGTGTCACGCAGGTATGATTTAACTTGAGGTACAAACGGTTTTAAAAAATGGTCCACAAATTTAGAGATGGGTTCCAATAGTGAGTCACAAGCCGAGACTATCGGTCTTCCTGGGGGCGTTGTTTGGTCCTTGTGAATTTTAGGTAAAATGTAAAATTGGGGGATCCTTGGAAATTTACATTGTAGGAATTCAAACTCCTTTTTACCTAAAAGGCCGTCCGCGTGTCCTTTTTCCAGGATTGCACGCAGTTGGTTATTTAGTTCCATCGTAGGGTCTTTTGAGATTTTTCTGTAGCAGGTTTGGTCGTTTAACTGTCGCATGACTTCAGAAATATATTTTTCTTTTTCCCAGATTACTATTGAACCGCCCTTATCTGCCTGCTTAATTACTACAGACGTGTCGTTCTTAAGGCAATCTAGAGCAATTTTTTCCAATTTCGTTATATTGTATTTGATCCATTGTTTTTTCTTTTCCATATTGTTGATTGCGGAGAGTATAGTTTTTTCAAAGGTCACCACTTCTTTTGGGACTTTATTGTGTGGGGGGCAAAACGTAGATTTTTTCTTTAGGCCAGTTGTTTCCTGGTTTTGATCCATCGGTGTGTTTGCAAAGAAAGTTTTTAATTTTATCTTCCGGCAAAATTCAATAGCTTCAGTCTTTAATTTCACAAAGTTGGTGTGTTTAGATGGGACAAAAGTCAAACCTTTCAAACCTGCAACGGCGGACGGACTACTAGATGAGTAGACTTTGTACTTTTCTTGGGATTGGGAGTTCTGATGTGGCTAGATGTACTACAATTGGTTGTCACCGCTGGGGGGTTCCTGTGGTTCATTGGATGTATGGAAGGATGGGACCCTGGACTGATTTTGAATAAGTGGGGAAGGCAACAGTAAAGGCGGGTGGTTCTGGGGGGTTGCTACATTTATGGGGTGACCTGGGGTGGACAATGTGTGCGGTTCTGATTACTAGCAGGTTATTTGCTAGGCTCTATCCACCCCCCCACCGGATGGTTCCAGTTAGCTTGCCTTAGCTTTGTTTGAGTCGCATGGTTGGGTCAGTTTGGATGGGATTCACTATGTTGGGGCCTGTTCTTGGGGGTAGGGTGCTGTTGGGGTCGGGGCGGGATTGTTGGGGGATGGGTTTGCTTTGTTTGGGGGCTATTGCCTACCGGTACGGCTAATTGAGAATGTGGAGCTCTTGCGTATTGTGCATCCGTACTGTGGGCCCGTTACCTGGCAACCAGGGGGGGAGGAACGACTTGTGTGTTTTTTGCATTACTGTTATGAGTCCGTTACCTGATGTGAAATGTGTGACCTGGAATGTATGGGGATTGCACTCCATGCAGCGTAGATACAAAGTTCACTCCTACTTGGTGCGTAGGGGCGCGCAGATAGCCTTCCTACAGGAGACTCATTTGACTAGGACAGAGGGGCTGGCGCTGCAGCGCAGATGGCGAGGTCAGCTTTATTACACCACCTATTCAGCCTTTGCACGAGGGGTGTTGATTTGGATTAGGGCGGGGGTCCTCTTTCAGCTGACTGATCATCTGGTAGACTCCGAGGGCCACTATGTAGTGGTTAGAGGACGCCTTTATGGGCGGGAGGTGACCCTCTGCAGTGTCTATGCCCCTAATGTGGAACAGGCGCTCTTCGTGGAGACTCTGTCTGCCGCCCTCGCGGATTATTTTACGAATCCAGTATTGATGGGGGGAGACTTTAACTCAGTTGTAGATGTGGCCATGGACAGGTCCCATTCTCCACTGCCCACAGCTCCGGTTCATAAACTAGCCAAGGTTAGGGCCCAGTGGCAAGATAACTGGGGATTTATTGATGTTTGGCGAGCACAGCACCCGGACGATAGAGATTATTTGTACTTTTCGGCTTTGCATGATTTGCAAGTCCGGCTGGACGCGATTTTGTGTAGTCCTGGCCTGGTATCTTTGGCGGTCGGTAGAGAGTACTTATCGCGCACCATATCGGACCATAATCCGTTGTTGGTGAGTTTCTGTTGGGTTGCGGAGCGCCCTATTGTACGGACCTGGAAGTTGCGTCCAGAGATGCTGGAGGATCAGGCCTTTCGCGCGGAGCTACGGGATGGGGTGGAGCAATACTTTGCGGAGAATGCAGGCACGGCCAAGACGACGGCCCTGGAATGGGATGCCTTTAAAGTGGTGGTTCGCTGGATATGTATTGCCAAATGGGTGGGGGTAAGGAAGCTGCTATTAAAAGAAATCGATGCAGGTGAACTGACCCTAAGGGAGGCTGAGAGAGCCCACTCTGATGGTTCTGGGACGCGCGACACGGTCCAGTCCCGTAAGGAAGCGCTAGCGGTGGTTGTGGAGCGCTTACGGTGCTTCGATCATAGAGCTTACTTGGCCTGTGCACATGCGGAAAGGGATAAGGTGGGCACGCTGCTGGCTTGGCTGGCTGACCTCGCTCCTAGATGCGTATCTATATTGGCATTGACCTTGTCCTCGGGACGTTTAGAATACACACAACATCAAATAAATGACCGATTTCGGTCTTTTTATGCGAGTCTGTACACAAGCCAATTGCAGACTGGGGAGGTGGATGTCCAAACGTTTTTGGAGGAACTAGAGCTGCCTACTGTTGAGGAGGAGGAGGCGGAGTCCCTCGGTCAGGACGTTACACTAGCCGAAATTCGCTGCGCCATTAAGCAGTTGGCGCGCAACAAAACTCCGGGAAGCGATGGACTGCCTATCGAATTCTATTTAGCGTATATTGACCTCCTGGCTCCCAGATTACGGGCGATGTATAAAGAGGCTAGACAGCGGGGGTACTGCCGACATCCACTAGGGAGGCTATCATTGTTCCCCTCCTCAAACCAGGGAAATCTTCGACTGATCCAACCGCATATAGGCCTCTGTCTATGCTCACCACTGATTATAAGATACTGAGTCGAGTGCTGGCCACTAGGCTCCTCCCCTCCATGACACGGTTAGTTCACTCTGATCAGGCCGGTTTTATCCCGACTCGCAATACCGCTAGCAGCATACGTCGGCTGATAGGAATATTGGATGGAGACTATGGAGAGGAGGGGCAGGGATGGTCCTTTCGGTTGATATTGCTAAGGCGTTCGACAGCCTAGAATGGCCCTATTTGTTCTAGTCATGAAAGCATTCGGGCTTGGAGACGGATATGTCCGCTGGATTGAAATATTATACTCATCGGCGACCGCTAGGGTTCGAGTTGGTAGAGTTGTTTCCTCCTCTTACCCTGTGGGGCGGGGCACTAGACAGGGCTGCCCGCTCTCCCCGCTGCTGTTTGCCCTTGCGGTGGAGCCTTTAGCGGCGCGTGCTAGGATGAGGGGGGCGTTCCAAGGCTTGCGACTTAACAACCAGCCGCACTATATCTCACTGTATGCGGACGACCTCCTATTGTTTCTGAGAGACGCGGGGGAGACCCTGGAGGGAGCTCCTCGGCTGGTTCGAGGACATCTCGGGACTGCGGGTTAACTGGGCGAAGACTTGCGTATTCCCGGTGACCAGAACATGCGACCCGCCCACACTATCGCCTGATTTGGCGTGGGAACCTAGGTGTCGCCCCTATTTGGGGACGCATCTGTACCATATTCAGGAGGATCTCCTTGAAGACAACATCGGCAAAATCAAATCTGGCTCCCCAGCTGATCCGTGTCCACCTGAGATCTTTCGCATCGCGCGTCCCTTATTAGAGGAGTATATCATCTCTTTCCTCAACAGATCGCTAGACATGGGATATCTGCCGAGTGAACTTAAGGAGGCGCGGGTAAGACCCTTATTGAAAAAATTGGGGTCGGATCCTGCTGTGTTAAAGAACTACAGACCCATTTCCCAGCTCCCCTTTCTCTCAAAAATCCTTGAGCAGCATGTTCTTCAGTCCCTGTCCTGCTATCTGGAATCTCACCATCTACTCCATGATAGACAGGCAGGGTTTCGAGCCCACCACAGCACCGAGTTGGTGATGCTCTCGGTGCTGGGCGATCTAAGAGGTAGAGCTGACTGTAAGAAAGCGAGCGCCCTGATATTATTAGATCTATCAGCGGCGTTCGACACTGTCAGCCATGCCTTGCTCTTGGATAGACTGAAGAACTTTGGGATTAAGGGCTTGGCTTTTCAGTGGTTGGAATCCTTCCTTATAGGAAGGACCCAAAAGATACAACTGGGGGATGAAACATCTGAGGTGGGGATCTTGGAGTGTGGGGTACCGCAGGGGTCTGCCCTGTCCCCGCTTCTATTTAACCTATACCTGCAACCACTGATTGCTTCGCTAGCTGCGATGGACTGTAAAGTCTTTAACTACGCTGATGATACGCAGCTGCTGCTAAGTATAAATGACACCACGGATGCGCAACTCCAATCCCAGAACATCTTGAGGTTCACGGTGCAATGGATGACGGATAACCTTTTAAAAGTCAATCCTGACAAAACTGAGATCTTGGTTATCCCATCCATTTCTTCACCTTGGAGTGACCTCTACTGGCCCATGGAGTTGGGCCCTGCCCCAAAACCAAGCCTGGCTGTGAAAAGCTTAGGGATTAAACTGGACGCCGACCTGTCGATGGCTCCTCAGATCGCATCGGTGGTAGGCAGCTGTATTAATATCATTCGGCAACTGCGGAAGCTATCCCCTATCCTCTCAGAGCCCATGATGCGATCAATAGTGGCTGCCACCATCATTTCCAGAATCGATTATGGAAATGCTCTCTATCTTGGCCTACCGAAAACCCTTACCAACAGGCTCCAGGTTTTGATGAACGATGCTGCCCGATTGATCTTTAGACTCCCCAGGAGGTCTAAAGCCACTCCCCTATTACAAAGCCTACATTGGCTTCCAATTAAAGAGAGAGTGGAATTTAAGAGTTTGTGTACAGCTCATAAGGCAATTTACGGTAAGGCTCCGGCCTATATCAAGGAGCGCCTACAACTGTACTGTCCGGTGAGATCACTTCGGTCCTCGGACTCGCAGCTGTTGACCTGCTCTCGCTACAGGCTAGCGACGAAGGGAGGGAGAGCCTTCTCAGTACTGGTTCCCCAGTTGTGGAACAATTTGCCTGGAGGGCTGCGCGAGGAAGGAAACCTCCTAAGATTTCGAAAGAGCTTAAAAACGCTATTGTTTAGGAGAAGCCTGAGCATAGCATAATCTAAATGCTGCTCTTTGCTCTGACTTTGTTATGTTGTTGTCCTGTACCATCTTTTCCTGGCGCTTAGAGACCTGCAGGTGATTAGGCGCGGTATAAAATTAAAATAACAATAACAACAACAAAGCGTTGAGGGGCCTGAGGGGTAGCATCAATCAATCAATCAATCAATCAATCAATCAATCACTGCATTTTTAAAGCATGCTACATACCCGTGAGGGTCTCAAGACGCGCCGAGGCGTTCTGGATTCGTTGTAGTCATCTCAGGAGCTTGGTTGTTGTTCCTGAGTAGAGGGCGTTCCCGTAGTCGAGTCTGCTGGTGATGAGGGCCTGGCCGACGGTCTTTCTCGTGTCGGGAGGGATCAATTTGAAGATCCTGCGGAGCATTCGGAGGGTGCTGAAGCAGGACGTGGAGACGGTGTTGACTTGCCTGGTCATGGAGAGGGCGGAGTCAAGGATGACCCCCAGGTTGCATGCGTGGTCTGTGGGTTCCGGGGCTGTGCCTAGCGATGTGGGCCACCAAGAGTCGTCCCAGGCTGAAGGGGTGGGTCAGAGAATGAGGACCTCCGTCTTGTCTGAATTCAGCTTCAGTCTGCTGTCCTTCATCCAGTCGGCTACGGCCTTCATTCCTCTGTGGAGGTTGGCTTTGGCGGTGTGGGGGTTTTCGGTGAGGGATATGATCAGCTGGGTGTCGTCGGCGTAGGAGAGGATGTTGAGGTTGTGTTGTCGTGCTACGTGGGCGAGCGGTGCCATGTAGATATTGAACAGCGTCGGGCTGAGGGAGGATCCCTGTGGGACGCCGCAGATGATCTCGGTGGTTTTTGAGCAGAAGGGTGGGAGGCGGATGCTCTGGGTTCTGCCAGAGAGGAAGGATGTGGTCCAGGCCAGGGCATTCTCTTGGATTCCGGCGTCATGGAGGCGTGCTGATAGGGTGCGGTGGCAGACCGTGTCAAAGGCTGCTGATAGGTCCAGGAGGATGAGGGCGGCTGTTTCTCCTTTGTCCATCAGGATCCTGATGTTGTCAGTGGCGGTGATGAGGGCGGATCCGGTGCTGTGGTTGCTGTGGAAACCGGGTTGGGAGGGTGTCCAGGATGTTGTTGTCTTCGAGGTAGCGGGTTAGCTGTTTGTTGACAATCTTCTCTGTCACTTTTGCCGGGAACGGGAGCAGGGAGATGGGCCGGAAGTTCTTGAGGTCCTTGGGGTCCGCCTTGGGCTTCTTCAGAAGGACGTTGATCTCGGCATGCTTCCAGCTTTCTGGGAAGGTTGCTGTTGATTGTTTTCTGGAGGTGGAGCGCGATGGTTGTGCTGGCTTTGTTGAAAATATGGTGAGGGCAGGGGTCAGATGGGGATCCGGAGTGGATGGAGTTCATGGTTTTGATGGTGTCTTCATCGCTGACGTTGGACCAGGCGGTCAGGCGACTGGTGCAGGTGGTGGTCGCAAGGGTGGTGGACTCGGTGGTGGGTGCGGGGGTGTCGGAGTTGAAGCTGTCGTGGATGTCGGTGATCTTGCATTGAAAGAAGGTAGCCAGGGAGTGGCACAGGTCTTGTGATGGTGGGAAGTCGTTGGTGTTGGAGCTGGGGTTGGAGAGTTCTTTCACAATGCTGAAGAGCTCTTTGGTGTTGTGTGAGTTGTTGTCTAGGCGGTCCTTGAAGGCGGTCCTCTTGGTGGTCCTGATGAATTGGTGGTGTCTGCGGGTGGTGCTCTTGTGGGCTGTGTGGCTGTCTGGTGTTGGGTCGTGGAACCATTTCTTCTCCAGCTTCCGGCAGGTGCGCTTGGAGATCCCGAGGTCTTTGGTGAACCAGGCGGCTTTCTTGTTGGTGTGGTTGGTTGTGGAGATCTTGAGAGGGGCGAGGGTGTTGGCGCAGTCGTTAATCCACTGTTTGAGGTTGGTCGCGGCGGTGTCGGGGTTGATGGGGTCGGCGGGGGTCTCAGGGCGTGGGTGGTAGTCAGTTGGTCCTTGGTGACCTTGCCCCAGCAGGGGCGTGGCAATTGTTGGGTGCGGTGGTGTGTGGTGTGTTTCCTGAAGGTGAAGTGGACGCATCTGTGTTCGGTCCAGTGGGGTTCGGTGGTGTGGTTGAAGGAGACGTGGGAGCTTGTGGAGAAGATGGGGTCTAGCGTGTGTCCTGCGGCGTGGGTGGGTGTCGTCACGAGCTGTTTGAGTCCGAGGTTGGCGAGGTTGTCAATGAGGGCGGTGGAGTTGGTGTCGTTGTTGTTCTCGAGGTGGAAGTTCAGGTCCCCGAGGAGGATGTAGTCCGTGGAGGCGAGGGCGTGGGTACTGACGAGGCTGGCAATGGTGTCGTTGAACTGTGGTCGTGGTCCGGGTGGTCTGTAGACGAGTGTTCCTCTGAGGGTGGTGTTAGGGTCGGTGTGGATCTAGAAGTGCATGTGCTCGGCAGTGGCGAGGGTGTCGGCAGTGTTGGTCGAGACTCTGAGGGTGTCCTTGTGGATGATGGCGATTCCCCCTCCCCCTCCGTTGATGCGGTCTCTGAGGGAGATCTTGTAGCCCTGTGGGATGGCTTTGGCGATGTCTGGTGCTGAGGTGGCATTCAGCCAGGTCTCCGTCAGGAAGGCAACGTCGGGGGCGGTAGAGTCTAGGAGGTCCCAGAGTTCGATGGCGTGTTTGCGAGCGGAGCGGTTGTTGAAGAGGATTCAGCAGAGGTGGTTGGGTTCCCTGGTTGGTGGTTTGGTGGGCTGGATGCTGGTGAATCTGCAGTTCCGGCAGGCGAAGGGCCCTTGGGAGCGCTTCAGGGTGGCCTGGTAGCAGGGGCGGTCTTGTCCGGTGTTGAGAGTGTGGAGGGTCCTGGAGTCGTAGTGCAGTCTCGTGTTGCGGGGGCACGGAGTCCAGGGGTTCTGGCACTGTGCGCGGTCCAGACGCAGACGGGCTTGCCTTTGGCTTGCCTTCGGCACGCGGCCGCTGCGCGGCCGCTGTGTGGCCTACATACGAGGGGCTGTGGGAGGGAGGAGCAGCTGGGATGCGGGAGTGGGGCGGCGAATGGGAGCAGCGAACGCAGCGGCGGGAGAGTGGCACCGGGGGAACCGGGGAGAGGGCACAGGGCAGTACGGGGGAAAGGGTGCACTGTAGACAAAGGGGTACAAGGGCACAAAAGGCACAGAGGCAATGTGGGGGAAAGGGGTCACAGAAGGCAAAAAGGGGTACAAAGGGCACAAAGAGCAAACAGAAGAAAATAACTCAAGGCAGAGAATTTAAACACACGAGGGGCGAGACCAGAGGAGGCTCACGCCGCACCAGGCAGCGGCAGGGGCAAGGCGACAGTGGGGGCAGCGTCACAGGAGGACTGTATGGCGGCTGGGGGGCGACCTACCTGAGGACAGGGTCACAGCATGCAGTTCTGGGGTACTCTGCCATTGTCGGTGGCAGGTCGTGTAGCGCTGCTGAAGATGGTGGCTCTTCCTCGGCTCTTGTATTTTTTCCGGACCCTACCGATACGAATACCTGTCGCACTTTTTCGACAACTCCGTCCTGCAGTGGGGAGCTTTATCTGGGGCGCAGGGCGGCGCAGAGTAGCATTGGATACTCTGATGCGGCCGAGAGCTGAAGGGGGCCTTGCAGTCCCAGATTTTGAATTGTATTATGTAGCTGCACAATTCCAACACCTTACTCAGGCAATGGCATTGGAGTTTCGAGGGCCGGAGAGGGAATCTGAACCAGATGTGCCGCGGCATATTCTGTCCTTCGTGGTCCTACAGCAGAGACTACGGACTACTGGTTTGTCGATAGAGGAGGATGCCATGAGGCATTGCTGGAAACGATTCCACAATAGAATTGGGGTGCACAATAGAGTTGGAGCATACGCTCCCAAAATACCGTTGGGCATGTGCACGGCATTGCCGCATGGTGGGGATTGGTCCGCCCCCGCGGAATGAGAGGAGCTGGGCCTACAGATGGTTGGTGATCTGTATGCGGATGGTGTGCTATTGCCCTATGGTACATTGCAAGAGACTTTTGGTCTCCCGTGTGGCCATTTCCTAATGCACGCGGCACTGGTCACTGCTATCCAGAGGCATTGGGGCACTGGCCTCTCAGAGCCGCCAACAAGCGGAGTGTGCCAATATGTGGTGATGGCAGCGGGCACGTATAAAGCGGTTACATGCTTATATAAACGTTTGTTGGGAGAGGGGCTGAACCCGTTGCAGAAGGTACGGGAGCAATGGGCGACGGACTTAGATAAAGAAATACCCGACACGGCCTGTCACAAATAATTAAAAGAGCATGGAAGAGCACCAGGAATCCTAGGTTCCAATTGATCCAATTTTTTATACTTCACAGGGCATACCTTACGCCGGCTAAAATTAACCAGTATTTCCAGGTAGACACAGCACTATGCCCCCGGTGCAGACTACAGGGCGCGGAAATGCGGCACATGCTGTGGGATTGTCCGCAGTTGGGCACATACTGAGAAGAGATAACTGGTTTACTTTATAGAGTAACCGGGCAACAGATTACTCCGGGTAAGGGGACTTGCCTGTTACACAGATTTTCCACACACTAGTAAAACTAAGTTGTCTAGCAAATTTATAGACCTAGGATTCATTCTGGCCAAGAGGGAAATTACATCTCACTGGAAGGCAGCGGCAGGCCCTAGCTACACTAGATGGAGGGTGGCATTGCTTGTGTGGGCAGGCAGCGAGAGTTCGGTTAGACTGCAGCAGGCTCATAGGTCTCATAACGACAAGGCGGGTGCGGGCTTGGGAGGCCCTGGTGATGGAGCTACAGACATATCACCATGGCAAATGTTTGTAGGGCCAATGAATGGGGTTTCGTTTGACACGGTTTCATAAACTTGAGGTCCCCTGGAGGACAGGGTACGCCTTACTGGGGTAGGAATGGACATGTTCCTACTGAACATTGTAGGGGTGCTGGAACAGATGGGATTCACCTGAGAGGAAAGGGGGAGGCCGATGTAGGGGGGCGCCCCCTCATGTTGGGAAACTGTAGGTAGCATGGCGGAACAAACACAAGAAAGGTAGTAAATAGAGAGAACTTAATAAAAGGTAGATGGAAGGCTCTCACAGTGCCCTTGGCATGCCTCAAGGCATGGGCACTGAGGGAGCCAAGGGGCAGTGTGCCGCCATAGAAAGAGTAGATGTGATGCTACCGCAGGACCCTTGGGGTGCCTCATGGCAGGGGTACCGAGGGAGAAAGATGCAGGCACTCAGCCTCAGGAAAGATAGAGAAGATACTCAAGTAAGGTCCTTGGGATGTGCCACAGCAGGGACCCCTGGGAGCAGGGAGACCCCACAGAAGGGTACAGGGTGAGCGGGGCAGCACTTGCAGCCCAGGGAGGTCCAGACGGACACCCTCCAAGTCGGTAGCAAGTTGAAGCCTAGGCCCGCGAATCAGACGCCCAGACAGGGGATCCCTCCCGGGAAAATTGAGGAGACTGGGTCAATACTGCGAGAAAAACAAGGGGAAAGACAAGTAAATGTAAATGTGTAGCATGGACATTAAATGAATAGTTGATATGACCATGAACGTTGCAAAATGTATAAACATGTGATGTTGGAAAAAGTGCAACCTTTTGAGGCACCAAAAGCATGTAGTCAGTGGTGATTTAAGGTTTCACAGGAACACAGTTTGGTTGGAAGTGGGCAGGAAATGGGGGTGACTCGACTGGTATTGGTGGTGGTGGTATAGGTGTTGGTGGTGATGGTATTGGTGGTGCTGGCCTTGGTGGTATTGGCAGTGGTGGTGGTATTGGTGGTAGGGGCATTAGTGGTATTGGTGGTGTTGGTGGTATTGGTGGTATAGGTGGTGGTTTAATTGGTATTGGTGGTGGTGGTACTGGTGGTGGTGTTGGTGGTATTGGTGGTAGTGGTATTGGTGGTGTTAGTGGTGGTATTGCTATCGGTACTGGTGGTATCAATAGTTGTAGTAATGGCATTGGTGGTGGTGGTATTGGTATTGGAGGCGGTGGTATTGGTGGTGGTGGTGGTATTGGTGGTGGTATTAGTGGTGGTGGTGCTATTGATGGTGGTATTGCTGGTGGTGGTTTTGGTGGTATTGGTGGTGGTGGTATTGGTAGTGGTGGTGGTATTGGTACTTGTATTGGTGGTGGTGGTATTGGTGGTATTGAGTGTGGTAGTGGTATTGGTGGTGATATTGATATCGGTACTGATGGTGGTGGTATTGGTAGTGGTGGTAATGGTATTGGTGGTGGTGGTATTGGTGGTGGTGGTAGTGGTATTGGTGGTGGTGATATTGGTGTGGGGGTATTGGTGGTGATATTGGTGGTGGTGGCCTTGGTGGAATTGGCAGTGGTGGTGTTATTGGTGGTAGTGGCATTGGTGGTGGTGGTATTGGTGGTGGTGGTAGTGGCATTGGTGGTGGTGATATTGGTGTGGGGGTATTGGTGGTGATATTGGTGGTGGTGGCCTTGGTGGAATTGGCAGTGGTGGTGTTATTGGTGGTAGTGGCATTGGTGGTGGTGGTGGTATTGGTGGTGGTGGTGTTGGAATTGGTATTGGTGCTGGTGGAATTGATATTGGTGGTGGTACTGGTATTGGTGGTGGTGTTGGTAGTATTGGTGGTATTGGTGGTAGTGGTATTGGTGATGGTGGTGGTATTGGTGGTGGAATTGCTGGTATTAGTGGTGGTATTGCTATCAGTACTGGTGGTAGGGGTATCGGTAGTGGTGGTCATGGTATTGGTGGTGGAGGTATTGGTTGTGATGGTGGTGGTAATGATGGCGGTGGTATTGGTGGTGGTATTGGTAGTGGTGGTATTGGTGGTAGTGGTATTGGTGGTGATGGTATTGGTGGTGGTATTAGTGGTGGTGGTATCAGTGGTGGTATCGGTGGTGGCATTATTGGTTGTGGTATTGGTGGTGGTGGTATTAGCGCTGGTATTAGTGGTGGTATTAATGGTGGTATTGGTGGTGGTATTGGTAGTGGTGGTGCTATTGGTGGTTGTATTACTGGTGATTATATCAGTGGTGGTGGTATTGGTGGTACTGATGGTGGTATTGGTGGTGGTGGTGTTGGTATTTGTTTGGTGGTGGTATTGGTGGTGGTGTTCGTGGTATTGGTGGCGGTGGTATTGGTGGTATTATTGGTGGTATTCCTGATGGATTGGGTGGTGGTATTTGTGGTAGTGGTGTTGGTGGTATTGGTGGTGGTGGTATTGGTGGTGGTAGTGGTATTGGTGGTGGTAGTGGTATTGGTGGTGGTGGTATTGGTAGTGGTGGTCGTATTGGTGGTGGTGGTGGTATTGGTGGTGGTGGTATTAGTGGTGGTGGTATTGGTGGTGTTGGTATTGGTTGTGGTTGTATTGGTGGTATTGGTAGTGGTGGAATTGGTGGTATTGGTGGTGGACTTGGTGGTATTGGTACTGGTGGTGGTATTGATGGTAGTATTGGTGGTGGTATTAGTGGTGGTATTGGCAGTGGTGGTGGTGGCGGTATTGGTAGTGCTAGCAATGGAATTGGGGGTGGTGGTATTGGAATTGGTGGTGGTGGTGGTATTGGTGGTGGTGGAAGTGGTATTGTTGTTGGTGGTATTGGGGTGGTGGTATTGGTGGTATCAGTGGTGGTGGTATTGGTGGTACTGATGTTGGTATTGGTGGTCGTGGTGGTATTGCTGGTAGTGGTATTGGTGGTATTATTGGTGGTATTGGTGGTGGTATTGGTGGTAGTGGTATTGGTGGTGGGGGTATTCGTGGAAGTAGCGGTTTTGGTGGTGTTGCTGGTATTGGTGTTCGTAGTGGTATGGTTGGTGGTGATATTGGTGGTGGTATTAGTTGTGGCATTGGTAGTGGTTGTGGTATTGGTGGTGGTGGTGGTATTGGTGGTGGTGGTATTGTTAGTGGTGGTATTGGTGGTGGTATTACTGGTGATATTGCTGGTGGTGGTGGTATTGGTGGTGGTGGAGTGGTAGTGGTGATGGTGTTGGTGATATTGGTGGTGGTATTGATAGTGGTAGTATTGGTGGTATTTGTGGTAGTGGTGGTATTCATGGCGGTATTGGTGGAGGTATTTGTGGTGGTATTGGTGGTGGTATTGGTGGTGGAATTGGTGGTGGTATTTGTGGTGGCATTGGTGGTGGTGGTATTAATGGTAGTGGTGGTATTAGTGGTGGTGGGGGTATTGGTGATGGTATTACTGTTGGTGGTGGTATTTTGTGGTGGAATTGGCGGTGGTGATATTGGTATTGGTGGTGATGGTATTGGTGGTGCTGGCCTTGGTGGTATTGGCAGTGGTGGTGGTATTGGTGGTAGTAGTAGCATTAGTGCTATTGGTGCTATTGGTAGTGGTGGCATTGGTATTGGTGGTGGTGTAATTGGTATTGGTCGTGGTAGTACTGGTGGTGATGGTGGTAGTGGTATTGGTGGTGGCATTGGTGGTGGTGGTATTGGTGATATTAGTGGTGGTATTGCTATTGGTACTGGTGGTGGTATCAATAGTGGTAGTAATGGCATTGGTGGTGGTGGTATTGGTGGTGGTGGTGATGGTGGTGGTATTAGTGGTGGTGGTATTGGTGGTGGTATTAGTGGTGGTGGTGCTATTGCTGGTAGTATCAGTGGTGGTGATATTCGTTCTGGTATTGGTGGTTGTGGTGGTATTGGTGGTGGTGCTGGTATTGGTGGTGGTATTGGTGGTGATATTGCTGGTGGTGGTGGTATTGGTAGTATTGGTGGTGGTATTAGTGGTGGCATTGGTAGTGGTGGTGGTATCAGTGGTGGTGGTGGTATTGGTGGTGGTAGTCGTGGTATTGTTGGTGGTATTGCTGATGATGGTGGTATTGGTGGTAGTGGTAGTGGTGATGGTATTGGTGTTGGTGGTATTGGTGGTGGTATTGGTAGTGG
This sequence comes from Lissotriton helveticus, assembly GCF_964261635.1. NCBI lineage: Eukaryota > Metazoa > Chordata > Amphibia > Caudata > Salamandridae > Lissotriton > Lissotriton helveticus. The sequence continues at coordinate 453,492,420 of NC_136063.1, read as the reverse complement.
TGGTATTGATGGTATTGGTGGTAGTGGTGGTATTCATGGGGGTATTGGTGGAGGTATTTGTGGTGGTATTGGTTGTGGTGGCATTGGTTGTGGTATTGGTGGTGGTGGTTTTGGTGGTATTAGTGGTGGTGGAGGTATTGGTGATGGTATTACTGTTGGTGGTGGTGGTATTGGTGGTGGTATTTTGTGGTGGTATTGGGGGTGGTTGTATTGGTATTGGTGGTGATGGTATTGGTGGTGCTGGCCTTGGTGGTATTGGCAGTGGTGGTGGTATTGGTGGTAGTAGCATTAGTGGTATTGGTGCTGTTGGTGGTATTGGTAGTGGCGGTATTGGTATTGGTGGTGGTGGAACTGGTATTGGTGGTGGTGATACTGGTGGTGATGGCGGTATTGGTGGTAGTTGTATTGGTGGTGGTATTGGTGGTGGTGGTGGTTTTGATGATATTAGTGGTGGTATTGCTATTGGTACTGGTGGTGGTGGTGTATCAATAGTGGTAGTAATGGCGGTGGTGGTGGTATTGGTGGTGGTGGTGGTGATGTTGGTATTGGTCCGAACATGACCGAACAACCACCCCCCACTACCACCCTCCACGCCTGGACCCCGATCAGCACCGAAGACACCATCCGCACGATGAACTCCATCCACTCCGGATCTCCGACCGACCCCTGCCCTCACCACGTCTTCAACAAGGCCGACGCTGTCATCGCACCCCACCTGCGAGACATCATCAACACATCCTTCGACACCACCATCTTCCCTGAGAGCTGGAAACACGCCGAACTCAGCGCTCTACTCAAGAAACCAACAGCGGACCCCACCGACCTCTAGAACTACCGCCCCATCTCGCTCCTCCCGTTTCCAGCCAAAGTCATCGAGAAGACCGTCAACAAGCAGATGGCCGCCTTCCTCGAGACGAACGGATCCCTCGACCCCTCACAGTCCGGCTTCCGAGCCAACCACAGCACCGAGACCGCCCTCATCGCCGCCACCGATGACATCCGAGCCCTGATGGACAATGGAGAAACAGCGGCCCTCATCCTCCTAGACCTCTCCGCGGCATTCGACACGGTCTGCCACCGCACCCTAGTACGGCGCCTCAGCAACATCGGAATCCAGGACAAGGCGCTGGAATGGATCATCTCCTTCCTCGACGGAAGAACACAGAGAGTCCGCCTACCACCGTACAAGTCAGAGGCCTCCGAAGTCATCTGCGGCGTCCCTCAAGGATCATCTCTGAGCCCCACCCTCTTCAACGTCTACATGAGCCCCCTCGCGGCCATCGTACGCAAACACAACCTCAGCATAATCTCCTACGCCGACGACACCCAGCTGATCCTCTCCCTGACCAACGACCCCGCCGCCGCCAGAGCCAACCTGCACGAAGGGATGAAGGAGGTAGCCGAGTGGATGACGACCAGCCGCCTAAAACTGAACTCGGACAAGACGGAGGTCCTCATCCTGGGACCCTCACCCTCCGCCTGGGACGACTCCTGGTGGCCTCCCGCCCTGGGCACCGCACCCAAACCAACAGACCATGCACGCAACCTGGGCTTCATCCTGGACTCCTCCCTCTCCATGACCAGGCAAGTCAACAACGTCTCCTCGGCGTGCTTCAACACCCTACGCATGCTACGGAAGATCTTCTGGTGGATCCCCACCGAGACCAGGAGGACCGTCACCCAGGCCCTCATCACCAGCCGACTGGACTACGGCAACGCCCTCTACGCCGGTACCACCGCCAAGCTCCAGAAGAGACTCCAGCGGATCCAGAACGCCTCAGCCAGACTCATCCTCGACATCCCACGAACCAGTCACATCTCCGGACATCTCAGAGACCTTCACTGGCTCCCCGTCAGCAAAAGAATCACCTTCCGCCTCCTCACCCATGCACACAAAGCCCTACACGACCAAGGCCCGAGCTACCTCAACAGCCGAGTCAACTTCTACGCTCCCAAACGCCACCTCCGATCAGCCAACCACGCCCTCGCCGCCGTCCCCCGCATCCGAAGAGCGACTACAGGAGGAAGGTCCTTCTCCTACCTGGCTGCCAAGACCTGGAACTCCCTCCCGACCGACCTGCGCCTGACCCAAGACCACCTCTCCTTCAGGAGGAAGCTGAAGACCTGGCTGTTCGAGCAGTAGCGGCACCCCCCCCCCCCCCAGCGCCTTGAGACCCTACGGGTATGTAGCGCGCTTTACAAGTGTCATTGATTGATTGATTGATTGATTGGTGGTGGTGGTATTGGTGGTGGTATTAGTGATGGTGGTGCTATTGCTGGTAGGATCAGTGGTGGTGATATTCGTTCTGGTATTGGTGGTTGTGGTGGTATTGGTGGTGGTGCTGGTATTGGTGGTGGTGGTATTGGTGGTGGTATTGCTGGTGGTGATATTGGTAGTGGTGGTATTGGGAGTGGTAGTGGTATTGGTGGTGATATTAGTATCGGTACTGTTGGTGGTGGTATTGGTGGTGGTGGTAGTGGTATTGGTGGTGGTGGTATTGGTGTGGGGGTATTGATGGTGGTAATGGTGGTGTTGTTGGTGGTGGCAGTGGTATTGGTGGTGGTGGCCTTGGTGGAATTGGCGGTGGTGGTGGTATTGGTGGTAGTGGCATTGGTGATGGTGGTATTGGTGGTGGTGGTGGTATTGGTGGTGTTGGAATTGGTATTGGTGCTGGTGGAATTGATATTGGTGGTGGTGGTGGTGGTGGTACTGGTATTGGTTGTGGTGTTGGTAGTATTGGTCGTATTGGTGGTAGTGGTATTGGTGATGATTGCGGTATTGGTGGTGGTGGAATTGCTGGTATTAGTGGTGGTATTGGTGGTGCTATTGCTATCAGTACTGGTGGTGGTGGGATCGGTAGTGGTGGTAATGGTATTGGTGGTGGTGGTATTGGTAGTGGTGGTATTGGTGGTGGTGGTATTGGTGGTGATGGTATTGGTGGTGGTATTAGTGGTGGTAGTATTGGTGGTGGTATCAGTGGTGGCATGATTGGTAGTTATATTGGTGGTGGTTTTGCTGGTGGTATTGCTGGTGGTGGTATTGGTGGTGGTGGTGTTGGTATTTGTTTGGTGGTATTAGTGGTGGTATTGGTGGTGTTGTTGGTGGTATTGGTGGTGGTGGTATTGGTAGTATTATTGGTAGCATTCCTGCTGGTATTGGTGGTGGTATTTGTGGTAGTGGTGTTGGTGGTATTGGTGGTGGTGGTGGTATTGGTGGTGGTGGCGGTTTTGGTGGTGGTGATGGTAGTGGTATTGGTAGTGGTGGTCATATTGGTGGTGGTGGTGGTGGTATTAGTGGTGTTGTTGGTGGTGGTGGCATTGGTGGTGGTGGTTGTATTGGTGGTATTGTTAGTGGTGGTATTGGTGATGGACTTGGTGGTATTGATGATTGTGATAGTATTGGTGGTGGTATTGGTGGTGGTACTGGTGGTGGTGGTGGTATTGGTAGTGGTAGTGGTAGTAATGGTATTGGTGGTGGTGGTTATGGTGATGGTGGTAGTGGCATTGTTGGTGGTGGTGTTGCTGGTGGTGGTATCAGTGGTGGTGGTATTAGTGGTACTGATGTTGGTATTGGTGGTAGTGGTAGTGGTATTGGTGGTGGTGGTATTGGTGATATTATTGGTGGTATTGGTGGTAGTGGTATTGGTGGTGGTGGTATTCGTGGTAGTAGCGGTTTTGGTGGTGGTAGTGGTATTGTTGTTCTTAGTGGTATAGTTGGTGGTGGTATTGGTGGTGGTGTTGGTGGTGGTATTGGGTGGTGGTATTAGTGGTGGCATTGTTAGTGGTGGTGGTATTGGCTGGTGGTGATATTGGCAGTGGTGGTATTGCTGGTATTGCTGCTGGTATTGGTGGTGGTGGTATTGGTGCTGGTTTTAGTGGTGGTATTGCTGGTGGTGGTATTGGTGGTAGTGATATTGGTGGGGATTGTATTGGTGGTGATGGTATTGGTAGTGGTGGTGATATTGGTGGTGTCGGTATTGGTGGTGGTATTGGCAGTTGTATTGGTAGTTGTGGTGGTATTGGTTGTGTTGGCAGTGGTGGTGGTATTGGTGGTGGTGGTATTGGTGGTGGTGTTAGTGGTGGTGGTGGGGATGGTAGTGATGTTGGTGGTATTGGCGGTGGTGAATTGTTGGTCTTGGTGATGGGGTGGTGGTGGGGGTGGTATTGATGGTGGTTATAAGGAGTTATGTGGGCCGTAGATACATTGTTGACATTGCTAAGTTAGCATGAGTTTTGCTTGCCCAATGCTGCTGCTTTTGAGCACACCTCTGCTAAGAGTTTGTTTTTGCGACACTTTTCCTCTGCCTGGTACATGATAACAGATTGTTAATCACGTTCTCAGCTTTCCCTTCAATTCTACCTGAACATAATGTGCAAGGTCGATCAACAATGTCTCTTGTTATTCTGTTCTGTTCAGTCCCGTTTACCAACAGCTTCAATATGGAAGAATCATGCTTTGATATAGCGTTGTTGCATGTTTATAAAACACACTTGAAGAAAGCCATTCTATGGAGCTGAGCTCTACTGTTCCTATGATGTAAACCATTACGTTTAGGCTTTCAGGTAGGGGGTCTGCTAACAACGCCTAGAGAACTTCTGTTATATAAAATAACTTCTTACTGCCAAGGGGAGGGTGATTAGGCTTAGTTGTTTTGCCTTTTTCACAGTCTTTATAAAATGACAACTCCTTTTGTATTTTATGGTATTGTAACAATGCTGATGATGCTAGCTTTATGTATGTTGCTGCTGGTCGTGGTTCACATACTTTTTTATGAATTACTGTAGTCCAAATAAACATTTAGAACGTATTTAATTACTCTGATTATTCTTATTGTGGACAAGTACGAGCGATCAAAAGATTGTCTAGTTCCCGCGACTCTGAGGTGAGTTGGGAGTACTTGTGTTCTGGGTTATCTAAAGATTCGTAACTTCTTGATATTTGTATGAGAAGGAATGAGACACTATTGCTAGTCGGTTGTGATTTTGGGTACTAAGGTGGTAGGAGGTACACCCCTATTTACTGTTGTCCTGTTTTCTTTTGCATAGGTCTGTGTATGAGCAGAATCTCCGCAACATGGCGCTGCCAATGTTTGGTCTGGTTCTTATCAGTGAGACGCTTGAGCAGTGCTCGTGCTGGTCCACAATCCCCTCACTTCTGTTTCTGGAGACAGCTGTGATGGAGTAATCTCCTATATTGAAGTTTTTATAGGTTTATTTAAGCTTGTAGTTTTAAAAGGTTTTTCTTTTTTTCTAACTCGAATTTGCGCTGCCGCTCTTTAAGTTGCTCTACTGTTTTCTCTATAATGGCTGTTGTTGATATTCAGGCTCATAGCAGAGGCGCGCTGAGGGCGTACTTGACTCGTTACACAGTCCCTAATGCTGGGGCTGCACTTATTTTTGTGGTGGAAGCCGATCCGGCTCCCAGTTTGAAGTTTTTTATTCTTGGGTCACCTTACTGGTGGTGGATGAACTGATGATATGTTTCACATATATATTCCCACTGCCGTTTCTCAGCAGTATCAGCCTTATAGAGCTCTTGAAATTCTGCTTACAGCTAGCAACACCATATTTGGTTTAATGGCACCCTTCGTCATCCAATGACGGCTGTCCGTTTAGGCCCTTTATCAATAGATGGGGCCACAAGGCCCGTTTTGACTGGTTTTACCCCACACCCACGTGCATTTACATCGGCATCTCTGGCGGAGCTTCGCGTATTTCACACATCATTAATATGTGAATATAGAGCTGTAATACAGTACGTAACCCGCACTGTCCAGGTGGGACCACCTGGCGCTGCTGTACAACTTCCGGGTCCTGGTGGCGTGACCATCAGTCCCCTTATGATTAATTCTATCATGAGCAGGCGCCCACAGAATAAGGATACATTTCCTTATTGGCTTGCCGAGAAATTTGGACAGATAGAAACTTTCTTTCCTAATACTACTCCTGTAGAGAAACACAGGATCTTGACTATAAGTTTACCTAAATCCTTAATTCTCAAATTGGCTGATTGTAATACCTGGTTTCGGCACTTCCTCCATGACTACTTCCTTCTGTGATTAAGCGTGTTCAAGATGAACGCGGAGCCAAAGAGGCTGTTGAAGCGGCTGTTGAGGTGGCGATGAGACTGGTGGGGGTGTTCAACATGGTTGCTGATATGATCCTTGCGAATGTCAATGGCGATGCCATTAGCTTTCAAGTGGTGAGCCTCTTAGAAACGGTTGCGGAGAGGGACAAACCATGAGAATGACCTAAGATTATTACGAAGGCTTATAAAACCATAGGCCACAATAGTCTGGGAAATAAGCCTACGACTCATCACAAATGCAGTCGCTAAATCAACAGAAAGCCCAGCCTGATAAAGATGAGCGCCCTTTCTTTCTGAAAAAGAATTGGCAAAGACATAAGAAACAGCGTTCCCAACAGCAGAAGCAGGGTTAGTGTGCAAGTTCACTGACTCCTGATGCTTCTGAACTTACTTATGTTTTGCGCGACCGCACTAAAATTAAGTCTCCTGATAGATTTCAGGTTTGTGATCAGCATTCTCATCGTTCTTTACAGGAAACATCAGGCTCACAAGCCGGTGGAGGTGATTGCCAGGATCGGGGTAGAAGTCAAACTGCGTCACAACTTTGTGAACAGCCTCGACAGTTTGAAGTCAAGGATAAGCAGGGTGATTTCCTTCGAACCCAACCTCCTTTTCAAAAGAAAAAGGTTGCCACTTCAACAACGAGATATGCCACAGACAGTGAGAACGCGACTCCTGGATTGGACATGGGCAGTGACTCTGCTTGACTGCACTGCAGAAGTTACCATAGTCAGGGAGGCTCTGCTTCCCCGTCTGGATGTGACAGCAACTGACACATTTGTTACTACTGAGACTGCAGATACCCGGGTTGCCCCCTCGGATAGTCTCTACGAAGTCATTTTCTGAATTGAAGGTGATGTACAGCATCCCATTAAGGTGTGTTCTGGGATAATCTGACTGCTTCATATGACATTTTGTTAGCGGTGAAGGATTGGCCTTCACCCTATGTGTTAGCCTCTTCTTCTTCTTGAGGGTAAGATGTAATACTTCCAAGTTTTTCGCGTTGTGTCCCTGAGGACCAAGCGCAGGCTTTGGCTGAGGAATGGGCTTTGGCCTTGGCCCCATCTGTGTATCGCAATCAGGTGGGTTGGGATGTTGATTCACTGGCTCATGAAATACCGTTGCGCTCTATGCCACAACCTCAACCTCAATATCCCTTCACACGTGATGCGAAAGCTTCAGATTTTGTGACATTCTAAGACAGTTAGAGTTTCTGGGGGTAATTGAGTCATGTACATCACCTATGAATGACCCTCTTTTTACTGTCCCTAAACCTGATGGTTCATTTTGGATTGTATTGGATCATAGAAATTTGAACAGCCATTGCCGCACCTTTGCAGTGCAGAGCACACACAGCTCGGTGCTGGTGAATAATATTGTTCGTAAAAAATACAAAACAACGCTTGACATTTCCAATGGTTTCTACAGTCACAATCTCGACCGTGTTAATACTGACTTGACAGCATTCAGTACTGTCGGAAATCAGAAAACATTTACACAATTGCCTATGTGGTATAAGAATAGCCCCGGTGCATTTGCAGCATGCATTGTGTCTTTTGTTGCATGACGTTGACCCTGAAGCCTTGTCGTTTGTTGATGACATCTATTTATCTTAGGACAGCCATGCCCCGCATCTTGACCGAGTTGACCACATAATAATGTATTTTGCTGACTATGGTTATAAGTTCAATTTTGCAAAGTCACACATTTCTTATTTGGCAGTGCTCTTTTTGGGCAATGAGCTCAATAATGAAGGGAAGGGTTTAGCACCTCACTTCCTAGAGAAATGTGCACATTTACAAACTCATTCTTCATTGAAAAAGTTACAATCCCTGCTGGTTTTTTTTAATTTTGGGAGGACTTACATTCCCGATTATGCCCAGTGTATCAAACCACTTTCTGCGTTGATACAACCTAATTTTACATCTGCCAGCTGGCTTCCTGAAAATACTTTCGTTCTGCAGTCTTTGGAGGTGGATTTGCTTGCGACTAACTTCTTAATGACTCGTGATAACACCACCAATCTGGTAAAACGTATTAGTTCAGGGACAGTGGGTTTCACATACTTAACATTCAATGAAGGAGACACAATACCTATTGCATATAAATCGCACTTGTACACTGCGGCTGAAATGCGTTTTTCCTCTGTTGAAAAAATCTTGACGGCTGTGCAGATGGCTATTCTAAAGGAACGTGCACTGGTGCAGGTCAAACACACTCTTATGGTCACCCCCTTCCCCGCTTTGAAAGCGGTGACTAAAGCAAGTGTACCTAACTCGAAGGCATTACACCCACGTTGGATTCAGTGGGCTACTTCCTTGAAATCTTCGGATGTCACGTTTGTCTTTGATCCGTCACTTCAGACTCAGGAATTTTTACAAAATGAATTTGTTCATCCATCTCCTTTGTTGCTTCTTCTTTTGAGTGAATTCAAATGCATCATTTATACCGATGGCTCAGCGCAACCGGCCAGGGGTTCCAAACATGCTTATTCAGCAGCTTGCGCTATTGTGGCTGTCTCCATTGAAGATGGAGAGTTTAAGTCTTCCATTGTACACACTTAGGCACTAGAGGACTGTATGGTGCAATTGGCCGAGCTGTGTGCTCTTGTTCTAGCTCTAGAGTTTGCTGATCCTCTTGTGAATACTCTTATTGTGTGTGATTCTTACTATTGTGTCCAGTCGTTCAATGACAACTTATTCTTTTGGTCTCAAAATGATTACTGCGATTCTAATGGCAGTGCAATTAAGCATAAAATGTTTTGGGTTTGAGTGGCAGATCTTAAACAACGTCTGCCTCTCACACATTTTATTCACACGCTTGGCCACCAGCTTGTCGGAACGCACGCTCTTGGTAATTCTTTGGCTTATGAAGCAGCCAAATCTGCAGTAGCCATGTGTTCCGTAGCAGCAGTTACGAGATCTATGACTGCGATACATAATGCAATTATGGGAGCAGTTGCTGCAACTAGGGAGGGAGATAGTTATCCTTCGGGTTTCCCTTCTGATTGTAAAAAATTTGATCACATCTCCCCTGTCCTCAAAATCTCAATTGGCTCCCAATAGAAGGAAGATCCACCTACAAGATTGCCTACATCACTCACAAAGCTCTTCACCAAAACACCCCTTCTTACCTTAAAACAAAACTACACAAAGCTGGTTGCTCCAGGTCCCTGAGGAGCACAAACTCCCTTGTCTTGATCCCACCCAGACTCAATTGTCAAAAGGCCCAATCCTGTGCGTTCTCTGGTAACGCTTTAACAATTTGGAACTTTCTGCCTAAGGATCTTCGCTGCAACCCCTCTTACCCTCTCTTCAAAAAGGAACTCAAAGTACTTCTTCTCAACAAATACTGGGGTATCTAATGTTACTGACTCTGACCATGTTCACTCCTTTCTCTTCCCTTGTCCGCTCCTCTTCCCACCCCCTCTCAATCCCTTCATTTTCTCACTCCCCCTCTCTTTACCCCCCTCTCTCTCCTAACTTTTAATATTCACTTTCCACTTAATTTTATCTCTCTGTTTCTTTGCCCCCTTATCCCTGTTGAATGCATTATCATACTGTAACTCTTTTTCGCTTAATTGTTAATTTTATCTCATTATGTTCACCATCCTTGTAAAGCGCTCTGATACTCTTGGGTCCAGTAGCGCTATATAAAACCTTTGAAATAAAAAAATAAATAAGTGTCGTGCAACGCAATATCCTTAGCACCATTGACTTTTTCGTCATCTGCTGCCAAACGAATGTCTGCTCATATGATGGACACTGTAATTGATCTTCACCCATTGCGAAAAACCTCTTATGTTATGGATATTGGGCGCCCTTTTCCGGCTATGTATTTGGTGTGTGTGATGCCATCTAGCCCACAAGTAAGAATGGACGATTCTACGCTTTCACCTTTGCTTGCAAGCCCGGTGAGTGCCTGTGTTGGAGAACCGGTAACCTTTTTTCTGGCTCGTCCAACTCATCATCCAGTTTGTCTGATGCACCACCGTCGAAATTGCGTATTTTTTACTCCTGGTTCAAAAAGATATACTTCATTCCCCCATGGACCTACATTTGGTTGGTGCTTATCCTGACCTTCCTCTTCATGTCAATTGGATTTGTGACTGTGTTCTTTTTACTAATAAGTGGCCATTATCTCGCGAACCATCTGCGGTAAAAATGTTCGATGGAACTTTGGCTCCTCACACATCGTTCCATATCATGAAACGTGACCAGTCTCTCGTGAACATTTCAGCTTTCCCAGTTCCTGATGGCATCGTTTGGGACAAAGTAGCTTACGAAATTCATGGTCCGACTGAGGTCCTTCGAGTTCCATATGTGTTTCGCGTCCCATTAGGAGATGTGGTGAAACAGACATAAAATCGGATGATTGGGATGTACAAGCAGTTCATGCATTGTTTTCAAATTTGCTGCATTTAAAACTGAAGATTTGTATTTAATTTCTGTCAATTTTGGTGATCTCTTTTGTTATCAACATTATGGGCATAATTTTTTACACAAGACCAACACGTTAAGACCTGTTTTAATTTTACCCAATTGGAACATTGTCCAGCTCCCTTCGAGGGGAGTTCCAAAACTCTTAAAAATAATTTCACCTATTTTTTTAGGCTTCAAAAAAACTCTGAATCCAAGTTCCTGTTATGCCACACTAAACTGATTTACGCCAACTTGTTTAAAAGACAGTTGGCTACACATGGTTATGACCATTGGAAACAGACTATAGATTTAAAATCAATCTGGGGCACAAAGGCATGGCATGTTCAAGGCACTGAGGCATTACATCGTGCCTGCTTGATCCCGGCTCAATTGTTATTTTTAAATGATACCATTTATCAAACACCTTGTTATGGCCTTACAACTGTCAGAAACTAGAATACTCTCTCCATTCCTTCATTAGTTGAATATGACAATTGGCAGTTACATAATAACTACATACTACACCATTGAGGCTTTGCAGGCTCTGCTTCAAAATGCCTCTTTTAATGTTTCTGCAATTGATTCATCAGGATGGTAGGTGTGGCAAACTAGTCCAAATTCATGGCAGTTGTGTTTCTATAATGTTACACCTGGTTTCATTCAGACTAAGCCTGACCCTCGTTATCCACCTCATCATTCTGTGACTACATACTCGGTAGGTAAATTATGCCAGCAGTGGTTAGAGCAGTCTATCTAGGCATCTGTGAAACAACATCTTTCCCTCTTATCGAACAATATTGATGTTGCTGATTTTCTGCTGGGCTCACGTAATCCAAGAGCCAATCGATTTATTTATGCCGCTTGTAATGACATTTGGAAACTTTCACAGATCGAAGCAGTCTTCCGTCTGCATCAAATTGATCAGGCTAATTTAGAAAAGTTCTTGCTGTAGTGGACAACAGCATTAACCCCTTCCATGAGCACTCCCCCCCCCAGTGCTTCGAACGGCCGTCGCAGCCCCGCCCACTTAATAACAGCACAGTGATGGAATTGCCGCCGCGGTTAAGGCGTTAACACACTTTCTCCACGCATTTATACCTTAGACAATATTGTTTCTTCTGTAATAGATATTGTGCAAAGTGATGTTTCTGTGTTATATCATGGTCAAAATTAGTTAAGGTCTGTCATGCAATTTGCTTGGATATTGGAGACACTGAAAATGGGTAAAGTGCCTTAGGATTATTTGAATGCCACTGCTTTATTTTTGCCTTTTACCCTGACTGATAAACAGAGGTTTATGTCCATGAAAGATGCTGTATACACGCTGTTACATATTGGAGAATTGGAGTCTTTGCCATTCTCAGTGGTGGAAACAGACTCTGCTGTTTGGTTAATTCATGGGGTTATCACTTTGCCCTTTTCGCTTTTTCAATTTAAATCATGTATGCAATACTTTCCTGTTGGCCGCTTTGAACCACATGGTAGTGCTTTTCTGTATGAATTATGGGTTCTGCCCTTTGCTTATCGGTGTCTGAGGGAGGATAAAGAAGTTTTCCTTACAGGGGAGAAGTGTGATTCAACAGTGGTCACTCTCTTGTGTGCAAACACAAGAATAGTACGGTGAGTGCAACGTGTCAGTGCCGAATCTCGCTTGCTTTTTAAAAGGGACCCCAGTACCATCCCTCACGCCTCTCTTTACATTGCTTACTAACTGCAGCTATCTTACTTTAATCAATCAAGATTTCTGTGGTTTGCTGGCGGGAGTCCCATGCTTGGTGACAGTTTCCCAGGGCGTAACTTGCTGTAGAAATGTCTTTCTCACAAAAAATAAAAAAATACATTAAGACTCTCTAACCAAGACTATATGACTTACTGAATAACTACTCTTACTTAACGGGTGGTGCACCACTCCATATCTTGGGCTCATCCATCCTCTGCTTCACAGCTGGCACCCAACAACGGCAGGTGCTGGAGTAGCCTGTGCACACCCAGCCGGATTTGTTGAATCAAACACAATGGGAACACAGCAGGGGAGTGCGGTCACTGCGTACGCCATTGCCTGTTAACCGCATTCTACTTTATTTTTTATTTATTTTATTTTATTTAATGCAATTTTCTATAGCGCGAACTTTACCCGAAGGTGTCAGAGCGCTTTACATAAGAACCAGTAGCGATACATAAGGACCTGGAATTACATGAGTTACATAAAAGATACAAACAGAAAAAATTGCAAATGTACAAGATGTAAAGTCACACAAGAAAGGAGATACAAACAGAAAGGATAATTGCAAATGTACAAGTAGTAAAGTCACTCAAGGAAGACATACAAATGGATATACTCTAAGAGTCACATGAAATGGTAGATAGTACAAAGGTCTACTCATATACTAGTGATTAGAGTTATATCTATATACATAGGGAAGGGCTACGAATGGATATACTCTAAGAGTCACATAGGAATGGTAGAGAGTACAAAGGTCTACTGCATATACTAGTGATTAGAGTTATCTCTATATACATACTTGATTACAAATATTGAATGAATCATGTGGCAGAATCATGTACCATAAAATGTATTTAATTTTATTTGATTTTGATCGAGTTTTCTTTGCCATTCCAAGATGGTGCTCATGAATTTGAGTTTTAGTCCTTTTTTTATGTTTACATTATTGCCTGTATTTACATCCGCCTCGCCGTCGCCAGTTGTAACTGACGAAGGCAAGTGCTGAAACGCGTATTACTCTTTTGTGCAATAAACCATATTGAGGTTTAACTTACTGGGTGTGCTGGTGTGTCGACCTTGGTCTGGCAGAGGAACTTTGAATACGGAAAGCGGCACGCCGCCGCCGCTTTGACCGGCACCCACTCGGACTGAGTGCGGATTCATGTTGGCGACATTGGAGCAGCGAAACGAAGAAAAAAGAAACCGCACCGCCACGGAGAGTCGGCGAAACCAATCCCTGTCCGGAGGAAGACGGGCTCGAACGAGGAGCGTGCAACACGGTGAAGGACGGGCGAAGGTAGGAGATACCCGACATCTCTTTCTTGTATCTGCGGGCACAAGTGAAGTAAGCAGCACATTGAATTGAGATAAGAACTCTCACAATAACAAATGTTTAGTGACACAGCGCGCCGGGAGGTGGCGAGTGGCATTTTTAAAGGACGCCCTGGAATTCAAACACAGGACACAACCCAGGCTTTAGACATAGCACAGACTAATTTAAAAAGCAAATACCAACAGCTTGAAAGACTCTATGAACGCGAGACAAGGAAGTGGTGGGAGGCCACTTCCTTACAGCATTATGTGGAGGTAAATAGAGTTCCTCGCGGTCTCCGTATATATACGGTTCCAGCATATGAAAACCCGGACACCGAGTTGCTAACTGAATGGGCTGAATATACGGCACATTCGTCAGAGGGGATGCTGAGACTGTTAATAAAGTTTGCCTGGAAAGATCGTGAAAAGGCACTAAAAGACATTGAATCATTGGAGCTGGCTATCCTTGAAATAGTGGATCAAGGGCAACTTGACAGTGAAAAAGAATCTATGAAAAAGAGACTTACAGTGTATGAGAAGAGAATACATCAAAGGAAACAACTGAAATTCGAACGCGATGCTCGGGATTATGAGCAGGGAAGGGTATTGACCTTTGCACGTAAGTACGATGCACCTCGCCGTGATCTGAGGGCGAAGAATCAGAAACAACAAACAACTGTAGAGACCTCAGAATCAGAAGTTACGAGTGCTGAACAATCTGAGGACGAGAACACAGGCAATACACGGCCAACAGCAACGAGATGCCAGCCTTCTTTTTGCGAGGAATTCGATTTAATACGCCAGAGTTGGCTGAGGGATGGGAAGAAGCGCCCACCAGAACAGTCATCAAACACAAGCGGCGGGCCACGAGGAGAGGAGTGAGGAAACATAGGAAGAGGGACCAGACAATTGAGGAACCGACAAGCCAGGACCAAGAGGAATTGATGGAGGATTTAAATATCATCAACCTCTCCCAAAGAGTCTTAACCAAAAATGAGGAAAACATGCTGAAATTAGGACTGACATTCTGTCCCACAAACAATTATGAATATACGCAGACACGTATTGATCTATTCCTATTTATCCGTAAACTCAAACTATGGAAGTTCTTTAAACAAAGAGCCCTCAGAGACAATGTTCAAAGACCAACACCAGCGGGGCACACTGACTCAGGGGATCCCTTTGATATCAATATTAGGGACTTGGAGAGTATGGCAGTACTCGAAGAATTACTGGAAGAAAATGACTCTCAACCTACGCCTCCGACTGACATAGCCAGTAGGGGTGCAGCTATTGGCATTGTTCAGATCGGAGAAAAAAGTAATATCAAACCTCCCTCACGCTTCCTCCCTCAGACACCCATAGACTCTATAGACATTTTCTCGGAAACTGTTAACCAAGAATTGCAGAAGTTATCAAAATTTGAGGAGACTAACAAACACAATACGAAATGGAACATTACATCAAACCAAAGGGATGCAATTCAAAGTCTAGAGAGAGACGACGCAATCGTGATTAAGCCTTCGGATAAAGGTGGTAATATCGTGATCCAGAGTCGCCAAAATTATTGTAAAGAGGCCCTATACCAGCTACAAGACCGCGACAACTATTTACCGACTACAGAACAAGAATATCAGACCAGTATTCGCGAATATCATACCATGATTGATTTTTGGTATGGTAAAGTGATCCTGGCCAGAGAGGAATACCAATATTTGCAAAATAGACAACCGAGGCTACCCAGTTTCTACCATCTGCCTAAGATACATAAAGACCCCATTAGACCACCCGGGAGACCCATCGTATCGTCCATTGGTGGACTAACTGAGAAAATGTCCAAATTCATTGAATCATTTCTGGCCCCATGGGTAACCCAATTGTGTTCTTATACCAAGGACACCAAGGATGTCCTGCGACAGATCCAGGACGTGGAGTGGGAGAACGATCTGATAATGATAACCATGGACATTTCCAGCTTGTATACGAGCATCAGGCACAACTATGGGACAAGAGCAGTTAAAACTTTCCTGGATTTGCGCTCCGCTAAATATCTGGAGCATAGCAAAATGATTCTGGACTTTATACTGTTCTGCCTGAATAACAACATTTTTGTCTTCCAGGAACAGAGATACAGAAAAATAAGGGTGACGGCGATGGGCACCTGCTTTGCCCCCAGCTATGCGAATTTATTCGTGGGCTGGTGGGAGAAGCAGGTGGCCTGGGCCGAGGATAAGGCAGAATGAGTAGACAATGTGATCTGCTGGAAGAGATATATTGACGATCTCTTCCTAATTTGGAAGGGATCGGAATCCTCAGCAGAGAAGTACATAGCGGCCCTTAATACCACCAATCTGAACTTAAAGTTCACTTATAACATGAGCAAACAAGAGGTTAACTTCCTTGACCTTAGGGTCTTCGTAGAGTCAGGTAAGATTCAGACCTCCCTCTATAGGAAAGAGACAGCGGGGAACTCCGTCCTTCATGGACGTAGTAGCCACCCTGGAACACTCATAAGAAGCATCCCCTATGGAGAGCTGTTAAGAATAAAACGCAACAGCTCGCTAGACAGAGACTTTGAGAAAGCGGCAGAAGGAAGCATAAAGCGCTTCAAATCGCGTGGTTATTCTCCAACGGTACTTCAAAATGCAAAAAGAAAAGTAGTAAACATTGACAGGAAAACACTTCTGAGAGAGAAACAGAGTAGTGAGAACAAAAGCGGTAATGGCATTATAAGACTAATTACTAACTATTCGGTGGCAGCGAATAGAATTAGAGCCATTATGCTCAGAAATTGGGGTATCCTCAAAGCAGATGCAGTCATTGGTAGAGATTTATCGGATCACCCAATGATAACTTTTAGGAAAACCAAGTCTTTAAAAGCCAAACTAGTACAAAGTCATCTGTCGAGAGTGAGGCCAAAAGGAGAACTACAGGCCATGCATGGGTCATACCCATGTGGGAAATGCAAGGCCTGCAGTACGAGCCAGAGAGTACTATCATACCAAGTACCCCATAAAGTTGCTAGGATTAAAATCCCGAAATTTACAACCTGCTCTACACCATTTGTAGTTTACTGTCTGAGGTGCCCATGCGGACACCGTTATGTGGGAAGTACCACTAAAGCAGTCAAACTAAGGATACTGGAACACCAACGGGCCATCGCCAATAAAGATGAAAACTATCCGATGGCTCGCCATTTTGCAACACATCACAACAGTGATAGAACTCTCCTTAGTTTTTTCAGCTTAGATTGCATTACACAAGACCTGAGAGGGGGTGACTACAAACGAAGCTTGAGATGCTTGGAGTCTCGATATATTATCGAACTCCAAACGAAGTCTCCGGGAGGCATGAATTCAGGAGAAGAACTTATATCACACCTCTAAATATTGATGAAAGACAGAAACTGTGACTTTATCTGATGCCTGGATATTTCTTAGAAATGTCTTGGACAAACTGTACAAGCAGAATGCTAAGAGTCATTAAGAATTATCACATGCAGTGTACTACGATTAAGAAGACGGATTTATTATATAATGAATGTGGAGTTTTGCATTACAATAACTCTCAAATTTACGCCCATTCAGGGCTATATAATCACTGTATATGTTCACAGGATTGACTTTTTTCTTCCGTATGATAACTTTGGGTATCAATTGACAGCATCTGCGTATGCCAATTGTATAAAATCACATTAATTAATTAATTGCCTTTAGCGAACGCCCATTCAGGGCGCTAATACTTGATTACAAATATTGAATGAATCATGTGGCAGAATCATGTACCCGAAAATGTATTTAATATTATTTGATTTTGATCGAGTTTTCTTTGCCATTCCAAGATGGTGCTCATGAATTTAAGTTGTGGTCCTTTTTTTATGTTTACATTACTGCCTGTATTTACATCCGCCTCGCCGTCGCCAGTTGTAACTGACGAAGGCAAGTGCTGAAACGCGTATTACTCTTTTGTGCAATAAACCATATTGAGGTTTAACTTACTGGGTGTGCTAGTTTGTCGACCTTGGTCTGGCAGAGGAGCTTTGAATATATATATATATATATATATATATATATATATATATATATATACCTCGCAAATGTCCAAAGCTTTTGACAGGGCACACGACATCACCCCAGCCATCCGGCATACTTCAGCTCGCCATGATTCACTTTTTAATCTATTTTCGCCGACGCGTTTCGGGGCACTGCGGCCCCTTCTTCCTGGGCATGCTGACAAACAAAACTGAGGCTTGTAATTGCATCATTTCCTCGGTTTATTAATACCACATGTCCCTGCAGCGGCTCCTCCCATCTTGTGCTGCTGCAGTGTTTGATGGGACATGTATGCTCCGAATTACAAGAAAAATCTCCTTTAAGTAAGTTCAGTTCTTGTTTGTGTGTTTAAAAGCACATTATATTCCTTTAGTAGGATGAGAATCCTCTTTGGCGCGCTGATTTTTAGGGGCGATGTGCAAGCGGTGAAGAACAGTTCCTCTACCTTGCCTCTTCTTGTTCGAGATGGTGCCATCCTACTAAAGGAATATAATGTGCTTTTAAACACACAAACAAGAACTGAACTTACTTAAAGGAGATTTTTCTTGTAATTCGGAGCATACATGTCCCATCAAACACTGCAGCAGCACAAGATGGGAGGAGCCGCTGCAGGGACATGTGGTATTAATAAACCGAGGAAATGATGCAATTACAAGCCTCAGTTTTGTTTGTCAGCATGCCCAGGAAGAAGGGGCCGCAGTGCCCCGAAACGCGTCGGCGAAAATAGATTGAAAAGTGAATCATGGCGAGCTGAAGTATGCCGGATGGCTGGGGTGATGTCGTGTGCCCTGTCAAAAGCTTTGGACATTTGCGAGGTATATATATATATATATACACACATAGTAGATTTTCTCAGGGGAAAAAACAAAACAAAAAAAAAACAGAAAAGTAGAGTTCCATTAAGTGGGGTCGGAGGGGGGATGCAGTCACAGCACCAAGGGAGGGTGGGAGGGATACATGGGTATGGAGAAAAGGCAAATCAGAAAAGGGAAGAAACATTTGAGGATCGTCAAGGGGGAAATGAGGGAAAAGGGTAAAAGACAAGGGAATGGACAGGATGGTGGGTCGGGGTCCAGAGAAAAGGAGCCAAGAGCAGCAGCAAAATGGCGGCCAGGACAAAAGCAAAAGTAAAGAAGTCCATGAGAGTCCGTGGCGGGAAGTAGACCATCTCCAAAAATGGCTGGATGCACAAAAGTCACCAAAGTCAAGAGTCCAATGAGGAACCCAGAGAGCCCTCTGGTTCGGGGCCCTTGTGAGAGCAGGGCTTGCACCTGGTGGTGGAGGGAGTCTGCAGGAGTGGGGTGCCGGGTGATTTGTGGTGAGTGTGTGCGCTGTAGCACTGAATTGCGCGCACGGTGCCGCAGTCACCTCAGTTTCCGCCCGGGGCCGTCCAGACCTTCATCCTTCGATGGACCATGGCAGGCGCCTCCTGCAGCGAGAGGCCCCCGGCCCGGGGGAGAGGCGTCTGGACGGGAGGTAAAGCCTGGCGGTGGGGGGGGGGGCAGCGGGTTGTTGTTGTTGGCGTTAGCGGCCCCGGCGGCGCCCCCGCCGGCCGCGGGCTCCGACATGCTGCCGCGGAGGCTCAGGTGGGCCCCGGGGGCGGCGTCATGGGGGGCTGAGGTCCGCGGGCGCCCTCCGGTTTGAATCACCCGCTCCTCTCGTGGCGCCGGCCGGGGGCATCCTTTCCCCGAATTTCGCTCCTCACCCTTCGCTTTTCCAGTGGACAGTAGGATTACCCCCTTTGAGTCCCGTGGTCCTTCCTATGGGCAGCAGAGATGTCCCTCAAGCGCATCTCTGCTGCCCATAGGAAGGACGTCCCTCAAGCGATGTACAGTCTACTTGGTGGTGGTATTAGTGGTGGTGGTATTGGTGGTTATGTATTGGTAGTGGTATAAGTGATGGTGGTGGTATTGGTGGTGGTGGTATTGGTGGTATTGGTCAGCGGTATTGATGGTTGTGGGTGTATTGGTGGTGTTATTGGTGGAGGTGGTATTGATGGTGGTATTGGTGGTAGTGGTTTTGGTATTGGTGGTGGTGGTGCTGTTGGTGGTGGTGGTATTGGTGTTGGTAGTGGTATTGGTGATGTTGATGGCAGTGGTGTTGGTGGTGGTGGTATTGGGGGTGTTGGTGGTGGGGTGTTAGTGATATTGATGGTGGTGATATTGGTAGTGGTGATGGTATTGGTGGTGGTATAGGTGGTGGTGGTATTTGTTGTGGTATTAATGGTGGTATTGGTGGTGGTCTTGGTGGTGGAGGTGGTATTGGTGATGGTGGTATTGGTGGTTATGGTATTGATGGCGGTGGTATTGGTGGTGGTAGTATTAGTGGTGGTGGTGGTATTGGTGGTGTTGGTATGGGTGTTGGTATTGGTGGTGGTGGTGATGGTGGTGTTGGTGGTGGTGTTGGTGGTGGTGATATTGGTGGTGGTGATATCGGTGGAGGTGGTGGCATTGATGGTGGTACTGGTGGTGTTGGTGGTGGGGGTGTTGGTGATATTGATGGTGGTGGTATTGGTAGTGGTGATGGTATTGGTGGTGATATTGGTGGTGGTGGTGGTATTTGTGGTGGTATAAGTGGTGGAATTGTGGTGGTCTTGGTGGTGGTGGTGGTATTAGTATTGGTGGTGGTGGTATTGGTGGTTATGGTATTGGTGGTGGTGGTATTGGTGGTTATGGTATTAGTGGTGGTGGTGGTATTGGTGGTGGTTTTATTGGTGGTGGTATTGGTGGTGGTGGTATTGGTGGAGATGGTGATATTGGTGGTGGTGTTGGTTGTGGTGATATTGATGGTGATGTTATTGGTGGAGGTGGTGGTATTGATGGTGGTGGTGGTATTGGTGGTGGTGGTACGGGTGGTGGTGGGTATATTGCTGGCGGTATTAGTGGTAGTGAGGGTGGTGGTTCTGATATTGGTGGTGTTGGTGCTATTGGTGGTGGTGGTACTGTTGGTGGTGGTGGTTGTATTGCTGGTGGTATTGGCAGTAGTGGTGGTATTGGTGAAGGTGGTGGTATTCATGATGGTGGTATTGGTGGTGGTGATGATGTGGTGGTATTGGTGGTGGTATTGGTACTGGTAGTGGTGGTGGTGGTATTGGTGGTGGCATTGGTAGTGGGGATGGTATTGGTGGTGGTGGTATTGGTGGTATTAGTACTCTTGGTGGTGGCAATACTGGTGGTGGTATTGGTGTTGGTATTGGTGGTGGTAGTTTTAGTGGTGGTATTTGTGGTGGTATTGGTGGTGGTGCTATTGATGGTTTTGGTATTGATGATGGTGGTGCGGTTGTGGTGCTGGTGGTATCGGTGGTGTTGATGGTGGTATTGGTGGAGGTGGTATTGGTGGAGGAGGTGGTGGTGGTATTGGTGGTGGTGGTGGTGATGTTGTTAATAAAACAGGCTCATGAAAACAACCAGTCAGGAGGCTTTAGTACAAATGACATGCAACACAGATGTGCTGTTGTCAGCATCAGCCCATTAGCCAACGATTATGTGCTACCTGGAATTCACATGACTTAAATTGCTAATCATATCTAAATCCATTTTACATGGGGGGTTGCAAAAGACACGAGATAATGCCTAGTTAAAGTTATTGAAAGCTGGTGCCCATATTGAAAAAACTCAAGCGGTGTCAGCTGAAGCAGCGCATGTCGGCTCTACAGTAAGAGAAACTCAATAAAGTAAATAGCGCTTACAGACTAAGTAACAGGTCCAGTATAACAACTGAAATTAAAGGGCCAGTCGCCATGGGAAGGTTCAAATGAAGACAAGGCTGTAATAAGGAAGGATTAACAAGCCTATTAACCAATCCAAAGGCAGCATTTACGAAAGACAATGACACAAGCCAATGAAAAATATGGAAGGAGAGTGGGCATTGATTCTACCCCAAACTCTACTACAACAGACTTGCAGAGCGAGTAGCGCATGTGCGCTGCCGCTAGGCTCGACCTAATGAGAAAGACCATAGACTTGATTGTCAAATATTAACTTTATGTTTGTGCTTCCTGACCAGAGATAAAGTACCGAGTCACAAACATTTTTGACCGTCACTATATCATGTCATAGGTGGTAAGATGAAGCAGTACATATTTCAAACACCTTTTACACTGTATTAAGAAAGTAGGATTTTGGAGGTGTTAATGTGTGGCAGGAACGTTTGTCCATATTTGTTGTGTGGCATTTTTTTGTGGAGGTGTTGTGTTCTTTTTTTCTCTTTCCTGGCGTGCTTTTGCGCTGCGTTGTTTTGACTGTGGCTGTTGTGTTGCATTTATGTTGTAACTGTTTTGTTGTGTTGTGCCTGTTATGTTTTCATTCTCTAGTTAGCTTGCTTTGTACTTTTTACTATGTAATGCTCTGTTTACCTTCGTGATGCCACCAACTGCTGCTCCATTTCCAACCAAATGCAGCCAACAGATGTTTTAGTAACCATTCACTATTGTATAAGGTGGTAAAATCGCACTGCTTCAGCACACTTCAAACATTTAAGACACTAGTCAGTTCAAAACTGTGGCAGAGACCTGTCTTATATTACCACATTTGGTTTTACTAGATGTGCTCTCTCACTCCGCGAACTCATAATCATTTCAGGGGGAATTGGGGTGTCCCCTGTGGCATTGGAAAAATAAAATGCATCTAAATGCTGACCTTCATGAGTTGCAAGTCAAAAGTACTCACACAAAATGCTTTACTGTAAAGTGATTGTGAGTTTTTATTGTTCGAAAATGCTGTGGTGGTAGCATCGAGGTATTTATATTATGTGAATGAGTGGGCCAACAGTTAGATGCACTGCTCAAGTGACATTTTCGCCTCCCCTTCTTCAATCTGGCACCACCTGGGGAGGAGGCACTTGGCAGCTTCCTAGCATTGCTTTGCCAGAGAACCGACCCATTGATAGCCAGGTGTCGACATGTTTGTGAATCTTCGGTGACTTTTGATTTAGTTTGTGAGATGCTTCATAGTCAGCGTGTCACTGGTAAACTTTGCCTGATAAATATATCAAAAAGCAAAATCAGCCTCCAACCATTTTATGGTCTCTTTTCTAGGCAGCTGGCAATCGTGACGCATCTTTAACAATATAATGGCTAGCGGTCATCCTTCCAGGGGCATACAAGTAAAAATCCTGAGCTACAGCTGCCAGCACTGCCAATGAGGCACAGACTGATAATCACAGCCAGTGGTACAAACAGTAAACAGCAACACAGTTCCACTACTCTTCTGCAATTTACTTACCATTAGAACGAATTCTACAGCTCATGGGTATCTTCTTCTGATTGTTTCTTGAGAGCAGAGTTGACATACATTTGTCTCACACATAAATACTGTAACAACATGGACAAACTGCACACTATTATATACATATAATATAGGGAGGACCATTGTACTAAAATGCCAAGGCATTTCTGAGCATGTTCTGTCGATAAAGAAAATTAATGACCTATTCAACTGCATAACGTTTCACGGTATACCAGAATTCTGATTTAAGGTCACTTAGATGTGTAGGTATTTTCTATGAAAGCCCAGCAACCGAGAATTACCTTATTCTAATGAAGGTTTTGTTGCCTTTTTAAGATTTTAATTCCATTGTCTACTATTCATGCTTATCAGAAGTATTTTTTCTTTTTGCACGGCCATGCCTTCTTGATCTGGGCAATTAATTGCTACTTTTAGCTGTGTGAAATTAATCTAATTTTGTCCCCCAGCAGCCTTTTGCACAATATATATGTTAAGAATATGCTTCTTCTTTTTTAAAATGTATTACTTGATTTCAATAAGAGGAATGAATGTAGTATTATCTGTTCATTTACAGTTGTATTGTTTTGCATTAGATTTGATATATTTTTGCTATTTGAAGCCATTTATTTATTTCAGCCCTTACTAGCCCTGCACAATCCTAAATCTATACACAACATCAACTGAGAGGAGGAAACAGGAATTTAGCACGATACTCTGTGATGGTTTCACATGAAAGCCAACATTTGCTTACTGTTTTCAATGTATTATGTATAATGATGATGTCAAAATGTCCATTTAAAAAAAAAATCCCTGACAACACGTGCAGCTGGTGTCGCCAGCATTTTCTTTTGTCCCTGTATTTCACCTTGTAATTCTTCAAATATTGTGCAATAGTTTGGGGAGCTGTTAATCCTTTGTTATTAACTGTTATCAAATGTTTATCGAGGCAACAAATTAAGACATCATATTTTATAAAGAGTTGAAGAAACATTTATCTTGCATAATTACTATTTTTCTTGGTTAGCAGCAACATTTGTTGGATTTAATACAAGTAGGTGGCTGGCCATTCATTCTTGACAACGCCCACGGATGATGTGGATGCAACTTTGTCTGGAAAAGATGCCACCTAGCCCTCAATTGTGCATTTTATTTCACAACAGCAGTCCTCTCTTTTAAAGAGCACATACAGATATAATTGGGTATATTTAAACAATATGGCTGTGTATCTCTCGGATACGAACTGCTGTGACTGGGATGTGACATATTTGTACTCGGCGAACTTTTATTTCTTTTTCTTTCGGTTAAATGCCTGGGATGACATATTGAGCACCAGTAGCAGACAACGCTCACTAATGCAAACTACAAAGAACTGGGTCCCACAGACAAATACTGCATAAAAGGAGATAAGGTCAAGAATCAATTAAGGAATTTAATATTTTCCAGACAGTGGTTAATGCAGACGTTTTTAGGAAAGGTGCACTGTCTCGGCACCAGCATTTAATTGTCAGCACCTGCTTGTGACAGTCTGCTACAAGGTGCCACTGTCTGGCTAACTTAAAGATGACCAAAACATAATTCAATATACATTTGAAAAATAACTATTACCTGCCGCCCAAGCTATTTTTATAGCTAAGGGGGCCTGGAATAGACTAGTTCAAATTGTCACACTTGTAGGAGTGCGGTGGCAGTTGTGTTTTACCTGTCGGTGATTATTGTGACTGTAACTGCTTGGTATTCTTATATGACATGTAACTGTTTGGTATTCTCTTATAACATAGTTACTGGCTCTGTATTCTCCCTTGCTTCTCGCGGTGTATCCTTTGTATGTGACTTTTGTGACTACAACTATTTGGCATTCTTTACTGGTCTAGTACTGTCCCCTTCATCCTTTTGTAAAGCGCTATGATATCCATCAGGATCTATTATTAGCAGCATGGCGGGAGCAATGTCTGGCCTCTTGACAGGAGTCCTGGCGCATACTTTTTTTTGACAAACTAAGCACCGGTTCTTAGACAATCTGCAGCTTCATTTGATCGGGAATGTACCTAGTCCCATAGAGGTCTATGGGGTCACCAAAAGTACAAGTGTGATGCATTGAAAGCCGTTTTACAGACTGACGTGTGTCCTGTCTAGGGTACTTGTTTTAACTCAAGTGCTCTCGACCACACCTGAACAAATTCTGGATTCATTCTAAAGCTGAAGTAGCCAGTAATTGGATCGTTTGTAAAGCAGCGCTTGGGATACAGAACTGTGGCCAAACTCCGAGAGGAAGCACGAAGAGGGAGGGCATTAATCTTACAGCTGTCTTGGTGACAAGCAAGACAACTACCCAGTGTACATGGGCATAATGTCCTTTTCCATCAACTTCACAAAGGGTCGTCAGCAAAATTTGCAGGAAGGCGAGTAGCAGGCAGTAGCAACTTTCTTTTTGTCAGAGTAGTAGGTAATGGCGACCACAAGCCTTTGTTTACAAAATGTGCCCGCCCCACTCCAAAGCAATATGGCAGACAAACAACTTATTTTCTATTTATGCACTATTGTAATAATGGCGGCACACCACCTGGTGTGCCACCATTACTAAAAAAGTCAATACGTTTTTTTAAAGTTGTTTCTCCGTCATATTGCTTTGGAGTGGGACGAGGTTCATTTTGTAAATAAAGGAGTGAGTTCACCTACTACTCTGACAAAAAGTAAGGCATGCATCCACCATTGTTAAAGCGTGCGGTGCTGCCCAAAAATATTAAGGGGTTGATTCCGATTCGGGAAACAAATCCATACGACGATTCGAATTCGCAGCCCTTTCCGTGCGAATCGTACAAATCCGTCTGAATCGCGTAGTACGATCTGTAGGAAAAAAATACGTCCGAATCTTTGCGAACCGTACGAAAAGCAAGGGAAAATCCGTACGATACGGACCCTGAAAGTGAACCGTACGAATTGTAAACATGCTGTACGACCCGACAAGTACGATCCAGACCGGGGAATCAGATTGCGATTCGTACGGAAAACGTTGAGTATGAGCTGCGATTTGTACGGTAAACTTCGAGTATGAGCGAGCTACAAAATCAAATACTAAACGAACCTACACTGAACGAAGCGCACGCCAACCCCGTAAAAACATCACGTATGAGCGAGCCCCAAAATCAAATACGAGACAAACCCACACTGAACGAAGCGCACGCGAACCCCGTAAAAACGTCGCGTATGAGCAAGCCACAAAATCACATACGAGACGAACCCACACTGAACGAAGCACACACGAACCCCATAAAACAGCACAAGGAGGTTGAAAACGACCCGTACAGCGAGACCGTCGCATTGGACACACAAATAAACAGAAGCAAATACAACTAAATGAACCGTACTGAACCACGCGGACACTGGAAAACAGCACGAGTATGAAAACGACTCGCACAACACCACAAAACTCATCTCCAGTGTACAAACTATGGAAATGGATGTCCTGGGCAGATCCAAACAGGCAAACAGAGGGGTAACTCAGAACCACCCCTTATAACACACCCACCAAAAATTCTAACTAAGCCACACCCACAAATGGACCAATAAAAAGGGTCCACACACACAAACCATGATCCTTTGCAACAGATCCAATTTGCAAGAGACACTGACAACACACCACCAACTGCACACATACCCCCATCACATTCAGACCCACACATCCCCATTCACATTCAGACCCACACACCCACATCCATACACACCGTCACCCCACACCATGTCCGCATAGAAGAATCCAAAGTTCACAAAGGAGGAGATGGAGAACTGAGGTAACGGGTTTTTAGGAACCCGTTTGGTGCCAGGGGTTAACACCCGAAGACCTCTGAGTTCTCCCTGTTCCAGACCACAGAAACACGGAGTCTTTTAGTCGAGTCAGAGATCAAGTTTTATTGGCAGCTACCAAGTAACAGGTGTCCTAGAAGCACGACAAACACGGGTCATGTGTTCTCAGGAGACTGTTCGTTCTTACAGAACCAGCCTTCTCCTTATATACAAAAATAATAGCTGCAAGCAAGAATTCTTGAGTTTATGATATGGCTATACACATATTTCTACAATAATACAAAAGAGCGAAGTCATGTAGGCAAGCCCGTATTTTAGATGTCCAATTCGTGATAGATTACCTAGCCAGGCCCGGAACTCCCATCAGATATCGGTGAAGCCCCAATAAAAGAAGGCACCTCCTAGTCATAAAACTGGCCATAAACAGGGAGCGTGGACAAGTGTGTATGTGTGTAGAAAACATGATCTGTACGCGGTGAATGGTTTGTGGTATGTTGTGCATTGATGCTATCGTGTTTGGCCACTGGGCGAGGAGCTGCCCAAACAGGTTCGGCTGGAGGCGATGGAGTCAGTTGGGACAGGTCAGGGGGGAGTCAGGGAAGGTGGACGTGTCCTTTTAGATCAAGCTCGACCTTTAATTGACTTATCATGAGGGCAAGACACAAGATGGATACCGTTTACAAAATGGAGTCTGAGGGGTCGGGACGGAAACTACGATTCAGGGGTGTTAGCATGTCTCGATCATGACGCAAATGCATAGGAATGATGTCCTAATCATTATCGGTTCGTCGACACCAAATTCGTCATGGTACGTTGATGTTTCGGGACACGGGTATCGGACGTCGATACCGGGACAACAGTAGGGTCCAGAATTTCAGAACCACAGACCCTCCTTTTGCCCTCATATAAGGCAATAATTCATGTTAATCCGAGTCTAAATCTGTATGAAGGAATTCGTGGAGATGCTGCTGTAGCATCATTCTGTTGCTCAGTTCATCCCTTGACACAGGCTTCCGTACACATGAGGTAGCACAAAGGCCACATAGTGCAGGAGAGCACTGTACACACAGACAGAACACAAACAGAAGTGCTAAGATCATCCCAATGAAGATCAGTGTTTTCCATCCCCAGGTAGCGATCAGTTCCCAGAACCACCCTAGTAAGGACCAGTCCCCTTTTTCTACGTGAAGGGAACCAGATATCTCGTGTAGCTTAGAGATGGCCTGGTACACTGTCGGTGCGTTATCAGGGATGAAAATGCAACAACTGGATTGGATCACTCTACACACACCACCACGATCGGCGAGTATGATATCTAGGGCAACTCGGTTCTGAAGGGTCATAAGTCGATCCGACTGAAGTTCGGTCGTCAAATTGCCAAGGGCTCCGGCCGTTGTAATCACGGCGGATTCAACTATCCTCGATAACTGGCGAATATTCCTGCTGTTCACCATAGGCCCCCAAAATGGCAGAAAACCCTTTGCGAAGTCAGCGAATTCCTGACCCGCGGTGTCGTCTTTACTCACGACCCCTCTAGCTGTCCTTGTCCGATGGTAATCTGCTCTGGCCGTGTAGGTGGGAGGCAGCAGAAATGAGATAAAACATGTACCTGAGAAGTCAGGGGGCAACCAGGTGTAGGCTTGGTCATGGCAGACGAAATACGTGCCTTTGGCTGCTAACAGCATAGGGGAAGTTCGGGAAGCGAACACATAGGTTTCCGTGCATATACTCTTTCCTAATTGTGCTTTGGGATCCCTGCCGATACCTTGTAAACATAAGTGACCTCGGTTGGGTACTATCCAAACTGGGCGGGATTTCTTTGCTGTCTGGCTCTTACTCAGGTAAACCCCATATTTAGTTACGTTCCAACGAGTGTACGGAGTGAGTTCATCTTTGGGAATCGTAAGATAGGTGTCGAACTCTCTACTCATATTTCTTATCCCTGCTACTAGTGCCTTGTTACTGGAATCACTCTCAGTAGAACGGGTCGGGTATGGTTCTAGGGCGAATAGGAACATGGTCTGGAAAGCCCACATAGAACCATAATAACTGAATGGCAGGATGAAGTATGGAATACCCTTATCCTTCGTGTGCGGAATGAGTCCGCATACCCAACAGTTCGATGTGTTCATTATGGACTGGTGTTGGTGTAGAAGTTGAATGAATGAGTTATTTACAAATTCGAGTCTTCTGGCAGACTCGTGTTCAGGTAGAGGGTGAAAGTAGTGTGGAGAGATAGTAGGAGGAGTTGGTGGCCGGGTGTCATTTGAAAAAGTAACTTGGAATACGAATAGAGTATAACCAGTCAAAAACATCGTTATGCTACACAACATTAAAATACATGTTATCAAAAACCTTCTTTTGGCCAGTACAGTGCATAATTGTCTTTCAAAGTTCGTGAGTCTGGTAGGTCTCTTTACCCTAGGAAACTCCATCCTCTAGTTGCTGCCCGCGGTGGTAGGTTGGTTCTGCCAGGGAGTGCGCTCTGTTCAGTCCGGGGTAACTCCCTTGGACCAACCAGAACCGTTGACCTAGACGTCCCCAGTTGCACTCCCCAGACTTCAACCGCGACCCTAGCAGCAGAACCGGATGGCGGTTCGAAAATCCAAAATAAGCAAGTTTCCTGAGAGTGAGAGAGCTGAAAAATCAAAAATAGTTCTTGGGGGAAGGGAAATCACATTGGTTTGCTTTTTATTTGTCTCTTTGTCTTGACCTTAGATTATATTGTTGTTTCCCAGGTACGGTGTGGTCTTCAAACAATGTCTTAGGTTCTGAAGTGTCCAACTGCATTGACGGTGGCACAAGTCCTTGTAAAATATGATCACTCTCCTTTTCAGTACCAGTTTCTTTTAAACGTGCATCGCTGAAAGGGATGAAGCGAGGTATGGATTCTGTCTCGGAGTCGGCAATTCCTTCGTTGACCCACCGGTCGTATGGAAGGGGCAGAGGGACCCGTTTACAATGGGTCCCGTGCACCCAGTTCTTTTTGCCTTCCACCCGAACAGCTGATCTCGTGGAAAGAAGTACCAGGTATGGTCCGGTCCACCTCGGCTGTCCGTTGTTTGTGAGCTGGAAATTCCGCACCAAGACCCACGTGCCGGGTTCGATGGAGTGACCTGGATCGTCAGAGGCTGGCGGAGAGGAACTGTGAACCTGTTGGTGTAAAACACGCAATTTAGTTGTTAATTCGCACAAATAGTCAAGCAGTACGGGGTGCTCTATTTCGCTGAGTTTCTTTGGCCTTGGCACGCCCCAGACGTTGGCTGGGCGGCCAAACACTATCTCATGGGGGCTAAGTCCTAACCTAGAATGGACGGTCATTCTGGTTGACAAGAGTGCTAGGGGCAAGGCGTCAGGCCATTTAAGACCTGTACAGGCTTGGATCTTGGCTAATTTGAGCTTTAAAGTGCCATTGTAGCATTCTACTAATCCAGCTGCTTGGGGGTGATTCGCAGAGTGAAACTTTTGTTGTATGCCTAAACACTCACACACTCTCTTCATCACGCGTCCTACGAATTCACTTCCATTATCACTCCAGACGATTCTAGGCATGCCGAATCTCGGGAAGAACTCTTTGACAAGGGCTTTGGCAGTTGACAAGGCAGTATTGTCCTTAAGGGGGTATGCTTCCACCCACCTGGAGAAAGCGCAAACAACAACGAGCACATACTTCAGATTGTTGCATCTCTCCATGTGAATGAAATCGAGCTGCAAAACCTCGAACGGATACGTTGGAGGCGCAAAAATGACCAGCTGGAGTTGGGGTTCCCCTACCGGGATTGTACTTCAAACACACCATACAGTTTCTGACCACATTCTCTGCATATTTTGGGATATTGCTATTTTGCCATACTGGGGCCAATACTTTACAGATTCCTTTCGAACTGATGTGCACAAATCCATGAGCCATTGTTACTACTGCAAGTACATAGGCGTTAGGTAATAGCCATCGCTGGTGTTCTGACAATTCGACCCAACAGCCATTCGCATCTAACCTACCCTTACTTTCTCTCCATTCATTCACCTCTTTCTCAGTTGCCTCGGCTTGTATAGATTTCACGCTTTCGATGGTGTCCTCACACATTCCCACATCAGTAATCCATCTAGCGGGACCTACAACATACATCCGACTCATTGTGTTCCTTGCAGTCTCTTTCGCAACCTCGTCTGCAAATGCATTCCCGCGGCCAACATCATCCTGAATCTTTTTGTGTGCTCTGCATTTTACAATGGCAACTTGTAGTGGCAAGGTCAGTGACTCGAGGAGTTCATTAACTAACTGACCATGTTGTATCTTTGCACCATGTGACGTAAGAAACCCACGTTCACGCCACAATCTCCCAAAACTGTGAGCCACACCAAAGGCGTATTGGCTGTCAGTGTACACATTCACTCGCTTTCCTTTCGCTAACACACATGCTCTGGTAAGCGCAATTAGCTCTGCAGCTTGTGCAGAATTATGGGAAATGCGCGCGGTCTCTATAATGGTGTGTAATGTCGTTACGGCATATGCTGCAGTCGTATCACCATTGTCTTTTTGTCGACTTTATCTAGCTCGTCTTTGCGCCTATTTTCATAGTACTGGGCTGTAGCTAAAATTTGCGCTGACGTAGAGACAGCCCAAGCACTCTCTGAATCTTTCAGTTTATTACACAGTTCAGGGATTAAATTATGTACGAATTTGTCTACAAACAATCTTTGACCACCCTCGGTAGCCATATCCTGACCACTATGATCGGTGAAAGTCTCCTCAAATCTTGTGAAAAAGTCAGACACATTCGCATCTTTCTTCTGCTTGCACGCAGATAGCTTGTCCCAGTTTACGCGTACTTCAGGCATTATCGTTTTCATGTACGCGATAATTCTAGCGGGAAGTTCAGCTATTAACGGCTCAGGTTTAGAACCACCAATTTGTCTAGCATCTATAGCGGCAATGTTCGCCCATGAGTCACCTAGTTCTTGGTCATGGTTCGTATGACGTATTTTGCTCCATAGAGGATGTGGAACAACGTTCCCAAACAACATGTCGATATCCGCTAAATTCATTATACATGAGCTTGCAGTTTGTGATAACTCCTTATAATACCCAGTCGGGTTTTTACGAGGATCAGGCAGTGTCTGCTTGAGTGCTAAGACATCGGATCTTTTCCAGGGGACATGTACCCATACACGCTGGAAATGAGGCAGAATTGGTGGATTCGCATTCGCATCACCTTCCCTCCAAACCGGAGGAACCTCTCTCATGGGGTACTGTCTCGCTCTTTTTCCACCTGGTGCATCGTCTTCGTGACATGATCTAGAGACGTTTCCCTTACTCCTATAAGAGAGCAATAACTCTATCGCTTTCTCAACATCTGCACCTATAATCATACCTTCATAGAACTTAAAGCGTGTACGCCATAGTTCGTTCATTGTGTATTTGGGATCATTTGTCTTCACATCTTCGCCCAGATATACACACATTTCTTCGAATACGTATCTCTGAGTGGGTGCATTCCTTTGACGGAAAACTTCCATAACAGACTGAACATCATATCTAACAGTATCCGTAATCCATTTACGGGCTAGTTCATTCAGCACTTTTCTTTCCTTGTAATCAGGCAATTGACTACGTAACTGTCTATCTTCTGTTTTAGGGGTCGTTTTAGGCGACCCGAAGAAAGGTGAAAGCAGACCAGTGACGGTACCTGTCACTCTTTGTCTAATAGAAGGAGAACCTTGCGGAGGAGCAAGTGCATCGGAAAAAACAGGCTGAGGCAAAGAAGAAGTAGAGGCAATAGCAGAGGAAGTTGAAGTAGTAGCAGACGTAGTATCATAGACAATAGCTGGAGCTGTAGGCAAAGTCGTAGAAGTAGATGGAGTAGGTAGCAAAGATGGCGGCCCTTGAGAGGGCTGCGCCGGAGAAGTAGAAACCAGCTGAAGAGGAGCTGGCGTTCGTGCAAGAGCTGGGTTACGTGCGCCGGGGCGCGGTATAGTAAAATGCTTTGGCGTTGTAGTAGTGTCTAACGCATACGGTGGAGGTGAGCTTAATAAGTGGGACATTAATGGATCTTTCTCGGATCTCTCCTCTTGACCTTGTCCCTTATTTGGTAACATCGGGTAGCATTTATCTACTGCTAGTTTTTTGCTCCTAAGTATTTGTTCGCTTTCTTGCTCTTCCTCGTTATCCCTGTATGCAACGGCAGCTTGCACCATTGACATACCTCTTTTATTCTTTTTTGCTAATTTTATTTCTTTCTGTTTGGCTTCTTTGCGCCATAAGCGGAAAGAGTCAAACATCGCCGGCCGGGCTTTTCTCTTAAATAATTTGACCTACAAAACTACCATATTGGGGCCATTTTAAAACACCATCCTTGCGGGTGTATTTTATCCACACTTCATTATATATGATAGGACCTACGCCGTGTTTTATATATAACTCATATGTTGGAGTTCCGATCGGAGGAACCGGACAGGAATCCTCTAATCGGGAGTCCTTACTATAACCAAGACAAAACAAGTTTCCAAGTCTGCTAAAACCAGGCATCTTTGCTCACTAGTCTAGCTTCAAACTTCAAAGGATTATCTGTTACGATATTTCTCGTGAATACACAAGTCCTTCGGCTTTGGGGCTTGCAAGTACCAAATCAAAGCGTATCTCAAGGATACCAAAAACTAAGGACAAACTAAGGACTGGGAGACGCTCCACTTATACTTAACTGAAGTATTTGAACATCGGTGACGTCGCTAGAAGACTCGTCTATCGTTTCGCTCTACCAAGGATCACTGGGTCCAAAACAAGGCGATAGTCAGGGCAGCAGTCCTTCGTAGCCGTCGGGACGCGGGGAACCTCGCAGCAAAGACCTTCGGAACTACGTCGACATACAGGGGTCGCTGAAGTGGCTGGCCGTCCTCTGGAATTTTCACACGAAGCTCCTCACGAACATCTGGCTTGGACCGTCGCCGCTTGATACCGCCCCGAGTTGGGCGCCAACTGAGGTAACGGGTTTTTAGGAACCCGTTTGGTGCCAGGGGATAACACCCGAAGACCTCTGAGTTCTCCCTGTTCCGGACCACAGAAACACGGAGTCTTCTAGTCGAGTCAGAGATCAAGTTTTATTGGCAGCTACCAAGTAACAGGTGTCCTAGAAGCACGACAAACACGGGTCATGTGTTCTCAGGAGACTGTTCGTTCTTACAGAACCAGCCTTCTCCTTATATACAAAAATAATAGCTGCAAGCAAGAATTCTTGAGTTTATGATATGGCTATACACATATTTCTACAATAATACAAAAGAGCGAAGTCATGTAGGCAAGCCCGTATTTTAGATGTCCAATTCGTGATAGATTACCTAGCCAGGCCCGGAACTCCCATCAGATATCGGTGAAGCCTCAATAAAAGAAGGCACCTCCTAGTCATAAAACTGGCCATAAACAGGGAGCGTGGACAGGTGTGTATGTGTGTAGAAAACATGATCTGTACGCGGTGAATGGTTTGTGGTATGTTGTGCATTGATGCTATCGTGTTTGGCCACTGGGCGAGGAGCTGCCCAAACAGGTTCGGCTGGAGGCGATGGAGTCAGTTGGGACAGGTCAGGGGGGAGTCAGGGAAGGTGGACGTGTCCTTTTAGATCAAGCTCGACCTTTAATTGACTTATCATGAGGGCAAGACACAAGATGGATACCGTTTACAAAATGGAGTCTGAGGGGTCGGGACGGAAACTACGATTCAGGGGTGTTAGCATGTCTCGATCATGACGCAAATGCATAGGAATGATGTCCTAATCATTATCGGTTCGTCGACACCAAATTCGTCATGGTACGTTGATGTTTTGGGACACGGGTATCGGACGTCGATACCGGGACAACAGTAGGGTCCAGAATTTCAGAACCACAGATCCTTGTAGATGAAGTCATCAGAGTCAGTTTCGGCGCACCAACGCCTCCCAAAAGTGGCTGAGTGAAATCTACAAGATTTCACTCAGTCACTTTTAAGCACATGCTGCGTCAAAACCCTGCGCATGCTTGAAGCAGGCGTAAGGATTGACACAGCATTGTGCAGATAGGGCCCAACAGAGCATTGCTGGAGCTGCGTTGCGCTGGGGACACAACTCCAGCAATGCGCCACTTCTACGACACAGATGCGTGACGTAGCTGTGCCGTCTTTCCCCCCTGGTGCTCCGCATTGTAAATGTGTTGCATCCATGCTGGCATAGCTGTGGTGCACAATGACTGGTGAATCCCTGCTGATATGCAGGGCTGTGCCAGTGATTGTAAATATGCCCCCACATGTCAATGACTCCTGAGCACAGATCAATATGACCTCACAACATACCCATCCACAAGTGAACATTGAGGACAATCCAAAGCATAGACAACTACCAGGTGGAACAGTGCCAACTACAATGTGTATGAAATATGGACATTGCATTAAATGACATTAACATTGTCTGTCTCTCACACCCACAAGGCAATGTGCGGAATCTACCCCCAACAATGGGGAGATGATTCACAGTCCCAGGCTACGCAGGACACTCATCCCACCGACAGCGATGCCTCTCACCACTCCACGTATGACCCCGACCAACCTGGCACCTCTGGTGCCCAAACCCGTGCAGCAGCTGGATCAGGAACATCTGCACCAACCACCACCACCATTCCTGCCACATCCCAGCAGAAATCTCAGAGCCCTGCCCACAGTCAACAACTGAGCCAGTCTGACAATGAGGGACAAGGTTCGCCGGGCAACCAGGAGGTGGCAGACAACACCACCACTGCCATCCCTCAGGGGTAAGTATGGGCGAAATTTGCAAATTCGCGGTCCGCGAATTTGCGCGATAGCGAATTCGCGGTCCGCGAAATCCGCGAATGTGCCATTTTTTTTGGCGTGTTCGCTGGGCTTTTTGCGTGTTCGCTGGGCTTTTTGCGTGTTCGCTGGATTTTTTCAGTGTGGCTACTGCGAGGTTACCCATGCGGTCGTACATGGGCTAGTTGCATGCTCGCGTTGTGCAATTGCGTTGTGCAATTGCGTGTTCGCATCCGTTTTTGCGTGCTCTCGGACAAAAAGTCTCGCGACCAAGCAAAAAAATCTGCAAGCTTGCGAATTGCGAATTTTTTGACAAATTTGCATGATTCGCGGAATGCGAATTTGTCAAAAATTCGCAAATTTCACGAGCGGAACGGATTTTTTGCCCATGCTTACTCAGGGGTCCCGTCGACCCGATATGCCCACAATGGCAGGCCAGGCTCGTGTGGGCAGGAGTCGAGGTAGGCGGAGGCGAGAACCTGACCAGCCAGTTGTAGGGCCCGGTATGTCTCAACTACGCAACATTATGGAGGCATACCGGTGGGACACCAGGGAGATCAGCCAGGTAGTGGGGACCAATACAGAGATCAAAAACCTGCAGGCCGAGCAACACGCCAGTCAACAAGAACACGAAGGACGGATGGAGGCAAGACTGGCTGAGCTCCTGGCGGTGCAAAGGGACATAAGCCATTCACTCCGTCAGATCGCAGACAACATGGAGCACCCTCCCTGTGTCACCAGGCAAGACATTTCTAGGTGAAGACCGCCACCAGGCACAGGGAGGGAGGAGGAGGAGGAATCGTCCGACCAAGCATCCCATGCATCGTCAAGGCCTGCATAAGAGGGTCCCCCAAGGAAGTTGGGTCATACACGGAAAAGACAGTGAGAGGCAGCGGGCCATGCACATCTCCCAGGTCACCTGGTCTGGCACCTGGACTTTGTTTGCAACAGCATCACCTCATTGACTGTCCTACTCTGCCAACTGGACTTGCTGGTTGCAGTCTGAACAATGATGCCGAGCACTGTGGTCTGGACTCTGATGACTCCAACTGCAAGGCATCACATCTCCCTCTGTGAACTTTGGATTCCCTGCATTTTTGTACAGCACCTATCACTTCCTCATGATTCACGCACCTGACAGATAAATAAACAAAACATTCACAAGGAAAATTGATGTTGCAGTCATTTTGCATGAGTCAATAACATATGTGTGGGGACATGTCAAAGTATGCCGGAGTGTGGAACAAACTCTAGCCATCCATACACTGGGATCTGAGTCCGGTCGAGGACACACATAGGTCACATTGTATCATCAAATACATACATGGAGCCCAAAATTCACCCATGATGGTTTCAAACTGCTGAGGGGGGGGGGGCTTACCATACTGCTCAGATAGACAGGTTTTGAAGAGTATCATGAAGGCGTAGAGGTCATGGGTCATGTGGAGGTGCCTGGGGAGGGAGTCCCAGGTCTGTTTGGTGAGGTGGGAGAACTATCTCCCGCATGCAGTTGTTCTGTGGATGTGATGAATGGTGGCCAGGGCAACGTTGGCTGGACGGAGTTGGGGCAATGGGGTGTGGGATGAGAGATGTCCATGGTCGTTTTTGGGTCTGGGGCTGTGGAGTGCCTCCTGAGTGTGGCTGAGGAGTCTGAAGGTGATCCTGCAGTTGACAGTGAGCCTATTGTAGGTATCTCAGGTGGACAGTCATATGGCTGTGGCAGGGGATGTTGAGGATGAGGTGTGCGGATGCACCCTGGATGTGTACAAGTCCTCCTGGAGTCTGGCTGTTGTTCCTGCGTAGAGGGCGCTGCTCTCATTGACCCGGCTAGTGTCGTGGACCTGGGTGACTGTCTGTCTTGCCTAGGAGTGGATCTATCAGAGGATCATTTGCAGCATGTGGAGGGTGTTGCAGCATGAGGTAGAGATGGTGTTGAGTTGCATTATAATTGTGAGCGAGGAGTCTACGATGAACACCAGCTTGCGTGCGTGGCCACTGGGTGCTGGTGCGCTGCCCAGGACGGTGGGACACAAGGAGTTGTCCCAGCTGTAAGGGGACAATCCTCAGATGATGACCTCAGTCTTTTCCAAGTCCAGCCTCATGTGGCTGATGTTCATCCATTCATCAACGGGCCACATGCCTTCTTGAAGCTTGGATCTCGGAGTGGCTGGGTCTTTGCTGAGGGTGAGGAGCAGCTGGGTGTCAATGGCATAGGACATGATGATGAGGTTGTGTGCGCATCTGATGGTGGAGAGGTGAGTCATGGAGACATTGAAGATCATCACACTGAGAGATGAGCCTGGGGCATGGGCCAGATGACCCCAGTGTACTACGTGCTGAAGGGGGAGGCGGACTCCCTGGGCCTTGATGGTGAGGTACTTGGCAATTTAATCCTGGGCCCTCCTCTGGATCCCAGTGTTGGAGATGTGTGATTTGACAGTGTGGTAGCACATGGTGTAGAATGCCGTTGAGAGGTTGAGGGTGGTGGTCTCACCATTGTTGAGCAGGGTCCAAAATGTCGTTGGTGGTGGCATTGAGGCCAGTTGCAGTGGTCTGATTACTGTGGAAGATGGACTGGGGCGGGTTGCCTGGAGGTGTTTGCTTGGAGGGAGTTGGTCAGTTGCTCGTTGACTGTCTTCGAGATGACATTTGCCAGGTAGGGAAGCAGGGTGATGTTCCAGGAGATCCTGCGGTATTGCCATCTGTTGTTTAAGAAGGACCTGGGTCTCTGCATGCCTCCAGCTACCATGGAATGTGGCGTACTCAAAGGAGACATTCATGACATGGCGGAGGTGGGCTTCAAGGATGGGGTATGCTGTGATTGAGATGTGGTGTGGGAAGGGTCCTGATGGAGAACCGGAGTGGATGGTGTACATGAGCCGGGTGGTGTCTTTGCTGCTGACGGGATTCCAGGACCTGAGGGGGGGTATGTCCCGTGGATAATAGTGCTGTCTGCCTCTGTGTGGCGAGGCTGTTGTGTATGTCCACGAGCTTGCAGTGGTAGAATGTTGCGAGGGATTCCCCTGGCCTTGCAAGGTTGGGATGTCTTTTGGATGGAGAGCTGGGGTTAGATAGTTCACTCACGATGCTGATGAGCTCCTTGATGTTGTGTGTGTTGGTGCCTATGCCCTACCTGAAGGATGTCCTCTTATCTGTGGTGATGATATGGTGATGTCTGTGTGTGGCGGGTTTCAGGGCTGAAAGGTAACTGATGGTTGATTGTTTCTCAAGCTATGCAGGAGAGTCAGGCTACATCTGTATGAGTCCAGTATGTCTGCCTTGTCCCAGGTGGCTTATCTGTTGCTTTGCTATACAGGAAAGTCCGCCAATGTAGCAAGAGTGTTGGATCAGTCGCTGATCCAGTATGTGAGATTGCAGGGAGTGGCGGTGGCACTGGTTGGAGTGTCCTGGGCGAGGGTGCCACACAGCTCGTCTGTGGTGACTTGGATCAAGCATCTTTGGGGGATCTGTAGCGGAGTGTGGGGCAGTGTGTTGCTTGTTGGAGAACAGGATGCAAATGTTGATGTACCAATGAAGGATGGTGGTGTGGTTGTCCTCCAGCCAGAAGTTGCTGTCCCCCAGCCACATGTAGTCTGTGGCAGTGAGGGCCTGCGTTCAGATCTATTTGTTGATGGCTTAGCGGAATTGTGGGTGGAGGCCTGGAGATCTGTAGATGACTGTTAGTCTGAGGGTGGTCAGGGTGTTGGTGTGAAACCTGAAGTGCAGGTGCTTGACAATGCTGAGTGTGTCCTTGGTGTTGTATGTGACTCTGAAGGTGTACTTCTGAATGAATTGCAATTCATCCTCCTGGATTGATGGTGCGGTCCCTGCAGGTGATCTTGTATCCATCTGTG
Source organism: Lissotriton helveticus (assembly GCF_964261635.1). Taxonomy (NCBI): domain Eukaryota; kingdom Metazoa; phylum Chordata; class Amphibia; order Caudata; family Salamandridae; genus Lissotriton; species Lissotriton helveticus. Next base: position 453,453,156 of record NC_136063.1, on the reverse strand, counting down.
ATGGCAATGTTGAAGTTGTGTGCTGAGGATGTGTTCAACCAGGATACTGTGTTCAACCAGGATACTGTATTGAAGGTGATGTGTTGGGCTGTTGTGTTGAGGAAGTAACAGAGTCCAATAGCATGCTAGTGGACGGAGCGGGTGTGGAGTAGGAGGCACATGACCTGGTTGTACGGACATGGTCTGGTAGACGTGGCAGCGTTGTGTAGGCAGTAGGAGTTGCACACCCAGCATGCAATGCTGTCGTGTGTGCGCTTAGGGGTTGCTTGATAGCAGGGGGTTGATTGTCTGGTGTTCATTGCTTCAAGGATGGCTGGAGCATGAGTGTGTTGTGTTTCGTGGGTCATGCAAGCACCAGAGGGTCTTGCACTGTGCACGTTGCAGGCGCTGACGGGTGCTGAAGGTCCTGCCTTTGTCACGGCGTTGGTGCAACAGTGGCACAGACAATCTGCTTCTTGCATCAAGAATGGGTGGAGGGAGGGAGGAGCATCTGGGAGGCGTGTGTTTTGCAGAATCAGGGCCCTCGGTGGGGCAGTGCCGCAGGGGAGGCAGCAGTAGGAATGCGTGAACACCTGATGGCGGCAGGGGTGAGAAACTAGGCAAAAACTAGCACACAAAGACAAGGAGGTTAGAAAGCCACAGTGTAACAGTTGTATGGAAATGAAGGAGTGTCTGTTACTCATGGGTCACTCAAAGAAAAAGGATGAACAATAACCAAAAATGACGGGCACAGGATCAGGCTCCAAAAGGCCAAGCTGCGCACAGGACACACAGCGTCAGCAGGTGTTGCCTGCCCGTTGTGTGTAGCAAGCAGCACAAATACATATACAACCAAGTACGTCATGCACAATAGGGATCATTAGCCATGAAGAACTGCATGCATGTTGCCAAAGTACACATACTCCCATATGCACTATCTTTGACAGTTATGCCATTGATGACGCATGCAAAGTGGCAAGAGATCTGCGGTGACAGAGATGAGGCACCTTGTACTGTGGTGAACACATTTACTACACCAATGGATCAAGTATGTGTTTTTGGCCATGCTGCATGAGCCAATGTCCATGGCCAGTGCCATTGGTCTGCGGAAATTAACAGTCATGTAATGAGTCTACCTGTACTGCTGGTGATCCAATGTGCACAAAGGGGGTCCATCTCCCGATAGCCCCTTGGTCTGAGTAGAAATGACAGACTCAAAAGGGTGATCAGGCGAGGGAAGGAAAGGAAGGGAACAGCAGGGAGGGAGATCTGAAACAAAGGTAAACAAGCATAAGGATTCTACACTTCGTGTCACTGAATCACAGTATACCCCAGGACCTATACTGTAACAATAATACCTGTAAAGGAAAACAACAGCCACTGTGTCCTAGTTGGGATCACAGTAATGAAAGTGCTAGTGGGTCTGAGGATCGAACAAGGACATTACTACACACTTACAAAGAAGGCAGTTCCATACAATTCCATGTATTTATCCAGCAGTTAGCAACATACCCAAAAAAGTCTTAAGAGCCACGTACCTGGGGAATTGGAGCTTTCTTCCGGACGAGCTCTACAAGCCCCTGCTGTGAAAACAGAGATGAACAATCCACATCAATTCATAGCACATGTAAAGTTGATGAAACACCATAACACACCAAAGATAATGTTGTAAGAGTTGCAAAAGAAACGGCCAATAGTATGATCCTGTTCCAAGGATTGTGCAACTAGCACAGGGATCACAGGAGAAACATAAAAGGTAGCAGAGTATTGCAGCGATATGAGGGGGTATAACACTCTGTAGGCTGCTTCAACAAAATTAAAGGCATGCAGTAATCCAGAAATTCACAGTGTAAGAATAAAGTCAAATAAACAGAAATTCAAATGCGCTGCTGCGCGTCTCACGCAAAGCCAACAATCCATAGTTCCCCCAGGGAATCAGTGAGGGTCAAGAAGGGAAATTACACAGCCCCCGCAAGAGCCTTAAGAAGCTTGTCCAACGAGGAAGGGAATTAGGTAAACACAAGGAAGCCCCTACAAGAGCCAGTCATTGGCTCGTCCAACTGGGCTTTGAAATGCCAAACATAACAAGCTGCTGGGCCGGAACTCAACAGAGAGTAATGAGGAGCAATGGCGCAAATGCACCCCTACCGTGACCAGGATATGCAGCACGCCACAAGAGAATCCTGGAATTAACGGCCCCTGACTGGTGCCACGGAATCGTTTACATTCGCTTCCCCGCAACGTTGTGATGTCATCAGCGCCAAGGTCTTGGCTTCATGGGAAATGAAATTTCTCATCCACTTACCGAGAAGTTTTGCACCGCAGTGTTCTCCGCCGACCCTGAGGAAGCGACGTGACATGACATACTGGCACAAATGGCAATGCATCCATACGAACAGACTCACAGGACAGTTGACAGAACGCTGGCCCCCACCTTCACAACATGGATGTTGGAAATCCAATTGTACTGGCACACAAGATTAAGTGGATGAGCCAAACACATCCTGCTGCACACAGAGAGGCTGCAATTCCCCATAGAGCCTGTTGCTGTGATGTCCCACACAATGTCAACCCATGGCATCCGCAATGTGTCAGGGGCAAGGTTTACACACATTGATGCCTTCACCAGAGTCCACACTCCAATACAGATGACTGTCACGAAGGGTGATTGTCATGTCATGGAAGTGGTGCAACATTTAATTTGATCCATGGTGATGAGACATGTATGCATGGTACTACAACATGCACAGAAACAGTTTCCACATATTCCCAAAGCATACCTACACCAAAAAGCCTGTTTGGATCTCTTACCCGAACTGACATTTACACATGTCCGTGCATGGAACGCTGATTCAGCCCACGTTGCAATCATCATGAGGAATAGTAGGAGTACAAAGATGACACGAGCAGACAACAGGCACAGCAACCTGGGAATGACAGACACACAAGAGGTCACCGGTAAAAATCTTTGCAATAGACATGGGCAGTTACGAAACATGAACAATGTAGGACACATGCAAATTTCAAAGAAAGTCATTGCGCATTACTGTGTGGCCTGACATCAGTACTCGAGTGACACATCAGAACACACATGCTAATCAAATGGAGAAGGATCACTTGTCCTGCACAACCTTTGGTACGCAGGAAGAATGTGGGGTGTCCCAAATAAAAGACCCTCATGCACGTGATGGGAATGGTGGTGTCTTAAGCGGTATATCTTGGTTTTCCACTTTTTTAGTCACGTGTGTGCATAATCATCAGGTCGATCAGGTTATGCAGCCTCCACCAGGAGGTTCTTACCAAAGGTTGATACAGTAGTGAGCCAGTGAGGGGGATATTTAAAAAGTCCCGGAAAGCCAGATGGAAATTTTATTAATTCTGGTTTCGGGTCAAGTAACCTCTGAAATAGTGCATCTTAAGGACCTGCTATGGGTAGTAGATGTACTCAGAGTGTTGGGGTCATAAATAGTGAGTTAAAAAAGTGGTCGACATGTTTCTGCCTCAATGGCCTTAGTTAGGACTTACGGGCATTCATCAGGACCCTTAGGTGAATAAAGTGAGAAAGGTATAAATAAAGTGCTCTTGAAAGTAGTGATAAGAAATAGAGATTGTCAACCTGTTTCTCTGTTTTGGAAGTCTCAGTGTACCTCGCGCGTTTTGCTAACGCGCTCCAATCAGACGGCGGAGCTCCAGGCAGACTGCTGCGTCTTGCGCTGGCGGCCCGGGTCGGCGAGAGCAGAGCGCACACAGAGGCCGCCAGCGCAAGACGCAGCAGTCTGCCTGGAGCTCCGCCGTCTGATTGGAGCGCGTTAACAAAACGCGCGAGGTACATTGAGACCTCCAAAACAGAGAAACAGTCCTAACTAAGGCCATTGAGGCAGAAACATGTCGACCACTTTTTTAACTCACTATTTATGACCCCAACACTCTGAGTACATCTACTCCCCATAGCAGGTCCTTAAGATGCACTATTTCAGAGGTTACTAGACCCGAATCCAGAATTAATAAAATTTCCATCTGGCTTTCCAGGACTTTTTAAATATCCCCCTCACTGGCTCACTACTGTATCAACCTTGGGTAAGAACCTCCTGGTGGAGGCTGAATAACCTGATCGACCTGATGATTATGCACACACGTGACTAAAAAGTGGAAAACCAAGATATACCGCTTAAGACACCACCATACCCATCACGTGCATGAGGGTCTTTTATTTGGGACACCCCACATTCTTCCTGCGTACCAAAGGTTGTGCAGGACAAGTGATCCTTCTCCATTTGATTAGCATATTTACTCAGGAAACTGAATGGATCAGTCTTTTCACCTCCCTCTTCTGATTAGAGAACATCAGAACACACATCAAAGTCACTTTGCATACAGTCAGCTGGACACACACATTGCAACACATGCCACTCAATGCTACAAGCTTGCTCACTCATACCCAGCGACTCACAATTATGAGAAGAAGTTGCATATGAGCTGTCTCTGGATATCATCCTCCTCCTCCTCATCAGTTGCATCTTGACCAAGCCCTTGATCCTCAACGGGTAGATGTTCCTGCTCCTCAGGATCCAGGATGACGTCCTCTCTAACACTCGCCTGGTCTGCCCATGTGCATTATTGTACCGCTGAGCTGCAGCTGTTCTTGGGTTGCGGAGAGGTGTCATTAGCCATGGCATGTTGGGATATCCCGAGTCCCCTACATAAATACATCATGTAAATAAGTGGGTCAGGAGATGCCGTAAGAGCAAAAGATACTGAAACACACAGGACAAACAGAGTTTACCCACCAACAAGACATGCCCGCTCGTTGCGCAGCTGCAGCATCATTTGTGGCAGCCTGCTACGCCTCATGATGAATGCATCGTGTGCTGATCCTGGAAAACGTGCACAAACTTGGGAAATCAGCATTAAGTATGGGCACATTTTTCAGATCTGCGGTCCGCAAAATTCATGTGAAATCGCAGAAAAATCCACAAATTCACAGATTTTCCCGCGAACTCGCAGATTTTTTTGTGATTTGCACTCTACTCAACTGGAGTACTCTACTGGCTAATCAGTAAGTGCTACCTTGTTGGGTAAATGTATAGTGCTTTTCCTACACTGCAGCTGCGTAAAGGGCCAGAAGATTTGTCTACAGTGACCATGTGTGCCTGTAAGTTTGCCACTGCGCCAAAAGGCGCCGAGGTCCCTTGAGCAAGCTGTCCATCATAGTTGGGAACGGGCGGGAAGACGTTTGATACCTCTAGTGTGTGGTGCGGGGCTTCTATGCGTGTTCACATGCCTCTTGTGTATAAAGGGTCAGAGAGAGAGCAGGGCAGCAGGTGAGGAGAAAGCAGCCTCCTGGTCACAGGAACTACACGGGGGTTTCTCTCGAGAAACTCAGGGATTCAAAGACCTCCCTCGAGTATTATAGCTAATTTTCGACGGCAGATATGGGGTTAAAGCACACTTGCCCAGCCTCGACCGTGCTCACTAATGTTTTGGGCTGATTAAAACGTTACTGAATTTGAGCTTCAACTCGGTCACCTGCTTTATTTATATCTGTAAGTGCTTCCTGTTGAGGTTTAATTTTTGTTTCAGGAGCCTCGTGCCAGAATGAATCCTGCCCTGCATAGTTATCCACGAAGATGCCACCGTTTTGTGCAATACCTCTACTCAACTGGAGTCCTTTCTTGCTGGCTAATCCAGTAAGTGCTACCTCGTTAGGTAAATGTAAAGTGCTTTTCCTACACTGCAGCTGCGTAAAGGGCCAAAAGATTTGTCTCCACTGACCATGTGTGCCTGTGTGTTTTCCACCGTGCCAAAAGGCGCCGAGGTCCCTTGAGTGATCTGTCCATCATAGTTGAGAAAGGGCGGGAAGACGTTTGATACCGCTAGTGTGTGGTGCAGGGCTTCTATGCGTGTTCACAAGCCTCTTATGTATGAAGGGTCAGAGAGCGAGCAGGGCAGCAGATGAGGAGAAAGCAGCCTCCTGGTCACAGGAACTACACGGGGGGTAGCGCTCGAGAAACTCATGGATGCAAAGACCTCCCTCAAGTATTACAGCTAATTTTTGACGGCAGATATGGGGTTAAAGCACACTTGCCCAGCCTCGACCGTGCTCACTAATGTTTTGGGCTGATTAAAACGTTATTGAATTTGAGCTTCAACTCGGGCACCTGCTTTATTTATATCTGTAAGTGCTTCCTGTTGAGGTTTAATTTTTGGCCCGCAGGAAGCACTTGCAGAGTTAAGGCAGGTGCCCGAGTTGAAGCTAACTTTGTAACCATTTTAGAATGGCGCCAGCAAGCTGCCAGAGTTGAAGTTGCAACTTCAACTCTGGCAGCTTGCCGGCGCCATTCTAAAATGGTTACAAAGTTAGCTTCAACTCGAGCACCTGCCTTAACTGTAAGTGCTTCCTGTGGGCCAAAACAAAATCCGCCAGCAAGCGGATTTGCTGATTTTTCGGCAATTTCGCGAGATTCGCGGATCCGAAATTGCCGAAAATCCGCAAATTCCACGAGCGGAACGGATTTTTGGCCCACACTTAATCAGCATATTAGCAAGACACACCACAAGGGCATTTATTGAATGGTAATGTTTATGGTTGCAGTAAGCCTGGTCATGTGCCTGTGGTGGCACCAAAGCCACATGTGTCCCATCCTTGGACCCAATGACATGTGGCATCCCTCCCAGGGCAGAGAAATCACCCTTGAATCTCAACTCTTCAGGAGTCGGAAATTTGATGAATTCAACAATGTTCTCCAACATGGCTGCCAAAACATCACGCAGGACACGGCTGAACATCGTCTGTGACATTCCACCAACATCAGCTATGGTTAATTGAAACGTACCTGTTGCAAAAAAATGTAGGGCAGCCATAGCCTTTATATTGGTGGTCAGCGCAGTAGGATACCTGTGTTGCGGTTGGAGATGTGGTGCCAGTTTGTTTGTCAACTCCTGAATCAACTGTTGAGTGAATCTGTATCGTCGGATGCAGACACGTTTCCTCATGGTCGCCAAGTCTGGGAATGGCCTTGGTAGAGGCGGTGCCCTGCAGGACATATTTGGGAATAATGGAGATTGACAGTCAGCCAATATCAATGGCAATGTACATAGCACATGCAAAACTGCTACTAGACATCAGTTCACTATGGAGTCTGGCGTATGCAATACATCAAGGACACATATGCCAGCTTGCTGGCACTCCTACGAAAAAGCCAGATACACCTGTTGATTGACAACTCAACATGACATGCCCTGAAATGAGCTGTTGGGGCGGTCTGAGTGTACAGCCCGACATATCACCGGAGTGACACACGTCACAATACCTGCAGTGGAAGGTTGTCATCCCATACAGACAGCTGACTGCAAGGCACACCCAAGGGCACCTGGAATGTCAAAAGTACATATCATACACATTGCAATTAAGGTGTACATGTAATAACAAAACAACACAGCCATTGACACGACACAGACATGTATGCCTGGGGAAATATGGTGTCTGATGCACACAGACCCAACAACTGTGGGAATCCACATGTGACAATGTGTGCGTAGATGTGAAACCATTCCCTTCTCAACACAGACCCATGTTAGATGCACCAACAGCATATGCAGTTTACGGAACACAAACAGCAAGCTCAATAGAACTCATGATACACACCTGACATAGTCACATAGGGTCATGCTGAGCATGACATGTCAATTGATAAAGTGCCCCAGTCCCTACCTTCATGAGACAGGTGCCGGTAGTGATGACTGCGCCATCCCAGTGTTGCTGTGCATGACAAAATCGGACTAATGATACACAGGTGACAAGTGTCAAGGTGATGTGTGCCACATAGTGCCCCATCACACATGAGATGTGTCCACAGGTCATCACACATCGATTGTGCAACAAGATTAGATGCCCTGTACTATGTCACTGTCTGCCACACCTAGGGCCTGCACATGAAAGTATGCAATGACAAGTACTTGATAGACATCCTTGTGCGAACCGTACTCCTGCATTTGCATCAGCGTGTGAAAAGCACCGTGTGAAACGCACCGTACCCCTGCATGTGAAACGCACCGTACCCCTGCATTTGTATCAGCGTGTGAAATGCACCGTGTGAAACGCACCGTACCCCTGCGTGTGAAACACACCATGTGAAACACACCGTACCCCTGCATTTGCATCAGCGTGTGAAACGCACCGTGTGAATCACACCGTATCCCTGCGTGTGAAACGCACCATGTGAAACACACCGTACCCCTGCATTTGCATCAGCATGTGAAACGCACTGTACCCCTGCATTTGCATCAGCGTGTGAAACGCACCGTGCGAAACGCACCGTACCCCTGCATTTGCATCAGCGTGTGAAACGCACCGTTCCCCTGCGTATGAAATGCACTATGTGAAATGCGCCATACCCCTGCATTTGCATCAGCGTGTGAAACGCACCGTACCTCTGCATTCGCATCAGTGTGTGAAAAGCACCGTGTGAAACGCACCGTACCCCTGCGTGTGAAACGCACCTTGTGAAATGTACCGTACCCCTGCATTTGCACCAGCATGTGAAACGCACCGTACCCCTGCATTCGCATCAGCGTGTGTAAAGCACCGTGTGAAATGCACCATACCCCTGCGTGTGAAACGCACCATACCCCTGCATTTGCATCAGCGTGTGAAACGCACCGTACCCCTGCATTCGCATCATTTTGTGAAAAGCACTGTGTGAAACGCACAGTACTCCTGCGTGTGAAACGCACCATGTGAAACACACCGTATCCCTGCATTCGCATCAGCGTGTGAAGCGCACCGTACCCCTGCGAGTGAAACGCACCATGTGAAGCGCACCGTACCCCTACTTTCCGGGCGCGTGTGCGCATCGTATCACTATTGTAATGGTGCCATACGCGAGTGCGTGAAACGCACCGTACACGTGTGTGGATCTCAAAATTACTTAGGGGATGAGTAGTAGGCCCTGAATGCATCCTGGGTGTCATGGATATTGAGTTTTGAGTAGCTATGTGTCCAACAGGTGTCCTACAAAAGTCAGTTGGCCCAAAAAATACAATGTTGCAAAATGATTGTTGAGCTGAAGCTCAAATTTTGAACAATGCGAATGCGTGCCAGAGCCGTATGTTTAAAGGGATTGGAGGAAACGTATGATGCAAACTAATCTGACCTATCACTCAATCAATCAATAATTTGAATAGCGTGCTACTCACCCAGTGGGTCTCAAGGCGCTGGGGGGGGGGGGCGTTACTGCTCAAAAAGCCAGGTCTTGAGTTGTTTCCTGAAGGAGAGGTGGTACTCCTCTGTACTCCTCGAACTGAAAGCCCCTCAGCAGCACTGATTTAAGGCAGCACGAACCGCCGAGAGGGCACTTGCCTGCACAACATTGGAGTGGACCACACTGCTGCTGTCTCTGCATCCTCTGTCTCCCGCACTGGCACGTACTATGGAGAGGTCCCTAGCCTTCACAGAGTAGAGAACCAGGCCCTGCTGGACAGCCTCCTACCACAGTACAGCAAGCTGTATGTGAGACCAGCGGAGCAGGTGAGTGCTGACTCCACTACCTTTGACTGTGCACCTGTTGTGTGAGTGTCACAACAGGCATTGTGTATTGCTGGGACAGACATGTAATGTGGTTTGGAGTGAGTCCCAGGGGGTGTACATGGTGGTGTCTCTCATGCAGAGCATAATGTAGTTCATGTGTGTTCACTCCTCACTTGCATTGTGCTTCCTGTGACATTCACTGCATAGTAAATGACACATTCAGCCGTGCCAGACCTTGGTGGCTTTATTTCCAAATGTCCTGAGGTGGAACAGTGGTCCCCCCGAAGTGACAGGTAACTGTACTCGCAGATGTTTATGACTTGAGTGGACCTGTGCTGAGATTGTCTAAATGATGTGTACAACCTCATGGACATTGATGTGTGTGAATGTGCCTTGTCATGTGGGTGAGTGTGTATGTGATGTGTTGCACCACTGCTGCATGGTGTATGCAGCAGCTCTACCCATCTGATGTGACAAGTAAGCAGTGCTGTGTGCCTGACTTTCAAAGCGGTACAAAATGGGGGGGTGATGGACGGAGCATCTGAACCAATCAAACACTCACACCCAGTCAAAAGATCTGAGTTTAATCCATCACTGTTCTTTAGCCCACTCTGCCACCCCAGTTCAGACAAAGCTGGCATGACACCTGTGACACCCCAGTCGCAAGTGGCACATGTGCAAATTGAGGGTTGTATCAGCTGTTGTCAGTGACAGGCGAATGATCTGTGCCAGGGTGTGTCTGTCTGGTCTGCTGAGGGTTTTTCAGTGGAGTGGGATATGTGACTGCTTGGCACTTGCTGTCCCACACCCTGCAGTTGCATGTGTTGCCCAGTGTGTGCCATGATCAGTGAGTGTGTTGTACCCGTTACACTATCTGTTGGCTTTCAATGCCATGTAGTGCATTGGGGCTTGTACACAGGCCAAATTCACATGGACAATGATGCAAGTCCTGTCAGTATCCTATGCCCTGTTCACATTATCAAAGATGTGCAAGTGTGTGTCTCTGGGACATGGAGCAGGTGTAGTGATGTTGTTTCACTGTGTCTTCCTGACAGGTAACTGCCTACGAGAAGGGGGAAATCTGGCGAGACATCATCAGGGCCGTCAGGTGTGTGGAGGGCCCTCGCCGGCACCTGAGGAACGTGCAGAATAGGTGGCAGGACATCCGGTGCTGGACCCGGCATATCGCCCGGGTCCAGCTGAAGTTGTCACCTCCACGCCGGCATGGTGGACGCCGTCACCTGACCCCCACATGCTCAGTGTCCTGGCGGTGGTGTTCCCAGACCTCGATGGGCAGTTGCAGGAGAGACAGCAGCAAGGAGGGGGTAGGTACATGGCTGTTTGTTGTGTTGTCTGTCACCTGCTTTTTGAAGTGCTTTGAAGCCTGGCTACACTTCCACAGTTGGGGTGTCAGCTCAGAAAGGTTATATGTGCAGTGCCTATTCAGCTCCCCATAGTCACCTGGTGCTCATTTTCATCCCTTTCCCTTCTTAACATGTGTCCCCTGGTCTGTGTGTAATCACATTAGGAGAAGTGTGGCTCAGGGGTTAGAGGCAGCAGACCCGGAAGCTGAGATTGGTCCTGGACCAGGGTTCAATTCCCCGCCTCGGCGGGGTCTTGGGTTAAAAATTCCACGGACTCGATAATTCTCGCCCCGGTGCCTCCTCGACTCACGGGTTCACACTCTGCGACTCTGGGCAATAGCTTGCTTAATCTCCACAACGGCCCCTCGCGGCGGGATGCCTGACTTTCACCTTGTGGATACCCTGCTATCTCACAGGGGAATACCAGGAAGGGTTCCCTAAGCAAGCGCCGGGAAACCCACTGCGGGTAGCTGTGCACTATATAAGCTCAACTACATTTACATTTACATTTACATTTGCACATGTTCATCTAGGGTGCAAAAAAGCAGACTTCACATTGATATTCGCATCATGTGGGAGGGTGGTCTGTGACATGTGTTGGGACCTTGCCTCTGCCATGACCTGTGCACTTTGTTGAGGCTCCACATTTGTTGGCACTGATGATGACTCTCAACATAGGAGTGTAAGTTTTCAACTGCAAACCCTTGCAGCATGCATGACCTATGTAGCGTCCTCAGACATGATGTACATCAGTGGGAGATATGCATAGTGCCATGACGGTTGCTCATGGTACAGTCCGATAATTCCAGGTGTGTTCTTTGGATCCTTGTGTCCAAGTAGCATTGTGTCTATATCAACTGGGCAGTTCAAGGCTCAAATATGTGCAGAGTTATCTGGCTGTAACTCATGATGCATGGCATGATTTGCAGTGTGACCTATTGATTTTGTGCTCATGTGTCAGATGTGTACAGGTGACTGATGCATTTCTGTTTCTTCTCCTTGCCCACAGCATCATCACCCGAAACTGGAGGAGTCAGCTGCACGGACCAGGAGGAGAGACCCAGCCACAGTGCCACCAGCGTGGAGGAGTCAGAGGGAGCCAGTGGCACGGAGGGTGAGGGGAGGCAGTCTGCGGACCTGTTGGAAGGCGACATATCTTAACACGCGATGGATCTGATTCTAACTCCCAGGAGGAGGGGGAATTTGCAGCAACACCGGTTAGCAGCACCAAGTCTGTCCCCGCCCCCTCCAGTACCATCTCCACCCTCCCAGTTGCTCCCATCCCTTCTGTCTGTGCAGCCCCCCATGTCTCCTTCAGCCCCGGCACCGCAGCCCCTGCCCCTGTCACACCTTCTGCCCTCAGTGCGGAGTCTGTGGACTTACTCCGCCAGTTACAGGTTGGTCAGACATTGATGCTGAATGTCCTCCATGCCCACACACAAATCCTGACACAGTTGTTCTCTTTCATGGAGGGCATGTCAGCAGCGATGTCTGGCCAACGTTGGATTATGCACCCCATGGACTCATCACTGACAGCAGCAGTTTCCCTCCTGCAGCGGTCCATCCCCCCCTCCTTTGGACCCATCCACACTCCCCTCTCCCATACCTGTCCCACGCACATACAGGAAGACACCATCACACGCCCCAACAGACACAAGCAGCACACCCCCACAAAAGGCGAAGCGCACACCTCCTGGCACGCAGACTCAGGAGGCTGCAGGCACACCCACAGGGACTGGGGTTAGACCGCATACACGCAGCCAGAGTCACAGTCCGCAACCCTCACAGCCCTCTCCCTCCACTCCCATAGTGTGCTCGGGTGTAGGGGTTGGGCTGGATGAACTGGCAGCAGTGTGCAGCGCAGAGTATCTGTCCTCTTTTGGCGCTGTACAAACCACTGAGGAGAATATGTCCACCCCTGCACCCACCACACCTACCCTTCCCACTCCTGCCCCTGCGGAGCCTGGTCTTGCCCCCGATGATGCCACCCAAGGGTCAACATCCCATTAGCTACTCCATGTGCAGGCAAGTTAGGGGTAGATGGCCTACCCAACGTCCCCCTACAAGGACATTTGTGTGGACTGGCCATTGGTCTTATTTGAGAACGGACTCATGTTTGCACATCTTATTTTTTCCTGCTGAATAAAGCCTTTTATTTTACGTTCTACACTATTGCATTTCAGGTATTTGATTTTGGTGATGAGGGGCCTGGAGTTGGTGTCATGGTAATGTTTTGGGGTTCTGAAAGATGTTTTTTGTTGATGGTCATGAGTTGGACCATGGTATCTGTGTGCCATCACAAAGTCTCTGCAATGAATCATTTGTTGTGTGTGTTCAGTTTGGCTAGAGACATTTGGCCACATGCATCATTGTAAGATTTTGCACTTCCTAAATTGCGAAAATTAAGGAATCGCAATTTAGGAATTGCAAAATCCTATGCATCAAGAAATCCTAAAAGTTTTTAGGATTTCTTAATTTTCGGAAATTGGGATTCCTTAATTGCGAATCGCAATTAAGGAATGGCATTACATTGATTCCTATGGGCCTAGAGGCCCATAGGAATCAATGCCGTTTTGCATTTCTTTTTTTTTTAACTCGCAATTTGTTGATGCATTGCAAGGGTGCATAGGGGGGTCAAAAGGACCCCCCCCCTGCACCCCTGAAATGTATTTTAAAGTGCATGTTTCACACACACATGTCCTAAGGACATGTGTGTCTGTAACATGAAAGTTTAAAAAATGCATTTTTTTGCTTTTTTAAAGATTTTCGCAAATTAACACGAGGGTCAACCTCATGTTAACTTGCACTTCCTATTTCAAAATTCGCATTTTTTTAAAAATTGATGCATTGCATTTAAGGAATCGCACAAATGCGATTCCTTAAATGCATTCGCATTTTTAGGAAATGGAAAAAAAGCGAATTTTGAAACATTGTTTCATGCATCCCAAAAACGTATTTAGGAAGCGCAAACGGCCGAATTTACCGATTCACACCGTTTGCACTTCCTAAATAGGTTGATGCATGTGCCCGTTAGTCCCAGGGAGTGTTCCTTGCTCTGTGACACCTGACATCTTCACTGCAGACAGTTGCACAATTGTTGTGCTGACATGTGTGCACATTTCCTTTTTTGGTACAGTTCCCTTCAACAATGGCCATGCCTGCTCACAGATGTCTATTGCTCATTCGTCTGTGCCATGCTCGCAACTCACTGTACTTGTGTTTTGAGTATGTACAAATGCCTTCAGGGACACATTCACCCTTTTCACCACTAGGCATGTGTGTAATCACAGCCTACCCCTATGTTGGGAATTGTTATGCAGGGTATTTGGGCATTTGACTCACAATTTTGTGCATTGTATCTAAGGGGTTTCAATCCTATTCCTACCATGAGAGACTACATCTTGGTGGTCTGACCACCACCTGGACATTCATATCAGTCCTGGGATGTGCGTAACAGTGTGTGTTCCCTTTCGCTCTCTTTGTTTGGTGGGCTGTTACATCACTATACACTATTGTGTCATGATGGTGGGGTGTGTATTTCGCCTGCAGCCTCCATGGGTGGGTATGCATGTGGAATTTGACATCACACCCACATGCGGTGTGTCACGCAGTGTGTGAAAGTAATCCATCCTCCAGGGAGTGGGACACTGCTGTAAGTGATGTGTTGCTATGGCACTACCATTATAGTCACAAGTTAGGGATGTGCACATACCCCTATGCAGTTGTGGTATGCTGATGATGATGTACCCCCATATATCTGAGCACTTCTGGTAGTCATATCCACCCACCCCTCATATGTCTGGCATCTTCTGGGAGTCATATCCACCCACCCCTCATATGTCTGGCCTCTCTGGGAGTCATATCCACCCACCCCCATACTGGTGGCCACTGCTGGGAGTCCTCTGCACCCACCCCTCATATGTCTGGCCTCTGCTGGGAGTCATATCCACCCACCCCTCATATGTCTGGGCACTGCTGGGAGTCATATCCACCCACCCCTCATACTGTTGGCCACTGCTGGGAGTCATATCCACCCACCCCTCATATATCTGGGCACTGCTGGGAGTCATATCCACCCACCCCTCATATGTCTGGGCACCGCTGGGAGTCATATCCACCCACCCCTCATATGTCTGGCCTCTGCTGGGAGTCATATCCACCCACCCCTCATATGTCTGGGCACTGTTGGGAGTCCTGTGCACACCCCCCATACTGTTGGCCACTGCTGGGAGTCATATCCACCCACCCCTCATATGTTTTGGCACTGCTGGGAGTCATATCCACCCACCCCTCATATGTCTGGCCTCTGCTGGGAGTCGTATCCACCCACCCCTCATACCTCTGGGCACTGCTGGGAGTCATATCCACCCACCCCTCATATGTCTTGGCACTGCTGGGAGTCATATTCACCCACCCCTCATATGTATGGCCTCTGCTGGGAGTCCTCTGCACCCACCCCCATACTGTTGGCCACTGCTGGGAGTCATATTCACCCACCCCTCATATGTCTGGGCACTGCTGGGAGTCATATCCACCCACCCCTTGTATGCCTGGCCTCTGCTGGGAGTCCTCTGCACCCACCACCATACTGTTGGCCTCTGCTGGGAGTCATATCCACCCACCCCCATACTGTTGGCCACATGGGGTTGATGGCGTGTGTGCGCCTCATATCACTATTGTGATGGTGCCATACGCGAGCGCGTGAGACGCACCGTACCCCAACATTCCTGGCGTGTGTGCGCATTGTATCACTATTGCAATGATGCCATACGCGAGCACGTGAAATGCACCGTACCCCAACATTCATGGCGTGTGTGTGCGCCTCGTATTACTATTGCAATGGTGCTATACGCGAGCGTGTAAGACGCACCGTACAAGTACACTTCCGTTGTTGCGGTACGCTGTTCTCACCGTATGTGCCGTCGTCGGTTTCTGTGCACCAGGTCGTAGGCGTATAGGACTGGGATGACACGGACGGTGGGGTTCATGGCGTGCATGTCACGTACCGGGGATACGGTTCGGGTTGGACTCTGCTTTTATGGACGTTTTGAGCTCCCGTAGAAAAAGGGTTGTATGAAGTGTCGCAGAGACGAATCGTACTTACTGGGCCGGAAACTGCTGCTTGTTTACGTACGGACGTCGTGTAATGCGTGTTCCGGATACAAAAACTACAGGCCAATATCCCAGCTGCCTTTCATGTCCAAAATCTTGGAACAGCATGTGTTAAAAGCACTGTCATCTTTCCTGGAATCAAATCATCTATTCCAGGAACGGCAAGCAGGGTTTCGTGCCCATCATAGCACCGAGTTAGTAATGCTCTCGGTGCTGGATGAGCTTAGATGCATGGCTGACAGTAAAAAACCTAGCGCCCTGATACTTTTAGATCTTTCAGCGGCGTTCGATACTGTCAGCCATGCCCTGCTCCTGGACAGGTTGGCCGTGTTCGGGATAAAAGGTCGGGCCCTCCAATGGTTAAAATCCTTTCTTATAGGGAGGACTCAGAGGATCCAACTAGTAGATCGTGCTCTGGTGTGTGGAGTCCCGCAAGGGTCCGCACTCTCACCACTCCTGTTTAATCTCTACCTGCAGCCACTGATAGACTCCCTGGCTAACATGGGCTGTAAAGTCTTTAACTATGCCGATGATACTCAGCTGTTGCTGAGTATCGATAACACAACATCGGCTCAGTCCATGGCCCAGAATATTCTAAGGTTCACGGTAAGCTGGATGACGACAAATCTGCTAAAAATCAATCCAGATAAAACGGAGGTTCTGGTGGTCTCAACTACCACCTCACCTTGGAAAGACCAGTTTTGGCCCCAAGAGCTTGGACCGACCCCAAAACCATGCTCTAACGTAAAGAGCCTTGGTATTAAGATCGACCAGGAGCTCTCAATGACCAGTCAAGTATCCTACGTCGTCGGAACTTGTACCAATTTGATTAGGCAGTTGCGCAAGTGGGTTCCCTTACTCTCCCTAAACATGCTCCGACCCATCGTCTCAGCAACAATAGTCTCTAGGATCGACTATGGGAATGCATTATATCTAGGTCTGCCTAAAAAAACTGATTGACCGCCTGCAGGTCACTTTGAATGATGCAGCACGGTTAATTTTCAGACTGCCTAGACGGACCCACGCTTCCCCATTACTGCACAGGCTACATTGGCTCCCCATAAAGCAAAGGGTGGAATTTAAGAGCCTGTGCATTGCCCATAAGGCAATCTATGGGCATGCACCTGCCTATATAAAAGAGAGGCTTGAAGTCTATAACCCCAAGCGAGCTTTAAGATCCTCCAACTCCCATTTGCTGTCATGTCCGCGCTTCAAAATGGCAACTAAAGGCGGGAGATCTTTTTCAATCCAAGTCCCACAAATGTGGAATAAACTACCGGAGCCCCTTCGTAAAGAAACCAACCTCCTCCTTTTTAGGAAATCTTTGAAGACACTTTTGTTCAGAGACGCTTTCGGCTCTCTCTGAACTAGGCTGTTATAATCTGGATTCCTTGCTCACTTATCAATCTTTTGTTGCTGTATCTGTCAGAAGCGCCTAGAGACCTGTCGGTGATTTGGCGCTATAAAAAAAAAAAAATAATAATTTCGCACTTATTTTTTTGTCGTATGGTGTTTAGTACGGTTCGTAATGAGATCTGCTTTGGATACGAATCGTACTTTATCGTTCGTACGGGAACGTTTACGGGTACGATTTGTATGGGAAATATGTTCCATACGGCTATTTGTAAGGGTTTTTACCGAATCGGAATCGACCCCTAAATGTTGATAAAAAGTTGTAAATTGCTTGGCGTGCAGCCGCTTTTGTTAAAGCATGCGGCGCTGCCCAAAAATAAAAATGGCGATGAAAGGTGCAAGGCACGTGGTCTCTATTCTTGTGATGCCATTACAGGAGAGCATTTTGTGGATGCAATTGGAGAAAATCATTCAAGAAAATAGTGGTCAAGGACTGTAAATAAAACATACTGAGTAACAACAAACGTAAGCGGGCCAGTCTTCATGGGAGGTTACAAAAGGAGAAAATGCAGAACAAACGAGGAACTACTAAGACTAATCACGAATCAAAAGCAATCATTTAGAGAGGACAGTAACAGGAGCCAATTGAAAAGATGGCCGTAAAATGGGCAGAGCTTCAAGTCCATACCTGAATACAGCATGTCTCCAAGAGGCGGCTCAAGCACTGACTAGGCGAGACCTGAAAATGAAACAGGGGGTGCAGAGGGCAGGGTAGAGATGATTGTGTGAATGGGGAGGGATTTGAGAAGAGAGAGAGACAGAGACAGAGAGCCAGAAAGAAGAAAGCTTTGTACCCCCATTAAATGCTGAAACACTGCTAGGCAATATGTCTTTGACAACAGACAGCTGTAGCTATAGTTTTAGGCCAAGACCTAAATAGAGGACATGATAATTTCAATAGGGTACTACCTCAAGGAAAAAGTAAAGCATTACTCTTCAGACCTAGAACATATTCACTAACCTTCAATTCTGAGAGGCAAAATTGTAAAAAGAAATGAGTTTGATTACATCAGATTCACATTTGCTAGAAACAGTTCAGTAAAATTGCAACGAGTTCTATTAGCCACAGAATCATCAATATGCATTAAATATGCCCCTTGTTAACATGGTATTGATAAATCAAAAACTGAAAGTGCTGTTAATAAAAGGACCGTTATCCAGGAGAATTAAGGAGATAACACTTTGTAAGGTCATAGTGTGAAGCAGGGTCTAGTTTTACCATATAGTGCCCCAGAGACATTCTGTCCACATCCGAAGATGATAGTCTTATCTGTCCCTTCCAGCCCATAGACAGGGTTGTGCTAAAATTGTCCACACTGCCTTGAGCGTCTACAGAGGCAGTAGGCACCATGCCCTCCTGTAACCTCAGATGTATATCTCCTATGAAGGCCAATAACCGCAAGTCACTGTCTGTCTGATGAACAAGTATTAAAGCCCCTGTCCGCTGCGTGTACATCTTTCTGAACATCAAGAAGATGTAGTAAGAACACGATGCATCTGTCATCTAGAAGGACTAGATGGTCTAAGAGTAGGAGCGGGGCCACCTGGGATTTTCCGCAGCATTGGAAACTAAGATAGCGATAGGGCTTACAATCAACAATGACCTTGATTCTAAATGCTTCTGAGAAGTGACGCATATTGTTTTTGATAAAATATGCAACTTTTTGGTATGTTCTGCAGTCAAACACCTGCTAAAGTTAGATCTTGAGGTCAACGGTTCCTCATTAAAAGTTTTTAAAAGGGCCACTTATATGCCCATTCGTTGATCACTTCACACAGTGGTTTTTCACGGTGCAGTGCTCCGGGTTAACTGTTTTATTTAGCTCTTGATTGAGGTTGTAATGCTTCATTGTACTTTAATATTCATTTTCTCTCTCTCTCTTTTTCTTTGCATTGTCACAATTTTAAACTTACTAGATTGCATGTTTTTGCTTGTGATCTGAAATGTGTCTTTGGCACTTGTAACTTACTAGATTGCATTGTGCTATTTTTAATTAATGCTGTGTCTTTGACATTTTGTCTAAATTGTTTGAATAAATATTGTACCTCCTGACTCAATTCCTGCATTTTTAGACATGTGTCTTGTTATTTCAGATAACACCTTCCCATGCTAAATTATTCGGTAAAAACCACACTTGAACAAGTGCCAGCACCCCGCCCTACACCCAGGACCTACTTAATCGAGGACACAGCACAACCTCATTGAGCAGGTTCTTGCGCCAGCTACCCTCTGCTGCCTGTCTACATGCGGCCCTCGTTTGTGCCTCCTCTGCTTGTTTCTTGATCTCTTTTGCCTTGTCTGCTTGTTCTTCTGTCCTTTATTTTGCCTTTTTCTGCTTGTTTTTCTGTCCTTTATTTTGCCTTTTTCTGCTCTGATTTGCTCTTTTTTCTGTCCTCTGTTTGTCCTATTCTGCTTGTTTTTCTGCCCTCTGTTTTACCCTCTTCTGCTCAGATTTGCCTTTACTGCTCATTTTTCTGCCATCTGTTGTGCCTTTTCTGCTGGTTTTCTGCCCTCTGTTTTGCCTTTTCTGCTCGCTCACTTTTTCTGCCCTCTGTTTTGTCTTTTTCTGCTCATTTCTTCCCTCCTCCTGCTGTTTCCTCAAGACATGTAGCATGGGGAGCTGACACGATGTAGCCCTCACAGTCCAGCATCCAGATCGCCCCAGGGGTGACAGTGCAGCGCTCTACAAATGCTAATTGATTGATAAATGTTACTAGAGAGAAAAGGTAAATTAAAGAGTTAGAACTTTTTGCAGTTTAAACAACTCCTCCGATAACAAGGAATTTCAGTGTTTCCTGTGAAGATGTTTCGAATTGGCATATTTGTCATAGAGGAAGCTCACAAGGGTCATTTGAATGTGGTAAGGTATCAGTCAAAAGCAGATTTATTGATGGACAGGACACATTTGTAATGTGTGCAGTTGAAAAAATCTTCTATAAACACCTTATCAGTGGGAAAGTCATGTTTGCTTTAGGAAGGGTGTAACACTTTGGATATTTGACATACATCTGTGCTGTCGGAGGTTACTTTACAAATGTTTAAATTCATAGAGAATTAGAGTCCCCTCTTCATCTCTGTTTTACCTTTCCTACATATTGTTCTGCTTTCGGTTTTGCCTTTTTCTGCACGTCATCTGTCCTCTGTTTTGTATTGTCTGCTTGTTTTTCTGCCATCCATTTTGCCTTTTTTACTTGTTTTTCTGCCCTCAGTCTGCTGTCTTCTGCTCTGTTTTGCCTTTTCTGCTTGTTTTTATGCCCTCTGTTTTGCCATTCTCTGCTCGTTTTTCTGCCCTCCGTTTTGCCTTTTTCTTCTTGTCCTTCTGCTCTCTGTTTTGCCTTTTCTTCTTGTCTTTCTACCCTCTCTTTTTCCTTTTCTATTAATTTCTTCCCTCTTCCTGCCATTTTCCTCATCCCGCTGCTTCCCTCCTCCAGCTACCCAGCACCCTCCCCCTACCCCAGGACCTACTTAATGGGAGGCCGCAGCTTGGACCCCATTAAGAAGGTCCTTGTGCCAGCTCCCCCTGCAACAGTTCTCCTGTCCAACTTTACCGCAGTCCACTACCCTCTGCTGTGTGTCTTCCTGCTGCTCTCTGTTTGTGCCTCCTCTGCGCATTTCTTACTCTGTTTTGCTTTCTCGTTTCGTTCTTCTGCCCTCTGTTTTGCCTTTTCTGCTCGTTTTTCTTAACTCTGATTTGCCTTTTCAGCTTGTTTTCTGCTCTCTGTTTTGCCCTTCTGCTGCTCATTTTGCCTTTTGTGGTCGCTTTTCTGACTTCTGTTTTGCCTTTCTGCTCGCTTTTCTGCACTGTTTGGCCTCTTCTCATTTTTTGTCCTCTGTTTTGCCTCTTCTGCTCTGTCTTGCCTTTCTCCTTGTTTTTTCGCCATCTGTTTTGCCTTTTCTGCCCTCTTTTTTGCCTTTTTCCTCCACCCATCGTTTCCTCAAGATCTGTCACAGTGGGAACTGACAAGAGGTGAGACTTCGCACCACAGCGCCCAGATACCCCCAGGGGTGACAGTGCCCGATCTACAAACGCTGATTAATTCATTGATATATTGATTGATTGATAAGTGTTACTGGAGAGAAAATATAAAAAAAAGAGTTAGAACCTTTTTCCAGTTTAAACAACTCATCTGATAACATGCAATTTCAGTGTTTCCTGTGGTGATGTTTCAGTTGGCATATTTGTCATAGAGGCAGCTCACTAGGGTCCTTTGAATGTGGTCAGGTATCAGTCAAAATGAGACTTTTTGATAGACAGCATACATTTGCAATGTGTGCTGTTGAAAAAAAGCTTTTTTACACCTCATCAGCGGGCAAGCCATGTTTACTTTAGAGAGGGTATAACACTTTGGATATTGGACAGCACATCTCTGCTGTCCGGCGTACTTTAGAAATGTTTAACCTCATAGGTAATTTTAGCGCTTTGCACACCTTTTTAAGATCATTGATCAATACATATGGTTAGGTAAAATTAACTTGTCAAATTTCAAGATGTCCTTGTCCGGCTGTCCTAGAATAGCTGGTCCATTAGACTGGTATCAAGGGCATGTTTGCTCAAATGTATTTCAGATTACTGGACAAGTCATATGAACCCCAAATGAAATAAAGACACGTGGAGGGATTGTGTTTCATATAAGCCAGCTCAAAACTGCATGTGAGATCATTGTATACTTTTGCAAGAGGGCCTCGGAGAAATGGGTAGCATTTATGATCGGCGTAAGCCAGTCATTGCTCCAGTGACTGCTAGAAGCATAAGAAGTGTAATATTTCCATTGACAATGTGAATTTCAACATTATTACCTTTTAAAGATTTAAACAGAACCCATTGATGGATGTTAGACAAAGACTCTATATCAAAGAACATCCTTGTTTTCAGTCCAAGGCTTTTAGATAACATAGCACTTTCTTGAACAGTAGGCCCAGTTCAATTCAATTGAGCCAATTGGACTGGCACAGCTAAAAACAATGTTTTGTAAAGGAAAGCCAAAACTGGAAAAGTCATGATCCACTGAGATGGATTCATGTGGTAAACCCTCTGGAACACGGTGTCTAGGCTTCGGGCTGTTGATATTGCTGACACCACTTTTTTCATCAGGTGAAAGGATGTAGGTGTCTGAAAGGAAGTCAGCAGATGCACAGGTTTATTTTTTTCTGATTGATATGCTAAAATGTATTCTACTGACAGGTATAAGTGATGTTATGTACCACTGGAACTTCAGTCTTCTTGATGGCTTATTCTGTATGCTCTTATTTAAATTCTCTGTGTTAAAAAAGGCTTTATTTGGGCTGGGTGTGGTGCTGTTTGTGAAATCCAGAAACAGATGAGTGAAGATAATTGTGAACTTTTCAAAGGTGACTTTTTCTTGATGGAAACAACGCTGTTTCTCTGTCTGTATTATGTCTAGGAATATATTTCCAGGAACAGATGAGCTCCCTTTTACATTTTAATTGTAATGACAAAAGCTGATATTTCATTCAAAATAAAACTATTGACTGACTAAGTATTAGGATTATTTGTGTGGCAGATGTGACATCTCAAGTCTTTGGGATGTGTTGTATAAGAGTAAACATAAAGAGCATTGGTTTAAGTGGACATTGGATTTTTTCATTCAGTCACCTTGCTTACATCTACCACTCCTTCGGCAGCCTAACTCCATGTTTTAATAGTCACAGTTGTGTGGTTTTAGCTATTATTTATTTAGATGTTTCATATTTAGTGCTATAGTGAAGAGTAGGCCTGGACAAATTAATGTCAGTAAATCCTGAATCACTTGAATTTCCAGGGGATGTGACGTTCGCTGAACTTTACAAATCTTTTGGCAGTTTAGGACAAAGGATTTCAGCTTTTGAAAACATGCTTTAGGTTTTTAATAACCTACTAAACTAAAGGTATAAATAGTTACAACGTGGAGCTATTCACAATATGTACAGTATCAGTTCCATGATGGTTGTGGAAAAACAGTTGAAAACTGTAAACAATAAATTGTATTACAGGAAATTAAACTTGTTATTTTCCAGAGGCAAAAAATAAAGTTCTTTAAGCTGCCCGAGGAATTCATTAGCATTCTTAAACAGCATTCTTCCAAGGACACTCACCAAATTAGTGATTCTAGATAGAATAAATGTGCCTATTACTTTTTTCAACAAAATTAATTTGACACCACCTTCTCAAAAAGAAAGCTGATGCTAGCCATTTTCAATAAGAACAATTCGGCCAAATGGAGTACCTGTGCTCCATCACACCACAAGTTGTGAAGAGAGTGATGATTAATATTGGTTCCTTAGAGTACTCTGCCGACCCAATCTCTCCATGTCTAGTCATGTGGCACATGAACGTTCTCATCTTCCACCTGCCTCAAATTAATTGACGCCTTGTCCCAACAACTTAACATTTCTTACTTTCTCATTGAGCTTGTCTGACCGCCTAGTCAAGAAAATGTTTGCATGTGATTTCATAGAAAAACAATTTCATGGAATTCTGTTACTAATAAACCATTTCACTTAAACTGTTTTATGGAAATTTTCAAGATGAAGACCATTTCAAAGAATCCAATTACTAGAATGTCAGGTTATTTCTAAATTGACTTATGCAAGCTTAGTTTTTAAGGTGTAGGTGCAATTAATCGTTGAAAACAGTTCTCTTTCTGGATTTTCTGCAAGACTGACACGGATCTTTAATCCTTCTACCCTCCTATACTACCTATCTATAACTCTCAGCCATCCCTTTTTAGGTCTCGCCTAGTCAGTGCATGAGGTGTCTTCGAGACATTTGGTATTCAGTCTATAGACTTGAAACACACACAGCGCTTTCTATTGGTTCTTTCATCTAACTTTACAAATCCCTTTGTATTCATTGCACAATCGCATACATTTATCCCGCCTTTGGGCAGTTTTGTTCCACCCAGGAGACTGCTCTTGCTACATGGATCCTTTCAATATGGACGTATGTTCTGCTTCATTGCACTACTTTGTCTTTCCACTCTCTTTGGGCCTCTGCGCCCAGGTCACTTAATCTCCTGTGCCATTCCCAAAACAACACTTCCCGACCACCGCAGCTTTTTTTTATTCACAACGGCTGCTCTTCAGGTTGCAGCTGCCTCCTCCTCTCTCCTGCTTGTAGGGCTCTTTTTCCCCTGCGTCGTTTTCAAAAGACAAGGGAACCCAACGGAGCAATAAGTCCGGGACCTTAGGTAGTTATGTATTTTCTAAAGACAGTGGTCCCTAGACAGTACGTGATAGTTTCAACAATAAATATAGACTGAATCGATACTATATTCTTTGTCCAGCTGGACAGTATTTAATATAACATCAACATTTTGACATTTAAGATGTGGTTAGAATGCAAGTGGGACAACGCCGGTGTCCTACTACAGCACTTAGAGCAAAACAAACAAGGGGACGGATTGGAGGCAAGGGGAACAGGGTTTGCGAATCTTAATTAATAGGTAAACAGAAATCAGACAAATACACTATTGCTTCAGAGCATACATTTGTAAATTGTGAGCATATAGTGTAATATGGTCGACGACGTTTCGAACTCTATTTGAGAATACAGAGTTCATCTTTAGGACATATAATGCATGCCTTTAATTGCAATTATTATCAAACAGAAGCCACAACTGTGGAGCATTAATTTGAAATGAATTGCATAAATCGTAGAAAAAGGGGAGAAATCATGGAAGGAAAAGAGAAATAATGCAAAGAAAACTAAATAGGGCAGTACAAGTTGTTAAAACCATCACACGTTGTTACCACCGTGACAAGTATCAGGTGCATAGTACATAACGAACAACGGATGTTTAGGCAGGAGAACGAATAACTGGGTGTTTTTTTTTAAAAAGGTTGTATAAAAACAGTGAAGGAAGATGCAAAGTGAATGAGCCGTGTGCGGTCAGATATCTATCACGTGAGTGAGCCCGGCGGTGATTTGCGAAGGAGTATAAAGTGATTAGGCAACTCGGCACTTGATATATTGGGCGGAATATGTAATGATAGTGACAGGGCGTCTTGTGTAATGTGACAACAAGATTGGGGGAATCATGCGGGGCGTCTAGAGGCAGATATGAACCGGTGAATAAAGTGTGACTAGTGAGTGATGGTGGCGGCGATTAACAGATCAGAGGTGAATGGAAGACTATTTATTACCTGGGTAGGAGTGGTCGGCCACACCTTCAATACGTGGTGCGCGCCAAAAAAGGTTTTCTCAATCGAAAACAGGGGGGGGGAAGGAAAATCCAGGATCAGAGCACTAAAACAAGGAAATTTGATAAATTGAGACGTACGGGGAACCGAATGTGGCTTACCCGAGAGATGAATTTAGAGGGTCTTCACGGAACCAATGTCCTGTAAGGGGAGGAAACGAGGGGGTAAATTAGCCACTCGTGGTAGGCGAATTACGGACCGCTCGCTAAGCAAGGGCAACCATGAGGAGGAGGGAAGCTTATCAGGGTTAGTGGCGTTGCCGAGTTCCACAGAAACAATGTCCTGAAGGAGGGAGAAAAGAGGGGGAGGGGCGCATTAGCCACTAATAGGGTTAAGGCATGGACACAATGCGAGTCGCTATATCAGAGTCACATGGGGGTCTCGGAGAGACTTACCGGATAGGAGTGTGGCGGGGCCGAATGTGGGATCCTCTCTAGCGTTAGAGACAGTGCTCGTAGGTAACGGGGAGTAGGGGATGAAGGATTCAATCCTTCATCCCCTACTGCGCGCCAAAAAAGGTTTTCTCAATCGAAAACTAGGGGGAAGGAAAATCCAGGATCAGAGCACTAAAACAAGGGAATTTGATAAATGGAGACTTACGGGGAACCGAATGACGCTTACCCGAGAGACGAATTTAGAGGGTCTCAATCCTTTATCCCCTACTCCCCGTTACCTACGAGCACTGTCTCTAACGCTAGAGAGGATCCCACATTCGGCGTCACCGCACTCCTATCCGGTAAGTCTCTCCGAGACCCCCATGTGACTCTGATATAGCTACTCGCATTGTGTCCATGCCTTAACCCTACTAGTGGCTAATGCACCCCTCCCCCTCTTTTCTCCCTCCTTCAGGACATTGTTTCCATGTAACTCGGCAATGCCACTAAGCCCGGTAAACTTCCCTCCTCCTCATGGTTGCCCTTGCTTAGCGAGCGGTCCGTCATTCGCCTACCACGAGAGGCTAATTTACCCACTCCCTTCCTCCTCTTACAGGACATTGGTTCCGTTAAGACCCTCTTAATTCGTCTCTCGGGTAAGCCACATTTGGTTCCCCGTACGTCTCCATTTATCAAATTCCCTTGTTTTAGTGCTCTGATCCTGGATTTTCCTCCCCCCAGTTTTCGATTGAGAAAACCTTTTTTGGTGCGCACCACGTATTGAAGGTGTGGCCGACCACTCCTACCCAGGTAATAGTCTTCCATTCACCTCTGATCTGTTAATCGCCGCCACCATCATTCACTAGTCACACTTTATTCACCGGTTCATATCTGCCTCTTGACGCCTCGCATGATTCCTTCAATCTTGTTGTCACATTGCACAAGACGCCCTGTCACTATCATTACACATTCCGCCCAATATATCAAGCGCTGAGTTGCCTAATCACTTTATACTCCTTCTCAAATCACCGCCGGGCTCACTCGCGTGATAGATATCTGACCGCACACGGCTCATTCACTTTGCATCTTCCTTCACTGTTTTTATACAACCTTTATTTTAAAAAACACCCAGTTATTCGTTCTCCTGCCTAAACGCCCGTTGTTCGTTATGTACAATGCACCTGATACTTGTCATGGTGGTAACAACGTGTGATGGTTTTAACAACTTGTACTGCCCTATTTAATTTTCTTTGCATTATTTTTCTTTTCCTTACATGATTTTCTCCCCTTTTTCTACGATTTATGCGATTCATTTCAAATTAATGTTCCACAGTTCTGGCTTCTGTTTGATAATTATTGCAATTGAAGGCATGAATTATATGCCCTGAAGATGAACTCTGTATTCTCAAATAGAGTTTGAAACGTCGTCGACCATATTACACTATGTGCTCACAATTTACAAATGTATGCTCTGAAGCAATAGTGTATTTGTCTGATTTCTGTTTACCTATTGATTAAGATTCGCAGACTTTGTTCCCCTTGCCTCCAATCCTTCCCCTTGTTTGTTTTGCTCTAAGTGTGGTAGTTGGACACCGGCGTTGTCCCACTTGCATTCTAACCACATCTTAAATGTCAAAATTTTGATATGTTATATTAAATACTGTCCGTCTGGACAAAGAATATAGTACTGATTCAGTCTATATTCTTTTTCCCCTGCGTGGCACTGCTGACCACTTTCCTCTTGTTTAGAAGTGAGCAAGAAATCCTGGTAAATTTAGCACTGGCTCATTTGGCCTCAATTACGCTCATCAAAGGTGATGAGTACATCGTGATTAACTCTCAAACTCATTTAAGTAGGGGAGCGTCTTGTATTTTTCAGTACCGTAATCGGCGTAGAAATTATGTATGTGATAATCAAAAGTAAAAAAAGACTAAAGATACCAGCTTCCAAGAAGACTTCAAATGCCACGACAAGGAGCGGCCATACTGAAACGAAGAAATTGCCATATTTACGATATGGATTGCAGAGATAAAAATAATTATTATTCTTATGCATACTTAATTTAAATTCTACTATTCTCCTTTGATAAATATGTAGAATTTTAAATTTCAAAGGATTAAATATTTACGTTGTTTTCATAATAGTTATCAGATTATTTCATGTTTTTTAATGTTAACTGTACATGAAATGTTATGAATGAGCAAAGCTTGTATTCTGCTTTCTTGTACATGGAGTGACCATGCCTTTTCTAACAACGGACAATTAATACATTTTGGTTAATTTACCTTCTCCGTTCCCTAGTTTTTTTGCAGCAGTGTGAACTGTGCCAAGTGGTGTCTTTATTTTTACAGTACCTACTGATTTCTTGGCCACAGTTTCTAGTCCTCTACAGGGACATTTCCTTTCTAATGAGCAATACTCATCTTGCATATCCATAGTGAACTGTTTAGTTCCCTATTATGTGTACGATCAACTGAATCACTGTGTGTCTCTTCAGAGTTCATTTTTGGAGCGAGGTCATATTCATAAGTTGCAGTGTCCAGAGATGTCCCTACTCTTCTGTGCTTAAACCCCGCTACATTTCACATTATTGACCCTCCATAGCTGGGTAATCCGGTTCCAAACTCAAATCTCCCAGCTCTCTCTTTCATCCATTCGGCTCTAGTCTCTTCCTCACAAGCTCACAATTGTCCTCTGTTTACCAGCCCCTTTCATATTCCTTCTCCCCTGGCCCATTCTTCTCTAACCATCCCTTTCTCCCTGTCACTCAAGCATACTTCTCTCTAAACCCTCTTTCTCTCCCCCTGTCTCTCACACATATATTTTGCTCCAGTATCACACTCTCTCCTGTCATGCATCATCCCCAATCCTTTACAACTCCTTCCTTATTTTTTTTATTCATTTTTCTGTTGGTGTGATTTATTTTCCACCTCCCCATTGCTCGTAACCTAGTTCCCATTTTCTGGTTCGCCATTCCCGTGAGGACATACGAATATTAATAGCACTATGCAAATATCATCGCTCCACTGCAAACAAGAAAACGAAAGTAACAATGTCATTTCAATGCCAATAGCTCTATCTTTCACAAATTCGATACCGATTGCTTGCTTACTGAAGTATGTTGTGTTTTGTGGGGAATTTGGCCCTAAAGCTCCTTTTATGATATAGATATATATACATATACATATACATATATATATATATACATACCGGAATCCACAATCCTGCAGCACGGGACTCGAACAGACACCAGTACAAAAGCAGATACAGACCACAGTGAAGAATGAAGAAAGTGTGTGCTTTATTCCAAAATGGGCAGCAGCATGACGCATTTCGTCCGGCTAAACCGGACTTGATCACATGGTCTACCCAGAGACACAGGCGGTTATAAATACTCTATGCAACACAAATAGCTCCACCTATTAACAATCATAGACATAAAGGACATACTTCATTGTATATTCGACCTAGTCTTTTTTCACTGAATGCTGGCAGAAGATATATATTTAAAACTTTGACAACATGATATCAGTAGAAAAAATAAAAAGTAAAAATACACGTTATAACGTCATTCAACCTTAGTAGAGTTATAAAGGGCAAGTGCCCTAAAACGAATGAAAGTATGTACAGATAATAGAATCATTGAACGGTGGAAGATTGTTCTATGCCGTATTTACAGAAAACCACCCGCAAAGTGAGTAAGTGCTAATAAATAAAGTGCTAAGCATGTAGTTAATTGCTAATGAGCAAGATTACTAAGAATGTAAACAGTAATAGCAGCAGATAAAGTGAAAAGTGCATAAAAAAGTGCAATAGTGATGAAAATCAATCTACTGGTAGTTCTCAATTTGAATATTTACTTTAAGGATAAATTTAAAGGATCAACTATTCTGGATTCTGGTCAAACAAGTTAATAATCATGACTTTCAAATAGATAGCAAACATGTTAATGTATCATGTTACAATGATGGTTAGATATAACATCCTCAAAGCATTCCAGAATTTTAGGTAAAACCATAAAAACAGTAAAACCCGAATTTCATAAATAATGCTAAAAAGAATGTTAAAAAACGCTTAAATCTAAAAGCTGATTAAATTATCATTGCATATGAGAGGAGAAATTGATGGACCTTCATATTTAGTATGGAAAAACATATGTTTTCCAAAATTTGACATACTACAGAAAATTGTTAAGGTCCTCACCCATATTGAGCCCATTCGAGATTTTACTGTTGAGCAACACTATATAATAGCTCTCTAACTGTCGCAGTTTTTTCTCCCTATCCCCTCCTCTCTTGGATATGGGGACCGTGTCGATAACAAAGTATTTCAAATCATTTAGGTTATTGTTATGCACCAGTTTGAAATGACACGCGACAGGATAGCTGGGATCAGAATTGACTATTGCACGTAGATGTTGTAGAATGCGGTTAAACACCTGTAACTTTGTGCTACCAATGTACTGAAGATTACAAGTACATTGTAGTATATAAACCGCATAATCAGTCTTACAAGTGTAATGGTTGTTGATTTTGCTAATAGTCTCAGAAAACGCTGGTTTAAATTCCTTAGTGTTAGCTCCAAATTTACAGGCCCTACAAGAGCTGCATTTGAAGAAACCAGATCTATTAGATAACCAATTAGGTTTAATGGTGACTTCAGGGCTAGATTTAACTAACACATCCCTCATAGAGGGGGCTCTGCGGAAAGTTATAGAAGGATACTCCTCCAATAAGGGTGCTAAAGTGATGTCAGTCCTGAGGATTGGCCAGTTAGGCTGAACAATCTGTTTGATTTTACGTTCCTGGCAATTATATGTGGTGATTAATCTGATTTTAGTTTTTTCAGTTTTTTCATTCTCTTTCGAATCGGTTTCCTCCAATATAATAGGAGGGACCGGCGATACTGAAAGAGCTGTTGGGGTTTTAGTCATCACCAATTTCAAAGATTTAATGAGTTCTTTTTTGTCATAGCCCCTTACTGAAAACCTCTGAAAAGATTCCTCGAGACAATTGTTCAAATCCACCTCATTATTACAAATTCTTTGTATTCTTAAAAACTCTCCATAAGGAATGCTTTTGATCAAGTGTCGGGGATGATTGCTCTGGGCATGTAAAATAGAATTACCAGCCGTAACCTTTCTATGCATCTTAGTCATGATCAAATTGTTCAAAATGTAAACTTCAACATCAAGGAAATTCACTTTAGAATCACTGATGGCTGCTGTGAATTCTAAGTTCAAAACGTTATTATTGATGGTCTTAACAAACTCTTTTGCCGAGCTTTCACATCCCTGCCAAATAATAAAAACATCATCTATGAATCGCCACATCTTAACAATGCCAGTATCTGTTGAAGTCAGTTCACCCTGAGGTCGCCCGAGGGCATGCTTCTCCCACCAGCCTACATGTAAACATGCGTAGCTGGGGGAGAAGCATGCCCCCATAGCAACACCCCGAAGTTGCTGATATACTTCATTCTTAAACAAGAAGTAGTTGTTATTCAAACAGAATTTGATCATTTTAACTAGCAATTTGCTATGTTCATAGAATTTTATGTCTTTTTCACCATGAAAATGTTCAATCGCTCTCAGGCCATCAGCGTGATTAATAGAGGTGTAGAGAGATGATATATCCATGACTAAGAATCTGTATTCAGGTTTCCAAACTACCTCATTAAGTTTCATAAGAAAATCACCGGTGTCTCTTATGTAGCTTGGTAGGGCCTCCATGAACCCATGAAGAAAAAACATATTTAGAAATTGTCTCAAGTACTCCTTTTTGGGCCGAAATGATTGGTCGCCCTGGTATTGGGGTGGTACCTTTGTGGATCTTGGGTAATAAATAAAAAGTAGGGGTGATGGGATGATCCACCTTCAAAAATTCAAATTCCTTCTTGGTGATAAGGCCACCCCTCTTCCATTGAGACAGATTTGCATGGATTATCTGTTTGACTTTATTCAGTTCATTAAAGGAGGCCTTCCTGTAACAACCAGAGTCATTTAGTTGCCTCTCAGCTTCTACAATGTAGACATCTCGTGGCCAAAGAACAACATTTCCTCCTTTATCGGCTTTATGTACTATAACGTTCCCATGTTTACTGATTTTCCTCATAAGATTGGAGTATTGTTTGTCCTGAAAGCTCCTACGTTTTTGATTGTTGGTCACCACAAGATTCAGTTTCTTTAATTCCTCAATCACTCGATCACTAAATATATCGATAGTGTCCCTCGGCATAACGGGCACAAACGAGGATCGAGGACAGAAAGGACTGTTCGCAGCAGCGCCACTAGAAATGCCCATAGAATGAAGTACAGATTGAGTGTTACCTGCACCCTCATCTTCCTCTGCCGTGAAGAGAGAATGAGCAACTTTAAGTGACGTGGTATCAGCAATGGCGAACATTCTACTAGGTTGAGAGTCTTGTAGGATTCTATGTGCCTGATCACTTTTCTTATTTAAAGTGTGGAATTTCAAGAGTTTGAGCTTCCTGATAAATTTAAAAACATCAATTCTTGATTGCACATATTTAAAACTATTTTTCGGACAAAAAGAGAGGCCCAAGGACAAAAGCTGAATTTCCGCTTTATTAAGATCCAGGTCCGTTAAATTGATCACAGTATTCTCAGAGTTCATGTTTTCTTTTTTCTTTTTCATTTTATTTGTTGTTTTTTCTATTTCTTCTTTTTTATCATTTTTTTGCTCGTCCGATACAGCAGTCATAGTAGATACTTCCGTATTAGTGCTGGATAGGAGATCAGTAATGCTTAAATATTCTACTGTGGATTCCCCTTTCCCCTTCTCCTTCTCGTGTAGCCGCCTGCATTTCCTCCTCTTTTTGCGGTATTGGTTCCTCCTGTGGCGCCTTTCGCCTGCTGGGGTTGCTGTTGTGTGCCCCTCGAACGTAGAGTATTGCGTCTGTCCTCTACCATAAAAACCAACTCCTCAGATGGTGTAAAGCTGCTAACACTTGCTTGTTGTGCACTATTTTCATCCTCTGAGCCTGTACTGCTATAAATTGAGCTCAAGTCAGTTTCAGATGTGGCGCAGACTATAGGAGTTGGTATTGTATTTTCAGATACCATGTTTGTTAGGGCCTGTTTTTTCACTGACTCAAATTTTCTCGAAAAGGTGAAAATTCTCCCATTCTCATAGTCAGCTTTGTCCCTTGCAAACTTAAAGGCTTTGCGTGTCTTGATAACATTTTCATGTTTCTCCAGGCGTTTATTTATTTCTTCACGCCCTTTCTGAATTATTTCCTTTTGTTCCATGGTATCTAATTCCAAACTCAAGGCTTCAATTTGGGCCAGTAAATCAATTCTGTCGATCTCAGCATACTTTATTAACATGCAAACCATTTTCATTGAGGCGTCCAAATTGTTGTCGGCCCACTCCTTTAGCATTAAAGGGTTGGGGTTTTCAAAGGAAGGAGCTATCAGTACCCTTAACCCTCGTGGCACTCGTCCTGCTTCCTTATATTTCTCCAAGCTCTTTTTTTCCCACCACTTGGTAAGTTCGGTTCGATGCAATATATATATATATATATATATATATATATATATATCAACGCTCCGAGTTTGTCCCCAACTTGAAAACGCACACCAACTCCCACTAATCACGGGTAAAAACAGAGGCAGCATGCGGCAAGTTGCAGCGGCACCAGAGTCTTCCTGGCTGCTCAGTTCTTAATGCCTGACGCGTTTCAGTGCTTCTGCACTTCTTCAGAGGCGTGGTCATACCATTTCACATGCCCATCCATTTGAATGTTCTGCATCCAATCAGCGGCTCAGTTGAGCCCAGATGGCATTCTTGGACATATGGTTTCTTTGGCTGCATGTTGTTCTGTTTATTATCCCTTGTCGCAGTTCCCATATTGAGGCTCTGTGTATCAAGAGTCCCATGGCCCCCACTTTAGCAGGGTGGTGCATTTTCTGCGGCTGGACCACCGTAAAATATCAACGCTCCGAGTTTGTCCCCAACTTGAAAACGCACACCAACTCCCACTAATCACGGGTAAAAACAGAGGCAGCATGCGGCAAGTTGCAGCGGCACCAGAGTCTTCCTGGCTGCTCAGTTCTTAATGCCTGACGCGTTTCAGTGCTTCCGCACTTTTTCAGAGGCGTGGTCATACCATTTCACATGCCCATCCATTTGAATGTATATATATTCCTGCTCGATTTGCACCATGTGACAAAACACTCTACAGGCGGGTGCTGTAACGTGTTGGTGCCCCACGTAAATATCTTAGCTTCTTGATCCTCCCAATTTCACATGAAGGAAGATAGCACTCACGGGGAAATTCAAATTCAGACGGTGTTTATTTTGCAACAGACAGACGTGTTTCAGAGATAACTCCTTCCTCAGTGTCAACTCTATGAGAATTGCGCGGCACCATTTAAACCAATTAGCATGTTTTTGGTGAACACACAGAGGGGACAAGCACAATGCTACATAGCACGTGCCATCTTGTAAACATTACGTTTTCAAATTAACACATTTTTCGCTGTTTATAAACATTGTTATGCCAGTTCTTATACTTTACACTGTTGTACTCATACCAACAATAAAATTGGTAGCATAAACGGCGATGTTCCTGATCTTGCCGTGGATCGGCTTGGGCAACCTCAATTAGGTTTCTAAGACCCTCGATGCCCCATATGTACAAAAACATCAATTGGTTCAAACAATATTCATAATAATTCATATATCCGTGACATAATTCGTATTGCTAACATTCAATCAAAGAAAAGGGGCCAGAAAAACCTTCTGTGGCATCCGCCATCTTGGAGATGCAAACCAATCAGTTACTCGTTTGCAACCCAAGCTAAATATTTAAAGAATGGGGCTGTTTATTAGGGAAAATATTCCAATAGGACGAAATTTGTCTCTATTCCCCACTCGGCATTTTCTCAATCTTCAAAAGAACCCACATGGGGTCTTAGTTATGTAGCTCACGATCGGCTATATACATCCTCAAACATGATTGGTCCCCATTATATATCAGAAAGTCAGCAAAAACATCCTCAATTTAATACAATCAGATAGTTCCTTTTATATACAGGACAAGAAGAATTAGTTCCCCAGGTGTACCGCTAATTCCTCCCCGCTGTTCAATCATCCAGGTGATTTGGTCTGTAAATCTACTATATATCTCGATTACAGCCTTCTTAGCTTTAACATTCTGTCTCCTACTCTGGGATTATAAGGTACACAGTCTAGGCAGAAGTACTCCAACAGATCCCTGTTACTCCTATATCTGATGGAGAAATGTTGTGCCACCAGGTAAGAAAAATCTTTTTTCACGATGGCACGTGTGTGCTCTAAAACTCTTAGTTTTACACAATTGATAGTGCTCCCTATGTACTTGAGTCCACAGGGACACCTCAAACAGTACAGAGCAAAGGTAGTTTGGCAGGTGAAAAATGTGTTAATTCTCCTTCCTTCTTTCAGACCCTTTACTTCGTATGATAGGGTTCTCTTGCTGAAAGTGCAAGCTTTACACTTTCCGCAAGGAAAACACCCTCTCATTTCTTGTGGTGTGCCCTGTCTAGCCGGTACTGGGTCCAAGTGACTATGTACCAAGTCATCTCTAAGAGATTGATGGGGCTACTGGTACGTCTGCACCAATTATGGTTTCTGTTTTAAGTACGTGCCAGTGTTTTTTCATAATTTACCTTAGACTGCCCACATCTTGGGAGAAAGTGGTTATCAACCTAAACCTGCCATCATTTCCCTTTTTCTGTTGTTTAGGTTTAAAGAGATCATATCTAGATATTGAATCCACTTTTTTAGGGTACTTTCCAAAAGCTTCACACTGTAACCCCTTGCTACAAAGCTACTGAAACTTTCTGCAGCTGCTAGATCAAAGTCACATTTTTTGGAGCAGTTGCGTTTTAATCTCAAAAACTCCCCATAGGGAATACTGTTAATCAGGTTCCTTGGATAACTGCTTAAGGCGTATAAAGTACTATTTCTGTCAGTCGGTTTACTGAATAGAGCAATACTGATCTTACCATCCTGTATCTCTATCTTCAGGTCCAAATAGTTTGCTGCCACCAAACTGATTTGTCCTGTGAACCTAAGATTAACATTGTTATCATTAAGTAGTGAAGTAGAGCAACATAGTCTTCTGCCTCATTAGCTGGTTCATTCCCTATCAGGAATAAGTCGTCGATATATCTATACCACGACACAATTTTTTTGGACCATTCCTCCTTGCCGGGGGCCCAGGCCACCTGCTCCTCCCACCAGCCTACGAATAAATTTGCGTAACTGGGGGCGAAGCAGGTGCCCATTGCCGTCCCGGAGACCTGCC
Organism: Lissotriton helveticus; assembly: GCF_964261635.1. NCBI lineage: Eukaryota > Metazoa > Chordata > Amphibia > Caudata > Salamandridae > Lissotriton > Lissotriton helveticus. The sequence continues at coordinate 453,416,873 of NC_136063.1, read as the reverse complement.
TAAAGAGTTCTCCCTGAAAAAGAAAGATGTTATTAAAGGGGCAGTACTTGACCAATTCTAGCAACATTTGATTATGTAAGGAAAATTTTAGTTGGCGTTTCCTTAAGAAATACTCCACTGCCTCTAAACCCTGTACATGATCAATGCATGTGTAGAGGCTTGTGATGTCCAAGACAATTAAACAGTAGGTAGGTTGCCAGTCCATCTTTTCCATGTGACTAATGAAGTCCGTAGTGTCTCTGATATAAGATTTTAAACCTAGAACGGCTTCAAAAAGATAGTGGTCCAGGAACTTCGAAAGGTTTTCAGTCATGCTACCCATTGAGGAGACTATGGGTCGTCCGGGTGGGTTGTCTTTGTCTTTGTGCACCTTGGGTAGGTGATAAAATGCAGGTAAAATTGGGTTGGTTGTCCTCAAGAAAAGATATTCATCTAGATCCAGTATTTGTTTTTCATGCCATTTTTGAGCTATGAATGGAGTTGATGAATACTGTTGTTGTATACTTCCATTGAGGTTAATTCATAACAACTTTGATCCCTCAATTGTCACATGGCTTCTTTTACATATTGGCCCCGGGAAAGCAGGACTATGTTGCCCCCCTTATTTGAGGGTTTACAAATGATGGACTTGTCCCCTTCCAAGTTTCTCACCGCCATTTTCTGTGCCCTAGTTAAGTTATTTGACTTTTTAAACAATAATTTGGTTTCTCTGAATGAAATCTGATCTTTGATGATTAAGTCAGAGTATGTGTCTATGGCATCCAAGGGCATTTGTGGTAGAAATTGTGATGGTAATTTCAGGCCAGTGCTAGGTGATTCTTGTTCCACCTCTGTTCTTTTTATCCATTGGGTGAATGTTGTTCCTTGTGGCAAATCCTCGGTCAAACCTTCCTGACGTAGATCTTCCAACATTTCCAGTGCCGTCAGGTCATTGACAGTCAAACGATCGGTATCCCTCCTGGTGACCTTTAAAAACATATCCTCCTTGTTGGTAGATTTGGTTTTATAGAATTTATGTAACTTTAATTTTCAGATAAACTTAAATAAGTCGATCCTAGTTTGAGTGTATTCCATGCGATTGGTGAGTCCTAATTTCAAGGCAGATTCTTCAGTGGTAGTTAGGATTTTCTGTGAAAGATTGATTATTGTTAGTTGGTCTTTTCCCTCTACCATCTGCCTCCTTGTTTGCTCCGTGTGATTCTGGTAGTTTGATTTTGATTTTGTTTGGCCCTTCCCCTTCCAGTCACCCCTTCTGGTTTGTCTTCTCCCTCGGGGGGCTTGCTCTTTCCTCCTCTTAACCAAGATTGGCGGATGATATTGAACTCCTGCTGAAAAGGAGTCTTTAGTGCTCTTCCAGAAGGGCCCGCTGTTTCTTCTCCTGAGTGTTCTCCTCTGTCATATCAGATTCAGAAATTGGTGCATTTTTCTTACTCACCAATTCTTTTCGTGATTGTTCATATTGTTGGGCGAAGGTCAAAACCCTCCCCATAGCATAGTCCCTTTCATCACGGTCAAACTTTTCTTGTTTGCGGTTTTTAATTTTCATTTCATATTTAACCAATCGTTTCTTCATTGCATCTCTTAGCTGATCCTGTTGCTCCTTGTCTGCATTTTGTTGCAACTCTTCTTCCAAAGATTCAATTTCCTTAAGGGCCTTGTACCTGTCACTCCATGCGAACTGTACTAAAATTTCCAGCACCCCTTTGCAGGACAGGGCTATGTGTGCTGCCCAGGCTACAAGCAGCAACGGATCATGATTCTCGTAGGCCGGAATGGTATAGATGTGCAAGCCTCTGGGCACTCTCTGAACCTCTGTATAGCTTTGCAAATAGGTAGCCTCCCACCATTTGCGTATCTCCCTTTCATACAGCCTCTCCAGTTTGGTAAATTGAGTTGCAAGTGTATTCAGAATGTCTCTGGTTGTTTTTTTATGAGGAAGTGTAATGTCTGGATTTATATTTTTGAACATATCGGCCGCCGCCTTTCTTCGCTCTGTTACATTAAACATGGCTGTTGTCTAGTAGAAATTGTGGGGCTCCGATCCCGGGCTCCAATTTACACGTACCGCCGTATATTACTATTCTCCCCTCGCCTTGCCGTACAACCGCATCAAAAAAGCGCATTTTAATTAACAGGGCTTACCCGACTTCCGTGGTTTAGCCCATGCGCTAGCGATTCGCTCGTGTTCCATTCGGTGACTCCCTATCTCTAAACCTAGTCATAGTTGACACTATAAACACAAAAATTCTGATATTTACAATGATTCAAACTTTGTTTAAAAGTCTTATGGCTAATAACACAAAATAGTCTACGCGTTTCAAACTCTTGCCCTTTCTAGAGTTCTCTTCAGGACCACGCAGCTTATCTAAACCTTGCTTGGGTCAATCAGAACCTCTCAATGCCAGAGCATGAACATTAGCATTCCGAATCTCAGCCTACTTTGCTCAAGGATGGCGAAGTGTGAATGTCAGGTGCTTGCGCAGGAGGAATGCTGCACGCGGGGGAGAGAGTAAACAAGTCCTTGTCTCTACATAGTAAGTTCTTGCCGTAATTTAGACCTCCTGTTGGCTGTGTAATATCTTGCCAATGACTCATGGAGCCATGAAGACGTCCAAACACGCTGTTACCCGTGTGTTCTCACTGCAAAGCAACGTTCCTTTGTAGTGAGAACACACGGGTAACAGCGTCCCGAGAGTGTTCACTAAGAACTGGATCTAACAAAACAGATTCGACTGAAGGACACCGACTCAGAAGCGGGTTCGCTGCTCGTTTACAAACAACGCGGACGAATAGACCCCACGGCTGCGGACGTCTTCATGGCTCCATGAGTCATTGGCAAGATATTACACAGCCAACAGGAGGTCTAAATTACGGCACGAACTTACTACATAGAGACAAGGACTTGTTTATCAGACTTTTTGTGTTTATAGTGTCAACTATGGCTAGGTTTAGAGATAGGGACTAAAAAGTTTCATTAAGAAATAGGGTGTATGGGTTATGTGCAGCGAATGAATGGAAGACAAGAGTGTGTTGAGATGGGACATGAATAAATGGTGGAAAGTTGAATGAGAATAAAAGATGTGTTATGAGTGAGTATTAGGAGTGTGCTGTTAGAATAGGGTAAAAAGAGAAAAGTAATGATCAAATTTTGATATGCTGTGAAAAATTAAATAAAAATAAGATTGATTTCTGACAGAAAAAGGAGTCTGTAGTCCATGTTGTTGCAATTTCAATAGGACTACACAGAAGAAAGAGTTCAAATAAGGAAGCAGTATTGGCATTTGGTAAGTTCTTTACGTTTTCTGTCAAGGGCAATAAGATTTAATGTGCATTTTGCCTGACGGAAAACTAGGTAATAACTAACCATAAGCAGGATAAAGCTGTGGCACTCTCGTGCTCACAGGCAATCAAAAGGCATAATGAAATTCAATCAGATTGGGAAAAGTATCAATGCCTGTAATAGACTAGAAGACCAAGATTCTAGCTTGGTATTGGCCAAGGAAACACTGCACCCATTCTCCAGGAAACTGCATTCTTGCTGCGAGGGTGTGTTTAGGGCCAGGCACTGTGTTGCTACTGGCCCAAGGCACCACACAATGTTTGTGAGATGGTGGAGATGGAGGGAAAAGACAACTCACTTTCGTAGAATATACCTTCAGAAGCACCTGGTAAGAGATTGGGGGTCTGAGAGTGGTTCTCTCCCCACCTAATCTATTTGCTCTCCCCTAGAATGTTTATGACCAAGTCTCCGGCCTGCCTCTTGTTGCAGCTTGATCTTCCTGGGTCCGACGTTTGTGGCTCTGCCCGAGCTGTTAGTTACTCCAGGGCCTCTGATATCTGCCTTTGTTGCTCCTTCTGTTGGTGGTTTCTCCCAATCGGGCTCCAATATCCACCCCAGGCCTGCTGGAGGTGTTTCTCTTTTTCCCTCCCCATCAGGCTTCCTACCCTCATGTAATACATAACGCTCTTGCACTCATTTCCCATCCAACCAATGTCCTCACATATTTGCTCCTGCCAGGCCGCTGATGCCTGTGACCAGGGACATCTTAAGGATTTTGGGGGCCTTGGGCTAACCGTATTTTGGGGGCCCCCGATCGCGACAGCTATGAATTTATCATTCAGTTCCAGCTCTTTCATGCCCTCTTTGGCCAGCTCACTGACAGTGCACAGGCACACTGATCCAGATTCTAAATGTGTTCACGTCTAATGTCCAGGGATAGTGATGTGCGTTTTCAATGTTGTAACACAGCAGCAGCTCACTCAAATTACTGCACGGGTACTCATAGTACGGCCCGCGGGCCGTCAGCGGCCCGGCAAGCCTTCCCTGGCGGCCCGCGGACTTTGCAGACATGTACCCGTGTTTAAATGTTTTTTTTACAGAGTGTCAGCAAACACCCCTGCGGCAGCGCGACTCAGACTGCTGCTCTGTGGGGGCCGGGCGATTCCCGTCGTAGTCAGGGTGCGGCTGCAGGGGGCTAAGAGGTGACAAAGCCTCATTAAAATACGAATGGTCTTTTGAAGACCTGTGAAGTGCTCCGGTGAGGCTGTATGTGTGTGTTTGCCCTGAAGCGGTCTCAGCCCGGGCACACATAGGCAAGGTGGAGGAGGGAGACAGGGAGGGAGGAAAAGGGAGGGAGAGAGACAGGGAGGAAGAGGGAGAGGGAGGGAGAGGGAGAGAGAGGGAGAGAGAGGGAGGGTGAGTGAGGGTGAGTGAGAGTGAGGGAAGGAGAGTGAGGGAGAGTGAGGGAGAGTGAGGGAGAGTGAGGGCAGGAGAGTAAGGGTGAGGGAGAGTGAGGGCGAGGGAGAGTGAGGGCAGGAGAGTGAGGGCAAAGGAGAGTGAGGGCGAGGGAGAGTGAGGGCGAGGGAGAGTGAGGGGGCAGGAGAGTGAGGGCAGGAAAGTGAGGGCGAGGGAGAGTGAGGGCAGGAGAGTGAGGGCAGGAGAGTGAGGGCAGGAGAGTGAGGGCAGGAGAGTGAGGGCGAGGGAGAGTGAGGGCAGGAGAGTGAGGGCAGGAGAGTGAGGGCAGGAGAGTGAGGGAGGGAGAGTGAGGGCGAGGGAGAGTGAGGGCAGGACAGTGAGGGCAGGAGAGTGAGGGTGAGGGAGAGTGAGGGCGAGGGAGAGTGAGGGCGAGGGAGAGTGAGGGCAGGAGAGTGAGGGCGAGGGAGAGTGAGGGCAGGAGAGTGAGGGCGAGGGAGAGTGAGGGCGAGGGAGAGTGAGGGCAGGAGAGTGAGGGCAGGAGAGTGAGGGCGAGGGGGAGTTAGGGCGAGGGAGAGTGAGGGAGAGTGAGGGCGGGAGAGTGAGGGCGGGAGAGTGAGGGCGAGGGAGAGTGAGGGCGAGGGAGAGTGAGGGCAGGGGAGTGAGGGCAGGAGAGTGAGGGCAGGAGAGTGAGGGCAGGAGAGTGAGGGAGAGTGAGGGAAGGAGAGTGAGGGAGAGTGAGGGCAGGAGAGTGAGGGCAGGAGAGTGAGGGCAGGAGAGTGAGGGCAGGAGAGTGAGGGCGAGGGAGAGTGAGGGCGATGGAGGGTGAGGGCAGGAGAGTGAGGGAGAGTGAGGGCGAGGGAGAGTGAGGGAGAGTGAGGGCGAGGGAGAGTGAGGGAGAGGGAGAGAGGGTGAGGGAGAGTGAGGGCGAGGGAGAGTGAGGGCGAGGGAGAATGAGGGCGAGGGAGAGTGAGGGCGAGGGAGAGTGAGGGCGAGGGAGAGAGAGTGAGAGTGAGGAAGAGTGAGGGCGAGGGAGAGTGAGGGAGAGTGAGGGAGAGCGAGGGAGAGTAAGGGCGAGGGAGAGTGAGGGCGAGGGAGGGCGAGGGAGGGCAAGGGAGAGTGAGGGCGAGGGAGCGTGAGGGAAGGAGAGTGAGGGAGGGAGAGTGAGGGAGAGTGAGGGAAGGAGAGTGAGTGAGGGAGGGAGACAGAGTGAGGGAGAGAGAGGGAGACAGAGGGAAGGAGGGAAAGGGAAGGAGAGAGGGAGACAGAGGGAAGGAGAGAGGGAAACAGTGAGGGAGAGGGAAACATAGTGAGGGAGAGGGAAACTGAGGGAGAGGGAAACAGAGTGAGGGAGAGAGAAACTGAGGGAGAGGGAAACAGGGTGAGGGAGAGGGAGACAGAGATGGAGAGGGTACAGAGATGGAGAGGGAGACAGAGTGAGACATTCAGAGTGAGTGAGACAGAGGGAGAGAGGGTGTCAGACAGTTGGAGTGAGTGAGACAGAGGGAGAGAGGGAATGAGTGAGACAGAGGGAGAGAGGGAGTGAGACAGAGGGAGTGAGTGAGTGAGACAGATAGAGACAGAGAAACAGAGGGAGAGAGAGGGAGGGAGACAGAGAGAGGGAGAAAGAACGAGAGAGAGAGAGAGAGATGTGTGTATGCCGGGTCTGGTGGCTCAGTGGACGAAGGCGTCCGCTGCAGGGACCTGTGACCAACCTCATGGTCACAGTTTTTTTTTGTTGCTCTAGCCCCGCCCATCCCCCCCACTGACCCCGCCCCCACCGGTGCGGCCCTCAGACATAAACCACACGGTAAATTTGGCCCCCGAGAGAAAGTTTGTGAGTACCCATGTATTACTGCAAATAATCTCTGTGACAACCTTCCGTTTCTGATATGTGAGGTTCTGTTGTGATGTAAAGGAACTTTTTTTTATGGATATTGCATGAAACATATACACAATATTTCCTTACAGAATGTCTGTAATATGTCGCAGACTCTTACTTATCACCCTCATAATAATAAATTAAAGAAAAATAGCATTTAAAACAATCTGTTTAAGAATGTTTCAACGTCATCAGGGCAACTTCTCTGCAGAACAGAGCTGGTTCCATAAGGGGGTCCCCTGAAAGGCTGGGGCCCTGGGCCCACTTTGCCCATGCCTTAAAAAGTGGCTGCCTGTGACCAATATTCAGGCTCTAAAGGGGGCATAGGTTTCTGTGTAAGGTATATGGAAAGTATCATTGCAGCACGGTGCCCTTCACAAACCGTCTTCGGAAGGCTATTTATTCACTTCACAAGTGCCAAAATGAATGAACTCCACTACTTGCCGTTAAAGAGTCCTAACCCAGCAGGGCATCGGCCGTAAACTAGTTGGAGAGTGAACCAAAACTTCAAATAGAGGCTAGGTGATATAGACTACAGTGCTCCGTTCTTTCCTGAACAGAAAGCATGTGTTGAACCTGTCTGTTTTTTCCATAAGTTGATTCCAGAAGGCAAGTCTACCTTCTTAGTGGCACTTAGTTCAACTGCTTGACATCATGCACTGACAAGACAACACAATATACCATTTGGAAAGTGTTTTGCTTTACGGTGGGCCTGCTGAATGAGTTTGCTGTAGTGTCCGTGTGTCTGCAGGTTGGGTGTATGTGTGTTAGTCTACTATAGGGTTCGCATATCTGCAGCCGCGGCCGGCAGTGGGAGTACCTGCAGGGCGGTGACGTGGGGAATGGGAGGGGCAGGGTGGGGGGGTAGTAATGTATGGATTACGGAGCTTCCCAGGTAAGTAAACATTTAAATAAATAAAACGAATTTCGTTGAGTGCACTGCATCCCCAAATGCGATGCAGTGCGCGCAACAAAATTCGTTTTATTTATTTAAATGTTTACTTACCTGTAAAACTCCGTAATCCATACATTACTACCCCCCACCCTGCCCCTTCCCCTTCCCCCGTCACCGCCCTGGAGGTACTCCCACTGCCGGCCGTGGCTGCATATCTGTAAGGTATGTGTTATTAGCAGTTTATGAAGGGTGGAGTTGTGCACGTTTGGAGAGTGTCTGTGTTTGCCATTGCAGTGTTGAGTGTATGTGTGCAGGGGTACACGTGTCTGCTTTGGGTTATGTGCGCAAAAGGGGGAAGGTGTGTGTGTGTGTGTGTGTGTGTACCTCAAGGCCTGTCTCTCTGTGCCTGAGTATTTGTCTTTCTTTTCAATGATGTGTGCTCTGTTCCAGGGAGTGCGTGCATATCAGTGCCAATCTGTGTGGCTGTCACTGCCAGAGTGTGTCTGTCACTGCAGGAGGCTTTATTTGTCTGCCAGAGAAACTGTGTCTTACTGGTGTGTGTATGTGTGTGTGTGTCTCACTCAAGAAGTGTGCATCTGCAGCTTTGTGTGTGCAGGGTTTCATGTGTGTTTGCACTAATGTGTATGTCTCCGAGAAGCTTGTCCATCTATGTAGAGGAGGTGTGTGTTTGTGCAGTGGACTTGTGCGTCGGAGCACTGGGTTTGTGTGTGCAGTTCGAGGGATGCTGAGCCACAGTGCTAATTCTGGTCCATAGCAGGACTACAAATGGGTTTGACTCTATTGCAGACATGCCTTTCCAATGTTCCTTAGGGCTGGTGAATAACATTAACCCATAATCAAGCTGTTCACATTTTGCTCCAATGTATTACCCTGAAGCAAACTGGCTTCAATGTACCCAAATATTTTCCTGTGAGAAAAGGGGAAAAAATAATGAATTGGAAAATAATTTGCTTCAAAATCATATTGCAGAAACGAAGAGATCATAGTTTAAAAAAACATTAAATGCTGTGAACTATCTTCAGGGTCCTCAGTCACTGACCAACAGAGATAACACAATTTAATGTTTAGTTCCAAAATCGTTAGTTTTCATTTCTTTTTTTTTTGCTCAGACTGGTCATCACCTACATAATTTATCACTATTTGTTCTACTATTGCAATACATTACTGAAATATTCTATATTAATAGAATTTATTAGCTCGTCAGTAAATGAGCTCCCTCAGTCATATTAGTGACTATGAGAAGGGTTAATTGTTTCCCTTATGGAAGTTCTCCATGTGCTTTTTTTCACAGCTGTGAGTGTTGTTATAGCCATCATTCAGAGCACCTTCTCGTAGTGAAATATTTTATTTATTTATTTCTGACATTTATTGAGGGCGAACGAATACCCGCAGGCGTCTCGGCGCTAGACTAATCAGCTGTCTTTCCCCAGATATAAATAACTTCGGCGGATCGATGGGCAGTATCACTGGTTAAACAGCCAGGTTTTTAATCTCTTCCGAAAATGCAAGAGTGAAGGGCTGGTTCTGATGTGTTGTGGCAGGGTATTCCATATCTTAGGAGCCGTGACTGAGAAGCGGCGGTCGCCCCAAGAGACTGTCTTAGAGCGCGGAACCACTAAGTGATTGAGCGTTAAGGATCGGAGCTGTCTGATAGGTTTATAGGGTATGAGCTGGTCCTTGAGGGGGCGTGGTCCTTGATCGTGAAGTGCCTTATAGACTATGCAGAGTGACTTAAACTTGATCCTGTTTTGGATCGTCAGCCAGTGGTATGTCCTTATAGTGTCCGAAATGGGTGCGAACTTTGATGTTCTAGACAGCAGACGTGCTGCTGCATTCTGTATTGTCTGCAGCTTTTTAGTTACTCTGGCTTGTGCATTTAAAAAACGTGCATTGCAATAGTCTAAGGATGATAGAACTAGGGAACTGACCAGTGTTTTGGCTGCAGCATCCGGGAGAAAAGGAATGATTTTCCTTATTAATCTAAGTTTATGATGGGCTGTAGCTGCTACTTTGTTCGCATGTGCCATGAAGTTAAGATGATCATCGAAGGTTACTCCCAAATTCCTGACCTTGGGGGTCGGGCTAGGAGGGGTACCGAAGGCTGATGGCCACCAGGATGCAGACCAACTCGGGGAGAGGGGTCCAAAGATGACCACCTCCGTTTTATTGGAGTTGAGCTTCAGGCAGTTACCTGCCATCCACTCTCCAATAGCCATCATTCCAGTTTGGAAGCGTTCTGTCACCTCCAGCCCATCACCTTTAATGGGCAACACCAGTTGCGTGTCATCGGCGTATGAGGTTAGGCTCATCCCGTATGCTTTGATCACACAAGCAAGGTCCGACACATAGATGTTGAAAAGTGTCGGACTAAGGGATGAGCCTTGAGGAACCCCACACAGTAGTGACAGCTTGGCTGATTGATATGGCCCCAGTGTGACCACCTGTGTTCTATCGGCCAGGAAGGAGGAGAGCAAGTCTCTCGCAGTGTGGTAAACGCCCATCCTTCCGACACGGTCAACTGTGAAATATTGTTTTCATCACCAGGAGAAGGAATTTACGTATGTACTCAAGTAGGTATGAGAGAGCTTCAAATTCGACCATAAGCTCCTCAGTTGTAAGGGAGCTTTTCACAGCTTCATTTACTATAAAGAGTGACTGTGAGGTTATTAATACTCCCCAATTAGCCCTCAGTTTCTCTAGGTGGCTTTAAATGCGAGCCTTCGATTTCACTTAGAGCATGGGTACCCACAAACATTTTCCCTGGGGCTGCAAAGTGTGTTTGTTCTTTGGTGTGACTGAAGGCCGGTCAGATGCCAGCAGGGTTGGGATAAAGTGGGGGTAAGGGAAGCGAAGCATGTATATCAACTGGCTGAACTCAATTGTGCAATATGAAACCAGAAATTGCTCTAAGTGAAATGGAAGGCTCGCATTTTAAGCCACCTAGAGAAACTGAGGGCTAATTGGGGAGTATTAATAACCTCACAATCACTCTTTACAGTAAATGAAGCTGTGAAAAGCTGGGCAATTGTTTTATTTAAACTTCTCTCCTTTTTCTTCATTATCACATAGAATAGGACCTAAAAATACATGACTTAAGGATCCGTGCTGTACAAAACCATCTCCTGTGCTTGGATGTAATCACTAATGGCATTGTTCTCAGGGTGGGAAGCATGTACATTTCTAAATTCATGTTTAAAAACTATTACTTTAAAAAAATACTTCTGAATGCACTGTTATAATATGATTTACTAAGGTGAAATGGTTCGACAGAGCAATGAAATACACTTTTTGAATTTTCAAAGAACTATCTTATTTTTTACATGTTTGCTGTCTTTAAAAATGAAGGTGCTCCTAAAGTTAAGGGCAAGGTTACTTCCTTGTGTTTAACTGAAATTAACCTTTAAATAAGTGCTTGCAGTATATTAACATTTTTTTTAATGTTAGTTGTGAGTTGAGTAAACTGCAGGCCAGTCCTCTCAGGGGTCCGCATGTAAAGGTCAGGAGGGCCGCATGCGCCCCCGGGCCGTACTTTGAATATCGCTGTCTTAGAGTAATCCCCACATAATGGAGGCCTATGAGGGAAATGTTCCAGTCCCTCTGCAGTGAACTCCCCAATATGCCAATAATGGCTGTGAGAGGGAATTACTGATTCCTCCTCCTCTTCCTCATGAGGTTTCAAAGGACCATATTAAGTCAAAATATTGATGCATGCTACTTTCTGTATCAGCTTGTCCTTTTTGGGAAATCACTGATGACACTTAAGTGATGAGAGGGATAGACAGCTGCTTTGTATCTTAGGTTCTAGAGGATACAGGTCTTAGGTACCCCTCCCCAGCAGGTGAGATCCTGCACATCATGCTTCCTTGTCTTTAATGCATCCCAGCATTTCCTTGTTCTACTTCTGTGGATGTCATAGGCCCAATCAGAAAGCAGTCATGGGATCGGGTCATCTGACTGTGGAGGTTGCATTCCTCTACCTGTGCCTCGTTACAACGAACATCCCTACATTCACCAATCTTCATGAACAGATCTCCTTCATCATATCCGCAGTACATATTAGACACAACTTCTAGCACCATCCTGTGCATAGCATGGTACCAGGCATTACGTTATTTCAGTATTTTCTCCTTTACCAGCTCACCCAGATTGAGCTACGCAAGCACATAAACTTATAGTGCACGTTTGACAACTCCTGACATAATCTTGCCCACAACACAGCCTAGCAATTTACCACCTTAATGGTGCATCTATTAAAGTTATGCTGTATCTATATCCACTCAACTAAATCTACATACAAACTATCCTGAAAACATTAACTTAAACTTACCACACCTAAATGCAGATAAGATATTAAAGCTATAAACCGGGCAAAGATTTCTGTGTTGGCCCTTGTGATTGATGTTATCGATAGGTGGCACAAGTAGATTTTTTTTAGGACAAGTAGATTTCAGTTGCATTTCCTCCCTAGGATAAGCAGTTCATTTTACAAACTCCACACCCCTGATGCACTTTGTCACGAAGTGCAGTTGAGCAGTGGAACAAATCTGCCAACATCTCTTATTTTACCAATAATTAAGCTGCACTCATTGAAAGTTATGCTTTTCATTTATTCATCTAACCAACTTAGTTACAGTTGAAAAAGGAAAACCTAATGCATTTCAGGCTCACACTGCCTTGATCACAGCATGTTAATCTCATTATTGCATCGCATAATAAGGTGCCACAAAGTGATTACGTCATTCCCATTGTGATTATCAAAGGCATCACTACACATAAAAAAAATAAGGATGGCAGTGTACATATCATCATGGAGGAAAGTCCACATTGAACTGATGACAAGACATTCTATATGGAAGAGGTTTTCTTAAAGAAAGATGATCAGTGACATTTCCTTGAAATATGAATAGTCAAACAGGTTATTGAAATAGAAACAACTCACAGTAGACACTGGAGAGTGGTTTACAAAATCATTAAGGAAATTCTACATTTAAATTATCTTAAATCGGCACAAACGTTATAGGGTAAATAAATTGTATGTGACATGCATCATCCTTGGAATCATGTAGAATCGTGAGGTACATAAAAATTGGACGATTCCGTATGCCAATACATTAGGACAGAGAGATGATTAAATATCAATTCCTTGTTTTCCTTCCTAGTAGGGTTATTTGTTTATTTCACATTGCATCACTTGCAATTAAATCACACACGCACTTTAATACGTGAGACGCACTTTAATACGTGAGACACGTCTCACGTATTAAAGTGCGTGTGTGATTTAATTGCAAGTCCTACATTTCCCAGTAGCTGGTAATCGCGATGGGAGTGATGTAATCACTCTGTGTTGCTTTATTATGTGACCCACTACTGAGAAAAACATCTTGTGACCAATGCTGCATGAGGCCAAAACACATCGAGTTTTCCATTATTCATTTTAACTGTGTTGGTTGTATGAATAAATGAAATGCATCACTCTGAAGTAATGCAGCTTAATTATTGGTAAAACAATAGACATGTATAGCCGCTGATAAAAAATAAAGATTAAAGTAACACTATATTTAGGTGTTGAAATGAGATAAGAACTAACATTTAAAAAAACTAAAACAACGCTGAAATCTGCCAGTTATATTTTACTTAACTTGCAATTAAATCACACAAGCACTTTAATACGTGAGACAGAACTACATTTCCCAGTAGCTGGTAATCGCGATCGGAGTGATGTAATCACTCTGTGTTGCTTTATTATGTGACCCACTACTGAGAAAAACATCTTGTGACCAATGCTGCATGAGGCCAAAACACATTGAGTTTTCCATTATTAATTGTAACTGTGTTGGTTGTATGAATAAATGAAATGCATCACTCTGAAGTAATGCAGCTTAATTATTGGTAAAACAATAGACATGTATAGCCACTGAAAAAAAACAAAGATTAAAGTAACACTATATTTAGGTGTTGAAATGAGATAAGAACTAACATTTAAAAAAACTAAAACAACGCTGAAATCTGCCAGTTATATTTTACTTAACAGACTACAGCTTGCATCCTAGCCATTCACTGCTTATGATCTCCCATATTATATCACTCATTACATGTTAATTGTCATCATTGATTACATCTAAAATCGCATCATTGATTGCATCCCTGGTGAAACCACTGACTGCATCATCAATGGTAATGACCCCCCCCCCTTTGCTGTGCACAGCCAAAGGTTGAGCCTCCAGCAGGCCCTGCAGCCAACCACAACTAACGAGCCATGTACTTGCTTTTTATACAAATGATCATGACTTAGCTCAGAGATGCCTGTCTGCAGCATGCCAGTACATCTGTTTTATGATACCAATATTCCTAACCTTCTATACTCAAGACATAATAAAAATTGTACTACTTATATATCTGTACTTGCTGATATGAGATACACACCCTCTTATTTGTAAATGTAAATGAACATCTATTTCTTATATGCACCATCTTTATATATATGAGATCCTCTTCTACTGGTATTATGCTATTTACTCTGTGAAACACTCTGCCATGTTGCTGAGGGTGGAGACTGTGCTATTTTAAAATAAATAAGTAAAATAAAATTAACAAAACTAGTACACAGAGCAGAGATTGGCATACTACATGGAGCATGGGTTCAACTCTAATGAATGTGATTGCTGGCCAACTCAAGTAGTACTTCATTTGCCATCATCAGAATTGTGAAAGGCAGAGTTGTCAGAGTCTGGATTTGTACATGTACATGTAATCTTCTGTTTACTTATCCACTTATCTATGTTAATGGTGCTGCCTCTGGTGACTTGCTGCCCAAAAACATATCTTTTTAGCAGTCACTCTCATACTGACCTATCAGGCACTCCCGCATTGACCTGTTATACTGGGGCTGCGATATGTTATATACGTACAGGCCTCCGCAACTGGCGTCTCAGCGTAACAAGATATATCTCAGAAATTGGAACCTGTCACCTGCAAGATAAACACAGGCTTCTGCACAGACTACTGCAACCAATGAATGACCTTATGGAATTTGAAACTATTGTGTGTAGATTATACAAACTTTCTGCTGCTAAATTCAGAATACACTAAATTATATTTGGATTAGAAACTATTACTTGCAGGATATTTTCATGGTTGCACGTGATTTCAAGAGACACTATTTCATAGAACACCATTACTGGGAAACCATTTCACCTAAACTTTTAATGGAAATGTTCAGAATGAAGGGCGTTTACTATTTCAGAGAAACCAATTCATAGAATCTCTTTTTATTCGCAATTGACTTTTGCTTGCTTTTTTTTGTTACGGTGTAAATACAATGGTTGCAGATCTTACTTTTAGAAACAGTTTTGTCGGAGGTATTTATTTCAGTGCTTTACTTCAGGTGGAAATATTTCAGTCTTTTATTTTGTCAAACAAAAAATTGGGATGCTTTTAATTTGAAGACCTCTCACCACCCTTAACTACCATCCACCCCTGACCTCTCACCTAATCTCTACCCATCCCAGAACCCTAAAAACCTCTCACTATACCTAAACTACAACCATCCCTGATCACTAAACTACAAACAGTCCTGAATCCTAGAAGCCTTTTCTGACCCTGCACTCCACCCATTCCTGAACATTAAACCCCCCACTCCCCATAAACCCCACCCATTCCTAAACTCTAAAAACCTCTTTCTATGCCTAAACCCCACCCATCCCTGACCCCTAAAAACATCTCACCATACCCAAATCTCACCCATCTCTGAACTCTAAAGAAATCCTCCACACCCTTAAATACAACTGATCTATGACCCGTATAAAACCCTCACCACCCCTAAACTCAACCCATCTCTGAACTGTAAAAACCCATTCTACATCTAAACTCCACCCATTCCTAAATCTTTAAAATCCCTCACCACCCTAAACTCGGCCCAATCATGAACCCTAAAAACTCTTCACCACACCTAACCTCTACCAATCACTGACCCTTAAAAACCCTTACCACTCCTAAACTCGGTCCATCCATGAACCCTAATACCCCTCAACACTGATTTTTCCTTAATATTATTTTTCCTTAAATTTTCGTTTTCTTTGTATTTCGTTAAAATTGTCGGTTCTTAAAATGTGTGTTCCATGATTTGATTTCCTCCAATGTGGTTTCTCAGTTTTCGTTTTTCCATTAATTCACTTACATCATATATTCATATCTTGCAGCAGAAACATTGCAAACTAACCTAAAATAATCTGCAGTTTGTTGTGTTGTACTGTACAGTTTTATCTGGTCCTTGAAACTTTACTCACCCTTCTCTATAACAAGATGCCCACCCTATCCTTTAACTGCTTCCCTCTCCGATCTTTCCAGTGACCATCCCTCAATTTGAGTCTTTTGTTTGAAGATATTTTGATTCATTCTAGATCCCAAAGTCTGAAATAGAACTTGACTGGCAAATCAACATAGATCTTCAAAAGAGGTTTGTAATGAGTGGGGTGGATATTTTTGAAGAGTTGTAAAGGCCTTCTAAAGAGTGTTCATTTTAGTCTGCTATGGATAAATATAACAGTGATAGGTAAACTTGTTACGAAACTTGTAAAGAACAAATACTCCACATCTGTGCTGTTAGTTGTAGTCTCTTTGGATAAGACACAAAATTCATATGCATTTTTCCTAAATTCCCCAATTTCTTTTAAAGAGGCAATTTCACCAGCTGTTGCTAGAGTATCTCAGCCGTACAGGGTCTCCAGAACACACCTGTGTACATCTTTGTGACCACTCACTTCAAGGACTGATGCCCAATTGGAACCTTTGTGCATACATATAGGCCAGCCACATGCATCCATTTGCAAAGTCAACTTCCAAACATGAGTGGTTCAGGAAACTGTGTATTAGTGATACAGTTCAGGAAAAAATAGACACAATTGAAAAAATGGAGCAGAACTAGAAGAATATTGGATCAAGAAGTGAAAAATTGAGGTTTTTCCTAACACAAAATCCGGTGCAGTCAGTGTGATGCTCAAAATAATGAAAATGACGGTTGCCTGATAATTGTACTGACGTTTACAGACTCCATATCGACAATTTCAGTGGCTCCATCAAAATAGACTGTATATTGAAAATTACATTTAACAAAAATGCAGTAAACACCAAATTTGGCGCCTCAGTTTGTATTGATCATGCAGTCATACCATACAGTACCCTGCAGTTTGAGGTGTTCCCGGAGATACATAACATTATGTAATGTCAGTGCTATTGAGGTGAATATAAAGTAGAACAGCCATGCAACGTGTAAGAATTACTGACTCACAAGCATTATGAGAGGGGTTTCACTGCCTCCTCAACCCTACCTGATCCTAGTACTTAAGGAGCTGAAGTGTGCCACATCTCTTACAGACACCACGTGACTTAACATCAAAGTTGATTCCTACTCCACTCTAGAATTCATTGGATTTGCTCACAGTACAGGCATTGTGGCCTGATTTACTAACATTTCATGCATCGCAACTGTGGGGTAAAATTATACATATTTGTCCATATGTATGTACACAATACACATCTGACCTTGCCTGGACAAGCTTCAAAAGCTGTTCAGACCCAACTTAGTGATCATTTTACTTTTCTGACAACAATGTTAGCTTGCTCATCAGGTAACACTGTATGTCTGAATTATAATTGGCATGGTGCATAATTGGCAATATGCCGATCTTGCATCTCTCTGTTGACCATATTTGGCACCTTGTCCCTTTTTAGTTCTGCTAAAGTTGCATTACTGAGTGCATAAATAACCTAGATACCAAGCACGCATTGAAAAAGCAGACTAAGAGCACCAGTGTGTGCACTGACTTCTTCCTTGCTGTCCAGCAAGTATGCATGTATACACACACACACATTTCATTCTATCCCTGAGCAAACTGTTGCATTATTTGTTTCTTACATTGCTCCTGGGAGGGTAAAAATATATTTATTTCCCTAACAAATGGTGTCAGAAGTGGGATGACATGAAATGTCGCACAGGTAAAGGTAAGTGAGGTGAAATTTGCTGCTGTGACCTTTCAATGCTTAGAATATAGATGGTAGTGAAACAGGGGATTGAGATCTAGCTACACATACAACTGGCAATTAAACAGGGGACTGAGGAGTAACTAAGTTCTCTGTATCATTAAGTTAGATGATAGTGGCCTATCCTTGTGAAGGATTGTAAACCCATGCAGAAGAGCCTGTACCAGAAGGGGCTTTTTTTAGAACCACAAGAAGAAGAAACTCTATCCGGGTATAGTGAGTAGAGCGTTTGCCTCTGTGCACTGGGACAGAGTGAAATTATTTTGGAATATTGATCAATCACTGTATTTCAATTTTAATTTAAATAATGGTGATGTGCAGATATGTTTTGTTACATTTGCATAATGACTGCGTTTATTTGAGTAACACATAAAAGTGTCAACAATTGTTGATCTCTTTCTCCCGCTCTCTATCCACTGCATGCCATTTTTTCCTGGCATGATACCTTTGTTGTGTTTATCTTTCAGGGTGTAATCCACATTGAGAGTAAAAAGCACCTTTCACTGGAGTGAATCTCTGAGGAAAATAATGGTAAGCCAAATAGAAAGTTGTTTAAGAAATACTGCCAGGAGAGAAAGGTTTAAAAATAATAACAAGATAGCCCTGCAGATAAAGATTAGGATACACATTGTCTAAAATATTTAATGAAGTTTGCATGCTAGTGTGGACTGGGTGAGGGAAGGGACAAAGTGTAGCTGTAACAAAGTCTAGATGTGCATTGAAGAAAGGCTGCATGCAAACAGAACTGTAAGAGCAGAAAAATGCCTACGTTTTAGAAGTGACAAAATAGTAATGTTTAAACTAACTTTACCAGTAAAAAGGCACACAATCGAAATTGAAGAGGCCTCACAGTAGTGGAAAAAATAAATGTGTGTGTTTAAAACCACCAGGACATGTAAAACATTTTTTTACAGTACATACCCCACCTTTTATTTAAACAGCATCCTGGCTTATTAGCTACCTAGCACCTAGCTTCGGGGTGACTTATATGTAGTAAAATAAGAGTTTAAGTTAAGGCTCGGCACGTAGTTTTAAATGGCCAAGTCAAAGTTGCAGTCAACTGCCCACACAGGCTAAGACAGGTTTAAAATGCTACGTATGGAGGTGAAAGAAGCAGGCCCACTAGTAAAATTTATTTTGCAGGACATGGGCATATGGTAAACACCAGCAAGGCAGCTTTAACAGCTGCTGAGCTGCTGAGCATCACCCCATAATTGAACAAGGTCTGTCCTTGCGGCCTTTTTAATGCACCATCCAGCAAAAGGGACAACTAAGATTAGCATAAAGGGTGAGTAATACGTGGTGTAAAGCTAGAAACAGGAGTTGCCACAGAAAATGGCATGCCATTCCATGGCAGATACCACAATTTCGTTCACTTTCCTCCTCTTTAAAAATACCCATTGACTGTGGCCAAAGGGCACCTGGGGCAGTGGGAGGGGGAGGGTATACAGGCACAGTAGCAAACCAAAAGGTGTGGAGCATAAAATGCAATGGCTAAACTAAGAATTGTGACAATCAACATCTGTGGCCTAAACGATCCGAAAAAAGACAACGAACGGCAATAGGCCTCGCTGCAATAGGGGCAGAAATTGTTTGTATCCAGGAAACCAATGTTGAAAGATCCCAAATACACTTATTAAACACTCTTGGGTATAGAGTGGCCACCGCTACAACTCAGGAAAACAGATCGCGAGGGGTAGCTATTTTGGCACGGGGGGGTCTTCAATTTACGAAATCATCAGCAGATAAATTTGGACGATGGGCCATCACCGAGTGTCAATATGGTTCGGCGGGGAAAAAAATAACCATCTGCTCTGTATATGGGTGCGTTACGGATGATCCTCATCCTTTGGAGCATTTGTCCACTGAACTTGCACATTGGTCACTACCCATGATTGTTTGTGGCGACTTTAATTTAAATCTCCCTGCAGACTGGGGTAAGGGGGAAAATAAGTTTCAATATAATGGCAGGAAGCTGAAAGTTATTGGAGCTGTTGAAGAACTGTGCAGCACACATGGGATTACTAGCTGCACCATAGATCATTTACCGAGACTGTTGTCGGATCATAATCCTTTAAGGATTACCATCGACATAGGGAAGATCCAATTCGGCCATAGCAGATGGACTTTTGAAAGGGCTTCATTATATAATGAAAAATACTGCCAGTTAATAGAAAAATGGATCTTAGAATTTTTAGAAGATAACCTCGGTAGTGTCCCGTTGGAAGTAGTATGGGATACACTTAAGGCTGGTATTAGGGGCGAGACTCTCAGATTTTCAATCAGAAACAATCAGGAGGCTAAATCAAATCTTATAACTCTCCAAGACAAATTAGCCAGAAAGGAGGAAGATCTAGTGAGTGCTATCCAGGGTGGCACCAATATTGAAGGTGCTATAAAGGATGTAGCTACCGCAAAAAACGCAATCACAGACATTTTGACTTTAAAAGCCATCTGTAAAGCCACCCAGCATAAAGAAAAAATTTATGAATTAGGCGAAAAGTAGGACACCAACTTGCAATTCGCACAAGACAGGAAACCACTGAAAATACGATCAAAGCGATTAGAGACCCCACCATTGGTCTTATGGAAGATCCCAAAGAGATTAGGGAAGCATTCAAGAATTTTTACGCAGACCTTTACACGGAGACAGGCAAAATGCAATCCAAAATCGAGGAATACCTAGACCTAGTTACTTGGACTCAGCTAACACAAATTGACCAAGACAGCCTGGTTGAAGTACCCCATTGAGTTGAAATACTTCTATCAATAAATAGCTTATCATCGGGAAAGGCAGCCGGGCTAGACGGAATCCTGTCAGAAATGTATTCTAGATTCAGCAGGCAGTTGAAAGGAATTCTGACTAAGCTGATGAATCATGTTTTCCAGGGAGGGAGGCCACCAGAATCCTGGGCTCGGGCGAAAATCATTGTATTTCCCCAAAAAAACAAAGATCCCACAGAGCTAGGGTTCTACCGCCCCATTACTCTAATCAACTGCGACTCAAAGATTTATTCCAAACTACTGGCTAGCAGACTTGCCCCCGTAATTCATAAAATAACTTCGGTCTGGCAACATGGGTTTGTTCAGGCAGATCAACCACCGACCATATTCAGAGGGTGATCACACTCTTTAACATGGCTGAGGTGACGGGAGACCCTATGGCACTGATATTGTTAAATGCTGAAAAAGCATTTGATAGGGTCTCCTGGCAATACTTATGGACCGCAATGTCAGAGAGTGGGATAGGGGGGCAATTTATCACAGCCATCCGCATGATGTATATTAACCCGGAAGCGGTCGTTACAATAAACGGGGACATCTTAGACATCTTTAAGGTGACGAGAGGGACAAGGCAAGGCTGTCCTTGCTCACCTCTGCTATTTGCCATTTTCATAGACCCGCTTATTCATAAGCTAGAAACAAACCAAGCCATAATGCCGATAAAGACCCCCTATGGAGACACTAAAACACTAGCATATGCGAACGACATCGCTATAGTCACAAGCAATCCTAATGAAACACTACAAATAATGGAAGAAGAAGCATATAACTTTGGTGAAATTTCCGGGTACAAACTAAATCAGGACAAGACCCAAGTCATAATCAACAATAAATGCAACATT
Organism: Lissotriton helveticus; assembly: GCF_964261635.1. Classification (NCBI taxonomy): domain Eukaryota; kingdom Metazoa; phylum Chordata; class Amphibia; order Caudata; family Salamandridae; genus Lissotriton; species Lissotriton helveticus. Next base: position 453,395,718 of record NC_136063.1, on the reverse strand, counting down.
AGCGACACCAGGGTAGTTGACAATGCGGTGTATCTAGGAGTTAATATCACCTCAAATCTAAACAACCTAGTTAACCTAAATCTGAATCCACTATTAAAACAAACGAAAGAAACACTAAAGAGATTGCATAACTTACATCTAACCATTATTGGAAGATGCAATCTCATTAAAATACTAATCTTCCCTAAATTCTTATATTTTTTTCGAACTATATGTTTAAATTTTGACCAACAAATATTCAAAAAAAGTGATGCTATTTTTTCCCGATTTATATGGGGGTACAGCAGATCATGCAGAGCTTTGAAGTTTATTACTCTGCCTAAAGATAGAGGCAGTCTTGCCCTACCTAATCTTAAGTTCTACTGGTGGGCCTCTATACTTAAATATAGCAGAGCACTTTTTTTTTCAGATAAAGATACTGACTTTGAAAGGGGGATCCCTACCCCACAAGAACTCATTCTAGGTAATGATATAAACGATCATCTTTGGCGACTGACTTATGATTGTCACTTTAAAAAAGTTCGCTTTAAATCACTAAAAGGAATTTATATAGCTTGGAGACATATACGTAAACTGTTGGGGATTGGTAGGTTTTCGCACCATACGAGTATCTCGGGAAATAAGAATCTGCCTGAACTGTTTACGGACACTTGTATGAAACGATGGATCAGGCTGGGCATTACAAAACTCGGTATATTTTATAACTCAACAGATTTTAGCTCATTCGACGCACTAAAAAACTAATTTGGCCTAGAAAATCATGACTTTTATAAATACTTGCAACTTAGAGACTTCATAATGAAAAAAGGGGGTGGTAGCGCGGCCTTCCAGAAAATCCAGATAATCGAAATAATAGCACAAAATAATAGAATTAAAATTAGGGAAATCTATAAAATTTTGACAAACGCTTCTTCTGACGATATGGATAAACATATTAATAACTGGCAGAATCTACTGGAGACTTCTGAAACTACAATCCATAAAGCATTTGAATTTTCCAATCACTATTAATAGCATCCAACCTGCAATTGCAATATTACAAAACCTTTTTTCAATCATATTATACCCCGCAAAAAATAGCCAAATGGAGTACGGGGAAGGGGACTCAATGTTCTAGATGCGCGCATCCCGAAGCAGACTTAATTCACATGCTGGCCATCTGTAAAGAATTACAGACCATTAGACAGGAGGTCTCCATGTTTCTCTCAAGAATTTTTGAAACAAACATGGAGATAACTACCGTGGAATTAATCCTAAAGGTTGATGGTGATATTAGACAGCACCAAATGAAGGAACTAGTGTTTGTTGCTATGGTAGTACTTTGAATTTGTCTGGCTGCGGCCTGGCTCGATCCTCTTCCACCCACGGTTCAACTGTGGCGAGCACGACTATTAGCAACCTATAGCCTGAAAATCTCAATCTACAGTAGAAAGTCAGGAACACGAAAAAGAAAGGATTAGCGATATGGGACCCCTTAAAACAATGGGTAGAAGATACGGACTAGCCACGCCTTGAAAGTTTTCTTTATTTGCTTTACTATATGTTCTGGTTAAATTATGAATGTGTACAATAATTTATCCACATCTATTATCGATTAAACTCTGTTATTTAAAATGCCTGTATGGGGATGGGGTGGTGTGTGGGGGGGAGGATTGCATAAAAACTGTAAATACCCTAATAAAGAATGGTTTAAAAAAATGACTAGGGACACACTGTGGCAGTTTTCGGTTCAAACATGCTTTCCCAGTAAGAATTATGAATCCATGTAGGGGGGTTGTGAATACACCAGGAACAGATATATGGCTCCATTGCTTCTTGCAAAGCTGTGTCAACATGTTTATCAGTAAATACAAAATTGCACACAACAGCAAAACTCAAACACTTGTATTAAAAGCCACAAGTCTTGAAAGTTTAGAAACTTTGTTTTATGATTTTGGATAAAAGCAAGATTAAAGGCAGGACTTTGTTTCCTTTTATACATTATTTTACTATTTATTTCCTTCTGCAGCCCATTAGTTGTTTTGATGGTAAATAATTCCTTATTTCTAAAGGGTAAAATAAACATTTATATGTTTCAGTAAAGGATAATGTTCACATCAATAAAGATATTAATAAAATGTAAATTCTGCAGAAAAGATATAGACACAATATTTGGCTCAGAAAATAAATACATAATATTCATTACCTACGGGTGACACTTTTTTTGTGCTTAGTTTCAAAGGACATTTTGTAAGTGTTATGAACAGATGTTTCAAAAGACATTTTGTAAGTGTTCTGAACAAATGCAAGTAAAGGCAAGTAGTACAAATTTGAGTTTCAAAAGACATTTTGTAAGTGTTATGAACAAATGCAAGTAAAGGCAAATAGTAGCTTTGCATGAAATAAACTCTACTTTAGAATTAAACTTAATGAAAGAAATTAAACATTTTATATAAAGAAACAACAACAAAATTGACAGTGATTATTAATCAAAAACGGCTAATAGTAAACATGCCCTAGGACTACAATTTGTTCTCAAAATATATACATGTAAATGACTTTGAAAATTAATTAATTTTGGATTTTTATGATCTTTATAATGTAACTATTTCGCAAAACGTTTTGCTCCACTTTCTTTTCATGATACCTTACAATGTAAGGCAATAGCTTTTACTGTGCTATTACCTTTTCAGTGTTATTTTTCTCCATGTGTGCAAATTGCACATTTAGATTTTTGTGTCTAAATGAGTAATTATGTTGTGTACAAAATAAGACGCTTACGAGCTCTAACAATGCAAATATCCCTTCATCTTAGTGACAAAATGAAAATGCAATTTATAGTGTGGCTACCATACCCCACAGCGTCACTATCTCCATTTGGCTGAGACCACACAACCTTGGCTTCTATAAATGTGGCTTCTGTGCGGTATGCAGATGGGCCAAACATGGCACTAGGCACTTTATGAGTGCCAATGGGGACAGATATGACATCAAAACCAACATTAACTGCACAACAAAATTTGTAATATACATCATTGAGTGTACTTGTGGGAAATTCTACGTGGGCAGTACCATCAGACCCCTAAAGGATAGGATCACAGAGCACATGAGAGCAATTCACAAACAGGATCCTAAGTATCCTGTAGCATTACATGTGGCTACATGTCAGGCACATGACAACGAGAAGAAGGTTGTTTTCTTTGGTATTGATGTGATCCACCCCAATGTACGGGGTGGTAATAGGTAACTCAGATTGAGACGCTCAGAGGCATCATGGATAATGCATCTGCGTACAGTGGAGTAAGGTCTTAATTATGACCATGAACTTCAATACTTTCTGGGTGACTAATTCACCATTCCATCTGGATCAATGTCCTGCAACATGCAAGGTTTTCCACTACATACATGGTTCCACCATCACCATGAGATATGTGCATTTGAAATGGCTTTGTCAAGTAGAAATTGTATGCCACAATTGAGTTACAATTCGAATTCACCATGCACCAATGTGATTTACCTGCATTCTTATCCAACTACTTTCCAATGTCCTGTGATCCATGAAAACTGTGGTCACATACAAACTAAGAAATGTATGTACAAATTGTTATATAAATATCCGGACTCAATATGATTATGTAGCATGTATCAATAATATGTTTTACTAATATGATTTAATATGCGATCAGAGTGTCACTGCATGCATAGCGCAATGCACTTCCGGCCCTTTTCTTCCCACATGTGATCGCTATTGGGACGGCCTGTGGCGGCTGGGGCCACCCCTTTAAACCTGCAACCGATTTTATATACCTTTACCTTCTTTTCTATTTTTCTTTTGCTCATCACCCAATAAATCTTATATTTTCTAGAGATCGGTTGGTGAATATTACCACCGCCTCCTTTTACATCCGCTTATTTCGAATCGCAATAAATTTCCTTTACGATAACTGATATCATTTTTATCAAAGTGCTTTAAATCTGGTAGGAACACTTTTTTCCTTCCGTTCTCCTTGTTTTTTTAGGTCTCGCCTTTTCCCATTCCGCAGGAATGGAAAAGGAGAGAATTCTAGTGGTCAAAATACTCGTCAAACTATGGCTTTTTCTGTGCGGTTTACTTCGAGTTCACGTGAATCACGTGACCAAACAAGCACGCGCATCAGCCTCCCTCCCTCCCTCCTAATTGCATTTTTTCACGGCCGCCACCACATCAAAGGGCTTCTCCGAGCATGCGCTCTGCGGCTTCTCCTCCCCTAATTATTCATGGCTGGCTGGCCGTACTTTCAGTTTCCTGGCCGCTCTTGTTTTTTTTTTAATGGGGCGGTTGCCTCTTTATCCATCGCCACTCCACTGCGCTCCATGTTGCTCTGTTGCTCCGCCACTCCCTCTGTGTTGTGCTTGCCCTTGTGTGCTTCACCTCCCACGCATTGCTTTTTTCCCTGTGTGCTTCTACCCGTTCCGCGTTGCTCTCTTTCTCCTGTGTGCTTCTGTTCTCACGTGCTCCACGTTGCTCTCTCACGCCCTGCTTGTCCAGCCGCCATACTCTATGATCTTTCCCGCACCAGTACTTTCCGTGTTACTTCTTTGCCTCTTTATCCATCGCCACTCCACCGCGCTCCATGTTGCTCCGCCACTCCCTCAGTGTTGTGCTTGCCCTTGTGTGCTTCACCTCCCACGCATTGCTTTTTTCCCTGTGTGCTTCTACCCGTTCCGCGTTGCTCTCTTTCTCCTGTGTGCTTCTGTTCTCACGTGCTCCACGTTGCTCTCTCTCGCCCTGCTTGTCCAGCCGCCATCCTCTATGATCTTTCCCGCACCAGTACTTTCCGTGTTACTTCTGAGCCCAGCTTTCGTTATTTCCCTCCACCCGCCTTAAAAAAAAAGCTTTGCCACTGCTTTATTTTTCTTTATTTACGAGTACAACTTGGATCAGTAAATTAAAAAAAAAAGAAAACTTCACACGCACGCTGTAGGTGCGTTCATGTATTGTGCTTTTACCTACAAAATTACACAGCTGCTGCGACTGCATATTATCATCTTTATTTTAATGGGGGGGTGCCTCTTTATCCATGCTGCACAACATCGCTAAACAAGCATTGGCATAGCCAATAGTTCTCGCCTTTGGGATCTTATAAGTGTTTAGTTATCCAGCACAATATCCTTGGTGCAACAACATCATCAACTGTTGCATGGCTAAACACTTATAAGGTACAAGGTTTAGCCATGCAACAGCTGATGTTGCATCAAGGATATTGTGCTGCAAAACTAAATAATTATAAGGTCCCAAAAGCGAGACCTATTGGCTATGCCAATGCTTGTTTAGTATAGTAAGGCACTTGATCACAAGTTTTTTGTTTGCTTTGCCTTCCGTGACCTTGCCAATTAATCTAGAGGTTCACAGTCTAGTTTCCACTTTTGCTACCATGTTAACTAATGGATGTCAATATATAATCACTTCTGGGGCTCAGGTCAAGTGTCCATTACCAGGAACACGGCGACCCGTGGACGAAGGATTGTACGGCACACAGCTTAAGGTATGTTTCTTATCTGGCCATCTAACAGAGTATCGCTGCCCTTGATCTCCGTTCCCAATTGGAGGTATTAAACACAACTTTATGTCTGTTTTCCAGAACGAATGAGCACGAGGTGTTATCCGTTCCTGGTACTGCTCAGCATTACCCCGCGGAGTCCGGCGAGTATAAGTGCCACACGTGTAATATACGTCTGTTTCTAAATATGCTATTGAATTACACATGAGTAAGCATTTGTGGTTTCGCGTTAGTGCTCACGAACCCCTTTCTGTTATATTGTCTTGCAGCCTCCACCACTCCGGAGACATTGACTTGAGGTTCGCCTGTTATACCGAACAGGTTTTTTTCAGTTTTCCCAGATGTTTTCAGATCCCCGCATTTGCATCCAAAATTATCGGTGAGATTACTCCCTATACCTTTGAACTGAGCTCTGGCACCTTTCATAAATGATTAGAGAATACCATTACCAGGTGACTGGTAATTTACTCGACTCCGTTTTTTGTATACCTTTCTATCTTATTCAGATTTGATTTAAACTTGAAGCTGAGTATAGTCCAGACTCGGCCAGGTTGGAATTATCACCGGCTGAGCGGTGAGCATTATTCCATTATTTCCTGCACCCCTATAAACCCCCCTCAGTTTTTTTGCTAATACAACGACAAGGTCTCTGTGTTTTATTCCCGTTTTCTCTCAACCTCCTTTTCCCTTGATACAAACGTTCCACTTTTATCTTTTCGAACACAGGTATGACAAAGTGTGATCCTTTGTACTTACTTGGGTTATTTTCAGCTAAACTCACTATAGAGCACGAGCAAGGTTATGAACGAGCAAGGTTATGAAATTTTACATTCTTTACACGCAGAACTAACATCTGAAGAATTCCACTTCTTTTATCAACTTGTGTCCCATTCACATCTTCTCCACCATCACCATTCACACTGAATTCTCCCCATGCACTTGGATTCTTAGTAGATGGCTCTTGCACTTAGGGTTTCCACCATAAACAATTTTTCGCACAACAGTAGTCATGGTTCATTGCTTGGAACAAATGAGTTACACATCATGGTTGTTTTCCCTTCTATCCTTTCCCAGCCCTAAGGAGTCGCAAAAAGATTGTTCCGTTAGCGACGAAACACATGTCGCTGGCAAGTCTGAGAAATGAAATGACCACACTGTTTTCAATCTTCATAAGAAAGTCATTGTTTTTTTGTTGGCTCACTTATCTGAAATGTATGTGTCCACACTGACACACTGTTATATACTGCATTGTTGTGTGCCTGGGTACTGGTCTAATAGTCTATATTGTGTTGGAGTTCTCCCGCACTCAATTGGGGGGTTACAGGGCTTATCCCCTCACCCAGCTGCACCACACAAAAATCTCTTTTTCATCCCCGAATTTTGCGTCAACTAGATGCTGAGCGCCTAAAAATTTCCCTGTAACCTAAAAACCCTTCTGAATTGTGTTACCTAATGACTGCAGTATATCTGAAATACACCGGCTATTGAAAGTTATGCAAAGAAGAGAGCAGTTCTGGAGACATGCGGACTACATTTACTACCTTTTTGCCCAAACAGATCGCACTGCACAGAAATGCAAAAAACAGCAAAGTTTACATCCTACTTTTTCACAAACTCAAAATGTCAGCATAAAAGCGTACTCAGTCAGTCTGGCCCTGCAGAGCTCTGATGGGACTTTGAAATAGGTCAAACACTAAAAGGTGACTGAGCTGAGATAGGGGACTGAATTTACGATGTAGGTTTAAGTGTCAGATGCCGAGTTCTGTATTTAGCACTCACTAGCACTGCTGGAAGCAAATTGGCTTCACAGGTAATTTAGAACATTTTTTATAGGAAGTTAACGACTGTGACAGTCGTCATTTTACACCAGTTGTTAGCAATTTACTGATAACATTGATTTTATCTAAATTATTTGGGATAGTCACACGCACAAGCTCACTAGTGCAAGCTAAAAGTAGTATTTGTAAAAAAAAAAAAATAGGTCAGAACTTTTTAGAGCCTCTTCTAAAAAATATGTGTGTGATTTCAACTTTTATTGTGCTGTCCCCATTTATGGCGGTGGCTGCTGGAATGGCTTCAAAGGTTAGTAACCTAGTGTTGAAAGGTAATAAAGAAAATAAACAGGGTCAGCTGATTTGGAGGGGGGATATTTCTTTTCAGCAGTTTTGCTTCTATCTTGGTCTGCAGCAGATGCTTCGTGTAGGGAAGCTTGCAGCCACACAGTGCAAAGAGTATTCTATTGTGTTCGCTATTATGGCACTATATGTGGGCAGTTTTATAAAGGTTAAGCAAACGCACACTGGAGTGCAACTTGTTCTAAACAGGCACTCTGGACCAGAGGAAAAATGTATATAACAAATGTTTGTAATTTTGAAGAGTAGTTTAACAATAACGCAGTACGTTTGTATTAGATTTTCTAAATATTACGTGACAGGATAACACAGTACAGGTAATGAACAGACTAGAACATAGCAGTTCAAAAGTGCTGATTTATAAACAAAAATTAATTGAACTTGGCTCTCATGATGTCTGAGGTTTTTATGTGCCTAGGAAAAATAGGGTCGAATTGGTGTTAAATACATGTTTAAATTCTAAGGACATCACCATTAGTAATTTAAATACATTTAATAGATGGGAATATGTACATAGTTGTTCCACTGAAATTCTGCCCTTCATTCAGCCCTCATGGAACTAGATTGGACACCAGAGGTCTGTTCTAGGTCCGAGATCAAAAATTATCGACCCCTTTATAGTGCATCTTACAGTGTCAATAAGCACATAACTAAATGAAGGAGACAGTGTCTCCCTAAGGTGAATCTTAGTTTAGGGACCTTCACCATTCCACTAACAAGACTGTCTAAAGGAAGCATTGCAAGTTCTGTTATAGGCAGAGCTGACAGCGCTGTTTTCTTGAGAAATAATGACTTTGCAGAAGATATGCAAGGTGGGGCTTACCCTACTGTATAACATTACCAATGGCCACAGAGTAGTTACCAGAGTGGAGACACGAGTGGGGATCAGTGTTATTGTTGCAGATACCAATAGACTTACAGGAGAACCAGCGCTACATGAGGACCTCTTACCAAGGAAAACAAAGGATCAGAGTAGTAGAACACCCATCCAAGTGTTTTATGATAAAAGTATCAGACATGCATGAGAGAAATGCGATATTTCCAACTAAAGTAAGAGATAAAGTGGTTGATTTCTTATATTTTAATATGGATGTGCCTGACCAATTTGCTGAGATACCTCCCCTGCAAATTTTTGCAACAGTATATTTTAAATGAATGGAATTTACTCACAAATACCCAAGGATAGGTTAGAATAGAGCACTTACTATTTGCAACTTAAGTGAGGATTCTTTGTTATGTGCACCCCCTGTCTTGTCACTCTCTCACTCTCTCTAATACTTTACTAATGGAGTCCGTTACAGGGAGATTTCCATAATGACATGTTTCAAGAGCTGTTTAAATACAGCCCTGACATTGAGAGCAACTTGGTCGCATATTTAGTGCAGTTGACATTCATACCTGCGCCAATACACTGTACTGTAACATTTTTCACTGGACCAGTGCCTGAATGGTACGCCTGCATGGCAGACAAATATTTGTACTGGACAATGGAGTTGCTCAAGGACACATATGTAGGAAAAGAAGGGTGCGCATTAAACTAGGCCCGCAGGACGAGAGATTACTTTTGTGCCAGCTTCAAAACAACATTGTCTATAGTTGAAGAAATAGGTGCCCTAAATATTTGGACCTTATTGTCAAACGCCTTCAGGACTAACAAAGAACTAAGGATATTACATTTCTGTTGCAACTTGTGTATATATTCAGAGAGGATGAATGATAGTGTTAGACTGCAGTTTGATAAATTTGAAGGGAATATTGCTTTTCAGATGACTAAAAACAAGGTTCTAGAACTAGTGAACTGAAAGGCTTGGGAAAACTAAAAAATACCCTCCCATAAAGTAATATTTGAAAAAAGAGAGGATTGGTGAAAACATGCTGTCCCCGTAAAGTGATTACCTTATGAACTTGTGGTTACCTTACATCCTGTTGTGCCTGACACCAATATTATATTATCATCTATACCTGTAGAGGTGGAGTATTTCTCTCTCCTCAGCAATTTTTTTATCATTAACACCCATCCATGAAGTGAGGGTCTCTTAGCCGTCACCCTAAAAGATACCCAGTACACTTCCTTCACTGAAAGTCCCAAGTTCAATGCACAGGCCCTAAAGAGAGACGTGGGCCACCTATACCTGGAAGGTGGTAGCGTTGTCTTGCAGTACGCTGATGACCTCCTTGTTTATTACTATTTAACAAAGGTCCTAGGCTTTAATAATGCTTTGAAAGAATAATTAGCACAGGCTTAGAATAAGGACTGTGTGTTTTTTCCTTCTTCAGTGTCCAGCCGGACATAGAAGTATTTATTTTGAATTTAGATAAAGTTATACATAGAATAAAGTGAAACAAGTCACACATTAATAACTGGGCACAAGCCTGTACCAAGTCGAGGGAAAACAATACATGGGGGAAGGTAGTGAAAAGAGAAAATAACAGGCAAAAGAGGAGAAGAGGGTGGCTTATAGTACAATAAAAACTTTAAATAAGCTCAAAACCCACAGTAACTGCAACAGAGAATACAATTCATAGCCAGAGCAGTACTGTACAAACAGTCGACGAATGTTTCGATTCCTATCTCCAAAGATATAGTGGGATCATCTTCAGGACTATAATGAAGAGCTTTGCCTGATTGATTGATTGAGCCGTAACGCTGGAATAGCGTTCCAGTTTCAGAAAACGAAGCAACGTTGGCAAGGCAAAGGGCTGCAAACTAACCGTCACGCTTGAATTGCGTTCAAGTCTCAAATAACCGATGCAGCATATATCAATTTCGTGAGAGCCTGGCTTTATTGCGTAGGCATCTTCAGGGATTGTTGACAAGGACGCATGGTTGGTCCTGAATAAAAATGAACCGTGGTAATCGGCCATCACGCCTCCAGACGGGACCCAAATTTTCGGCTCCACTACGAGCACTTTGTGGCCCGTACGGAAGAGGCTCACGCTATCTAGCGTGCTGCCCACACCTAAAGTACTGCCTTAAGGTTCATTGTTATTCAGGACCAACCATGCGTCCTTGTCAACAATCCCCGAAGAAGCCTACGCAATAAAGCCAGGCTCTAACGGTTCATTTTTATTCAGGACCAACCATGCATCCTTGTCAACAATCCCTGAAGATGCCTACGCAATAAAGCCAGGCTCTCACGAAATTGATATATGCTGCATCGGTTATTTGAGACTTGAACGCAATTCAAGCGTGACGGTTAGTTTGCAGCCCTTTGCCTTGCCAACGTTGCTTCGTTTTCTGAAACTGGAACGCTATTCCAGCGTTACGGCTCAATCAATCAATCAGGCAAAGCTCTTCATTATAGTCCTGAAGATGATCCCACTATATCTTTGGAGATAGGGATCGAAACGTTTGTCGACTGTTTGTACAGTACTGCTCTGGCTATGAATTGTATTCTCTGTTGCAGTTACTGTGGGTTTTGAGCTTATTTAAAGTTTTTATTGTACTATAAGCCACCCTCTTCTCCTCTTTTGCCTGTTATTTTCTCTTTTCACTACCTTCCCCCATGTATTGTTTTCCCTCGACTTGGTACAGGCTTGTGCCCAGTTATTAATGTGTGACTTGTTTCACTTTATTCTATGTATAACTTTATCTAAATTCAAAATAAATACTTCTATGTCCGGCTGGACACTGAAGAAGGAAAAAACACACAGTCCTTATTCTAAGACTGTGCTAATTATTCTTTCAAAGCATTATTAAAGCCTAGGACCTTTGTTAAATAGTAATAAGTAGTACTACCCGTGGTCCTTAGCCACCCTTACGGGTTCCCTTGTTCCTTGATACCGATGACCTCCTTGTGGCATCTACTTTCACGTGAGGCCTGTGAAAAAGACACTGTAGCTCTGCTGAACTACCTCCAGGAGAGAGGCCACAAAGCACCATTGTCAAAATTCCAACACTGCCAAAAAGAGGTGACTTACCTGGGTTATGTGATAACCCCAGGTACACACTGCATGTCACCTGACAGAATAAAATAATTTCAGGGCATGCTGCCCCTGTCGACTACAAAAAAGGGAATGATGTCCTTAATGGGGATGATGAACTATTGGCTCGAGTGGTTACCTAAATGCAGATGCTATGATGCCATCTTGAGTCACTGTACACTAAAAGATACACCAAACAACATTATATGGACTAATGAACTTGCAAACTGTTTCAAGAAATTGAAAGAGACATTGTGTACTATGCCAGCATGGGGACTGCCTGATCACATAGTGCCCTTCCATCTCTAGGTGTCAGGGCAAAGTGGCATTGCAAATTATGTGCTGCTGCAAATGGTGTGCTGACACAGCTGAAAAAGGACCTATGGGATAGTAATATGTGACTAGGACTTCAGTAGTGACTGGGTGACGGCAGCTGTGATGGTGGAGAGGATGGCTCTCATTATGTTGGCCTATTCTTGTATTGTCTAGGTGCCACATTTGGTACAGCTTTTGTTGTCATCTGGAGCGACACAATATTTTTCTGCTGTCAGGCACACAGGTTATGGGGTCACCTTGTTGTCTAACTGTAATATTACAGTAAAAAGATGCCCAGTTGTTAATTTGGCAACAGTATTACCTGCAAAAGGTTATTCTGCTGAGACCCCCTAAGCATGACTGCGTTGACACTGTAGAAAATTGCATTACACCAAGACCTGATTTACAGCGGACACCACTAGAAAAGGCAGACTATGAGTTGTACACTGATGGTTCCTCCAGCAGATTGATAGACACTAATTACAGAGCAGAGATTGCTATTGCAACAGTTGACACCATAGTTGAAAGTACAGCTCTGCCAGCTGGCACATCTGCCCAGTAAGCATAGCTGTATGCTGTAACAAGAGCATGCATCCTAGCTGAGGGCAAAACTGGTAACATTTACACTGACTCATGTTACGCCTTTGGAGTTGTCCATAATTTTGGCTAGCTGTGACAGTATCGTGGTTTCATAACAGTAGCAGGGCGCCCCTGTCAAAATGGCCCTTTTGTGAACAACTTGTTAAAAACAATACTTCTACCCAAAAGGAAAGTGATAATAAAATGTGAAGCCAACATAGGAGTTAATACTACGATAGCCAGAGGTAACGCCACGGCGGGCACAGCAGGAAGAGAGAGCATGATACAGCCAGTACCGATGGTGCCCCTGAATGAAAAAAAAGCATTCCAAAAAGATAGCTCATTCAGAGACAAATGTTGGGGGAACATCCATGACAACGCGGTCAAAACACTGCGCTGCCATTACCACGCGTCTTTTACAACGCAAGTCGTTACCACGACTTGAGCTGGAGGGCGCTCTAGACTAAGGAATAGTAAATTTACTATTCCAACACCTTCCCTACTGTACGTGGGCTGGAGTTGGAATAGTAAATCTTACTATTCATAAAGTCCAGCACCCTACAGCGCAAGTCGTGGTAACGACTTGTGTTGTAAAAGATGCGTTGTGATGTACCGCGATCTAAAAGATCGCGTTGTAACATCATACAACCCAAATGTATCCTGGAAGGAGTCTGTAATTATCCCCGTCTTTAAGAAGGGCAGTAGGGTTGACCCAGCTTGTTATCGCCCTATATCCCTTATTGATTCATCAGTAAAAATCATGGGCAGGGTCATCCTACATAGACTCCAGGCATGGCTTGACGATAGGGGGGTCCTATCTAATCTACAGTACGGCTTCAGAACTAAACGAGGTACTATGGACCAGTGCCTTAATCTGCAGTTGTTAGTAGATAAATATACCAGTGCAAAAGACGGGTCGTTATATTTAGGGTTCATAGACCTATCTTCGGCCTTTGACCTTGTAAATCGTACTAAATTATGGCATATTCTAGCCGATTTGGGTCTTGACCGGGCACTGGTAAATCTCCTTGCTGATCTTCACTCAGACCTCCAGGTCTCTGTTAGGGTTGACTCGGGGGGGCGACGAACTAGTCGTTTTAAGTCCAAGAGAGGGGTGAGACAGGGGTGCATTTTGGCATCCCTGCTCTTCACAGTTTACATCAATGCCCTCGAATCTGAACTAAAGACAGCAACACCGGACATACCGCGTATCGGGGAGACTTGTGTTCCTGTCCTCCTATACGCAGATGACGCTGTGCTTCTGTCTCGTACAGGGCTAGGGCTTCAGCGGTTATTAGACGCGTTTGGCCTCTTTATGACCTCACTAGATCTTAAAATAAATGCCAAAAAGTCACAAGTGATGATAGTGGGTAAAGGCAAACGCTGTAAGAAAGCTAAAACTTTCTACTGCAGTAAAGCAGAAGTGCAAAGAGTATCGACATTCCCATATTTGGGGGTCACTTTCGAAGACAAGGGAAGTTGGGGCCCTCAAATAAGAAACCGAAATAGTGCCCTAGTAAGATCATCCTCTGCCATTTTAAGTTTTAGCAGAAGGCTGGGGGCTAGGCCAATTTCAGCCCTTATGGCAATTTACAATGCTAAGTGCCTGTCTGTTGCGCCTATGGCTGCTCCCTATGGGGCTACGGACCGATAGACTGTCTTCAAGTTTCTGAAAACAAATTTTTCAGATCAGCCCTGTCTGTGCCCCAGTCTACCCCTTCTTACTCCGTTCATTCTGAGCTTGGGGCCGATTTTATAACGGACAAAATTCGAGTGGCCCCTTTAATCATGTGGCTTACAATTTGGCTAAATAATGAACTATCTTTAAATCAGGCCATCCTGAAAGACTGTCTCTCACTTGATAATGCCTACAAAATCAAGTGGTTAAATTATATAAAAAATGGCTTCAGCGCCCTGGGTAGACTTAACCTCTTTTCCTCACCGGAGTCAATATCCCGGAACGATATTGTTAAAATTAAAAATGACATGCATATGAGGTTGTCCCTAATAAGAGAGGAAAAGGAGCTCACAAAACCATCTGTTAGAACGCTCCTTTTGGTTGCAAATCCGCCTGGCCCAGAATTTTACCTTACTTTGGTTAACCACCCTTTTCATAGGTTTTTATTAACTCATTTTCGACTAAACATGATACACCTGATATTAGGTCAGTATACAACGTGGTGTAAACCAGATGAATTTTCACCTTGTTCTTGTGATAGTTTTTCTATTCAAGATACTATCCACTTCACCGTGTTTTGTGAGCACTTTATAGTTGAAAGGAGGAAATACCTTGTGCCAATTCTTAAAAAGGCAGGGTTTCTGCAAGTTAGACCAGCACTTCTCTATCTGCAGTTTTTAAATAACCCCAGCATTGTCTCTCATGTAGCCAATTATTTAGTGTGTGCGGTGCGCACAAAGAAAAGACTCATGTGGAATGGGTAATTGGTCACATGGTTCTGATGCTTTACACCTTGCACTTTATTGGTTAAAACGGCACTTTATATCAGGAATTAGGCTGTTGGAGGAATGATAATTTTTAAATATTTTATGATAAAATTCTTATGAATTTAGTGATGATTTTAATATTTTTTTACTTCTTGTTGTCTTTGTCTTTTTTGTAAACATGGCGTGGGCTTTTTTAATATTTTTTAATATTGTATAATGTCTGTTTTTACTGTCATTGCATATTTCTTTTTGTACCGTGCCTTTTTTTTATATTCATTTATCGAAATAAAGATTTTTGAATGACTGACTGACTGACAACCCAAATGTTACTAGCTCATATGAAGGAAGCACAATGGTGTGCAACACCAGATGAAGAGAGAACGTAGATTGATGCTGGATGTAAGCCGAATAATGAGGGGGTTGTGAGCTTACTGGGGATAAGAGGCTTGCAGCCCCATGTAGTAGGTATTTTACCTTACAAGGCTTGCGCATTGCCCCTCTGATATTTCACAAGAAGGGATGAATGTGCAGATGCATTTTGCTTCCCAGTGAATGGATTGAAATATTATCTTGTATGTACAGATATGTTTTCAAAATGGATAGAGGTGTTTCCAACAAGGAAGTGTGAGGCAGCAACGGTTGTGCGATGCTTGATGAAAGATAGCATATACAGGTTTGAGATTCCCCAGGGCACAAATAGCGACAGTGGGGGCGTTTTATGGCATATTTGGAAATAGAGTGGAAATTGCATCTCCCATACAACCCCCTAAGTTCAGGCCAGGGGGAGAGGATGAACTCCAAAATAAAAAATAGATTAGTAAAGACAATTGATGCAACAGGCCTGAAATGGCCCGATGCTCTACCTTTAGTACTGCTCGCCATAAGGGCAAAGACATCTGAAGCAACTCTGGAGACATGGTCACTTTCACACTTATGTAGGATATAGGTATCCTAAAGAGAGGACTGTGAGGGACAAATATACATATCAATATTTGCCTATATGTATGCATTAAATACACGTCTGACCTTGCCAGGACAAGCTTCAACAGCTGCTCAGAACCAACTTAGAGGTCACTTTATTTTTCTGACTACCATGTTAGCTTGCTCAACAGGTTGTTAATTTCTGCTTATTGTATGTCTGTATTATAATTGGTATGGTATATAATTAGCACAATGTGTATCTTGCATCTCTCTGTTGACCATAGTTGGCACCTTGTACTTTTTTGGTTCTGATAAAGTATCATTACTGAGTGTATATATGTCTAACTCCAGGCATAGTGTGCATAGTGGGGCTACGCGGAGGTCCACGGAGTTGCAAACAAACTCCAGGAACTTCCGCTACGCTACGCTACCCGCCTCCACCCCCCTATTAAGAACTAAGTTAACATTAATCAAAAAGAAACTTAAAACCACTTACCTCAGAATTGCGGCGTCCCTGGGCTGCCTTCCTCCTCTTCCTCACTGTTCCGGTAATGCTTGAGAAAACTGCGCATGTGCGCGCACCCGCTGGCCCCGCCCCCGCAGGAAAAGCATCCTGGAGACCAGCACAACCGCCATATTGGCAGCGTGACCGAGTACCGCATGGTGCCTTGGTATAACCACACAACAAAGAAATCCAAGCATATCGCCAATTGAAAATATATATTACGTTTCTTACTGTGCTTGAAACAACAACGTTTTAGTGAGCAGAGGTGAAGAAATGGTGAACTCTAGCAGCTCTGATGCATCATGCAATTCCTCACAAGTCAGCAAGATGCGGGCATCCTCTAAGGTGAACAGCACTGCTAAAGGAGTTCACTGTCAGCGCTGCGCACTAGTTGCTGAAAAAGGATTGTAAAGGGAGGCGCCCACCTTCCAACATCAAATTCCAGCCCTCGGAAGCAAAAACATCCAAATAATGATCTGTGCTCCTGACTGCTCATTGTAGCCGACCGGGAGAGTTAAGGTCTGGCAACCATCTTGTGTGTCACTTGCGACCAGGCGCGCAACACCCATTGGACTCACAGGGCTTCAAACCCCCCCCCCGTCGTGTGTGTCAGCCCGGGCGAATACAGCTTCGCGGGCTGGCGAGCATCTAATTGCAGCCGCTCCTGAGTACTTAACAGGTCTTTAAAAGACCATTTAGTTGTAAATGTGGCTTTTAGTTGTAAATGAGGCTTTTATTGTGTGTTCACTTCTTCTTACAGCCACTCTGTCTAAGTTCGGAAGAATTAGCCCCCCCTCGAAATATTCTCCACCCCCCCCCCCCCCCCCCCCCCCCGAAATTTGGCTCTAGTTGCCCGCCTGCTTGCGACCGCTCCCCTACACCAGTTCGATGAAAAGAAACTTTCGGACCGGACGCTTCAAGAACTCTGTGACCTCTTCTACTCATTTAAGCCTTTCTGTCCTCTCCCTTAATATTCAGATTCCTAGAATGTCTTTCCAGGGAAGAAGCGGAAGTCATCATGGAACTACTCTTTTGGCTTTGCATTGAGCAGTTTCCCCTTCTCAGGTGGATGCTCAACATTTTACATTTTTCTACCTTACTTATACCCAAGGTTTGGATACCTTATATTGGATTAGCTTTCATGGTCTATAGTCAGGCGCGCAATGTCTATTGGGCTCAAAGGGCTTCAGCCCCCCCCCCACCCCTGTCGTGTGTGTCAGCCCATCTGAGACAGCCTCCCGGGCACACACACAGCCCCACCTGAGTACTTCACAGGTCTTTAAAAGACCATTTACTTGCTAACGAGGCTTTGTTGTGTTTTCACCTCTTCTTAGAGCCCCTGCATCTCCACTCTGCATATTGCTGGAAGAATCAGCCCCCCACCCCCGAATTTTTTTTGTAGCCCCCCCCTCGAAAATTGGCTCTAGTTGCGCCTCTATCTATAGTAACACTGAGGCTTTTTATTTTCAGTTAGCCCAATCGAAGTAATCATACGTTGAGTGTTTGAATTTACAGACTGGACAAACATGGTGTTCATTTTTTTCCCTACTTTACGAAAGTCTCTGTTTTTGGTTAAACTAATACTAACTGTAATTCTTTTTATAATGGACTTTTCTGATGTTTCTGTTTTTTACCTCATAGGTCAGTCATTTACTACGGAAGTTGCCGGTGTGCTTTGTTGTGTTTAAGAAGGTTTAGCACCGCAGCTATTTCTGTTTGGTGTGTCTGTGTGTGTGGCTGGCTCTTCGTTTGAAGAATCTATGTTATTATACTTCGACTTTCTTCAAGGATTTTATTAAATATTAGTGCACCTCTTTTAAAAATGTGGTTGAATATTTTTTTCAGGCTATTAACTACCTATCTTAACAAACCCTTACACTATAAACTCTGCTTATGCTGCCAGTTGAAGGATTTGACGTCTATTTTCTGTAGTTTTGCCATTTCTTTTGGTACCCACGTGCAAATATTACAGCTTATTGGTACTTACCTTCCTATTCAACACTCCTTGGTAATTGCCCATATGCTTGCAACTGGCAGAGCACGAGAAATTGATGGACCTTTTTGTGCAGCAGCTATACACCACTTGGGATTATAAATAGCATGAACTAATCCTCCTCTGCTTCTTGCTGCCTTCTGCCTCCTCCTCACCATTCCCCTTCTCTGACTTATTGGCAATGGGATGTCCGGCCATCATTATTAATGCACGTTTCATGTTATTAATTATTTTCGAAGGAATGTTGTTTTTAAGTCATGACTCAAGTGACCACCGATGCCATCTTGTGTGACCTGCATCATGCCACGGGTTTGATTCCCGACAGGTCCTGCCCTGCTCAATATGCTGAGCACCACTAAAAGTGGTAATAGTAGTGCAATTTAGATGCAGTGTTTTGCTGTAATGTTTAATTAGGATTTATATTTAAGGGGTGTGCCCTGACATCAAGATTCTCTTTCTTGATACATACTGTGTGTCTGTTGTGGTGTCCCACACGTAGGAATGTGTATATATTGCATGGGTCATCAGCTGATTGGCACAGATGCGCAATTATGGACAAACATGCCCCAGCCCGGCATTTACTCCTCGGCCATCTGGCATATGAGAACCACCTGCAAGCCTGCTGCACACAACAAAAGAAGAATGCGTGAGAGTGACTGACTTCCAAGGCGACGGGGGGAGCGTTAAAATGCCGCTAATGCTGGCTGACTGATCTCCTTAACGGGATTGGCTGGGCCCGTTCCGCCACAGCCTGAGCTACCCGACTCCAAGGGGACAGAGTGACACGCCGGCTCCTTTCCGCATCGGCCGCCAGCTCCGGCGCGCAGGCCTGGGCGCTGATTGTCAGCACTGTGCACACGTCCCGACAGCACCGTGAAGGGACGCGCTTTCAGAGGACAATTGCGAGACGCGCGGTAATGGGATTTGTCACCCCAATGTTACCGCTGCTTCAACAAGTGTGGAAACGATAAACGACGGAGAGTTTTACTAATTGAAAATGCATCTCGAGTTGAGCGGCAACGTCCCCCCGCCCCCCTCTGCATTCTTCTGGATGAATGACAAATTTAGATCATCTGTCGAAAGCATCCATTCATTCAACAATGTGTCAATTATCGTGGATATGTAAGTAATGCAGGCTTTTCAGGGCAGAACGGTGAGTGTTTAAACGAGTCAGCAGCATCCACGTGTACTTTGGAACATTTTGAACAATCAACAAAACATTTGAATATTTTCCCTTCTTTCTGGAGTTTGGCCATCTGGATGAGAATGTCAGCGTGAATATATTAGGCAGAAAGCATTTTTTATGCATAACATAGCAATAATCCAAGGACGCAGTTGCCTGAGAAGAACAATCGTAATTCTTGAAGCTTATCAGTAACTCTGAGAGGCATAAGATAAACGCATTTAATCAGACCATGCAGCGTAAAGAAACTTTCCTCTGTGGCTGGGCACACTGGCAATGGAAAGTATTCATTGTGTCCCCTAACAAATGCTGGGGCATATTATCAAGGGGGTTTATCTCCGCTTTTTTGGTTTTAAAAGCCAAGAAAGCGGAGATAAAATGATCTCCCTATTACCTAGCTGTCGCTAACACCAGTTAGCGACAGCTAGTAGGAGATAGCGACCATCTTGGGCCCCACTTTGCATGGCAGTGATATTTATCACTAATGACATGCAAAGTGGGCGTGCCAAGATGTTAGCGACTGGAAACAGTCGCTAACATCGCTATCTCCTATTACCAACTTTTGGAGATATTCACGCTAAGCGCGAATATCTCCAAAAGCTAACACCTGCCCTGAGCAGTTCTTAGCCATGTTATCCAATGGGAGGTGGATAACATGGCTAAGAGCATTAGCTCGGTAAT